>NC_089144.1:7560889-8895737 GCF_009819655.1 Sylvia atricapilla | reverse complement strand
AAAGGAGACTGTGGATCGCATGAAGCACTATGACATCCCCTATGTAAGTATGAATTTTTCACTAAATTAAGATTAATTAAGATTAATTTTCACTAAACTAAGATTAGTGTGTGCTAATCTTACACTCTGAAGTGAGGTGAGTAAAATCATAATGGAGGAAAAAGAATTATCTTATGAAGAAAGTTGTAGAATGAAAGGACATTCATAATCTTATGTAGTGGGTTTGCATAGAATAATGCTTAAAAGAACATTTTAAGTGGGCTGTGAACATGATGTTTAGTGCTGCTCTTGGCTGCATAGCAGGCAGTTTCTGGTGTGGATTTGCTGTTACGCAGTACAAGGTGTAGCATTTTAAAAACAAATACTGAGAACACAACTTCTGATGCAGATCACTGCAAAATAGTGCTAAACTAGAACTGCAACATTTTCTTGTACGTCCACTGCTAGGATTCAAGTACAGTCTCTTAGGTTTCATTACACTGCCTTTTAGAATACAGTTGCATACATTCTGATTTCTGTATCAAATATTATAGTCATAGAATGATAGATTACTTAGAGTTGGAAGAGACCATGAAAGGCCATCAACCCCCCCCTACAACTAAATTAGGTTGCTCAGAGTTCCATCCAACTCAATTTTGAATATTTCTAGGGATGGGGCATTCACCATCTACCTGTGCAACAAACTCATTGTAAAAAAAATTCTTCCTTATTATCTAGTCTGAATCTACCCTACTTTAGTTTACAACCATCTCTCCTTGTGCTGTTGCTGCAGACCCTACAAAAAAGTCTGCCTCCAACTTTCTTATAAGCCCCCTACAGACATTTGAAGGCGTAAGTATTCTCCCTGGAGCTTTTCTTCTCCAGGTTGAACAGCTCTATTTGTCTTAGCCTGTTCTCATAGCAGAGGCTGCCCCAGCCCCTCTGATCATTTTTGTGGCCCTCCTCTAGAGTTGCCTCACACAGATCCATGTCTTCCCTGTCTGAGAAACTCCAGAGCCTGAATGAGGGTGTTAATGTAATTTTTACTTTAAAAATGTTTAGGACGTCCAACATTATGATATTGACTACATGGAACGTCGCCTGGACTTACCTATGATAAAGTGAATTTTGCTGGTCTGCCGGAATTCATGAAGGAGATGAAGAAGAATGGAAAGCACAATGTTGTGATTCTGGTAAATTAATGATGTTGCCTAATTATTTCTCCATTTATAAGAACTACTCACAGCATAGTCTTCATAGCAGTAACTAGGTGCTAACACATCTATACTAATGTAGCAGATTTTCCATTTTCATTTATGTTGAGAAGAGTTGAAGAACAATTTCTCAGATTTAATTTTTATAATTGTTGTCTTTATTTGAAATCTCTATACCAGTATCATCCCTGTAACCAAATCATTAATTCCCTGTCACCTTCTTCCCCACTCAGTTATGAGACATTTTGCCTCTGAGGTTGACATGGAATTGCTTTCATGCAATTCTTTCTCTGAAATGAACAAATTAATTTAATACACATACAAAAATAGCTGAATAGTGGAAAAAATCTATTCCTAATCACTCTGGAAGCTACTAACTACAATTCATGTTTCCTTATACTTTCTTTTATCTAAGTTAGTGTGAGAGATGGGTTACTTGTATGCAAATTTGTGGAAAATGAATGCTGAACCTCTAACTAAAACTGGCCAAATGAATTAATTTAACATGTGAAAATTGAGGTTTTCCATCTTCCCCAGTACATTTTTCCAACAAAATTTGCTGTTTCTCTCCAACACTTCCCTGTACATGTCCATATGCCAAAATGACTCTGTTGCAATAGCTAAGTGAGCACCAATGGTGGCAAGGAAACTGGAGATCAAGTCAATCAAAATTTAGGTAAAGATGAAACTAAATTAAGAAATTAAATAAAATTGATAAATTCAAAAGATCTTGCTCTCCAGGATCCCCCAGCAGCTTAGCAGTAGGAGGGCTGCACTCTCCAGAGCAGGCTGATATTTGTTCTCCATGACTACTGGGGACAGGGTAAGAAGAAAAGCACTTTAAATTGCAGCAGGACGGATTCAAGGCAAACATTAGGGTAAAGCTGGCTGCCTGCAAGATGAGCTGAGCAACAGACAGCTGCTGGGGCCAGGGTGCCTCCCCAGGTGGGTGCTGTGAACAGTCATGGATCAGGCATGACTCAGGCTGAGCTGACCTGCAGGCACAGGGTTAGAGGGAGCAGACAATCCCACAGGGCTCCTCTCAGGACTTTTTGCTGTAACTGTGGTTTTGTAATCTGTTTTCTACCTAAATGGTGAGTTCATATCTTTCATTTGGGTACTACTGTCCTTACCTCCAGCTGCCAGTCTCTCACCCTTCTATTTTCTTTCTTGATACACTGGTTCAAATAAGTGAATTCTCCCTCAGCCTTTCTCTGCTAGGCTAAACAAACACATTTACCTACAATTATATTGATGGCTCGTGCTTCTAAGGACACCAGGATTCAGTTAAACCAACCGAACCATGATGGACAGGTCACTAATGTTTGTCCCTAGTCAATCCAGTCCTTTTAAAACAAGGGCCATCTTCTTCTTCTTGCCCTGTCAAAAGCTTGTGGAGACAGAGACTGAAAAGCAGAGTCCTGAATTGTGGTACAGTTGCTCTTTCTCTTGTGCTGGTGTATCCAGAGTCAAGATAAGCAAGAGCTACTGCAGTTTCCTCATCTAAAACTCACATTATCTTGTTAAATAGATAGATCAAGGCTGAAGTGCCTCCCTCCTGTCCTTATTTTTTCTCACAGTTTGTTGTGAAGTTTAAAATATGGCTGAGGATGATGGACTTGTCAGCACCACAAATAGCTATATCAATGTTTTCTTTTTAATTGGGAGTTTTCTGACAGTTTCTTTAAAAGTACCTTTTATGATTTGCCTAATCTTTGCTTTGGTGTACTATAATTCCATTTAGTACTAGGAATCTCAAAAAAAACATGCAACCCAAGTGATCAATTACATATTGATAATGGAAAGAGCAGTCTATACAGTGAATGCTGCTTGCTAGCAATTTGTCCCTAAAGATACCTTCCCCTGAAGGTTCCATTCTGAGAAGCTCAGGAGTGCAGCAGTGAAATCAGTTTTCATCAGTGAAGGTTCAAGGCGTTGTGTTTAAATAGTAACAGGTTACTAAGTCACTTTGATGGAGAGAAACTTCAAGACAAAAATAGATCCAGATTAACTGGATACATCATTGTAAATAACTAAGCAGTGGTGAGCACACAATCAGTGCTGTCCAGACTGATTGCTCTTTCTAACAGTTAGGCAGTTTAGACTCTCTGTAACCACAATATTGCTCTAAAAATGATCTAATCTCTTAGAGCTGTAACATGCCACATGCCTATTTATTGGTTTATCTCAAAATAGTTTGCAAAACATTAATATAGGAGCAAAATAGCAGGAGTTTGGGGTAGCTCTTCTTATGCACTCCTGTCTTTCAGTAAATACATGGCAGTCATCTATTTACTGACTCAATGGTGGGGTGGTGGTGGGGTGTCTCCAGCTCCTTTGCACCTGCTACTGGGTATGAAGCCACAGGCAAGCAGTCATGGTTTAGTGGGTGAGCTATATCATCTTCCTTATGAGTTTTAACTTCAAATAACATTCTTAAAGTCCTTTCAGTTTCTCAGGGGGCACATTCTGCAGCAGTACAGGGAGGTGCTGGTAAATAAATTCAGCTGCTAGACAGATGCAAGGAACATAGCAATTCTTAATTCATACGATGAACTAATGGGAATTATTCTTCCACTAACCTGCAACTAAGGCTTGTCTTCTGCTCTAGTTCTTTAGCCAAGCTTGTGAAAAAAGAACAAAAGCTGAGCTAGTCTGTCCTTCAGTTTTTAAAAGTTAATGAGAACTATAGGTTGCACTGATACTGAAGTTTTCTATTTTCACTTTATTGCAGTTGCTGGCGTCTCTGTCAAAATCTGTCTTTTAGCATTCTTTAGTGATATACATTATTCCCCTAAGCTGAGTTGGGAGCTGGAGCAGTGGTTTCATTCCCAAGTGTTAGCAAAGCCAGGCTGGATGCAATCAAGGCTGGTGTAATCCAGTTGGATACTGAAAGAATTTTCTATTTGGATTCCCTTTGGGGAGTGACAGTAATGAGTGAGTTCCCCAAATATAGCAGGTTGTTGCCTCCCTCATGATGGTTTCAGGAAATGGGCTCTGACTGCAGCCAGTTAGTGTCATGGAAAACCTCTAGTAAATGGATTTGGGGAATGGTTCCATCTACCTCATCTCAGAGCAAAGCACAGGTCCTGGCAGCCAGCAGTTTTAACACTGGCAGCCTGCCTGAGAATGGGACACTGAGCTCAGTTGTGTCCCCATTGCTGGGGTGGCTGGTGCCACACCAGCAGGAGATCTGCTCCCCACACTTGCACCCAGTGCTGAGAGGCCTCTGTGACTGTGGTCACCTTGAGAGTAGCAGGGCTCCATTACCCAAGCCTTTAAGTGCAGCCCTTCAGCACTTCTCTCTGCTCATATCTTTCAGAATTTAGGGGAAATTGTGATTTTGTTGGCACTTGGTCATCATCATTGCACTAAATAATTGTGCATGCTTCAGGACAAATATATTCTTTAGAAACAAAGAAGTTCTAAAGTAACAATGACTACGCTGAAAAATTACAAGTATTTTTACTAAAGAGGATGTTTAATGAAAGATGTTGTGTAGCATCTATTAAATCATACTAAAAATAGAAACAGCTAGGAATGACACAAGTGACAAAATAGTTAAAAGTCAAGAGCAGCATGGTCGTGATTCAAAATAACAATCAATATCTTTACATTCTTAAATTTAATTGTGTGAGCTTTAGAGGCAAAAATTTCCTGTGGTTTTATGGATGTGCATCAAAAAATATTTTTGAGGTGGGGCCACAGGTGGAAGTGCATCAATCTGGGTTCATCCTGGATGCTCCCAGGTTTTAGGCAGTCAGCTGGAGTTAAGCTCAGCACTTCTTCCCCAAAATGCTAAAAAGATGAGTGAAGATTTAAGAGACATGAAACTCCTTCTCCACAAACAACCCTTGCATGCACAGAGAGGTTTTGTTTTCTTTAGGGCAATAATAAACCTGCATAATGTATTAGATTTATGCACTGGAACAACCTTTCAGCTGAAGGAAACCATAAGTTTGGATTAGGAGTAGCTAATTAAGCTGACTTCTTCTAGCCCTCAAGTCTCTTGAGAGAGATTTTTACCACAATTATAAGGTAATTATTGCAGATGGACAGTTTTCTCTATTGCAAAGTTGGGCTGTTGAACAAGTTAAAAATGTAGTGGACACTTATAGTCCTCACGGAGGTGACACCAGAGCTAGATGAAGTTAAACAGAATTTCACACTTAAGGTGGGGATTTAGCTGTAGCTTTTCTTCTTGAGGCATGGAAGAATATAGTTCCCTCACCAGGGCTGTAGTTATCAAAGGGCTCACGAGTAAATCAGGCAATTAATTCAGGTATTGAAGTGAAATTTAAAACAAGCCTTTAAAGCAGCTTACAATTTGGGGTCTGATATTTTTTTCTTCTTAAGACATTTATTAGTTAGACTTCTATCACATTTTGATTAAAGTTCACTTAAATTATTGCACAAGCTATAATTGAGTGGAAGAATTGTTTCAATGGTGTTCTTCTCCATTGTGTTTCATAACTGAAAGGTTTTGTGTAAAGCAGAACCTGAGGAAGTAAGATTTTCTAAGGAGAAAGTATAGAATTCCAATTCCCTTCTAAAATGGCTGCAGTCTTTATCTGTTCTAAAAACCACGAAGCAGAGAGTTGCTTCCAATTAGGGATGTATTGTAAAGTGCATTTACCTCTTTTTGGTTGCAGCTGACTGCTGAGCAGAGTTGCAGACCTCTTCATTCCCTGGCATCTCAAATATTCCTAACTTTATTACTTTCCAGCACGATGAGTGCACCTCTATCATCCCCAAGAGCTGATCAGGATTGCTTTGGATGAGCTTGGTGGCTACTGATGGTCATGCTGAGGCAGAAAAGTTGTTGGTGTCAGTATCACTGGCAGCAGTGGGAGGTGGTGACCACCCCAAGCAGTGGGAAGGGCCAGGAAGGACAATCTGTGGGGTGTAAAATGCTGTGATCTTGGTGTGGGCACCTTGGTGTCTGTGCCTTGGTGCCTGGGGTGGTTTGGAATGGAGGGCTAACAGGGCCCTTTTGAGGTTGTATCTGCCCAACTTCAACCCCCTTGAAGTTTTGGTTATTCTAGCACTGAGCTGGAATAAGGATTGCCTTGGAGGAAACCCAGAGGTGCTCACATGTGGGAATACCCAGTGTAGTACCCAGCCACAGCAGAGACCTTGGTTGGGAGGGGAGTAAAATCTAGTGCCTCTCTAAAATAATTTGAGCTTAGAAAGTCTCATTAAAAACAAACATGAGGGTATCTAGTAATTTCACATTGTTTTTGCCTTGCACAAGAAGTACTCATGACATATCCTTAATGACCTTTTCTAAATTATTATGTGCTCTCAACTCTTATTAAATTTTAATGCTGTTTTCTTCCAATGTTTTTGCAATCAGCATTAAGAACATAATGCACATTTTTCTAAAATATACAAATAGAAGAGTAATTGTTACCTCTGAGATTTCAGTAAAGGAAGTGTGATTGCTGTTTTCAGGACCCTTTCATAACCAAGGATGAGGAGCCAGGCACTTACAGACCTTATGAGCTCGGCCAGGAAATGGGAGTGTGGATCAACAACTCTGATGGTGTGACTCCTGCTGTTGGGCAGGTTGGTTTTTTGATTTTGTGATGCATTTTGTCTAGTGTTGCTTCAGAACAATAAAGCAGCATTGTAATAGAAATGGGAAAATAACCAGGATTTACCTATGTAACTCCTAGGCCTGGCCTCCTGGTGATTCTGTGTTTCCTGACTACACCAACCCCAGCACAGTGGAATGGTGGACCCAGTTGTGTCTGGAGTTTAAGGATGTCCTTGACTACGATGGGATCTGGATTGTATGTCTCATTATATCTGCCCTCCCTTCTTTAAAAAAAAAAAAAAGAAAATGAATATTTTCACATCTTACTCTCTTTATTAAAGGATATGAATGAACCATCCAATTTCATGAGGGGCCAGTATCCTGGATGTGCTGATAATGAAATCAATAACCCTCCTTACATTCCTAGTAAGTAAAATAGTTGTAATTTCATTTTCATGAATTATTTATTAGTATATTTTAATTCTATAATTATATTTTATATAATAGAATATTATCTTTTATAGTAAGATTAATATTATAATTTCATAGGGGTTTTGTTCGTTTGTTTCTTCGGTTTTCTTGTTTGTTTTTTCAACCTGGATAGGCTATGTTTTAGGGGGAAAAATACACTCTCATTTTCCATTTTTCCCTGCCTTTTATGTATGTTCAGTTAAATATTTGTTCAAGACTCCAGTGGCTCAGCTTCCTTCCTCTTCCAGTCACTTCCTCTGTCCAAGGTTCTGCCTTGTAACAGGACTAGAAAAATGACCTTTCTTGCCATTCTCTGAGCAACTGATCCACATCAGAAAAAGGGCAAGATACCTATATACTGTAACTCAGCTACAGACTTATGGAGGCAGTAACTCTCTGCCTTGTCACTGCTCGTCTCAGAGATGGGCAGTCTCTGCCTTCTCACAAACTATGACAAGGGAGATAGCATCTCCCTGGTGCCTTAGTTCAATTTATTTTCTTTCTTTTAGGAAAGAAGTTTTCACTGTATTACTAGAAATGGGCTAAAAATAAGTCTTAAAATGTCTAAGCCTATGGGAGACTTACAGGAATGGGAAAATCTCTTCCAGTAGCTGAGTTAATGATATGCTCATTCTTCCGCAGGAAGCCATGAGTACCTATGATTATTGCCAGTGGTGTGGCAGTTAATCCAGCCAACAATTCCCCAGGAATACCCAGCTGCCTGAGCAATGTTAATCAGGAAGCTGATATATGGGAGTTGGAGTACTGGCAGTGGAGTATTGGAAATGTCCCCTTTTTCCCTTTAGGCTTTTGTACTCTCATGAGAATTCTAAATTTTCTTAATTAAATTGCAATTTTTAAAAAAACTTTGAATATAAGAGAAACATAAGCATAGCAAAAGCATGAAAAAATATTAGAAAGAGATTGCAAATTTTTGAAAGCAGAAACAGAGCTTTTAATGATGATTTTGGTATTTGCTCTCTTTGTGGGGTAACCACTGCATACTGACCCTGTGGGACTTGACCAAAGCCCAGGAGCTGATGACAATTTCCACCTTTGTCTTAAATGACCTTCATTTTTTGTCAGCCTTCAGAGCTGCAAAAGAGATGTGAGACACTGGGTAAACTGGCCAAAGGTGCAGAGCTCCCTTTATATCCCAAATAAAGGACTGAGAGCGAACCCATGCAGTGGCTTCTGAGCCACGCAGCTGAGCTTTGTGAAGATTAGCACTGAAGTCTGAGCCACTAGAAGGGACTCAGAGCTAGAGGCCTACATGGCATGTAAGGACACTGAGAGATACTGAAGACAGGTGTGTTTTGAGCCCAGATTCTCTGGCTTGACTCACGCACATATGCCCCTGCTTCTTCTTGTGACTCAGTGTTAGAATAATATCATGGAATCACAGATAGGTTTGTGTTAGAAGGGGCCTTCAAAACTATCTTGTTCCAGCCCCACTACCATGGACAGGGACACCAGACCAGGTTTCTCAAAACCCTATCCATCCTGGTCTTGAACACTTCCAGCCATGTGGCATCTGGACAGCCTATTTCAGTGTTTCACCACCCTCACAGGAAAGAATTTCTTCCTTGTATATAATATAAACCTGTTCTCTTGAAACCACTATCCTCTGTCGTTTTAAAAAAGTCTCTCTCCAGATTTCTTGTAGGTACTGTTAAGGTACCAGAAGGTTGCTCTCAGATCTTCCCAGAGACTTCCCTGGTATTGGTCTCCCTTCTGCAGCCAGGAGCCCCAGGTGTTACATCCCAACATGCAGGGAATCTATTTTGTACCAGTGTTTAAGGGCTTTCTTTTCTATTTCACTTTATAGAATAGGTGCATGTTCTTAGCTGTCCAACTCCTTGACTTATGTAGGTATGAGAGGTCACCTAAGCTGTTTAGACCATTAGGATTTTAAGACATTGAGACCTTCCTGGTGTTAGCAGAGATTTGGGAGCTCACTGATGTCTTAGGTGATTTCTTCTGTACAAGTCCCAGTCTCAGAGGCTCACACTTTTTGTCAGTGTAGCCTTCAACCTCTCTATCTAAATTTTATAACCATGGTAACACCTAACCGTGGTTTGAACTTCTATAGCCAGATGCCCTTCAAACCTGTTTTCTATAAAACACTTTATACTGAAGATTAATATGCAATTGTAAAATAATCAGTATTACTGAGGCAGAATACAAAATACTCAGAATAAGAATGAAGCATGAACCTATGATTCATGTGGTAGCATTTTCTCTCCTCTCCCACCTTAAATTTATGGGGCTAATAATCAAGAACCACTGGGACATTAAGTGTGACTTTCCTCAGAAACTTAGTGTCTTTTTCAAAGACATATCGGTCAAAGTTACTTGGAAATTGCCTATAAATTATTTCTGATGTGGATCGCTCACACTGGAGTCTTTGTGTCTAAAGAACCAAACACAGGGATTGTAGCTGTAGTGGCACAGTAGGGCTGAGAGCCTAATGGGGTTTCAGGCACAGAGAAATTGTGATAATGAACTGCAACCACACAGGAAGTGTGATCAGGCAGGCAGATTGCTTATTCATGGAGAAATATTTACAATAGTGCATGCACCTAATTAAGCATTAAAAAAAGAATTTTTGAGAATTCACATTCTTTCTTATTTTGAGAGAATTTTATAAGATTGGCAACTCCATCTCTAAAAATAAATATAATCTCTCGATTTGAAAAACAGGTGTCTGCTGAGCAAGGCAGGAGCCTCTCTTGGAATGAAAAATGTAAACCCCTTCCCTCCCAATTATTATAAATTTGAAATTAAGGGGGTCTTAAGCAAAGATGTGAGAATAGGAATACCAATTATTTACTGGTAAAGCAAGCAAACAACAACAGCCACAGTACTGACAGAGCCCCAAACCCAGCGACCCCTCATCAGCCTCAGGTGCTTTCCTTTGGGTGCAGTCCCGCTCACAGCCAGCAGGGGCGCTGGTGGCTTTGGGTGCAGTCCCGCTCACAGCCAGCAGGGGCGCTGGTGGCTTTGGGTGCAGTTCCGGGCACAGCCAGCAGGGGCGCTGGTGGCTCCCGGCAGGCAGGGTGGGTGCAGTTACTCCTCCACGCCTGCAGGGGGCGCTGTGGTGCGAGCTCAGGGAGCACACTGTCATGGCGGCTGGGCCTGGATGGGAAGGGATGGAGGAGAGGGTTCGCTTCACAACTCCTGGGACAGTCGATCCCGGTGGCCCAGCTGGGACAACAGGGCATCTCAGCGGGCAGGGGATGCAGGGCTGCAGTCCAGCAAAAGCTCAGAGCAATGCTGAAGAATATGTGAGGGTGAGGCAATGGCGGCCTAGCTCCCATCCTCCTCCGAAGCAGAGGGAGAGACCCTCCTCCCCGGAGGGGAGAAAATTCCCTCACTAAAAAAGGAACCAAAGGAAAAAAAACTTAACCTCCAACAAATGTATAAACATATGACCTGCCCAAATTCCTGCTGGACTTCATGTGACGTTTTCATGGTGGTTACCTGAAGAGGGTGGAATATTTTTTTGCTCCAAATGGGCTTTGTCAGCACCTCTTTGATCTCTGGGATCAAAGACCAGGCAGCATCTGTGCAATGTTTTTGCAGTTAACTAAATTTGTCATCGTGCAAAATAACATATTCTTAATTCAGCAAAGCAGAAATTTTCGCTCTTACTATTACTTACTGAATACATGACACCTGTCCAGATGTTTTGAATTATTGGATGTAGGACTTGAAATTAATTATCGGTGTTTACTCAGTCCTCTCCCCTCTCCAAGGACAAATGCCTGACTGCAAGCAAGTACTTGTGGCTATGTGCTAACCTCAAATATGTGCAGGTCCAGCAGTTCAGTTTTCCTCTTCCCAAATCTTTTGGTATTTTCACCCCTAAATGTGTAGAAATGTGAAGAGATTGAATTGTGATGTATATGATTTTACAGTGGTTTGTATCATTCTCAGGCATCTCTGATCGTTCCCTGGCACAAAAGACACTGTGTCCTGACTCCAAGACTTACCTTGGAGACCATTACAACACACACTCTCTCTTTGGCTGGTCACAGACAGAACCAACTTTCAAGTAAGTTTTCTAAACATTTCTAATCAGATTCTAGGTGATTAAAGTGCATTTTAAAAGCCATTGATGTTACCTGGAAAATTTATAATAGTATTTAATAAGAAACAGACCCATGTTTCGTTTTATTGTTTGCCGTTTAGTAAGAAGTTTCAAGAAAGGAGAACCTTGGAACAAGGAACAGAATCCTTTTTAATTTTACTTTTCTCAGCTAAATCAGGATATATGTCTAGGACCCAGCTTTTCAGCTGCTGCTTTTGTCTATCTAGAACAAGATGCTCCTGTGCTCCGTTAGAGCTTCTTACGAGCGTTTGCAGCAGAAGCAGCCTTGAGTGCTGTCAGGGCTATTGATCTGTCCCTTCACTATTGTGGCGGAGGAGTTTCTCTCACTGTCAGTGGAGAATCCAAACTGTACAGGTCCCTGGCTGTTTCTGGAGCTGCCTCTGGTTCCTAGCAGGCAGTGTTTTGCAAATTGGCCTGGGGCTCAGTTGGTGCAGGAGGTCAGGGCTGCGTTGCAGCACAGTTGCTGTCAGCTACTGTAAAACTCATTTTGCAGCTGGGAAGCACTCAAAGCCAGCTTAAGCAGGCAGACTGTTGCTGTGGAAAGCTAGCTGCTGGATTAAATTAAATGGACAGATCGTGCCTTTTCCAGCAGGGGTTGAGCTAAAACACTGTGAAATTTAATACCACAATGGAAGAGCCAAAGCAGGGGTCCATGTGTGGCCTGTTTCAGTGTTTAGCATTCATTTTCAGAAGCTAAATTCTGATAGCTGATTCCGATCCAGAGGGCACGGTTGAGTGAGCCTAATTCTGATGTTGATGCGTTTGTGTTTTATATGCCAAGTCTAGGGCAAGGGAAACCCTGGGAAAAACCAGGAGTAATTTGCCAGCCCTTACAGGCCTGGCTGAAGCACAGTTCTGCTTCAGAGAGAAAGAACAGGAAGGCTTTGAACCCTGGACTTCTTACCATGGTTTGTGGGCCCCTATTCCCCAGTCTTTGAAGAGATCCTCACAACAAACTTATTTTGCTTGGCCAAGTGTGGAGAAAACCACCAAAAGTATATGCAGAGGTTGATTTTGCTGCAAAGCTGGAAAACTTTGGTGAAGTATTTTTCATACATACTCATTTGGGTTTCTCAAATACATTTCTTTTCAAGGCTGGTTGTATATACTTTCTGCAGTCACTCTTCACGAAGAATATATTAAATGAAATTACTGACAGGAAGATTTAGCACCCAGCATGAATTGCAGGATGCTGGATAAAAATTAATGACAACTTCATAATCATATTAAAAAAAATAATCTGAAAATTATTCCAAGGCAGACTGAGAATGGGAAATATGTCACCTGGCCTATGTCAAATGGTTTGATTTGAATACATGAACTAGCAGCAATCAGTTTGTGCATAGCTTAATGCCAAGAGTTATTTGCACATGATATCCTGTAAATAATTTAAATCAACAAATGCATTTGACAACATTAAGACCTGTTCTGCAATGGTTTGTGAAAGGCTGAAATTATTCAATAAATGACTTGTTACAAATTGTTTATGCAGCTCTGGATCATAGTTGAGTTGATCTGATATTGCCCTCATTAGCACCTGTATTTGCAAATGGAGCCAAAGACAGCCAGAGGAGTGCACTCCTGCTCAAGACATCCATGAAAAGCTCCAAAATAACATTTATACAAAACACACAGAGTCTTGTGCAGTTATTGGCCCAACAGTGCTCCTGCAAACCAGAACCAGACTCTTGCTGTTCAAGAATTGCACATCTTGCTGCATATAGCCCCTAAGATTAATACATTCAGTCTTCCATTGAAGCTGCTGTTGGATTTGATTTTTTTTTTTTTTTCTTCAGAAGCAAGTGCTGAAGCACTTTCCATTACAGACCCAAGAGCAAGCACTGGGCCATTATGAATACGGGTGAAAGAGCTCTTGATGAAATCTCATTAAGGAAAGGGAGAAAGAAGTAGATGGTGAACAACATGATTAATATTTCATGCTAGAATTTCCCAGAGAATCTGAATTGTGTTGCCCAAATAATATTAAAGCAGAGTTGAAGTTGAGTTCCTGCAATATAAAATACTGCAGTTTATACTTATGTACAAAGAGGAGTTTTGTAATAGATTTGTTAGTAAGGCACATTCCTTGGTTTTCTGGTGATGCAGCAAAATTATTTTCAAAAAGGAAAGATAAATTCATTGTATCACTAATTCTGTAATGAAACCTCGTGTGTCAAAAAAGACAGGAAACCAGAGAAAATACTACAAGGGTGAGGTGGCATTTTTAATGATGACAGGTTTGTTTTCTATATTGATTATTTATTTATTTTTTATAAGATGTTTAGATATAATTTTGGTATTTCTGGCTTTGTTTTTTTTGGGTTTTGTGTTTTGTTGGGTTTTTAATGTTTTTAATTTCTGAGTATTGGAACTTTATTTACCAATACAAATCTCTAAATAAATCCTGTGTTGAAAAGAATACCTATTGTATTGTTTTTTAGGAACTCATTGAGCAATTAATTAAATATACTAGTATAGAAAGGAAATTACGATTTGAATTTTCATTTTGAGACACGGCTGAGAATAAGTTATTATTTAGGAAGATTGAAAATACCTGAGAAAACTTGTTTAGTGAATCAGATAGATTTTTTTTTGTTTGGTTGGTTTAAAACAAAAAAGTTTTGGCCACTGTGCAAATCTTCCTTTTATTTGCAGTTTTGCAGCCACATATTCATGCGAGCAGGTATCACCATAATAATTGATTCATGAATAATACCCTTTCAGATAAAATTATGCCTGAACACACAGGTTGATTATAAGATGTTTTGGTTACCATTCTTGTTTTTGTTGCGTTTCTTTGCAGTGTTGTCCAGCAGGCCACTGGGAAGAGGCCGTTTGTCTTGAGTCGGTCCACGTTTGTTGGCAGTGGGAAGCACAGCGCTCACTGGCTCGGTGACAACTTCTCCCAGTGGAAGGACCTGCGCCGCTCCATCGTTGGAATCCTGGAGTTCAACCTCTTTGGCATTCCCTATGTAAGCCTGGCGTGCTCTAGGCAGGCGCTGGCTTATACACAATATCACTTCAAATTAACTCAAATGCTTTCTGAAAAAAAGCCACTTGAGGTGGCCAGCAGTACCAGCCTCCACAGCCTAAGGAGCTGCAGATTAAAAGGCTAAATGTCAATCTTGGCTGCTGCAGGGGAAAAAAAACCAGCACTGCAAGATTTGGATTGATTTAATATATGCCATCCAAAGCCAATCTCTTTGTATTATGTATTCTGTGATTAGGGCCCCTTCATATATTTCTGGGTTTGCAAGATGGGATGGAGAATTTATAGAATTACTGAAATACAGGCAGATCTTCCACAGTGAACTTAGTGCTCTAGGAAACGGTACAACCTCAGTCACAGAAAAATTTGTATTGTTATAGAGCATTCTTATAAAGTAATCAGAAACAGGGATTTCTTTCCAAAAACTATTTTTGTTAGCAAATTTCTGTAGTCTCTCATTTTTGGGCCTCAGTCACAATCACAAACACAATTTTCTTTTTCTTTAGATTGGTGCTGATATCTGTGGGTTTAACTACAACACTACCTATGAACTCTGCCTGCGCTGGATGCAGCTTGGCTCTTTCTATCCATTTTCCAGAAATCACAATGCAGAGGGAAACAGCGTAAGTAAACAAAGTTGCATAAAGCTGTAGCCTATGATTACAGTTATGTGGACAGTGATTTATATTACTTTTTCCAAAATAAACCTGCCATTCTTGGGTAAACTGGAGCAGTGGGTGAAAAGGAGTGCTGCACTGAGAGCAGGAATTACAGTGAAATGTAATTTTTTCCCATTCATAATGCAAAGGTAACATAGAAATGCCGGTCTTCGCACGCTGTTGGTAAAATTCATCTGTTTCATCTTTTACCTACTGAAGACCAGGTTTTATTTAAGAGCCAGTGAGGGTCAATGTATCTTCCTACTCCCTTGATTCTACAACGTTTGTTTCAACACTTCTGTAATTATAGTAAGTATTGCAGGGAGGGGAGAGAAATCATTATACACCGTCCTTGCTGTTTAAAAGCAAGTTATAAACGTGAAAATTCCAAGGAGAGGCACCTTGGAATAGTGACATCATTATCAGCCAAGACCAGAAAAGGCTAATGAGCCCATGAGATGAATGAAAAAGTGCAGCCTTAGTCCACATCCATGCCCTGAGTTCAACATCATAAAAGTCCTTTAAAGACTTGTTGCAACAGAAAGAAGTATCAGAAGATTTCTAGCTATGAAGTTTGAAGGTCTTGCAGCCTTCGTAATTATTCTGTGTTTATCTGCAACCGTGATGAAATGGTTCTGCTTGTTCAATAAATGTTTGGGGTTTTTTCCTTCTGTAAACTGATCTGTGCAGTGCTGGAGCTCAGGTTATTTGCTAACCTTCAGTTTCTTTGAAGTTGCATCATTAAAATGCTGCAGCATTTACACTCCCAGGAAGACCTTTGTCTCTGCGTAAAAGTATGATGAATGTTCAGCAGTTGGGTAAATGAAGGAATAATAAACTATTGTACTATCATTAAGGGGGTCAGGTATTAGCCTCTAGATCCCTGAGGTATTTCTTTGTAGGAGAACAAATATCTATGAGGTATTAGCTGTTGCTGTTGTGAAATATTTTCTCTTTGTCTTGCCACTAAAGTTAGAGGTGTGTATATATCTATATTTATATATCTCTATCTATATCTATATGGTTGCTTGGCCCTTTGAGCATGCAAATAGAGTCTGACCTGGATGAGTGGATATCAATCTCATATGTACAATTCAATAAACAAGAAGAGAGCAATGGGTCTATATGATGGGTGCTGCAACTCAGAGATATATTTGGTTTTATTGGATTACTTAAATCCATTTGAAATATCGTGTTCAGGGAAAGAAATGAACAGGCATTTTGGGTGACTCAGCATCATCTAAGAAGTCTGACTGGTTTTTTGTGAAATTAAGCAGTGTTTGTACAGTGTCAGAACACTGGAAAAAATGTAATGCAATTTTTGAAATAATAGATGGATGTTCTGGAGCTCAGAGCCAGCAGGGAGTATTCTTAGTGAGTAATTCTGACATAAACATAATAATGGTGAAATTTTACTTAAATATTGAATTTAATTAACATTAGGTTAGTGTTAAGATAAAATCTTTAATACCCACATTGCCTAATTCACTGGGTATTTCAAACAGTTTAATTAATATTTTTCTTGTCTGAAAAGCACTAGATAATATAAAAAGCTTTGTTACTTCTGTTAGTTTTGTGTTTCATTATCCTTGGAATTCATAATATAGTCTTCAGCTTTAATGAGAAAATTAAGTACTCTGGAGTGATTTCATGAAGGAGAAAGGGAGCCATGTGATTTGTAAGCTGGCTGTTTAGCACTGGGTAGGTTGACAGGAGGAATTAAAGGAGATGCAACTCTTTCCCATATCAGCACTGCCCTTGGCTGTGTGCTCTGCCTGCCATCCCAAGAGAGAGTCAAGGTTGTGTTGGAGTCAGACCAAATCCAGCCAGTGAATACAGACAGACTGCTCCAGCCTGTCCCCCTGGTGATGGGACCCAGCGCATGCCCTGTCTCACAGGAGAGCAGTGCTGGCAGTGAGGAGCTGAGGGGCACTGCTGATGTGTGGGTGTACTCTCAGGGCATCCTAAAATGGGCACACAGGAGGAGAAGTCGAGTTTCTTGAATGGATGAAATGTTTTCTGTACCACACAGGGTGACTTTGGTAACACCTGTTGGCTTCAGCAAGGTTACGAGTTTACTCTTTTGAATAGACTTTTCTTGATATTCATGACCAACGTAATTATGTTTTTGACTTTTTCGACTTTTATGCAGATTATCAGTCTTCCTTTTTTACCGTGTTTCATCTCCTTTGTCTGAAAGGGCTTCCATCTCCAGGAAAGATTAATTTCTAGATACAGAGTATCTGTTCCTGAGCATAGGCATGGAGCCCCAGCTTCCCTCTCCTCAAGAGGTTGGAGGTGGTTGGAGAGGGCTCACATACATTGTGGTGGGGCCTGATCTTTTTGAACTCACTGGAATTTTTTCAAGTTCAGAATTTTATACAAGTTTTAGTTCGGGAATAATGAATGTTGTTCTTGCAGTTTGCAAATGAGTGCATTTTCTTATTTAAACACTCACTTCCGTAACATCGTGCCAGCCACAGCTCTCCTTATGCTACACATAGCTTCTCTGCTGAGTTTGTTTCAGTGCTCAGTACAAATCTAAGCTTTTCCTGAACAGGAACAAGACCCAGCCGTGTTTGGAGATGTTTTTGCCAAGATATCTCGTGCTACTCTTCGGATCAGATACTCCCTGCTGCCATACTTATACACGCTATTCTACGAGTCTCACGTTCACGGAGGCACAGTGGTGCGGTCACTGATGCACGAGTGAGTTTGGAGTCTTTTTTTTTATTATAATTTGCTCACAAAGTAGTTGAGCTCTTAGGTTGATACCCTTAGGAGAATAGTCACAGCATTATTACTGCGTGCTCTCTTTTAAAAGAACAGTTGAACGGTTAAATCAATCAACTTATATACACAAAGAGAACTGCTAATATATGCAATTAATTTCCATTAATATATAAGCCGTATTTGTTTCCAGTGGGAGGAAAAAGACAAACTTAAGAAAGAAGAATTCTGAAAATTTTTAGTCTTAGAGAAATATATATTTCTTTTGTATTTCCAAAGTGAGAGTCACATATCTGTATTTTCTGTATTTGAATGAAATCAATGAAATCTGTGTTCTGATCCAGAATACTAAAAGGCCTCATACAGAGAGTCTAATGATCCATAGTATTTGAGTTTTTTCCAGTTTAGCACTTGCATCTGCATGCTATCTATGAAACCCACATCTGTGTCCACAAATTGCACAGAGAAAACAGAGATAGAGATGTTTGAGCGTAGAAGCAGGTGCAAAACTGAGATTAATAAATTCAGACTGAAAAGCCACTTTGAAAATTAAACTCAGATTTTTGGAGCAACTCATTTTTTCTTTTTGGAACAAGCAGAAATGCAGCTGAGGTTTAGTTTTCCTGTCCTCATCTTTTAATTAGTTTTTTACCTGCTTTTGATTAATTTTCCACTTCAGAATGCTTTATGCAAAGACTTGAGCAGAAGGAGTGTGAACAATACATAAGAAAGCCTGAAAGCTCTGCCACAATTCCATTTCATTGGTGCAGGCTATGTCATAGACTGTTTAATGTTCTCTTTTTTTCCTTCTGGGTTAAAAACATTCTGGGTAAAGGGTAAGGCATTTTTTGCAAATTAAACTGAGGTTACACTAAAGTGCATTCAAGTATGGAAATGATGTGCACAAAATCTGTTTTGTATACTCAGCATAATGGTTAACTGATAAATTTTGAAAGCAGTATCCTTCCTCTTTTACTCAGCAAGATCATTTTAGTAGATAAAATTAGGGAGAGTTTTATAGGTGCTCATAACTTACAATCAGCTATAGGCTATTTCAACTATTTATTTTAGGTCTACTTTTGCTTAATGTGATTTGTGTTAATACTGGAAATGCCCAAGCTAATTTTGGCATTAATATTAGCTAATATCTGCTAATACAGAATTATTCTAGTGTCATTAAAGCTGGCTTTCTGACCATTACCAGCATACCTGTACTCTAAGTGGGCCATATCCACATTGGCAAATTTCCAAATTTGCTTTAGAGTTGGAGAGCAGTCTCAGATGTAGCAGTAGAGGCTTCTGTCAGATGAAACTGAGCTGAAAGATTCACTACAGACACTAATGGGATCTTAGTCAACTGGACCAGAGTGGGATTACTAGGAAATAAAAACTCTAATAAAAATGCATGTAAGTAGGGAAGGCATCAGGAAACAACACAAACTGTTTCCTGCCCAGTGCCCCTATTGGCATCCTAGTCCCATCACTTGCTAATGTTGCCATAGCTAGATCCTAAAATGGCTTAGGAGTGTTTCTTACTAGTAGTAGTTAATTCTGATTACTGTTATTCACTGTTATTACTAAATGTGTATTTCTTACTATTTCTAATTAATACTAAGCAGTTTTGCAGTGGGTCTGCTCAAGTAGAGAAAGTGACCCAGCTGCTAACAAGAGGAGAAATGTGGAGTTTTGGGAAAGAGAACTGAAAGAGAATTTTCAGTGTATGGATGATGAAAGTTTACATCAGCCTTGCCTCTTACTTGTAAAAAATACAAAGGAAAACTAAAAAACTCCTGCATTAGTTTTTCAGGTGAAATTCTTACGAGTTCAGAGTCCTTACCTTGAAAACATCTGTACCCAGGCAGGGAGTCTCCAAGAAGTAGCTATTTCATGTGGACATTTCATTCCATTTAGGGGCTTGTTTCAAGTAACAAACAAGAACAACATCTCAGTAGATTATTTTAAGTGTATTTGATGCCTTGAAGGCTTTCACTCTGTAAAGCGGAGGCATCAATATCTCAGGTATCCAAAAAAGACCATGAGGTGGTAATCCATTAGTGGTGGAAGAGAAAGTTGTGTTTAATGGCTAGCCAGCAGGGAAATATGACAGAAAAAGACCAGCATCTAACCAGAGGAAGCAGTAGATGGAATTCAATACCTTTCCTAGATGACAGCATGCTTTAATGGCTTCTATTTTCAAAATAAGAAAGTTAATTTGTTTGCTGAATTTGTGCTAGTGGTTGCTATAATTGCAAGAGAAAATTGTACTGGGTTAAAGGGTGAGACGCTTGTTTCCATGTGCAAATACAATTGATTCTTCTTTTTTCATAATTTCTTCATCAGCTTTTTGTCCTGCAATCTCCCACAACAAAAATATATTTTATTACTATTGCAATTTTATTACAGTGAAATTGAAAATACAGAGAACCTCTTGAGATGACAAGAAAAACTCAGGTTTTATATTTCAAAAAGTTTAGGACAAGGTAATTCATCAAAACCCGTAATCTGCTTTAAACATTTACAAAGTATTATGTTAAAATGCAATAATGTCCAAGATTAGGGTGTCCAAAAGAACCTACTGTTCTGGACAGGAAAAGAAACTCTAAACAAAATGAGATTTTTTTCAAGCAGAGCCCAAGGCATGCCTTCAAGAACATTTTAAGTTCCATGTACTCCCCTACGTTTGCAATACTTTAGAAATCTGAGCACTCAAGAGGTGTCTTTTTATTGCCAAGTTATCTTTGCTTATTTGAGGAAATTTCTGTCATCCTGGGCTGGGTGCAGTGTGTGCCTTTGCCCCAAGCAGGCAGGGTGTCAGAGCAGGGCACTGACCCTGAGCCTCTCTGCTCCAGCCAGTGCTCAACAGAGACCCAGCTTTAGACAGAGGCAGCTGCAAAGTCGGTGAAACAGACAGGGTAAAGGAATTTTTAAACAAGGAGTTTATACATCCTTAGAGAATAATATATAAATATGCAATAGCTACTGAGTCTTTGTCAAAAATGCATGAAAAACAGAGCAGTTGCCATTTCTGACAAGCAGCAGGGCTGTTGGAGGGGCAAAGGGCAGAGGAGTAGCGGAAGTCTGTAGGTACAGGATACCTTGACTTTAGGAGGACTTGAGACATGGATTTTTTGTCCATGTGGCATTTTTATAAGAACTAGGATCCATAAATTATTTCCTCAGGAAGAGACTTACTGATGATGGAAAACCTATTTAAATTCTCAGGGATTATGTGCTGCATGAAAGGAGGTTCCTGAGTTGGGAAGGATCTCTCTGCTGTTCAATGTTTTCATTAGCTGATGCATGGTGGAATAGAGATCTCTTCCCAAGAGAAGGCAGGTGATGCCAGGCAAACAGGACTGTGAGCATTCTGGAGAACATGGTGAGAATCCAGAACAATTTTAGTGCATTGAATAAAATGGATTGAATTCCATAGGTTTTTCATCTGTTCAGGAGAGGCAGCTAAGAAGCACAATATGTATGAATGTTGCTCTGTATTTATCTTGCAAACAATTTCAGATGTAAATCTGTGAAAGGTGTGGGAGGCCAAATCCAAGAATTTTTGCAAATGCTTTAGATCTTAGAGCACAGTGCTTTTCCTCTGTGTTCCCTCTTCTGGACCTGGCCTCTATCCTGCTCACTGGCTCCCACAATGAAGTCTCAGCCCACTGAATAGAATTGTTTTCCTCCTTTTGCTTTTCTGAAAAGAAATCAGCTTATCATTCTGTGAGAGTTCTGGTCTGCTCTGGGATGGTAGGTACTACTAAAATATCTGAATCTCTGTCCAGCTTTTGGCATTCCTTCAATCAGGAAAATATTTGGCTGTTTTGAAAGATACTTTGAGGAAGCAGATTTCTTGTCACAGTGAGTATTTATATCAAAATATTTGGCAAATCTAACGACCGTGAATTAACATTCTGTATTTCACTTTCAAAATAGATTTACCTCTGATCAGGAGACTCATGGAATAGATACTGCCTTCCTTTGGGGACCTGCCTTTATGATTGCTCCTGTTCTTGAAGAGGCAAGTACTGTAATTAAAAATGCCATGATACTGGAAAAAAAGAAACGAATGGTGCTCAGGGCATTGGATGACATTCGGAGTATGTTTTCGCATACCCATCCCTTTCTACTCTCCACTGTCAAAGCTTGCAGAACACATTTCTGAGCAGCACAGACAGTACAAAACTTCTCAGTACTTGAAGTGGGAGGATGAAAGCGAGGGGCCAGCCTTTCCCTTTTTCTCCAAGTGAGGAATGGATGTAAAGAGGCTGGATGTTGCCCCTCACGTGCTCCTGTTACTGTGCTGGCAGCAGTCTCCAAGGACACACACAGAGCAATAATTGTCGAGCTAGGAAGAAACACACAGATATGAAAGCAAACTGGTTTCTATATTACTGCTCACCCACAGTGTTTTGGAACTGCAGCATCTCAAGGGCTGCGGTAGGAGTTTCCCAGCATCACAGGCAAAGGCAGTCATTATGGAAACAATAATGATAATGTAAGCTGCTAACAGGACAGGTTTTAAAAAGCAGCATTTTCCCTCTGCTGTGCTGGGCACAGTACTGGGGTGATGGCTCTCACTGCTTGGCTATAGCAAGGGTATGTTTCTCTCCTTGCCACCACTGGCTATTGGCAGCACGAGAGAGGTATATCTGAGCAGATCTAAGTATTTGCATGCGATGTATCCTAGTGCTGTTTGCAATCAGCATGCTGCCAGAATATCTGATATATTTCTAGATGTTGCTGATGATCAAACATATAAACAGGACACTGCTACTCACCTTGTTTTTTAGTCAACGCTTTTGTGAATTTAATATAAATTAAGTTCTAAAACCATTCTGACCCCATTGAGGCACTTCATTCATCAGTCCTTTATCTTCAGACTCCCACAGGTTTCTAATAGCTGATGAGTAGAAAGAAGATTTCACAGGGTCTCAGAACAGCAAGATGATGAAGGATGGGAAAAAACCCTTCCCATTAAGAGGAAGCGACAAGCCAGGGGAGGCTTCCTGCAAAGAATTGAATAAAAGGGGATATTATAAGCATATATAACATGATGGGGGGTCTAGATAAGGGGTTCCTGATGTTTTTTGAAGAACTTCAGCACTAAAGGAAGGCTGCATGCCTGTGGCCTGATGAGGGAAGCAGAACTCTGAAGGCTGCACATTGCTGGGTGTTGCAGTGTGATAGCTGGCAGGGCAGGGGCAGAAGTGAGCTGTAAGCCCCTCAGTGTAGCAGTGCAGGCCAGCAGTGAGTATCAAACTGCAGCTTGGCATCTGCTTGTGTAGAAAAGATGGGTCAGGAGTCCTAGGATGAGAGCAAGTGAGACATCCGAAAAAAAATTAGAATGGAGAATGCCTTGCACACTGGTTTGTTATTTAGGGACTCATGAAGGTGAGGCCCCTGGAATCATAGAGTCATAGAATAGTTTGGGTTGGAAGGGACCTAAAAGATCATCTAGTTCCAACCTCCTTCCGTGGGCAAGGATACCTTCCACCAGGCCAAGTTGCTCAAAGCTCCACCCAACCTGTCCCTGAAATCATCACAACTCATATGATGGTTACACACTTTTCTGTAGACCAGAATATCCAGAATATCTGGTCTATTCTGTAGACCAGAATATAAAGTTGTCATACTGCAGAGAAAAGATGGAGAGAGGAGCATCTTGCCTTTATAGGATTTTTCATATATCTAAAATCCCTAAAATGTCATATGGTAACTTTGCCTTAACTCTTCTCTTCCACCTATACTTCTATTGCTCCACAAGATTTCTGGGGTAGTCCTTGGGGCTAATCTATAATTCTGCAAAGGAGCAGACATCTACACTAAAAGTAAAAATTAATCTGTTTGTGAGAATAAGCAACTTGTGACAAAAATGGAAGCATGTTTTGATTCCAACTGTTTCTGGAGTTATAAATACAAAGTGCCTTTAGTGTGATTTCATCCCTGCAGCGATCTGACACAACACATGCTGCAAAATGAAGTACAGTAATTGTGCAATTGGCAAAACATTTATTATTTATTATTACTTATCTGCAACTTTAAATTGTTTACGAGAAGATAAGGATCTGTATCCTCTGTGTGCTAGAGCTCATTGTCTGCCTGTTTCTGGGACAGGAATGGTGCAAGGGGCACTGAGCAGTGGTGTCCTCCCACTTCAGATGTGAAGCCCTGTCTTACAAAGGCTGCCATAGCCCTTGCTGGGGCTGCTCAGATGTTGGAGGAGTGCACCTTGGCCAGTTATATTTGCAAGACATAGAGCTATGTACTAGAATAGAATAATCATGTAACATTGACTCATCCCAGGCTATGGCAGTAAAAGCCCCCCAAATAGGATAGGCTTGTCTGTTTAGTATTATAGATTAGCCAGCACTGGCCCACTGCTATGACAATAACTCAGCCATAATATCCAAAATTTGATGTTATTAGAATATTCAGCATACATCTCTCCATGCACAAATATAATCAAGCTAATGTAATATCAGAAATGCAAAAAGAAAAAAAAGACTTTAATCTCTTTGTAACAATTACAGGGAGCAAGATCTGTGATTGTGTACTTCCCTGAGGCACAGTGGTTCGACTACTATACCGTATGTATTTTTAAGATTAATTTTCTTACCTTTTTTTAAAATAATTTAAAATGGTACAATTCCAGAAAAATAACTTTTAGCAATCTTCGGCAGTATTTTTACCACAGCATTGGTATTTAAGAAAACTAGAGGAAAAAAAGAAGTCTGCATCAGGATAGCTGGGAGACTAAACAACACAGCTTTCAGTAACATTTTATTTTCTATTTTTGCCATGTAAAGCTCTTAGACACAGCAAACAGAATTTTCAAGAGTAGCCTAGACATGTATAAAAATGCCAGGATTTCTTTCTTTGCCCTCCACTTTTAATTATTGTTCTGATACACCTCCTGCAAAGAGACAGAGGCAGAAACCTAAGCCACACTCCTGAGAACATGCCTCCTGTGCATGTACTTTTGCACATACATCACTTCTGACAGAAGTCATACTGGGAGCACAAGATGAAGCACTCATCTGGGAGATGCTTCCAAGAGCTGCAGAGCAGTCTGCTCTGTGGGACATGCCAGTACCTTCTCTTCAGGGCCTGAGTCTTGACTTTTCCAGCACCATCCCCATGACCACCTCCAAAAGTGCTCTGCTGCAATCTGCAGGCTAAGCCCAGTGTTGGCTTTAATGGGAGCAGTTCAGCTGATGCTAAGAGCTTTCAGAAATGTGAGCCCAGGATCATCAGGCTGTTGTTAACTCTCCTGAGTGTCCCTGGCAGAGGAGCAGGCAGAACTGCTCTCAAAGGAAATGCAGACTTATTTTGAAATGTTTGGTCATTTTCAGCATTTGGCTGTGGCTGGTGTCCTCAGATGGATGTTCATCCAACCTTTTCCTCTTTCTCTTTTCATAAGACTGTGATGCTGCAAAGTCCAGCATTTAATTCAACTCTCCTTGTGCTTCCCTCTGAGTCCCCTTGCTGGGCTGGGCACAGGGACAGTGGCTCATGTCCCTTGCCCTGCCTATGTGCCTACCCCTGGAACTGCTCACCTCCCAGTATTTGGCACTTACTTGTCATGCACGTGGTGCTTGTCCAAACCAAAATTGGATACGTGCCATAAATCATAATCATCATTTACAGAGGGCAAGAGCAAAGCCTTCCTGTTATTTACTCTGTACATAAGTCTTGCCTACAGCTGGTTTTTAGGCATTAGAGAAATTAATGCTGGTTGTCCACACACACACACAAATTTCACTCACTGAATGCTGTAATTACTTTTTGAAAGGGGAAGAATTGTTCTTAGAAGAGAAGAAAATCTACAGTTTTCATTCCCAAATGGCTATGAATCACTTACCTTAAACTGGATTGTGACAGGCTCCATATGTATAAAAAGAGGAAGCAAAAGTTTCTTTTTCTTTCTCCTGTGTCTTGATGAGTGGTTTTTTTTTCACAGAATAATGATGCCATTTTTAAAGACTATTAGCTGTCTTTCAGTCATGATGTTTCTATCTCAGGCATATGCATAACTGCAGGGGCTAGATCCTCTTTCGTGTTAAAAAGGAAATGAAAATAATACTCCTGAAATCCATATTTTAGTTTGGTTTTTTCACTGATGTAACTGAAATGAAAATTCACCCCCTGCTCTCTTTTTCAGTGGTCCATATGTACAGTGCCTGCATTGGCATTTTTTTAAACTGCATTAATTTTTGTGGTAGGGTCTTAAAGTGCCAAGTGCCTGGAAGAAGAACTATGCTGCTGTGTCTGCCCCACTGAACAAGATCCCTCTGTACATCCGTGGAGGGTACATTCTGCCACAACAGGCACCAGCCACAACCACTACTGAGAGGTAATGTCATGTGTTTGTCACCAACCAGCCACAGCGTGGGTCAGACCCACAGACAGTCAAAAAAGCAATCAAAAAAATGTACAGAAGAGAGACTATCTGCAGCTCCCAGCTGCCATCCCAAGTGATAAGTACAGTATTTTTATATCAGTGTTCACTCCATTTCATTAGGAGAAATCACCTCAGAGATGACCCACGTCACTGTTAGCACAGCTGATGCCTACTCCTGGCTCAGATTATGCTCAGAAAAGCTTCTGCAGCTCTTATTGCCACAGTGACCTACTGTCAGTCATTCAAAGTAAATATATGCAAGGGGAAATGCAAAACTCTTCTTGGGTGAATTTATCAAATGCTGGAAAAGCTCAAATCTTTCTTCAGGAAAGATGCCAATGGATAATACACTGGTCTCAAGTCTGAACCATGCTCAGAAGCTAATCTGGTAGGAAAGAGAGGGGACAGCATTGTGCAGCAGCCATAGCAAGGTAGTACTGGTTACCAGTTGACTCCCAGACCATTCTGTTACCCTACATTAAGGCCACAAAAGAAGGACGAGCTTGTCCACAAGAGCACTCAAAACGTGGGAAATCTAGACCTCAGTGAGACACGGCAAGGCAAATATTTTGCCATCATTTCAAGAGTCCTTTTGGTGAACACTGTTGTCATTCTTCTGTCATGACCTTTTTTTGTAACCTGAAAATGGGAGCTGTGTTCAGAAGTTTTTGTTAAGTTGGAAGGGACAGTGCCCACAAGTCTGACACCTGACACTTCTCAATGTGTTTGTCAACAGCCGCCTGAACCCCTTTGGACTCATCATTGCCCTGGATGAAGAAGGACAAGCTTCTGGATCTCTCTTCTGGGATGATGGTGATTCCATTGGTAAGCCTGGTCCCCTGCTGTGAAGCAGTGCCAGCATACAGGGCTCTCCTCAGGCCACCTTTTCAGCAGCATGATGGCACTGGCTCCTGCTAGAAATAGCTGGAGAACTGACCCCAGACTGAATGGTAGAAAGGTCAATGGAAAATTGAGTGTGAGTCAGCAGTGCCCTGGCAGCCAGGAGTGTTCAGGGGGCATCAGGCACAGCATCACCAGCCAGGCAAGGGAGGGGATTGTTCTGCTCTGCTCTGCACTGGGATGGCCTCACCTCGAATCCTGGGAGCAGTTTTGGGTACTTCAATATAAAAAAGAACTGTTAGAGAACATCTAAAGGAGGGCAACAAGGATGGTGAAGGACCTTGGGGAGAAGCTGTATGAGGAGGGGCTGAGGTCACTTGGTCTGTTCAGCCTGGAGGAGACTGAGGGGAGACCTCACTGCAGTTAAAACATGCACATGAGGGGAAGAGGAGGGACAAACACTGATCTCTTCTCTGTGGTGCCCGTGACAGTACCCAAGGTAAAGGCCTGAAGTTGTGTAAGGGAAGGTTTATGTTGGGTATTAGAAAGAGGTTCTTCACCCAGAGGGTGGTTGGGCACTCGAAGAGACTCCCCAGGGCAGAGGTCACAGCACCAGCCTGACAGAGTTCTTACAAGTGTTTGGACAATGCTTTCAGGCAAATGGTGTGACTCTTGGGGATGGTGCTGTGCAGGGCCAGGCGTTGGTGACCCTTGATGATGCTTGAGGGTCCTTTCTAAGTTATTCTGTGATTCTGTGAAAAGCTGATTGCTGTTAAAGTCAGCTTTTTGATACGAGAAATGTGTGACACTGGGAGCAGCTGATCTGCCAGAAAGGGCAATCTCTCACATTGTGTTCTCCTGAGATGAACCTAAGACTAGAGGAAGACATTAAATGGCCCACAAATCATCTTAGTCTCACCTTAGCCAGTTGCTACAACAATGTGAACTGCTTACGGATTTTGCTGCCTGTTTTCATATCAATCCTCCTTGCTCTGTGTTTTGACAGATACTATTGAAAAAGAGAACTACTTCTTGGCTAAATACACATTCAGCAAAGTAAGTGGCAACATGCAAGATACCTACTTACATATAGGTAGTTGTATTTTAGTGTAGCCATTGTAACGTGCTGATGTCTAACTTTTCTCTAGAAAGCTTTTTATCTTCTAGCTCAGTCTATAAACCAGGTAAGCTACCTAATGCTTTCCTTTACAGCTAGCTACAAAATAGTCCAATGTGATCCTGCAGTTCTGTGTTTGCTTCATTGAGGGTCATAGTGACACTTGTCATTAATGTCTCTGCTGCAATATGAATCTGAAAAAAACCCCACTTTTTCAACTCTTTCTTTTTTTTTTTTTTTTCCTTACTTGCAGCTTCTGGGGACAAGGGACCATTTTTTTTTTGTGTTCCTCCTAGTGAGCACTTTCAGTTTGATGGGTGGGAGAAAGCTCGATTCCTCTCTTCAGGATATTCCTGCAACCTTTTAACTTCGATCACTTGATGTTTTTGTTTTGCGGTGCAGAGAATTATGTAGTCTCAATTCTTTAGCTTGCATTTCCTTGTCTGACAGTGCAGGCACTGCTCTCATGGTGGGTGTCCTGTGGAGAGATCCAGCACACTACTGGCAACCTGCTGTGCTGATCAGATGCTCTGTGCAGCACAGGAACAGATTAGCTCAGGGTCAGTGCACTGATGCCTTTCACACTGTGCTCAGTTCTGTGCAGACATGTCCTGAGAAAGATCTATAGAAAAGCCCAACAGTCAAGGCTTCCATCGAGTAAAAGGCTATAAAATATGCCTACCATAATAAGCTCATTAAGCATATGGCAGTAAGTTGTGGGAGTTATTCTAAAGAAACTTTATCCTACTTCAATAACCTATCTCTACAGATCTTATTTCATCTGCAATTCTAGGAATTGGTAAGAAATAGGATATTGTATATAGACTGTGGCATGGTTTGGTCTTCTGCCTTCTGAACATGAGCCAGTGTGTGCCCAAGTGGCCAAGAAGGCCAATGGCATCCTGGCTTGTACCAGAAATATACAGGACTGGAGCAATGACTGAACCTCTGTTCTTGTCACTGGTGATGCCACACCTCAGATCCTGTGTTCAGAGAAGGGCAGTGAAGCTAGTGGAGGGTCTGGAGCATAAGTCATATGAGGAGCAGTTGAAGGAGCTGGGATTATTTGGCCTGGAGAAAAGGAGGCTCAGGGGAGACCTTATTTCTACCCACAACTGCATGAGAGGAGGGTCAGCCAGTTGGGGGTCTCTTCTTCCAAGTAACAAATGATAGGACCAGAGGCCTCAGGTTACACCAGGGGAGGATTAGATTTGATATTAGGAAAAAATTTCTTCACTGAAAACGTTGTCAAGCCTTGGAACAGGCTGCTCTGAGAAGTGGTGAAGTCATCATCCCTGGAGGTATTTAAAAGACATGTAGATGTGGCTCTCAGGGACATAGTTTAGTGTTGGACTTGGCAATGCTGGGTTAATAGTTGAACCAGATAACCTTAAAGGTATTTTCCATCCTAAATGATTATGTGATTTTCATCCACGTATTCCTAAAAGCCCCAAAGTAATCTACAGAAAATAGTCAAAACAAAATCGTGTTAACCCCTATTGTGATACTGCTCTTAGAAGATCTGTCTTCCAGGAGCAAGAGCAAGAGCAGTCCAAGAAGCCAGTGGGCTTTATTATGTAGCCTGGTACATTAGTGAGATATTTTCCTGGAATTAATATCACATGGGTAGACTTTAAATTTAATTTTAACTTATTTTGTTCTTGATTTACCAAGAAAAAAATGCCATCTTCTTCACAAAAAAAAGTGGTATTTCAACAGCAAAAAGGAAGAAAAATCATTTTGGTTTTCTGTAGTCTGTGTATAGTAATTTATTGCAGGAAAGCTACAGAAAAACAATATCCAGTTTTATATTAAATTTTGAACTGTGCAAATTAGATTGTTGCTTCTCTGGCACATGCATTTCTCATTGCTCATATTTGACTTCTGCCTGTAAATCCCGGACTGAATTCCCTATCTGCATTCCAATAATCCTTAAAGTCGAGTTTTATTATGTGTTTATAAAGAAAACAGTTCATCTCAAATAGCAAATTTGAGGTATGAAAAATGTATGAAAGTCTCAGTATTTGTTGCACATTTCTATATTCTTAAAAAATGTGGAAGAACAATTTAATCACACCTGGTTTTAGGAGAACACACAAGTCTTGTTTCCTGAGAGATTTGCTGGTAAGATCTGACATCACAGCATTTACTCTGAACCCACCATGGAGTGTTGCAAAAGTAACAGCTACAGGATTTGACCCTTTAATTTATATTTTCATTTAAACAACTCAGAAGTGTAAAGAAAAATTAAAGACTAGGGCAGGCACTTAAGTCTCAGAGAATAATTCAAGCTTGTGCTCTGTGGTGCTGTCTCACTTCAGTTGGCATTTTAATTCCTTTGACATGTCCCCTCCAACATGCATAGTGACTAAGAGACCTCAGTCAAAGTGCCTCCTTACATGAAGCTCGAAAAATACTTGATCCATGTGTATAAGATCTGGTGTGCTTCAGGGATGAGCAAGGGAGGTCCTGATCCCCAGGGGTGCCAGACAAGGCTGGTGTGCTCAGCCTGTACCAGGTGGGCCCACACTATACTAAAGGAATGGTGATGGAAGTGGTCTGAAAGGATGCATTAGGCACTAAGCGACTGGATAGCCTGAAATGAAGTTTCTCCTAAAACTGGTCCAATCCTCAGGGTGAAAGTGTATGGGGGGAAAAAAGGTGAAGTTGGTAGGATCAGAGCTACATGGTAAGAAGAAAACTCATGACTGTGTTTGCCCAGAGCACAGAAACCCTGGCTGCTGGCATCAGATCGAGGGCTTCATGTTGCTTTGCATTTATGGGGTTTTGAGTGATATCCAGAGCTCCCTCAAACAAGAAGCCAGGACCTTCCCGGGCAATTGCTTTAACCATTAGATGCCTGATGAGGAGAGGCTCACATCCCTCTGGACCATCCTGTTGCCCTGTGCAGGGCAGGGAGTTGGACTCCATGACCCTTATGAGTCCTTTCCAAGTTAGCTTCTGTGATTCCATTTCCCCAAGATGTCCAGTTACAGACCTTGGTCAGGGAAAATGGTGTCTCCTGAGGAGTCCTGTCTTGGCCCTCTGAGCTTGAGAGCTGAGTTCAACATTACATTGTGCTTCCTGGGTCTGTGTGCCCACCTGGGCTGGCTCTCCTGCTTAGCCACACGTGAGACAGGAGTAAAGCACCATAGGGAGGTGCTCTCCTAAACTGAGCCTCTGTGCTGGAGCTCTGCCAGAGGGGATAAGACATCACATGTAATAGGTACCCTAAAAAGTTCTCTGGAGGCTTTTGCAGGCCTCTCCCCATTTGCTGAATAATAGCCAACATTCCTTATTTAGGCAGTTTAAATCAGTGTGCTGGGCTTAGCACTTATTTTTAGTGTGGATGCCTGAAATAAGTAGTCTAAGCACAGCCCTAAGTTACACATACTGTGATCTAGCTCCTACTCCCCTCCTACAATGCACTACTGAAATAACCTAAGCTAATTTATGCAAAAGGTTCCATCATGGGTTTTTCCTTGGCATATTTTTAAAAAGTCATGATTGCATAGCAATCCATCATTTCCTGAGCAGTGTAATTCATCTTTATTTCCTCAACAACTCTGATCACATAACAAATGTGATGATTCCTCTTCATTACACGTATGGGAAATTACTGTCACTGGTGACCCAAATGAATTAGTTTAATGACTTTGTATGTCCTCTTGGTACACCCCTAAATGTATAGGAAATGAAAAGTACAACAAACAAAGCTCTGTGGACATACATCTCTTTTTTAGTCTCCTTAAAACTGGGGCATATATAACAGGGATTTGTAGCAGGAGATGTGGTACATAAAATAGGGGCAAAACATCTAGCAGCTGATGTTTGTGGAAGATACTGGTGTTTTACAGCAGTTAGTTTTAGATGTTAATTAAATCTGTCTTAAGGTTACTAATTGAATCTCTGTATCTGGATTTTGGCTTTGCATATGCCACTGTACTCTGTAATGGGTACAAGAACAAAATTTACATTGATTAAAAGTAGAAAAACATGTCTTCTTGGACATGTTTTTCTATTTGTAATCCAATGAAGCTGTAAATGCTATTTACTGTCTTAGTTTATAATCATACATGAAATCTTATGTACAAATTAATGTGACAGTTGTTTTTTACTTTATGACTTCAATGTCTACATTGGAAGACATTTTTATGTTCATTGACAAGGATGATATCTTGTAACAGTGTGGAGCAAGTCACCTCTAAAGAGCTGTCATGGTCCTAAAGTTTTCTCTGTGGCTTTTTTCCAGGGAAGCCTGAAGACAGAAATAGTTAAAAATGGCTACCGTGGAGCTGACACTCTGAAGTACAACAAAATTACCATTCTTGGCCTGAAGCTGAGACCTCAAGCTGTGTCTGTGAATGGAAGATCCGTCCGTGGAGATGCTGTGTCTTATGAGATGAGTGGGGTAAGACCTGAACTGAGAGGTCAAGAAAAAACTTAGGGAGAGGAGGGTGAAGAACAGTAAGGAGAGATGAAGTCAGTGAAGGACAGGAACTGTTTCTCATCCACAATCCTTTATATTTTCAGGTATAACCAGACACCAATTCTTGATACAACAGTCTGACGTTTAGGAGAGAAAAAACAAAACTCCCAAAAGCAAGAGGTCTTTTAGGAAATTTTAATCTTTGCTATTGGATATGCACTCTCTTTTACTTAATGTCTGCCACTTACACAAATTTTTAAACTAATGAAATACTGGAAAGAAGATACAGGTCCATGAGCTGAGAGCACAGTTAGCAGTTTTATGGGCATTCTTATCGCTCTGATAAAATGAGAAAACTTGTCAGTTTTTTATCTGCTGCTGAAAAGAAGCGTTGTGGATTTTTTTCCCACAATTACTTGGTGTCCAGAAATTATTCCAGTGTAATTGGCTCCGAGGAGTATCTCCCTGTCTTCCAAAGATGTATAATTTCAGTATCTTAAAGTGCCAAACCTGATTTCCATCACAAAATGCATGACTTGCTCCTCTGGCACCAACACGAGGACATTCCAGAGGGGATGGACTGAACACCCCTAATAAACCCTAAGCAGCAACAGCCTCTGTGGTCCCAATTTTCTTGGGAAAAGTATAGAAGTATAGACAAAAGGAGCAGAACATTTTGCTTCCTTTCCTGTGGCCACTTGTCCCATATCTGTCACCTGCCACCGACCTGAACTGATTCATGCTCTACATGAGATGTGTACTCACAACTCAGCACTGGTCTGCATCTAGGGAACTCCTGGTGTTAACTCTGAAAATGCCACTAAATCATCATGCAGTGAAAGATAACTGAGGCAACAAGTAGCGGATGTCACATCTTATGTTACCCTCCCCACTTGGCTTAGTGATTAAATTTCATCTGTAACCAGTGTGTTCCCTATTTTACATACCTGCTACTACCATTTCTTTTGTTGAAGAAATCTGTAAAGGAAGAAAATAGCTGAGAATAAATTTCTGCCTTGGAGAATTGTAAAAATCTCACTTTCAGAGACAATGTCATAAATAAACATAATCAGTATTGCCTCAAGGGAAGTAACTGTTTAAGGGCCTCTAAGCAAACTGAAAGCAACATAAATGTGAGAGGGTAAAGAAAACGTTTCATTGAGATGTGCTTGAAGGTACCAATCACAGAAATCCAGAAAATAACTGCATACTAACAGCCTGGCATACAAAGATGATTTTAAAAGACTAATAAGCTTGTCCCAAAAATATAATTTAAAATTTGATTTAAGAGCAAAAGATTATCTTGGTGACTAAAGATCTATTTGAAATGCTGGAGAAAAAAGCCCACCAAGCTGATGTTATAGAGATCCAAAGCTGCAAAAAATTTTCTACACCAGCTAAATATATTCCTCTCACAATTTTAAGAGATTCAGTCAAACCTCTCCCACCATACCTGTACAGATGTTACATTGTCACTACCTATATTCCTCTCATGTTTGACCCTCTAGTTAAAAAAAAAGAAAAGGAAAAAAAAAAGACTACTAGGAGCAGCTTAGGTTTAGATCTTGAAAACTTATTTATGTAATTAAAAATAATAAAATGCAAAGGGCAGATTTGCTACTTTCTTACAGGCTTAGTGAGATTACATTTTGTGTAATAGTTTTACAAACAGAGACCCCACTGCTTAAAGGGCTACAGTAGAAAGTAACTTCTACCATATTGCTTTACAGAAAGCAAATTTACCTAATAGCAGTGCTTAAGTGCTTATTGAGCCATATTTATTTGTATATAAATAGAAACAGGTTGCTTAGTAATAAGCCACTTCTCTCTCTCTGATTCATGCAGCGCTACCCTGATCTGACATTTGGAATATCACAGAATCTTCCTATTATTAGGAGTCTGTTGCCTTTTTTTTTTCCTCTGGAGTTTCACGCCTTAAGGAACTGTACAGTGACTGCAGCAGGGATGTTGGAAGGGTACATCTGTTGTGCACAGGCTTGTGCTGACAATGGGCGTAGGGAAAGGTCTTTTTCTCACACTTGAAGGTTCTTTTTCTCACATTTCCCACATTCTCTGCTGGGAAGTGGTTCCCAACATCCATTCCTCCCCATGTCCATGCAGTATTGCAGTCTGGAGTAGCCTCTCTGGCTGCCTGGCAATTTTCAGGTTAGTGTTTGGATGGGTTTGCAGTACTTTTGTCAGCATTTCCCCCTGTATTTGAAAAAAAGGCAAATTTTTCAAGAAGTGGAATTCCAACTCACTAAGCAGTGGTAGAGAACTGTTTCTGATGAAAGATGAAAATATTAGAGACTTTTAAGCAGTGATAAAAGTAAGCACAGACTGTTGGAGTAATGTTAACATGAATGTGTGGGTTGGCAAAGAGGTGTGAATGGATATTGCACATTTTAAGAGATTATTAATTCTGAAACCTAAAGATAAAACTGGTGAAGTACTTAAAATGGAAATTACATAAGCAGCACAAAATCCACTAAATTTAACATTGAACAGGGAGAGAGCAGGACAGATATTGTATTTATAATTTAATATTTAATTAATGTAATTAATTTTAAACCATTACTGAATTTCTAAAAGGGATGTTGAATTGGATACAGCAGTAGGAAGATGCATACTGCCATCAAGTTAGTCTTATCTACCAGATATGTTAAAGAAATCACAAAGGTCTAAACTCAAGTTTCACTTCTTAATCTCTGTTTTTAACTGTTTTTTTTGGTTTTCTACATTAAAAATAATTCATTATTTTGGGTCTCTTTTTTTCCACAGAAACTGGTTTTACGGATTTCTGCTCCACTTACTCAGGAACTCAACATTAAGTTTTACTAGAATGGTCAGAACACACGGACCTAATTTAACATCCTTTGCCCTCAGATATTGATCTCACTTGGATTTTAATGTAAAAAAAAAAAATTAGTCATTAAAGCATTGTATATAAACCTGATGACTGATCTTTTCTTTGGTAGTATTTGTAACTCAGTATTGCTCAAATAAAATTTTCAGTAGTAGTTAATAAGTATTAACATAAACTGATGTGTGTTCAAAATAGCATAGAAGAAATCATCCTGAAAATTCTGTCTTACCACAGATGGAGATAATATTTGGAAATGTCCTCTGTGAGACCATATTCTAGCATATTCAACAGCATTACACTGGGTTTTTTTCAAAGCTATGGTAGGGGAAATAAAAGGAACAACTACTTAATTTCCATAGTCCAATAAATAGCCTGCCATTACTATAATATGCCATAATATATAATCTAATTAATATTAATATAATATAATATAATATGAAGTACCATATTATCATATCTAAAAAATCAGCCCATTGTCCCAGACTACAAGATCTACAACTGTAGTGATCACTCATTTTGTCTCCATCCTGAAATGTGATTGCAGCCTGGGCATGTCTTTCTCAAAGTGAGCTGGGTCTTGTGGAGGAGCTTTAAGACTTGGGTCTCTCCAGAGTCTTTGCTGGTTGCAGTCAGGTCTGATGTGAGATATGTTTGCTCTGCACAGTGCAGAGAAAGCAACTTGCACATCAGCTTTTTTGTGGGAAGAAGCTGGGGAAAATAAGATACTACAAAAAAGGCGTAGCTGAAGATGGGGAGAAAGGGCTGAGGAAGAACAGAATATGGGCAGTGGGATGAAGGAGGATTCAAGGTGACAGATTAACTAACCATCTTCATTGCTGTAGAATGCAGCACATGGCTACAGTCCTTGATGAAATAAACACTTGAGAAGTGTGCCACTCTGTGCAAATGAAGGTCCTTGTGCAGAGGAATGATGTTAGCAGGGTTTGTGAGAGCTGTGTATTTGAGACAGGGAAAGAAGGAGAACCTCTATTGGAGCAGACAGCATCAGCGGGCAGCCAGACAGAGCAGTGCTTGCTGCACAGACCTGAGAGCAGCAGAGGGCCAGAGGATTGGTCTGCACGGTGTCGTGGCTCTGCACTAGAGCAGGGAAACCAGCAGGGGCTCCAGCAGCACGGGAGGTGCTGGTCCAGAGGCTGCTGGCCACAGACATTGCCTTGGGCTTGGCCACCGTCCAATAAAGCAGACCAGTTCTGTGCAGAATCCAGTCTCTTCCATGTGTCTTTGCACCAATGGCATCAGAGGTACCTGCTCTCAGTTTTCCTCCAAATATGAGGGTGTTATTTCTTCACCATGGAAAAAGAGCTAAGAGAAAGAGCAAGAGACCAATGCATTAGAGAAAGCAAATTTGTAAACACCCTGGCCTGGCCTGGGGAACAGAATTTGGTTGGTTTGTGAGTGAGGCTTTTTTTGGTTCAGGGGGTTTCTCTCTAATCCACCTTACAGTGTGGGTAAAAGCAGGATTGGGAGAGGGGAGGTGGGTGAATTTGCTGACAAATTGTAAAAAAGGAGATGAGACTGATGTGGGAAGTGGAGCATAGATGTGGCTGGAGAGCAATGGAGATGTTGGAAATGTCACCTCTGTATAGAGCTCTTTGCTGGATAAACATGTGGAGTCAGCCAGTGCTCACAAGTTTTCTGTGAAATCACTGACTAAGCTAGCACTTACACATACATCTTAATAAAATAAATGCAGAAAAATACACTCCTACCAGCATCAATATGCTGTTTGAGCTTGTATTGCAACCTGGATTTTATTCCTTTCTTGTTATTTTAGGCCTTGTAACTTCAGTAAACACAACAGGGAATCACTAGCCAGTAATACATCTGCCTTGGGCTCTGATTTCACATATTTATTTTTGTAAATGTAAGCAAGACAGCCCTTGGTCAGCATTTGTAATAGGGACATAAGGAAAAACAGAGTTTGTGTGGCCATGTGTGTATCTGACTATTTATCCTCTCTGAAAATTAAGGTGCAGATGTAATTTTGGATCATTTACACTTTTTTGAAAGTTTTTGGTTACACTGTTTGTTCCTTACCATTCCAACAATTTCTTTTTTCTTCTTGTGCAAAGAATAACTTCAACAAAAAATACTGATCACCTGTTAAAAGTGGTATGAGGTGAACCCAAGAATCTACAGACAAATATTTTACTGTCACTTAAGGTCAGATTGGATTAAAGAATGAACTTCCCCAAGTGTTGGTGTGGATTATATTTATTACAAATACCGATTTTCAGTGGAGTGAGAACTTCTCAGACTGGGTTTCAAAAACATTGGCAGTCAGCTGCTTTCTCCATTCTGCCTTTGTTAGCCATATAACCCACCAGCTGAGTCCCTCAGAATCTGAAGGAGTTGAAATGTAAAGGGGAAAAGTCTTACTTTGCATTTCAAAACCCTGGTGATTCTATGCTTCTGCCTTACAAAGCCATAAAGAGAACACAGAAATTCACCAGCCAAAGTACAGCGACCCCTGAGAATATGTCATTAAGCTTCTCTTCTGCAGAGAAAGGAAAAACAAACATTCTCCATACACACTCTCCATGTACGCTTCATTTTTTTAATCTAAAATGGATGATTTTAGGTTTACTGTTAAAGGATCCCCACTGTCTGTCCTTGCAAAGCAGGAATTTGCTTTGTTGATGAATGTTTATGTTGATTTTGTGTAACATGGAAAGATGGTGGTGGCCTGAATCAGCTACACTGACAAATTAAATTTAGGGGACATGCACAGAGAGCTCTGCTGCGCTCAGTAAGCCAGACACAAAAAATCTGTTTTGATATGGCCAGATGAAGTATGGCATGTCTCGGAACAAATAAGAGACAAAAGAAGATATGACTCTGCTAGAGCAAAGGAGACACTGGAGGAGATGTGGGAGCTTGTTGGACCTGAGCATGAGCTCCCAATGAAAGGTTTAATCAAAAAGGAGGTAGAGCAACCTCAGACATACAGAAAAGTAAAGGCTGAGATACTATAACTCACCTGTTTGTCATACTGACACCATCTTGTTGGAACACGCCATCCCATTCTTGTGTCAGAGGTATGTGGAATATATGGAAATAAATAAGCTTGCCTACAAAGTAAAGCCACAACAGTGTCTAAAAGGCTGCCAAAAAAGTGCATTTTCTTGTGAATGCACTGTGGAGCTCAACCTTTCTCTAATGGCCAAGAGAAGGCTCAGTCCCATGAAAGTCTCGGTGTACCTACGGGGGCAGAAATGCAGTGGCAGAAGCTCTTTAAATTAGCAAAGGTAGGATTTGGTGTTAATGAAATTAGACAAATTCAAACACTGATATTTTAATTGTTGGAACAGCTTTTCGAGAACTGTGGTGAATTCTCCTGCAGTAGAAATTTTTAAAAGAGAAGTGGATGCTTTTCTAAAAGAAATACTCTTCCTCAGTAACTCAGGAGCTTTTTGGAACTGTATCCCTAGCCTGTGTCATGCCAAGTAATCACAGCAGTCTCTCCTGGGTTCACAATTATGAATCATAAAAGGATATTTTGTAGGTTTTTTGCAAAACATGGAGATTTCTGTCCCAAGTCAGCGCTTTTGGAGGTCTCCACATAGCTACAAAGATTATAAAATGCCATTGATATGATCAGATTTTTGGTAAATATTGGTATGTAATACATTTTGAACATATTTGAATAACTTCTTGTAAAGGCTTTGGTAATTACTTTTTCCTGTCACCAGGTGGAACTTGAATCTACCTGAAAATTAAAGCAATTCATTGCCATTCTCATGCAGGGACTATTTGCCAACAACAGGTCTGCAACAAAGATGAAAAATATCACTGGATCTAGAGTGTGCATGAGGTAGACAGCCAAGTCTCCCACAGCAGAGCTGGTGCCTGGCTCTGGGGAGCAGTGATGCTGTTCCTGGCCCTCGCCCCTTGCCCAGAGGCAGAAACCACACAGCTGCTGGTGTGACCCAGAAGGGTGAGTGTGACACCCATGAATTCCAGTTTCCTCTGCGGTCTGGGGTAATGTGACCTGGGGTGGCTGTAGGAACAGTCAGACATCAGGACTCAGCACCATCATGCAAAGCCAGAATGCAGCCTCTCCTGGGATGCCTCCCAGTGCAGGGACCTAGCAGGGTCCATGGCCTGGGCTGGGAAGTGGCACCTTGGTTTCCCTGCTCCCAGATCCATGGGGAAGGTGTCCAGAGCCTCAGCAGTGACCCGTAGAGACCTTGGCTACAGACTTGCCACTGTGGAGGATTATGAAATGAAGGTGAGATGTACCTACTGGGCTCAGAGGGAGGGAGACTGCCAGGGCTTTCTCTTGGAAATGGCACATTTCCATCCCAAGAGGGAAATGCAGCTGCCAGAGGATGTGCCAACAAATGCGGGATCTCTCTCTAGGGTCTAAAAAACTACAGGGATTAAAACCAGCACAGATGCAGAGTGTTGCCTGTATAAGCTCTAGCAATGTTCCCAGGTCATGCCCCAGATTCGGCAGCCACTGCCCCATGGCTATCAAGAGGTCATCCTACAAATATCTCAAAGAAAAAAAATTGCAGTAGAGCATTCTGGTGTCCTCTCTTGTTAGTCACCCAATGAAACGAGCAACCCCTGTTAATTTTAGAGAGACAACACAGTTCCAAATAGCAAGGCTGGTGGTCCTTAAACACTCCTGTGCGCTGTCCTGAGTGCTATGCTCAGGGCACAGTGAAAGCCATGAAGGAGAGGGGGGCAGGAAAATGCCCTTTCCTGGAGCAATGCAGTCAACTGGAGAAGCCCTGAGAGAGCAGAGGCAGAGAGAGGTGCACAGATAACAGGAGCGGAGCCCTGGAGCTATTCTGAGCAGTTCCAGGCCTGAGACAGATGGTGAGGCTTTTCCTAGTGACCTAGAAGGGATTGTGTAGATGCTCTCTAAAGGCTGTTGCAGTTTCACCACAGAGAAAGACCCAAATGGAAAAAAATCCAAAAGTAATGAGAGTTGTGTGTCCTTTCTGTTCACTGAATTTTGCTTGGGAGGTTGTTGCAGTTGTAGCTCAGAGCTTGGTGTTTTGGGATACTGCTGAAACTCACACCTGGAAGGTTGCTCACATCAGGCAAGCTGCTCAAAATTTCACCCTTTCTGTTCTTAGGCCCTGCTTTTACTTCGTGCTGTCCCCACAGATATGGCTCTTAGTTGATCTTTCATGGTCAGGAGTGATGAGACTACATTGTGTCTGCCAAGTGAGATGTTTCCTGTGGTCATTGAATAACCATTACTAAAATTGTTGTGAGAAATACTCAGTTGCTAGTTGCCTTCTCCAGATCCTCTCTTTATCAATAGATGATGGTGGATGATGAAATTCTTCACAGTTCTGCCATGGTTTCCAATTTTGGGTCTGTCTGAACCTTTTCCTTTAAATGTTTGTCCTAATATTTTCTCCAAGCAGTAATAATAGATTTGTAATACATCTTTGGTAGACCATGATGCCACGATTGCTTTTCAATCATCCATAAAAGATCTCTAAACTCCTAGTATTTAAAAAAGAAAAAAAAAAAAAAAAAAAAAAAAAAAAAAAAAAAAAAAAAAAAGAAGAAGAAGAAATTAGGCCCAGATAAAATATTGAAATTTCAATATGAATTCAGAGGAAGCAAAAAGGAAAGAAATACTTCTCGGATTTTTGAAAGAGTGTTGATCAGTTTTTTCACCACCTGATTATGCTTTCTGGAGAGTAAATCTGAGAAAACTGAGATAAAAGCATGGCAATTATGGGGTCTATATATATGCATATGTACATATATATATAAAACTTCACACAATAATTTTGAAGATACAAGCAATGTTCTCTCTTTTTCCTTCCATGGGCAGAGTCTGATGGGAAAGCTGTTTTGAGCCATTGCCAAGTTGGAAAAGACAAAAGCACAGTTCCATAACACTGATGTGTTTTTAGATCAAGCAGCTGGAAGTACTGTACTTAATGGCAGAAAAAACCCAATTCTTTTAGTAATACATAAAAGAAAATAATATAGAGCTCAAACTATGCAGCATTTAATTATTTCTTAATTTGTTTCACGTGATCATAGAGGTTTAGAGGCTAGAAAAGGAGAAGGTGTTTGAGAAACTCTAACTTAAAATGTCTGGAATTTATAGGCAGCTGGAAAGCAATGGAAGTTAAAATAGCATTTCCAGTGAGATGCCAGGAGTCTGACTGTCTGACACAGACACTTTGTGCCTTTCAGCACCTAAGGGAAATTTCAAACCTTTGTATACAAAATATTTGTATACATTCTTATTTTTAATTTGTCTGAGGGCTCAATTTCGTATTTTGGGTGGTGCATAGAATTCCTACTGACTTCTCTGCAAGTAGTGTATAGGACAAAGGTGCCCCTGGGATAACATTTTAGATCAGACAAGGAGCAAGCTTTTGAAGTGAGCCTTCTGACTGTCTCCACTTACTGCACTTGGGTCTTGGGGCACGTGAAGTGAACCTTTTTCACATGAGCTAAATTAGAAGAGGCTCTCTAAGGCACGATGGAATGTACCCTGGCCATCAAGGAGCATGCATGCTGTATGGGAGTAAATCACTCATAAAGGGCATGGGGTTGCTGTTGGTACTTCAGCACCTGGCCTTTCCCAATAGTTTGGTCCTACTGCACTGTACTACTTTCTAGGTTAGACAGGGTCCAATTTAGCCCAGCAGTTCAGCTAAATAATCTTAAAATTGTTTGAAGCATTCCCTAAATATTAATAGAACATGTGAACAGAGAGAAATCTGAAAAAAAATTAGAGAAATTTGGGCTTTGTTTTTGTTGGTTTTTTTTTTTTTTTTTAGCTAATCCTTACACATCAGGGAGGATTTATGCTGTTTATCTTTTTCACCTGCAAAACCTCACTATTAAGAGAAATTTGAAAAACTCAGTCTAACATCTGGAGGGACAATGTGAATCCAGCACTCCCAGAAGAATGTTAAAATACTCCTAGTGCTCCTCTTTCTGCATTATCAGTTTAGTCTGCTACTCATAACTTTTATGGGACAATGAATCAACTCTCAAATTCCTAATATTACATCTACAATACTGTTGTGATATTTTGTTTTGAGGTGCAGAGGTCAGATCAGCAATTACTGATTTGTTGCTTTATGAAGAAAAGCAGTATGCTTCTAAATGTGACTTCATTTTTTGTTTAATGATACTCCAAGCAGAGTGGTTTCTCACTTTTGTCTACTTTGCTGTTATTCCTTTTACTGCTCTAGATCACACCCTTTAATTGTTACTCTTGTGAGGAGGGACAACTGTTGATTATTTGGCTTTGTGTTCTTAATAGAGTCGTTATTAAGCTTAATAAGCATATCTTCTCCTGAACCTTAAAAAGCAATAATTATCTTTTTATAAGTAGATCTCACAATCCACCCCTAAACTGCAAATGTTTTCTTCTTGGTTTCTACTTTTCTACCTCTGGAAAACAGGAGATGCTAATTTAGAGAGAGTATGAAATTTATATTCCCTGTAGTCGCTCTTATAACTGACACAATCACAATGAGTTTTATGTGTTTGTTCCTATGCAACCAATGTTTGCATATGTTTAACAAGTCAAACCTCTTACGGTTCCTTTTCTTAATGCTATTTGTTTTATACCATTTATGACTATAAATTGCTGCAGGATTATTGCTGTGTGCCCTGCTTTTGTTGGTCTTACTGAACACAGGAAATAAAAGACATGGAGTGAGATTCTTCCCGTTTAAATACAGTATCTGCAGCCCGGACTTGGACATGGGCAGGGGTGCCCCTTGCTACCAGTGCAGACAGCAGCACCTTCAGAGTGCATCACCCACACTGAAACAGGCTCCTCCTGCCTGGATTCCACTGCCAGCATTTGCTAGACCTCACTGATCACAGCAGGAGCCTGGAAACCTATCCCCACAGGCATACCTACTCTGTGGACTTCATTACCAGATGAGAGGATTTTCATCCAAGGAGTTTCAACTGATTCTAAATTGCAGTTATTCAGGTCATCAGGCAGCATACTGGAACTGAATAGCAAATCTCACTGTGAATTTTTTTTCCCCCAAGATGAATCACCAAGAAAGTAAAGGAGGGAGGGTTCCTTCTTGAGATGGTTCTTTGGTTCCCAGAAATTGATGCCCAGAAGTCCCCAGGCAAGCCAGTTTTTACAGCAGGTGAGAGCCCCACATTTTCCATATACTGTCTTTCAGCATGAAATGCATTGTGCTACAGAAAAATAATGTTAACTAAAACACTGCAAAATGAATCACAAGGAAGAAGTAATTTATGCTATTCACACCATAACCTATAAAGCTTTTGTCAACATAGAGGAGGAGGCAAAATAACTGTTTGTGAATATGGACTTACGAGACATGAAAATGAGCTTTGGTTTTCCTATTAGCACTGTTCAGAACAGCACAGCTGGTCACAGAGCAGTAGTTCTAGAGCTTTTCCTCCTTCCCATCCCAACTGTGGTTGGGGAAACCTACCACATAATCCCTTAGACTGGTTTTAGAGCTATCTCTGATTTTTAGATCTCTTTGAAATAGAGTTTTTAAATAAAATTGATCTGAAGAAGAAGTGAAGAGCAATAGTTTAAGCATTAAATATGGGAAATATTTGCATCCTGTATTTATGACAGCAATGACCATGTAACTGGTGGCTCAGCTAAGTGATCTATAGGTGCACTGCAGGGTACCATTAAAGGTTAGCTTGTGAGATAACTGGTTTCTTAATCTTGCTCTGACAACCAGCCAAAAATAGGCAAGTGATCAGTCTTACTGATGTTGCCTAACAAGTTTGCTCTTTTCCTGTTGCTTCAGAGCTGCAGCAAATGCTTCAGACAGAAAAAGTTGGATGTTCAAACTGTGTAGCTGAAGCTGTAAGAAAAACAAGGAATGGAAACAATTTCTTGCAGAGAGAGAGTCCACCAAAAAAACCCCTCAAAAAACCCGACCACAATCTGAATCATTATTTTTACAAGCATGCTTTTGCTGTTTGTTCTGTTATATGCAAGTATTGGGATGCATTAACTTCTAGGCTTTATTTCTGCTCAGGTTCAGGGACCAGTGACCCTTTCTTGGGAGTTGCAGACTGTGGTGTAGGGTGCACCCACTCTGGGCACCTGTGGAACAGTGGGAACTACTGACTTCAACAGACAACATGCAGGCTTTAGCATATTTACATTTCATAGGTATTTTTTAATATTGACATTTCTGTTAAAATCAGGTAAGGTATAGGGATGGATAAAGCCTGGACAATCCTACAAATCTACAATAAATTGCTGAAGTAGGAAGAGTTGGCAAAAATAATCCCAAGGAGTGACTGAATTTATCTTTAAGAGATAGTATCTGGGGCCTATTCTTTCTGTGGCAATGACTTCACCATACTCCTGCGCATCACTGAGCCTTCCCTACCTAAGAGCTGAAACATCCCAGGTGAAATGATCCAGGAAAACATGGGAGCAGCCTGCGGCTGGGAGCGCCGGGCAGGCGCTGTGCCTGTAGAGGCAGGGCGGAGCAGCCCACAGGGAGCACACACAGCTGACAGCTGGACGGGAGCACAGCTGGCCGGGAGCACAGCTGGCCGGGAGCACAGCTGGACGGGAGCACAGCTGCGAGCCAGCCCCGCGGCCAGGGGGAGCTGAGCAGCCGGGTGCAGCTGTAAACTTCAGCTTAGGGCCTTTCTCCAAACCAACACAGAGTGGTGACACGGTAAACAGATGCAGCACCAGCCAATCCCTGTCTTTTGGGACAGCACCTCAGTTCCTGGCTACGTGGGTTATACGATGAAAAGGGGGATGATTGAAAGAGGAGAGGACTGCAGTCAGCATGTTCTGAGGAAGGGTTATTTTCCTTGCTGTAAATTGTCTTGCAGCCAGTCCCTTAAAAGTTTTTATTATTTAAACTCATGTGTACAAAATATTGTTTGTCAATAGGGAAAAATTTTCCTAGTTTAGGTGCATTGATTTAATTCTCCTCAGACAGTCAGACTCCTGTTCTGCATTTCCTAAAGCCTCTTGGAAACAGTATGTGCTGCTTGTGGCCAGTCTGTGCTTGGGGACAGGGCTGCAACTCATCTGTTCTAGAGCACTATAGACTGTTTAAAACTGCTATTCATCTTGTCTCCAATTTTGTGTTCAACGTGCTGCTCTCTAAAACAGGCCTTTCTATATTCAGTGAACGATCCATATCTTTGCATCTTATAGGCATGTGTTTGCATTGAACTACACTGCACCATTATTCCAGGGAACACAGTTTACCGTGAAATTTCAATCACTTGATTGACCTATTTCTTTTCCTTACAATGGTCTCCATTATGTTCTATCTGTGAAGTTTCCCAGTAAAGGACAAATATATTGAATAGAACTGATCCTGAAACACAGCATTATAGATGCTCTCTAGAATTAATTTCTGAATCATATTCTTTTTAGCATGTGCAGCATTCATTTTGTATAGTGCTAATTTTTAATCAACACATCATTTGGTGAGAAATTATATCAAATCCTTCAGCAAAATCTTGATGTATTACATTGCATTGTCTGCACTCACAGATTTTATCAATAGAAGTAATTATCCAGCATTATTTGTTTTCTGTGTGCTCTCTGTTACCCATACTCTGCAGTTATCTTTAAAATCCATATGTTGAACCTTAGCCTAATTTAATCTCTTTGAGGCAGGAACAATTCCAGTGTTAAGACATTGCAGAGCACAAAGGGAACTCAGAGAACTATTAATAATGTGTGCCAACTATTCTTCAGCTCTCTGCTGCAATTTAGTTGTTTCACATTTATTGCATTACTTTGGCCAGAACAAATACCCAGTCCAGAAAGTCCCTACAAGTTACATCTTGAAGAGTCCAAATTATCAGATTTTCCCTTTAAGAAGAATTTTAAAGCCTACATTAGAAGCTAATGGAACATGTATACTCACCAACACCTGGAATAGAGAGATAATTAGATTTTTTTCTGCAGGTAACAGTAGCAAGTAGTTATTATTTGTATAATGACGTATTTGTGACCCTCACAGAATGGTGGAGTGCAGAGGAGCATTGTCACGGTGTGAAAGCAGAGACTTTGCAAATGGGAGAAAAGGAGGCCAAATGTGAGAGCAGAGGGTGAAAAGAGAGTACTTAGGTGTCCTCCTACTGAGGACCTCAGGGCTGTAAAGAGGTCACCAGTGGTTGGTAAGGAAGCGCAGCATGAGAGCTGGACCAAGCCAAAAAGGCTGAAAAAACAAAGTTCACCATATCCAGTAAATTAGAATTTGAAATGGAGTTGCAGGGCAATGAGGCAGGAGCTTGGAGGACCAGTCTTGAAAAACTGCCCCAAGTGAGGGTTCTCATGGTAGGGAGGAAGAAACCATCAACATCATACACCTCCTTCCAGCAAAGAGGGAATTCGAACATGGACACCACAATTACCCTGGCAAAGGGTATGAGTGCTGGTGGCCTGCTGCAGACCTCTTTTTCTCAAGCAGTACTGATGCCATCAAATACAAACATGAAAACCCATGGGAGAGACCAATGGCAGAGCCCAACAGCAGAGCTAGATACTAGGAAGGTTTTGTACAACAGTTTTGACTCCATTATTAATGTTATTCTGAATTGTTCAGATAATTTGTACTGCAGCAGGAAGTATTATTGTGACTAGACTAATCTTAGTAACTGTCTGTTATATTGTAATTAGCATTGAGATTTTCATTAGACTAATAATAAGTTCTTGGCTTCCATGTTTTCTTTCCTGCCCTTAATGTTATTTGGAATGCAACATTGGTCTCAGAATTCACTTTTATGCAATAACACTGGTATGGAGCAGTGGCAACATAAAAATCATTGCATCATAGTTTTATCCCATTAATTTTAAACTTTATTTTATTCTAAGCAAGTAGTTTTTAAAAGATAGATTTTTTTTTTCTGTAGTCATAGTTCCATATATTTAGATAAATAACTTCTGCAAGTCTAAAGTCTGCAGCAATAATGTTGCTTATACAACTGAAGCTGTCCCTTTTCATTGTAAGATCTTTTACATCTGATCTGATCTATTCCTCAATATGACAAACAGATCATGAAAGTATTTCTTTCTATGACAAACAGATCATGAAAATATTCCTTTCTCTGTGACTGCAAATAAAGTATATGCATTCCACTGATATTAAAAATGAAAGAGGACATAAGCAGTTAAAATCTGAACAATTCTGCGGCTCTAAAAGAGGATATTTATGTTTCAAAGGCCTTTCTCTGCAAAGAGGAAGAGGCATTTAGAAATGTTTTAAACATCAAAAAATGAAAGTTAAATAAAGCTGTATATAATCTAATTGTCTGTATATCAACTATTTTTTCATTTGCATTGCATATGTAATTTTTCAGAAAGCATAACTGGGAGAAAAAGCCTTTGATGGAGAAGTTATATGTGTTACTATTTGCATTTCTCACCCTATTTGTCTTCCTTTACTACAAAAGAAGATTCAATTTAATTAATTTGATTTAGATAGTAAATGTCTGTAAGAAGCTTATTTTGGAAAGCAACTATAAAAGGAACAGAATATTTTAAGAGAGCTTTAGAAAGACGAACTAAAATGGTAATACTAGAAATTCAGTTTCAGACAATACAAAGAACGAAATAAATGTAAAGTGCAAAGACTCACTGTGCAATGAGATATATATCTAAGTTTTGGAGAGTAATGCAAAATAGATTCTTATGCTGTATCTGCTTTTTAGGATCAGCAAAGGCTGTGGGGAGGACATGAGTCAATGGTGCAGAAGGTGGTTATGGCTTGGCTTCTGCAACCTGAGAGACTCTTTCACTATGTCAAGTTCACAGACTGCTTGGGAAGCTGTGCCAAGGATGATATTAAGGCTTACACTACATTCTGCCTATGATTTGGACTTCTGAAAGAAACAAAAATTAATGGTTTATTAAAAAAAAAAAAAACACCAAAAAAAAACCCCAAAATGAGCTAATTTTTGTGAACTGATGTTTATTGCTTTACCACATTACATAGTGGTGTGAAAAACAATCATCAGTCACCAAAAAAACCTGCAATCAAGTTTGAGAGAATAAGCAATGAAGACTTTTAGCACATTTACTGTGTTGAGAGAGGCCCCCATGTCAGGCCAACAGGAGCATTGTGGGTTTCAACGCAGACCAGTGCACAGGTCTGCACTTGGTGTGGGTGCACCCAGACATGGGTAAAGGAGGGATCTGAGGAGGTCTGAGGGGCTGCACAGCAGCTCTGCAGCAAAGCCTGGGCAGACAACAAACTGAACACAAATGAGCAGAGAGATCACCCCAGGGTGTCCTGAAGGTTAACAACACCCAGGGATGTAGCAGCAGAGCCAGCAGGGATTTTTTTCCTCAAGTCATATCTTTGAATTGCATTGGGATGCTTGCTATAAAGACATTTAACTGCAGAGACACATAAGTGCAAGATCATTAGGATGATTAGGGAGCTGATGATTAGATCATAATGAGCAAGAAGAGCAGAGGGAACTCTCCTTGTGTAGCCTGGAGATGAGAGGGATGAGGAGTAGAACTGCTGCTGTCTATTACCTGAGTGGAGCTCTCTGAAGATACCTGGGACTGTTGCCTTGGTGGTGCACAACTGGAAGGACAAAAGGCAACAGTCAGTCACAAGCTGCAGCAAAGGAAAATCTAACTGGATATAGAGCAAATTTTTATTAAGTGTTTAGATGTTGGAAAAGGGCACCTGGTGAAGCTGCAAAATGGCAGCCTTAGTGAGTTTTAAACCTCGTCTGAACCAGACCCAGAGCAACTTGTCCTTCCCTTGATAATAGCCATACCCAGAGCTTTGACAATGGTCATGCTCAGAGCAAGAGGACTAGGTGAAACTTAGAGGTCACTTTCGGTTTCAGTGGTCCCACCATTCTTTGATAAAAACCAGCAGGTTTCCATGGTTTGGTGTTGGGGAAGATGAATCAGGGAAACATTAAAAATACGATTGCTTAGCAAAAGATTCTGAAAATATGAAACCTATAATCGGGATAGAAATGAAAGCTTACTTCGAGTTGTAGGATACTAAGTCTTAGTTACTATATAACCTGGAAACAATGGTCTAGCTAGCTGAAGGAGAATCCCTTTGGATTGAGCAGAACCCTTTCTGCTGGCTAAGGGATCCAAAGGTCAATGTAGCAAAACAGAAGTTTAAAGAGTAGTTTTTAGAGTTTAAAATATAACACAGTATGGTAATATAGTAGTTCTTATAGGCTGTATGTAGATTCTATAGGATTTTGTGTCTTGTGTTGGTTGGTCACTGAAAATTAGAATATTCATCACAAAAAGAGATATAATGTATTGTAACAAAGACCTCGGTCTCTTAGTTCTTCCTCCTCTCCTTCCCGCTGCTCTTAGCTCGCTCTTATACTTCCTCTTCCCCCTACTCTTGCTCTCTCCTGCTCTCTTCCCCCTGCCCTTTGCTCTCCCACTCTCTTCTCTCTCAGCTCTCACCCTCCTGTTCTTTCTCCCTCTCTCTTTGGGACTTCCCTCCAGCCCAGGCTGGTGACTGAAGGCAAGGCCTTTTTACCCACCACCCTTGCAATAAACCCACGTGTTCTAGAATATACAGGTTGGCAGAATTCCTTGTCCCAGTCATCCGTGGATTCGCCTACAGTCTGGATGATGTGAAACAGTGCTTTCCTTGCTAAGTTAGCTGCCATGCCAAGATGGCCTCATGATGTATTAAGGTTCATGTTCGATTTATAGTTTGACAAACATCTACAGCAATGAGTAAAATGAAAGCTAGTGAGTTTAAAAAGCTGGATAAAAACTAATCTTTAGATAAGAATGAAGAATAACTAATTTTCATAATTAAGATCTTCTATCTGGGAGGACTGTTAAGTCTAGAGATGTTAGAATCATAGAATAGTAGGTAAAACACTTTTTTAAGTTGAAAAGGGGTGAAAAACTAGGTTTTGAAGCATGACTCCTAAACCTTCCTTACCATGCCAAGCTTCTGCAGTGAGTGGCTTCTCAGCCAATGCTAAGCCAAGGCAAAGGTTAGTCTTGTTGAAGGTAAACTCAAGATTATTGATGAAGCTACAAAAAGAAGGTGAATTTTCACTATAGCTGAAAGTGACCCTTTCTATAATGCATGATCCATGTAGTGTATAAAACAGTTCTTGGGATCTATGTGGCTCTTAGGAGAATGCTTGTGTTGGGAGTCTGCTTCTATGAGGTACCAGGATTCCATTCTATATTGAATTAGGACTGGTTCTTGGACTTAGGTATGCTGCAAGACTCAAACTGGACTGAGTATTAGGATTAGTATTGTGTGAAGCAATAATGTAGTGTAGTATTATGTAGAATTAACAATTGTGTGTAGGGAGTTTACCCCTGAGTTAGCAGCCCAAGTTTGTTCTTTATACAGATTAATGCTGAAGAATGCATAATATTTTCCCAAAAGGCTTTTAAAAAGTAGAAACTGTCAATAGTAAAAGATTTTTTAGCACCTTTCTGTTTCAAAAGTTTGTAATTCTTCCCGGGAGACACAAAAATGACTCACAATAAATCTTGCAATCAAACTTCTAAAATCACTATATATCTCCATATAGCTATGCTAATTATATCACTATGAAAAAGATACACCAAAACTGTAAATAATTAAGGACCTGAAGTTAATATTTAAAGTGTAATATTAATTTGTACTGAATTATCTGTTAAATTCAAGAAGGTTAATTAGTTCATTGAACATTTCATTTCAATTTGGCCTAGGTTGTTTAAAATACAATATGTTTAAGAATCATTCTAATCCTTCTCTTAATTATGCAAAGTAAGTTTACCATTTTAAAAGCTACTGAACAAGCTAATTTAAATTTTTTGTGTGTTTACTGTTAAATTTAAATCAAACATATTAATATTAAACAGGGAATGACTATTCAAATAAAATACATCTTATTTCAAGAAGTTTTGTGTTTATCTCTGAAGCACATTCAGAACTGCAGTCCGTGGGACAGTTTTAAAATTGGCCATTTACTTTTTCTTTAAATTTGTTTCAGAATTCTTTGGTGGTTTGTTTCCCTTTTACTTATTTTTCCCACCAGAAAAAAAAAAAAAACCAATTGAAGTGTTTATGAAGTTACTTTCTCAACTGGGACAAATGATGATTGTGCTGGCAGCAAGCCAGCATCATTTTTTGCAGAATAACTTGAGGACAATTGTGCTATGGTTACTTAAATAGTGGAATAATTTTCAGAGAATTCTTGCTACCATGGCTCTGGAAAGTATGCTGCTGGTATCTGGCAATTGCCCCAAACTAATTAGATTTTTTTATTTTTGAAGATTAATGTTTATTTCACAGTCAAATAAGTAATGTGTATGAAGTCATTTTAGGAAAACAAATACTGTTTTTATCAGGACCCAAACCCCTTCTTAAAAGAGGAAATGAAAGGTTCTCATTAACATAGATACAGAATTAGAAGTCCATGGTGCTGATACAGTTTAATTTTTTATATTCTGTTAAATAACAGAATCTAATTTACCGCCCATTTCAGAAATATTGTGGTATCTTAAAGCTGAAAATAAGTAGTTGATCAAGTCTCATTTGAATAATTTGTGGACATGAGTAAGTACATTGAGAGAGCAGAATGTGATGTGAGAAAATTGTGATATTCTACTTCTCACACAGGCAAAGCAATGGTGCAATGACCCCTCCAAGCTCAGCAAATGGTAAGTGTGAGCTTTACACCTCACTTAAGAGGCAGACAGCTGCAGCCCAACAACACAGTTATGAATTCAAGCATATGGTTAAATGCATTCCTGCATTAGTGCCACAGTTGTTCTGGAAGATAGTCAAACTCATTACATTATTTGGGCTGGAAATTTTCAGCCTCATTAAAACCTTAATTGCTTGAATGTTGCCATGAAATGAGAAAAATCTGATGGACGATGTTCCCAAATGACTGTTCCCAAAATCCACATGCTGTTAACTGTTTGTTTAAGGTATGTTAATTGAGTAGAAAATAATATAAAATTAAAATTCATGAATGAGGGAATACATGAGGATGAAAAAAGAAGAAATACTCTTACAAAATTCAGTTTTCTATCTGAGGTTCTTTTCTGTTTTCATGAAAGGAAAAGAAGCAACCCTTTGAAGTTCTTACTTCTGTAGATATTTTAGTGACTTGCTAAATGTCAGTACTATAAGTCACACAGCCTTTTTGATAGTTCATTAATAACGCAAAATTAACCTATATCATAAATCAGTGTTTGGTAACTAGGATGGCAACTGTCATTATAAAATGCAATCAAAATAAATGCTGTGAAGTTGGAAAATTTAATTCATAGTTATAAATGAGTCATGAATGATTAAAATCAGCTTCTCTGAGAGTTTGTGTAGTCACTTTGGAGCTTGTTTCTGGTAAATTGGATGCAAAAGGAGACGATGCCCTGCAGTAATTGTATTTCTTCAAAATATGTTGTGTACAAGGACCTTCCTTTTGCTGCAGAGATCTCCCAGCTGTGTAGGAAATAGCCAGGCCCACTTAGGGGCAGAGCAACCCAGACCACTGCACAGCTCCTCCCTGGAGAGAAACTGAATGTCTGCACCCTGGAAGAAAACCATGGGCTCTGTAGAACCCAACCATACTGAGTAGCTCAGAAAATTGCATTTTATCTAAAAATGATAAACTTTCTCTGAGTAGCTGAAGAAAAAACCCCTACTGCTACAGGCCTTCCCTGGAGGTGAAAGCCAAAGTGATTTAATGGATTAAAGTTTGCTTTGTCAGACTGAGCATCTGACCTTGAAGCTCCTATCATGAACTAATGATTGATAATTATGGGAGTGGAGGTGTTTAATGATATTCCTATTTCAGTTATTGCTGCTTGAGTTCTTGTAGGTGGGGGCATAAAATCATCACAGATAGTACTGGTAAGATCTGTTACCCACTCAGAAAGTCTTTCAGCTGGGAAACAGAAGGTTTTCTGTCCTCACACAATTTCACAAATCTTTCCAGACACAATTCCTTCTCTTTCCAGAAGTCAGACCATAGGAACCCATTGTGTGGGAGAGGCTTATGCCTTCTGATTCTGTCTCTAATGGTGAGTTATCAAATATGACACAGAGTCTTGAGGAGCCATGAAGTCTTTCCTCCCTGAAAATAGAACTATGTTCTCTTTTTGCCTGGTTTCTTCCACGAAACAAGTACAATCCTGGGAAAAAAATAATCAAGAAGTCAATAAAGTAAATCACACGCAGCCTTCAAAATTAATTTGGGACAGAGCTTCTCTGTAAGCCTGACTGCATGAAAAATAGTATATGGAGGGACCTGGCAACATGCTGGGATTTCACTGATCTTTGAAGGAATACAGAAACACCCACTACTTTTTTTCAAAATGAGGAAGCCATAGAAATGGCATGGACACAGATAGTGACAAGTTTTTTGAAATTCAACTATCTTGGCTTACACTGAGAAACTTGTGAAAGAAACTGTTAAAAAGCAATTGACAGAAAAGTTTGGGTTTGCTTCTTGCTGGCTCATTAGAATATGTAGTGTTACCCTAACTTCACAGGGATCCTTCTGAGAAGATGAAATCATAAGTGAACCTGATATATCATCCAGAGTATTTATTTACGTGAGTTCAAGTGTGTGACTATTGACAAGCAGTGGATCCAGCACTTTCTCAGATTAGTACAGGTCATTCCTCTCACCATCTACCCATCTGTCTGAATATTTACAGGTAGATAATAGATAAGCAATTGCTTCGCCCTCATGAAATCTGCATTGGAGTCTACACACAAAGATTAAATCCGTGTCTATTTTGGCAGTTACTGATTTCTTCCATGCCTAAAATGGTGTGACTCAGTATCTCCTTGATGTTATCAGGAAATACACGAAGTCATGTGCATGGGTACTGAAGCCACCACCTGGGTGATGGAGGAGGCTGTAGCAGTTTGGGCATTGCTACTGTTGCATTCAGAAATGCTGTGATTTTTTTTTTTCCTGAAAGAACGGACTTTGACTTTAGCTGTGTCCTGGTTTGGAGTAAATTAGGGAAGAACCTCCAAAAGGAGTCCCCTAAACCAAACCTCCACCACCCCTTCCGCCCCCCAGCCCTGGGTTCGGGAAGGAAAATACCTCGGAGGAAAGTGGAAAAACCGGTTTATTGACAAAAATACACTCCCCAACACCGAATAGTGGGAAAGGACGGGTTACTGTGTCGATGGGGAGGGTGCTGACGCGTCTCTGTCTGGCCCGGGTCTTCTCCAACTTGTCAGGTCAGGTCAGGTCCGGAGCCGGTTCAAACCTTGGGGGGGGGGGGGGGTGGGGGGGGGGGAGAGAAAGAAAGGAGGAGAAAAAAACAAACAGAAGCAGCGGGGGGAAGAAAAACGGCGGCAGGGGCAGCCGGAGAGCAGAGCGAGGCAAAGCGAAGCGAAGAAGGCAAAAGCAGCTGAGCCAGCTGAAGCAAGAGCCGAAAAGCAGCCAAGAAGCCAAAAGGAGGCAGGAACTGCAGGCTCCTGCCCAAGAGGGCGGGATTCAGCTGCGAGACATAACAACATATCCAAGATATGGGATGGATATATGGGATAGGAGGCAGCTCAACCCAGAACAAGCTGCCATGAAGAAAACAACTGAATAACATACCTTTAAATTGTAGAGGCTATGTGCTTATTTCTTTTGCATTAGCCAAATTCACAAAGCAACTGTTACATATGAAGATTTGGCCTCCCAAGATGTATTGCTAATGGTGGCATTGATTTTATGAATATTCTGGAAGCATGCTGAGGGAAATTCTATGGGTCGAGATTAGGCAGAGAAGGAAACTGTGAAATATATTACTTCTAAAAGATTTGTAACAAACAAATATTTTCTGCAAATCAGCTGATATTTCTTAGAAATATGGAAAGCCTAGAAGTGACTTGGCATGGAAGGGAAGAAAAAATAATTCCAGTCATCAAGAGTAGTCCAAGAACATGGGAAGTAACTGAAGAGCAAGAAGTAGATTCTCCTCTATCTCTTCTGAGACTAAAATACTTTCCTGAATTGCTCAGCTGATCTTGTGAAACATCTTGAGGTTTCATTTTGGGGCTGTCTAATCTTAAGTTCTTTGAAAAGAATATTGTTATTTAGAATTTTTGAGATAAATTGTATGCAGACAATCTTCTTGTTACCATCCTTTCTGCTATACTAAACACTTAGTTAGCAGAACCTGGAATTATCTGCTGCCATGAATCAGTCATAAATTGTCTTTCTAGAAAAATAATTTTAAATGAATCCTTACATTTTTCTGGCAGCTTGTCTATAAATGAAATCTGGATGGCCAATGCTCAGTTGATGGTGCATGAATAACACTATTTCACCCAATCTAATCAGTTTTCCTTGTCCTTTAAAATGAAACCTGAACTTCTGAACTTTAAGCTGACTTCGTTAACAGTTAAAAACTTACTAAAAATATTCCCAAGTCACTTTTTTAGAACTTGAGTTCCACACGACTTGCTTCAACCTGGAAAAAGTGTTCAGTATATTTAAAATTCCTCAAAGATGTAGAGACCTTACTATGCAGTGTTAGGTGTAAGCTGTCTAATGGATTCCATTATACCTCCTGGATGACTCTGAGAATGTTTCAAGGGTCTTTGCCATTTTAAAGAGTGTTGCAACAAATCAGCTGGCACTCAGTTTCTTCATGCAGAAAGCCAATGCTTTATTCACAAAGCTCATATTTATAGGACATATCAAAAGGCACTGTGTTAAATCTAATTGGCCCGCAATACAGTGAAACTCAGTTCATTGGTTGGCAAGGGTTATCGTATATTGTCTATTAAATTTTCTCTCTCTAGATACGTTTACATATTTTCTTCACTGATTCTCATGGGGCAGATTCATTGTTTATGCAGGTAAACTTATTTTTCCTTCCAAGAATAGGTTGTTACGCAAACGGATTTTCATTCCTAAGATTGTTTCACTAGAAAACCAAGCTAGCTGCACTTAGAAGAACTAACAAGCTAGCTGGTAATTCAGCAGAGCAAGGTGTGATTTTATAAGGCCTTGCTTTCATAGCATCTTTTACCTGTCTGCAACAGAAGAACTCTTGAACTAACTGAAAACTATGTCAGGAATTGATGCAACTTAACCTGATTCTATGGAAGAACCCTTTCCTTAAGATGTGGCAGGAAGGAACCTTATGATTGTGCTGCTGATCTCTTCTGGCCCAGATCAAACTGGAAGAACTCTTGAAATAATACAGGAAAATTATCTAGCGCTAAAGGTACTTTGATACATAACATAGTTCTAGTGTAAATAAATATAATATGGTGAGACAAGAGTATTTGTTGGATAGGTGTCCTTTGTGTGTTTGAAGAGGGGAAGTGGTATTTACACTTTATGATTTTATTCTGCATGGAAGCAGTAGAGAGGAATACAAACAAATGCATTACTAATTTTATCATGGTACAGAAAGGGTGAAATTATTAGCTGTCTCTGCACTGATGACTCACTAACCTTCCTCACACTTATGCCATGGTGACAAGTTGTGGTGGTTTCATATTCTCTGGATTCTGTTTTGCCAAATTTAGTGTAGTGGTTTGAGTGTCTACTCTCTTTTAAAACTAAAACTACCACACAAGCTTTCTGGGTCCTCATAATGGAGGTGCTCTTAAGCAGACAGCGAGGATAGGTTTCAAAGGCTTTTAAACACAGAAGGCCTAGATACTTTTTACAGAAGAATGTATTCTCCTTGATACTTGTGAGACTGTAAACATCAGCCCTTGAAAAGCTAGTGTTTAAAGTGAAAACCTTAAAGAAGTGGAGAGTTTTTCTTTATGTCTAACCTCTGAGTCTGACACATCCTTTAGACTTTACTTTCACAAAAATAGAGCTTCATCAGTATTTGTGTGTTTTGAAAGCAGATCACAAAATCATGGAGTTATAGGAGATAATTCATCCTAGAAGAATAAAGAGACTGAATGTATCCATCAGCATGTTCTATTATGAATGGTTTTAAAGCCTGTGGTCTGTATTCAGCCACGGTTCTTGCCGATGGTTCCAGTAGTGATGGCAGCACTGATGGTTCCACTTGTCCCAGTGTTGTGGTTCGAAAACAAACCGAGTGAGAGGCTCCAAGTCAGAAATACAATTTAATGAGAAGAAAAAAAAAAAGCAATAATACAAAAAAGACCACTGACCTGATCAGGGTGATGGAAGCAGTGATCCCATAGAAAGGACAGGGAGCGCTGTACCTCTAGAAATCCAGTAGGTGAGGGCTCCCTCTACTGTCCCAAATCCCAGCTTATATCCAGGTGAGAATTCTTGGCTCCTCCCCCTGGGCGGAGCATCTCCCAGTGGGATGATGAGTCATACAGGAGCTCCTTGATGGCCCATTAAAGAGAGATAACTCCTGGAGGGAGCTATCTATGAGTCATGCACAAGGCATTGGTGGGCCATTAACTGAAGATGGTGATAGAATACATCCTAAACTACAACCCAGGACACCCAGCAAATGCTAAATGCGTTGTGTGTTTGTTCAATGAATTGAAACAATCAGCACTAGCAGAGAAGGAGTGTAGCAGCCTGGCAGGATGGTGAAATGCCTCCACCTTCCCAAAGTGTCTCCTTCAGAAGCTGCTCGGAGTGGGCCATGGGAACAATCATTTCCAGTCCATGCACACACACACCCCACAGGCAGCCCAGCGAAGGAAAGACACGAAGGGCCTTCTGTATGAAGAATTCACTTCTGTGTGAAGGTTTATTGCAGCCACCACGCTGAAGGGATCAAGGACAAAAGACTCAGATCAAAGAAGTGACCAGGGTTAAGTAAGAGGTCAGGAACCAATGGTCTGAGGGCAAGGCATGGTACAAGGGCAGGGCAAAGAGCAATGACCTACAGGGGAAATGGGGCAGACCACCAGGGATACCACAACCAATGGGGAAACAGAGAAAGGAGAAACCAGGAGAACTAGGGACATATATGAACCATAGAGGTGGGCAAAGCCCACAAACCAATGGGGAAAGCAAAACTGAGGTAGATTAACATAGTATTGCAGAGCACCATGGGGGAAGTCTTTTTGTTCACCCTAAGCTCTGAGGCTTTCTTGAATCCTTTGATAGATTTTTCCAAGGCATTGGCCTAGAAGTTTCCCTGACTGGCTCAGGGGCCTTCACAAAGGAGGAAATTAACTACATTAATCAAAGGCAGGAAAGAAAGATATAACAATTCTCAAACTGTAGTGTTCATTAGGATATTGGAATTGTTTTAGTGCTATGTTCAGTTATCAGAAAGGACAAAGTTATGGTTAAGTTCACTCCATTCTTCAGGTTCTTGAAAGAAACAGTTTGGTGGCAACCAGGATAAAAATATGACATTTGATTAATGTTACTTGAGTGAACTACTGAACGGATACTTGAAGAAGAAGGGGATAAGGTATGTTCATCACAAATACAGATTGAGTAGGCTTGACATTGTCATGAAAATGCATTGTAGTCACATTGTTCTGTCCCAATAACGCTGAAGTTCCCTTCTAAGCTCACTTCTATAATCATCCACCTATTCTATTATACAACTAGAACAGATGCCATTTCCAGTTCCTTAACTTTCAACATATAAGGCTGTGTTGGTTTTGTGTGTGGCTTTTTTTTTTTTTCAGTAGTGCAAAGATTTAATCATAAAGCTGCTTTTTTGAGATGTCTAATAATGATCTACAAGGCAGAAAGCTGAGGGGGTGGAGGGGAGTAATCAATGTTTGCATCCTGTGGCATTCTGCTTCAATTATACTGCTGAAACCTGGAAGCTGTGATGTTTTAAAGCAATCATCCAGTGTTACGCATTACAGCTATTCTGGAATCTCTAGTTTGTTCACAGTGTATGCGGTAATTACTGCAAATATATCCTTCATTCCTTAAATTAGATTGCAGGTATTGAAACAATTTATGTAGGTATCCGATAATTAGCAACAGCTAGTAATAATAAAGTAATAATCATAAAAAAAAGCAAGGATAATATGTCCTACTTTCCATTGCAAAATTTTCAGAGTCAGTGATGTCATTCAAATGTCAGCTTACCATACACCACACACAGCTCTTATGTTTCTTTTTGCACTGTAATCTGATAGGTATTTTGTACATAAATTTCAGATACTGAAACTGCCACTGTCCTAATACTTGGGCATTGTTCCAGTCCCCACACCTTAGTGCCATTTAAGAATGAAAAAACACACGGTGCCTCTCTGGAATGATAATAAGGTATATTTTAGTCCCATTGGTGCAGATCTTTCAACTACCCCTTGGTCTCCTTTTTAGTTTCTCTCTCCCATATAAATCACTTTCAGTGCATGAGAACTGTGTACTTACTCTAAGCTGAAACATTAAAAGACAAAATAGTTGTGCCTTTATAAATGTGATGAGAGAAGATGGATATCTCCCCAGCAACACTGAAGACTTGAATTACCTTAACTCCTCCATTATTTTCATAGGGTACTCTATTTATGGAATCAGCAATCACCAACAATTTCCATTTTTTTAAGTAGAATAAAATATTAAGATCGGATAATATAAAAAAGGATCAAAACAAACCCCCACGTAACCAAAAGTAAAGTGTATTAGTAGGGAATAATGTAAGACCATGTCATACTTACATGATATACTTTAAAGTTACTCACACCTGTAGTATTGTAACAGTTATATCATTTATGGTGATGTATTACTATAATAACTCTTCATACATTTCTGGTTATTCATGCTGTGCCCTGTGTGATACACTGATCATGCTTAGATCCTTATAGCAGATTATAAAAGAGGGAGGAACTGTATTATAAAGCTGAAAAGTAGCTTGGTTTTTTATCAAAATCTGTCCTTTAGCTTTTAGTAATCTAGTAGCTTACTTGTACTGGGCATTAGCCTCTCAAGACAGCACTGGTCCTTCACCCATCCCTGCACACTATTCTAAAGAAAAAACAGCAGTGAACTAAATTTCTTCTTGTTTTTTTTTGTTTGGGTTTTGTGGTTTGGCCTTTTTAGGCAATTTTACCTACAGACTTACTGGTTTGGCTGCCTGCAGACACACCTAGAATACCTGTGAAGGTACATGGTTTCTTGGTTGTACTGAGAAGTTTAGACAGATTGGTTTAAGAGGAAGTGTTTTAGAGCTATCTGATGAGAAATTGCTCTATGCTTGACAAATTGTTCTGAGCAAGAGAATGAAAATAAGGAAATGAGACTTCAGGTGATAACCTCCTGAAAACAAAGAGCCAGAAGATTAGAACTGGGAGGTGGTCAGAAGTTTCTGAATAAATATCTGTGATATCTTCCTTGAATTTCTGCCACTGGAGTTATGCTTCAGATGTGTGCTGTGCATAGGACTGTATGTACAGTGTGTATGTGCTGTGCATGTACAGGACTATATCTCCTGTACATAAAAACGTGTTACTGTTTTCTGCATTCCCACTGCTGTTCTTTCTGTTTGCTCTGAGCTAACCAGGTGTTGACATTCAGGTTCTCTTACCATTATTTTGATGTACTACCTGACATCAAGCATCGAACTTGAATTACAGCAACAAGAACCTAGAAATGAAATTAAAAATGAATGTGTTTTGATAATGTTTGTGGCTTTGGAGTAATTTTGTTTTAGAAATAAACACATTAAACTTACTTTATTGCTGTATGTAAAACTATTAACAGACAGAGGAGTAGAGGAATTAAGTACTTGAGTTTGGGCTGATATCCATGACCTGTCCTACATATTGTGTGGCTATAGATATGGCCTTTAATTTGCCTGTGCCTTAACTTCCCACTTGTGACATGGGAATTGTAACACTTCCATCTCTCTTCGAACTGCTGTGATGGGAAATAAAAATACTGGGGACTATTCAGGTGCCATAATGACGGATACAAATCAAACACATCACATGGAAGATGATGGAGCTGTTGCCATTATTGTGAATTACTACGAACAGATTCAGGGCAACTGGATTGGTGGTCTTGGGAAGAAAGAAAAAAAAAAATGGCTCTGTGCGCGTGTGAGAGTGAGACCTCGTTTTTCAGTGTAAATCAGGGTAAAATCACCTCTTTTCCCTCAGCTCTCCGGCAGTAATCGGCAGGGTTCGGCTTTCCGAGGGCACTCCCCGCCGGGGCCCGCCGCCCCGAGAGCGGCTCGGGCCGCGCTCCGGAGCGCCCCCTGGCGGCGGGCCGCGCCCCCAGCCCGGCGCTCTGAGGCGGCCCCGAGCCGCGCCGGGCCCCGGGCTTCGGCCCGCCGCCGCTGCCCACAGCCGCCGCCGAGCGGGGATCCGCACACGCACTAACGCGGGACGAGGGGATTCCCTCACAGCCTGCGGAACGGGACAGACCGCAGCGGGAGTTTCCGTGCAAGAGCCAAGGGGAAGGCATCGGGGAAGTTCCTCATTTGCCGACGCGCAGGGAGGAGATTTCCCGGACAGCCTGCGGGACGGGACGGAGCGGGAGTTTCCGTGCAGGGCCAGCGGGGAAGAGACCGGGGAGGCGCGGGAGCGAAATCACCCGGGACCGCACCCTGGCTCTTCCCCGCCCCGCACGCCGTGGGGTCTGGGCGGCCCCGGTGCCGCGTTTCCCGAGGGCTCGGTGCCTGCCCTCCCTCGGGCCGTCGGGGCCCCGCGGCTCCCGCTGGCGGTGACGCCACGCCCCGCTCCCGCCGGGCCGCTGCTCCGGTCCGCCCCGCTCCGGTCCGCCCCGCTCCGGTCCGCCCCGCTCCGGTCCGCGCCACGGGCGGCAGCGGCGTCGCGCCGTGAGACCATTAGGCGCCGCCTCCTCCCTCTCTTCCTCCTGCCCGCCCGCGCCGCTCCGTCCCATGTTCGGGCTGGAGAAGCCGGCGGGGCAGCAGAAGCCGGGCAGAAGCGGTGGGCTCCCGAAGATGGCGTCCGTGGGGGATTTTAACGTACTCAGCTCCAGCATCCCGGCCACCAAGGTGGAGCTCTCCGTGTCCTGCAGGTACGCTGGCGGCTCGCTGCCGCGCCACCCGCTCTCCCCGCGGCGTCGGAGGGGGCGGACGGGCGGGGACCCTCGTCCCGGGCTTGTCAGCGGAGCGGGGAGGAGAAGGGCGGCGGGGACAGCCTGCGTGCCCGGCGCTGTGCGAGGCTCTCTCGCTGCTGCCCTCGGGGCGCGGGGAGCTGCCGGTGCAGGCTCGGGCAGAGCCGGGCGCAGCCCGGGGCCGAATGCCAGCCCGCTACAGCCCGCTGGCCGCGCTCCGGGCGTGTCCGCCGCAGGATGTTGCCGCTGGAGCCCGGGGACGAAGCGGCGGCGGCTGCGGGTCCTGCCGGGGAGCCCGAGTCCCGGCGGGGCGCGTTATCCGGCAGGTATTCAACTTCTGGAGCTGTCCCAAGTGCTGTGGTGGCGACGGAGACCTTCCGTCCGGAGTAATGCTGGCATGGGTTCTTCAAGGCTCTCTCGCAAAACTTAGGAGTACGGGCGTGTTGTGTCGCCTCGTCATGCTTCATCGTAACGTTGCTGCCGAGAAATTGAGGGAATGCCAACCCATAACGCCAAATGTAGTGTCTCGGATTTTGTTCCTTTGGCGGTTGTTTATCGGTATTTCAAAAATCCGGTTTCGTGCCGTGGTGCAGAGATTTTCTCCTGAGAGGTCTAAAACATACTTTTATTTGTGCGCTTTTTTTTTATTCACCTCTTCGTTCACATTCCGCGACTTCCTTAAGTATTTCGTAAAAGTAGTTGCAAAGTGGGGACGCCTTTCACTAGCAGAGTTGGCAGCTTCTAGCGGAAAATTCGAACTGTCAGTGTGTTTCCTGATGGGAAATGAGACAGAGTTTCTTCTACAATCCGTTCCTTCATTTTATAATGTAGCTCCCCAGAGCTGTTGATTTTTACCAGTACTACTACCAGGACAGAACGGCAGTTATCTAAACTTAAATTGTCAGATCACTCCCTCTCTTTCCTTAGTAAATAAAAGTATGGTTTGATGTTTTATTAAGTGTGGATTTCAAAAGAAGGCTGAAGCAGTGAGAAATAGAGAAAGATTAAATCTGTAATACTGAAACAGTCTGACATATGAATGCCCCATTGTACTTGCTGGCTGTCTCTGCAAAGTTCAAAAACACCAAGTGTTGTCCGAGGAAGGGTGTGCTGTAATGTGTAAAAGCAATCCAGGACCTTTAGTATTACTTTTAAGTTCCTCAAATTGCCTGTCACAGTTACAGATGTCAGAGCGTTTATGCTGAATTTGACCCAATTCACTTAGTATGGGAGTTCCTTCAATTCCGGGTATCATTTGTACATACCTGCCATGTTTCACAGTGGCTTAAGAATCCATCAGATTGTTCTACACCTGCATTTCTTCGTAACTTAGTCAATCTGTTCTGACCTTGCTTGTAACTAATTTCAGTCTATTTCAGTATATAGTTTACACCGGCAGTTTCTCTCTAGATGTTGTTAAAAGCCGTGTCAATTTTGTTAAAACTCTTTCATTTGTCTTGATGCCAAGTGTAGAAGGATGGGAATTTCCATGGAGATTCCTTTCTTTTGTATATGCTGGATGACAATTTTTGACTACAAAAGGATGCTTCAAAGCTGAGCATAAAATGAGTGACACTAGGGCAGAGATTAATGGTTAACACATTTGTGATTCATCTGCAAACACATTTATTGGCTAGAGCTTGTGAAACCTGGTGTTAAATGAAATTGTGAAAGATTGCAAGAGCAAACTGCAAAATTCAGAGAATGCTGAAAATTCTTTAATAATTAGCAGTTGTGTATTCCTGAAAACCTGGAGAGAAATGCTTTTAACAGTTTGGGTCATGACAGTTTTTATCCTTGATACCTGAAGAGCTGTAAGACCGATGTGGTCACTAAATTACATCATTAGTTGTTAGCTGATAACTATTTTTTATTCCTAGATTTTTTTTTCTTGGGATTTTCTTTTTGTTTTGCTTTGGGGTTGTTTTTTTTGTTGTTGTTGTTGTTGTTGAGGGGATGTTGTGTGGTTTTTGTGTTCGTGGGGAGGGTTGTTTGGTTTTTGTGGGTTTTTGTGTGTTTTCCATGCAGGACATGAGGGAAGTTCTTCCAGTTTGTACAGCTGGTGTAACTTGGTGGTCAGTGAAGCAGTGCAAGCTGTTTGTGCCATAGAGTAAATTTGTGACTCTTTCCTTTGTTCTGTATTTCTTTTGTTATTTACTAAGGATACAGTTTCTGTTCCTTTAGCTTTCTGTATCAGTATTTCCCATTTTGCCTGCATGCTCTTTCTCACAGTTTTTCCAGAGTATCCAGACTCAGCCCGGTGCAGATGGCATTACACTACTTGATGTTCTCCAAGCCACCCTGGTTTAGCTTTGGGGTCACATCGGGTAGCCTTTAGCAGAAATGCATCTCATGAGATGAGAAACTCTGTGAAAATTGTAAAATCCAGAAATGCTCTTTCTGGTATTTCTTTATGACTAAAAGCTTTTTATTTAATTCACATGGCTTTTGAATGCTAGCAGTAGCTGTAACTTTAAAAATGTTAGAAAAGCAAGCAATTTATTTAATTCTAGTTATTACTACTCACTGCCTATCAAGTAAAAACTTAATTCTTTTCTGACTCTGTAAGATGCAGTTTATCAGGAAGCAGAAGTCTTTGACTCAAGGGCCAGCTCTAATATGGCAGAAGAGCTTACATATGTATCCCAGAGGATCCTCTGGTGTTGCTAATTGTCCACTGCTGTCTGGATCAGTCGTTTTAGTATCCATCTCCCTCTGCACTCTGTCTCTCCCTCCATCACATGTGATGAGGGGCATTCATGGTCTGATGAAAATGTTACTGTCACCTGCCATGCAATCTTTATGTTGCTGCCTGGCATAATTTTGCACAGTTGTCATGTGGTGGAGGACCAGGACCTTGTCCCTGCAGGCTGTGTGAAAGAGTGGAAATAGGCTGCACTCAATCCTTTTATTCCTACTGTTTTCCTGCCCAAAGGTTCCTCTTCCTCTGCAGGGATGTTTGCACTGCATGTTGGTTGTAGGCCTGTGTCTAGACACAACTCTTCTCTTACCAGCTGTGTGTGTAAACCTGTGGTCTTATGTGAGCTTCAAGTAGCTTCAGGCCATGTACCTGTCATCCTGTTTTCCCTCTATTGATGTTCTCCACTGATTCCAATCTGGTTAAGCCTTGGAAAAACATCGTATTCCATTCCCATCTTCCCTCTCTTAGTGCTGTTGACTCAAGTAGTTCATCTAATGCTGAGAGAACTGGAAGGTTGTGGTTATTATGTACCTTGAAGATTGTGCTCTGTGTGAGCATACAAAGTTCAGTGTAGTTTAATGGGTCCAAATACTTAATGTTTTTGTTGTGATCTGTATAATGATGATTTCTGTTTATCATGGTTACTGTGTGGACAGGCCTGGGTTTTTTCCTGTAGTACCTGATAATTCTGCGGCTATTCTACAGTCTTATGTTAATTATTTTTATGTTAATAAAAAGCATAACATAATCATTTTATCTCATATTAATGCTTATTTATGGACTTGTCAATCAGAATTATCTTCTTGAGAGTGTTTTTTTACTATCTGTAGGAAAGTGAAGCTGTAGTTTTATCATTTTATGACTTCTAGAAGGGTATCAAAGATTACATAGTTATGTGAAAAACGAGATTCACTTTTTGGTAGGTTTTAAGAAATAGGTTTTAATAAAAGATAAGACAATTAGGAGATAAGGAAAAAAGCAAAGTACGGCCGGCCGGGTGACTTGGCATTTAGCCAAGTCCACAAATTGCTATTTCACAGGCTTTCTTTAAATACTCCTTCTGTTGTATCAGTCTGTTGATTATTCATATTTTTCCATAAACTAGTTTCCATATTCCAGGGACAGTTTTGCACGGTCCCTCCTTGGGTCTGCCTTTTTAGAGCTGCGTGTTTCTTGGTTGTGTCTTCATTATCACCTCCAGATTGGGCCTTGGTCCGTGCTTTCTTCAGATGGTAGGTGCTGATAGTTGGTGTATCAATAGCAGAGTCTTCTTTACATCTTCACTGGAGGTTATCTCGGCCAAACAGACAGTTTAAGCAAGTACTATATCCACTACTACCACTATGCCTAATTTTCTTTACTAACAGCAGAAATAAAAACTTATAGTCTCACCACAAAGTTATTAATTGTATGGCACACATCTTGCGAAAAGCCAACTTTATTATAGGCATTTATAACAGTTATTTAAAAGACAGTAAAATTGTTCTAAGATATTGACACAGTGCAGGGTTACTTTGCTAATTCAGGACGTTTGTTATGATAATACTGCTTTGAAAGGCTTTATATTCTATCAGGCAGTGTGTCTTCTATCAGTCTGGGTTTATGTTGGATAAACTCTGTACTGCCTGTGTTCCCACAACGGGCACTGTGTGTGTAAAGGCACCATAAACACCTTGTCACGGGTAATTCAACAGAAATAGTTGGTTGCTCATGCCTGTTTTGGATCAATCCTATGCCACTTCACAATTTCTACAGAAATCTAACATTAATGAATGACCTGAATGGAGTTAAGCAACCCGTACTCTCAGTAATTGAAATCATTCAATTTCAAGTTTCTTGCACAGATGAACAAAACATACCACTTCAGAATTTTTGTTTGGCAGTCTGAAAGTCTTACCCAACCACTTCTGGATGTTTGCAATACCTGAAAGTATGTTTAATTATGTCTTTGATTGTCCTAGGCATTGATTTCTGGCAAGATCATCTCTCTCCAGCGATCATATTTACCTCCTGTTTTGTTTTGGTTTTTTTTTTAATATTAGTAATTTGTTAGAAGCCTCTGTCACAGAAAGATACAATGATAAAAGAGGTATTTGTAGCAAATTATTCCAGTTTGTAACTCTGTATAGTACAAAATACAGAATATAAAATTAATTTTGATTGTAAATCTGGTTCTCTGATTTCTTTGTGTTTGGGTTTCTGTGTGTATTAGATTAAAAGTCCATGGAGTGGTTATGTGTGACTGGCAACAGAATGTTGATCTTACATGTTTTTTTTTAATTTGAAATGAAACTGCCTAGACAACCAACTGGTTTCAAATGAGAAAAAATATAAATGGCTTACACTATCCATAGTCATGGAGATGCATTCCTGATAGAGTCCACGGTTTAGTTTTCACCTGTGTGTCTCTATTGTTTGAAATTAAAACATACAGCCATGTGACTGATAGAATTTAAAGCAGATCATTTGCAAGTTCTCTCTTGTGATTGCTAGTGATGGGAAAGATCATCCCTTCATCTTTACAAACTAATGTCTTTACAAACAATTCCATGGGTGAGTGTCTTAGGGAGAAAGGTGTGTTAATATCTTCGAAATGTGTCTTAGGGCCCTGCCAGCCTCAAGCTACAGAACCCAGCCAGTTTGACTCCTGTACTGAAGGGTAATAAACAAAGGGTCAGCGCAAAGTCTGTTGCAGAGCCCTCATAGCCCGAATTTCTGAACTTTGGAGGAAAATGACATGTTGAAGGGGGGAATGTGGCAGGCAGTTCGGCTCTACCTTCCTAGTACCGCAATGACTGGGGAAAGGAGGAAGACAACGTGTGGCCGGGATTTTACGATAAAAGGGGGCTGGTCCTCTGAAACCTCGAGAGAGAAACCCCACGGGCGTATGGTCGAGTGGACTCTCTCCCTTTATTTGAATAAAGCTGTAGGGTTCCTCTGTCTCCTTTGTGGACAGTGCCTTTTCATAGAGTGATTTTCCACACTCTGTGGAGTATGGCTGTTTTAGCACATGCCTGAGATGGAGTAGCTGAAAGTTCTTACAACATCCCTTGGGGTGGATTAAAGTGAAGTAAGACTGAATGAGCAGTGTGTATACACCTGGCAGGTTTATTCCAGAACAGTTTGGTTTCATTGGAAAGAAGGTATGTATCTGCTTTGGTTATTATTTATAGAAATATAAGTGATATAAAAATATCGCTTAGGAAAATATACAGGGAAAACCAAGAAAGTGTAAGAGTACAAAAGGAAAGAGATCACTGCCTGTGATCCAGCACTGAGACTTGATTGCTGCAATTTCGATGTCTACTGATCTGTGACTGTTGTGGTCACAGTCTTTATCCATCAGGGGTGGAGAAGTCTGCCCCGAAAAGATTCAGTGGGTTAATTAATATACGTTCAGGTGGGAAGGCCCAGGTGTCCCCTCTAGGTGTGGAGTTTTACACTATGAAATACTGTGGGTCGTGCACAGTCTGGGACTGCTTCAGGGGGTCTTTGAAGATTTGTGGCTCTTTCTAAGAGTGACCAATGTTTCTCATGACTGCACAGGTTGGGCCAGTTGTCACTTACCAGAACGGATGAATACCTTCAGGCTTATGTATGAATGTCCCTTTACCTCCCCCAGGAGGTGGTTTTACACCCGAGTCTCCTCAGCAGAGGACATTGGCATCATAAAAAGTATTACCCCACCTTGCAGGATCTGCTTCTTACTGGCTTTTCCCCTTATCTGGCTCAACAAAGAGATTGTTGATAAGCAAAGCTGGGTTTGTTGTGGTCATCCTCTGGTGGGTGAGCATACATCCTCTGCACCTGATCTGTTCTTGGGGAGATCGGTGGCTTCAATACACACCCCAAAATTCTTCTCCTGTTTGTTTAGGGGGTGCGAATCTGGCCTCAGCAAAGCACTTGTTGCTTTTGCAAATCTGATTTTTGAGTCATTAACCTTTGACATTGCAGTTCTCATGCAGGCTTCAGGTTTCACACAACCTTTCAAGTCTCAGGACTTGTCAGGTTTTGTCTGAACATGCCTTTGCCTAGATGGAGCTTTGGTTTTGCTCAGCTGCAAACTCAAACTCAGTATCTTTTTTCTGGTTACTGGGTATCTACTACATAGTTAGTCTCCCCTTGGCTTATCCTTGTATAATTGTGTGGTATAGCCATATTTATTTCAGCAGATAGTAGTAGCAAGTAGTTATTATTTATATAATGATGCATTTATGACCCTCACAGAATGAGTAGTGCAGAGGAGCATCTTCGTGGTGTGGTAGCAGAGGCTTTGCAAATGGGGGCACAGGATGGGAGTGTGGCAGCAGAGGGTGAAAAGAGGGTACTCAACATGTCTCCTTTACTGGGGACCCCAGTGCTGTAAGGAGATCACGAGTGGGTGGTGAAGATGTGCGATTTGGGAGCTGGGCAAAACCAAAAGTGATGAAAGAGCAGGTCTCAAGCAGGTGTAATACAGGCTGTATACAGTGACAGTAAATGTGGATGTAGAATGGAGTTGCAAGTGAATGAAGTCAGAGCATGTTGACTCAGCTGGGGGTCCTTGAGGTGGGGAGGAAGAAGTCATCGGCATCTTGTTCCTGGGACCACCTCTTCCACCACTGTAAACTTCAAGGTGAGACACTGATGGGTGGCTCACTGTGACACCCTCCCTCACCTGAAGCCCACTGTCCTCAGAAAGGTGACATTCAGGGAAGCCTGGCAGCAGCAGGAAAAGATCTAGGTACTAGGAAGTGTGCTATAGCTTTGTCTATTTTTGTGAAGACTTTCTGTGGTAGGATTATTTTCCTCATTTTTTTCTCTGCTCATCTGAGCAGTGGCTCACCCACCAAAGGCTCACTCTGCCTTCACTGGCAGAGAAAGGATGAATATTATACTGATGGTATAGATTTCCTTTTAAAATTACTTCCTTGAGGTATACCTTTTAAAGAGTTGTTTCAGAAAAACTGCAAAACCGATCTGTAGGTTTTATATGTTGTTATACATTAATAAACACCGTATTAACTGTATTATACATTTCTAAAGAAATCAGATCTCAAGTAGGGCAGCACATCCATGGATTTGGATGGTCTGGGTGAAAGTAACTGAAAAGGAATGGTGAGTGACATTAGACTGAAAAGCTCTTTCAACCACCAGCAGTCCTTAGTGACACTTCCCAGAGGCTCAGAGCCAGAGACTCTTTGCCTGCCCAGCCTTAACAACATAATTCTGGGTGGTTTATTTTGTTGGTTTCAAGTAGAAATTGGGTTGGTAGTGAAGCAGAGTTCCATGGGTTTGTGATAGTACTAATTGGTCTTTTTTTTTTTTAATGTAAACTGGAATAGTGTAAGATTGTGTTCAGGTCTGCTTCATCTGCACAAGAGTATTTTTATAACCCAGTATACTTCCTGTCTGTTTCAACAGATTTCCTGTAAAACTATTGCTGTTTTAGAGTAAATAAACTTGGCAATTTCTTTGGGGGTTTTTTAGCCTTCAGGAGGAATCAGCAATTTTAATAGAGGTTTCATCCTAAAATTGTTCACATACATCTAGCCAGAGATGGCTTTCTGTGGATTGTCTTAAAACTCATGGAAGCACTGCTGATTTTACTCTCCTCATTGCTTTTCCCTTTCTTTTTTTCCCTTATGGCTTCTGAATCAATATATTCTTAGCTTGACAATGAAAGTTACCATGAGACTGGAAATTATTTGTTTTCTGGCGAACAAGAAAAGTGAATTACTTCTCCAAGGGTTATGAAGAGGTATTGTGAATGTTTTCTTAAGCTTGCACATCAAAGATATGTTTGCTTTCTTTCCGGTTCTTCTAGTGCCCCAAAGAGTGGAGATGGTTTGAACAGAGAGGAACAAGTCATCCTAATTGCCTGTTAGTCAGTAAGAGTCACTGTTGTCTCACCTGTGAGCCTGTTCTAAGAGAACCAGTTATTTTGACAAGAAGGCAAAATTCTGCGAGATTGTCTGATCTGCTGTTAGGTCCAGGGCATTTTGAATGTAGGGATCTGAAGGCTAATAGCTGGCTTTGTTGTGCTCTGACAGACTAGAGAGGGAGCGAGTCAATAGCTGTGGAAAGGTGACTACTTCAGCTGCCACTTCAGTTTGTGAAATTACTCTGAAGGAAGGTCAAGTGGGCTCTTCACTCGAGTGGACTCTTTGGATTATACCTCATCTTATGACTGATCCTTTCAAGTTCAGTGATACCATTAAGGCTGAGGGGCAGTCCCTCCTAGATGAATACAGTTGTGTTACAATTAGTAGTACTATGGGTACTATTCTGCACAGTAAAAAGTGATTAGGCTGCTCCTTTCTTTTTCAGGATCTTCTGTGAAAAAGTGATGTGGGCCCATCATTAAGTGATGGAAACAGAAATGCATTTATTTAATGAACTAGGGACAGTTCCTTTTGCCTTGGATTGATAAGTGTGAGAGAAGTCGTGTGTGCTTGTAATATGTAGTACAAATATGATATACTGAAAATGTAAATTTTCTAAAAATTATTTTGCATGAGTAACCGAGTTCTGTGTTTGCAAACTGCTGAGTGCTTTATTTTACAATCAAGAAATCTTTGCATGCATTTAAATGTAATCTAAAGAGGAAGAGAAACATAAAGCCCTAGTAGCACCCAGAGAGATTTTGATAAATTAATCTGAAGTGAACCACAACTTTATCGTTTAAGATTTCAGAGGTGTTGAAAGCAATGTATAAGTAAGTCTTTTTCCAGTCAATACAGATTTTTAATTTTTTTTTTTTAATTTTAAAACTGGAGAAGCAGATTTTAAACTGCTCAGCTCTGCAGTTATTGTGGTCTGTTCTTAAGGCCAGAATTCTGTAACTTCCGACGGGGGAATTTGATTTACTTCTGCTTACCAGTTGGATGTAACAAAGGCTTAAAAAAAACTTACAGGAAAGGAAGTTCAGATATTGATCACTAAAATGAAGTACAATTTGAAGGAAAGTATATGTGAACAAGGTGAGTGAGTGCTACTTTTTAGTGTATGTCTGACAACATACATATAGTGTGTGGTGGGTGAGAGATTGTAGAAGCAGCACAGGCTGTGATGGTTTCTGGTGAGCTACCACTGCTAACTAGATCAGTGAATTTTGAAGCATCTGATTTATACACGTTACTTGTTTTAGATTAAACAGTACAAAGCACCTGGCATTAGGAAGCATTTCTTTACTGAGAGGGTGGTCGAGTACTGGAACAGGCTTCCTAAAGAGGCCAGTGCCCCAAGCCTGGCAGTGTTTAAGAGCATTTGGACAATGTCCTTAATAACAAATTTTAACTTTTGGTCAGCCCTCAAGTGGTGGCCTGTTGGACTGGATGATCATTGTAGGCTCCTTCCAGCTGAAACATTCTATTCTAAAAAAATTCTTGAGCACTGGACTGTTATTTTCATAAATTTTTATGGAGTTTATGAAGCTGTGTGTGAACAAAATGATTCTGTGAGGCATAGCTACATGCATTTTATCTTATTTACTGATCACTTTCTTTCTCACCCTTGGGAAATTGCTCTCATTATACAGAAGAAAAATTATCTCAGCATTTCCAGCGTTATTGCCATGGTTCCTATTCATTTTTTCCCCTTAGACATCTATGCTGTTGCAAGTGTTTTTGAAGGTCCACAGCAGAATTGGCAAGTGCGGAATGAATTCCTTCAAGATCTGTGCTGGTAGAATAATGCTTTCTGCACAGATGTTCCTAGATGTTGCTATAGGTGTTTGATATGCATGTTTCTCAAGAAAAAAAGTTTTGGTTTTTTTTCCCTCCCTCATAATCAAAAAACATTCCTTTTCTTTTTGCATGCTTTATCTAAAAGGCTTAATAGGCATAGAAAAAATATACTCACCATGTTCAGTTAAAATGTAAGTCGCTTTCTCTTGATACTTTGATTAGGAGAAAGAAAAAGAAGTTTCAGGTATTTCTGGTTTCTGAGTTTGTGAACCTTTCTGAGACAGAACATTTTGCTACCAAAGAGAATGTTTTTCTTAGGAAGAAGGGAAAACATACACTCTATTGCTCAGCATGTGCAGAATCTGAAGTTCTAGAAATACGTTTTCTACTTTCTATTTGGTGTTACCATTTCTTGTAGTTGTAGATTGTCCTATGCATAGGTACTTTATATTTAAAGGAGTACTTTGATTGTTATCCCCCTGAAGTGAAAATGAACAAATGAAATTGAGCAGTGTATTGAGGTGTTAGGTGATTTAGTGGCCAAATTAGACTCCTTTTTTTTTTTTTTTTCCTAGTGTCACTTTTTCTTTAAAGTTCCTTTTGAAGTTGGCTGCATTGCTTGAACAGCTTGTGAAGGTTTTATGTTACTATTTTGGTTGGCTGTTTATGATTTGGACAATCAGGTGTGCTACAAACTTTGCTGAAAACATTGGGGTTTTTTGTAGGAAAGTGTGTGTTTATTTGTAGGAAAGGGTTGAATTGAGGGTGTTGCAGGTTGTACTAGTTCAAAACCACCAGTTCCTTGCAGGAACTGACCTAAATTACAGTGTTAAACTTGGGTGTCTCTACCCTTGCAATCCTTCCAGGGATACCGCTTCTTTGTTCATTAAAGATTCTTTAGATTTATGAAGATTCTTTTAGAACCTATAGATTCAAAAAGATCTAAAAGATCTACAGATTCTCACCTTCTTTTTATGCTGCTCCTGTGGCGTCTGCTTTTTGCAGCTGCTGGAAGTATCAGGATAGATAAGCTTTACACAGTACCAGGCCACTCTTTATGTTAGTATGTATATGGGGAAATAGAGGGGAACAAAACTTAAAAAGGAACACAAGAAGAGTAGGAAATATCTAAAGAACTCAAAACACCTTATCTCAGTGTTAGCATGACTAAAATTCCTTAATTCTAATCTACAGTGACAAACACTAACATACCAATTGTAAGGTCACTGTATAGTCATTACGCAGAGGAATTAAAATTGTTTGGAATGCTAATGGTGAGTATGGGAGGCCTGTTCCAAAATCTAATGTACTATTTCTTTCATGTAAGTCTAATCTTGAGGTTTTCTTGCAGTTCATTTTGGGATAATCCAATTCCAGTTACCAGGAATTAGATATGTATAATTAAGGAGGAATAGGAGGCAATTTTCATTTTGGCAATTCCAATATTGCAGAACTTGCTGTACTGTAGTTTCTAGTGATTATTGTAAACTACTGACTTGGGTTCACTGATTTTCCTGGGTTTCTTAATACTTCCAATTTATACTTGCATTTTTTTCATTAAGGTAGGATACAGTCTCACTGAGTATAGTTTTATGCATAAAAATAACACTTCTGAATGGACTAGAGAAGTTCAGAAGCATTAGTGCATGCAGAATTCAGGTGTATTCACAAGTACTGATATTAAAGCTAGTGCCTACTTTGGCTAGATTAAATAATGCAGGTCTGTCCAACGTTCTCCTCAAGGTTTTTGTTTTTTTTTTTCGTTCACACTGCTTGTACTGAAGCGTGAACTTGGTAATACCTAAATTTGGGATATGGTGTCTTGTCATTGCTGAAGTCTTAATTGGACCACTTAGAACATCTGGATTAACAAAATATTAATACACTTTTCAGCATTCTTCAGTAGCACAAAAATAATTTGATTATATCTGAATGAGAGTAGTTAATGATGACCCTTGAAGAGGCTCTACTAGTTATTAAAGATAATCAGCTATTAAGGATGTAAACTGGTTATTTAAGCCTTCTTTTGCTTTGGGCTAGGATCAAAGACCTTACTAGGAATTGTAGCTGTCTGTCATGTTCTTGAAGACAATGGAGATTTCACATCATGTCTCCCATGTTTAACAGTGAAAGATGGTAAAATGATGGAATGAAGTTCAACTTCTGTGCCTGCGGTGCAGAAGATTCAATCTGTGGTTAAACCTGTTCCTGCTTGCTCTGCCTACATCGAGGTCAGCTGCAATTTGTAGCAGTATTTTCCTCATAGATACAGTCTATATACTTCCGATTATTTCTGTTTTCACCGAGCTCCAGTGGCTCCGTGCCTGTCTTAGATTGCAAGAAATTGGAGTGTCCAAAACATTACTGCTTGATTTGAGTGTTTATCAGTGTTATGAAGACCAGACAATTAGTCTAAAGTGGCATTTTCGTTTGTGTATTCCAGTATGCCTTTTTCCCAAAGGTACAAAGCTCCTGACTTCCATTCAATTTGTGGTCAACTGTGATGTCTAGGACTGTTTTTGACATAACTGCAGTATATCCAGCTCCATGTACCTGAATTTTTGCTGTTAAGTTTAATACCTTCCAAAGTTTATTAGCTCTTTCTTGTCCTTTTTCAGAGGACAATGGCATCCTGTTTTCAGAACATTTTTCTAGTCTGTCGAGACAATTTTAAAAATTTATTTATTTTAATTTGTTTTTGAATGATGAAGTGCTGGTGACTATTCTGAGAATGGTTTCTGGTCAGTCCTGATTCTTTAGAATTGTTAATTTAAGTCCATTCGTCTGTGAATGATTCTCAGCTGGCTGAAGTATGGTTATGATATTGGGACTGCATTCCATAACAATATTAATATTTATTCCTATATGTGTTCTATGTATGGATTAGTTCTCTTTACCTACCTTGTCCATGACAGATTCTTAGAGATACTTCCTGATGGCTCTGAAATCACATAGCCATTCTTTTAAGTAAAGTCAAAGTTTTTTGGGTTGAAGTGGCAAGATAGTATCTGGTAGACCTTTGTGATTCATAGGTATTTCTCTTCCTGATGCCTGTTACATGTATATATAACGTACAGGTGATTGTTTTTTGATTCATGGTATTGGAGTATATGAGCCACAGTTTGCTCAAATCCAAAATGGATAATGAAATGTAAGCTGACTCCAGTGTCTTGTGTAAGCTGACTAAGTCTTGTGTGTTAGGAGGGAACAAGACTAATCTGACTCCTGATTAAAAATGTTAAAAACATATGTGCATTGGTGTCTGATTTGCATCTTTCACAATTTTTTTAGCACCTAAGATTACTTTTATCTCTTCTTTTTTTTTTTTTTAGAAATCTTTTGGACAGAGATACATTTTCTAAATCTGATCCGAGTGAGTATATAGTATTTTGTTGTTTCTTCTAATTATGTATTCTAAATGTGCAGACACTGGTATAAAATTAGGTGGGTGGTTTTCTTCAGTGTCAGTTAATTTTACATTGTCTTTATGACAATTACTTAGAATAATTAAGTTGTACTTGATAAGTTACACTTACAATTAATATTATGAAAACTGGAACTTTATAGACCGTTTTTAATACTGCTTTCCTGAGCTGAATAGTCCCTTATTTAGTATTTAACCTAAAGTTTCCTAAAATTAATAAAATTCTGGAAAGTTAGGTTATTGTTTCTTTTTTAGTATCTGTTGTTTTAGATATTTTTCAAAGCCATTAGGCAAAATATTAAAGACTAGAAGCATTTGTTGCTGCTAATATATACTGTCCACTAATTTTAGAGTCAAATGCTGAAAAGTACAATAAAGTTAATTAATCTCTGGGAAACACTTATCTTTCCTGATCAAAAGTAGTATGATGTTTTTTGAATTAATCTTTTCAGAATTGTAAGCTAGTGACACTCACTTTCCACATAAGCTGCATTATGACTGGATCCCCCCAAAACTCTCAGGTCTATTAATTTATGATGGAACTTTTTATTTAAAATCCATTACTATCTTCCTGTATTGGATGCTTTCTGAAAACTTTAATCAAGGAACTGAGATCACAAAAAAATTCCTTTCTTTTCTGATATTGTTACTCAAAGGAATTTTGTATTGTTAATAGATTGGTCCTTAGGTTGTGGTGTCATCTTGTCTCCCCTACAACTCTCCATTTGCTTTTATCCAGAAATTCAGTTCCTTTCTTTAAGCCTGGGCTTTTCTTCCTTGGGATACCACATGTTGTGCTTACTGGCATTGGAAATAACCCAGGACATGTATACATTTTATCAAGTCTCTGGTCATACAATAATGTCCTGCTATTTGAATACTGAGTCATGTAGCAGTATGAAACATTTCAGTAGTTTTGTTAGAGCACATGTTTCCATTCTGCATCAAAAATTTCTTGAAAGATTCCACAATACACTTGTGAAGGGAAAAGCTTCTTCTATCTGGGGAAAAGCTACAAGAAGTTAGCAGTACCTTTGATGTTTCTAACCTGTAAAGCATTTTAAAAAAGGTATTTTTAAAATACCTGTAAAGTATTTTAAAAAACAATCTGAGGAGACATAGGCAATACCATGCCTCTCGTGTAGGGAGATCACACAGAAACAAAACTGAGTGGTTTGCATATAAATGAAATAATTTAGTTGGCTTAAAAAAGTAGTAAAAATTAGTTGGGGGTTGGATTGGATGATCTTCAAAGGTACCTAACAATTCTGTGATTCTGTTAAAAAAGATCCACATTTAAACTGTTTTGAAGAATGCTCAATGAACTATTGCCCATAATGAATTCAGAGATCTCATACTGCCAAAAGTGATATGGTGTCTATAAAAACTTAACACTCAAATATTATTATGGACAAGTGCTTCAAGTTTTTATCAGATAGTGCACTGTATTAGGCATGAATTGCAGGTTTGAGTGGCAGGGGAGTGCAGTGTGAGCTGTGTGGGAGAAGGCCATGAACCACCCTGTGACAGTCACAGCTCTGAAAACCATGTGAGTAGCACTTGCCTGCCAGAACCTGTGCCAGCCAGGGGAGCACACAGTGCCCCACTCTAACAGACCTCAGTAAAAATGTGTCAGCAGTTCTGAGCTAGAGACAGAGCTGCTGAAGATACTGCCAGAGCCACGTGTGTGCAGAGACACTGCTGGAGATGCCTTTGTGAGAGGAGATGCTCCATGCAAAGGCAGTACCTCCAAAGGCTCTGTGGCCTGTGCACAGCCCAGGCGGGTTGTTGTGGTTTTGAAAACAAACCAAGTGAGAGGCTCTAAGTCAGAAATAAAATTTAATGAGAAGAAAAGGAAAATAAAATAGAATAAAATAAAATAAAATAAAATAAATACAAAAAGAAAAACCACTGACAGAGTCAGAATACAACCTGATCAGGGTGATGGAAACAGTCCAGATGAGGTGGTCTTCCTGAAACAGAAATCTTGTAGAAAGGTTTGGTAGCTCCGGTCCTCTGGGAATCCAGTGGGTGAGGGCTGCTTTTACTGTCCCAAATCCCAGCTTATATCCAGGTGAGAATGCTTGGCTCTTCCCCATGGGCGGAGCATCTCACAATGGGATGATGAGTCATGGAAGAGAGCCTTGATGGCCCATTAAAGAGAGAGATAACTCCCGGAGGGAGTTATTTCTGAGTCATGCAGAAGGCATTGATGGGCCATTAACTGAAGATGGTGATAGAATACATCCTGAACTACAACCCAGGACAGGGATGAACCAAAGTGACTCTGGCTGGTGGGTGACCCCTTCTGGGAAAAACATGGAAACAAAGTGGCAGGAAAACCTAAAGAAATCTTAGTATCTATTTTAAAATGTTTCTGAGAGGTAAACTGGTGGTATTTTTTAATGGATTCAGAGTATCTGGAAATATTTTAAAAGTATCACAAACTTATTTATCATTTTGTGACATACTACTTTTTCAATTAATATAAAAAGCTTATTTAAAGCACTCAGATTGGTGGTGTGCTTTAGAGGTCTGGTCTCCAGTTGTGAATACCAGTTATGCTGCCAGTTAGGCTTGTCTGTCACAGGTTAGCAGTATAAAACCATGTAGTATAGTAATATATCCTTGGTGAAGAGAGAAGGGGGAAACTGTTGACTCTGGGAGTACTCATACTGTATTTGCACTCTGGAAATTATTTGTCAGTGCAGCTTTTATTTCAAATCCTCTCCAAACAGTGTACATCCAGTTTTAGTACTCTGCAGAGCTTTTTAATAGCCTATTTAGATTGTTTGCTTGTACTGTCCCTTAGTTGGGCACAGAGGTATGGCCCTACTGTAAAACAGGTGAGTAATAGAAAAGGTTCTTGTTCTTCTGTATTTGGAAGTACAGCAGGACAGATTTTCTCCATGTCTACTCACTTGGATAAAGGCCATTCTTAGGCTGCTCTGTGTATAGTAAGTTTATTCTGTAGCTAAAAAGGTGCTAAAATCAGCATCCTGCCTCTGTCACAAGATCTACTTTTACAGCCACTGAATTTGCAACCATTAGATCTCATACAAGATGGAACCATGTAAAGGCATTCTGTATGCTGAAGTGTCATTACTTTTGACTAGGCAAGTTCTAATATTCTTTTCATACTCCAATGCATTTATCTAAGGATCATACCGGTAGTAAAAATCCAATTTTATCTTCTTGGTCTTTTTCTTGGAGGGACACACATGAAGGTAGATGACTTCCATGTCAGTATAAATTGCCTTCTCCTGAAATTAAAAAGGAATTTGTGATTTTCCTGATTCTTTTAGGAGATATGCTTGGCCCTTTTTGGGTTGTTTTTTTTTGATACTGTAATTGCTACTCAGTGTCCCAATTCTGACCACTTCCCTGCAATCTAGAATACTCATGCCAAGAGGAATCTGTCACTTTGCCTCCCCAGAGGCAAGTGACAGAAATAACTGTAGAGTAGAGATAGTAGATACAGATGGGACAGGCTTGGAAAACCATTGTTCATTAAGTATTTTAAACAATACCAAAGCCTCTTACTGACAGTGCTTTCTGCTCAGTGGAGTCAAAGCAAGTCTTATATACTGATTTACTGTAGCATCCTGTTCTCCCAGTTTGGGGACCATTTTTTCTAGGAGTAGTTTTTTTTTTAAAATCTATGGGGTTTGTTGGTTTGGTTTTTTTCTTGTAGAAAGCTGAGCTAGCGCAGTGCTTCCTTGATGAGGCAGGGATAAGACCTGCCGAGGAGATCCAGATTAATGATTGCGGCATGTTTCTTCTGTTTAATGACGGGCAGAATTGTTTTCTTCCCCTGCTCTGACAACTCAAGCTGAGCCCTGCAGAGCTGTGCTGACAGCAGCACAGTTGGATGAAATGTCCTCCTGTGGAACCCTGTAGCTCCTGAGTACTGATTATCAAAAGAGTCCAGGATGAACAACTGAAGACATAAAAACTTCCCAGGGGAATCTCCCCTTGGAGAACAGTAACAATAAGAAGAATCTCTTTGCAGCTGGGACAAAGGGACCTTAGGGCACCTCTGCCTGGAAGGGATAAAAACTGATTAGTGAAGAATATTGGAGAGCCCTGCTAGTACTGGTGCCATGAAAAGATTCAGGTAGCATGGGAAAAAGGTCCATTTCATTGTGGGTAAGTCTTCCTTGAAATGGAAAAGATGTGGTGGTGTGTTTGGGAAAACTGAGATGGGCAGTGTTGATATAACAGTAGTTGCCAGCATATATACATTGAAAGGGAAGGGACAAGAGCAGGTAAGGGAGGCCCAGTCTCTCTGCAAAAATAGGACAGTGCAGTCTATAATAATAATATTTTTGGGAAGTGTACCTACAACGGAGTAATAAGTGTTGACACTTCCACCTTCTTCTGCATTGCAAGATTTAATTAAATTTACCTTGAATATGACATTGTGGTATCAGTGTCCAGAGTTAAAAATTACTAAATATTAATATTCCTGACTGTAGATGTAGCTGTATTTTGTCTTGGATCAACTCATATGGCAAAGCCTTCCAAAGGGTTTCTCTTCAGTTACTCTTCATCAATATGCTGCTGTGAACTTTCTCATTGCTCCCTCAGTTTTTGAGATTATGAGAGAAAAATTATTTTTTCAGCTCTGTCTTAGGTTATGGTTGCATGATATGATGACTTTTGAAATATTATTTATCTCCCTTTATTCCTTCTTCTCCCTCATGACAATGCTGTTAACTGTTTTCTGCTAAAAAAATGGGTTGCTTTATGGAGCCTTTAATCTCTGGTTAGAGTATTTCAAGTACTTTAGGACAACTTTACCATATTTATCTGCATTTTTCCAGTTGGATATGAATTTGACAAAGTTTTTGAGTGATTATTGCAATTAGTGTATCAGGATCTTTACAAAAGTCTCTCCATTCGAGATAGTGAATCTTAACATCGATGGAGACCAGTATCATGGTTGGTTTCCTAAAATTTATGGGGTGCATTTAGAGGAAAGATAGAAGAATTTTAAAAATGGTTCCAAATTTACAAAGTATTTGTTGGAAAGACTGGAATGTATGTCTTTCCCATAGCTTTCATTAGGGCTGGCTTTTTGAAATGTCAGTTTGAGATGCACATGTGTATGTATCCCTGTCAGACTTGCACCTTGTACTTATAATAAAATGTTGGATGAGATGATTGCTTATTAGTCTATATTTTTATTATATTTAAAATGTCAGACACATCTGCAGCCTAGAGGGGGAGACCTTATTGCAGTCTACAGCTTCCACTGCTCTATTCTCTGTGACAGGACCTGAGGGAATGGCATGAAGTTGTGTTAGGGGAGGTTTAGGTTGAGTATTAGAAAAAAGGTTTTTCCCCGGAGGGTGTTTGGGCACTGGAACAGGCTCCCCAGGGCAGTGGTCACAGCACCAGCCTGACAGAGTTCTAGAAGTGTTTGGACAATGCTCTCAGGCACAGGGTGTGACTCTTGGGGTGTCCTGTGCCAGGCCAGGAGTTGGGCTTCGATGATCTTGATGGATCCTTTCCAGCTGGGTCCCTTCCAGCTCAGGATATTCTATGATTCTACAATTCTGGATGAGTAGTCAGAAGTTCAGTAACCTACAGAACTTTCTTTGTCTGCTTTCATAGTTTTTATTTCTTTCTGTTTTCTCACATTTTTCCATTTCACTTCATTCTTCATGTAATACACTCCAGCAGCCTATTCCAGAGTGTGTTGTGAAAATAGGCTTTTTGGTTTGGATTCACTCTGCTATAAACAGTAACCAAAGGTAGGCACATAATTGCCAAGGGTTTATTTAGAGTAAATGGAGAAAGACAAACATCTAAAAATATTTTGATTTTTTTTTTGTAAAAGCTTTTTCCGTATACAAGATATCTTACTTAAAAAATAAAAGTGTTAACTTTTAGCTTCTATGTGAGCTAAAATATTGAAATTGTTTTTTTTCTGTTTCTCCTCTTATTTGCTACTGCCTAAGGGGATATGTTTGGGGTTTTTTTAGTGTGGAGCAAATGCATTTCAAGTAAGAAGAAAATGTAGTTAGAAGGTTGGCTTAATTTCTGCTTTCATCTGCTGATGATTTTGACTTCACTGAGAACAAAATCAAACCTGTACCTTTGTTGTTCAAGGCTGCAACCTAAAATAATATTATTTTTACCTTCATTTGAAAAATAATGATTGGTACAGGAAAAGAATTTGTTGAGAAAAAAAAAAAGTTGAAATATCTGCATTTCTGTTGTTTAGAAGGAGTTTGAAGAGGAATTTCAGGTAAAAATTGCTTTATCATAGTTACCTGCAACTAGTTCAAGACTAGAAAACAGGGTTTATAGTTCTCCTTCAGTGCAAATGATCTGTACTTAAAACAGTGTTTAAAAGACCTGGCTGTAGTCACTGCACCCCTGTCACCAGTCCTTGTGATGAAAGCTGCAGCTTAATGTGTAGTGAGTGCTGTACTGGAAATAGAGGTCTGAGTGACACCTGTGGGATTCTTCTGCTTGGTCTTTCAAAATCAGGTTAGGTCAACAAATTTAATTGATTCGTTTTTTTAAATCAGGCTTTGGTTTAAAAAATAAAGTATGTACGTGTGAGGTGCTTAAATATATATCAATAATTTGAAGTAAAATTAAGGAAGAAAACCTAAGAAGTTTTTTTCCCCCTTTTTCTGGTTCTGTTTCCCCTTGTTTCTTTTCAGTAGGGTCCTTATTTGGTTTTTTACTTGAATATTCTTCTCTCTTGCATATTTTAGGGTAATTGTGCATTAAATTATCTAGAATAGTCTGACCACCCACACTTAAAGAAGACCTGCTTTTATCCAGTTTTGCCTTTAAAGATTGTTAAGTGCTTTGCTGGAGGTCAGGCATTAAGTGCTGCCTCCCATTTTAGAAGAACTCCATTTATTAGCTGATTTCTGCAACAAGTACACCACATGGTCTCCGGTCTGGTTAGGCTTGCTGGCAGTTGAGGGAAAACATAACTATTTGATTGTCCTAGTTATTAATTTCCACAGCACGAGAGACTGCAAAATTAGTTCACTTAATTTAAGGATATGTTAAAGTTCAAAAATAACGAAACTTTTTTTTCTTTTTGCAGTCTGTGTTTTGTACACACAAGCCATTGGAAACAAAGAATGGAGAGAGGTAAGATGCATTTTCATATGCATGGGTGTATTTACCAATTTATTTTTTATTTTGGGTATATTTAAGGCTGGTCATTTGTCCTAGCAGAAGAGGGCATGTCATAGCCTCTTCGGTGCCATGCTAGGCTTATGGGGGTCCTTTGTACGAGCAAACACTTAAAACATAGTCACATTGATCTCAATTTCCATATCTGTATCACACATTTCCATCAAGAAAAGAAAACAATGTAGAGAAAATACATGAGTTTCCCATTTTACAGTGTCCCTCAGATAAATTAAACCAGACTTAGCTGTGAATAAGGCTAAGGATAGGTGTATGGCTCTCAAGAGGAAAGCATTCAAACAGGACTGAGCTGTGGTGACTGGTCAGTGTCAGCAAAACTAGCCTGTAGTTTTGGTCAAGATCTACTTTTGCTATGTAGTGTTTCAGAGAAGTTAGATGCTGCTCAATAGAGTGTACACTATTGTAGGTAACCAAGGGAGGGTTGATATTATGCATAGGTTGGACTTTATCTTATCTGTGAGGGGAAACACTGTGGAGAGATACGTCTTAAGAAACTCAACCAAGTACCTCAGAATTGGATACCTGCAGCAGATCAACATTTATGGCCTGGAACTCTTCTCCAGTATTAATCATCTAATTTTTCTCCTCTAATGTTGAAAGAACAGGTAGTATTGGGGGAAGGATGGTCATCTTTCTACTGATAAAATACACTATTTACCTGCCTTCAGAGAGGATTGGTGGAACTTCACTACAGGTGCCTCACTGTGTAATGGCCATGGGCTTTAAGAATAGAGCCAAGAGTGGAATGTACTATCTTACTATTTTTCCCTGTAAAAGAGAAGAGGTCTGATGCTGTTTTCAGATATTTTATGTGATTGCACTGTGTAAAGTTTCCAGTGGGAGGTGACCAGGGACACAGAAAACAAACCTCATCTCTTATATTTGGTGTCCTTGCCAATTGGCCAGAGAATTGTATTTTCTGCTTTGCTGAAACATGGTGAATGTGAGATTCAGTCCTGTCAGGAAGAGAGAATTGGATTTGTCTCATGCTTGGGGAAAATCTCATATAACTCTGCAGTACATGAATCAGTGTACCTGTTTAATTTGTAGTTTTTAGCTAAATTGTTGCTTTGTGTTGTTCTTAAGTGGGTACTAGACATCCTCTCAGTATGCCTGCTGGATCACATTCCTCTGATGGTTTGTGAAGAAATGTCTGTTTAGGGAGTCATAGTGGGAATTCCCTGGTCACAGTTTAATTAGATGTTCTGGACATACACAGGGTTCTGAATGTCTGGATAGCAAACTGTGGAAACAGTGGATTCTTAAGTCATACAGGTGGCTTGGTACCTTGATGGTTTGGTTGTCAAGCTTAGATCATCACGCAAGCGTTTGGGTCCTCTTCTGGTCCAGGGTTAAGATGATTTTGTCAAAATTTTGGCTTTTATTAGTGTCTAAGGTTCATATGTAACTTTGTGTGATTTTCATACTTCTCTTGTGTAGCTGTTAAAACAATTACTTACCATTTTTAATATTATAATTGCCCTGACAGTAGGATTATAATATAATTTTACCTAGAAGTACATATAATTAAAGAGGAAGTTTAGGAACTACAGACATTAAAGCAGACTTTCAACATTGCAGTTGCTAGAAAACCTGAGGTTTTTGTTTTAAATCATAACTATTTCTGTCTTGTCTATCAGAAGGTTCAGGTATAAATATATGCAACTCAGTTTTCTGTTTACAGTTAGTGGGAAAAAATAACATCCTGAGGGCAGTTCACCAGACCTAATTTAGATGTCTGCATTAGATCAGATGAATCATTCTATATAAATGCCTCCAAGAGATAACCAAAAGCCTAAACTTTTGACTGTGTCACATGTAGAGTTCAGTGAGTAGAATCCATTCCTTGTATCTGTTACAATGGTCAAAATTAATAGGTTGGCATTGTGGAGGGGCTTAATCAGGACTGTGTTTTATATGTTCTGGCATATTATACTTATACCAGCAGTAAAAAAATTATGGTGGTAGGTAGAAGATTAGTATCTTTAAATAGTTACATTGATTCTGTTACTCTCTCAAATAGTGTTCTGAAGGTTTTTTGCTTCTTGGCCATGTTGAAATTTTAGTTTACTCAATTGTTAGTGAGGAAAGTAGGCCATATGGAGAACTTATTAATGAGTAACTATGTTATTACTCATAAGTGACTGGATTATAGAAGTAATCTCTTCTGCTTAAAAGGGCTGTAGATAATTGGGAAAACGGATTTCAAAAGGTGCTTAATTTAGCTGAAAAGTGTAGACTAATGTTTTTTAGAGAATTGCATTTTAATGTTACAAGTAAGGTAAATTCTATTAGTAATTTGTCAGCTGAGTAATTAGTTGCAGTAGTTTAATCATAGAACCATTTAAGTTGGAAAAGGCCTTTAAGATCATTTAGGGAAACATATGTGAGGGAATAATTTGTGTAACCCATGTAGAAAGGTAAACAGATAAAAAACCCCTGAAGCCTCAGCTAAACTCCAAAATAGTAATTTAAAATAATTTAAAGAAAAGTTAGTAGTGCCACTGAATTCAGTCTCTTGAGTTTTGTTACAATCTAAGTATGATTAGTGAGAGATGAAGGTGACAGTGTAAAGGGCATTCAGTTAAGCCTTTTCTGGTCCCACTGTGATTTGAGCATCAGTACATTGGATATTTATCTTTGGTTACTGATCCACTTCTGTAATGCATTGTAAATAAAATCTGTCAGATTTCCCAAGGGCAACATGGTTGTAGTGTAAAATGAAATATTGTCTATTTAAAAAAATGCAGAATTGAAGAGATGAAAAGTACTTAAAAATTTACGAAGTTTTTTTATTTTAAAAAAACTGATGTTTAGCTGCCATTTTATAATTTCTTTTTCTCTTGAGGTGGCTTTTCCTTTGGATTCATACATAATTCTATTTCTAATGGAGCTATAAAATTTAAACCCATGATATTTGAAATATGGCAATCATGGAATAATTTAAGAGAAAGGAACCTGTGTGTTGTCTAGCCTCCTATTCATCTGCTGTCTCTGGTTTATCCTCCTGATCCATGAAAAGCCATCTCCAAAGTCAGGCCAGATTGCTCTGGGCCTTCCCCAGTTAAGGTTTGAATTTTTTAAAAATTAAAATATTTTCAGGTGGACAGGGGCTGAGGCACCTCCTATAAACATGGAGAAGGAAAAGGCATTTTGCCAAATGCTCAGAGAGAGGAGCCATGAAGAGAGCTGAACTGGGGTGAAACAGGAGATGGACAGTGCAAAAAATGATACGTTTGCAATGGAAGGACTGTGTTCCCTAATATTTAAAACTGTCTCCAATAAACAATATATGCAGGCTTTTGCTTGCTGTTGTGTCTGGTGGGGGTTTTTTTTTGGTGCACTTTTTTTCAGGAAACAGATTTTTTTAATGGATTCAGATTTTTGTGGGTTTTTTTATTGGCTTTGGGAGCTGATGGTTTAGGTCATGCAATACAAGTACGTACCACTCTATTGAAATATGAGGTCTGCTGCCATTGTCTTGATCCACAGGTAACTGATCTATTCATGTGAACACAGTCATGTGAAAATGTCATTTTCTTTCATGGCATCTATTTGAGAGAAGTTTTTACAGGCTGTCGTATATCTCACGTATTCCTGGTATTGGCAGTCTAATTATACTTCCTTATAGCATGTAGCTTAAACTTACACTTTTCTTTTACAGTTTGGAAGAACAGAAGTAATTGATAATACTTTGAATCCAGATTTTGTAAGAAAATTTATAATGGACTACTTCTTTGAAGAAAGAGAGAATCTGCGATTTGATTTGTAAGTTAACTTTGACTCTAATATTGCAGCCTCTGTAAGGATGTAAAGTTTTGTCCTGCATAAAATTAACTTGAAGTGAGATGGTATCTATTGACATAGGATAAATGGATGTAATAAACATGATTTGATTTAGTATTGCTTCCTCAGAAATAAATGTGTAACATAATAATGACTGAGTTTTAAGAAATTGGCAGATGTTAACTAGTCAAAAGTACAATTATGCTTACAATTATTACTTTCAGAAAATAGAAAGGAAAATATGTCAAAACGTTAAAATATTCTTGCAGCATAGCCAGCAACACAGGTGCAGATATACTGTCCAGAAATAAAATACCGTACAAGTAGAACAGAGCCAAAATTTTCTTTACTATGAATCTAATCATAATAAATTTTAAGGCTTTAAAACAGTAGCAGTTGTTCTAGAAGTAGATGGCTTTTGACAATATTCCAGATGTGCTCATTTCGTTCCACTGGTGAAATTGTTTTGACTTTAACTTTATTCTTTGGAAAATAGAATTGAAAATCCAGTCACCAGGTCATGTCACCATTGCATGTCATCTCTTTCTAATTATTTCAGTCTTTCTGATAATCAAGATTGTGTTGTTTTTTGGTATTTCTTTCAGGTTTTTTTTTTAATTTTCATCCTCTCTTTTTATTAGCATTTCTTTCTTAACCTTGCCCTAGGAGAGAGTATGAATCACTCTCATAGATAATTAAGCTTTTGCTGCAGTTTTGCATCAAACTATGCATTGTGGCCACAAATTTTCTTTGCATGTCGTTTTTTAGTTGAAGAACCCTTTTCCTATTTCTTTTCACTTCCTTTGTAAGATGTACTAGACCACCTATTTCAAGGAATGAAAGGAAATACTTAAAGCCAGGAAGATTACAGGGTGCTTTGAGGTGGCTAGGTACAAATTCTTCAACTTTCACAATGGAAGCCTGATGTAGACTTTATTTGTAGTTTTAAAAGTTGGGTTTAATGTCGTTCAATCTGTGGAGTATAATAATTGTGGGTTATTTTAAACAAGTTTTAAATAAAAACTAAGCAATTTGTGAAATAAAGGATTCTTCTCCAAATACAAAGCATTGCTGCAATAGCCACACAGTGAGAGCTGTGTGGAAATCTGTGTCTGTTTGCCTCCTGCTTCTCATAGGATGCATGTAAGTTATGGGGAGGGGCCAGTACAGTAGAAATGGAAAATTATAGAAATGAACTGAAAAAGAGAAAGCCAAGCTCAGTCAACAGTAAGAAAGGGGAGTTTGTCAAGACGTTCTGGATAAGTGCTATCTGGAGAGGACTTGGACCTGGAAGGGAAAACACTGTTGCCTGTTCAATTCTTTATGTAGTCAGGGAAATGGACTCCTATCTGTTCAGGAAAAGCTGTAAATATCACACATTCTCTGTACTTATCAGAAAGACCTGACTGCTTTTTGCTGCTGTCCTGGGTTACCTGGACTCAAGTCTGTTCTGAACTCAAAGCTGAAAAGCTGTTGCTGTCTTTGAGTGACCACGTAGCCATATGGTGTGAATTTACTGTAGAGCACTATAACAATGATGGATGCAAAATTAAATGTCTTGGAACTCTGAGTTAGAAATGTGGATCTCATATAGCCACTCATGGATTAAATTTAGAAAGTTTCCTGTATTCAGTTCCTGGCGAAATTGTGCACTGCTGTTGGCCAAAGTGTCATTTTTCAAATAAATTCCTTATAAGATTCATATATTTTGCCGGGGAAAAAAAAAATCAAGTGGCAAGTATCTCTCTGATATTTGGTGCTTAAATAAATGATCATGACCCCCTCCCTAAAATGTACAGCCACCGGTGTCTCAGGCCCCTTTCTGCTCACAGCTGGTACTTAGTAAGTGATTTTGCCAATGAAGTCGTTCTTTGTTTTACTTCTCTAGCTATATCTCAGGTCAAATTATAAGTTGTGTTTTTCTGTTCAATTTCACCAAACAGTTTGCTTTTAATTGGAGGTTTTAACTCATGTTAATGACACTTATAGGGATTTCTTTTCTTTATAAAGATGTTTCTTGAGCTTTCACTGTACTGTGCTACATCTAGTTATGTTATGGTATTCCTGTAATCCTCACTTGTGATCTGGTCCATGATGCATCCCAGCAAGCAGTTCTGGCAGCACAGCCAAAGGGATGGCATTCCATGCAGTGGGAATAGAAACATGCAGGAGAGCCTGAGATGGGCAGTAACATAACAGATAAAAATGTTTCCACTTTAGTTACTGGTATTGAATCTCAACGGATTATTTGATAAAAATATTACTTGGATTATCTAATAAAGGTGGAAGACTCTTAAAGTATAGAGATTAGGAATCCTGTATGAATTTCTTACATTATTCTTTTCTACTTCTCTTAAATTCAGAGAATAATTTTTTCAACCTCATGGTTTGATTATGGAAGGGAAACTATGACATTTTCTATCTAGAGGAAGACCAAGATTATGATAAACTCAAAAGAACAAGTCAAACTCTTGCTGAAAGCAGTTTAGTTTTTTGTCAGTTCTGTTTGCTTATTCAAATGACTGAAAAATTACCTAAGAAAATAATTTACAAATTAGTTTGTTTTCTAGGGATAATTTTTAACTTTTGGTCTGTTTTTTGTCATCTTTCATTGTTCAAACAGGAGTATCAAAAGAATTTCTCTTTAAGGCTTGCACTTTGTTGAAAATTATTTAATTTCAAATGACTAGTGAACCATAGTCCTATAACATGTGATTACTCAATTTGCCTTCCTTACTGGGAGACTTCTATTCATGAATCTGTTTGTGTAAATTGCAGACATGGCAACAGGTGAAAGAATCGTTTGATTCTTGTTTCTTTACATAATTGTCCTCAGATATGTCATCTGGCAACTCTGATATAAATTTTCTTTTTTTTTCCCCTAAGCTATGATGTTGACTCAAAGAGTCCTAACCTGTCAAAACATGTAAGTTCTTCCTCACTATGATAATTTCTGGTACTTAAATGCTTAAGTTCTTAAGTATGTTTATTTTCTTTGGACTGTAAGTAATATCAGATAGAGATATAGAGTATAGAATATATTCTATATATGGAATATAGAGACAAACACAGTGATTGTGTTATGAGTGAAAACACGTAATGCTAATGAATATAATTTTAATGGGACATTACTCTTGCAAAGGGCATGTTTGAGCATGCATGTATACCTTTTCAGCTATATAATATGCTGCAATTTGTTGATATGTTGTTAGGTCCTAAAATTGAAGCAGGTTTTGATTGTGTCTCAGTGTTAGAAGAAGCCTTTTTATACTCATGTTTTCTTGAAGTGGGAGTGATGAAATAGTAACTTTAAAATTTAGAGATGCAAGAGTAGAATTCAGAGGCTTCTACGTGAATTTTTTAAAAAATGAATACAGGAAGGCTTTGGTAAGAGAATCTTTGAGAACCTGGAGCAGTGGAAAAGAGGATAATAGAAGGAATGCTGTGTGTGTGCTTCACAGTGCAAAGATGATGCCTTTAGCCATTGATCTCAAATTACAGCCTCCCTGTAGTGATTGTGTCGTGCCTTAGAATTATATCTGTAAATGTAACTTACTGTTATGTCAAATAGGTGGTAGTGAGTCTGTTTATGATTCATTATTGGATAGTTATTACTAAGATGTGGAGATCCGTGGAATCTGTTCTTCAGTAGGGAACAGCTCAGATAAATGGGAACCCAAATTTCTTTGTGTGTAATATGAATTCTGAGATTTTATGTTATTGCTTTTCAGGATTTTTTGGGACAAATGTTCTGTACACTGGGAGAAATAGTGGGATCACAGGGGAGCAGACTGGAAAAATCAATTATGTAAGTATTCTGGAATGCTGGATGAATGCATACTGCTGCATGAGGCAAGAGTTGTGGAGCTTTTTTGCTGTGAGGTATTGACAGCATTGACACATATGGCTTTTAAGAGAGAGTAAATAGTTACCTGCAATAGAAATCTTTATATGGGCTATGATAATTTAAGTTTCATTTTGGACAATTAGCAAATCCAGAATTTTTGTCGACTTTGTTATATCTTACATTAGAAACACCTTGAGTGTATTCTTCTAAAAAAATGTTTTGTTTTAGTTTGCAAATTAGCACATCATAAAACTTTTATTACCTTTTGTTCAAGCATTTGAGTTCCTGTACAAAAAACTTCGCAAAGAAACAGTGAAGAATCAGCTGACCAGATTATCAGATTTCTAATACAATCACACAAAATTATTAACATCAGCAAATGTTGTGGCTATTAGACAACGGTATTTTGTGATTCTGCCCTTAATCCCATTCTGGATATTTAACTTTTATAAAAGTGTGTAGGAAATAACCTTGAGGACCAGTACAGTAAGTGTCATAATAGAAAAGTGGTGTTAGGTTATGTGATTAAAAAGGTTGTCTGCAAACAAACGAGAAGAGGGTCCCAATGGTAGGTGGGGGAGCCCAAATACCTTGCCCTGGCTACTTTCAGACCCATCCTAGGAGAGTCACCAGCTGGTGGAAACCCATCTCCACAGAGTCAAAGAACCACAGATGTACAAGGCACAGGCAAGGGAATTCCAGTATCACAATTCACAATTAAAGAAACAGTCCCTGCCCAGCTGCAGGGCTGTCTCAGGAGAACCAGAGCCCCGGCACTGTGGGATGGCAACACGCAGTCACTGCTTCTTCTGGACAGGTTTTTAGTTCTCAACAGCTGCACAGTTTGGCCACATAAATACTGTCTTGTCAAGTGGGACAGGAGGTTGGCCCTATTTTGTTTAATTCTAGTAAAACAACAGCTCTCTGACTTTTCACTGTCTAGGCCTAGCTCATGCTGGCTGCTACAGAGAATTGCACTGTCACAACTCCATGGAGTGGGTTTTGGGGATTGCCAGTTGATTCTACTGGAAGCCTGTGGTCACTTGTTCAGAGAAAGTGCTGGCTTTGGAGGCACTTACATTTAGTAAGATGAATCTTACCTGACTTTTTGAAGGTCTTCAAATTTGTTTCTGTCCTCAATTAGTAAATTATTCAGTGTAGTACATGAGTTTTTTGAGAAAAATTCCTGAAATTTATTTTGAATGTGTAGATTAAAAGGCATCAATGCTGCAGTTTAGCATTTGGTATAGGTTATATGAAGTCTGAAATGAATAACAGATGAAGTTTAAAGTTTGAAAATATCTATGAGGAAAGAAAAAATAGCAGTGAAGGTTCTGTGGAAAAAAGATCTTACTTCACAGTTGTGTTGCCCTGTGTAATATATTTTCTCTTGGGTGAATCAGCATTTCTCAGGTCTGGGTTCTGATACTCTCTTGTGTGGTAGTTACTAAGTGGACCCAACATGTGGGTAGACACATGTTAATGAGAGAGTATTTGACTTTTTATTAGTTCTTTGGAGTGTCTCTATTTTATTTTGTCATTGGCGCTTTTGACAGTGCTGTGACTTGACAACTGTGCCTGAGTGGTTGGCCATTCTTTACTCTGAAGTCTGGATATCTGGGTGTCTAGGAGACATTTCTGTTATTCCTGAAACTACTGTATTGCATTGCAGAATTGTTTGCTTATAGGTGTATGTTTAATGTCTCTTAATAATCAAACAATGAGAATTGAATTGACAATATTGCATGTCTTTGCTTCTTAGAGATGTTTACTGCTTTGAATTTACTGTTCTCTTTATGAAGTCAAGTCTGAGCTCTCATAGCATGAATGCTGTTTATGATCTATGAGTTAAGAGAGCTTTATCTTTTGACTGTATTTCTGAAGTTCATTAACATTTTCCCTCTTCAGTTCTCTGCCAATGGATGCACAAAGAAGAGAATTCTTGGTGCTGTTTTAGTCCCAATCAGCTGCCCTACAGAGCTAGCACTTTTTATACTTAGGCAATTTGAGAAGCTTGAATTCCATTCTCTGATTGGCATTCAAGTAAGCTCTGATCTTCTTTCAAAATGAAAATTAGAAAGCCTTGAAGCTTATTCTTCAGCTCTATCTACTTTAGGCATTCACAAAAGTCTTACCCAGCTCAGGACTCCATGGCTGCTGTGAGCTGTCCATCTTCAAGGCAGATTGTGTATCATCAGGGAAAGTTCACTCAGGAAGTCTACAGTGAAAGGGCACTCTTGTCCCTCCTCAAAGTTAAAGTAAAACATCTCAAGCCTAGGGGGTCACCATTACTGTGGTCATGCAGGAAGGCTGAAACACACCTTGCACTAATCTTCATGGCAAGTACAAAAGTGAGGGTGGCACAATTCACATTTTTCTTTGCCTCCATGGCATGCATGCCTTGCAGTTTCATTGGTATTACAAGCACCAGCAGATTACATCTCTGAGGCATGAACCGGACAGTATTTCTTCTTGGCAGTTGTGAGATTGTCCCCTGAACCTCCCTCTCTGTTTCTGAGACTTTTAAGGACTTGGAATTTTATGCAGTCTGTCACAGGAGAGTCTTGCTCCCAGTATTGTAGTGTGATAGCCTGTTGTCCTTATGACAGTGAACATTTTTTGTTCAAGAACATACTTCAGTATTGCACTTTGTTTTACAGACTGTCCAGGTACAGATGTGAACATTTGTTTTGGATAATTTCTATTGGAAAATAATTCTAGTGATTCAAAGAAGGTGAAATGGATAATGTGTCATTTTAACAGTAATGTTTGTTCTCTTTACATGTTGGGTCACTAGATTTATTAAATGCCTTCTCAAGACAAACTCCATGTGTAAGATTTGGACTTGCCTTGCACATTCCAGCTGTATTGGCATGGAAGGATAATGTGCAGATACATCTACTTCCAGTAATTACATGGTTTCATTTTTCTCTAAGAGGGTGTCACCTGCTCAGGCATTATCCAGAATTAGATCTTTGCATGTTCTGTCTTCCTAGAGAGAAGATGCTAGCCACATTTATAACTCTGAGCAATGTTTTTTTTTTCAGGATCTGCTAAGTGCATTCCTGTAGGGATTCCCTTTGATGAGGAGATAGGGCCATTGCAAAGCTAATGAGCATTCTATGCTTGTTACTCATATTTGAGTGCCATTGCCAGCTAATGAGGCTGTACTGGAGCCAGCTGGCCTATTATGTGAAGTTCTTTCTCCTGTCATCTTACTGTTAACACAACTGATAGAAAAACACCTGAAGTGACTTCCTATATATATTTGTCCTATCCTTTTGTCTGTGGGTGTGACTGTCAGAGAGCTAGGCTCTGCAAATTCAGGGACAAGAATGTAACATTTTGAATGACCTGAAAAATGTTCCATCCTTGCCTCAGTGGAATTCCAAACTGAAAAATTGGAGGCTCTTTTTCACCTCTCAGGTTTGAATTTCCACATAAATTGTCATCTTTTACACAGATTCTGTAAAGGTCCTCCTTCAGTCCTCGTTAAAGCCCAAATAAAGCCCAAGTGTCCTTTTAAACTTCTCTCGGTGCTGCAGATGTGGTGTCTCAGTTGTGCAACCATTTGTTCTAATGAGACAATAATTACTTCTCAAGACTGTATCTTATCTAGACGTGCAGCTATTGTTGAAAACCTTTCATTTGGTAATGGTTGCCTGTTCTATTCCTCTAACAATGAAATTACCTGCTCCTTCAAATACTGTCCCAAAAGAGGTGATCACTGTAGAGAAACCTACAGGTTTTGGACTCTCAAGCCAGTAGGACCAACACTAATGTAGATTTTTCAGATTTTGTTTTCCTTTATTCGGTTTGCACTCTTGTTCACACTTAGACTGGCACATTTTCTATATCTGAGTTTCAGATAACTAGCCCTGAATGGTGGTTATGCAATACAGGTTATGCAATACAGGTTACAGATAATCTCTCTCTCTCTAATACTCATTATTACCCCACAAACCCTGATCTGTAATTCTTCCCAGACAAACCCTGAGAAACCAGCTGCCTGAACATAAATTTTCTATTGTGATTTCAGTGCCATAGAACAAGTTCCAAGGTAGCTCACTACCAGCTATCCCTTAGACTTAAGGAAGATGGGTAATGGCACTGCATTCTGGATTTAAACAGAGCTCTTACATGCTTGTCTTCAGCATAGTATTAGGCAATATTTCTCTGCCAAGTGGAAAGACTGGTCTGTAATGATGAATCTCTAAATAATTTTTTTTGGTACTTGAAAATTTGACGAGTTTGAAATTATTTTGTTATTTTCTTACAGAGCATTATTGCTAGTTAAAGTTTGTTCCATTTGCCTGATATGTGACCACTGGAGTTTTTGTCAGAGTGCCTACTTTACACTTAAGGATTTGTCTTAATGAACGATTTGTAAGAGAATTTGTAAGAGAACAAACTCTTTAGTGTCTGTAAATGGTCCAGTACTATTTTCATGAATGTAGACCAAGTGTGCAAAGTTTGTACTTAATAGCATCCAAAATTGTCCAAGTCATTTGGTAGAGTTTTTAGTTCCTGAATAATGAGAACTTTTTGTTCTGTAGACAAATCCTGTGCTAATCTTGATGAAGTATTTCACCTCTTTATCAACCATCATGTTAACATTGTCCTTCTTTTGTAAGGCTTATGGCTTTTGGTATTGAGTGTGTTCCCCTCCCAAAGGCTGCTGGGACTGAGTACTATCAGATTATGTGTGGGTTTTCTGTTTCTTTGCTGCTTTTTATGCTTAGGAAATGTTTTGGGCTTCCTGGTGTTGCAGCATGTGTTTTTAATTGCTATCTGAGTCAATAGTAATTTATTTTATTATCCTGTATCAGATATGATGGTGAGATTATTAAGTGTCTTCGCAGACATTTCAGAATAAATGTAAAATGATGCTGGTGTTTACTTTTAACTATATTTTTGGGGTTTTGTTTAGGTAAAATTTGCAATAGGATATTTTTCACAAATCAGTTGCAGAGTCGTCGCTAAAGGAAACATCAACGGGAGGGTAGACAGTAGAATTCTGGTACTATGTCAACCTATTTAAACTTTTAATGCTGTTTCCTTTAATATCAAAACAGATTTGTTTCTTTCTAGTTAGAATAAATATGCAACTCATTTACCATTTCACTTAGGATAAACCGACTTTTTGACACAGGACTAGTGTCAGAGAAGGGAAACTGAATTGCATGCCATCAGCTTTGTGGCTTGAAAACATACCTTGTTCTTTCTGTGTCAGTTGTAACTGTTTATTAAGGAACTGAGGTGATGTGGTTGTGTTTTCTTGCAGAGGAATTCCTGGGAAGAAGTGTGGAACGGTCATTGTAACAGCAGAGGAGCTAGGATGTTGCAGAGTAAGTGTGCTCATTGCTTTTCAAAAACAAAATGAAAATTATTTTGTAGAGTTACTCTGCACTGGATTGTTGATGGTATAACTTATAAATTTGCTTTTAGTGGTTTATGTAAGAAGTTAGAGTACAGTTTTCCTTTAACTTGCACTTAGTTTTGAGAGAAGCAGCAGAAGGAAACAGAAGCCAGTGCTCAATATCTCTTGCATTCTCTCTAATGCTCCTTCATGTCCTCACTCTCTGTCTCTTGCAATGTCTCAGCAGCTGCCACATACTTGGTCTTCTGGATTTTTGTACTTTATCCAAATTTTTACAGCTTGTATTCAGAATGTCAATGAGTTTTGAAATCACTGAATTGCTGAGGCTGGAAGAGACCTTGGAAGATTGTGTAGTCCAATACTCCTGCCCTTCTTAGGGCAGGTTACTCAGGGCTCTGTGCAGTTGGGGTTTGAGTCCAGGCAATCTCCACAAGCTCTGTGTGACTGCTTTTCAGAACACTCAGAGTAAAAAGCTTTTCCTTAGGTTGAAGTGGGATTTCTCACATTTCAAATATGTACATATTGCCACCTTTTCTTCCACTGGATGCCACTAACCTTGGGCTGTTTATTCCCTAGTATCCTGTACTTGCGCAAATTGATAAACCTTCTGTTTTCCAGGCTAAATAGTTTCAGCTCTCTCTGCCTCTCCTCAGATGAGAGATGATCTAATCCCTTAATCATTTTAGTGACTCTTTTTGTGGAATTGCTTCAGCATGTTTGTGTCTTCCTTGTACTGAGGAGCCTAGAACAGTGCTCCAGGAATGAACTGTGCTCCAGGAATGAACAGTACTTCAGGAGTGGCCTCACCAGAGCTGAGTCACTTTCTTCAACTTTCTGTTAGCACTCTTCCCAATGTAGCCCAGCAGGCTTTTGTTAGGACAATTGGCCTTTGCTGCCAAGGGCACTTTGATCAACTTGGTGTCCACCAAGCCCCTTCAGTCCCCTTCTGCCAAGCTGTTTGGCCTGCAGCTGTACTACTGTTTGTTTCCAGCTGTTTGGCCTGCAGCCTGTACTGGTGCATAGGGTTATTCATCTCCAAGTGCAGTACCTGGCATTTCACTCTTGTTGAGCCCCATGAGGTTCATATTGGTCAGTTTTTTTCAGCCTGTGCAGATGTCTCTGAATGACAGCATAACCATCTGCTGTATAAACTGCTAGTTCTGGTTTTGTATTATTTTCAGAGTTTCAAACAGAGGGTCTACTCTGTCCATCATCCAAGTCGTTAATGAAGGTATTTAACATTCTGGGCCCATTTTTGATGTCTCAGCTACACTGCTAAGTGACTGGTCCCAGGTGCACTTTGCACCTCTCTATGACGCTTTCAAGCCCAGCAGTTCAGCCATCTTTCAGTGTCCATCACTGTCCAGTTATCTAGTCTATAATTCATTAGTTTGTAAACAAGGATTTATGGGTCACAGTGTATAAGGCCGTGCTAAGGTGAAGAATAAACAACGTCCACTAGGCTCCTCTCATCCACTCAGCCACTCATTTTGGGAGGAAAGTCTTCCAGCGGATCAGGCATGAATTTCCCCTTTGTAAATCCTTGCTGATGTCTCTTAGCCACCTTCTTTTTCATGTGTTTGCGTATGTTGTCCAGGATTACTTGCTTTGTCATCATCTCAGGGTTTGGATAAAACTGGCTTGGATCCTCCTGCCCTTTCTCAAAGACAGGAGAGCTTCCCCTGAACATCATAACTTTAAAGAGATAACTAAAAGTGGCCCCACAGTGATATTAGCCAACTCCATCAGCACTCTCAGATGCATCCTACCAAGTTCCATGGACTTCTGTATGTCTGGTCTGTTTCAAATGTTCCCTTTCCTGGTCCTTCTCTACCAAGCACAGGTTTCCCTTGTTCTAGACTCTCTCAGGTCTGGATGTCAGGTTTCCAAGAGTCTTGAAGCCAAATCTTAGCAGTAAGATCAAGAAATAGAAAGCTATGAGAAGCATGGACCTTGCAATGTCCTTTGTCACCTGGTCCCCTACCCCACTCAGTGGTGAACCCACATTTTCTGTCATCATCCTCTCATTGCTGTGGCACCTCCAGACCTGTCTATGGAGCAGTCTTCCAGCAGGCCCTGCCCCAGTTAGCTGGTGAGTGTGCAGATTTATCTTTGCATTTATAATCCTTTTCTCATTCTTAATTTTTCCCAAAGAGAGGACCTCTGTGACTTTCAGTTTGCCTGATCACAGCAAGGAAACTTATCTCCCTATTTGTTGTACTTGGTATCTTTCAGGCTCATTTCCTTGAAGGTTGCAGACTCTTAAGAGCCAGCAGCCGTTTGCTTGACCGGCAGTAGGAGCGGACAACAACAGGTCCAAGTCGCTGAAGGAATGAGGCTGACTCATGCCTGACTGGAGTTTTTAAAATTAGTTCTAATATACTTTCCTTGCCTGTGCATCTCCTTCTTTCAGAATGCAGTTTTGGATGTCAGGAAATCCTTGAAAACTCCTGAGCCATTTTAGCATAGAAAATTGTTCTTTTTCTGGTGTCTCTACAGAGGAATTCTTGTTTCCAGCCATTCAAACTATGCTATGAAGACATTGCACAAATGTGAATATGTAGAAGACATTTAGAAGACAGATACCCCCATTTATTTTGTTTCTAGTGTAGTAGGCTGCATGTTGTCTGTAATTTTTTTATTACCCATTTCAGGATTCAGTTTTAATGCAATTTTGTGCAAACAAGCTGGACAAGAAGGACTTCTTTGGGAAATCTGATCCTTTCCTTGTATTTCATCGAAGCAATGAAGATGGCAGGTAGGTGCTGAGTATTTTTTCTGCTCATAGTTAGGCAACCTAATTATTTACAGATAATATAGTTTTCTTTTTTTTACATTTTTCAGATTAAGCTGTGTTTATTTTATAATGTTTGTTGGATTTCAGTTTGTCATGCTATGCTGCATAAGAATAAAACTATTGCAACAAATTGATCAAATACTGCAGTTTAGGGTTTTAAGAGGTAAATATCTCATAAATATAGAGCACTATGACAATTTAATAAAACAGCAAAAGTAACACTATTTATCTAAGATATAGTGTGCATTTAAATTAAATAGAATTCTCAAAGAGAATTGTAGCTGCAAAATATGCTAATGCTAAGAAATTGTGTTAGATAAAACCATTTTATACTGCAAATTTAAATTAGGAAATATCATGTATCTTTTTGACAGAGTTCTAGGAAACTGAATTTAAAAATCCCTGAAATAAAATTTATGTTTTTTTACAAATGGCTGTTTACTACATTCACGCTTTAATTTTTTTAAGTGGGCTAATCTCTTCTGTTCCACTGCTAAGCCTTGACATGCACTGGCAAACACAACACTCTGCCTTTGTGGGGCTCTACTGGCAGGTTAAGATCTCTTGGAAACTGAAAGTCCTCACATCTCACATATATCAAACCAGAGGCTAGAGATGTATGATACTAAGTTTGTTCTCTAGCTTAAGTGGAACAGTTGCAAACAAATCTGTGTATGGGAGTGTGTGTGTTACCTGCTCTTTTTCTCTTGGAGGCAGATTACAGGGACAGTTTCCTGAGTAAACACTGCATATGTAAAACTGCAGGCTTGGAGGAGTTTTGGCTCCTTTGTGAGTGGCATTGAGGTCACCTGTGAAACTTCTCTGGGTATTACTGGGGGTGCTGGTACCAGCAGCCTCTCTTGGCCTTGGGTGCTGTTCTTTTCCATCTCCTTCTAAGCCAGGGATGAGCCAGTGATGCTTTATGAGTCTCCTGAATCCAGCAGGATGTTAGGGCAGTACTTCTGCACCTGTGGCAGAAGGATGCTTTCTCTTTTTGGTTTTTTTTCTTGGCTTTAGGCATGTCTTCTGAATCATAGCCAGGATAAAAGCATAGACGTTTGGGGCGCAAGGAGCTCATTCCCTCAAAGGATAACTTTAGTTGCAACTGGATGAAGAATTTCAGTAATGATTTCACCAGTGACCTTGTTTCTTGTTTTCTTTTGAAAAATTCAGTCCCCAAAATGGGGACCTTCAAAAGATGTGTTTTAATTTTGCATCATTTAGAGGAAGCAGAATGTGCTAATACAGTTCATGAGAGGAGGTGATCATGGAATCTCACAGAGATTTATATGTTTTACCTAAGACAACCCTGGTTAAAAAATCATGGACATAAAATAGGGGAATAAGAATCTGAAAGCCATCATTCCCTTGGCTCAGTTTCTTAATCTCTAAGCAAGAGTTAGTTCCTCATAAGATCACTTTCTGGATCTGTGACTAATTCCTGCATGTACAAGGTCTGTTAAAACAAGTGGGATGGAAACTGCTCTTCCCTGAAATATTCACTGAATGATTATAGTTCCTGTTGAAGTTTTGGGTAAAAACATTTTAGATTTAGAGTTGTTTAGCACTCTAGTCTGCAATCTCTCTCCAGTGAATCTCTTCAGTCTTCCCTTCCTTCTGATTTCACTATATTTCTTTTTTTCTTACCTTATATTTTATATGGACTTTGTATGTATGAATGATTGCAGTTCTTTTAATTCCATCCTTGATGATATTAAAAAAAAAAAAAGTAAATAAATATGAAATATATCCTTTATTTTTTGTTTTAATTACAGTTTTACAATCTGCCACAAAACAGAAGTTGTAAAAAATACATTAAATCCTGTGTGGCAGGCATTCAAGATTTCTGTCCGAGCACTGTGCAATGGAGACTATGACAGGTGAGCTGTAGCTTAAGTTTTTTAGCATATACAGTTTTTTCCTCCCCAACCTATGTGTTCTTTTGTGTTTAACTTTATCTATCCAGTCCAGCCCCTGGTGTTATTTAATCAACATTTTGAAAGGGTAATAGGTGTTCAAAACCATTCATCACATTAAAGAATTAAGAAAAATAAGGCAGATATGCTAAATCTGTAGGAAATGCTAGTGGTGTTTTCTAGAAAAAAATTCTTTGCTCTCTATGGTGTGAATTAGAAACAGAAAGAAAAGACTAATTTAAAGCATGGTCTCTGTGACAAGTGTACACAAGTAGTTTTTATTGTTTCAATGAAAAACAATTGATGACCTGTTTTCCTTGGGTGACAATGCAATGTCAGAGGATGCTGATAAATGAAAGCCTTTAAAATACATAGATTAGTAGATGAGAAAAACAGAAGTTAGTCATCTTCAGATTTGAAGTTTTCAGTGGTGCTGTGCAAAAGGATCTATCTTTACATGGTAATAATAACAAGTTTTTAATCAACATTTTACCACTAATAACAAACAATGGAAATTTCAGTGGAAATGGTTATTTTTAGACTCCTTAAATATAGCCATGTTGGTTACTCTTTCGCTTAGATGCAATAAAAATGGAGCAATTTTGTAATGAGCATATTCAAATAGAATTTTTTACTTGTATTTGGGTTAATGTGCATAATACATAAGCAAAATAGTATTCATTAAGCTAGTCTCTGGACACTTTACTGTTTATCATAAAAAAAAAAAAGTTTTCATAATAATTAGAAAAGATGTTGTGATGCAGGCATATTGAAATAACCCCAGCATTCCAAATTAAGGGAACTTAAAAGTGTAATAGCACTCCTCTAATTAGTATTGTATATCTATTGTTGACCTACTTACAACATAATGTGCTCAGTGAATAAAGGCTCCATGAAACACAGTCCTGCATACAACAATCATTTTTCAGATTAAGAAGTAGTCATTAGCTGTCAGGTTAATTCAAATTAAGCTGCTGATAGTCCAGAAAAAACTTTGAAAGTTTGGGGTTTTTTTTAATTAGAAACCCTTTTCTTTCTAAAGGTAAGGATTAACTTCCTGACATCCACATGGTAATACATAAAAACATAAACCTCTGAGGTCTCTTTCAGATAGTGATAGTTTTATGGATAAAATTTTAGTGCTCTGGGTCCTGTGATAGATGTGAAAGGTGGGAATAATGTTATTAGTGAAAACCTGTCACAATAAATGGTTATTCTGGTGTGGGGGAGACTAAATCTTCAACTAGTGCATGCTTGTGAGTGACCTCTGTCCACGTTTTCATTATGGAATGACCAGGATTTGCATCATTTTTCTCAAACTGTGCAATTATACAGTGTTTTCAGACATCACAGGAATGGCATTTCAGTACTGCAGTAGTACTTAGTGTCTAATGTCTTTGTTCTTTCTTTTTCTTAGTATGAGCTCTCAAAAGGCACTTAGAGTTATTTTCTGCATAAAAGTTTTAAAACAGAGATACCCATCTCTTACCTTGATGATTTTTAAATGAAAGTGGGTTTTTTTAATATTAAAATAGGAAACCCATCCTCTAAACTGTGTCCTTTAAGGTAAAGGTTAAATTTCAGTATGTGAAGATTGGAAAGGTCTTTTCATATCTTGCATATCATGCAAAATAGATAAAAGTCAAGATCTGTAATTAATCCTTTAATATGAAATAAATTTCAGCAGAGAGGAGCTTTATTCAAGGATGAATTGCTCTTACTTCAGGTACCTGTCTGAAGATCCTTCTCAGAAATTTATCTTGATATTCTTAATAATTTATTTTAATAATCCAAGTTTTGTCACTGAGATAATTTTGCTATTTGAACACAGACTTGTAAGACAATTCAAAACTTAAATCCCACTAAACCTTATGTAAATCTTAACTTAGTGATGTGTTCTGTCTGTCATAACAGGCTTTGAAATGTAAGTAAAATAATGGTTGTCTAAGGAAAAAGACACTGATATTGCCTTTTTTTTGCTGAATTCCTCTGAAGGTGAAAGTAGTTTCCTTTGAAGGTTGAAATACTTGATGGGATGAAAGAGATTTGGAGTTGTTTTTCACTTGGTTCTGCAGCACAACTTTCACTTTAATCAGTTTTTGTTATAAGGTGACTTAAATCCAACCTGAATTATGCAAGAGCTATAAAAATATAACAAATGGTGTGGTTAGGAGCCTTTAAACTTGAGTTGAAAAGAGGTACATCCAGACAAAACAACTCCTCCTTAAACTATTTTGGAATATAAAAAATGTGGAAAAACATCCGGATGTGAACTATTTGATATTTTATTGTATATAATGTCAGTTGTTGCTCAGCTTTATCCTCAATGAGTCCCTTCTTAGTAAAAAAAACTAATCAATATATATTTGACTGTATGTAATTGGAAGAATGAGGAGCAGTTTCCATGGAAGCACATTATAAAGGAATTGCTTAGATTCTTGTCCCATCTTAATAAAACAACTCTCATGACTTCACTTCATGTGAAACTGTTCTGAAGAATAAAAGTAAGTTAAGTTGTTGCTCAACATACAGGAGGTCTGGAGGTTTTATTTTTCTATCCCATTTTCAGTTTATTTTAGGCCAAATAGGATTCACTGTTAATGACAGTTGAATTTCCTTACATAGATACACTTTCTTTAGTAAAAGGAGATGAAGAAAACTATATGCTATCTCTAGCCTCATATATCTTTCCTGTTTCATCAAGAATGTTGATGATAATATGCTCTGTAGTATTTGCATTTTAAGAAATCCACTCTTGAAGTAAGTATGTGAAATATGATTGATCTTTACTGAGGAAATTGCTTTTTCCTTTTTATCTGTTTCCCAGTCATCCCTGAAGCTAGGTTAGAGCTGTCCTCAAGGGTTCACTTTACTCATAAGGAAACAGTTCTTAAAAACTTTGATAATACTTTAAGGTTTAAGGAATCATTTATTTAAATAACCACAGAAAATTCAGAGCATCAGCAAGTAAAAATATATTGGTTAAACTTCCAATGTGTTTTATTGTTTCCTTAGCTTCCACTGTATTTAGACATTGATTTATGAAGATGTGTTCTGTTACCTGACAGGCTATTTGCTGCCCCATGAGAAATGACTGAAAAATTCTGCTTTTTGGATTTGGCACAATTGATGCACCCCTGTGCTATTAATCTTAAAAGCAATCTGGGTACATACTTAACATTTTAATAGGGTTGTGTTGCTGTTGTTGTTGTTTATATTTTTTTTTATTATTTTAGGACAATTAAAGTAGAAGTATATGACTGGGATAGAGATGGAAGGTAAGATGTTATCCCTGCATGTTTATACACATTTTAAAACATATAAATATTTAGTGTCCAGCATAATATTAGAGAAAGTTAGGTAATTGTCAATATTTAAAGGTAGAGGTACTGGAAAGATTCTGCTGTGATACAGCTCTATGTTTTGCAGTTGTGGTAAATACTGATGCATAGCCTACTTCAAACCTGCTGTGTGTATATTCATCCATGGAACATGATAAAATGCACATACCTGCAATGGCTACTCATGGGGCCTAAATATTGCAGTATAGAAGCCACCTATTAATTACCTTAATTTCAGATTGGGTCTGAATGTTCATTTCCATGTCTGCCTTTATCAAAACATTATTGTAAACTCTGGAGTTGGAAGGCCTGAGTTTTGTACACCTCTCTTTGAAAGAGGACAGTGGAATGGACCTGGAATTTCTGTTGCTAAATTCAGGAAAGATATCTGTTAATCTTAATATCTGTGAACCCCAGTGTACTGGCTGTACATTTTTTTTTTGAAGAAATGAGCCTTTCAAATTGCCTTTATTTTGACAAACAAGGTAGAATTATTCTTTAACACAGTGGAATGATACCTCTTGTTCTTTTAAAAATGTTTCAGCTTAATATCTTAATACTTTGATTCGAAATCATATGCATACATTTTGGTACTAGAAACATGGAAATATGTTTATTTCCATTTATCTTTAAGTTGGTGCATCTTAATTATTTCCTATTAATCTCAATTTATATTTTAAACCATATGGATATGCACTTGCATTTTGATTTTTTAAAATATATTATTTATTCTCCAGTAATGTCTTTAATACTACCAATGCAATTTGCTTCTAGTGTTATAAATAATGATATTGTGCTTCTGTGGTTAACATGTCTTGTAATCATGATAGGCAAATTTATGCTGTGCTGCTGTTTGTTTCCTTGCTGACAAGATCCAAAAGCCTATTCAGCTTTCTTGGGTTGTAATTTTGTCTTTTTGGTTTTCCATCATGAAGCCTGTTGATCTATAAGCATTCTTATCTCATGTTTACCCTCTATGAATACCTGCCAGTGTAAATTCATCCTTCTTTATCATATATTCCCTGGAGAGAAAAAATAACATATTCTAGCAATTAAAATAAGTGTATTTAAATTTAAAAAGCCATACTAGCAAAAAAATCATTGCATCCCTGTTGAAACTTCTGTTAACATTCTTTTCTCAATGAGATTTGACAAATCCTTAAAAATTTTATGTATTTGTGTATAAACTACAGTTTTTGAAAATAAGCTAGCAATGAAAAGTTAAATTGTATTGCCCAGTTAATAAAAACTAAGGATTATATTTTATCATGGAATCAAACCCCATGTGCTGTCTCATTTTATCCAAAATCTGTAAGATTAAAAAGGAAAGGAAGAAATCTGACAGTCAAATAACACTAACTGCAAGTCTGAGTAAAATTTTGAACATTCTGTAGATTTTAGGCATATTTGCCTCTCCAGTCTCAAATAGTTTCAAATATTACCTGCATTTGCTCACGTTATAAGCTGAATACCTATAAAATTAATATCTGAAAAACAAAAAGTGAAGGATATCATTTACATGTTTTCATTTTTATTCTAATGGTTTGGGGTTTTTTTTTGCTTTCTGTCTATTTTGAATTTAGAAGCACACTGAGCACTGACATCTTACATGTAAAATTCCCCTGAAAGATGATACAGCACTCATCTCATGTGACTTTAGACAATGCAAAAATCAGACAAATAGATTGGACTAATCATTTAAGCTACTTCAGTGGCTTGCAGGGGAAAATGGTCTGATTGAATCAATCCTAGCTGAAATGAATTGTCAGTTGGTAGTGCCTATACACTTACATAGTGATCATAGCAAAACCTAAGTGCCTAATTTAACTTTGACATTGCCAAGTATATCTGAAATGAATCCCGTTCAAGAGTTACTCTAACAAGTTTTTGCACAACTCTGCTGCTCCTCAGTTTATATTAATTTCCATTTGTGATGGACAGTTTTTATAAGCTGTTGTTACACCATCTGGACACCTCACCCCACTGAATCTCTTTGCTCCAGAGATGTGCAGACTGGGCAGGACCAATCTTTGAAAGATTGCCTGCTCTCTAGATAGCAAAGGAAGTTATTCTCAATATTACAGACTGTTCTGCAATCAGGAAGACCAAGTTATGGTGCATATACTTGATTTCTGAATCATGACTTCATTTTGACTTCCTGAGTCTAAGAAGTTTTTTCCGCTTTTCCCCATTCTATGTTGCCTGTGCTTGGAAAAATAGCACCATTGTGCTTTGGGTTGAGCTTCTTACTTCATGTTCCTAAATTATGTTGTTACAGTAATTGTAATGTAATATCATGATCATATTATTGTCATCAGAGAGCTCTTATTTATTTTCAAGCATCACATAAAACTTCCTGACAAAGTAATACATGTCCTTGGTAACATTAACACCATTAATTATTAAGCATCTCTTTGTGTCAAACCAGTTTTTGCACAAAAATTGTCAAAATGTGAACAACTTGTTCTGATACCTTTTATTGCTTCTAAGAGCAGTATGAAGCCCAAAATATTTGATGCTATAAGTCACAAAAGTTGGTTTTGTTACTTGGGACAAGCCCAGTTGTTTGACAGAGTCACATTTTTAGAGCTTTTTTACTGAGTGTCCTTATACATGAAGCACTTGCAGACAGGTGTAACAGAAGTAAAAAATAAGATAGTGCACAACTTCACATCAGCAATACTATGATATTTTTAGTTCTCTCTGAAAGCTTTTTCATTTAATTTCAGAAAAAAATTCACTTAGCATATATGTTGCAGAAGTCGTTTCACAGTCCTGATGTTTATGATCTGTTACATAGAAAAAGGGGCGTGTGAGTTATAATGCTGTAAATATTGTCATGGGGCCACAGCATTCATCTGAAAATATGAATACTGAAGGAGAGATTTTAAATTTCAGATTCTAAGCTCTTTCACCTTACTTTTTGTCCTTTGTCTTCCTTCTCCAGATAGATAGTTCATTTTTAAATTCTTGCATTTTTTTACTCATTGACATCTTTCTGATTATGATTGTCCTTTTCTCTATCTTTTTTTTTCCTTTAGATAATAAAAAATTCAAAGTTAATACCATTTTGAAAATTATTTTTAGCACTTCAAAACACAGGGCTAAAAGTGGAAAACTTAGGGAGATGAGCTTTAAGTGATTATTCTGTGTGCTAAGACTCTGGTTCAGTGTTCTGATGTGCCACTCATGGCTGAAAGTCTGTAAGTCTAGGAAAATTTCATGTTGGGCAGGAAAAGAGAATAAGTACTTTGGATTCTCAATCCAGAGACTAATAAAGACTGATGATTAATATTAGAATATTATCTTAATGACTTAAACATCTGGCAAAGACATATTTTGTCCAACGGGTGCCCAGCCTTCAGAGCCAGCCATGTGGTGGCATGTACATCCACCTGAACACCGAGTGTAAAGGTCCAAGCTGATGCTCTTTTAAGTGCAGAGTGCTCTGAGACTGGTTATGTATGCCCATACTTTTTTAACATGATTCATCAGAGGAATCCTATCTTTCTAGCTCAAGTCTTGTCAGTGTTTGTGTGTAGCCATAGGGAAAGGAGGCTTTCCAATGTCTCTTAGAATTAAAGGAGGAATTGTTTTTAAGCAGAATGGATTCTTTTGCTCCCTAGAGACAGTCCTGTCTGGAATGGCTCATGTTTCCTGTTTGCTGCAGCAGGTTTGTAGGTAGTCATTGAACTATTGTTTGAACTTCTGCCTTCAAAATATACAACCTGATTTGAAAATAAAAGGTTAGAACTGTTACAAAAGGGGAAAGTTCCATTTTAAGCAATAGATATTTTTCTTCAGTGCCATGGTTACCCAAGGTTAAATACACCTTGTGGATGGCTTCCTCTGTTCCATGCTAAAATAGCTCTTGCAGTCTGGAGAGCATTTAAGCAGATATACTTCCAAAATACATTTCTTAGGAAAAGTCTTTGGTTTGGAAGGAATTTGATGATCTTCCAGCTGAAGGGGAAGTGTTTCATGTGAGGTGGCCTGTTCTGAATCTGGATTGTGAGAAATACCTTTAACATACAGTATTTCTCAACTTTCTTACAGTATGCTTTGCTTATTTTGTATTAGCATGATGACTGAACCTTTTAGTTGTTTGAATTACATATTTTTTGAATTCATGCTGATTTCAGAAAATGAGATTTATATTTGAGGGGATTTCTTTTATTTAATTTCATTATGAATAAAGCAAGAAAGAAATTTTATGTTGCTATGGATTGTTTCCATTTTTCATCTTGCAACATTCAGATTTATTTAGATTTGCTTTTAATATTTATAGCTTAATTAGAATGGTGCCGAATTTCTTAAAAACAAGTTTTGCAAGTCACAAAGTCATAAAACTTTGGATTTCCATTTTAGTTTACCATTGGAGGGAAGGTAAAACAATTAGCTTCATAGCTCACCACATGTGGAGGCAGAGTGTAGAGGAAATACAATGCCTTCTTAGGGCACAGCAGGGAAAATCTGGAGCAGCAGTGGGGAAAGTTCAGCTGGGCAGAGCAGAGAATGGGGACAGAACTTGTGACTGCTGGGAGTTGTGTAGCTGATCCTTTGGGCACTGACCCCTGCAGTCTTTCCATTCCAGGTACCTGGCTGAGATACAAACCTGCAGCTCAGTCCTGTCTGGAAGCTCTGTGGTTTCTGTGCCCCAGTTCCCTGAGCCCGGGCCTCTTCCTCAGCTTCCCCCACTGCAGCTCCCTCTGGCCACTGTGCTCACAGTGCCTCCTTGGCAGTGTGCCCCCCCTGCATTGACAAAGCAGTTTTTATACCTTGAATAGCAGCACAGGAGTGCCAAATGTATTCTTGGAGCTGGAGCAGAATTTAGAAAGGAGAAGCTTGATAACCACTCCTTTGCTGTTAGGTTGAGATTTACTTTAATGCCATAAGCTGAGCAGCCTCAGTGGATTGCTTTTCTCTTCCATGATGGGAAGGCAGAGGAGCTGAAATAAACTTTGAGTCTTCCCCTTAAAAGTTCAATGTCATGTTACACAGATTGGGAGGGCTGGTCTTTTCTGGCTTAAGTTACTCCTTTCATGCTTTCAGTAACTCCCTTTCTCTCACATAGCCTCATACACAGTTCAGAGTTTGTAGTGCCAGTGGTCATCCACTGAGGGAATGGTGACAGTAGCCTGCTCTGTTTTTTCAGATTCTGTAAACGTACACTGGGGTGGATCACTGATCTACAACATAGTTCTCATTGTGCAGCTGAGTTAAACAAAAACCATCAAAAATTTTTAGGCTAATACTTTCCAACTCTAAATTTGCATTACTAATAGGATGGACACAAAACAGAGAGAATCATAAAGATTTTAAGCAAATTGTATCTGTTGCCAATACTTGTTTCTTGGGTGTCAGTTCATATTGGCTGTGTCTCTCTTTTGCATTAATCAATAAAATACATGTTTAAATTCCTAAATGTGGTGCACTTGATTTAAAATCTTATTTTTCAAACAGCCATGATTTCATTGGAGAATTCACAACAAGTTACAGAGAGCTGTCAAGAGGGCAATCTCAGTTCAATGTTTATGAGGTAAGTATTAAGAATATTTACTCACTCTCAGGGAAATACATGAGAACAATGGAAAGCTATTATTGCCACTAATGTGGTAGTTAAACCTGCACAGCTATAATCCTTTTTTTCTTTTTTTTTTCTTTTTATTTTTAAATAATTTTTTTGCTTCTGTATGGTGTACAGAGTTTTGCTATTCCTTAAGGTATCCTTTAATTGGTCTCAGACTACTGCCATTAAATTTTACTGTTTTTATAGTCCTAATGTAGGTGGTAACAAATATAATGGTTTAGGTAAAGAAGGCAGGGAAGCAGGATGCTCCAATTATGTGCTGCACTTTTATTATGAAGATGAGCAAAGGTGCTGTGCAGAGTAGGACAAAGATAACGGAAAGCCATGGGATTTTTCTTATTTGGATCCAAGATCAACCCCAGAGTTACAGCAGTTTCCTGTGAATAGTGTCATAACACAGATTACTGTGTGCAGTGGAAATGTCCTCTCCTGTTGTATCACTGACATGAATACTACCCTACCAGGAATATTCTGTCATAACATCTTCAGTAATTTTTCAGTTTCTTAAATGTAGTGTCAGTATCACACTCCCAGCAACAGTGTGTATTTCCTGAGCAGCTCATGTTAGCCTCCCCACTCTGCAGTCCTCCGTTCTTGAGTACTGCTTCTACTTGATCAGTCTGTACAGTAATACAACAAAAAATACTGGGCAAATTCTTTTTTAAATGTTTTGCTTTTACAGACTAACCCAAGGCAGGTAGAGAAGTTTGAGTGAATGTCCCATATTTAAAGATTAGTAACCTTGCTAGAGCCACCTCTTTGCAATTGAGCTTTTTGTAATAGGTTAATTATAATTCATGTAGCTGTCCAGGTTCTTGCAGGGATGTAAAATTTCTAGAGGCTAAAAAATGTTGTTTGATTTCTAAAGTTGAATCAAAAATAAAAAAAGCCCTTGTAAAAATTACAATAATTATAGTCCTATGAATTACAGGAGAGAAACAAGCTGTCATTTCATTCATCTTTGCTCCCAAGTATATGCCTTGTTTCCCATGATATTTCACTCCAAGCTCTAGTGCAGTTCCTTGCAATTCCTAAGAAGCCAATTGTCAAGTTACCTGAAGCAGAAAGTTCAAGTGAATCTTCTCTTTGGCATTTAATGACTGCTGGCAAGCAATATGCTGCTAATTCAGGCCTGACCATTGAATTCTGGGGAGCAGTGAATGAACTGCCACAGGGCAGACAGGCAGCCTGTTACTTTCATCTTCCTCTTCTGGGCAAACGTCAGCACGAGTCACTTTCTGGCTAAGATTTTGGTTCAACAAGAATTACTGCATTGTTTAATTACCACCATTACACAGGCTTAATCTATTGCTCATCAGACACTGTTAAGGGGAGGGGCAGGAGTTACTTGGTATTTTTTGAGTGTTAACGGGCTTATATGTGTATAAAGGAGTAAAAGCTTTGCAGAATACTTACTGTGTAACATTAGTGTGGCATACAGGAGGAAAAGAATGAGTCACTTGTTTAGCCTGTTTGGGAAGACCTCAAATCGTAGTTGTCTCTTCCTGCCTTACATTTCACTGCTGTTCTGTGTTGTACAAGGAGTAAGATCCTTAAATGTTATTTCATTTTGGTTGGAGGAGAAGTGTTACTAGTTTGCCCATTTTCAGGCAAAATTCTTCAAATGTTTTGTACCACTGATAAGTGACTAAGGTTTCATTGGGAATGTTTTTATTCGTTATCATTTGCAGAACATCTGTGAGCAGTTAACAGTGAAACTTGGCAGTAAACCATAAGGCATTGAATTTCCTAGATACATAGGAGATCGTTGAATGACCTAATTAACAAAATAATGTTTTGCTTCCAATTCCATGTGCATTTCTGGAAAAGAAGGAGTACATTTTCATGTGTATGTAACAAAATTATCCGAGACTTGCCTTTTGTAGGTATCCAGAAGGGAAAAAAATATTGGTGGCTACAGTGAGAAATTTTATAGGCATGGGTCCCAGACATCCAGGAAAACTGTTTAATGCTTTGTAGTCCAGCTCTGTGAAGATCTTGGGTCTGGGGAGTGCACTGAGGCACCCCCCAACTCCTGTATGCCAGTCAGGTGGTGATCTTCAACATTTTCATGAAATTACCTATTTCATGAAATTCAGTCTTCCTGTCAGCCAGATCCTGTCATTGCACCGAGTATAGAAATTGGGAGTAGAACAACTCTTGTGTTTCTTGAGTGCTGTGAGGAGCAGATGGAAACAGATTAACTGGATTGTGGAGAGATGCGTTGTGAGGTGACAAAGGAGTGACACCATCCATGGAAACGCTGCAATCAGGAATGCAGAAAAATGCAGAATCTTGTGAAAATTCTAAGAGTGTTTCACTGAGCTCTCAGTTATAATGAATATTCTGTTGCCCCCATCCCTTATTTGTCAAATATGAGTACCAGCAGTGCCTCACATGGCTAGTACTGTGAGGATAAATTCACTGGTTTTCAACATGCACATATCCCAGCATCAAGATGCATCAGTAAACAGGTGCTGAATACATGTAGAAAGCACTGGAAGTAGAATACTTTCTGCATTGAAAATACCTTACAGTTATCTTTATATTGGATCATACTGCTTTAATGTTTGTATCTGTGTTTTTAGGTAATAAATCCAAAGAAAAAAGGGAAAAAGAAAAAGTATGTTAATTCTGGAACAGTAAGTAAATATATTTTATGTTATTGGGTGTTTTTCTTCTTGCTTCAAACATAATTTAACAGGATTAGAATAGAACTTTCTGTCAAAACCACAATAAACTATTTACTTTTACACAGCATTTATTTTCAGATGTTTTTTTGTTTGAAGAGTGTGATATAAAATTTGTTCCAAGTGTGTTGTCAAGTCACCAGTGGTTTTCAAAATAAGCTCTACCAAAATTTCAGTCAAATAATTGAAGATATTGGACAGTATATTTTAAATTTTTATTTGAAACATACTTGCACTTTTACAAACACATTTTCTTTTTAATTTCATCTGCTGAGCTAGCATTGTTAAAAGCTAGTACACTTATCATGGCTAAATTGAAAAGAGTAGTCAATTTTTATTGCCAACAGGTTTTTTTGTAAATTTATTCTGAAAGATCTGTTATTATTGTTTGGGATGAGAATTTCTCATTTTTAGTTTGTTTTCCATATTCTGTTCTCATGTTTATGAACCATTTGATAGCAATGTGAGTATTTCCCTACAGCACTTGCTCAGCTTTGATGTCCTGACATCCATGATGTTCAGAACATCATTTAAAAAGGAGTGAAGATAAATGTTGAGGATGGTTATATTGGAAAACCTAAACAGTTGTAAGAGATGTTTTTTGTAAACACATGCACCATGTGGGTTTTTTCCACATGAACAGTTCCACTGAAGTCAGTAGGGCTACTTTCATGCTGAAAAGTAGCCTTGAAGGAATGTTTTGACATCCTCACATTCTTGTCTAACTCTGTTTATCAGTGAGAAAATAAAAACTTATTTTTCTACCTTTGCTTTGAATTATGAAAAATTGGCAGAAGCAGCTTGCCTGTTAAAATTTACCATACAATATCTAATTCATTAGGTAATTTATTCTTTGCTAACATATTCCTTTTATTAAAATCTACCATGTTAAAATCAAGTTCTATTTCATTAAATTAGTGAGTGAGCAACTTATGTAAAGTGGTTATTTTCAACCAGTGCTAAAAGTGCACTCAAAATTCTAGGTATGAAATCTGCCTTAGGGTACAGAAGGACAAAAAAAAGTATTTTCACGTTCAATTTTCGTGTTGATTTTGGTTTGAAATACTTCAGCATCCTCACAAGGATGTGTCTGCATTTGAAAAAACGTATTTTACTCATGTTTGAACAGGCAAAATCAATTGTCATGTTTTTTACTTCCAATTACATCAAAATTTCCAATAAACAGCTGGTAGCGATTTTCTTTCCTTGTTCCTTCTTTACCTTTTCTTTTCTTTTTCCTTCTCTTCTCTTGGTTTTGTAAATTCTTTTTGATATTAAGTCATCTCTGTCCCCATTTGCTCTTACTTCTAGTAGTCCTTCAGGCTTCCCTTCTGCTTCTCCACATGGTCATTTTCTTACGTGCTTGCCTACAGTTTTGTTTTTCTTGTCCTCATCCTTTCCCCAAGATGTTCTTTATTCCACGAATTTTTAAATTTTCAAGCCAGGCACTAAGACCATAATTTTCATTAATAGGAGGTAGAGTTTTGGAGAACTTGGAGTGGGTATAAACCATTGACTGCTATCTCACTATAGCATTTAAGGACTATATGCATAATGTGCACATCTCAAGTTATTATTACTTAAGGGGTCATTTTAAATTCAGGTAGTCAAATTACATACTAGGCAGAAGTGTTTCCAAATATATGGTTAGTTTTAAACAAAACCTAGTAGTGAAATAAAAAATTCAGTGCATAAAACTTGAAGCGTTGGTAGTCATTGCCTATATGTAAGTAAAAACTTTGGCCTCTTTGGGAGTTGGTTCCCATTTTCATTTTTGAACTTCTAAAATCAGTGAAGATATTTGCTTAAATTAATTAGGAACAAGATAACCAGCTGTAAGGACAGATCAACCATTAATATTACTGTGCCAGTAGGAAAATGCAGAGAAATTTTGGTCTTTTTTGCATGGCTATGCAATTGATAGCCTGGTAGGACATTGTTATGGTTTTCTGTTCTCAGCTAGAGGGGTGATTTTAAGCTTAGCTAATCACTCAATCACACAGAATTGTGACAAGGAAATGGGATAGAAGACAGAATTACTACCTGTAATCTCATTCTGAGTCTAAGTTTACAACATAATAGTATTTTCAATATTTATATTTTACTGCAAGTGGACACAAAACTTTGTGATAGACTTCCATTCCCTTTTTATTCCTTGTATCTTTGTTAATGGATTTTCTCTGAGTAGTCACTTAAGCAGTTTTCACTGGCTGCCTGCTCCACTTATGTAATGAGAGAATTTGTGTACATAAAATTAAAATAATTTTAATTATTCATAAATATTACACAATATATGAAGATCTTAAATGCTGGATCTTTTCCACTTGAGTTTATACCTCTGTGAGTTGATTGCTGAAAATGCCAGTAACACCTTTAGATCACTCTGTGTTTTAGATCTCTGTCATTTCTGAATGATAAAATCTGGGACTGCTGAAATTTCTTACCTTTGCATTTTTATATATATAGATATATGTGTGTGCACACACATATACACATACATACACACACACACTATATTTATTTGTAGTATGTATATACTACTTGGAAAAAATTATATATTTCCTATATGAGTATCCTTTACTAGATTTTTGCATTCTAGGCTTGCATTAATACTCAATACTTTAATGTGAGATGAGTAATTACATAAATAATTGTAATTGAGTTCTTTAAACAGTGTTATAGTGCTCATAGAATGGGTGCATTATCATATACCCTGTAATATTCAATTGTAGGTATACACAGAAATCAGAAAACATGTATGTGGTAACCTGCTCTGGAATACAATCTTTTGCACCTTACCTTCTCCTTAAATAAAAAAAAGAAAGAAGGCAATTATAGACTTCTCAATCTGTCTGTTCCCTTTCAAGAGCTGCCTACTGAAATTATTTAATATCTTTTTTTAATCTTCTTTTTTCCCTTAATACTGTAGGAAATTACATCCTAAGGACAGAGCTCGAAAAACATTGTGCTTATGTCTCTGCTTGTTCAACTGGGAAACACACAATTCATGTCTGACTCTCTTTTATTTGCTTTCAGGTAACGTTGCTTTCCTTCCTAATTGAAACAGAAGTTTCATTCCTTGACTATATTAAAGGCGGGTATGTGATTAGCAACAAACCTTTCTTGTTTTCACGATTTCTTTATGGCTCTCAGTAGCATCTGTAAGGAGCTGCATTATTTCCTCATTTTAGGGACTGTACTTTCCTACATAAAGCATGCAGATTGTTACTAAATTATGGAACTTTTACTGTTGGAATTGGAGTTGATACTAAAACACTGGAAACGATTTACCTCTGATTAGCCAGAAAAAATGTAATTAAACAAAAGGGAATGATCTATATATTATTAAATTATTAAAATGCTGTCTGTTTCTTCTGATTATACAGCTTTGGTGTATTTAATACTGGTGTTTATTTAGAGCTTTTCCCCTTCAAAGGCATTTTTCAATTCTAATTAACATTTTTAATATGTTTGATTTCTCATTTGTCATCACTTTTTCTAAAGAGAAGTAGAGACAGGTGTGTCAAATATCTTACCCTAGAAGGTGCCTGGAAGTGTAACCAAGTCTGAAAAATTCCTGGCTTTTAACATCCCTGCCAGAACGTTATACTTCTCTAAAATAAATGAAAATTCGTTATGCATTCCTAGGCACTTATTTTTGGATTTTTGGGGCCATTAAGTTTGAGTATACATTCCACATGTTTTTTAGAGCATTGATTACCTGTGAAGAAAAAAATTCCTTTTTTTTTTTTTTTTTTTTTCTTTTTTTGAAGTCTTCAACTAGAGTTCAGTGGAAATAAAAAAAGTTTGTGCTTTGTTTTGACAGTAGCTATACAGGACTTTGCCTTCAGTCCCAGCAGTGGCAGTTCTACATTCCTGTTGTGGACTTACACAGAAGTTGGAAATGGCCATCCATCCATGTTTACCACAAATTTCTATTGACTGAAGTCTGTGTATGCACAAATACATGAAGAAACAGTCTTGCCTCTAGTGCAGCTGTTTCCTTTGAAGTGTGTTGTACAAATATGCCATGACCATTCTATTCCCCATTCATTCAAAATTCATCTCTACAGAAAGAGCAGGTATAAGGAATTGAGGTTTATGTCTAAATTTGAAAAAAAAAAAAAATTATATAGGGACTGCTTATATAATCTTTTCAGGGTGGTCTATTACAGTCCTCACTGAGATGCTACAATACAGGTTAATAAACCTAATTATCTACATTCTGCAAAAAAGTCACATAATTTTTTAATAATATATTGTGGTTTTCCTATTGATATTTTGTATACATCTTGTTAACTGCAAGTCACAGAAGACTTGTGATATTAGTAAATTCCACTTAAACTTTTTTCTGCTCTTTTTACAAAAAAGGGATATAATTCAGTAGAATGCTTAAAAGTATGTTTAAAAGTATGGGCAGTAATACTTATTTAATTATTTTATATAGAATCTTCTTTAGTGATTCATACAATTATTTCTATGCACATGCCACTGAAAACTGTAGAAGCACTTGTATAAAACCTTACTTTTCTTTCTGCAACATACGCAGTTATGTAAACATGACAAGAAAGCTCAGACTCAGAGTTATTTTCTAGGCTTTTCCCTTCCTTTGTTTGTCTCATTTAATATTACTACACATCAGTTAAAGTCCAGTTGACAAATATTTGAAGGAAGGGGAAAGAGAAGATTTTGTCATTAATCAGTCTGTTTCCTCATCATGTCCTCCAAAACTGGGTTTTTAAAGTTCCTTGTTTTTCTTCCATTTAGATAGGCAGGAGATAGAAAGGACTGATTCTGCAACAGGCACAATTGCATATTTGCTCTTCCATAAATGTGTGCTTATAAAATACTTCATGTTCAAAACTTCCATTGTAATTTGTTTGAGCTGTTTAGAATTATTGCAGATGTCGTGGAAATCTTGACAGCTTTAACAGATTATGATTACAGTATTGATTTCATTTATGTTTTGAGTCTGAATCTGTTTAATTGGGATATTCGATTACCAGTATCATCTGTATGAGTGTTGTTTTCTTGAAGAAATATGGAGAATGAAGTAGATGTTTGTCTGTAAACTCAGATTTCATTTTACTCTGTAAGACTGGATTTATAGCAGCATGACAGAAAAGAGGAGGATGTCTCTTTTGCATCTGAATATTACATCAAATAGCACCATCTTAATTGCTGGCTTTTCCTCACATCTTGATACTTAATCACATATTTTGCCACACTGACCCTTCCCACATTTAAAGTATGTTGTGCTAAAAAAATGTTTATTTCAAAATTTAATTTCTCCTGTTGCTTAATGCAGCCCCAGTTAGTAACATATTTCTATCAAAACACCTCCAAATATATGAATAAGTTCAGCAATGTGAGGGATGCAGTCTTGGAAAGGAATGCAATTGAATTTGCAGGAATGACTGTCAAACCTAGTTTAGTGTCTACTCATTTTTTTTTTTTGTCTGGAAGAAAGATCAGAAGCCAAAGAGCTCTGAGATTTAGTGGACAGAAAAGATATTTCTGTGCAGAAGTTTCTGGCCTGTTTGACTTATTGGAAAAGGTAGTGAGCTAGTTATTTGTAAATCAGTAAAATTCAGGAGCTGAATCCTTTTGCAACTGAAATATCTTGTCATCTCTTTCGTTGCAGATTAGTGGAAGATAAGAGGAAATGTTTTCCTCCATTGTGTTAAAAGCCCTACCTTCATCCAGGTCTTTAGAAATAAACACCCATAGATCTTTTGGATGCAAAAGGATTTGGACATGTATTTTTAGCTGAACTGTATTGAATCATTGATGGTTGAAAGGGAAATTCATACCTCCTTTCATGACTGTTTTAATCCAGGCTGTACACTATCCACTGTAATGGGAGGCATACTTGCTGTTCACAGGAGACCTGGCAAGAGAAAGTTACAAAGCAAGGGCTGCCATAGCTTGGTATTTTGGAAGCTTTGCCGTGTGTTTCTTGTATCCTTGGAGACTATCAAGAAGTAATAAAACTGTGTAAGAGGAAGATCTTGAAGAGAACTTTATCTGCGAAATCTTCTGTATGATGTTACAACATTTGGCTCAGCAAGCATCTGCAAAGGGGAAATTAAAAGTGACACTGGGGGTTTAGATGCCATGGAGAGGATGCAGCCTCTTGGTAGAATTAGTTACTCTGACAGCTCTGCTGTAGAGTTCTGTGCAGTAAGTGGTCCTCAAACCTTCAACTGCTCCCCCCTGCTGACAGACCAGCTGGTTGTCATTCTGAAGCCACAGGGGGAAATCCATGTTTCCTTCCAATGTACTGTTTAAAAAACCATAATCAAGCCCAGTCAAAAACTACATTCAGGCTTAATTTGTTCCCTTATGTATATCAGTGCTGATGGAACTCGTATTAAAAGATGGCAGGTTTCACTTTACTCTCTCTGTGGCTGTGAGGTGAGGATTACTGTTCCTTTTAAGATACTTTCTTCATTTCTTGTTGTATATAATAATATAGGGTAAAATCACGTGTCCACTTTCAAGTAGATCATGTACTTCTATACCAACTAAATGATGGCGAAGTGGTAGAGATCTATGCAGCACTGAATTCATGAGGCACATTGCTCTGTTTGGATATTCACCTCAGCTGGGAGAGGACATCTTGCATGACCACAGTTAAAATATGTCCAAGGAAAAATTAGTATTACTGTTAAAAGGAATTAATAATATTTATGACAGTTAAGTTCTTATTAATGATTTATTTAGGTTTTTTAATAAACCATGGAAAAAAAGAATTATGGAGTCAAGTAACTGTTTTCAACGTGTTAATGAGTCAGTGTTGTAGCCCTTAGCTTGAGCCTTATATTTTCAAGTGATTATTTCCTCTCTTAGAAAGTCAGTGTCCTACAGTTTGTCCACAAATGATGTTACCATCTCTGGTTTATTTTTCTACACAGCAGTACAACTATTAATAAAATTTGTGTTTGCTTTTTTGCAGAACCCAAATCAATTTCACAGTCGCTATTGATTTCACAGCCTCCAATGGTGAGAATAAAAATAAACATCTTGTGTGTGTTTGTGCTGTGTTCAGTTTTAAGTGCACATATGTGTGTTTGTAACAGTATTTAGCTGGCACCACCTGGACTCAAGATTTCATTTTGCTGAGCAACAGATAGGAGTCCAATTCCTGTCCAGGAAAGCAGGACAAACAGAACAGATAAAAGCTGGAAAAGCTACATATAAAATTTAATAATCAGAAGCAGTTTGAAAATAACCTGTGCAGTTTTTGATTCTTATTATTATTGTTTAGTTTTTTAAAACTGCTGGGAGAAAACTTTGAAGAACCCATTGAGAAGGGCCAAATAGTTCCAGGCAGAATGAGGCTGAAGTGGGGTGGAGCAGAGATAAGTTGTGATCCTCCTCCAAAGCTGCTCTCAGAATGTCATAGTACTTTTGTAAATTTTGTCTTAAAAGTGTATAAATTACACAAATCTACTAATTTCTTGCTGTCCTTTCAATGCTGAAATACAGCTTTTTGTGCTAAAATCTATTTAGAGCTACTAAAAAACTACTACTTTTAAAATTTATTCAGAACACTACGTTTTTACCTGATACAACTGCTTATTTTAAGAGAGAAAATTCTGATTCAGTTTTAAAGTAAAACTGATCCTTGCTTCAACAGGTAACCCTTCACAGCCAACTTCACTGCACTACATGAATCCCTATCAGCTGAATGCTTATGGCATGGCACTGAGAGCTGTTGGTGAAATAATTCAGGACTATGATAGTGATAAAATGTTCCCAGCTCTAGGTTTTGGAGCTAGACTTCCTCCAGATGGAAGAGTTTCACATGAATTTGCACTGGTAAGTAAATTAATACATGTTTTTTAAATTTCTTTACTACAACAGAATTTTGGGAGTTAAGGTTGTAGTCTAAGGGAGTTACTGAACAAGTAGAGAACAGAGAATGAGTTAAGTCTTCCATGCCAGCTCTAAATAGTTGTCTCAAAACTCTTCATCATAGTGAAGTTACTTCACTTGAAGTTTTGGAGAGAAATCTGGAGTCAAGAAGTCCCTGTAGACCAAAAATTGTAATAAAGAAAAGTAATAATCTTTAACCTCAGCTGTAGCAGCTTGAGAAACAGATGCTTTAAAGGCTTCAGACTGAATCTAATCTCTCTAAAGAAGCAAACGAATCATGTTCCAAGATAATATTTCATCATTATTCTTATTCTGTCTCATTTTCTGGGATCTCTATCTTTACAGGCTCCTAGTTCAGAGACACAGGGATATCTAAGTGGACTAAAAGATGAGTTGATAAAAACAAATCTGAGGTTGGTCCATGGGTCAGTTAAATTGCAAACTTAAAGTCTACCAGGATTTGTCAGAGAGGTTGTTCTGGTATAACTGACACTTGTGAATAGTTATTTTATCTACTTGTTATTTATCTACTTGTTATTTTATCTACTTGGTTATTTTTAGGCTTTTGTTCTTCTCAGAGTAGGATAAAGTTGTCACAATTACAGCAAATGTGGATATATCAGAGGGATCTTCTAATCAGGTAGCATCAAAGACATGGCAGAAGATTGGTGACTGTAGATGTGTGTTTCTTCTGTCAGCCTGTGCTAGAAAAGAGTACAACATATCTTACCTCAGGGAAAGGTTTTCCACATAGATAGTAATTTAAAACAGGTGCCATTGCAAATACTCATTTAAATTGCAGACTTTGGACTTTGTATAGCAAGTTCAGATATATTGATACATCTTTCAGTTTTAAGGATGTTTCTAAAATTAATTAAGTTTAAAGTATCATGATGGCTCATAAATTACAGAAGGAAAAGCACCACATACATATGTCTGTGTGTATTTCCTTCCTTCATATATAAACATACATAGGTGTCTCCCGTGGAATGGTAAGCAGTGTTTTCAGCTTTCTCTTTTAATGTTTTAGACAAATTCTGTCAAAAATCCCCTTTAGTTTTCTGGATTCTCAGGCAAGTATGCTTTACTTCAGAATGAGGTCCTGGCATACTAAGCTAATGAGGTGTTGCCATATGAAGGAGAGCAGGATGATTTGAAAGGTTTTGAAGCTTACTGTAATAGATCATTTGCCTGGCCTGACACTGGTCTGGAATTCAGCTTTTATATGTGCATTGCCATCTGTAAGTAGGTAACCTCATTAAAGAATCATTATGGAGATGGGTAGTAAAATGCCTACCCTAAAAATTTACAGTACCAGCCATTTTGTGGGCTCCCAAGGAGTACATTCCTTTCTTCATTTGTTTATATCAGGTAAAAAATAATTTTTCAATGCAGAAATATTGGGCCAAAGCAATAAAGTTTATTGTTTACCTTACAGTCTTGTAAGTGTATGAACCTCAGGGTCTGGCTACTGGTTTGTTTTCTTTTTTTTTTTTTTTTTTCACATTTTTAAAAGAATATATCACTGACCCTGAACTGTGCTCCTAAACATGCTTCCAGTTTGACATCTGACCTCTAATTCAGACCTTAAATCCACACAGGGGAATGCTTGTTACTGTTGTATGTTTTAAAGAGTCTTTAATTACACTAAAGGTGGTATTTATGTCTAGGAACCCTAGTGATTCAGACTGCTGAGGCTGGTAGACCCTCCTGACCTCAGCAATTAACACTCACAAGCAGACATGGACATACAGTGGGTGTTTGTAGTAGATTCTCTGAATAGATCTTAGAATGCTTAGGTCTTTGCCTTTTAAAAATGTATGTTGCTTAGTGGTCATTAACCTACATAATTTTTACTTTATAATTACTTATAGTGATTAATCATCTCTTGTTTTCATTAGAACGGAAACCCTCAAAATCCATACTGCCATGGAATTGATGGTGTAATGGAGGCATATTACAGGAGTCTAAAATCTGTACAGCTTTATGGACCAACAAACTTTGCTCCTGTAATTAATCATGTAGCCAGGTAAGCATCACAACAGGTGCTGTGCAGAAACCTCTTCATGTCAGAACAACTACTACATGTAAAAGGAAGGCAGTTACAGAGAGGTATTTGTTGGCAGTTGTTTATTCAGTCCCATGATTACCTTGTGACTTTGAGTAGGTTTGAAGACCATGTGCTGGTGTTATGCAGAATTTAATTGCTCATTAAAAAGAAATATAAGTGATCCAGTTGACCAGCCTGAGTCAAAATCTTAGCAGAAATCATAAGGAAAGAAAATTTTTGTCATGTCATGTTCCTTTTTTGTCCTTTAGAGCGCAGAATTATTGCTTCACAGAAAATATATGTATCTATCAAAATTTTTTACAAACTCTTGAGGTTTTTTTCGGTATGTGTAGTTTCTCTGATCTCTTAAATGTCCCAAAGGCCAACAAAATCTTCCAGGTGTCTCTGGACCAACAATTCCCAGCTGGTAGTGGTACTTTTAAGGCAGTGATGCAGCTGTCACCATTGGGGAGCTGTGGTGCTGTTATGCAACACGTCATCTAACTGCTCAAAGTAAAAACCTTCTTGTGTTTATGGAAGTTTCTTAAGAAGGATAATGCTGCCTTATTTTGGCACACAAGATCTTGACTTATAATCTTGAGCTAAAGACCTTGGCAGCATAATACCCCCATGAATTTATATTGGAAAGTGATATGGCTTAGGTGATTTGGTGAACAGATTTTATTTATAGACACAAAGAACTGCAGGTTACAAAATAAAGAAGTAGGGATCTGCAAATCATTGTACTGGTAATGTTTTATTTATGAGCTTACAAAATAGCTAATTTTAATAGCAAGAGATATTTATATACTATCTGGTTTGCTGTTGTTAGTTCTACGGACCAGCAGAAAATAATTTGCAAATTTTGTGGTGCAAATAATTTTCTGTGCCCTCTAGCATGGCTAGATAGCTGATTTCAGCTATTTATCATTAGGGTTAGTTGTTTTCTCTTCAGATCATACCATTAAAATTATGTATATGTATATTACATGGCTTTTTATCTGAGAGTAGCTGTCTCCTTTAATCTTTCTTTGACATGTTATCTTCAGTAGCAATTTTTCATATATGCAGCATTCAGTGTCTGCATTAGCCACATTATCTGGAAATCTATCTCAACAATTTTCCTGGCTCTTTCTTTTTCTTCAGAACTGGTCATAGCAACTGAGATGCTGACTCAGAACTTGGCAATTTATCTCAAGCCTGTTCGTTGCAAAAACTGAATTTTTTGATCCAATAGTATCGAACCATTGGTATAAAATTAGTTCTTTTTCTCACCAGTTGTTTTCCAGGAATATTTGCCAACTTCTGCAGAATAACAGAAGACTGTCCACCAGTATTAGCAGTTCTTCCACTGAACTTTTGTCTAAATATCAAGTTTTTGCAAACTTTGGGAGCTCCTCCTTGTGGCAAATCATACTGCATTGTAATGGGAAAACTAAATATCTTCATAAGGATTTCTACTGTATGATCATCCCTAGAGCAGTCTGTGTATCAGTCCAGTTCTCAGTAACACCATTTTCCTTCAAGGTTCAATTTCTCGGTTATTCTTGTGACTCTCATAGACATGATACTGCCCTGCAGTTACTCTTTAAACCTACCTTGAGCCTCAAAGAAATTTCTTCTTTCTACGTTCCTCCTACCTAAAAGAATGCCACTGGTGAAATCTCTTTAAACAATGTCAGATACTACTATCCCGTTGTGATCTCGGTATTCTTTGGAAACTTTTTAGGGAGATACTGATTTTTTTAATCCTTTCCTCAGTTACAGAGTTATTTTAACTACACCAGATTCAACTTAGTGTCATATCTCATCTCCCCTCCTCATATAAGATCTTTCTTGCAAAAGGCTTTGGAGCATTTAAAACTGAAAATTCGAAATGTCCAGATTTCTGTTCCATTTCTTCAGTGTAGGTATGTAGACAGTGTTAAGTGCTCAGAGAGGATAATAATGGTTATTTTACTCTCCCATCATTCCTTGTCAATGCAATCATCATTGGAAAGTTTATAAGCATTGTGGCAAAGTGAGATAAAAGAAGTCTCTGCATGGCAGTGAAAATGCCTTTCATGGTAGGTCTTGCTAATCTCAGTATTTAGCTATCAGCCCCTACTGCCAGCATGCAAAGAGGGGATATCCAACAGGGTCACTGCTTGTATGGCTTTTTTACCCATCTGTATCCTGAGGAGAGGGTGGAAGATGGTGATGTTGTGTAAGTTAGTTGTGGCTTTCTCCAAACTCTTATAAATGTTGTGACTTCAACATTGTATTTATCAGAACTTGCTTGCCAATGCACTGTGTTATCATCAGAGAATTTGGTAAGCATATGCAAGCATTATGGCCATCATTGAACATACTCTGTTCAGTGCACCAGGCCTTTCATATTCAGTGACCAAAAAAATAGATCTTTGGCAGTCATATTAGGTATTTGGGCATGTATTCAAAAGTATTCCTGTGGCAACTAATTTTTTATTTTTTTTTATTTTTTTCTGCTCTCTATACAACACACTACACAAGGTTCTACTTTTTGACTTCTTCACAGCACCAAGAGCCTTCATAAAAGTAGGAACTGTAGTGGCTGTGAAGCAGCAAACATCTTCCTACAAAAAAAGTTCTTCTGTTCAGGCCATAGAATTTAGTGAGGCTGTTTGGACTCACTCTCTTTTAGGACTTTGCAAACCTTCAAAAGCTGCTCATTTTCAAAGAGTAGTTGCTTCTTGGGTCCTTTAACTGAGGTGGGAATGGCACTGGATGTATTTTATCTTACATGCCTATACAGCACAAGGAGAAGCTTGAGCCTTGAAGGAAAGGATATCTGTGGCTGGTCAAAGAAGTTAATTTCTAAGCCAGGGTTGCAGGGTGCATGTTCAGCCATTTTACAAACGTGCATGTAAATCTGAACTATAAATCTGCAATCATGGTCAAAAGTAAGTAACCTGGATTTGCAAGACAGAAAAAAAAAAAAGAAAACACCAAAAAAAAGGAAAAGAAAACATATGTAATGTGTTTCTTCCTATTAAGTTTTATTTGTGTTATAAACCCAGCCCTTCAGTATTCATGTATACCCTTCATACGAAGATATGTACCCCATTGGTAATACCTATTAAACAGCTTAGGCTTTCTAACATCTCATGATTCTATAAATCACATTCTGTCTATGCTCCTTTTGGTAATAGTACAGTTCCCATTTTTCACTGATGCAACACATGCAGATTATCAATATTGTATTAGTTTTTTCATTGTTCTCATTTAAAAGTAGTACATCCAGTTTAGTCATGAATATCTTTACTTTTGAAATTCACCGTGTTATGTTTGTTACTCCTTGGTCGTCCAATTTTACAAATACAACTTGTTTTCATATTAATTTCTTTTATATAGGTTTTTCTTTTTTACTATTATAACGTTGGTTTTTCTTCCCTTAGATATGCTGCTTCAGTAAAAGATGGCTCCCAGTATTTTGTTCTTCTGATTGTTACAGATGGAGTTATATCTGATATGGCTCAGACAAAAGAATCCATAGTGAATGTAAGTTTTACTGGAAGTGTTGAAATTATTTTTCTATAAATTCTTATTTTAGGCAATAAAGTGAATGGATTAATACTTCAGGCACTAGAGTTGTTCCGTAAGTACCCGTTTTTACCGAACAGGAAAAGTTTTTTATTTATAAAGATGAAAAGAAAGCAAAAGTTGAACTTGAGCTAATTAGATAGTGTTCTGTGGTAAATGATACTCTTCTCTCTAACACTGTATATTTGTATGATTTTCCTCATCTACTTCTTGCCTCCTCCTTTCTCATGCAAATCCCACCATGCACTTTTGCATAGTAAACTCTTCTCTGTGTTTCTCATAAATGCAGACAGCTTTGATCCCCACACTTTTCAAAGACTGTCCCCAGCTTTCTGATTCTGAATAGCAAGCATACCAATCATCTGATTTCCCTCAAAACAGTCCCCTAAAACTCTGTTAAGTTCCTGATTTCTTAGTTTCTGCACTATTTTCACTATTTATCTCTTCAAAACTCTCATGTGTATAGGTAATAGTCTATATTATGAGCAGGTTCTACTGTGCTTTTGGCTGTGGGAAATTTCAGATGAAAGTAGACACAGAAACACTCCTAGACCTGGTTGAAAAAGATCTCTACCAATAGTTTTAACATACCACAGTGGAGCTAGTTAACAGCAAAGTGGTGAGTCCAAAAGCCCACATTAAAATAATTTAGCACCATGTCCAAGTGAATAGTGTAGAATTAGGTGGCATGGTTTTGAAGACCCACTTTCTGTACCTCGTGTAGAGATTTGATACTATTGCAGTTTATGGGGTGCTCATGAAAATGCTGCCCCAGTGCTGTGCCTTTCACTGGGGAGCAAGATGCCCTCGAGTCCCAGCCTGCAGCACGTACACAGAATCTGTGTCTGAATAAGCTTGGAAATACATTCTCTAGCTCAGCCTAGAAGTTTGAAACATAATTTCTTTTAGATGAGCTGCTTCTAGGTGACAAGAAGAGTCAGTGGAGCAAAAAAGAGCAGCTTTTGATTCTGACTCACCCTTCCATGTGAAGTCTGTGCATAGGAGACCAGCAAGTGCAGTTGGCTGATACCTTGTAAGATTAATTCATTTGCCACTAAGACATACAGAGAAACCTTGTTTTCAGTAATAGTTCATTTCAAAGAATTATGACTATTAGTCTACAACTATCTGGAAACATAGCAGATGTGTTGTTATCTTGGAATAAGTGGAAGCTTGGGAATATTTGCTGTCTTGGTTTTTTATGAAGTTGCCTTCATTTTTCTGGGAATGTGAGCACAGTATACCATGACAGAACTAATGAAATGCTATTCAATAGCAGTTTTTTCAGTCTTATTAATATCCATAATACTAAAAAGGGCAATGATGTCCAAGCAACTTGATGTGTATAAAACTCAGAATATATTTCAATTTTTAACATTAATTGTGCTTTTAGGCATCTTTCTCATTACAGCATATATGTCAGACACATTCTGTTTTACCAAATTGTTTAAAGGTTATGCTGTCATTCAGGAAATGCCAACACTTAAGTTTATATGCAGAAGTTTAACTCTTTGTCTTTACGCTGTTCTTGCCACTTACTGTTTCATATTTCATTGTATTACATAATTCCATGTCTGTGTGAGTAGGAATCTCTTTAAAGAATACTTCCTTTACAATCAAGAAATAACATTCTAGAAAACATCTAAAACCAGAAAATTCTGTTCTGAGAGATCAGAAGGTGTACATCTATGATGTAGTACAGTAGTATGCAGTAGTGTATACTCCTGTTAAATGTTTAAAATTACTGTAGACATTCTACAGTTTATCAGAATACCTCAATAAGCAACAGAATTATCAGAATTATCTCAGTAAGTTGTCAACCCTGACATTTGTTCTTTGGTTTTAGTTGATGCCTTCTTCATCAGAGAGATTCACATTACTTCTGTAAACAGAGGCAGATTCACATTATTTCTACTATCAGGGCAGGAGAGTGCAATATTTAAGATAGTGTCTTTGTAATTTTAAAGATTTTACAGTTTATTCAGAGAAAGCCAGATGTCATCTTTGAATAAAAAAGATAAAGTAAAATTAAAAATCTTACCACAGGCTGATTCTATGTCTTTCTTGTCTGTGGCATGGATGATTGACTAGAGTAAAATTTCATTAATGGGATAAATGTAATATACATATTGCTCAAATAAATTATTTATTTTCTTTAAAAATTTGGCGTAAGATCAACATACAGTGTAGTGCCCCATAGTTGCAATCAGCTGTGTAATATCAAGAAATACCAAAGCACATTAAAATAAATGTCAGACTGTTATTAGGTACATATTTGCAATTACTGTCAGTTGACAAAAGTTTCTAAGACAAATTTGTCCTCTTAGTTGTCATGTTAATATTAAATGCTAACGTAGTTTGTTGTCTTTAATTAGCATCCTATATGATTCAAAGACTTGGTAATGAAAAAACAGAATAATAATTTCTGTCTTCATCCAAGATGTTTCGTAGCACTTAAGCAGACAGTTTACACCACTCAACTTTTTAGGGGGGGGAAATTTTTTCTTTAAAACATAATTTCTGCTTGTTTTTTGTTCACTGTGTTCTCAGATCTCATATTATTGGCAGAGGTTATGTAACGCATTCAACCTCTTTTTTTTTCTTCTTTTGAAGGCTTCAAAACTTCCAATGTCCATAATTATAGTGGGGGTAGGACCAGCAGAGTTTGATGGTAAGTGTCCTAGTGTTTTTTCTAATTTTTTTTTTATATTTGCTTACATTTTAGTAATGTGTGGTTTTTCAAACTAATATTGGTCTTTAAAAGAACATTGTATGAAGCGAGGAGTGAGTGCTGTTGGCATTTCCAGCTGGATTGATTGATTGGTAACTCAGTGTGATTACAAGCTACCATGTGGAGCTGTGTAGCCCCTCAGGCTCCCTGTTCAAGGCAGAACCATATGGAGGCTCAGCATTTACAGTAAAGTGAGTATACACGAGAAATGTTAAATTTCCTCAACACAAATATTTAGATGCCTCGTGAAGTGTCAGTTGACTGAAAATATTGATTTTACTGCAGTGATAAAATCTTGAGGAAAATAAACACATTTGAGGTGATCTGGGTTAAAAAGAGTTTCACTTGGTAACAGGAGTGAGCCCTAATGTGCAGCAGCATTGGCAGAATATTACAGCAGGAGAGAAATTACCAGGTTATTTACATATTCTTTCTATGATATTCTGGAACACCATTCTCTGTCACAATAACTAAGCTGCTTCCATTATTTGTATTAATTTTTTAAATATGTATCACTGCACTGTGAAGTGTAGACATTGTGTGTGTCTCAAAGTCCTAAATTTAATTGTTAATTTCCTTTTTAATTCTAGTACATCTGGTTAGACAGTATGCCTTCTGTTGCACATGAAATATACTTAGTACTACTATGACAGATATTTAGGATTGATTAATGACTGTACCTGTTAATTTTTGTACAAATGCTCTAAATGTAGGAAAAATAAGACAAAAACTTATTTTATTTAAGATTTATGTTATTTTATTTTAAGCATTATTCTTATGCTGTTTGGCAAGTGGTATATTAGTCATAATTTTAAGTATCTTATTCCATGATGAAATTGTGAACACTTACACTTCAGATCATTGTATGCCACAATCAGAGAAAAGACAGTTTCTATCCGTAAATGCATATGATGGAAATTTGTAAACTTCATTTTTACTACTGAGAATTCCAGCATGGTCCTGTGTTACTTGCCATTTTCTCACCCCTCCATTGCATTTTCCCTTTCTCCCTGTTTGTCTAGTCTTTGGATTTTCCCAGGCTCCCTTTCTCAGTCGGGACAGGTTCTTGGGGTGTCATCCCTCCCCCTTTCCTGAAGTTGGGATTCTGTTTGTACTGCAGGATGCAGTTTCCATCTTTGCAGCCACAATCCTGGCGTGTACTGCCTCAGTGAGATTCACCCATTAAGTGTAGGCCAATAGTCCCTCAGTGCCCAGGAGGACAGAGGAATTACTTCCATCTACAGAAACTCCTTCTGGAATAAACAGCAGACCCCGTGTCTGCTGTGGATGCTGGAGGAGTGTTTCTGCAGGAGGCTGATGTTTAGGCACTGTCTGGACATTCAAGTGCCTCTGAAGCTTCAGTTCTGCCATAGAGAGACCAAGCTGCTCTTCTTCAGATCTCCCTGTTCCCCAGATTTCCCAGCCCTTGGGGGATACCAGGGCCGTTCTTAAAATCTGAAGCTTGGGTAGATGACACATTTGACAGAGCTTTACTTAAAGGATGTGAGGATGTGCCTATAACAGGAGCATTTTTGCCCAGTATTCTGTATCTGACATGGCCATGGGTAGTTTCCTAGAGAATGTTAAGAACAGACTAAGCAAATAGGATACTTCCCTGAATACTGTTTTTAGGTTGGAGTTTCCTAGGCAGGATTTATGTCTATTTTGAAAATCTTTTAGTGAAATTTCTTCAAATACTTGTTCAGTCTCCTAGTTTGAACACATGTACATTTTTGCAACAGCAACGTCAGGCAACATGCTCTGCAGACCTACTGGTTTGTTTTTTTGAACAAATACACTCTGTTCAGCTTGGCTCCTGATAGTGTCATTTATACTTTCTACTTCTTGCTTTGGAAGAACTAGGTTTTGACATGCTGGTTTCAGTGAATTCAGCCCAGTTCATAAATTCCTGAGCAGCTGAGGTCCAGGGCTTTAGTTTGCAGTGTACACTGAAAGAAGGTTTGTAGAATTGCAGATCCAACATTTGAGCAATAATCTGAGATCCCAAATCCATCATTTCAACACTGACAAGAGAGTAGGTACATTACATCTTTCTACCTAGAACAGTTTCCAGGTATCTGGACAACAGAGCTCTCCTGTATCCTGCTCAGAAGATACAAGAAGAATTGCCCAATAAATATAATAATTTTTAAGCACTTCTCATACCTTAGCATTAGAAGGTACTGCTTTTTCAGTGTGAATGTGAGTTATTACCTCTTTGTGCTTTATGCTTTTGTTTCTTCGGTAACAATAGCTGCTGAAGATGAATTCTTCTCCATCTCTGAAAGTATATATATATTGCCTTACAAAACCAGATATATCTGCTGTTTTGAGAGATAAAAGGATAAAAACTTTGTCATAGTCTTTTCTTTTCTGAAGGTGACAGTAAAGATAAAAGTATGTATTGTCACCATGGAAAAGTGCAAAAACAGCTACAAAACATGATGTATTTTCTGATGCAAATGTTCTTAACAGAGTTACCTAAAGAAGAATTGTTGGTTTTATTGCTTGAAAGTGTAAGTTGTCTGAACTTTTTCTCAGTAAGATGATTTTGTTGTGTACCTGAACTCAGTTTGTTTTTGTTGGTTTATTTTTTTAAGCTATGGAAGAACTGGATGGGGATGTAGTGAGGATTTCTTCAAGAGGAAGGTTTGCAGAAAGAGACATTGTGCAGGTGGGAGAAAAAAAATATTCTCATAGATTTTATTGTTCCACTTTGTTTTGAATTCTCATTTCTATCTATATTCCTACCTTTCTTTTTACCTTAGCACTGACGTACTTTATCTTGAGGTGTTGATATAACAAGCTCAGAAATTCCCAGTGATAGCTCTAAGCCTTTTTTATAACACATAGTAGTGGATCTGCACTTGTTAGGAAATGACCCCTAACTGGCAGGACACTGTTATAAAGTCTTGGTGTTATACAGCCATGGAGAAGAGTTAGCTATTGAAAATTTGGAGAAAGATGATGTTTCTAGAAAAAGTTATATCTGCCTAAAAGCAAATCTTACATGGAAGCCATATTTTCCTAGTAGGGGCTGAATACATGTATAAAATATATTTAAGTTGGAAGGGTCCTACAGCAGACATCTAGTGCAACTGCCTGGCCACTGTAGTACAAGACTGACTAAAATGTTCATAAGAGTGTTGTCCAAATGCCTGTTAAACACTGACAGGCATCCTTAGATTCAAACCTCACCTTAGATCTGCCATTTCTTCTTCTTTCTTTATTCCTCCTGTTTGTCAAATTTTGTAGTGTTCACTTATTTTTCCTCTTACTTATTTCTCTTTCACACAGGTTGAATTTTTATATTGTGGTTTAGTAGAATATATATAGAGGGAGAATAACTGAGCCATACCAATCACCCATACAGCATGATAATTGAGGTCAGATAGCAGCTGATGAACTTTGGGATATGATTACTTGTTTCCATTTATATCTGCAGGAACTGAAACTTCAGTATCTTTAATGTTACGAATACGGATATGTGAATGTTTAAGGATTGATTTGTAGCTGCTGGTGGATGTAATATTTCAATCCAAGGATGTGTTTAAAACATGTCTTTGACACCTGATTTTATAGTTTGACGTTATTAGAATACAAAAAAATAAAGAAAGCTACATAAATATATGGAAATAAAAATGATCAGATTTTTTTTCAGTCTTCTTGCATAGTACATTAAAATTCCCTCTCTATTTTTTTTAATGGGGATCAGAAATGAGCATCAGATGACAGAAATTAAATTACTCTTATACTCTTTATGGATATACATTAAAGAAAGTCATGGATCCCTGAATTCTAATAGTTGAGAAAGATACTTTTTTCATTTTTGCAACATATAGAGATAAGAACTGATGGGAAAGTAAGATACAAAAGCTCTTAGAAGAGGAAAACATGCTGACTTCTTTGGTCATTGTTTTCAGATAGTTTTAAAAGTAGGGATGATGTAAGACACCTGAACAGGAGATATGAAATTGTTTTTCATTTTGTTAAAGCCTTTGTAGTATTCCTCAGTGTTCATATTGGGCTGGAGAGGAGCTATCTGTAATCTGTTGTTCTGTAAATATCACTGCTTTCAACAGAGCGATGTGTGGGGTGGACCCCAATCTAGTACTTGTGCAAAGCCTATGTGCCATGTGTCTTAGTTTATAGAAAGACAGGTGTTTGCCAGAGGAAAGCTGGAGCTTCCCTTGGAGTGGAGAATGTAAACCCCCTCCCTCCAAATTATTATAATTTTGCCATTAAGGGCCTTCAGGCAAAGATTTGGGAATAGGGATAACAGTTCTTTACTAGGAATATTAAAAAATGCAAATGTAGGAAAGGAAACAATAAAAAAAAATCCTAGAAACACTGGCAGAGTCATAATACAACCTGACAGACACCCTGTTGGTCAGGGTGTTAAGAGTAGTCTAAATAAGACCTCCTGGAGTGACAGATGTGGCTGTCTTGGAGTAGAGATGATCCTGTAGAAGGGTGCAGTGGTGGCAAGGTGGGTCTGGTCTTTCCTCTGGGAATCCAGTGGAAACCAGCTGTCGTGGTGTGCTGCATTTCAGCTTTTATCCAGGTAGGAATGCTTGGCTCCTCCCACTGGGTAGAGCATCTCACAGTGGGATGATGCAATGTTATCAGTTATGTAGTGAGCCTTAATGGCCCATTAACAGCAGATATCCCCCCTGAGGGAGGATGGGTCCTGGAAGAGATAAGGAACACTGCTCCACCTGGTTTTAACAACTGGTCCATTAACAGAAGGCACCCACCCACTCCCCCATGGAGTTAAAAAGACCCCACCTCTTCAACTGGTTTCGACAGATTGGGAATAGAATACATTTGCTTATATATTTCAACCTGAGACACCATGTCAGATTTTTTAAAGCTAATTCAGGTATCTCTGACACGCATTACACTTACCTTTAAATGCATTTAAATATAAGCAACGTAATTTCTCTTATAACAGCAGCTCAAAAATCTTCAAAGAGCATAAATGGATAGAGTTCTAACATGTTATAAACAAGATCTATGAAAATGCTTTCTTTGGAATTCACTGCATATCAGAACTGTAATAAAACATTTATTTAATAATAATATATTTTTATCAGAATGTTTCCCCATGCCATATTGAATTACCTGAAGACAGTATTATTATGTGCTCTTATTTTACTTTAGACTAACTAACTAAATAAAAAAGGGATTCTGTCAAACCCTCTAGGTTTAGTTTGACCTTTATTTGTATCTAGAAGGCTAAAACTGGTTTGCCTTTATAAAACTAGCTACTCAAATATAAAAAGGGGGTTTTTTTGGGTGCGTTAGAATTAACTACTGAAATTACCTATTAATTCTAACAGTACTGTGAAATATTATGAATAATTTAGTATAGGGAAAGTTTATCTGTTAACAGCGAGTTGCTGTATGTGTTTTATTTACTATGGACTGCAATTCATGGAAAAGGCATGTTCTTCACTATTTCCTCCTCACTATTATGTATACATTATATATTCTGTATTACATGTGTACAGATTTTCCTCAGTTTTGTTTAATTTCTGCTGTTTTCTTATCCTTTTGCTGTTTAAGACATTTTAGGAGAATATTTACTTGTAGTGATGCACTTTGTTGTTTCTCCTGAGAATTTTGCATATTAGCCTTTTTAATTAAACTCTTAAATTACAGAAAAAGCACTTGATGTTCCATCAGTTTCCCTTTGGTTTCTCTTACACCTTTCATTCAATTCCTCTGCCATCTCCACATTAGCTGTCCTTGTACACTTCTAGGTTTGCTTACCTGTCCATGGTCCCTCCAGCTCCTCTGACATCTCTGCAGTGTGAGGAGAGGTGAAAAACAGCTAAATCAGGCTGTCTGTGTTGTATAATTGCATTTCAACAATTGCACTGTTGAAATAGCCCCACTTTGCTACGGAACAGTGGTCTGAGATTTTGTGTCTGCAGACTAATGGTTAAGGTGATCTGTTAGGATGGGACACGTTCTTTAACTCAGACTGCATGTGCATTTTACACAAGGAAAAAGAAATCAAGCAGCCTGGATTGTTTATTTTTTGTATTCCAGTAGCACAAGATTCTCATTAAGTATTACAAAACCCAAAACAGGGCTGGGCAGGTAACTGGTTTAGGTGTTGAACATCTAGGTATCACAGAACAAGTTCTTTTTTGATCCAATCCTTTTTGCTTAGCTTCTTTGTGCATTTGTTAGTATATTAAAAGTGTTCAGGTGGTTCATAGTTCTACTAGGTATAATGCAAAATGGTCAAGAATTTAAAGTCATCCTTTGTGTTTTGTTCACTTCAGAAGTCCAAAAAAATCTATTCACCACGTGGCAGAGTGGAGGCAGTCTGGTGGGTGCCCCCAGGAGCAGGGAATGTAAGATAAGGCTGGCTTTCTGAGACAAAATTACCTTCTTGCATGAAAGGGTTGAGAGGTAACCCAAATAGATCAGTGAAGCATGTCATCAGCAATCTGAGCTAGCCATGGCTCATGTGAAGGGGTTCAACCAAGTGAAAGCAATACACTGTTTCTATCAGAAGGCAGATCTATAAAAATTGAGATACAATGTGTATTTATAAAATATATAACATAAAATGCAAGGTATGTATATGTACATTAAAACTGTATAAGATAACATATTCAGGTACTCTAACTCCCTAGGTTAAGCTTTCTTATTTTTAGGTTGTAAGATGTATTCTGTGTCTGCATAACGGCCTAAGTGAACATCTCTTTTGTTTTGTAGTTTGTGCCATTCCGAGATTACATTGACAGAAGTGGCAACCACGTGTTAAGCATGGCAAGGCTGGCTAAAGATGTTCTAGCTGAAATCCCAGAGCAGTTTCTGTCCTACATGAGAGTCAGAGGAATAAAGCCATCACCTGCACCACCACCCTACACACCCCCGATTCACGTGTTGCAGACTCAGATATGACTGCTCGGAAGTGTTTGGCATTTATCACAAACCTCTGGATGCAGCAGCAGCTTCCAGTAACTTTTCGGAGCTGGAAAAGTTCTCTTCACATACCAAAATTCTCCTATAGTTGCATATGCAACTGGAAAGCTTTTAAATGCTAGCAGTAAGATGTCGATGTTTTGAGACTTTTTTTTTTTTTTTAATCCAAACACCCTACTTTTTTGATGTATTTATTGGAGGGGGGAAAGCACAAGTCAGGTTTTCAACTTAGAAGATTGGGTCCTCTCTGAATACTGTGTGTATATAAATGTATAGGAATGCTAATACTCTGTATCAATGTTTACATGTTACTATTTTTAAATTTCAGTACTTTTATAACTATTCTTAAGAATAAAAGTTTGGAATATTGACTCACATGTCTTCTAGCTTGCAATAGTTTGTCACAAGATAACAAGAGAAGCAATATCTCTTTGAATGTTTGTCCAGGCAAATATAAATGAAAGCTAAGAAAAGGACAAATATATGTATGTGTTTTAAATTAACTGAAGTGCTTCAATCAGTGCTCAGTAGTCCATTCATCTCATGTATTGAAAATTTCAACTCCTGAATGTAAATAACATAATTGCATATGACTTATAACTGACTCCAGACTCTGAGGGGGAGGTATGTGTATTTTTTCAGAGATTCTCCAATTTCTAAGTTTATCTAAGTTTACAGTTTTTTAAGCTAACTACTGAAACAAATTAGAATAGTTACTTGCTAGAATTAATTAAAGAAAATTACCTCAATCCAGACCTATCAGAGTATTATAGTTGACTCACTGAGTTGTTAAATCATATCATGCATTCCTTAAAGCACTGGAAATTTTGCATCAGAAATGTCTTTTGAAGTGATTACAGCATATATGTTTTATAATGGACCATTTTAAACTTTAAAAATTTAAAATCTTACCCTTTTTTTTTGTCTAGATTGTCCATTCAAAGGGATGCTGACTCTTAATATTTGGGTTTAATATTGTCGTTTAATCACATTTCCATTCAGGGTGCATGAATCATAAAGTTAATTAACTGGCTTAAAAATTGCACAACTATGTTGCTTTGTGCAAAATTTTGTGTACGGAACTACCCCAAAAAATTTATTATATGCCTGTTCGTATAGAATTATAAAAAGGTTTTGCATGTATATTTTGTACAAAATACACAGTTTTGTGAGTTTGTGTCAGATACATTTTATTTAGAACTAATGGCCTTAAATTTCACAAAACTCCTGAAATGATTGTGAATTGCCTTCAAATACTGTTTAAACTGAACATTTTAATTTTTTTTGTGTCACAGTTGTAATTGTCTTGTATACGTAACTTTTTTCTTTGCATATAACCTGTTTACTAATTCTGTTTCTTACTACTGTATGTTGTAATGTACAGTATAAAACTAAGGTGCATTTTTTAAGCATGAGAAGTTTTTTGCCAGAAAGCATATCTTCAATATTAATGGCATATAACTATGTAAATGCAGAATCTTCCATTTTAAAATATATTTAACTTCCTTTGACTATTTCATGTGGGGAAATTACATTTTCCAAATAATTATTCTGTAAACAAAAACAAAACAAAAAAAATCTTTTTTTGGTAAAAAGAAAAACTTGTTTTATTTTTATTTTGAAACAGTTTTTACATAAATATGGACTTTAATTTTCTCACCAAAATATGTATTTCTTAGTGGATAGATGTTGCATGAGTGAAATTTGATACTTGGCAACTACAAATTTTGATGAAAGTGCATCATAAAGAGTAAGTTTAAATCTACTATATGGTCGTGTTGTTCTCCTTTCATCTTCTACACTTATTTTTTGCGTGGACAATGTTGGCACATTTGAAAAAACTGAAGTTATACTATGTTTCTGTTATTTCATTTGATTGGACAAATCTTTATGCTGTTTTTAGTGTTGGTTCCCAATGGGCCACGTGTGGGCCATGTTTTCAACATGAAAACATGATGTTTTCAACATCACTAGAGGGCCAGAAAACAAACTTACTCAGTTAAGAGTCATTTATTAGCTCTCATGTAGCCAGTACCTTTTTATTAGTTCAAAGATTAGTCTCAAAACTAATCTAGCAGTTCATTTAAGAAGTGAAAGAACTTTTGAAGAAAGATGTTACTTCATCAAAGTTATTTTGTCTATCCAGCCTAAGTACCAGCCTATTCTATTCCACAGTGTTTGGGTTTTTTTCTTCTGCTTGGTATTGGGTGCTAAATAAAACATATTTAATGTAAAGAAATAGTTGTGGTAAGTGCAAATTCTAGTGGAAAAGGGTTATTTCCAGACCTGTGAGATTCCCTGTCTATATGCTTGACACCTTGAATTTATAACATGTAAGAATCATTATGTAGACTCACATATTAACTCTCATTCCAGTTTTGGGATGAGAGTTAATGCTCGGACCTTGAATTTCTCCAAAAGATCACCTACAGCCATTTTTGTTCCTGGCTTTATCCTCAAGAATAATGGAACTCAAAATTCTTATTCCTTCCCAAGAAAAGCTGGCTGCTATCAAAACTTACTAACTTGCCACGCCTGAAGAGTAGCAGAGAGTATTTGTGTTTATGAAAGCTAGAACGTTAATAAGACATGTTATGTGGCAAATGAGTTTTCCTGAGAGGAAAAACTGTTGGCCCTGACAAAAGCTCTTTTCCGTTGGTATCCATCTTGGAGTAGATTATTTTCTTCATAATACATGCGGAAAATTTTCTGGTGGGGCAAACTGCACAAATGTTCCTACAAATGAGAGGGGACACTGGCTCATAGAGTCTAATTCAGGAGTGACTCCTCAGTTTGATTCAGACTAATGAGGAATTGTGTGCTAATCTGGAAGAAGAAACTGGTTTGATCTTGGTTATAACCTAGAATTTTGTAATTCTAGGCAAAGATGGAAAGCTATACAGTAGAATTTACATGGATTTCAAATCAGCTCAGTGATCTACAAAAAGATTTTATTGTGTGGTGCCACAGGGAGATGTATGTTTAAGATGGAGAGGATTCAGGAGGGTTCTCTGAAAAGTTGCATTTTGAGAGGCTGGAAATTCTCACCTAAGTAGGAGCAGATGAAATTCCCTCCAGGATACTGAAATTCAGCCATAAAGTGGCTGAAACAAACAGAATGATAAATTATTTATCACCTTTAAGAACTAATAAAAGGACACATAATGAGAAGTTACACTAATGCAATGGGAAGCCTGGGAGCATAGTAAGAGGCCATTATAATTGTGCAAGAAGGTCTTTAAAAAGGAAAATCAACAAGAGTAGAAATAATACATAGCCACGTATAAATGTAAAAGCAAGATATGTGTAAAAAAGAACAGAAAAACTAAAAAAACAATTTCTGCTAAAGCCTAGAAACCTCTACTTAGAAAGCGAAGGAAAGTCAAATCAATTATTTAACAAAAGGATGAGCATTTAGTCCATTAGAGAAAACCTAAATACTCAATGGTGTTTTGTTTTTTTTTTCCTTCAAGCTTCATAGAACAGGGATAATCGTTGAATTAAATAGCCAATTAAAAATAAATAAATGTAGACTAAGGTTTACCTCTACCAATAAAAATTTGCTACTACTGCCTAGTTTTGAAGCAGTAATTTTCTGTAAAAGCAATATAATGAGCTCAAGGATAAAAAAGAAACAGCTGCTTTTAACAAGACATTTTAAAAGCAAAGCAGAAGATACTGTCCTTGTTTGAAGTGTTGTGAAGTACTATAAGGCTGGTTAGATTAGGCTGGTCAGAAAAAATGCTATCAGTTTTCCATCATCAAACACAAGAAATAGAACAATTGCTGTTCCATAGGGACCTGTCTTGCTTTTTGGTATTATTCAGTCATTTCCACTGATGAAAATTTTGTCATTAAATTATTGGATTGTATCAACTGGAGATAGTTGAATCACTTCCAAAAAAATGGAATTAAAAGTTGAAATTATTTTTATGAATTAGAAAAATGACGTGAAAGAGGAGCAAATTCAATCAGGGCAAATAGGTAAGAGTACTGGAGTAACAAAGACTTCCTGCACAGTTACAGCACTTTTTGGCTATGCAGCAATTCTTTAAAACAGTGTCTGAGGTTGTAGTGGATCACAAAACAGACACTGAGGGGGAGGTATCATAAGTAAAACAACTGAATAACGGCCACTTGAGGTAATCCACCCACTTGTGCTCAAAATAATAAGGTCCAGTTTTTAGAGTTCAGGTATCATGTGGACTAACTGGGAAGACTCTCAGAGGACTGTTAGGGCACTGAGAACAATTTGGGCAGATGATCAGGGAGAATTTCTGTGGGGTTTCCCTCCCTACCAGGGGTCATCTCTAACTGAGTGAACTACCAGAGCAAGGGTCATGTGTGAGACCAGGACCAGCCCTACTGAATGAATGTGTGTGGGGAAGCAACTGGATGTCATCACAGCAGAAATATTTTTAGGACAGACTGTGTCCATTCCCGTTGTTGGGCTGCTGTTTCATACTGCTCAGCTTTTTAATTTTACATTTTAAACTGGCTTATAGCACTTGCACACATTTTCTTCAGCACTCCATGGTGGATTTTTGCTTCTTTGCCACTGAGTTGGTAGGGTAGGATTTCAGGTGTTCTTTCCAGCCAACATTATGCATTGCCCTGAGTGTGCAAGTTGCTGTAGATGACTGGCATTTTCAAGTTGGCCATCTAAAGAAAGGGTGTAGAGTACATCAGTTTGGAGCGTATGCCTAGAGCTAAACACTTGACAATACTAAATTTCATCATTAGAATTTTTATTTGATGCTTTTATTTTGCAAACCACCAAAGGCATTGAAGTCACTGTTCTTACAGATATCCCATCCAGGAGAAGGAGTACAAAGTGCTGTGAGACACCAGCAATCATGCAGTGTGGATCCTGGGGCAGTGCATGCCACAGGTTAGGGAGAACCTTCCCAAGCCACAGCAGGCTGTGTCTGTGCACTGAGCAATTCCATCACTTCTGCACTGCTTTGTTTCCCAGGGAGCAAAAATTCTGCCCAGCCTTGAGAGGAACAAGATTGCCATCATGACTGAGGGGCCTGTGTGTCCCTGTGCCACAGGCTGCTCTGTGGTTTGCTTTGCTTCAGGCTGATCATGAAAATCAGAGCAATTGACTGGATGTGCAGAGTGATTAGCACTGAATGCTGTGTTTTAAATTGAGTGGGCCATCAGGACACAATCACCAGCCAGAGGGAATTCAGGAAGAAAATTTTCTCTCTTCCATGAGCAAAGGGCTACTGCAGACTGGAGATTAAATATTTCCCCTGGTACGGGCAGAAAGGCCCTGAAAGTACAAGAGTGACCAGGCAGCCTTGGTGGATGGCTTTCTGTGAGCAGGAGGGAATGGAAAATATCAATAGGTAGTCAGACCTGGAGGAAAGGGAGAGAGTCCAGCAGGAGCCTCTCATGGCTGTTTCTGGCAAATGTTGTCATTAATGCAGTAAACAAGGGAGTTAGAGGCTGCATTTATAAAGTGAATAAAAGTATTATCTTACCAGGATTGCAGGTTGGGAGGCCAGAATAAATTTAAAAAATGGTTTTGATGAACTGGAGGGAAGGTCAGGGGAAAAAAAAGTGGAACATACTATATTTGGGAGGGAAATAAATAAGCACAAATAGAATGAAAACAAAAGATACCTTTATAAGCAGTAGTTTGGGACTTAATAATTTGTGAATTACAGCTGGGGTGCAAATAGAATATGAATCAAATTGTGATACTACTGCATAAAAAGCAAATATCACCCTGGAAGATGCTGACAGCAGTTGTGTTCATATGGCAAGAGAGATAATCATTTCTCCAGGCTAAGCTGTGCTGAAGCCTGAGCTTGGCACTGTGTCTGGTCCATGGGGCCACACCTTAGGGACAACATAGCTAATTTGGAAAGAGTCCAGGAGAGAAAAACAGCAGATGGTTTTTAACCTGTGAGGAAAATATTAAGGCACTTGGGTGTGTTTTGTATGCAGATTACCAGGATTGTGGTAGCTGTGTCTGTGCTAGGGGTGCTGTTCTCAAAGGCCAGCAGTGATGGGTGATGTTGCTGGCTTTGGCAGCAAGAGTGGCTACATGGGCAGATAGACAGCCCTCCCAAACTGTCTGGAGCCCCCTTCTAGAGCATCTCGGGGAATTTACATCAACTTTGTCTTAGAAATTTGTTTAGAACACTCTGGAGGGTTGCTAGGGATTCCCTAATTGTGCAGCATCCTTCTGAACAGCGAAATAATACATTAAATAGTTTTAAATGTCCTCCTGAAGTCTCCTTTGTCAGTCCTGCAAAGATAGGCAGCCTAATTAAGACAGAAGAAAGGATAATGCAGAGAGAGAGGACTGGAGTGGATGGGTGATTAGGAAGGCACCAGGAGGGCAGAAGAAAGCCCTGGTGAGATCTTGTCTGAAATACATATATGCTTCCAGTGACCTGTTTCCAAAGTAATGGACACACAGGGCTCATGAAGACAGAGACGCACAGGAGGAGAGTCTTGTATCCAGTGGGCAGGTGAGATGGCCAGCCCCTGTCTGTGACCAAAGGCTGTGAGGAGGGAAAGGTCTCGTGGTGAAGGTCAGGTGGGGAGCAGGATATGCCAAGCAAATTGGTGGAAGTGGACAGCAAGATGGGAGTCTCCATCTGTACACCTGAGGTTTTGCAACAAGGTGTTGGAACAGCAGTAAAACTGTACCATCAGTAATTAAAGAACAGTCAATTCTGCAGTCGTGACACCTTGGCTTGATGTACTCAGTCAACTGTCACCAACCAAAACCCAGAAAACCCCAGAAATATTCCCTCTAATTTCTTTTAAAGGAACAACACACAGTATACTGTCTGCTCCTCGAGATCCACAGCACTCAGCTGTACTGAAACCTGCGGTTCCTTCAGTAACCAGAACTGGTATTTGCTCTTATCTCTGATTCACTCACTGATAATAGGCAAATCTTTGGATAAAAGAACTGAAGATTCTTTAAGGGATGTTGGAATAAAGTTATTGTTAGATTAGCATTATCAGATGCCCTTAAATCTGTGGTTTGCATGTTTATCATGTTAAAATTCAGAAATAAATGCCGCTTTGGTGTGAAGGGGAAATCTCTTTATGATGGAAGCTGTAACTGCTCTCCCTCACTGACTTTCTGTTGAGCTCATGGTTTGCTTCTCCCGTTGGAGCTGCAGGTATTCGCTTCTTGTACCCAGGATCAGTACTTGATAACAAGAACCCCTCTGGTTTTAAACATGACTCATCCTCCTTTTCTCATATCTAGACCGCCTCAAAACTTGTCTCCTTTCTGTAACTCCAACCTGTACAAGTCTCAGCAAATGCCACAGTGGTAGCCCTACAAAAAACCTAAAATAAAACTGCTTTTTAGCATTTTACTCAGTGACTCAATCAGTAGAACTGACACTATGGAGAAATCACATCTGCTAATGAAATTGGCTATTTACCTGTTGCTAAGTGCCCTCCAGCGTAGGAAGAGGTTTTACAGCATATAAAACCCCAAACCCACACCTCAGCTGCAGACACACACAACCATGAAGCTGCTTCTGAAGTAGCTTCTTTCATCTTGCTAAGCCTCTCAGAAGAATACAGGCAGGAAGAAGGTGATGCCACTGTGAATGTGAAAAACCACTGAATCGCAGCATTTCATTACTGGAGACATGCTGTCAGCTGCACTGCAACATTTCCCACCGTCCTGGAAGAATTAGCAAGAAAAGAAATATGTTTGAGTACACACCCACAGTATTAGTGAGGGTTTTCTCTGGCACTGTTAGATATTTCACGGCACAGAAGGACTCTAAAGGCTCCTTCATGCGTGTACTGTGTCATTATCAATAGATCTGTCAATTACCTGTCATTGCAAGGAAGTGCCAGGCTTCCAAAAACTCTTCTTCACAATGGCAAAGCCAACCGAAATGTCGCTTTATTTAAAACCTGTTAGACTGAAATAGGAAAAAGAGGATGTTTAAAGTATCACTGTATTCTGTGGGTAGGTGATCTCCTCCTCTCCCTCCTTTTCCTCCCTTCTCCCCCACCCTCAAGCCATAGAAGGGAGCTCCTTTCTCCCAGCTCTGTTGTGGGCATTTCCCCTGACCCCAGGCCAGGCAGAGAGATCTCAGGCGCCCCTCACAGCAGCTGTCTGGGATTGATGGAAAAGGGCCACATGAAATGAATGTTGAGTTCTTGGTGCCATGGAAGTCTCAGAGCACAGGGCAGGGGTCACTTTGCCCGTGGTCTCCCCGCAGCCATGGCAGCATTTGCAGAGCAAGATGTTGCCCAAACCAAGACTCCATTATTTTCATGCAGGGAAAAGCCAATTCTATATTCACATAACTTATTTTATACAGTTTTCACAGACCTCACGTGCAACACCTATTGGCTGGTATTTTTCTTACTCCTTCATTTATTGGTCAGAAGGTGATTCTTGTGTACATGCTAAGATTCAGGTTGTTGAAAAACATGTACATTTTTCCTTTATGGGTTCTCATGGAGCAGATCTTATTGTTTACACAGATGCACTTATTTTTCAACCCAAGAATAGGTAGTTGTGTTGATAAAGCTTTCATATCAAGATTGTTTTTTGCATGGGAACTTGCAAATTGCTTAACTACACTTAGAAGAGATGGCACACCAGCTGTTAATTTAATAGAGCAGCCTTGATTTTATGAGGCCTTTCTTTTATAATTCTTCTACCTGTCACGACACAGGCAGGGACAGATCCCAAGGTGCCAAACGAGCTCAGACACCAGCCAGGGCAGCACTGCTTGTGGCAGTGTCCCAGAGGCTGGATGGCAAATTCAGGACAGTGTTTGCCTGCCATTCCAGCGGGGCTCTGCAGCTGCTGCCCCGGGCAGGACACTGAGTCCCAGCTCTGCTTCAGAAGGGGCAGGACAGTGCTCAGCTCTGAGACCACTCCCAGCAGCATCACAGCAAATAAAGTACAAGCCAACCATTTAGCATCTTTGTTTCCACAGTTTTCTAATGGAAAATTCCCTGTAGGGCCAGCCTGGAGAAGCAGGGTTATCAGTGAATCCAGAGGGCTTTGGGATAGAAGGGGGAAAATACCTACCAGCACCAGGATGACTTTTTATCAGTAAAAGGGACTCTTTTCTTTTCAGAACAGGAGTTGGTGAGGATGCAGCTTGGCTGAGCTCTGTGCTGCACATTGGAGAGCTGCTGCTGCAGTTCTGCCCAGGTGAGGAGCAGCAGCCCTGCCTGGATGCAAAGGGAGCCTCCAGAGTCCTCCCCATCCAGCCCAGGGCAGCGTGGGCTTTGTTTGCTTTGCAGAAATCGCTGCAGGCAAGTCTGTGTTCAAAATACATAAGCAGGTGCACCAAGCTCTATGGATGGTCTGTGGGTAAGGTTTCCCAGCTGAAGGCTGCCCTGTGCCATTCCAGCCGGACTCTCCAAGGGCAGATGTGCCTCTGCACTCTGGCCTCAGCACTGCAGGGTGCTCTGGCTACATTTGTGGGTGACCAAAGGCCCAGCTGAGTTGGTAGGAGATGAAATATGTGTTTTTCTTTGCAGAAGCTGCTGGCTTTTGCTGTGTGCTGGACTGCTGCATGCTGTAAGAGGTGCAGCAGGGTGGACAGGGTGCCTAGCTGCTTGGTGGTTGTGCCCAGGGCCAGCATGCTCGACCCCCAAGGACAGCAGCAGGCAGATTTTATTGCAAGCTGAGACTGCAAAGCTGTATTCTGACATGGCAGGACAGAGCCCTGTGCTGCAGCTCATCAGGCCTGAGAAGCCAGTGAGGTCTTCCTGTTGCTGTTCCCTTCTCACTCTTATTAAATTAAGGATCATCTAAATTGTGATTACTGTAAAGAAAACCAAATGATCGTGTCCTCCAGGTGCCTCATTATGACATTTGTTAGAAATAAGCCAGTGACAGGTGGAGGAAGCTCCAGACATCTCAATCCCTTTCTTAAATTCGCATGAATCTCATTAGGAGTTGGAGTGCAAGTCCATGCATTGCTTTGCCTTTCCTGCTGGCTTGTGCCTGTGCCCAGGCAGATGTCACAAGACTTGAAACGGAGGGAAAAGTCCCTGCAGGATTTGAAAACTCTCCCACCAGTTTATTTTAAGTCTATGTGCTTGTGTTTAGCCTCAGATCTGAGCTTCAGCAGATTCTCAGAGCAGGAGCCCCTCCCTCTGTTCCCTTCCTTCCCACTGCCCTCCTTTCCATCCCTTCACCCTCACGGCTTGTCCAGCACATTCTGCTGCACACGGGGCTGCAGTGTGACAACACTGCAGTGACAGCTTCCCCTGTTCCATCCTGACCACACAACTGAGCCCCACAGGGAGGTGCCTGAGGAACAAGCCCCAGTGGGTCCTTGGTGGGGAGGCAGGGCTGGCAGTGACCTCCTCTAACCTCCTCTAGGACTGCATCTGGTGCCCTGTGCTGTCTCTGCCTTGGCCCTTGGGGTTGGTTCAACAGCCCTTCTCCTGGGGTTCAGGGCTTCTTTAAAGATTGAATCACTCTGTCTATCCATCATCTGCACAATCTGTTCTGGGAAGAAGTAATGGCCCTCTCTGCCCAGAGCAGCCAGCTGTACCTAAAGCCGGACTCAGCAGGAGTGTGAGTGACACACGGCTGCTCAAAGCCACAAAGGGAGGCACTGTTTTTGGGAACACATTTCCTCTAGTACTTCCATCTGGCAGAAGAGTGGATGTCTGAAGACCTGTGGTCCAGGTGGCAGCAGAGGCCCCTAGCCAGGGAGACAGGGCAGGTCTTGCCCTGGAGTGGGTGCAGGCAGCCTGGGAGATAATAGGGCATAAAATTTGACCTCATAGATGTTTGTTCTAAACACACTCCTGAGAGGGGTCTCTGATCTCTCAGTGCCTCTCTGAAAGCAAAATATCCATGCTGCAGGCAGCTGAACAGGAGCTCTTGCCAGGTAGGTTCTGTGGTGGAGTATTGGATGAGTCAGGCACGGAGCTGTTTCTCATTTATACCTGTGTAGCTGCTGACAAACCTTCAGTTAAATCTAAGCAAAGCCTGAGCAAAATGTAGGCAGAATCACAGCGTTGATGGTTTTTGGAAAGCACTTTTCTTGCAAGGAAATCACCATTTTCCCAGCTGCTGGTAGGAGTTGACAGGAAAAGCAATAATAACCCCAGTCCTGTCACATCAAAGAGTGGGAGGCAAATTTCACAAAGATCAAAGATATGAAATGGGTAAAATTTAACAATGTAGATCATACCTGCTGTCAGAAATCACCAGGTTGGCATTTACCCTCACAAGGAACTGAGAAAAAACCCAACAAAACCAACACAAAAAGAAGGCATTTGCCAAATAGGTGCTTTCTATTAAGAGATATAGTAATGATAACCATAAGAAACTGTCTTGTGGTGAGCCTCCTTCCTTGGGTTCTCTGCTGGAAGTCTGTCCTTGCACAGGCTGTCCTGGGATACAGCTCTCTGCAGGGCTGGCAGCCTCCACTGATGACCAATTATCACTGGAGGATCCAGGAGTGATTGCACAGAGTGCCTTGGTCTGCAACGAGCCTCTCCAAGGAAGTCTCCAGGTTTAAATTCAAGCACTTGGCACTTGAAGTAATGCCATGACAGTGCTCTGTAAAGCTGATGAAAATCTCTTTCAAGTGCTGGCTGTGATGCAAGAAAAGGTTGTCTTGGAGGGTTTCATCTATTGTCATGGACTCCAGTGGAAGAAGAAGGATGGAGCAGAGGCGCTGGCACCTCTGTGTGCATGAGCAATCATTTTGGGCTTAGAGGACAACAAGAGGATTGGCAAACACAGACACACAGCAAAAGGGTCCCAATTACTCCTCTCATGTCTTTTCCAGGTCAGAAGGCAGCCCAGTGCACTGGCTGCTGGAGCAGTGCTGGGCTGGTGACTGTGTGTGTGTGTGGCCAGAAAATGGTGGCTGTGGGCACCATGGCAGGGATGTGGGAATTGGGTAAAGGAATAGACACAGCACAGGATGGGTGTGCAGCCCTGCCACCTCTGTCACCACAGGGCACAACAACACTGGTGACACCACTGGACAAAACTGGAGATGCCATCGCCCAGTAACCCCAGCCTGTGGAAGAGCAAGTGGCCACAAGGAACTCACTGAAGGAGATCCCAGGGAAATATTAGAAATTCTTTGCAGTGGCAAGGAAAGGAACTGGGCACAGCACAGATTCCCAGAAGGAAGAGCAGAGCTGTGAAGAGAATATTAAAGGGATAAATTGACCCAAAACCAGTAGTAGGGAAGTTGCTGTAACATAGGGTCCTTCTCCTGCAGCCTAGTTTCCAGCCAGGTGTGTGTTCCTCCTGCAAGGACAGGAGACACCTGGCTGAGAAGCAGATGGTTTGGGAAGAGCAGAGAGCTGTTCTAGGGGATTAAAATTTAATATAGTTTATTATATTTTTTCTGTCCTTCAGCATAATTGTGCTTTGCTGGAATCAATACTAACCTCAAAGAAAAGAAGTGTTTGTGTATTTATCACATGTTAGTTTATATATTTAAACTTTATATATTTATCTATAAAAGTAAATAGGGATAAGCTGTTCTTATAAAAATAAATAGAGATAAGCTGTTCTAGTAAATGCATTTTAAGTTGTCCAACTTAAAGTTGGTGGGGGGTTCAGTAGGTCAGCAGTTGGTTTTTATCAAATTGATCATGTCAGTGCCACTACTTTTTCATAACCAGATCTGAAAGGAAGATTGTGTACAAAATATTTCCCCTGGCAGCATTGCTTGCTCCTACCTAGGAGCTACAAGGCTGCACTCCTCTTATGGAACAAGTCTAATTTTCTTAATTAAGAATAAATAAAAAAAAGATGAAAGAGACTTCTTTCATCTGATTTAGTAGATAATAAAAACACTGGCTACCCTTAAGCACAATTGCTGATTAAACCCTTGGATGCGGAATAAACAGGCTGAAGAAATTTTTAATACATAAACGTGGGACTGATCTACTAAACAGCTGAAAAACTATCCCTAATTGGGAAGATTCTGCACAAGAAAAAAAAAAAAAACCAGAGACCAAAGGGGGAAAATGCATCATTTCTGTAAACAGCAATTTGCATCAGGGCTCTGTGGCTGGGGCAGGTGGCCTGGGCTGGGGATGTGTCCCCAGTGCTGTGGTGGGGAGGCACCTCAGGCACCAGGAGCCAGCCTGGAGGAGCCTTGCACTGCCAGGGCTGGTGTGGGCAGGGGTCTGGGGGCTCTACCAGGCCTGCAGCCCAGCGATTTGGGCAGCAGGAGAAGGAAAAGGAGAGCTTAGCATTTTCAGTGCCCAGCAGTGGGACTGCCAGCAGCATCCTTCTACTCTTCACCCACAGGGATGATTTGCTGGGGTCAAGACTGGTTTTGTAATATTTGGAGAAGCTCAGGTGGCAGTATAAAAATCGTTTGGATTTCAGTCACAAAAGAGACCTTCTTCACTAATTTGTCCCTTGGTGTAGCATTTATTTGTGGCAAGTGTGATGTGGCTAAACCTTACAAACCAAGGATCTCAGCAGTGTTTATCTGCTTGCAGCACACTGCATTGCCACTTGCCCAGAAGTATTAAATAGGCTTGGATGCACCAGCAAGCTCTTTGCCCTATTCCTGATAGTTCATTGCCAAGCTCCAGTACTAAACCCTGCACTGCTTTCAGGTCCTGCTGTTCCATTTTTTAGTGTGGCAGATGTCAGTGGCACCAGCAGGTACTGTTCTGACACAGCTGTCAGCAGCTGCAGCACGGAGAGGCTTGTGAGTGAGGGGCTGAATCCTGGTCTGCACCAGTCCTGGCAGCCTCCTGGCCAGAGGGGTGCAGAACAAAACCTCCTATGACTACATTATGTAACTAACAAGACTTGGCTGTCATGTAGCTGAATGCAAGACAATGTTGCGTGTTTCCAAGTGCTAGGTAAACAGCATTAGTTTTCTTTTCAATTACTAAACATATTTTTATTTATTCTTTCAATAAATGTACTTCAATAGCGAAAGTCTTAGAGGATGTGGAATGACTGATCAGCTACAAACCCAAACCAATGACTTAGCATAATTTATTCCAAAGCCTATCTGCAAGGACATTAGCCAGGACAGACCAGCTGGGAAGACTTTATGTTTCACCTGGGCAACAGCTAATACCCCCAAAGAAAGTACTGTCTTGTTCTTCTCTGGATATTGCATCTCCTAATTAGTGTAATCTATTTAGCTGGCTCTGTTTGATTTTTCACCTGCAGAGGCTGTGAAGTTTCTGCTCTTAAACTTGGACTTGCAGTTATCTCCCCTGTGTGTCAGTGAGGCCCCTGTACACAGATTCCTCTCTGCAGGAGCTGGGAATAGCAAGGAGAGCGCTGTAACTCACTGCCTGCTTCCTTCCCTGTCAGGAGAAAAGGATGAGGGGCAATCCCCACTGAGAGCAGGTGGATGCTAAGGCAGAGCTGAGACACAGGACATGGCTCGAAATACATAACTTAAAATGACCACATTCCTTACATGCTGTGGTTACTCTGCACTTTGAAGTTTTCACTTTGCCCTCAGGGCAGCAGTGGAGGAAGCACTGCTGCCATTTCCATTGGGTCTGTGCCTTTGTGGCACATCCTCCCTGGTGTGGGAGGCAGAGCCCTTTCCATGTGGAGGTACAAGGACAAAACTCAGATGATGGGGTAAGAGCTTTCTGTGTGAGAGAAGTTTGTCTTTTCCATACAGCTTCATCCCTAGAGCTACCAGACCTTTCTATGGGATCACTGCTTCAGGAAGACCACCTCACCTGGACTGCTTCCATCACCGTGCTCAGGTTGTATTCTGACTCTGTCAGTGGTTTTTTTTTTTTGGTTTTTTTTGGGTTTTTTTGGTTGTTTTTTTTTTTTTTTGTATTGTTGCATTTTTTTTTCCCTTTTCTTCTTATTAAATTGTATTTTTGAGTTAGAGCCTCTCACTTGGTTAGTTTTCAAACCACAACAGCATAACAGTCTCATGACTGACTGGAGAAATCTTCAGTGGTGAATCTGTCTTTTGCTACAGCTAGGAAAGCCAAGTGGTTTCAAGGTATACCTGTTTAGTTATGTCACACCTGGAGATCATGGACCTCTGGTGACTCCTGGGTTCTTGCAGCCCTTGTCATACACTGAGCACGGGGTAACTTGAGCACTGGAGTGGGAAAAGCTTACCATCTTCAAAGAGCACACTCAGATTTCATGCCTGTCTTCTCTACTATACTAAAACTGTGCATTTCATCCAGTGAATGCCAAAGAAATTCAGTCTTGCTTTTGCATCCTGTATGGGAAAACTCACATATACTATCACGTATGATTTGGAGTTTTAATGAGGATAAAGGGCATGTCAAGACAGCAAGTTTGGAGTGCACAGATGTTTAAAAGTATAATTCCTTGAATACTGAGGAGAAGAAGATGAGATGCAGCAGATGTATCAGAGCCAGTTGCACTTTACTGCCTTGCTCATTTGGTTTCACAGGGAATCCTCAATCCCTAGAGCGAGCTAGATTTTTAACTGTTTTGAGAATGAGTTTCAGGTAGACAACTTCTCTTTTCTTGTAAATCCTTAATACTTGCAAACAAGTGGCCAAATGTTTTTGATATGGTTACAGAGGTAATCGTTGCATTAGTTATTTAGAAGGTGATTTTGGAAAAATACTGAGAGGAAATGGCTCTAGCAGCAACACTTTGAACATTTCAGCTGTTTTACTTCAGGTTCATGATTTCTACTTTATTTTTTTTAAAAAAAAGCTATTAAAAATGGCCTTTTGTTCTTAAGCTTTTTTGTTCCTTCCTTGTCAGGTTTGCTCAGATTACAAGTCAAAACAAAGCTTTTCTTTTGTTCTGTGGTGTAGATTCACTGTCAGAGAAAAATTGGCCTTCCTTTTGTTATAAATGCTGTAACAGACAACAGGCAGATGGTAATAAACCATTTGAATTTCCAGTGTCTTGCTGGTGGTGCAAGAGCCACAGCTCTGTCTGCAGAGTCAGGAGTCACCCAGGAGCAGAAAGGCTTCAGGTGAGACTCTGCTGTGCTGAGTTTGGCCATCACCACACATTTCAGGTTGGCAGCTGGTTCTTGGCTCATTTGCTGGGCCTCCTGGGCTGGGCCAGGGTTAATCTCACTGTCAGCTAAGAAGGACTCAGGAATTATCTTTTCTTCACTGGTGGTGTTAGACCCTGAAAGAATACATTGCTGTGCTTGGCTGCCTTGAAGAGCAGTGTCTGTGAGGCAGTAGAAGCTCTTCCCAGCTCCTGGCTGCAGAGATGATCATGAGTCTACCAGCAATGGCTCCTGGAAGATATTTGCCAAAGCTCCAGCAGGAGCAGGGGGCCTTTTCTTGTCTTCTTTCCACCCATAAACCTGTCTGTCAGGAGTTCCTATGAGAGACATTACAGTTGTAGTAAAAAGACTTAATGATCTACATTTAACATAAGCCAGATAAATTCTCTAAGGCAACCTCAACAGGTGAAGGCTGAAGTGTCCTGTATTTTTCAGAAGACAGAATAAAAATCCTTACACGAAGAAGAACTGCTCTGTCACTCTTCCCAAGTACAGTCATGGCCTCCTGAAATCCTGACACCCAATAATGGTTTCAGCTCAGGGCCAGAGTTTCTGGATGCTGACAGTGAGTGCAGGTGTTTGCTGTTCTGCTTTCTGATGCCTCAGTGTCCTAGGGTCATGTTATGATGTTTGTATGCCCAGTCATCTGTTGGGTTTGTGCTGGATATTGCACTTTGTACCTTTGGTATTGGGTCTGAGAGCAAAGGGGAGGGAGAAGCAAGGGGTTTGTTTTCAGAAACCTCCTGCTCCAGCTGGCCTTGAGAGTCAGAGTCAGAGACACACAGCACAGGACCAAGAGGTTTTTCTTTTTTTTTTTTTTTTTTTTTTTTTTGTTAGTTAGTTAGTGTGTAGCTACCTGAGGGGCAGAAGTTTGTTTTTGTTTTTTTCCTCCTGTTTTTTTCTTTTTACTTTTTTTTTTTTTTTTCTTTCTTTTATCCCCTGTTTTTTCACCTTCCCTCAGAACTGTTAAAATCTCTCTGGACTGAGGAGCTGGGGGAGCACCATGGGGGGCTTGGCCCTGGAACCCACCAAGATCCATCCTGTGCAATGGTTCCCAGTGCCAGAGGGACTGAGACACAGCAACCACCTCCAGGAGGGACTTCTCTTCTAAATCTGTCATCTCTCCAGAACGGCACAAAGTTCTTGTCATTGGGTATTGTCCAATTTATTGTGCTGGGGAGTGCTTTGCCTGTTTAATAAACAGGGTTCTTTCCACTTCTCTCTGAGGAGGTTTTTTTTTTCCTAAACCGGCTGGGGGAGGAGAGGGAGAGCCCCTGAGGATATTTCCTCCCAAATTTGCCCTAAACCACTACGCTCACACAAGGGGTGTCCTCTGTCTTAAGGAAGGGTCCTTTACTGGAGCACATGAGAAATAGCCATCAGCTGGACCTGCTATAAGTTCATGTGACTTCTCCTCCAAACCACCTGTCCTGGGTTGTAGTTTAGGATGTATTCTATCACCATCTTCAGTAAATGGCCCATCAATGCCTTTTGCATGACTCCCTCTGGGAGTTATCTCTCTCTTTAATGGGCCATTAAGGCTCTCTTCCATGACTCATCATCCCATTGTGAGATGCTCCGCCCATGGGGAAGAGCCAAGCATTCTCACCTGGATATAAGCTGGGATTTGAGACAGTAGAAGCAGCCCTCACCCACTGGATTCCCAGAGGACTGGAGCTACCAGACCTTTCTACAAGATTTCTGTTTCAGGAAGACCACCTCGTCTGGACTGTTTCCATCACCCTGATCAGGTTGTATTCTGACTCTGTCAGTGGTTTTTCTTTTTGCATTTATTTTATTTTATTCTATTTTATTTTCCTTCTCATTAAATTTTATTTCTGACTTAGAGCCTCTTACTTAGTTTGTTTTCAAAACCACAACACCACCTTCCCTGCCAGAGACACTGCCAAGAAACAGAGAGCAGAAGACTGTTTGGGGACAGATCCTTTCCCCAGTCTGGAAAAGGGTGATACTCTAGCACATGTGGGGCATGTGGTGGAATGTTGTACCAGATCCCACAGCTACAGCTCCCTGCCTCTCAAACACAAGCACATCAAGCTCTCCAGGCGATGTCAACAAACGCATATCCTCTGAGCAGAGGAGGCACAAACCCACTGCAGTTCAGGGCTTTTATCTGCCTCTCTGCCCAAGGAGTTGGGTGTCTCCTGGGTGAGCATCAGCCGAAGTTTGGTAGCACACAGAGAACCAGGGTCACATATCTTTTAGCTCTGGACATATCTTTTAACATCTGGACATGAAGATGGACCTTCAACAGCAGCTGCCCCATCCCTTTGTGTCTACAACAGCCCCTGCTGCTGCTGAAATCCAACACAGCAGCTCTAGATTACCTCGGCCTGAAGGAGTGAACTTACTTGGGACACTCAGAGGTTAAAATGCAAACAGAGCATTAGGGTGGTTGGAAACAAGAATATAAACTCAAAACCAGCCCTACAAGTCTGTGAGGGAGATACCAACTATCTGTTCTTCCTTTCAGCATGGCCAACATGACAGTACTTTCCTGTGGACTTCCCTGTGATAATTGATTTTTCAGCTAGACAAAATAATTTCCAAAGTATGCAAACTTGGGCAGGGAAAAACAAAACAAAACAAGCCAGTAAAGGAGTATTCCCACATAGATTTAAAGATCAAAATAAAATTCAAGCAATTCACCTCTCCAGAAGGGGACACCTCATCTTCAATTACACTGAGTATTCCATCATCCCAGCCTAGCTATTTTAGTGATTAATTACTCTACTGAAAGTCTTTGTTTTCCTGCTAGCTTAAATTTATCCAGGATCAGCTCCCAGTCATTAGTCCCATTTTAATGTCATTGCACAAATTGATGGTACTTATCTTCTAGATTCTTGTACCTTAGGCCTCCCCCTGGATCTCAAAAACTTTAATGCCAAAATATAATTTGTTCTCATTAGCAGCATCTTGGGAGTGCTGTGTGAAGGGACCAAGAAAGTTGGATGTATTAGGCTTTAGCTAAGACACAGAAGGGGATGCAGCACTAAGCACAAAGCAATAAGTACTGGAAGGAAGATAAATCAGGTACCTCTGTGAGCCTTGTCCCCCAAGAACAGGGTGATACCGTGAAAGAGCATAATGCAAGCCCTATCCAAATTAAAACTGATAACATAAAACAGGCCTTACAGGCTAGATGATAAATCTTTGCAGCTCACTGCTCCCAAAGTGCTATCAAGGCTTTGCCTGTAGCCTGAGCCCCTCTGTCCCCAGCAGGGTGCTGCCTGCTTTGCCCCCTCACCAAAGCATGTGGCTGTCCATGCAGGAGGAGGGAATGGTCCTCCAGGCCTGTGGTGGTCAAACCATCCCTACCCCTGAGCTGCACTAGAATCTCAGAAATGCTCATTAGGCCTTGGCCCTAATAAGCATCAGCTGCTTTTGCCAATACCTTTGCTGACGATCCTTTGAGCAACCTAAGACTGCTGTAACGTGGTCCCACTGACTGACAAGCATGGGTTTTGTTTTTTTTTGTGAGGACTCCATTAACCTCAGACCTTTTTTTTTTTTTCAGGCCAAAAGTTTTGGTTCTGGATCTTGCCAGGTGTTGCACTAAATGATCTATTCCTGGTCCTACCTTTGTGCCACCAGTCAACCGCGAACACAATTTTCACGTTTGTGGTTAGCCACGGACATCATGGCTTTTCCTTCCCCTCTCAAACCTGGCTTTAAATTGCTGATTCGTTCTGCTTAAATCTCTTTCTGGGATCCCAAAGCTCTGTAAGTTGTCCTTATGGGTGTAATGGACCAGGAAGCACAGACCACTTGTCAGTAAAACAACTAACTGTTGTTAGTGTGAAGCTGTTACCTAAAGACCTTTGACCACACGCGACAGATTTTGCTCTCTCTCTGCTTTCAGACCCATCATGTCAAACTGGTCTCACCAGCAGTCCAATACCCAGGGATAAAAGATCTCAGGGCTGATGGAGAACCACCAAAACTAATGTCCTTCTGGGCAAAGAAGGAAGCCAACAAATAGTGAAAGAAAATCAAATATAGGAGAGTGCTTGTATGATAGGATATTCTACTGTATTGGGTTCCTGCCTACCTTTTTAAAGAGAAATTGTTGGCTGGGATATTTGGAGCATGAACACTTTTACAAGTTCATTAATACCAGCCTGAGTATTCATTTGGCTCAAACCTCCAGGGAAAGGGAGCTGCTGGGAAAGCTCCAAACATCGGGACTGGGACAGACTGTGGAGAGAACAGGGACTGCTTTATGTCTTACATGAGTGGCCTCAGTTTTCAGGGCAGTCAACAGGGCAGTCAGGTTTTCTGAACCCTGCACACCTCCAAAAGCTATTCTTTTGGCAAAGAAATTTGCATGTTTGTAGCATGGTGGAAGTCAATGACTGTTAATAACAGCATCAAAGGGTCATTTCTGGACTCTACAGCAGCAGACAGGCTGCAAATTAGCACAACTGTGCCAAAATGATCATTTACAAAGCCTTCAGATATTGACAGGTTTTTATCTGGTCTCATTTCATCCAAGCCTATTTGCTGTATCAAGAGGGCATAGTTCATTTTTTGATCAATTTTGTTTGTTCTTTCCCAAAGAAGCTTGTCTTGTAAGTCATATAATACTTCTGAAGACAGGAAAAAATACACATAGAGGCAGGAGGTGCTGGAACTAAAGCCAGCTATGAAGGAATCAAATGATTCATCTGCCTTAATGTTAGAAGTCTGTGGTGCAAATATCTATAGATGAGCCCATCACCCTGAGCTCCCTTTTTTGTCAAGAGTGAGAAATGGGCTCTTGCGGGGTGTGACTAAGCTGGACTATTTCCAGCAGCTTCATTAGAATGAAGTGAGTTTTCACAGAGGTTGTGCCTGTTTCTCTCTAGTGACTATAAAGGAAGGCCAGCTCAGATGTGGCCATTTACACACACGACTGTGGTTGCCCTCTGGCACCTCTGGGTCTTTCATCCCTGTTGAGACAGACTGTCATTCTCTTTCATCTCCAATTCTAGTTTAAAAATAGCGACTCTTAAACCAACCATCCCAATAATGTGAAAGGATTGAACTTTTTCTGCAGGTGCATAAAAATGTGAGCTAAGCTGCAGGATGAAGGGCCCAGGGCAAAGTGAGATGCTGTGTTTGCTTAAAATGCTGGATCTTTCCATTGTGCAGCTCACTGGGCTCTACCTCTGCCTGCAGGCAGCAATATCACAGAATCAAAGAAGCTTTGACGGGAAAAGACCTTTAAGATCATCAAGTCAAACTGTTAACCCAGTCCAGCCAAATCCACCACTAAACCATGTCCCTAAGTGCCACATCTACACATCTTTTAAATGCCTCCACGTATTGTGACTCCACTGCTTCCCTGGGCAGCTGTTGTGGTGCACACCCACAACTGAGGGGCTGTTTCCATTTTAGGGAAGGGGTTTCAGTCTCACCCCTGACTTTTTAGGGAAAAAACATCAGAAACTTTTGTGTTCCCTTTACCATAATTGGCTCAGCACCAGGAGAAAGGCACCTGTTGGTCTCTGTAGCTGTTCCTCAGAAATGCACCTATTTTCTATTGGGCGGTTTACCAAAAGCTCCCCTGAAACATTAAGTACTTAAGGAGGAGCACAAAGATGCTCAGTGCTTTTTTGGAGTGTCTTAGCAAGGTGTAAAGGGACTTCTGTACATCTGTGCACCGTTTTTGTTTATGTTTTGTATCATTTGTTATTTTCTTTTCAATTAAAACTTTTTGCTTTTCAAAACACACCCCATGAGCTGTCTCGCAAATTCTTATTAAGCCATTTCTGAGAAGCTGCTGGTCAACCCTCAGAGCACAATGAATCCTCATGGAGCTGATAACATGCTGGCCCCATGCAGAATTTCATCAGGCAGCCTGTTCCAGTGCTTGATAATCTTCCAGTAAAGAAATCTTTCCTAATATCCAATCTGAACCTCCCTGGGCACAGCTTGAGACCATTTTCTCTGATCCTGTCACTTGTTACCTGGGAGAAGTCACCAAAACCCACCTGGCTACACCTCCGTTCAAGCAGTTGTAGGGAGCAACAAGGTCTTCCCAGATGCTCCTTTTCTCCAGGATAAACACCCCCAGCTCCCTCAGCTGCTCTGCACAGGACTTGTGCTCCAGACCCTTCACCAGCTCCACTGTCCTGCTCTGGACACATTCCAATATCTGTCTTGTAGTGACAGGCTCAACATTTATTTCAGGAGCCCTAGTCCTGCTGGCCACATTTTTGCTGATACAAACAGCACTGGGGGAAGCTGGAGGTAGTAAATCCTGAAAATAAATACTTTTAAAATAGTTCAACTAAAAACTTCTGCCTCTCTCAGTTATTCAAATGTCATTCTCTTCATATTATCAACATATTTGGTCTCCAGTCTTTCAGAAAAATTAATTGTGTGATCTGATTGTACATGCACATAACAAAAATGCCTTGTGAAAATCAGTTAGAAATTCCCAAAGCAAAATGAAAAACTAAAAGCATTGAAGAAAACAAGAAGTGCTATACCCTTGGTGTGTGACATTAAGAAAGAGTTACTTATTTGGTAATGAAGCAGAAGTACTTCTTTCCCTTTCAGGTCATTTTTGAAGATGTCCTAAACTGATTTAGTTGTGCTTAATCAGTTGAAATTGAGAGTGGTCAAAAATCGAAGCAAGAAAATTTGCTATGTTGAAGATCATAATAGAAGATAATTGTTTAATACAGGAGGCAGCAATTTGCAATATTCCTCCAATATATTTCGTTTTAGTCCTCACTGCCTCAATGCAGTGAGGACTAAAACATTTACACTTTATCTTACTATCTTCATTTTCCTTATGCAAATTTATTCTTTCACACTATTTCTGCACACCTGTACTTTGCTATTTTATTATGCTTCGGTGTCATTTTTCAGCACCCAAAAGCTCTGCTTTTTGATTAGTGCATTTCTGGAGAAGATCCAGTGTCTTTCTCTGCAGCAGACAGACCCCAGGGATTTGGCATGGCTTGGGGATATTCACATTTCTTGGGCAGGAGAATGTTACTCCTTTTTCTGCCATATCCACCAAACAAAACCACTGATCTCTGGCCTCGTTCATGTAAGCACAGAACTCATGTCATTACAAAACACAAAGCCCCAAATCTGCTGAGAAGATTGTACAGTTCAACCCCAACACATCTGTAAGAAAGGTACCTATGAAAATGTTAATGGACATAAGAGCTCTGGCAGGCAATTTGACACACTTCCAGGAGAAAACAGCAGCGTTACCACGTAAGCATCAGAGAAGATAAGATACTTTGCCATGGTTACAAATACAAGGACAATAAATATGTCTGATGCTTTTCCAAGAAAACGAGAGAAAAATAACTGGCAAGGTGCCCTCTTCTGAAACAAATTTCGATATATAAAGGAGCCTGTAAAAAGGATTCTGACTAATACACTGTCAGGCAGGGAGAAGGAACAACCATTTCTGAATGCAAGAAGCATTGAAAGTGTAACCAGAAATAAGATGAAAGTTCCTTTTGAGCTTTATAAGAGTGAGACCAACCCAATAAAACTGATGATCCCCAGTGATTTCAAATCTGCATTTGGTATCACTGAAAAAACTAACTTGACACCATCCAAGAGCAGCTTCACTCCTGATGTGACCCAGGAACTGTAACTTTGGCCACCTAATTGCCTTCTGCCTCTGGGAGCTGGAGATTCAGCTGGAGGCAGTGCAGGCATTGTGAGGAGGTCATTTCTTCTCCTGAGGAGGAGCCAGCAGGCATTTTCTTCTGAAGTCTGGACTCAGTTCTGGTAAAGAGATGCTTATAAACGAGGTTATTATACAAGATCATTTCCTTCACAGTTTCTCTTGGTACGTGCAGAGGAGATTGCTGTAACTGTGTTGTGTTAAGGTGACACACTTTCCAGTATAGAGCTGCTTGTAGGTAGCTGTCATACCTATAGATAAACCCTGAGTCACTGCTGTTTTCAGTCATCTGCACTCAGTTTAAGCCAAAAGCACAGGAGTTCCTCTTTCTCTGTGTGCTGCCTGATTCTTTGTGTGTGGTAGGCTGTAATTCTCCCCAGCACCTTCAGTCTTGTCTGTTCCAGCACATTAGGGACAGTTTAATACTCTGACCCCTGAGAGAAAACCAGGACGCCCTTTCCAGTCCTCTCAGCTCAGCTCTGCTCTTTGTGGCATGGCCAGACCTGACCTTAATGTTCCATTCAGGTAAATGTGGCAGTCACTGTGCCAGGCTGGTGTTTCTGGGTCTCTGAAGATTCAGGGGAACAATGGGACATTTTTCAGAGTATTCCGTGTTTGCCTTGCAGACAAAAAGATCTAGAAACATCATTTGTCTTATGCAAAAGGTGGGAAATGGATTTCCTATGCCACTTATGGCAGCAGAGTGCCTGACACCCATTTTTATAAGCGGCAAAAAGGCTTTTAACCCTCAAATTCCCCAATTGAGCAACATGGGCCAGGCACAGTTATTTTAAGCCCTCTTGACGAATTAGTTGCAATGGTCAAAGAGATGAAAAGTAGCATCTGTGATGGTGATAGCTCACAACAACCTCCGGGTCAGAGCATCAAGCAGGTGCATCTTTCCAACAGCCAGTGATGCTGGACTGTCCTGAGCTATCTCCAGCCCCTCAGCACTTGTGTCAGACAGGTCAGCAACAGCTCCAGCTGCCAGAGCCATGTCTGCTTTTGCACAAGCAAGGAGCATGAAGCACTTGCACAGGCACTGCCTGTCCCTCAGTTTGCTGCAAGCTGGCAGGCAGCAGGGATGGAGCCACCAGCACTGGTGCAGTGTCTGAGCATCATCGAGAGCCTTCCTGCCAGAGGGATTGAAACAAAATGAATGTGATGATGCTTCCCTGCTTTCCAGTGCAGAAGCAGAAAGGAGATGGGTTTCTAAGAATCCTGTCACCTGCTTTTATTTTAACTCAACTGGATGATTCCCATCAGGGTTACTGGGGGGCCCTTCTCCAACAGCACAGGACAGTTTACAGAATCCAGAATCCTGAATCCTAATTCAGCAGCTGAGTGCCATAGATATTAATCTAGTCATATGTAAAAAGGTGGGATGAAACTTTTGTTGTTGTTGTTTTAATACATCTCCCATTGGAAATCTGCAGCTTGCACAGCAGATCTGGTTCATCATCTGACAAAAAGGCAGTTGCCAGGATTCTTTTTTTTTTACTAATGCCAGGTACCATTGTAGGAGAAAATGTGAGCCGCAGTTGTTCATGGGCACTCATTTGCAGTTGTGAATAGTGCAGTGTTTGGAAGCAGTTCAGAGTACAGCTGCTATCAGACACCTTCAATATTGGCTGTTCAGTGCCAGAGACAGCAGAGATTGTGTAAGTGCTTGGAGCAGCAGGGGTGAGAAATGCTGGGAGCTCAGCCTCTGCACAATTCCTCTACAAGTAAAAACTCACCTACAGGTGATCCTTCTATTTTCTGTTACCCATCGATCTTAAATGTCTCACATATTTGACCCCATTTACATAGGCATCTATCCCAGGAATAATTCCCTTACAGTGAGTGCAGGATTGTGTGTTCTGAGGTCAAGAGCAGCAAGATAGCAATTACAGAGATAATTGTTTTTAATGCAGTTTTCACCTACAGAGTCCCATTAAAATGTTCTTTGCAGAAGAACAGAAAGGAACAATGTTTTAATATTAGGTTTACAAGAAACACTTTATTTCTCCTTTATTATATCCAAGTTCCTTGACACTGACCATGAATTAATCTTCACATTGTGAAATCTGATTTTTTTTTTTTTTTTTTTTTTTTTTTTTTTTTTTTTGTGAAGCAGGCTTTGCTCACTGCATCTGAATACTGAAACTTGAAAAACACTGACAGTGTCTATGGTAATTAAAATCAGTTGAAGGACACTGTTCAGTACTCTCTAGATAGGATTAAAATTCCTCGTGTGTCTCTTAACAATCAGCTAGAAGGGAAGGGCCAGAGTGTTAAGACCTGTTAGAGCAGGATGCATTTTTCCTCCACCATTTTATCGATGTTGTTTGACAATCCCCGGAATTAATTCCTTTATGTCCTGCAACACCTTTTGCCTCAGTGTCACCTACGTCCACATTGAACTGGTTATATTTTAATTCTTTAGTTGATTTATTAAAAATATGGATATTGATCTAATACCAATATCCAACTCTGACGGACAAAGACTCTCTAACAGTCTGAAGTTAGAAAGTGTATGTGTATTACAACACTGGGCAGTGTGTGGGATAGCTCCCAAATGCACACCACAATTTACAGATGATCACAGGGTCTTTTTATGTACAGGAGTACTCAATACCCAAAACACAAATGCATATTCATGACTCTGGTCCATCCCATTCCCCGCTTCGTATGGTAATTAGGCAAAAAGCAATTAAGCGTGCGTAGTTGTTCTATGAAATGGGTCGGTGGTCCTTCTTATGGGGTGGGGTCTCAAAATGATGAAGTAAGATGGGTCTTCCTCGCTTTGACTTTTTAACCTTTTAGTGTTGGTGACACCTGGATCCTGTTTTGTCAAGACTATCTGATTTATGATCACATTGTGTTCTTGGTGTCTATTGATTAAGTTGACAGGTCTCCTGATTTATCAGTTCCTTAAATCCGGCTTCTGTTAACGAAGGGAAGTTTACCTCAACAACATCCAGTTAGCAAAGGGGAGTCTACCTCAGCAATATCTAGTTTAACTGAAGTCCTTAATTCTTCAAAATTAATGTCCATAGTGTCACCAGGAACAACACTGGTCAGCTTACTTGTAACCATGATCCTGCCTGTGTCCACACCAGCGAGGGGAAGCAGCTCCTCCCGTGCCTGCGAGGGGGATGTCCCGTACACTCCCCATGGATGCACGTGCTGGGGCAGTGAAATGGTCCTGGCCCCTCCAGAGTCACTCCCATATCAGCTGTTGAAGGAATCAAAGAGATGCCACTATCTCTCGTGGATATCTCAGTGACACTCACCCCGCGGGACAGGAGAGGTTCCTGGAGCAGCTTGTCACAGGCTCATCACCAGAGAAGGTCCCATTCCCTAGGGACAGGCTGGGCCATGCGTCAGGGTGGGATGTCGGTCTGACCCACTCCCATTGTCCTTTCCCCACAGCCTACTGGCGTAGAGGATAACATCCTGTGGTAAATGTAATGGATAAATTCATGTAGATAATATTATATCAAAAGTTTGGTCTATTAAAAAGCTATTCCAGGACGTCTCCGAGATTCCAAGGCCTATTGTCCAAGCTGTGAAACCACAACATTTACAACAGAAATGACATGGCCGGACTGGAGATGGCCCATTCATCAAGGATGGGCCTCCACTTCATGGCTGCTCGACATCTGATATTAATCTTGATAGGGGATCCGGAGGATGATCAAATCAGTACCCCAAAGACGAGATCCAGGAAGACTCCTGAATCGTGTTTCCATACTTATGGGAACTCCTTTCAAGACCTCCCTTAGAAATAAAGCGATACATGAATATTTGGACTTTCAATGGACTTAGCCTCAGGATAAATAAACTGTATAAAAACCCTACACCGAGACCCAGTGCGTGTGGTCGAGGCTGGATGGTACCATTGCTACTCTCACTCTGCCCACCCAGCATTCGATCGATGTTGTCCAATTTTATTGTAGCCTTTCAATTTGATTTTGGAAAAATTGCTAAATAAATTCTTTTTATTTTGAATTGGCTTCTAATCATTTATAAAAATCCCCTTCTCATCTCTCCTGCCTGTCATTCCTAAAGAGCCTGTCTCCTTCCGTTCCAACAGTTGTCTCTGGAGCCACCTCATGACATCTGTGAGGTGACAAGAAGATCAGAGCCCAAAGCCATCAATACACACTATTGGTGCATGGCAAATCTACAGTGGCTATTTCTTGTAAATATGATATATCTGAAGCACTTAAAAATAGGATGGTTTTTGTTTTAATACCTCTTCTGAGATTCACAAATAAGCCAAATTATGTGCATTTACCAGAGCCTCCTTTTGCTTCTTCTTAGCAAGAAATACAATTTTCTTTTATGGAATTTCTTAGTTTTTAATTTCTACTCTGAAATTTTACATGAACTTCTCCCAGTATCCTTGGAGAGCATCCAGCTTTCAAATTCCATGACGCTCCAACAATTTGAAAATATTTTATGTATTGCAGTACTTTCTGACATCTTTCATGTTTCTATTCTTTTAATCTGAGTTTGAACCATTTCCCCTCTGTTAGAGTAGCTGTTTAATCACTACCAAAGCATCTTGTAACAACTGACTCAAAAGAGGCATTCTGTCTCTTTGGTATTTCTTGTCATTAGCTTTCCTTCTGCAGTGAGTAGTGAACCAATATGTCATCTGATATTTCTCTTTCCAATGCCTCCACACATTGTGGGGTTTGCTATTCTTAATTTCTTTTTCTCTTGAATTTGATTTTCTCCTTTCCAGCACATGCTGTTCTTTGATAACCATCCTTGCTCACTTGACCTCATGCCCATTTTTTCTGTACTTCTTTGTTGTACGAGTTTACTGAAGAGCTGAAGTTGTCCCAACTGGTCTCTTCCTGAAATTTCTAGTGTCACTGCATGCTGGTAGAATTGTATCTTAACACAATTTTGTACAAGAAACTGACAGTTCTCCTGAACTGTTTACTTTTAGATTGTTTTTTCTACAAACTATTATTTATTATCTCTCTTTGGTTACCGAAATCTGTTTCTTGAAACCAATTGACTTAATTCTGTTTGGTTTGGTTCTCCCACATTCTTTGTCTAAGAGCTAATTAACACTTAATAATCTGTCCCTGAGCAGTTAATATTGGCCTATCAGCTGCACACTCATAATGCTTAAAGAGCTCTAGGAGGGAAGCAACAACATTATCAAAGCAGCCATGAAAATGGCAATAATAATTTGATTTGTGAAAAGGAAACCTAAAAGATTGCAAGAGGACCTGAACTATTAACTGACCTCCCATATCTACCTTGGCTTTTTGTGGTATTTTATGATGCACATCCTCTTCTTGACATTTGACTGACACAGCAGGAGGCAAATTAAAACTTCACCTACCTGCACTAGAGATACATTCATGTTCTTATTGGTCACAGCTGCAGCTTTACTTTCCACCTACACCTGGGGAAAAAGCCCAGTTATCTCTACACAACCTCCAAGAGCAGTGTCTCCAAGGGTGCTGCCTCCCCACAGCGATGCAGAGCAGCTTTAACAGTCGAACCCAAATGTTTGTATTCAAAGCAGAGGAGCAAAATCCCTCTGTGGAGTAACCCCTGGCAGTGGTACAAACTCCTGGCTGCTGGCAGAGGACACGCCAAGCCTTGCTGCCTGGCACATCAGCCATGGTAAGGCTGTGCTCCCTTTATCAGAACACTGAGAGAGAGGCTGCCCAGAGACGTTCTGGAATCCTGCTCTGCCTGGAGATCCTCAAGATTCAGGTAGGCATAAGAGCTGCCATGCCTGACTCTGTTTTGCCCCACTTCTTCTCGAGGATGGGCTGGATGCCTCCAAAAGGCTTTCCAACCACCACGCCTGTGAAGTTTCTAAACCAGTTTCCCATCTCCCTGAGCCATCACAAGGCTGGGATTAAAGCAAAGAGATGGACTAGAGTCTGCCTGACTCCAGAAACATCAGTAGCTAGCTGCTAGTGATGGGTTTGCCACTGTGCAAAATTTGCATGTGGCTGTGGTTCTTCTTTCTCCTCCTCCCACAGTCCTGCTTGTTAAAAACTTTCTTTGAAATTCGTTGTTTGCTGATTACATGTGATTTTGTGGCTGAGGTTTACAGAGCTCAGGTCAGCAGTGCGTTTTTGAGAAGCTGCCTTGGAAATGGGACATGGTCCAGGCTGCCACAGATCAGGACTTAGCAGAAGGTGACATATGCAGGTAAGGTGGCCCCAGAAGGTGCAGGATTGTACCCTGTCACTGAGATGATTTTTGGGAGGTCACATACAGGTGAGGCAAAGGCAGCCACTGGGCTCCTCCCTTGCTGGTGCAGGGCACAGGAGATATATCCCTGCCAGACTGTGTCCCCCAGTGTCTCTGAAAGGAAGGCAAAACCTGGTCTTTCTCCTTTCCTTGTCCTTATAATCACCATCCAAAGATATTTCTCAGCTATTGCAGATGATTGGACCCAGCCCTTTCCCAATTAAACCAATTCCCATTTCAAATGTCATTACAAAAATGCTGAGATAGAAATGCTGCTGGGAAGAGCTCTGCCATTAACTGACCGAATATTAAAAGGCATCAAAGCAGCACAGATAAAGTTATTTCAAAGGCTAATTACTATACCAGTCCTTCTGGCTTTAATTCTGGACTGAAATATTGCTGTGCTAAGAAAATAGAATTCACAGTACATGAGACACATGGGGGGGAAGATTCAATTTGTAACAATAATTTGAAAAATTTTAATAGGGTTTCACCAGCATTATGAAGATTGGCAGTCTAATAATTTGTGTAAATTAAGAAGTAAATCTCAGGCCCCATATTTAAAGCCTTCCTAAAACATCTGGAACACAGTGCAGGATAAGCCAAATACCTGGCAAATTTCTGATTCTCTTTTCAGAGTTAGACCTACTCCAACTGCAGCACTGTGGCTCTCACTGTAGGAGTTGATTGCCAGAAGCTAACAGAGGAGACAAATTTTGGGCTTAAACTCTCCAAAACCTTCCTACCAAAGCACTCAATATTCTGCCATCTTTGCTGTGGACATTTTAGGATGGTGTTGGAAGAAGCTGCTTGCATGCTGAGCCAATAGCCTCACAGAAGATGGGAAGTAATTCTCTATAGAGACATCTTCAACAGATGAAGAGCAGAAATTATCACATCAACCACCTGAACTTGCAAAAGCAGTGTCTTGGAAAGCCTTTATTTTGAGGAGAAATTTTAAAACTCACATGTGAGAAATCAGCTGTGCCTGGTCAATATTTCCTGTCCTGTACAAGAGTCCTGTGTGCCACAGAGCCCAGGCTGCTGCTGTGGTCTGCTCATGGGGTGCCCTTATCCACAAGTGGGATCCAACAGTGCTGACAATTCAGGGGTGGTTCAGTCACTGCTGAGCTTACACAGAGTTAAAGCCTTTTCTGCCCATCAGCCCACCCCACCAGCAATGAGGCTGGGGGTGCACAGGGGGTTGGGAGGGGACACAGCCAGGACAGGTCACCCCAACTGACCCTGGGGGTTTTCCAGACCATGTGGCCTCGTGCTCAGCATATAGAGCTTGGGCAAGAAGAAAGAAGAGACAGAGGCAGTCAGAATGAGGCTGGTAGTCTTCCCAAGTCATTGTTATACATGATGGAGCCCTGCTTTCCTGGGGAAGGCAGAACACCTGCCTGCCCATGGGAAGGGATGAATTAATTCTTTGTTTTGCTTTGCTTCTATGCACAGCTTTTCCTTTACCTACTAACCGTCTTTATCTCAATCCACAAATTTTCTTGCTTTTACCCTCCTGATTTTCTCTTCCATCACACCACGGAGGAGTGAGTGAGTGGCTTTGTGGGGCTGAGGTTTTGGCTCGGGTTAAACCACGACACAGAGGAAAACCAGCATTTAAAGAAATTCCCTAAGTCCATGTACTTTGTCAAGATAGAGGAAAGCAATACTGCCAGAGGGAGACTGTAGCTCAGTTGGTGATATTATACAGGCTTTTAGGAAAGAAAAGGAAATAAAGATGTAATTATTTAAGTTAACACAAAAAAGTTTGATAAGAAGGAATGCTACCTGCTGCTCAACTGTTAGCAATGGGTTTGGTAAATTTGCTGAGGGGGAGGTTTCATATCTGTATTTTGCCATTTTCAAAAAGTGACTGTAACAAAATTACAGCCTTGTTGTAATGCATCCACCACCTTTCAGTTCTGGCTTTCCAAACTACACAACATGAGAGACACCTAGCTTAATTTATGCAAAATGCCCTACATGAAGCTGTATTTTGGCACACAGAAGTTAGAAAATAACCTTACCAAAGATATCGTATTTTCTGATTAGCTTTTCAGATTCCTTTGCTGCTAATTAAGAGTCTATTCCTTGCAGCTGGAAGACAAAGAATGCCTGAAAACCTGTTCCATTTTTGAGAAGCAGGAGGAAGAAGTGCATCTGGCTGAGCTGGGGTTTGCCAGGGTTGCTTATGCTCAGTGTACACATTTCCAGCCCATCAATTCTGAGATCAAATTAGAAGCTTTGTGTCTGCAGCCAGGAATAGTTCAGCAGTGGGTGCGTGACAGGCCACCACCTCCTACAGATCCTACAGATGCCCCAACACATCCCTTGTGCTGGAGAATGGATAGAAAGCCCACAGGTACCCCACAGCAGGCTGCTGGGATGTGGCTTCACACACCAAAGCCTCTGCAGAAGATGGGACCGTGATTTCATTTGTAAGCCTAATCAGATAGCAAAATAAAAACCAGAGAATCAGCATAATTAATTCAAATCTATGTCTGGCAAACAGGTTCTCTGTATGAGCCATCTTTTAAGTCAGCATAAATTGAAGGTTAAGCTGGCCTGCCCTGTTGTAATCAAAGCAACCCATGGGCGGCTTAATTTTAATTACAGCTCCTGGGGACCATTTAGGTGCTACTCTGGATGCTGCCTAGGCTTCATAAAGATGATTATTAAAGTTGTCAGTCACAGATCATGGAAGTTCATAAGTGCAGAAAGAATTGATTGATACCAGCTTGTCCCTATCCAGAGCATAAGGAGGATTTAAAAAAAAAAAAAAAAAAAAAGCAATTTAAAGAGCCATCTTGGATCTGTAAAGCATTTTAGAGTTCTGCCTAAAAGTTGCTACATAAATGCAAGTGATTATTCGTGATTTGGCTGAATGAAGAGGAAGAATGCTTGAAAATGAGGCACTAAAAATATTGCCTTTCAGATGTGGAGGTTGAAGGATGAGACTAAGCTTCATTTCCTTATCCTTGCCCCAATATCTGGGCTCAGGAGCTTTCTGTAAAATTGCAGGGTCTACCCCAGGGGTGTGAGGAATGCCCCACTCCTCATAGCCTAAGCTTTGTGCTGGAACACTTACAAATCTAAAAAGAAGCTGAACATCTCTCATGAGCTAATTGGTGAAGTTCTCCCTGCTGTCACCAGGTGAGATGGGAGAGCAGCTCAGCCATCTGTTATTGCCTGTTCAGCCACCTCTGTGTGGGGCAGCTGGTCCCCAGGCAGGAGGAAGGAGGGACCCAGAAAATCAGAATAAGAAGATGCCTAAACTGTAGGTATCTCAACCTGACAAGATGAGCCTTGCCCTATATCCCAAGCTACCTGAAAGCCAACACAGAAATCCACAGCAGTGGGGCAAAGGAGTCTTTCAGCCCTTCCCCATCCCCATGCCAGACCTGTGTGGCTGAAAGGGTACTTTTTTCTTTCAGGCCCCTCAGGTCCTGTTCAAACAAAACCCCAAGGCTGCTGTACTGTTGCTAGAGGGAAACATTTTCATAGAGGCATGGGTTGTAAAGCACAACAGTAGGCTGCAGGACCTGCCCTTCTGTGCAATCTAAAATCAATTATTAATGGCAAATAGGAATCTGATAATGTACATGTTATGCAATATATATTAAGAGCTGTACACATATGAGATGGAAAATGGATAATGTTTGTGATTCTTTAAAAAGGCAATTGCTGTCACTTTTGTTTGACATCCCTGTGCAAAGCCCTCCATAGAGAGGAGGCTGTTTACTCTCTCTGCTTCAAGGAAAGGAGAGGAACATTTTCCTCATACTTTCTGCTCACTGGGTTGCCTCACGAATTTCAGACACTCAATAATTTCAGGTTAATAGGAAGTGATAACTCAGAGCCCAAGCCATTCCTCTTGTAAATGCTAATGTTCCTTTATAAATAAAACATGCATTGTAAAAAAAACAACTCCTTCGTGATGGGGGGGTAGCAGCCAGCCTGCTCTTAAATGTTCAAAGCTGGAATTTGGTGCACTGTGAAACATTTTGGGGTGATGGGCACAAGCAGCATGGCACGTCCCAGCCCTCCTCATGCCAGGGAGGGGAGAGGGCTCAGCTGCCCCATGCCTCTGCTCCATCAGGGACAGATTCCTTCTTTGATCCTCAGCTTTGTGGGTGTTTAATGCCCCCATGGTACCTGGAAGGTGGTTAACCAGAATGGGTGAAGTAGGCTGGCTGAGGAGCTGGTTCTGGCCAGGGTTCAGTCAGGGTTTTGCAGACCACCCAGACTCTGAGCCCAGACCCAGAGGAGCAGCTCACAGCACTCACCAAAGGTCCCAACCCCCTGCCCAGGCAGGAGCTACCTGCTGCAGTTGTTCACCACAGCCCTGCAGCCAGATGCTGGCTGGCTCCAGCCCTTATGGGCACAGTGCTGTGCCCCATACCTGGCTGCCAAGATGGGCAGAGGAGGCAGAGAAAGATACCAAAAGCTGTTTTCTTCCACATCCCTATGGTCTTATTTCGGTGCCTTGCCTGTGGTTGCGTGTCTTGGTGGAGAGGGAGGATGCTGGCAGTGGGATTTTACCAAAAGAAGAGAGGAATTGGGGTTTTCAGGCACAACTTTCTGAACCCTGAGCAGCAGAGTAATTCAGACACCCAGCCACCAACATGCAAAGTGCTTCATGGTTGGTGCTGTAGCTTTTCAGGTTGCCATTAAATGATTTACCAAAAGTGAGAAAATGTAGGTAGCAAAATGTAAGGCACATGATAAATTGATGAGAAGCAGTTCTGAGAAAGAGCAAAGTGATAAATGTTTAAATAACACATGGGTATTACTAAATGAAGCTTTCTTCAGATTATACCACAAAACAGAAATTTGCATTACTGCCTTTTCCCACTGGCCACAGAAATGCTGGGGATGCAAATAAGCAGTTTCAGCTCCAAAACCAGACCCTGGCTCACACGTACTGTTATTGAGGGGAAAATAGCACCCAAGAGCTTTAACTGCTTAGGGCATCACTTACTCACTCTTTTACAGGTGGTAGAGGTATTGCTGCTGGTATGGAGAGGCTGAGAGCTGGCTTCATTACACTGCATGTGGGCACTCTCTCATTAATTAAACATTTGGAGTAATTCTGACACATGACTTCACAGAGAAAACAGGAAAGTTATTTTTGTAGAGTATTGAAACAGCTCCTGGGAGAAGTTTCCCTGCAGGAGGTTGCAGAGAATGCACAGCATTGGAGAGGTGTGTTGTGGAGGTTTCCCACTCCAGAGGTTTTCTTGTCCCAAGGCTTTCCCTCATTGGCTTCAAGAAATTGCTCACGTAGAAGAATGGTTCCTAGTCAAGGGGATGGAGTAGGACATGGAAAACTTCCCAGTGAACCAGCAGTCAAGCATCCAAAGGGAAATTATTGTCTTCATGGAAGACTGCTCTTCCCCCTGCTTGTTTTATTGCTTTTTGGAAACATCTGTCAGGCAATAATCTTTGATTTTAATGTTTTCACCGTTGCAAAAGGAAATAAGAGCTTTATGACACTGAGACCTAGTCTCTTCTCTCATAATCTTTTTTGTTTGGTGTTTATGCTGCTTGGGGCAGAGATTGCCTTTCCATTGCATCTGCAGAGTGCTTTCCCCAGCAGGGATGTGTTCTGTGCCTCCACTGCTAGAAGCCAGCACAGTGAAATTGTAACAATTATAATTAATAACAACAATAATAAAATGTCATTTCTTCCTCTCCATTGCTTGCTCTGTAGGTTCACCATTAACCTGAAACTGAGCAAGATAACAACAGCCAGGGGCAAGGTGAGCCAAACAGGGTGGACATCTCACTACTGTCATGCTCCCACAGCAAATAGTGATTAGGAAGTTTATTTTAGGAGTTCCACCACACTCATTGTGGGACACTATTAAGATTTCACTCTGAAAAGAAAATCATCACCTCTTGCCTCAACGACTAGCAAAAGGGACCTCAATACAAATACCCATTACTTAGATTAACAAAATGTAATAATAATGTGAGCGAATTCTTAGTCCTTTATGTGCATTAAATGAGGTGGGATACATTCAAAGACCTTGATTCCACAACCATTAGGGCAATACCTCTGTGATATGATCATGACACATGGGCCAAGTTCTAAAGCAATTGATGTTGCTTGCCTGGTCATGCTGTGGAAATGTTTCCCTTTGTGGCACAGCTCCTCCCTCCCTGCTGGTGCCCCTGCAGGGCTGCCACTCACCTTCAGAAAGCCACAGGAGACCATCAGAGAACCAACCCCAAAGCAAATGTGAGCACAGTGGCTCAGGGATGAATGTCTGGAGCCTGGTACATCTAAATTAAGAAACACTGACATGGGAGGCTGACTCATTGGCGTGGTGCTGAAGCTGCCTCCGTGCCAAACCCACTCCTGGGGATGCATGTCCTGTGGTGATTTCACCACGTCTTGCTGAGGTCTGGAGGGATGGGCAGGTGACCACTGGTGTCAAAAAGCCCCAGACAGAAGCAGAGAGTTGCAGGTAGTGTTGGAGCCTGGAGCAACCCCAGGTTTGGTGGATGCTTGGCTGAGACATCTGCCAGGACAATCCCATACTGAGTTTTACAGCAGGGAGTACACAGGTCAGACTCTGCCATGGGGCACTTTCATTTGTCACCTGCACAATTTGCTCTACAGTTTGGAAAAGGAGGGCAACACTCAGCTCATATTTCTCCCACAGACTTTGCACCTTTGGACCATGCATGTTCTGCCTCAGTTTCTGTTCTCTACCCTGGCAGAGGCATGAGACAGGCACAGCAACTTCCCCAGCGCAGAGCAGACACAGCATCTGCTCTGTCACTAATTCTCACTCTAACATAACCCTGACCATACAGACCCTCAAAAGCCACCAGCTCCTCTCTGCAGCTTCAAGCACACACAGCTCACAGCCTCCCAGGTGAATACTGCCTAGGCTGGTGTGATTCAATATCTATATCAAACACCTGGAAAATTAAAAAATATGCACAATATGTGTTCCTGAGAAAGTGTGTAGCTAGCCCCAGTTTGGTGAGCCACAGGAGAGCCATACAGAGCTCTTTGCACCTTCTGACAGTGCAAATTCACTTGGTAGATTACATTGATATGTTTAGTCAAATCTCAGGTTCGGCATTTTTAAAAGCTACTGGAAAAACCACAGATATGTTCGTGAGGATAACTGAAAAAACAAACCTAAAAAAACCCCCTCAAACTATATTAATGAGAGCTTAAAGAACTTCAGTTTTCAAAATTTTGTGCTGTAAGGTTAAGGAAAAACAAGCTCTTTGTCTATATAGGCTTGAAGTCTATTTTCCTTGGTTGTTTTATATTTCTCTTGAGCAAAATCTGCTGGAGCAGCTGCTGAAAGTGACGGGAAAAATATCCTCATGCCTATAGTTGTAATCTGCAGAGAGGAGGAGGATTGGCTTTGGTCAAATCCCTGGAGAAGGCATATCCTCTGAAGGGATGGCACAGTCACCTGCTCCCAGGGAAGACCTTCCAACCAGAGGCTGTTGGTACACTAGAAGAATTTTCCCCAGCTCAACAATTATCAAAGTAAAAGGACCCATTACACCCCTAGAGCAATGTGATCAGTCACCTCTCTCAGTGCCTTGTTCTTGGCCTCAGCACCAAAACTTTCCTCTTAAAGCATTGCCATGTCCTCAGGCAAGACACCCTGTGTAAATCTTTAGGTGAGAATAATTAGCCATTGGAAGTGTGGACCTAAAATACAGGAATATCCCTGGCAGCAGAGAGCATTAAATCAAAGGTGAGTGTCTGTCCAGATATTTTTAGTGCAATGAAGGACACAGAGCAGCTTATTGAAACCTCATGGCTGTGTGTGAAGAGCATTATGTGTGGTAAGGAGGTCCCTTGTGGCCTTGAAGGATGAGATTTTCCTGAAACCAAGTGCTAAAAATTGAGCAGAGCAACATAGATAGTATTTGAGGGAAAGAATGAAATTCAGAGTCCGAGGAGCTCATTGTGAGTCATTCCCCTCTGGAGTCAGATTGGCCTTCAGATAAAAGGGAACAATGAGGTTCTGTGAACCCCTCTGTCCAAAGCCACAGGCAGAGCAGATGAGGTGACTGTGAGCTTTCAAATCTGAGAGGGGCAGGAGAGAAACTTGGCAGATTAAAGTCCTTGTGTGTGCAATAACTACATTCTCAGAACGGTCCAATGAGAAGAACTAATATCAGAGGACAGACTTCAGAAGTTATTTAAGCATCTGAAGATGCAGTGAGGTTTTTCATGTTAATTTTTAACAATCCCATTTATGTCCCTGCATTCCCATAGTTTCCCCAGTAGATGTGCTCTTGGGGAGCCAAAACAAGCAAAGTCCTGTGGCTGAGATTGATACTGAAGGGTGCACAAACTTTGAGCCATGTTACCATATGGACTCATTAGAATGGAGAGAACTGTGGGTAGTTCAAATCAGCAAGGTACTATCAGAAAGGTACTTGTCTTGAGTCACTGCAGAAGGAAAGCTGTGGTGTGATTCCCAAACACAAAGGACAGCACACAGCAGCAGTGCTGATGTGCACCTAAGGAGAAACACGGAGTCAAGGGTGAGCACACAGCTTGGGCCAGAAGCTGTAAACAAGATAACAACAGTCAGAATAAGATCCAAATGTACTTGGCACAAGGGGCAAATTTTTCTATTTGTAACCAAAGAAGTTTACTTTATGAAAGGGTGGCACTTCTAGCATTAAAAAAACAGCACAAAGGAAACAGCAGGACAAAGCTCTCAAGAGAAGCATTATGTCAATACATTTGCAAAGCAATGTTCACCATGAGATTGTTTTGTGACACAGGAAATAAACGAACTAATATTGTGTTTCAAAGCAGATACTGGAAACAAAGGCACTGTAATCCTAGCAAACACATATAAAAACAATTAATGACAATCTGATTCTTAGGCAGATAATGCAGCTTGCTTTTTACATTGGGCACACCACAAGCTGATCTAACAGAAAGATATTAGCATGGAGGTGTAAGAGGTGTTACTTTTGTGTGGGTTTTTAAAGAGCAGGAGAATTCTTCCATGCTCTGGGGCTAAGAACAGCAGGGTGATACACAAATGGGCATATTTTCTGAATAGAAGGGCAAAAGGCATTCTTAAAAAATGATGTACAGAAGTACCTAATGAGCTCAGATACATTAGGGATATAGAACATCACATTGATATTAATCCCATGAAAGCACATAACTTTCCACACATTTTCCCTTTTATCCAATATCACTGAGAAATAAGAAAAAAAGAAAACATAGGTGGTATGGGAAAGTTAGTTGTTGAAAGTTAGTTGTTAATGAGCAACTTGCTAAACTCTGCACTCACCAAAATAAAACCAAATGCATCCCTAAGTGGGAGGTTTAAATGTGAGCAGTGCCCCAGAACGACAACCATGGCTAGCTAAAAAAAAAATAAATTCTGACCCTAAGGCAAAGGTTATGCAAAGTGGAGCATCCTCAAATCCCTGCTTACAAGGCAGATGTCTGGAACTGCCCCAGCAGTCAGCCCGGCTGCCACAGCTGCTGTCTAAGGACTCCTAGAGGGAAAGTGTGAGTCAGGAGCTGATCTGCTGATATACATACTGGAAAAACATTGGCACCTTTCAGGAAAGCACTTTCAGCCTAGAAGCATAATTTTACATATATAACCAAAAGAGAAAATAGACAGATACACATAAATATATTTTTTTAGAAATTATGGTGGTGTTTTACATGATGTAATTCTGGGCTAGCACCTTATGCTGCATTACAGAAAATAGAAATAAAAGTGTATTTCATATGCTCATCTTCATCTGGAGGTTAGTAAGAAGAAATCACAGTTTAAGTAAGACAGAATATTAAGGTTTCAAAAAACTAAAAGTTCATTAAGTGCTGGAAATAGATTAGCATGGCATTTTTGAGCAGCCTTACTCCCAAAGATGCCCTTCAATTCAGCTGCAAGTCAGTGGTGTGATGGTGATCAGTTAGAGCAAGAAGAGTATTTTTATGCATTGCTTATTCTGAGGGAAATTGTGTCTATTAAAAATTACATCAACTAACATGACAGTGATCCCTCCTGTCCCTACATTCAGTTTTATTGCATCCAATTCTCAAATTCATTAAATCCCTCTTCCCTTGACAATGGCTGGAAGAGGTGGGATGTGTCGGTGTTTTGGAATTTAAAGCCCAGTGATCCCACAGGTGTCTCAGCAGCACACAATACATCACTGCAGACAGTGCTCCAGGACAGGGAACACAGCCCGTGGCTTGTGTGACTTATCTCTCAGGCACATGTCAAGGCTTTAAAAGGCACTGCCAAACAGAAATATTGCAGAAATATTAACACCATGCACAGCTTGATTTAGAGCAGTCCACGTGATGGTTCATTGTATTTTATTATTCTGACTCATGTCTTGTGTCAGGATCCAGAGAGAAAAGCCACTCTGGGCTTCATGTCATGTCACAGAAGAAAAGGACCCAGTCTTGTAAAAGCTGTGTCTGACAAACTTGGGCTGTGCTCTTGGCTGGACACAGTCACTCATCATCCTCCACTTTACCTCCCCTGCCTGTAGCACTGCTATCAGCCTCCCTTTGTGAAGTTTTTTCCAATGCATTAATGAGGAAACCACATATAATCAAAGATCGTTTCGACTGTATTGTCTGGGGCTCTTTTTCAGAAGACTTTTTTCCACTACAGTCTTGACATCTTGCTCAGCCTCTGAATCTTATTTTTCTCTCTTTTCATCACAACAGTGTATTAAGCATTTCTCCCTCCTGTGTGATGAAATGCTTTTTCTAGGCAAACTATATAGTAAAGGAATTCTATGTAGTGTTTTGTAGTAGTAGATTAGTGTTTTGAAGTCCCTCACTAAAATTAATATCTATATAAACATTTTACTAGGAGGATGTTTGAATTGAAAAGTGTGAGTTACTGCTCAGAAAAAGAAATTAAACACTAATCCTTTGAAAAAATGACAGAAAAACCCCTCCTAATATTTTTCTATTGTCCTGTCATTTTGACACTTCATTCTATTCAAACGATAACTGAGGAAATCAATGCGTCAAAGATTCGTGAACTTAATTTTATGTTGTCCAGGACAAAAGGTTTTCACTTCATCAGACACTAATCTTTGGTTTTCCCAGTGGGCATCATATTAGGTAAGTCATATTTTGGAATTTCATACTCTTTTTGCTTCCTTTAGGCACCAGCACACCATGGGATTACCTCTCTCATGTCCCATTTCAAGCTTTTCCTCATTGCTGGTGATTCAAGATTTTAAAGAGTTAAGATTTTATCCAAGGAATAGAGGCAATTTATATTGATTAGGGTACAAGTTAGAAAAATAAAGATGAGTTAATAATTATTAGATGTTTAAGTTAGAGCATAGATAACGTATTACTTGTTATTATAGGCCTGTCTTAGCTGTGTTTTTAGAAGGAAATGAGATAAATGGACCAGCAGGATAACAAATGAAAACCAATAGAACCATGATGCACCTGGACCCAGAAACTAATTGGAACCAAAGCAGGAGGGATTGAATTGTGCCAAGAGGTCATGAAAGCCTGCCAGAAGCTAAAGGTAGGAAGGTCATTGAAAGAAAGACATCTCTGACTTCATCCTTCAAGACCACTGACCCAATTAGAGTGAAGAACTGTGCAGGGGTAAAGGACTCTGGCCTCATTAGAATATGAATTGGAGAATGGGAGGTGCTGGGATTATGCATATTAGAAACATTCTGAGTGTGTTGGACTTTTGTAAATAAATAGAGGGCTACAGCTTTGCAATTTGCCTGTATGACTCTAGGAGGTGACCCCATTCTGCTTGACATCGAAACAAACATAGCACTTCCTAACTTTAACTAGCTAGAGGGCCTTTGTCCATGATCTTTTCGATTTTATTTGAATCTCTGGGACACTACAGTGGAAGGGAATTTGACCAAGAGTATTTCAGATTAACCGACCACAGGATTTTGTTCTCCACTGGAATATTACAGAAACTAAAAGAAAAAGTGGAAAAGGTTGATTTTCTGTGAAGAACTTTTGTAACCCCTCCTGTGCAGAACAGGCTGCTGGAGGCTCCCACATGGCTGCAGTGGGCCAGGACAGGGAGAACTCCGTGGAGGAGCCCCTCCCCACTGGCAGCAGTGGCAGCCTGCCCCTGCCCCTCTCACTGCACATGGCATTTTTCATACTCATTTTTCATATTCATTTGAGTCCCTTCCTCAATTGCTTTGCCATCATGTTAATTAACAGTCAAGGCATTAGTACTGACATTTTCATGACAGCCTCCAGGGCTGGAAGCAATTATTTCAATGCAGAACTACGACAAATACTGCACAGTAAAGGCAGAGGCAGACCAGCTCCAAAGCAGCAAACAATAATAATAGTGCCAAACAAGTCCCATCCTTCCTCCTTTCCTGTGGTGTTTACCAATTTGTCTTTACATGCACTTTTTTCCCTCTTCCAAATAATGATTTTCCTGAGGGAACACTACTGGTATAAACTTCATATTCTGGTTCAATTCATATTCAGTTTGTATTTTATTTCCTGCTTCATATTCATATTTGCAAGAACAAGAACTTCAAGTCAGCCTGCTCAGCTTTTCCTTCTGAGACTTGGCAAACAAATGATTTTATTTCCAGAAGTGCTGAGCACCCAATGGCACCAGCTGAAGTCAGCAGAAGAAATGAGATGCTTTACAGTTCTGAAAACCACATCATTTATTTACTGACATCTTAAAGATTTAAGACTCAATGTTAGTTTCCTGTTTTTTCTTGACCTAAAATGATAGTGCTGCAAAACTCTTTGAAGTCAGTTCTCTCAGTAATTTTCCTGCACAATCTTGAAAGTTGCCCAAAAGTGTGAGCAGAAAGAGAGCCTCACTGAGCTCAGTGCCCTTTTTTGCAAGGCTCTAGCCACCTCTTCACCTGCTGCATTTGGCTGGGGCCTGGTGTGATGCTCTCATTTGTTTCCTTGAGCATACTCATGCCTTGGAGGCTTGGAGGATTCCTTAAATTGTGGGGAGGCTCCTTGTGATTAATAATCCACGAGGATTGATTTTCTTTGATTTTCTTTGGAGGTTTTAGATTGCCAAATGGTCATTTCCATCATCCACCCTTCCACGGTAGAGCAACCTCAGCTCTCCAAGGTGGACATTGATAAAACCTGTGTTTGGGGTGTAAAAGAGTGGCTGCATAATGCTTGGTTGCTGGCTGGGGGTTAAATCACAACACGCAGGAGAAAATATCTGCTGTGATTTCTTGGTTTGCATTGAGGCGGCTCATGCAGAACCCTTGTCGAGGTCTTTCTCTTGGCTCCTCATCCTCCCTCTGTGGTTGAGGCTCTTCCCTCCTGTATCTGCTTTTCCAGCCCTTCACCAGCTTTATCCAAAGCTTCCCACCTGTCTGCTTTCCAGCAATGCTTTCCAGCATCCTCCCTGTGTGGCTGAGACTCTTTCCTCCTGCCTCTGCTTTTCCAGCCCTTCACCAGCTTTACCCAGAGCTCCCCTCCTGTCTCCTTCCCAGCAGCGGTGGCTCCTCAGGGACGCACACCCAGGAACTCAGCCACCAGTATTTTCACTAGGATAAGAAAATGCCTTATTTCCGTCTGCCACTCAAGACGTTTTGTTTCTTTGAGCAGGAGAGCTGAGCGGGGGAGAGGCGCTCCCGGCGCCAGGAGGATGCGCACCGTGCGCTGACTCACCGGCAGCAGCGGCTCCTCCAGCGCAGACACAGCAGCAGAGGCTGGGAGAGGAGGCTGCAGTGCAAGGGAGGCATGCTGTGCGTGCTCCTAAAATTGGGGAAATTATCATCTTGTCAATGGTGACTAAAAACTGGATTCCGGCAATAGCTCCGTTTGTACTGCATAATTCTTACCTTGAGAAGTCAAAAGCAGGGGTGGACCAAATGTCCAAATTCAATTTAAAGCATGAATAAATTTTCTAGGTTATTGTTCTACTGGAAACTCCTTATGCATGCACTTCAGGATTTCATTCCTTCATTGTTTCTTAAATCTAGATATAGGTACACCTACAAGGGATAAAATGCTAATGAATTGTGGTAGCATTTAAGACAGCAAGGAAAAAGACAAAACCAGAGGTTTTTTTATCTTCACTGCTGCAATCTTCAACTCTCTCCATTACCACAGATACCTTTTTCTTAGCACTGTCATCTCCACATTATCCAGGGAACAGTGCAAGAACAGGGAAACTGAGGGGCATGTGTGATCGATAGAAAAGAAAGGAAAACTTGAGTACCCACAATATCCTTCAACTTCCCTCCAAAGCACTCCTATCAGTGGCAACTGAAATTCATAAAACAGGGCAGGTAATGGGACACAAACCTGAATGCTCCAGCTTGGTGGAAGTAAAAAATGGAAGAAGAGCTTCCACAGCAGCTCCTCAAGTCTCCACAGAGCTCATATAAACCATGATCAAGGTGCTCCATGCCCAAATTCTGCAACTGAGAAGCAACATCACACCATCACCATCGTATAGATTAATGAACAGTGTCACAATTACATTGCAGGTAAAGTGAGAAAAGAAGTAGTAACAGTGTAGGAAAAAATGTACTAAGTCACTGGTTTGCATTGGCCAGTCTTTAATTGCTGGCTCAGTTGCAAGAGCTCAGTTGCAAGAAAGTACAGGTAAGTGCAAGCAGCGGTGACTGCCTGTTCCTACCCTGCCTTCCTGGAGGGATTGTGCTGCTGCCAGCCCCAGGAGGTACCTGAAGGCACAGAGTAATTGTCTCCTGCAAGATATTGGGTTTATGTTCCAGGTTAGCTGGCCAAAGCACTACATCAATCTGCTAGGTGACTGAAGAAGAATTAAACCAAGCAGTGCAGCGTATCCTTACTAAGGTTTCATTATAGAAATACTTCCTCAATGCAGTAAACCTTTGCTTTAATAAAGTGTTCACTCTTTTCCATTAGGTCATTTGTACATTTTTATGCGGTTGTCATTTTACCAGCAATTTTATTATCTGTAAAGACATACAGGATTCTTTTCAGCAAGCTAATTACTCCGTATTTGTTGCTGATTAATATTTTGCTTACAATAAATCCAGAGCCTTCCCTAGAAATATTTTCCAAGAAAATTTGTCACTGGAAGAACAATAAACTCTGGAGGGTCTGATCCTGTTTTGAATGAAAAATAGAATATAAAGTTAAAAAAGTCTTGAAAAATCATAGCTGTTTCTCTACATACCTTAAGTGGGTATTTCCCAGAGATTGCACAGGCAGCACAGTATGATCCAGGCCACTGCCCTGACAGGCACAATGTTCCCAGTACAGGTGACTGGAGACAGAAATGAAAGCAGATCTTTCATTTTACCAATCAGTTAATGTCTTCCGTTGGTGTGAAAACTTGTTTCCTGAAAGGGGAAGCAGAAGGGCTCCTGGAGGAGCCATCTGAATGCAGTTTTGTGTGATTAAATGTTGGTGTGGGTTAGTTACCAGTGCTCCTCCTGGTGTCCCATATCTTTGCCATCACAAAGATGGAACATTGTGTGTGGTGAGGCTCTTAGGAACTCTGTGCTTTAAAACATCTTCAAAAGTCTCTGTGACAACATCCTCCAATATTCCAGAGAGCAAAGCCTTGGGAGTGGAAACCTAAAAAATCCAACACCGAGGGGTCTTCTAAGTATTCCACACCTGTATGGCCAGTGATGTTTAAATGCCGATTAGGGCAGCAAGTATGTCCTGCTGAGAAACAGTCAACTCAGCCCCAGTGTCTGAGGCAAATCTCATGCATTTTGCATCCTGAGCTGCTGATTGTTGACGCTGAGGGAGGTCTTTTTTGTTTTGCCAGGTTATGAAAAACCTTTTCACAACAGAACACTTGTAGACTGTGATGCATCCCATGCTGCATCTTCAGACCAATGAGTCTGCCCCACAACTAATACAGGGCTTACTGGTAGCAGATGTTATGCCACGAGGAGGGGCAGCAGCAAGCAGTGATGGCAGGAGAGGGAAATAAAACACATAATACTCCATTGCTTTAACTTCTTGGTGTCTGCAACAGACTTGGGCCTATCTCCTTCTTTGCCTTCAAACTAGCATACACAAATGGCACTAGATTGTATAAAGATCCCCCTTGAGTGAGTTTGGATGAATGGCCTCTGTACCTGTGAACATTCTTACAGAAACTGGAACCAGAAAACAACAGTCTAAAGATTGGACAAAGGAGGGCAAGTCTGTGGAGTGCTGCCAAAGACTTCTAGGCTCTGGAGACTGGCAAACCTGATGAATCCACAAACCCAACGAATTCAGGACACTGAGCATCCACACAAAGTCACCAGCACATGCTGGCCTCACCAGTGGTCCATGTTCCTCAGTCTGCAGGAGGCTGGCAGATTCTTATTGTGGACATAACCCACAGCACATACACCTGGTGAGGGAAATGGCTCCCTGAGGGCGATCCACCAAAAGCAGTCCAGCAGCTGGCAGTGCCCCTCAGTGACCCACTGCTCCTGAGGACGTGGCTGGGTTGATGTCCCGGCTGTATCTCCCAGCACTGCCCATGAGGATGTGCACATGCCAGGTGAAAGCCATTGTCTTGGGTTGCAATGCAAGATGTATTCTATTCCCATCTGTTGAAACTGATTGAAAAGGTGTTTTTCTCAAAACTCTGGAGTGGGGGGAGAGTAGAGGGGGTGAGTGTCTTTCTTTTAAGAGGCCACCTGTTAAAACCAGGTGAGGCAGTGTTCTTTATCTCTTCTACAACCCATCATCCCTCCAGGGGATATCTGCTGTTAATGGGCCATTAAGGCTCAACACATGACTGATAACATTGCATCATCCCACTGTGAGACACTCCACCCAGTGGGGGGAGCCAAGCATTCCTACCTGGATAAAACCTACAATTCAGAACACCAGGACAGCCTGTTTTCCACTGGATTTCCTGGAGGAAGGCCAGACCCATCTCACCACCACTGGACCCTTCTACAGGATCATCTCTACTCCAACACAACCACATCTGTCACTCCAGGAGAACTTAACTGGACTGCTTCCAACCCGACCAACAGGGTGTCAGGTCGTGTTCTGACTCTGACAGTGTTTTTCTTTCTTTGTTCATCTGGGGTTCTTTTGTACTGCTGTTTTTAACATTCCTAGCAAAGAACTGTTATCCCTATTCCCACATCTTTGCCTGAAAGCACCTTAATTTGAAAATTATAGTAATTCAGGGGGAGGGGGCAGTTTACATTCTCCATTCCAAGGGAAGCTCTGGCTTTTACCTGGCAGACACCTGTCTTTCAAACTAAGACAGCCATCAGTGGCTAATGGCAGAACCTCCATGGCCAAGAGCAAACATGGACTCTAAGTTCACAGTTTACATCCCCCACCACGTAAGGAGAAATGGGACAAACAATATTTTTTTCTTGTTTAATGTGAAGTTCTGAAAATATTTAATTGTTAATGGTGTGGCCTACTTGCCCACATAAAGGTAATCACATTGTGCAAAAAGCATATGCTGCCCTAGCAAACACATTGGCTGCAGGAAACATAAATGGATCCACTTCAGTGGGGGAGAAGAAAAGCATATGTTACTCTTCAAATTAAGAAAATCTTGTATTATTTATTAAGGTCAAGCTCACAAATCCTGAGACAGCTGCAGAATAGCTGCTTGATGTTTGTCAGCGCAAAAATGAATGTTTTAAAATTAATTACAGGGAAAGCAAGCCATTTGTTTAAAAAGTCAACATGTTTCTAGCTGGCAAAATGTCCTGAAGTGATTTGAAATCAGTTAGCATTTTCATTTTTGTAATTACATTTTAATATGACTGGAAGAAAAAAAAAAAAAACTTTCAAGAGCTCAGATGGTGACAGAGGCAAATTTCTGACAGAACTGGAATCCCCCACGCAGAAATACCCATAAACAATAGTCTCTCCTGACTCAGTAAAAGCTGATAGGAAACTGTGCATTCCTGTTTTAACATATCTTAAGTGTTTAGTGCAGTGTTTAGCTGTTGATCAGACACTGTGGGACATTCCCTTAGATTTTTGAAATCACATTTTCATTTTAAATGCACCTTGACAGATTTCCTTCAGATTGTGGGATATATTTAGCCCACATATTTATTTTGGGGAACAGCAGGAATAGACATCAGTCCCTTGGCAGCAAATTCCAGCCTTGGGGATTCAGCATGGAAAAGATGGGAAGATTACAAATATTTATGTATCTCTGAGACTTTAGATAGCCTCTTGCTAGCATTTTTGCACAAGGGAAAATCTGAGGTTTTTACAGGATGATGCACAAGAGGCCCTTGATGCCTCCAGCCCTGGCAGCACACATTACTGGGCAGTGTTTTCAGTAAGAATGGCTATCACTAGCAGCCACCCCTTAACACAGACGAAACACAGGCATGGATTTTTTAACTGAGCGCTCAAAATTACCCTTAACTGTGTTTTGTTGGTAGAAGGAAGAAGGGAATAAATCTTATTTTGGACAGAAATAGTGACAAACGATTGGAGAATGTCTTCTGGACATGGAGGGTGTCCACCCTTAGAGACATGTCCAAAAGACATGTCCAGAGCTGGGCACTGCATATGTGGTGGTGGCACAGCCCATTCCTGGCACTCCATGGTGCTGGGCTCTCTGGGTTCATAGCCAAGCAGAGATGAACTGCTCTTCTCATCCATGTCCCCAAAGAGGAAGTGGCTGTGCTCTGCTTTGTGACCAGGGGATGCTATGAGATGCCACCTCAGGGAGCACCCTGCTAATGGGAGACAACAAAAATGCCATTACTACTCCCTGGCTTTAACCATGACTTACCCTTCAAAAAGCAAGGCCAAGTGCCCAACATGCTGTCAGGCACTTGTTTTTTTTAATCTTTTCCCAGGAAGAGAGGGATGCTTCACTTTAAGTTGTTAGTTTAGTTGGTTGAGTTGCTTATTTTCCACTTGCCCGTTGATGGCATTTATTACAGTTATTTGCATATGCACTATGCTTATCTTGAGAGGAGGACAGGTCAAAGAAATGTGCTCTGAATCTGCAATGGAAAGCAGTATGATATTTTCCTCTTCCCAACAGGTCCTGAAAAATTGTGTTTGGTTCTGTGATAAGCTTTATCCTTTTTGCACAGAGCAGGGTTGTCTAAATGACTGATTTTTTAGGTCAATAGTAGAAAATTAGCATTTAAAGAAATTACTTCAGGACAACTCAAGACTGACATCTTTCAAAGTTTGAATCACATTTAGAAAGTTTATTTTAGGGCAAGTTGCAAATTTTTGGCCGGTTTCATTTTTCTAAGGGATCTGTGAGAGCAGGAAGCAGCCTGGCAGGTGGACCAGAGCTCAGTTTTCCTCCCTCTAGGTCTTGACAGCAGCAGCTTTGCAGCAGGCTTATGAGGTCTGGGAGAACACCCTCCTTTTATGAGCCTGGGCACTTGCTTGTCCCCACACAAAGCTGCCTCTCAGCAGAGGAGACAGCACTAAATGTCCCTGTAAAACAAAGAGATCACATGCAACTCCAAGCCCAAGTGAAAATCATTATTAAAGCTATTTAAATCTGGATGTTAAGATCACTTTTAGGCTCTGAGTCCCAATTTTGAGGCTGTCCCCATGGCAGCAGGATGGCTGGGGAACATGTGGGGCTAATAGCCCCTCTTGGGGCTGCCTGGATGTACCCCATCCACAGCACTTCCTCTGCAGCAAAGTGAGCTTTGAGCAGTGCATCATGCAGATCCTGTTTGCTCTTGGCTGTGCTCACTCCTGGTTCCATGCTGACTGTGCTGTAGGAGGTGAAAATCTCCATGCCCCCAGGTCAGCCAAGCTGGTGGTGTAGGTACCCCTGAGACAGGAGTGGGGAAGACAAGGTGCTGAGACCACCTTGTCCACGAGCCTTGTGCTGAGGCCACAAGGGATTTGGCAGGACCCAGCAAGGAGACCTTTGCTTCAGTGCACCCCAGTGCTTGGGCTTTCAGAAAGGCCACTCCCAAAGCATTACAGAAAACACATCTGATTTTGGCAGGATCAGACAGAAGCATTCTCATTCCTCTCCCCATTCTCCGGTACACTGATGACCCTTCCTAGCATTCTGCCATTTAGAAATTGAATAAATGTAGTTCTTAATTTATCACCAAGTCATCGGCATAAATATTGGGTTACAAGGGGCCCAGGAGAGTTGCCCATGGAAACTTTGGCTGGTGTGTCCGTGCTGGCCATGGAGTGTAGATCACAGCCCTGCAGCCAGCTCATCCAAGTGCAGAAACAGGAGCTCTGTGTCACAGCCTTTCCAAAATGTGGTGCTGACCTCCTTCCCACAAGCCCACGAGGCCTCTCATGCTGCTGTAAATGGAAATGACCTTTGTTAAAGATCTTATGTTCCTGACAAATCCCTGATAGCTGTTACTTATTCTTCATTATCTTCTGGGTGTTTACTGATGGTTGGATTATTTCTTCCCATTTGAGGAGGAGAAGATAAACTGGCAGGACTGCAATTCCCCAGTTCACCTTATTCTCCATCATAAAGATAAGTAGGCTCCCAGCTGTACCCATCCTCCAGTTTCCAGTGATTAGCCTCTAATTGCTGTCAGATGTGTTTCATCTGGTTTTCAAAATTACCTGTGAAATTTCATTAGCTCCATAGAAATTTTTTGGGGAAAAATCAATTTACCGATTTATGCTCTCAGCAGATTTTCTATTTCTACCTGAATTCATACCCTTTTTCACTGTTCTTCCAGGGAATGCTGAGGCAAAAAAGAAACACATTCTCAATATCATTTAAAAATAACTTTGTCTTCCTCTGAATAGAAGACCAACTCTTCCTTTCATAATCCTCTAGCTATTAATCTAACCGTAGTGCATTTTCTTGTTATCTTTCATGTATGACATTTTATGCCAGGACTTTCTAATTTTCTCCTTATATGCCTGCATTATTCTTATATGCAGCTCCCTAGATGTGTGACCTGGTGTCTTGCCCTTTATACTTTCAATATGCCATCGATATGAGATCACTGAAAAGCTCACTATTTAATCTCATTTATGGTGCTTTCTATTCCTCATCCTTTTTTTTTTTTTTTTTTTTAATATGCAGATTTCTCTGGTATACTGATTAGTAGGCACATACTCACACTAAGCCTTTGCTAAAATATTGGCCAAAATAGACTTCACAGTCTGAGCAGAGTACAAACTGTTTACACAGTGGTAAATATGCTAACAAGGTCAACAGGGTGGTAAACATGAACATCTGCTGAAGGAGTGAGTAATGGAGAAAAGCTTTCCAAGGCTTGCACCGTGCTCATTTGATGAGGGTGGAATGTGAACATAACCATATGAGGGAAAATCAGGCAGAAAGGACAACTTGAGAGAGAAATCTAACACATTACTTGCTTTAGTCAACATGTAAAACATGTAAAAAGGAAGTGAAAAACTTCACAAATTTCTATTAACCCTGAAGATTGATTTTTTTTGACATAATGATGTCCAGATGGGTGATGCTACATGGTATTCCCTTGGTTCTTGATCACATAGAAGGCCCTGGCATTGCAGCAAGATTTAGAGATACAGAAACAGCCTCACATCCATTCATATTGAATTATCTCCCTTCAGATTTGCATTACTGTTCATCCTGGCTGCAAATTCAGCTGCCTTCTATTCCTCCTGTCCGTTCCTCACAGTCCTGCCTCAGTGGTTCAAAAGCTCCAGTGCCAGCAACAATCTTCCTCTGCTCCCTCCTTTCATGAACTCAGCATGACCAAGCCCACGTATCCCAGTTTATGAATCCTCCCTTGGCCATGCTTGTTCACACCCACAGCAGAGCATCTCTCTATCCAGCTGAAGGCTCAGAGGAAAATATGAAGAGGGAATAATCAATATATGTAAGGGAATTGGAAGGGAAGGTGCCAAGAGAATGAAGCCAGGTTCTTCTTGGTGGTTTCAAGTAAAAAGAGGCAACAGGCACAAACTGATGGGCAGGAAGTTGCAACTGAATATGAGGAACTTTACTGTGTAGTGACAATGCACTGGAACAGGTTGCCCAGAGAAGTTGTGGAGTCTCCCTCACTGGAGATACTCAAGACTTTTCTGGATGCAATCCTCTGCAGTGTGCTCTAGGATGACCCTGCTTGAGCTGGGAGGTTGGACCAGATGATCCTCTGTGGTCCCTTCCAATCTTACCCATTCTGTGATTCTGTGAACAAAGTAATCTTCTTTAGCCTTTCCCCTGCAGATCTGGCTGCTAGTTGTAGTCATTAGTTATACCTGTTATATGCATACATAACATAACACAACATCTATGAGCACATACATTAAAAAATAGATAAGTATTTTCTGTGTGTACACTGCCATTGCAGATCTCCTTGGGCAGTGTTCTTGCTGCCTTGCACTCATACTCTGCAAAATCATTCCCCAGGTATTGTACAGGGGAACAAGGTGCTCAGCCCAGGGCAGGGTTCCACAGCAGGGTCTAGATATATGGAAATACCCATTGATTAAATTCAGTAACAAGCCATGATTACTCAGTTAATGGAGAAATAACTGCATCATTTGACTTGTCTTCATTCATCAGTGGGATAAACTCATTAAGGAAAAAGCAGTTGTCTGTACTTCTGATTTGAGCTATTCACTGCACTGCCTAAAACTAGCAAAGTGATTATTTTATCGTCATTCGCCCAAGGAACAGAAATGCATTCTTCTCTTATTTTGCTGTAAGCAAACTAAAGCTTTAAAATATCTTGTCTCCACATCCATTATTATTCATTGTCACCATTAAATTGTAGTCATTAAAAGAGTCTGAAAAGGTCCATCATGGTGCTTTCCACTATACTGAAGTTATTTGACCTTCAGCTCAGCTCAAGAGAAAGAAATTGAGACTCCTTGAGACTGTATTAACTTATTCATTATTCAGCTCGCTTCCATTACTCCCTAAGTGAAGACTTAAAGTAACAAAAAGAAATGCAGAATAAGAATACTGAGAAGTTTTCTGCCTGCATTTTAATGGTATTCTGTCGTTATGAATCTACTCATTTGATTAGATGGTGGCTCAGAGGGTTTTATGTGTTATGTTTCATTATATTTCTAAGGATTTTCCGTGGCATCTAGCAATAGATAGAGATTATAAAAGCTCTGCTTTTTTGAAGAACATTTAAAATTATCTTCAAATCTTCTTAGAACCTCTCAGAAGTGTAGGAACAAGGATGAAGGTTAAAATTTAAATTTATTTTCATGTCATGTGTATTTCAAGAATCATGGTAGAAGTAATACAATTCAGAGAGTATATGGCAAGAGAAAAGACTTGTAAAGAAGTTTGCTTCAAAGCTTACAGAATACATAGTGGAAACCAAACAGTGTCTTTGTAAACATCTTTGAAACTCTCTAAAACTGTTGAAAAAAATCATGGAAATTATGGAATCTACTATATCATATACAGCTTTTCTATCAAGTCAACAGCTCAAGCTGATTCCTCTGGCCCCATTGCTAGTTGGGTATAAACCATTTGATGGTCAAGTTTCTCTGCATTCACTTGTTAAATTGGCATATATCCCCTTCTTCTCTGCACTAATTTTTAGGCTTTTGCCTCCTGCTAAGGCAAAGGTTTTTATCTCACAGACCCAAAATTCAAATGACTGGAACGCAGTCTGTCATTGTCCCTCACGTCAGGAACACAAGACTGCTGTCTCCACAGTCTCATCCTCTCCTGATCAACTTCTTTAGTCTGGGACATTAAAGTCTTAGGCAGAATTGTGTTTATCCCTGAAATTTATAGGGTTCCATGTACCTTAGAATTAGGGGGCCAAAGGAAGCAGTTCTACACTTCACATTAGTCGAATAGTTATTGAAAAATGTATAAAACTTTCAAGAAGACAAGAAGGCAGATTTAAAGAGAAAACAGATGCCATGTAATTAAATTTAAAAAAATCAATTAAATCCAATGGAAAGAGAACAACTATAAAATGTCATTTGGATGACAAAAATCACTTCTACCCCAGCAGCTCACAGTCTATTTAATCTAGTTTTTTGTATCCAGTCCTGTCCCTCCACTAATCTGTTTGCAAGAGTCAAGCAGATCATGTTGTAAAGATATAGAGAGACAATGTTGTGTGGTACAGAGCACAAAAAAATTCACATTGGTTGGCCTAAACAGAATCAGGCAACTCAAATAATGCACATAGTGCAAGCTGGACACAGGACCACTGTTCCAGTCTTTCCAGGGCTGGCTCAAGCTAAACTATTTGAGCATTTTGAGACTTTTTTCCTCCCAACATCCAAAGCTGTCACTTCTATTACATGCCTTGCTACTAGTATAAAAATGTCTCCTCCCTAGAGTCACAAGCACACTTTGCTTCTGTACCCTTGAGCACTGACAAAAAGTAGATCTGTTTTACGGTTTTTGATAGAAAGGATGCACATTTTTCTGCCTTTTCATTTAAAAATATTCCAGCTGAAATGAAAGCTGATTTTCCCCCCCCTTTTTTATTTTGTACTTGCCTTAAAAGTCAGTATTATGGCCTCTCTACTTGAATCCAGGAGATACATTAATTCAGAGCTTGATTTGCAGCATTCACAATTGGAGTGAGAGAAACTGGATTTGCAAGGTGGGGTCAAATTAAAAAATGCAGAATAACCAAGTGTAAAAACATAAGAATGAGCAAGCCAAATTCCAAAACTGTAAACAAAGCCTTTATTGCATGCTAGGAGACCTGCAAACCAATTTTGAATTTGAGGAACACGCTCACTTTATCTTTGTGCATCCTCTCCCTCACCCCTTCCTCTGTTTGAGTGCCCCTGGGCTGTACAGGGACTTGAGAGCTCAGGCAGACTCACACCAGTTGCACCCATGGACATCCTGATACAGACACTTTTCCCTTCCCTGAGGTGGGAACAGCACAGCCATGGGGTGAGAAGGAGTGTCTGGGTGACAGCTCTGCACAGGAGGGTCCAGGGTGAATCAGAGAGCAGCATGAGTCAGTGGCACTGACCCGCTGTGGAGAAGGGCACAAACCCTGGGGGTGAACACACAATTTGTCCTCAAAGACATAAGGATTAACCCTTCCATGGTTCCCAGCACTGCTGGTGGCCCTGCTGCAGCCCTGTGTTCAGCTGTGAGTAATGTGTCCCCGGGAAGACGTGGCGCAGGGAAGGAGGAGTTAAGAGAAGAAGATGAGAGGTCTGAGGTTTCGTCCTTTGAAGGAAAATTTAAAAAATTGGAATTGTATAGCCAGGAGGAGAGGAGAATCAGTAACACTCCTCGAGGACAGAAAACTCTGTTGTGAAGAACGCAATAAACTGGATTTTGTGTCCTAAAAATATCTGTACTGCATTAGACTAAAATTTTGCCTGCCAGGCTCATATTTCTGACAGCACCAAAGTGAATGTCTGGGGAAGTAAGAAAACAGGGCAAGTATATGAAAAATACTTTCCCCAAACACTCCGGCTCCCAGTTGTTTTCAGCTTGGAGACTTCCCAGTTGAGACTTTCACGTTTGCTATGAGTGGGACAAATGGCCACAGACCTGCCAGAGGAAATGGCACTTGAGGTTGATATCAGGAAATCTTTCCAACACAGGACAGCAAACCATGAGCAGGCAGGCTGGGGAACCAATATTCCTTTCATCAGTGCAAAGCATAGCTGGTGGCCCTGCCAAAAAAAAAGCCAACAAGCCTCCATTTAAAATAAATGGCACCAAATTCAAAATATCAGACAGGAGAATTACATGTTACATTCTTCTCCCCTAATACTCTGACCTTCTGCCAGAATGTGATCCGGCCTCTGAATTTACAGAGCTGGCACCCCTCGTCTGGAAGGCAGGAGCACAGTTACAAATGTAGAGCAGTCTGTTGGGTTCACACACTGCCAGCTGCGCCACAATTTGGGAGGGAAACAAAATTAAACTTGCTGCTATATTGGCAAGAGACAGAAGGAATGAGGCTTCAACAAACTATTACTGGAAGAAGGTACTCTGAAAATAACCACTGAAAAAATATGCATAAGGTGGGTCTGAGTGGTATGTGAAAAATTTAAAAATGAACACATTTTTATATGTATATAATATAAATATTATATTATAATATAATATATAATATATGTATATTATTATATTTGTTTTAATTATATCTATACTATATTATTATTATATATTATATAATTATATTATATATAATATTATTAGATATTTATACTCTTTAGAATTCAGTAAGTGAGTCAGTGAGATGAAGTTTCATGTGAAGCTTTGGAAAGCTGTTGCACAGACAAAACACAATGGTAAAAAATGCCTATATAGTATATGTATGGTATAGATATACTGTATATATATATAGTATATATATGTATATAAATACCTATATGCTACATATACAGAGAGTTAAATATTGAAGATTGCTGCCTGCCCCTTTGGTACATCAGAATTCACAGAGAAACTCAAAAAAACCCATTAAACCAAGTCTTGAATCCTCAGCTCACCTCTCCCCATTATTTCCACCAGCAACGTGTGAGCTTGGCTATCACTTTTCTATACAGTCCCAAAGTTACAGAGTCATTACTGGAGCTGACATTTGCTCTCACTTCATCCATTTCCTAAAGATTATTAATGTCAAACAAAAAGTTGGTTTTACACAGTTGATCCTTGACCTTCGCTGATGTTCCCAAGGAGCAGGATCTTTTTTCAGCAGCTCCAGCCCCTGCTTTCTTCCATGAGTCATCCAGCAAAGAAACACTTGCATTACTAAAGTTATCCTTCAGATCACACTGTGATCATGGTTTCTCTGGCATATTGTTTGCTCCTCTGTGCTTTCAATTTTCTCCTGGAATAGCTGTGTCTGAGGTGCAGCATTTGACTGCCTGACACTCAAATAATTAAAATACTTCTGGTTTGGTGGAAAACTGGTGAGAAGTGATGAAGATCAATTTATTCTCAGGGATCTGTAAAATTCGCATACCAGCTTGTCAGTGCCAGGGATCAAATCTGCTCCTGCAGGAGCAGACAGGGAGGTGGCTTAGTCCATGTGTTCCTGATACTGCTTTGACAGGATCAGACATCCCAAATGCACCTGGGAATGAATTATGTACATGCTTTTTGTTCCAATGTTTCATAGAGATACCTGAGTAAATAAAGACATCTTGATAAGGAGCCTTGTTTCGGTGGTTCTTTTGGGCTGTGCTCCAAAAGCAGCCTTGGAAGCTCAGAGGCAGTTTTAGGGAGTCTGAGGGTCCACCCTAGAAGCATCAACATTTCCCAACCCCATTTTGGAACCCTTCTTGATTTTTCTTTTTCTTGTGCTCAGTCACACAGTCTGAACAGCGCTGCAAAGGGACAAGGTCAGCCTCATCTTCAGCATACTCAAGACTGGGTATTGCTGTGCCATCTAAATACAAGTTTATTGTGGAATGCATCTAAAACATCTAAAGGCATTTCAGATACTGCACACAGTACAAAGACTATGTCGCTGTATGCCACATTAAAGAACCATATTTTAAAGTTGGCAGTGGAATTAGCTGTTAACAGAGTCACACAATTCCAGTGCCTTCATTGCCCCTCTGTGATCTGGTGGCACAACATGATGGAAGCATCACATACCCAGTTCTTGTGTGCTGAGACCACTTTGGGTCTTGCTTTTTTCTACATCTCATAACAAAAACAAAGCATTCAAACAAGAAATATGTGAATTCTTGTTTAGGAAGGCAGCAGAAGGGCATAAAATGTAATCTCCTCAAAGGAGAACTGACCTCATGTTGAACCCAGGTACTCTCTTCAAATATTGGACTATTAAATATAGGGGACCCGTAATCTGCAAAAATGCACTTGGTGAGTTTTTATATAACTTGTTTATGTGTCACACCAGCATTGAGGTCAAGAGGGCTTATATATACGCCAGAAGAAAGGGAAAAGCATGTGGCAGCAAATGCCAGACACTCTGCTAATGGACTCGAGTGGCCTGGTGGGGAGCAGGATATTGAGTGATGGAGAGCTACTGGTGACAACACCAATGTACAGCAATATGCCAATAATAACACCTTTTCTTTCCTAGCCAGCATGCTGGAAATCCCTCAAGAGGAGTTTTCTGACCATGCAAACCACTCCCTTGTGGATAATCACAGAGCTCCCAGGCACTGGGTGCTCCTGTCTTTCTCCCTCAGGGTTTATTTTTTTCCTTCTGCTTTTATAGACTGCCAGGGCAGGATCCTGTACTTGTACTCTATTTCCAGTAGCCAGTGTGGATGTAGGAACAGTACTTTTACAATTCCTTTCAGATCAGGGTGAGATCCTGGGAGGTGTATTTCCGCTTCTACATACTCTATGGGCACTGAAGAGCTTTCTCCTTGTCATCCCATCTTCTAAGGACCAACTGCAGCCTGCAGGGACTTAGAGAAGGAAGAAACAGAAAATTAAAAAATATCCTGGAAAGCAGATTTGTAGGCAGCCAAGCCAGTAGGACATACTGTCCTACTAATACAGTTCCTTTGTCCCTGGACATCCTCCTTCCTTAAGTAAATGCCATTCCTCTCTTGTCATCTATGGCATCCCACTTGGCAGGACAGAACACGGGCCGTGGTTAGTCCAAACTAAATCTGGGGCCTTGCACTTACTGCTTTATTATCTAGGGGTTGACAAGCAATGGGCAATACCAAAGCTTTCTGATCTCCTTCCTTGGTGGAAGCACTAAAAGCTGTCTATTTAAAAGGCTTTGTAAATACCTTCTCACCAATTTGCACAGAATCCCCAGGGAAAACGGATGTTTGAGGCTTCCATCCCTCTATTTCGTGGAGGCTAAACCAGTTGATGAGCTCAGGAGTTGAGAGAAAAGAAGAGAGGGAAAGATAGAGGTCATGTACAGATGGTTTCCTAAGGAAACTGGTCTGAACTCACTAGAGTGGAACTAGAGAAATTGTTCAGGCAAGAGTTACAGTGCTGTGTTTGTCTAGGAGAGCTAGGATGCCATGGACCAGGGGAGCTTGGCATTGGCCATGTTTGGAAATCACACTGCTGATAGAAATCACCATTGCTGGTAGAAAACCATAGACCTAAATAAGTTGGTATTACAAGCAAACATTTTTAAGGTCTGCTTTTTCAGGGATTTACATGGAATGTATAATATCATGGCACCAAAATCCATTATTAAATACAAAACAAACACTCTCCCCAACTTAAATAAATAGATAACAATTTAGTAAATAGACAGCCACAGTACCATACAGAGCTCTTCTCCATTTTGGCTATACATCAGTGCAGAGCCTTTTAAGCCATTTGTAAAATAGGTCAGTTTATTTCACCACCAAATTCCCTCCTGAAGCATGAAGTAAAGGGTAAAGTGGCTCATGTTGCAGCACAGGAGAGAAAGCAAATGCTAGACTCATGGGCCTTTTGTCAAAAGCTGGGACCTTTCAGGCAAACATCATTGTAGATGTAGCAGTACTCTTCATTTGCTGCTTTTTGAGGGAAAACATTCAATTTTCCTCTTAATTTATTCGACCAACTGCACTCCAAGCAATGCTTGTTCTTGTTTTTTCACATGGGGGTGGTAGGGCATGACAGGTAATGGTTTACAGGTGGTTCTATTTACCTCTGCTACTCAGGCTCAGAGATCAGAAATAAATCTTTCTGCAGTGAACAGAAGCAGCTATTTCAGAGTTATTTTCTGCTGCATGCCTCAAAGTGTAACAGGCGGGTCATTTTTCAATTTGTTTAGATTCAGTTGGCGTGGCCAAATGAAATGTGGCTGATTACTTCAGCCTCCCTTTTGGGTGGTGTTCCAAAAACCTGCAGCAGGATGCAACAAGTAATCCTTGTGCAGAGACGCTGCAGTGATTATGGCAGCATATGGACTGAATTTACTATTGCCCTTTAGGCAGGTAAAACTGATCATGTACATGGCACACGGTAGAGAGAAGCTAGACTTTGGCACTTAAACTGTGTTTGTCTGGCTGTCTGCTGCAACAGCCTCTTGGCTTTTGTGAAAACAAATATTTTCTCAATATGTCATTTTCTCCTCTGAGTTGTGAACACATGTAAAAAATAAGATAAACATCAGAAGGCAAAGCAAATTCTCTTTTCACGTTGCAGCACAAAGTAAAAAAATGTAGCTGCCAGGCTCAGAGGGACTCAGTGCAATTCAGTTTCTGCAGCAGTGACCATCTCAATGTTCTCTTCACCACAAAAATAGTGCAAGTTCAAGTTGAACCTCAGCTGCCATATGGCATTAGGTCTCGTGTACTGCAAATTCAGCTCTGGCATGAAGGTTTCTGGTGGGATCTGTATTACTGTTCATTCCTCCATACAAAATGTGCATGAAGTCAGTGAATTTACCAAAACTCCCATCTACCAAAAAGAAGAGTGTTCCCCTGATGATTCCATGTGTGCTTTGGGATACCATAACACACCACAGTGTGGGCAGGAGCTCAACAGGCTGCTGGGTAAGGACGGGTCCACAGCTCCTCTCCCCAGCTTCTCCCAGTGATATACTCTCTGAATCACAGCTATATTTCAAACACTCTTTCTTTCCCCACTTTACTTTTTAAAATTTCTTTCCTGGGGTCCTCAGTTGAGCTGTCTCCTTGTAACAACTTACTCTGATCCATTTCTCAGCCAATAGTCTGGCACACCTTTGTCTGCACATTTTTAGCCATTTTTCCTCCTAATGCTACCAGTACTAGGAGAACAACCCATTGCTGATCTTGCATCTTCAGTACAGAAACACCACAAGCTTTCCAGGCTGATAAAAGGAAAGGGTATGGCCTGTCCTCATCCCAGATCTCTCTGGTGCTCCCTCAGTCCATCTCCCAGGAAGGTAGAGGACCTAAATATTTAGTTCTTACTTTGTTGTTCTCATTGCAGTATCTAATCTGCTTCCAGAAATACATGAAGCAAAGTGACTGGCACCCGTCACATCTCAGCACTATCCTCCTCTGCCCTGGGGAAGAAGTGTGTGCAAAGGAGTATCTTGGCTTTGAGCCCATCTATTTTAAGCTTGATTTTTCTAATGCAGGGTTTATGTATGTCACTTCCCCACCCCAGACACAAACAGACCATCTGCTCACTTTTGATCTAACTTCACAAAGGGACAAAAGCCCTGAAGACAAGATGCCCTGACAAGGGCCAGGCAGAAGAGAGAGGAGAGAGTTTCCCACACCCTGAGTTCTTTCATAGGTGCCATGGGCTGCCTCAGTTGAGCAGCCACTATCTGCTCTTCGTCCTGGTCCTCTAGCTCATATGAGTGGACACAAAGCAGCTTGAGGCACAGCAACTGGGAAGCTGATGAACAATTCCATGGGAAGACATTCCAGTGATGATGGTGGCAGGCCATGCCTTAGCCTTCTGTGCCAGGTGGTGTGCAGGCAGTGCCTTCATTCAAGGGGTGTTGTGATGCTCTAGGCAATCCGAGAGGTCCAAGTTACAGAGGCCAAGTCAATGCTGTGCAAAGCTGTTTGCTAAAGAAAAAGGAGGGTGTTGCTCCTAGGCACAGAGCTGGACATGTGTAGTGATGCACAGCACACACCCAGCAAGTGTTTTCCATATAGGGAAAATTTAAGACTCACCCCTTAAGGTAAAGAACTCAGAAACTTCGATACCCTCCTGACAGGGATTGGCTCAGTGTCAAGAGATCAGCACCTATTGTCACTGTTCTTCAAACCCTACATCTCTCTCTAGGGGCTGCAAGCCAGATTGTCCCTCCTAGAACATTCAGTATTTAGGAAGGAGCACAAAAGAATTAAAAAGGATTTTTGGAAGGTTTTAAGCAAGGTTTTCTCAGACACCTGTGCACATCTTATAATTTATTTTCTGAAACGTTTGTTATTTTGCTATTTGTCCTTATTAAACCTCTTGCTTTACAAAACACCTCTGAAGGGCAGTCTCACTAATTAATTTCAGCCACTTCTCTGCAAAGGCTGGACCCTCAGAGACTGATAGGTTGGCATGTAGTTTATATAAGACTGACCAGGTGTTAACCTGTCTCAGACGTGGTCAGCAAACACTGGAGCAGTGCTGCAGCTGAGGCTCAGGTAATGAGATGGACCTTCTGAAAACGGTGCTGTGTGTGGATGGATTTTTATCAAAACACTGTCCTATGCCTGGCAGCTCCATCGTGCTTGGATGTTAGAGAAGATTAATCCAGCTGCACAGGCCATGTGTGTCTCAAGACCTAATCCTGACACATGGAAAGATATTGTTTTAGGGTAAAGATGAGACATGCAGCTGATCACAGAGCTCCTGCAGAAAGGCACCCAGTGCTGGAGGGCTCACTTGAAGTAGGGGGATTTGCCACCACCATGTGCTTTGCTTCTGGGCAGCCCTCAAAGCAAGTGCCACGGTGGTAAGTGGGTGTCTTAGTGTAGGACACAGCATGTGGACAACCCTGTCACAACAGATTTTTGGCATCTGGATCACAGCTGGTGCACAGCACTCAGGGACCATGAGCATCTCCAAGGCAGCTATTGATCACAGCCACCCACACAGCTGATAGCTCCTCCAGTTTCTCCGTTACCAGCCCCAAAATATTTTGGCAGGAGTTGCAAGAGCTGCGAGGGGCTGCCTTCATTATGCTCCTCCTTGCCTGGGAGCAGCTGGGGCTCCTGCCTGGGCTGCCAGGGATTCATGGGATGTAACTTCGAAAAATATTTTCTCTTGGATCTATTCTCCATTCCAAGCATTACTTCTGTCAGGGAGGATTAATGAAGCATGTCATTTATTAAATGGGAGCATTTGGCTTCAGCAAACTCATGTGGTTGTTTACTATTTGCTTCTATGAACACTGTTTTTGAGAAATGTTTCTGTTTTAATCTGTACATTTGCTGTAATCTCTTCCTTTACCTCAGCATTTCTACAGGTTAACAGCATCAATAAACATTTATATGCCACATGCTGAACAAAACTACCTGCCCACAAACACTGTTTACTTAATTTGCTTAAGCCAGTTGGTTATTTATTTACCTGGCATTTAGCTACAAGGGACAGCAGGCAGCTTTCTAGTTTAACAGTGCTAGCCAAACATATTGACTTAAAACTTATACATATGCATTTGATAGGAATGAAAAGCAGCTCTCTGAAATAATTCTGAGCTCCTGAATAAACTTAATACCTTATCTCACTTTTCGGTCATTTATTTTCTGGAGGTTTTTTGTGACTTGCTTTTTTTCGATGTAAAGAATATAGAAAAAGAGAACAGAGAGGAAATGTTTCTAAATCTATCTGCTTTTAAAGCACACTAAAGATGGGGTTTTTCCTTTTGATGCTCCTAAGAACTACTAAAAATATGGGAAAGTGAATATGTTAGATACACCAGACTGTGAATTCTTGCCCAGGTTTTATTTAAACAGGTATAGCTTGTATGACTGATGTGAGCAGACTAGGAGGAGGGCTGAGATGACACCTTTGGACTCACCGTTTAATACTTGTTTTTCTTTCACTGTCTTTCAAAATAGATGAGTTTTATGAGACCCATGAACTGCAGATGTTTGGGATATCTGCCTACTGTCCAGGTCAAAAAAATAATGGTCCCTGAGCATAACTTCTCAAAGGAGCAAAGTGTGGTCAGCATGTGAATGTTCTGATTCTGAATATAAATATTTGAGAAAAAAAAATGTAAGAGATATTAAAAAAATGAAAAATGGTTGTAGTACAGCCAAGATGCTGAGCTGCTGGAGGAAGAGGAGGTCATAAAGGTGAGCTGCAGTAAAAAAATACCTGTGTTATTCATTAAGTGGCAACACCTTGCTTGTCTGCAAAATACCATTTATGTCTGAATTTCTGACTGTTTCTGTCTCCAGTCAGGGACTGTTAAGATAATTTATATTTCATGTTTTAGAAAATGTCAGGAATTAATCAAGGAATCAAGAGCAAAGCTCAGATCTGCTCTCGTTCAGTGAGACCCCTGTCCATGAGGTTAAAATTCTACCATTAATCTTTTCCAATTGCATGTTCTATTGAAGGAAGTAGAGATTGGTTAAGCTCTTCTGACTCCTCCTGGTCGCTACAATTTTTCTTTTGGAGCTGTGTCTTTCCACAAGAAAGGCATCAGGATGGCAATGTCAGCGCTCTGAATTACCTTTGCGTGCATTGTTTCTTTGTGGAGAACATAAAATACTGCAATTTATCTGCAGTGAGAAAGGTTTCTGCATCAAAACGTTTCTTAACTGTGTCTTGTGTGGTTTGCCTCTCAGTAAAACAGTAGAAAACACTTACTCCTCTTCTTTTCTGTAGCATGAAGGTGCTAAGGTCTCCTGTGAAAGTCAAACACATGCCAAAAACAGTCAAGGCAGCTCTTGCTTTAAAAGATGAGCAGCTGAAGGATGAAGCATGGGAGATGAGGGGAAACAGCAGAAAGAAATAAAAAGCCAGTGAGGCAAGAAGGGGTTTCTTACCTTTTGTGTGAGAACAGAGGGAGGACATCAGAGGCAAACTTTGTACACACAGCAAGCCAAAGTATCAGAGCTGAACAGAGGTGACAGCTCAGCAAACTCTGGGCAGGCTGGAAAACAGACCTCTCACATCTTTCACATTGTCACCCAACACCATGCCAACCACCTTCTTCTCCCTTTTTGGAAGAAAAGACATTATCTCTGTCACCTTTCCCATTTCTCTGTTGGAGAGACACCAAGCTGTGGGAGAGGCTGTGATGGAGGTGCTGCAGGGTTGGGCTGTCAGCCCAGCAGAACAGATGATGTCCCTCTTGGAGAGCCCAGTGCAGACTGCCCAAGCCTCCTGACAGAGGTGTGGAGATCCTCAGGGCGTGATGCTGATGTCTGGTCATCCTTACTGGGTCTTGGAGCAACAAAGATTTAGGCACCATTATTGCTTTAAGCTGGCCTCAGAACAGTAAAATAAAAAAAAAAAAATAAAAAAAGGTAAAACCCCAAGGATTGGATTGAACAATACAGGAGTGAATCAGAGAAACCACCCACATCCGCCTTTGAGTTTGTTACCTACTTCCACGACATCCAAGGATCCAGCAACTTTTTTTTTACTTCAAACAGTGAATTCATTAAGACATGCTAATTCCTTTTTAAAAACATCAACTGGCCTAATCACATTATAATTTTAAAAAATACATACTCTCATCTTTAATTTATTTTCCAGCATATTCAGGATCTCATTACAGAACAGCATTTCCAATCCAAGAGTGACCTAAAGTTTAACAAAACCCTTAAAGGATTCAGTCCTCCAAAAAAATAAATGTTTGTTTTCCCATCAGATTAATCGTTATTCACACAATTCCGTACCTCAGTTGTGCTGATGACTCTTGAACACAGACTGGAGCATCACCTTCCAGAGGAAAGCTTTCCATGGCAATCTAAATTCCTCACAAACAACAGTTATGCTTGAAATTCCATCGAGAATGTTTTTTTATTAGTTTATGTTTTCCCATCTTCTGTTGCCTTAAACCAGAACTGCCTTTATCTAACTTGTGAGATACTTGTTCTCTGAACCCTTTTAATGTAAATGTCGCTCCATTTTAAATTGTATTTCAAGTGGAGATTAAGAACACTCCTAGAAATGCGTTGGGGTGTTTTAACAAACTGCTGTCTGGTGAGGCAATATGTCCCTGTCACTCTGCTTGTAGCTTTATTACATCAGAAACTTTCCCAGTACCTGAGGCTGAGTCTGGGCTGCATATTAATCAGTGCATATTAATTAGCTGCAAAGCTTCAAACACGTAGCTTAATACAATGGTAATAATTTCTGAAGTTCCTAAATGTGAAACTGGGTGAATGTGTTGATAATGAGTTACTTTATGCTGACATCAAGTGGTGTCTCTTCAGTGAAAACACACCAGCACAGCTGCTGGATGCTGTAACTGATTTGGCACAGGCACAACAGAAAAATATTTGTGCTCCTAGCACAACTGAGGCAGTGCTGGAAGCTCTCAGCATGCAAAAGGGCCACCACTCATCTGCTCAGCAAACTTGTGACTCCAGAGCTGACACAATGCATTTTGCCCCTTCCCTTCCCAGCACCATACTGGTGTGTTGTGCTCTTTCCCAGTGGAAGCAGGGCCAGTGGTCAGCATGGGTGGTCTGAGCAGGGTGTGTCACAGGCTCTCCTGCACAGCCCTGGGGAAACAGCCCCACTTTGCCCCCATGCCACTCTGGCTGACCCTGAGCAAGGCAGACTGGCAGGGGGCCAGCTCCGTCCTGCCCTGAGCAAGGCTGATGCCTGCTTGCATCTCCTGGGTAACACTTGTGCTGCCGAAAAAGTGCTCCACCTGCTGAAAAGGATCAGAAGAAAGAGGAGGATGAGATCCTGCTATGGCTGTGCTCACGCTGCCAGGCAGCTGGGCAGCACAGGCAGTCCTGGGGCTCAGGTTTGGGAGGCAGATTTTTGTTGAGATCCATTACAGATCACAATCAAATTGTTTGTTGGGTGGAGAAATATGACATGCTTGAATTTTCTATGTAGTCTTCATCTGATCCCCAAGAACAAGTGTCCGTGTGTCCATCTCTCCGTGTGTCCGTGTGTACATCTGTCCTTGTCTCCACCTGTCTGTGTGTCCGTGTGTCCGTCTGTCCATATGTTGTTGTGTCCATCTTTCGGTGTGTTCATCTGACCGTGTGTTCGTGTGTCCATCTGTCCATCTGTCCGTGTGTCCATCTGTCCATCTGACTGTGTGTCCATCTGGATCCACGGTACTGTCTTTTGGCTTGTTATGTACATCACCCCATAACACTCTGTCTCTCCTGCAATTTTACATTAAAACTTTTTCCTACTTTTCCCCGAACTTTGAGATCAGGCTGGAAGAGCAGATCTTTAGCAGCACAGTGATGAAAGCTTAGGAGCAGTGGGGCACCGTGGACTGTCCCTGCAAACTCCCACCACCACATCTCCCTCCACAGCTGAGCCAGTCCGGTGCGGTGTGAGGACACCCTGCAAACACAAAAAGTACAACCAGCGCCTCACAGAAACACACTGCTGGCTTCCTTTCATTTCCCCCTCCATGTGATTAGTCTGTGCCTGCAGAGACTGGGCCAGGAGCAGGGTAGAGGTATTAATGAGGATTTCACCAAAGGCTGCGCTGCTGGTTGTGCAGTTCTCTCATAATTGCCAGGTTTCCCCGCGTTTGGGCTCAGCTGTGAAGGCAGCAGGAGGGCCCAGAGCCCTGTCAAGGAGGACACGATGCGCTCAGCTGGAGGGAAGCAGCTCTCCAAAAGCTCTGACTCAGGCGGACTCGTTAAGCCACCCCACATTCATCCAGCCTTGTTAAAGCCCGACATAAAAATAAAACCGCTTGTCGGCTGTGATTAAATTAGTGCCCCTATGAAACTTTGATATGCCTTCTGAAAATTAGTCGCGTTCAGAAAGCGCCGTCCTAAATGTTTCATCACGAGCTTTCCACGGCAGCGGCCACACTGCAAATCTTTTTATTTACAAGGAGAATGTTTTAGGTTAATTGCAGTGTTAAAGACAATGCCAGCTCTCTGCTGAATTGCCTCTTGCACGGAGGCTCGCTCCCACTTCCCAACCAACATTTGTGCAAAATGTGTCTCATTGTGTTTTGAAACACACATCATTTCTTATGCCAAGATTCATAATTTGGGTAGGTTATTTTAAGTAGTCTAAACAAGACACTGTGGGAGCAGTGCTGGGATGATTAAAAGCATTTGTGTGTTGCACAATGCTGTTACTGAGGGACCCTGTTTGCAGCATAGTCTATGTAGGAGGGTATAATTCCTCTCTGTGCTTTAATAGCCAGGCTTGGTGGTTTAAAACCAGGGTGAGCTCTACGGTGCAGCACAATGCAAAGAGAAGCGTAAAGCTGTCAGTAGAGCAGTACAGCTGTTATTGTTAGTGCTGTTTGTTCAGTGGTAATTACATTCTAGACTTAATGCAAGTCATGAAATAACAGCTCCTGCTCTGAACTGTTTGCAGACTTGGATGATATGTGGTCTGCACCAGGCTGGCCACTGGGTCTCCAGCCCTGATGCATCCTCCTCCTCTCTGGGGAAGAGTTTGCTCCTCTGGCACCAGCAGCCAAATGCTGAGCAAGCCAAATGTGTGCCCTGGCTCTCGACAGGGAGAACATGCTTCATCTGCAAGTGTTTGGTAGGCAGGGGCAGGAATTTGGAGCTGGGGCTTTCACATATTGGTGAATACCACCAAAAACAAGGTAATGGGGCAACTGTAAAACATGGATGTCAGTTTTCTTATAACATTGCAAAGAATCTGAAAGTCACCTTCACATGGAAATGAAATTGTGGTATTACTAATTTTGATCAATTAGTGAGGACAGTGGATTGCAAAGAAAAACTTGATGTGTGGTTACATAAGGAACAAGAACAATGTTTTAGGCCTCTTTGTTACGGTGGTAGCAGCCACCAGTAACAGTTTTCCTGAAACCAGGATATATCCCAGAGTGCTGCCTTGTGTTCCAGCCCTCTGAACAGCTAGTTATTCCTTCAGGAGTGGCTTTGAAGTCTCTAACACCTTCATCTTTTTTCTTGACTAAAATTCATAAAAATATATGTCCTTTACTGGGGGAAAAAAAAATAAAAAAGTTGCCTCTTGAAATCTTTACAATTTTTTATGTTGAAGAAAACACAATGCTCTGTGATTCATTTGTTCTCTGAAGAACTCAGTCACAGAGTTTCAATAATGAGTGGAACTTTTCAATCTTTTAACATAAATAGATGGGTTGCTTGTCTTCATAGGCTGAAACCACTAACCAATCCTTCAACAGATAACCTTACTGCCAGCTTTACAAGGAAAGAAAGGCTCTCAGTTAAAAAGCAAAACCACTTAGTATACATAACACATGCAGTACTGGCATTTTTAAATTAGGTTAATGTGTGCTTGGCAATAGAAGGAAAGAACCATTTTGTGGTATCACATTTTCTTCAAACACTGTTTCCAGGCTGCCACAATTTCACCTTCATAAGAGGCTTCAGGCAAGATGTGGCATACGTAAGAAGAGAGAAAGCAAAAGCTGCTTCACTGATATCAAGCCTTGGCTGCCCCACTGGATGTGGATTTTCCATGGGGACTTGGGGTTACCCAGAGCTGTGTCCCACCACCAGCTGTGGCAATCAGCCATGTGCATGTGAAATGAGCCCAGAGACATCTCCTGTCAGCACAAGCTGCCACGTGCTGCAAAGCTTTCAAAAAGCAAAGTCCTGATGGTGGATATTAGTGAGGAGGGTGAAGGGACACAGCTTCAGAGGAACTGCAAACATGTGCAGAAATAACCCTGCTTTTGAATGGTGTTATGCAAAAGAGCATGGCAGCAATAACTCTGAGAAGGAAGAAAGCTTTAGGGAGTTACTGACACAGGTGTCATAACCCAGGAAAGAGAACAGACCTGTCATCAGAAGGAAAAACAAAGTGCAAAGGATTTGTGAAGCAGTGGTAACACTGCTTAGAGACTACGTACTATAGAAAGTCTCTTATCATTTGTGTACCAGAAACGGACAAATTAATAGTGTAACACCCTGCAAAGTAGGGTGTCCACATTCTGAATTGCTAAAATAAAAATGCCAGATGAGGAGCATTTCCAAGTCCTCAGAAAGCTTACTGTCCTGGGGTGACTGTGATGCCTCTGTATCCCCAGTCGTCTGTTCTGTGTGTGCTGTAGGTTGTGTTCTGTGCCTTTAGGAGTGGTTCTGAGAGTGAGCAGAGAAGAAGACACGAGCAGTTTGTTTTAAAAAGTGTTCACTCCTCCACATTCCTTTTTTTTTCTTCCTCAGGATGGTGTGTTCGTCGGTTACTCAGACAGTGACCAGGGAGAGGTTTTTATTTTTCTTTTAGTTAGTTTAGCTAGCTGAGACAAAAAAGCTTCCTGGACTGTTTTTTTTCCTTTTTCTTAGGACTGTTTAAGTCTGCTCTGGACTGAAAACTCAGAGAAGGACTGGGATCCAGAATCCGTGGCCCACTGGGGCCTGGACCTCGGCATTTTCCAGCACTGAAGGGACTGAGATTGATAAAAGACTGAGAAAGAGCTGAGCTAACTCCTGGCAAGGACTTCCTCAGTTTTGCCATCTCTCTTTGGAGCAGCGAGAGGTTTTGTTGGTTTTTTGTTGTGTGTTTTTGTTTTGTTTTTTTTTTCATTACTCATGCTCGTGGGCATTTTGTTTGTTAAATAAATAGTTTTTTCCACTTTTGTCTGAGGAAATTCTTTTTCCTGGGCCAACTGGAGGTGAGGCCATTTGGGTTTGCTCCCCAGAGGAACCCCATTCAGAGGTTTCCTCCCAAATTTGCCCTAAACCAGGACACTTACTAACCCAGAGGCAGAAGGAATTACTGATATCATAGCAAGAAGAATTACATCTTTGAAGTCACACAAACACAGTGAGATTCAGCCGCAGAAGGTATCCATCATAAGAGAGATGGTCAGCTCAGATGCCCATCATGCATGGATGATGCAAACTAAAATACTTCAGGCAGCCCAACCACTCAGTGCTTCCCTGGCTAACCCACCAGCCTGCCACAGATCAGCAGAGCTGACAGCTGAGCTGAGAGCAGCAAAGAGCCCAGCCTTTGGGCACACCCTGCAGTGGGTGAGGAAACTCTCTTGCCCAGAGATCCAAGTGATTAAGCTTGTCAGTGCTCAGAGCTGAAGGAAAAATTCATCAATATGCCTCCTTCAGGCAGGCACTTCTGTATAATTTCAGCAGTACAGAAAGAAGACTAAGCTCATTAGCTAGGCTGGAACTGATAAACTCCTCTACCAGGATATATTCTTTTCAGTTACACACAGAAGAAAAATCTTCTGTCAAGGTATGTTTAGGTGCTGTGTGCTTTGAAGCCAACAGCATTAGCATGGCTCTTATTCAAATCCTAGATAAGCTGAGAGACCACATGCTTTATTCACTGGCTGAGGAATCTGATAAGGCCATTTTCCTCCAGAAGTTAAAATAAGCCTCCAAGCAAGATATTTCCCTGCCAGTAAGAACTCACCCCTATACACATGAGTCTTATTTGGGGAAACATTAATGAAGGGAAAAAATTAAAATTACTTTTTGTGTCCTGTGTGTGGAATCAGTCTGCCTTCCCGGGATCAGAGGAAGATGGATGGGGCATTTATCACGTGTGACATGAAGAAAAGTCTGGTGTGGACCTGCCATGTTTAAACACCAAAATGCAGTCATCAAAAATGGGGTTCAATCAAGCTTACAGCTGTGTCCTGGAGAACCTGCAGTCTTGCCCATGATCAAGTCCTCTTAAAAAAAAAGTCTACACCCAATGACATGTTGCAAACAAGCCATTGCAGATCATGCAGTTACAATACTTGCCAAAAGCATTTGTTGAGTTGACTCAGCTCTTCAGCAGGAAGGACGCAGAAAATTACCATGTTTTTCAAAACTTGGTTTCAGGGAATTGGCCATCTTAAACTAACTCATTCTTTGCTGCTCTCCAGGATTTCCTCTTCTGCCCCACTCAGGTTTGTGTGGCTAAAAGTTAACCCTATCAAGCTGGTTCTAGATGAGAGAAGCAGATGAGCCCTGTTCACCAGCACCATGGGTGAGCAGGAAGCAGGGAGGGCTGCACAAAGAGCCCAGGGGATGGAGGCCCAGACTGGCCTCTGCCTCCTTCTGCTGCAACTTCTCATTTTTCCAGGGCTGAGATGTGGGATCACCATGGGTAGGATGATGCAGGCTTGACCAAGAGCTATCCAACAGGTGAGGAAGGAGCACCATCACAACTGTTCAGTAGAGCTCCATGAGGCTGTTTATGAAGCCTTTCTTGCATTAGCATGAAAAGCACTACTTCTCTGGGTAGGGCATGATTTTGCTGCCAAGCATCCTCTCGTCATTTGCTGGAAGAAGTGTTTAAGTATTTCAGCAATGTTTGTGACAACATCTGCCAGGCACAATTCAACTCAATGCCTTTTAATGATTCATTTTCATGAATTGTCCAGCTATTTTAAGTGCACTGCAGTTACTTCAGAGGCAGTAGTAATGAAAACTTAGCACTTTGGATTTCTTACACTGTCAGGGTAAGCACAAGATGTGGGCCATTGCAAGCACCCAGGGTAAGTGCCTTTACAAGAGCTCTAATATAATTTCTTGGGAAGTGATCCAGATTATTTATGGTATAATTAAAGATATGGTACAATTAATTTGTAATTCTTCACTTGCATGGCAAATCTCCTTTTGATTAGTAAATATGCAATAGTTAAGTGCTATTATGGAAAAATATATTTATCATCAGACAGAGGGGGTGTCATCATTAAGTACATAATTACAGATCTATAATTGTAAGAAAGGCTATGTAGGCAATGTCTAGAGATACAGACATCTTTAAAAAAACATCATAATTTGTGCTCTCAGGGGACACAAAGCCACTGAAATGTGTACCTTTGAGTGCCTGGCAAAGTATTGTGTGCACATCAGGAACTTGGGATGGCCAGCAGCACACAGCTGTGGTTCAGCTCCCTGAGACAGCACCTTCTCCAGCAGTCCTGCCCTTGATTTAATTCACAGCTTAAGATGTGAAAGAGGCTTTAAACAGAATGGCAGAAAGAGAGGACAAGTCTTGGAGAATTCACCTTGTAGGCCATGTAGTGATTTACCTTCTACACCAGGGAAACAAAATTAAAGTTCTTCTCAAGGAAGGCCACATTTCAGAGCAACTTTGCCCCTCTTCTGGAGAGCCATAGATCATCACAAGATGTACAAAACAATAGAAGATCAAGCTTTGACTGTTTTGTTTAAATCCTCGGGGTCACACTTTTTTCCTGTCAGGTGGTTATTGAAGGTGAGCTGCAGAGAGTGGGACAGGTAGTTGAGATAAAATGTCAGGTGCCAATGAAATGCTTCCCTACTCACTTTGGCTGCATACACTTAGGGACTTGCTTAGTTCATGCTGCTAGCACAGCTGTACAATAACCTACTCCAGCCATTTACCCCTGGAAATTGGACTTCAGACACTTTTTGTCACATTGTAATGTAAGCCCATTATAATGTGGAAACATGGGCATAAGAGGATTTCCAGAAAAAAGGGCTCTAGCTGCTCTCCTAAACCTTCCAGAGAGTTCTGATACTGCTTTTTAACATTTTGTCCATCCAACCCTGCTGTTTGCAAGGAAGCAGGGATAAAGGCATAAATAAAGCTGTGGGGTGTGATCTGCATTTTGAGCTGGGAGCTACTGCTCTGGCACAAAGAATCATAGACAATATTGCAGAGTGCCGTGTATGTGACTAATGGTAACAAATGTGCTTACTCCTCTGATTTTGCAGAACACAGAATTCGTGAGAGCATTTATGTAAAATTGGAAATGATTGATTTCTATGCAAACTTCCTAACTGGGCTTCTCCAATTCATCCTGAAGGAGACATCAAGTATTTGTTCTTGTATCACAAGTGTTCCACACAGATAGAAAATTTTCAAATGTTTATCAAAAATAAATTCTCATTTACTGTCTACTTTTCAAAGCAAATTAGTTGAGCTGCCTTGCAAGTTCCAAAGGATATACCTCATTTAAAATACATATCACTTCAAGAGGAATGCCATAAATGTGTGTTCCCAGCAATGAACAGCTGGAGATTGCTTTTTTTAGGCCAGCCTCTTGCAAAAAAAAAGTTGACCTTCGCTTTTACACCCATCATATGAGGCATTCCCCAAGTAGTGGCCATTAGAGTAAATGTCCAAAAAATATTTGAAATGAAGTCAAGCAGCCTTGCCAAAGTGTGAGCAGGGGAAGCAACCACTGCAGGAGCAGAGTATCTCTACTCCAGTGGACCTGCAAGAGCAGAGAATGGCCAGGAAAGTCAAGGACTTGATTGCAGCAGATTTCCCCCAGTGGAGGCTGCAAAAGCACCACAATAAATTCCCATTGGCTGCTTGTGTCTCTGCTCAAGGAAAATCTGTAGTGCTGCAGCTCTGTGGTGTTGGTGCCAGGAAAGGCATTGCCCACCATGCTCCAGCACTGATGAAGTGACCCTGACAGCTCCAGGAGAGGCTGTGCAGTCCAGGCTCCCCAGATATCCTCTGCACCTCCCTGGTGTCTTGCTGGAGTTGGGGAAGATCATTACTTCACCATCTGAAGAGCCAAGCAAATATGCTTTAATTGGATTCAGCGTTGATCACAATATTGATTTAAGTTGGAAGATAGCCTGTGCATAGAAGCAAAACATATTTGGATGAAGAGGAGTCATTTACAGCTTCCCAGGGGAGAATAATTCTAGTTATAAGTGATGCTTGCCAAAATCCATTACCTGGCATTATAGATGAAGGAGATAAATTAATATCATGATTACCTTTTCTAAAAGTTAATGAATTTATCAAAGGCTTGCAGTGAGTCTAGTGCAAATGAGCTCAGAGATACACAGTCCTCAGTCACACCCTTATAACCAGGGAATGTCCCTAGTTGTAGGATCTGCCTTAACAGTTGTGGAGGTTTTAGATTATTTTTCTTTCTAGGGCTATATTGATAAGTATATAAGAAGTAGAGCCAAATCCCACTGTTCTCATTTAAGTGAGAAAAAAAATTGGTGTGGTTACTACTGATAGCACAGTTAATGCTCTGTTAATACAATGGTCTGGAAATGATGGGTCAGTAAGAAGGGACCAGTTTCTCCCACATAATATTAATAAGCAAAATAAGTACCTTCTCAGTACTGATTTTATGGGAATAAAAATTAAGTCTGACATTGCAGCTGTAAATTCAATATGATTTCTTTACAGGTCAACAGGGGGTATATTTCCTGTTTATTTTATTAATCAGTTTCATATGTTCTTCTGGAAATCAAGATATCAACACTTCTGATGTCAGGCAAAGCCTGAAAAAAACTGTCAGATATTTCCTTAATTCCTTCTTTAGTTTCACCTCTTCATTTAAATTAAGTGTAATTTAAATAGCATCTGAAATAAAGGTATGCCATTGGCTGGGTGTAGAATATGATTCATAAGCCTTTCACAAACAGCAGGGAAATAACAATTATTCTGACTGCTATTGCATATATTTTTGGCTTTAAAAGCCCATCTACCGTGTCAGTTAATGCTATCAATTTGAGCCCAAAATAACTGTCACTTTTTCATTTTTAATTCCTACATCTGTTACCCTATTTAATCTTGGCATAATAAGACAATTGGACATTTCCAAAAATAATCCCACAAATTATTTCCAGGCTCATGACTGAATTGCCACTGCATATCCAGAACACAGACCCTCCAGAAGGATTTGCAGCAGTAAACAATGCTTTTTCTTCCACACTAATATTTTTAGAGAATTGCCAGATGTTTTTCTAACTAAAGATGCCTTTCTGGCATCCCTGATTTGACTCAGTCACCTAATTGGCTCTGGTCCTTTAGGGGAGGTGGGATAGGAGCTGGTGATGTGCCTGGGCAGCTCATGATGGCAGACACACAGTGTGGCATCCTGTGCTTTAGAGATGCATCAATGGTACCAACGGGGCTGCTCAGCCCTTGCCCTGCTCCCTAGCAGCAAATTGTTGCATTTTTTTGGAAGGAGTTGTATCCTGAAGTGCAAAAGGCCCACTCAGATGAGTGACACTGGATGTTCATGGAGTGGGCTGGAAAGGCTGGTGAGAACAGGCACCAACAAGTGCAACCTGCCCTAAGGTGACACCTGACCATGAAGGGGTGCAGGCAACTGCCTCATTCTGCTCTGGGAGAGCCCAGGAGATCTGGCAGAGGCAGGAAAAGAAATGCAAGAAAAGAAACTACGCCCTTGGGCTGAAGTCACAGCCACATCCAGCAGCCTGTGACAAGGCAACACTGAAACACTGCACATGAAAGCAGCACAGACATTCCTCTCACAGACAGACAGACAGACAGACAGACAGTGTGTGTTTGACAGGTGTGTGACATCCTGTCTGTGCTTGGGTTGGTGGTGAAAAAAAAGGTATAATTTCAGCACAGGACTAGGCTGGAGAGAGAAGAGCTCATAACAAAAAAGCATCAGTTCAGAGGGCTTTTCTGATTCCTCTACAGTGCTGCTCTTGAAGTTCCTTCTTTTCATGGAAAACTTAAAAAAAAACCTTTTCCTTTGGTTTTCAGCACATAAAGGTACAGCAGAGAACGTGGGAAGGGCAATGGTTGTCTTTAGTGGCAACTTGAAATCTATTTTGACAGAGCAGCTAGAAAGAGTGTTGTAACATTTTCTAAGTACAATTCAGTTTATCAGTAGTTGCTGGGGCCTTCTCAGGTTTTTAAGCAATTTTAAATGAAAAAAAATCTAGAATAATTCATGGCACTTACTTTTTGTTTTCATCTGCCTTGGAGTTTTTTGGAAGTTAATAAAACCAACCTGCATATCTCAGTAATTGTGTTTACAGAAAGCCAGGCTGTAAATTCAGATTTCTAGCTTAATATTGTAAAATTCTAAGACCACTGTCTTCGATTGCTCATTATCCATCCAAAGCATTTTACTTATGCTGGAAACTTCAAATAAATTGATAGATTTATCTGCACCTATCAAATATTTTAGATGAAATGTTTATTTTCCCTCCTTTCAGTATAATAAAGCCTGTGAGGAATGCTGGAAGCCAGTTTTTGAGATGAAGCAGAGTAGAAGCAATGGCAGAGGAGAGGAAGCAAAAGATTGAGAGCATGGGGAAGGAGAGACTGAGTTTTGATCAAATAACTGGCTCCCAGTGGAAACACCCCCCCCAAAACCCCACAAAAAATACAAAACAAAACGAAACACCACAAACAAAAGACAACTCTCTTGCTGACAATTTAGTGGTAAAAGCTTTGAGGGATTTGTGCCTTTGTGCAACCTTATGGAGGTTCCTGTGTGCTGAAGCCAGCTGAATTAAATGGCCATATTCTTCACACAATCATTACAGCTGTATCTTTTGCTGGGTGGTGAACTGTAATGAGTTGATGTTGGATTTGAATAGGCTGCTATAAGGTAGCAACATCAAAAGAAAATAAAACATCCATTAGGAATCAAGGCTAGTTTATCTGACCCCAATATTGCTTTTGAAAATATTCTCCAAAAATTCTTGTCTTGATTTGCAGGGATTTGAAAGCTTCTTTTTTGATTCATCAAATGAAATTATCAGAAGGAAGCTACTTCAGATAAATACATCACTTGAAATGTTGATGAGTGCATTTCTGGCATTCAGGGAGCATTTCAATCAGCAGTGAAAAACATACCCCTTTTAGGTATATAGAGGAAATATTACAAAACTCTCCCATCATGGCATATCAAAAAGATAACTAATATATATTGGATTATCTTTGACAGTATCAGCAATCAGATACTGGAGAAAAAACATATTTGATACATGCTACCGGCTGTGTCTATTTCAAGAGAACATATTTTAAAAAACAAGGATGCATTATGGAAAAAAGATGCTTAAAAAACTCATTGGTTTTGAGCTCAATTGACCACCTGCTCCACCATACAGTAGATGACTGGCACAATGCCATGGGCCACATCTTGGCCCCCTCAAAGCCCAGGCAAGTTCTGCAATTCATTCAGTAAATCAGAAAAAAACCCCTAATTTTCAAGCAAGGTTGGAGGCCCTGGCAGCATCACTGGGGCAGGGACTGGTGGCCCTGGACTGTGCTGAGATGGGATCAAGGCCATGGGCAGGGACATGAGTGACCTCGGGACTGAGGCACATTCTCAAAGATCCTGCCTGTCTCCACAAGATAAAAATATGGGATAGAAAACATAATCTTCTGCTTTTACCTTGTAGGAAGAAGTATGCATCCTTACTTGCAGGACATGAAGAAGAAGAGAGGATTATGGAGGATTTTGAAGTGATGCACCTGGTTATCTCTCTTTTCCTTCACCAGGCAATCCCTTTTAAAGTGACTACATTTCATTCATGCATCATCATAATTCTGTTCTTGCCTAAATCTGATCATGTGCATGCCCTGCTGCTCCTTTTCTTCCTTCTGACTGTTTGATCCATTTCCTGTGCTGTTTGATCCATTTCTCTGATAGTTCAAACTAGAGAGTCCTTTGTAGTATCTGAGCTGGAAGTGTGTCTGCTCACAGAAAGAGTTTCCCAGGCTTTATCCATCCCTGTAGCTGTTTGGCTTTTTTCTTTACTTGTTAGTCCCCTTTTAGGAGGGTGTGGTTTTTTTGTCTGTTGCTTTTCCAGAGGTGCATAATAGTTACTAACCCTCACCTATTTCCTACCTGTAAAGACAATGAGACTCGAAAGTCACACATTGCTTCTGTGGCCTTTGAGAGGAGACCAGAGAGCCTAGGCAGATTGGTCCTTCTGCCACAGAATAGTTTCTCAAGTCATTGATGATGACCCTGGGAGAAACCAAAGCTTGAAAATGAAAAACATTAATAAACAGCAGAGAAAGCAGGGGATTCTTGATACAATGAAATCACTGGTTTAATTAAGATATTTTTCTTGGCGACATTTCTCACATTTTGTCCAATGGGAAGTAAATTAATCCAAAAGAGATTTAAAAAAAGAACACCTAACTAATGGTTTGAGGCATAAGAAAACAATTATTTTTATTTTATACTATTTAATCAAATTCAGAACTCAAAAGTTCAAATATTCTTTAATGCACTAAACTTCTTTATCCATCCTTACTGAAGGACCTATGGTATAAATATTCTGCTTACTCAAGGATAGCATTTGTTTTGCTGGGAGCAGGGCTATGGAGGACATAAATAATACAGCCCATTACAGTGTCTGTTGTAGTGGAACGACACAGAATGGTGCACTGACACATACAGTACATATTTTCTGGTCTTTTCACCTCCTCAGCTTCTACATGGATTCTGTCACAAATGAATAATACTTACTAGACTGGGTGACCCCAGAAATGTAGGGGTCTTCCTTTTTGCATTATGCTTCATTCCACCTGCAGTTTGTCTTTGCTTTCTCTCTCTCACTCTCTCTTTTTTTTTTTTTTTTTTTTTATTGTCATGGTCTGGGCTGATGGACAAAATTTCTGACAAAATATTTCATTTTCTCAGAGAATAATGATTGTTGGGATTTCAAACTTGCCTTTTATTAAATTGCAAAGAAGTTCCACTTATTTAAAGGTGTGATAGCTCCGGTAAAGGAGCTGTATCATACTATTACTGTTAACACAGAATAATTAAATTGAGGTGTTACAAGATACCAGTGTGATTAAAATCTATAACTAATATCAAGAGATCTAAGTCAGGTTTTAGAGGCAGCTGGACTAGAGTGCCCTTGGACTAGACATCTCCATCTGAGTGCTAAGATTCATCTTCCTGATCATCCGGTCACTACCTATTTCAACAAAAAATTCCATCAGGCTTTAGGCAGAAGAGAAGGAAATTAAGGGCAATAAAAAGGAGAGGAGGGAAACTAATACAAGTAAAGGACCTACTACCAAAATGCTGATTGTCAGTCCATGCAAGTGGCAGTGGGTCAAATCCAGTTAAATTATTCCACATTGTTGCATGTTCCAGAAGTAAATCCAAATACAATTTTAAGACTTTGTGGACAGACAGCATAGACAGTTTTTTGGATATGTTTCAACACACAGCACAGAGTGTAAAGTCCATGAAATCTTTGCATTGTCTACAGACTGCTAAAAGGAACCCTTTGCTTACACAGAAACATGCTTGTAGTGTGATGCCCACTGGCTGATCTAAAAAGTACTTTTAAAAAAAAACTTCAGAAAATCTTTGAACCAGCAGTGTGGGATGTGAAGCCAGTAGCTACTCCCATTGTCACTGACAGCCCCAAGTGGCACAAGCACCCGTGGTCCTTTGGGAGAAAATTCACCATAGGGATCAGAACACAGAAATTGTGATTCTCATCCTCTTTTGTACACCCAGAGGCAGCCAGATATTTGTAAGAACATGCACCAAGTGCAGCTATGCAGGGAAATATGCAAAATGTAGCACACACAGGTTTTGCAAGTGCTAACTGGGCAGGGTGAAACATGGGCACTGTAGCTGTGTGCTCTGCAAGGTCTGCAGCGCCAGAATACTGGAGTCAGCTTAGAAACCATGCTTCAAAAGTGTGATAAATGTAATGTATAAATTGGTGTATAAATTATTGTGTCAAAAGTTTGGACTATTAAAAGGCTACTCCAGGGCATCTCCGAGAATCCAAGGCCCATTGTGCAGCTGTGAAACCACAAAATTTGCAACAGAAACAACAGGGCTGGACTGGAGATGGCCCATTCATCAAGGATGGGCTTCCACTTCACAGCTGCTCAAGACATGATATCAATTTTGGTGGATGATCCGGAGGATGATCAAATCAACACCCCAAAGAAAAAATCCAGGAAGACTCCTGAATCATCTGTTCATACTTACGGGAACTCCTTTCAAAATCTTACTTGGGAATAAAGAAAAACATGAATATTCAGACTTTCAATAGACTTAGCCTTGGGACAAATAAACTGTATAAAACCCCTATGCTGAGACCCAGCATTTGTGGCAGGGTTGGATGGCACCTTTGCTGCTGACACTCTATCCACCCAACATTTGGTTGATGTTGTCTGATTTTATTGTGGCTTTTTAATTTGATCTTGGAAAACTGCTAAATAAATTCTTTTATTTTGGATGGGCTTCTAATCATTTATAACAAAAAGGATCTGGTAAACCTGACAGCTGCCAGTGACAAATTACATCCTTTTAAGAGCAAATACCCTGCTCTGAGTCCCCAAGTAAAATGCTAAGTGATCTGCTTTAGAGCAATTTTAGTAGAACAGACTCTGGTCAGAACATCTCAGAACAGGAGATGCTGAGCAAGTAGGGAGGCAATGTGAGGGAATGGAAGGAGCACATATTTCTGTCAGACAAAGAGATACAAATAGTTTGTTACTGCCTTCTCGAGCTGAGTGATTAAGCCCATGTTAAAAACTGTGATTTGTAAACAGATGGCTTTACAACCCTGCTGCTGCTGCTGCTTGCAAATAAACACCATCAAGTACCAACATCAGCAGAAACAGGTCCTTGTCTTCCTAATGGGAGACTTTCACTGGAATAACAGCAAATGGCCTGTTGGTATATTCAGTCTTCCTTACCTGTATTGTTTGGAAATCTGATGCCACCCTTCAATTTGTTCATGTTTACAAGTTGACATGAAGCCTTTGACTCTTACTGGAAGAAATGCACTTCACTACAGATCAAAGAAAAGCTGGTTTCAGAATGCTTATTTTAGATTTGCAGCCACAGGCTCAACTAGAGCAAGTAAGAGCAGGAGGAGTGGCTTTTAGCCAGCCTTGTAGTCGGGATCTTCCCCAGAGCATTCGGATGAGCATCGAAATGAGGTGACATGTAGTACCACAACAGTAAAGGCAGCCAAATATTCACGGTGACCCAGAGAGATGGTCTTAGAAAAAAACCTTATGTATATTTGAGAACACTTTAGAAATTTAGAATTTGTTGAAGTTCTTTTAAACATGGATAACTAAGTCCCTGGCCAAAGCTGACCTGATTTCTTAGGCTTGTAGGAGAGACATTGTAATTCCCAAATTCAGGCTGGCCTCTGGGATATCCCTCTCCTCTTTTTCATCAAACACTTACAGTACAATGTCATTTTCAGATTTTATAATAACCCAGAAATGCATTTACTGACCTGAGTGCCCCAAATGCCCCTGTAGAGGGCTCACCTGTCACCAGTGGCCACATCAGACCACACCAAGACCAGCTTTCCATCTCCTTCCTTGGCTTGGGACCTTGAAGACAGAGAGCATGAAACCCCTCTCATTGTGCTGTAGACTCAGACAAGGTCTTGACTTGTTTTCCCAGGTAGATGCTCCTTCTGACCTATTTCTCCTGACACTTTACTACCTACCATCATAGTTTCAGGCCAGTGCCCAGGGTCGTGGCAGTGCTCCAATCTCAGTGAAGAGCCTTTAGAAACAAAGTGGTTCAAGTGCCAACATCAACACAGACTTATTTCGTTAGTCTGTATAAACTGTCTGACACTATTTAAAGCCCACTTTGGCAATAGCTATGGAAAACAGGCATGCTGAAATAGGGAAGTAATTTAAAAACACTTTTTCTGCTCCTTTCACCCAGAAATCCTGTCTCAGGAAAGCCCCTGAATCACTCCCCTGACCCCATGCAGCAAAGCCAACGTGGTCCTCAGGGCACTGGGGGGAAGGCCAGGAGGGATTTTCAGTTCTCACAGGAGAGGACAGTGCCTCGCCCCCACCCCAGCCAGGTCCTGGCAGGGGGACCCTGGGCAGGAGCCCACTCCAGGGGCTATGGGCTGCACCTCCTGCACCCGAGGGGAATCTGGGTGCTCAGCAGGTAAATGCTCACTAGCAAGAATACCAAAATGAAAAACTAACTCCTCTCTTCATCCTTACTGCATAGATCAGAAAACAGAAATAGAAGATCAGGCCTCCCTGATAAACTCCCAGCCTTAATCACACATTTTCGTCAAACATGGTATTTCCCTTCATACCTTTAAAAAGAGTTCTGGGAATGTGGTTTTTAAGTCTTGCAGATATGATGACACAACACAGGACACTTTTTCCACTGTTCTATGGATGATTAAAACAGAAGATCCAAAGTACTATTTACTGTAATACCAATCTTCCACACGATGACTGTCTCTCTTCCCCCAAAGTGAATTAGAGGCTTTGTAACTAAAATAGTGAATCAATTTGCCGACACCAGAATCAGTGATAACTTTGCAATCTTCTAAGTCCATTAGGTTATTTAATGTATATATATAGACTCCCAGTTACTAGGCAGCATTTATACATGAATCCGTATTTCTTGCAACTATTTGTCATTTTATATTAGGAATACAATTTTTAGAGTTACCTAAGTCATCCTCCAAGATCCTGATGCTATTGAAAATTCTTTATTATTTTGGGTAAGCTGTGCCCTGTAGAAAAAGAATACTTTGGTAAAGTTTTGGCACACATTACAGTCAAATTTTGAGAGAGAAATGAGAATAGAATTACAATTAGAGCACATTGTGTTTGTACTATGATTGGTACTAGATCTAAGGGTCAACACAAGAACTTACAATAAAATACATAAATTAGAATTAGATATTGATTGAGCCTGATACAGCAACTTCCTTGGAGTCCTTATAGGTGAGTCTTCAGAAAAGTGATTCTAATGGATGCTCATCATATTAACAGTGAAACTGTAGGACTTTGCTGATCACTGTGTCACTATCAGCTTCAATTACAGTATTTTGTCTCTGGACAGGTGGATCAAAATCTGAGTGATTTTAGTAACCAAAGTCTGAGTAAGAATACAGTCTTTTTATGAAATCCAACAGGATCAGAAATCTCTTTTTCCCTGAGCTGCATAGTCACTTATTTGTGAGAGATGGATATACTTGGAAGAGCTCCTGATACAGTGATATGTCTAATATCCTGTGACATCCCATCCTTAAAGAGAAGGGAGATCCTGACATTGATGCTCACTTGAAAAAAAAATGACAAAAGTCAGAGGATCTGCAAAATCTACAGGTTTTATTAGCAAATTACACACTTGCCATGGAAACTGGTATAAGTTAGTCCTTTATCTTCTAGTATAAGCACACAACCAGCTATCAACATTTGAGACATACACAGCAGCCCATTATCTTCTGGGCTTCTGCAGTATCAAAGGAGGAACTAAACACAAGGAAAAAGTTAAAGTACCCTTTCACTTTAATTTCAGTGAACCTGGTATCTATTGAACAATTTCTTTAAAAACAAAAACAAACCAAAGATTCCAGAAACCATTTAAGTCATCATCTGTTACCTCTCCCTGGATTCTGACCACATGAACATGACAGATTTATTTTCTTTGCATCTTGTTTAATTAACATGCCTTTGTAGGAGCAGAGGCAGTGGCAGCAGGGGCCACACCTGACACTCACTGAATTCCAGGAAGCATTTTCTGTTCTCCTGCAGACAGGCTTTATTTGACAAGTGATTCTTTACGGCTGACTAATATGCCTTGGGTCAAGTTTATGGTTAGCACAGATACTTGTAGTGCAGATATGACTTACTACAACATGTGCCACTTGTAATTTTGTAATGAAAATCTCATATTCTCCAAGAGAGGGGAAAACAAAAGAAACAAGCAACAGCTTCATAAAGGAACATCTTTCAGGTTGTTCTACTTAGGCGATACCTAATTCCAAGCACACCAGCATTTACTTAGACAGAAGATTATTACTTTTTGAGGCAGGAATGCTTTGTGTTATAGGAATGCTATAAATCAAATACAGTGAGTTTCCAATAGTAAGACATTCAAGAAATCCTGGCTATTTAAGGGCAACACAGCCCGATATGCAATGAACTGAAAAATGGAAATGACAGAGTCAGTGCCAAGGTCTCAGCCTTTTCCTCATTATCCATGTTGTACAGTAATAGGTGAGATGAAGAACAAAAAACATCATTGTTTGAATCATGAGCTCTCAGCACTGTGGCTTTCATGCATAGGTCACCTACCCGCTTTCAGGTTTAAAAGTGTCAGCAATTATTTTAAGTTTCTGTGAAGGAAAAGGAGCAAATTGGACACATTGCCAGAAAAGCAAAAGTCGATGGGAGCTCAGCTCTTCAAGAAATACAGAAAGTATTGCAATAGTTCTTTTGAATTCTTGAACCCCATCATGGCACCACCTCTCACTCCTGTGAAGGAGCTCTTCAGAAGGAAGAAGCTATCTTAATAGAAATCTGGAAACTGAAAGATTGCTGTTGATAAATACATAGTACTCAGGCTTCTCTTCTTCATCCCCCAATTCTCTTCTTCTTCTTTTCTATAAAGTATGTTTTTATTCATGTTTTATTTGCATGATTTATTTAATTTGAACAATAAAGGGAAGGTTTAATAGGAGCAGTAGGAATTTGAGTATATTGACTCTTGTTGTCCAGTAGGGGAATTAATCCAATCTGTCTTTTATGACTGAAGCCAAAATGTAAAGGTTAATTTTTACAACTTTATTTTAAAGCAAAATCTCTTTGTAATTAATGATAAAAGATTACTTTTCAGTCTAATGTGTTTTCCTTCCATGAGGACTTGTATTTTCTTAAATAGCTACAAAGAAAGAAGACTATCCAATACATTTCCTTCAATAAACACTGGCTGTAATTTTTTGTTGGGTTATGTGTATTGGAAATATATTTATCCAAAGCAATTTTTAAGTATTACAAAATAAACGAACTATAGAACAAGAGGATGATACTAATTCTCCGTAAATAACTCACTGTCTGATTATAAAAAAAGCTTTGTAAAAAGCCATGAGATGCAGGGAGAAAATAAAGGCAACATAAAAAAAATCAGAAAAATGTCCTTATCCGCTAAGAGGAAAGACAATGACACTGTCACATATCACATACTAAATGCAAAAAGAAGAAAGTGATGGAAATTGAGGAAAAAAGCCATTCACAAGTGCCACTTGTGACCACTATCAGCAGCTGCACTCATGCATTTTGGAGGACATCAAGTTCTAATGGGTCACCAGGGAACCTGTCTCACCATCCATTCCCAGGCTGAGCAAATGCTGATGCTGCAACATCTCAGAGGAGGAGGCCAGGCCAGGCTAACAAATGACAAGCAGCTTTATGGCTGTCTTTAGTGTTTCTTGAAGGTGGCACAACACAGTCTGCTGAGCTCAGAGCTTTGTTACATTACCTCAGGACAAGGCAAAAAGGCTGTTAGCTTACCCCAGCTAGAAAAGACCAATCATCTGAAGAGGCCATACCAGGAAAACCAAGACAAGCAAAACTCTCACATTCCAAATTTTACTTTTAATAGCCAAGGTAGAATGATCACACACTTTTTCCAGTCTTTTTGATGCCATCCTGATGAAGCTGATGTACAGCCTACATTTACATCTCTTGAAATCCTTGCCCAAATGAACACTGTTCTTCAGCAGCAGGAATGAGATAAAGAAACAGCCTCAGCATGCTAGGGTGGCTGGGACAAATCCAGCTACAACTGTGGGCAGTCTGTGGCACATGCTTACATGGAGGAGAGAGGCCACCATTAAAGAAAGAACAGCCAAGCAAAAAGAGGTACAGCCTGGCGTGGGAGGAATGGGATCACTCACCCTAGAACGGGATGAAAGTGGAGGCAAGGGGCCCTTACCACGGAATTTACTCCTGGCCTAAGATTCCTGCAAATGCACACAGCATTACTTTTATCTTTTTTCTCCATGCAACTTACCAGGAATACCCTACAGTTTTTTCATTTTTTTGTTATCAAAAGAAAGTTCTAGTGAAGGTTCAAAGGAAAATATCAGATTAATAAAGGTATTTAGAATTATAAAAATGCAGATGAGCATATGAACAAATAGATCCATCTTTTCAGATTTGGTGCACTGCTTTCTACCTTATATGAGCTGATAACAGAAAATCTGTCAAAAGAAATCTTTTCAGCTTTGTATTTCCTTGCATTGTCCCATTGTTAAAAAAAAAATAGTAGTCACTGCCCTGAGTTTTAGTTTATTTTTTAACATTATATGTTCTAGTGAATATACAAATCCAAAAATCTCTAAGGTCTTTATGCCTGTTCTTTCAGGTTGTAAGATTGAGAGCACTCAGATGAAGCATTTCCAGAGAGAGTTATTACTTCTTCAGTGTGCAGTTCCTGTTGATTTATATCCTCCAATGTTCTTGGAGAATGCAGTATTGAAATGAAAATAGATCCATCTCATGAAGTTGTACTTACTACAATTTCAATTAAATTAGTGTGTGGGTAATGGAAAAGATTGCAATTGCCTTCTTCAACTCTGCCTTGGAAGTATATGTTCAAAGGCCTAAACAAATTGTCAATATCTATATGCTTGCAGAGTAACATGAAAGATTAAGTCTGATACCAAATTATCCTATCTACTTTATGCTAGATTTAATGAGAAAATAAATAATGGAATATATTCTGTCAATACACACTGTTGTTCACATTTTGACTGCAGGGTATAGATTCATTTGATGGAAGTATTACTCATGTTAATGCATAAACACTTCTTTAACGTAATACAACAGACCTCAAACCACTTTTTTTTATCCAACAGGCAATAAGGCCATGTCAATGGAAGAGGACCTTGCATTGTGAAAGAAAACACAGAGGGCTGAAGAACATTTATCATGAGATCCATCACAGCAAACCCCCTGGAAATCTTTTAAAGCTCTTTATGAAAGAGACTACAATTGATTTTTACAGGCTAATTTTTTGCCAAGTAACTGCAGACTATCAGTTAGTTAGAGGTTAGGGCTGACTTTAAAGGCTTTTTTTGGTTGCTTGTTCTCTGACGAACCGATGGGCAAGAAAGTGCAAGAGCATCATGTATTCTGTTGTGTGTGACTTAAACACAAGGTAGAATCTTTGCAGGTGTTAACATCTTTGATTCAGATTCAGTCACAAACGATTTACTTTAACTGATCTTTGCTTTAATTGCATGATAAGGTTTATAGAAGACTTAATTGCTAGTACCATGGACAATTGTTTTCCAGAAAGACTCCCTGTTCACAAAGAAGCTTTAATTATCATTCTAGGATTTGAAAGTGCAAGAGGAATGAGCCCACCAATTAATGGTGGAGGTGAGTTTTTCTTCAAAATCAAAGGCTTCCTACAAAGTTAGCTGATCTGAGAGTTGTTTAAAACAAGGCCTAAAGTCCTCTAGCCCTCAAGCAGAGGGATTCCATGTATTGGAGAGTGCATAGAGCCCCATCAGGGCAAATGAAATTTGGTTTAGTCAATATAAGGATAAGAAAAGCAGGCTTCCTTAAAGAATTCTTATAATCTGAATATCTTTCTTTTTAATTTGACAGAAAAGGAAATTTCCTGTGCTTGAACTCCACAAAGAAACTGTGTCTCAAGACAAACACAGCCAACTTCTCAATACAGCAGCAAACTACTTGACTTGGCCCTGGCTTTAGAGATCAAGACAGTAATCAACCAATTACACTTGCCTCCACAAGCATTTAACTTCAAAGAGCTCTACAGGAAACAGCCAAATCATAAACTGCTCAGCCACAAGCTGAAACTTCACATGCCCTAACTACTATTAACATAGTAATAACCAAGGAGAAGGAAGCAAACTGTTGTGTATATCTCCAGCCACTTCACTAATAAAGACAAAAGCAGTTGTTACAGGAATTGTTAATATATTTAATTTGGACTGAGTTTTCCATTGGCTTGACTTTGTAAGTCAAAAATTGATGCTTCATGTACAAGGTAGGCAGCATGCTCCTCACAGTAAGAGTATCCATGCATACAAGGTGCCACTGGCCTTGTTTCAGCTAAACAGAGCAGGGTGCACAGGTCCAGGTAGATTATACTCCTTCCTTACAGAAACAGATCTCAGAAATTTTTTGAAGTCTTCAATTATATTAATCATATCTTCATTATGTGCTGAAAATAAAGCTAGGGAAAACAATCTGGAGGAAAACAAATCCTCATATCTCTGTAGGTCAGTAGGTTAAGAGGCTGTTGTGTTGTGAGCTGCACATACCAGCATAAATTATATGCATCTGCACAAGTGGAAGAGGAAAATGGGGAGAATTGTCTTTGCACAGATGCAGCAAAAAGATCATAACTAGAGAGAAAAGGTTCCTAAGAGTTGAAGTAATTAATCCCTGCAAAAGCTCATCTAATGAAATAGCAAATTCATCACTACTTGACTGCTTTAAATAGTGTGTTTTCAAAAGTGTGAGCTCCATTTCAGCTTCGAAATTAATATTAAATTCTACGGGATTCACTTACATAATGTGGAAAGTAACTTCCTTCTTGGCAGAAGTTCTTAGATAAAAGTTTTGTGGCCTCCTGTCAGGCAAACAGCCAGACCAGGCCATTGTAATACTACCTGCCTCTTCCACCCCCACAAAATTTAAGTAATATATATTTTATAAGCAGTATAGGAGGGAGAAGTGAAATTACTAGTATTTATCTTAAAGGCAAACTTAAAGCTTCTCTCAGACAACAGCTGTTTCCAGAATCCCAAATATATTTTCTTAATACTTAAGAAAACTGCCAGACACTTAATTTCTTTTTGGTTTTAAGCAAACTATTCTTCTTCCTTGTTTCAAAAAAGAAGGCAGAAAATTCCATCCTAGTGATAGTCAAGGGAACAAAACTCACTGTTATGAAAGCAAATGTGCACTGATACAGCTTTAGCAAGGATACATACAAGTTTTTACTATAAACAGCAAATAAATGCCTTTTCCTTTGTCGTGTTGCTGTTTCTTTCTCCAGAGGCTGGACCTGAAGTGAGAAGGTAATTCCACAAGGCTTCTTGAGATTTTAATGCAACATAAATAATATAATGCAACATAAACAACTTAAAATATTGAGATTGGGCACTGGATTGGGCAGAAACTTTTCAAATTTAGCTAGCAGAGTGGTTACCAGGAAAATCAACTCAAATGCTGCCCTCAGTCCTGGAGGTGAGGCTTTCCCAGCTCAGGAACACCCTGCCTGAACAGGCAGAGCTCCAGCCAGCAGCCCACACTAGAAGGTGGTTTCAATGAGATGTCTGGCAGATGAATTCCCACCTTCACAACTACCTCTAATGTAAAACAATGCTATTGGTAATAAATACCTAGTGCTCATTCAGGAATGCACAGAGCACCTAGTAAGGAAGGAATGCCACATGCAGCACATAGAACAGCCCTGCTGCTCCTCACCAGGACTGTGGTTGTGCTGTGCTTACTCCCACACACTAAGTGTGGTGGCATTTGATCAGCACTGACCCCGAGGGTGAAGTGCTACCCCTGAAATCGGTGATGTTCCCAACCGTGTTTCCTTTGTTCTTTTGAAACCCCTCATTTAAATTTCCTTTGAGATTTGATGGAAACACAGGAAAATGCAGCATGATTTACATGTACCAAACCTGCAGGTCTGAAGTAGTGCCCTGAAATTAGACTCTTGCCAGTGATAATCACCATTCCTTTTTCATTATATTTTCACAAGATTATTTCTATGACAATACTTTTAGGAGGGTTGATATGAAAATTTCAAAATGCAATCTCATTACAGAAGATGGAAATGTAGCTAAGGACATGAACTTCTCCAATTACATCTTTGAAAAGGCATAGACTGCTGTTATTAATATGAGTTCAAATCAATTTGAATTAAATGCATGGGATATTAATTTACATCTACTTAAAACCAGGATATAAAGCACATGGGAAACATTGCTCTATCAATGTTTATTTTTTAAGACACATCAATTTTGTATTATAAACCTACTAAAGTATCTGGGCAACTGACAATGTAAAAAGCAGCCAGACAATGCTTTGTTTGAGATTTGGTGGGAATCAAATGGGAATTGCAGGAAAATGCAGGAAAATGTGATTTACAGATATTAAACTTATAGGTGTGAAGGGGATGTCTGAAAGTGGTCTCTGAAACAAGGTCAGGGTTGGTTTCTTCTCCCATGTAACTGGTGAGAGGACCAGATGAAATGGCCTTAAGTTTAGATTGGATATTAAAAATTTCTTCATGGAAAGGGTAGTCAGGCTTTGAAAGAGGCTCTCTAGGGAAGTGGTGGAATCAGCATTTCTCCAAGGGTTCAAAGGGTACACGGATTTGGCATATCTGGGGATATGGTTTAGTGGTGAAAAAAGCTGGTACTAGGTTCATAGCTGGATTTAATGGTCTTATGAGTCTTGTCCAACTTTAATGACTCTGTGATTCCATAAAACTGAAAGCAACTCCTTCCCTATTTGTGACACACAGCTGTGTTTCAAGTAAGCTCACAGCTCCTGAACACAGCAAAAACAGTTTTTTTATTCACAAATGCACAGCGAAGCGCTGAAACATCTTCCACCAAACCAGTTCACTGTCCGATTTCAGCAGGATCATCCTCCCAGAGATCCAGGCAGCTCTAGCCAGAAGATTCTCCTTGCAGCTGCAGAGGACATCCCCATCCATGTCTGGCAAGCAGCAGTCCCCTATCACCATGTACTTTAGCCAGTGACAGTGCTAAATTCAGTGGAGCCCTCTAACCCCAGAAGCACCCACTCACTCCTGCTCCTGGCAGCCTTGCACACTCCTAGCTGCGGCAGCACCGCCGTGATAATGATCTGCAGAAATATTTCTCCTCTTGCTTCCTGCTCCTCAAATCCCAACTATCCGTGAAGCTGAAGGAACAGCATGAGGTCCTGAGCATATTCTGAGATCAAGCAGAAAAACTGGCAAATTAAGGGCATTTTAGCTACACATGGCTGGGAAGATTTGCATTTCTGTCTCGTAGAGATCCTTTTTGTTTGCAAAAGGACATTTGTTAGCAGAACTAATTATCCACATCATCTAAAGCATACTTTTAAGAAGGATGTTTTTCTATAAAACATGCCTCAGGTGACAGAAAAATGTCACTGAATTGAAAATAAAAAGCATGTCTTATCTAACAAGGGATAAGCAAGAAAAGCGAAGTTTTTCAGGGGAAAAAGATTAGGATAGACAAGGTTTAAGATAATCAGAAGCATTTTCATGGACTGGGCTTTACAATTTTTTATAAAATGAAAACCAGATGACTCATTTAAAAGATGGTATATAGACTACTACAGGGCCAATGGACACTTGAGCATTTATAGTTTGTACATGCATCACCCAAATAAGAGTATTTTAGAAGATCACCATGTGTCAGTCTTAAAAGCAAAATTAGTTTGCTTTTCTCAATTTGTTCTTCAGGGTTTTTTTCTTCTTAGACAGAAACAAATAGAATGAATATGCAAAGAAAGTAAGAATACTGTGAAATTTAATAATAAAACACCCAAAGGAAATCTGCTAAAAACAACATCTTTACAGCAGCAGGATTTCAAGTGTCATTTTTTTTTTCTTAGAGCAGACATGAAAATTTCACTAAGAGGAAAAAAATGCCAGAAAGACACTTTGAAGATGAACAAAAACTTGTCCTAGTAAAACTTTAACATACTCTATGTGTTTAAAATTAACAAGGATATTACAGCTAAATCAGTTACTAAAACAAGCAACCAGCCATGAGAGAACTTGAAGTTTTTTAATTATCAGAGTGCTGCTGGAACAACATTCTGATTTCAAGCAGCATTCCACTAAGCACTTGGTCACCTCAACAAGACAGCACAGGACTGCCACCTTGTGAACAACAAAAACCAGCAAAGCTGCATCAACAGGACAAAATTCAACTGCCCCTAGACAATATAGAATACTTTTTCCTTACTTTCTAACAGAAGTAATCCATTTTATTTATCAAGCCTCTAGAAAATGAACAAATAAAAAAATATTTCAGCATCACTTATGCTATAAAATTCTTGCTAATTTTGAACATGAGTTATCAAAGTTAAAAGGAATGAAATATTGAATGCTCACAAACAGCAGAAAATGCAGTTCACAGCATAAAGGATTATCAAATTTCCTATCTTGCTGAATAAAACATATTTTTAACTAAAAGAAAAAAAAGATGTTCAATTGTTTGTATTCTTCCCCCACTTCAAAACAGTACAGCCATACTGTGACTGTTCAGCTATTTTATTATTCCAACATTTACTGAAAAATCATCTTATTTCTAAGAAAAACTAAAACTGAGCCTTTTTTTTCGAAGCAGCCATTACAGAAACGTTAGCTGTGCTATTTTTGGTTTTACCTTGAATACTTCAAGACATTAGTGAGATTTTATTCTAAATAGATAACTAATAAAATTTACAAGAAATTATTCTAAATTGATAACTAATAAAGTTTACAAGAAATTACCATTTTTAGGCTGTTGTTAAGAAATTTAATTGACACCTGCAGAGGTTTAACCTAAAGTAAGTAATTATGGTTCTATTGAATCTAGAAGCAGGATAAATACAGCCTTGTCTGCATGTCTTTAAGGAAAACAGCTAATAAATTAGAAACAACTATGATGGAAATATTTTAGCAGCAAAATAAAATCCATTTTTCAATGGATTTCAACAGTGCTACTGCTATTTGTCAAAGTTCTAGGAAATACTGATGGAATTTGGAGACCTTTCTTTATGACCAATTCTGATACAAATATAACCCCTCTGATTTCTGGAATGACTTGGCTAACATGCAATATTACCTGCAAACACCCTCAGGCTCATAGGCAAAAATGAAAATGTAGCTTTATTCTACAAATACATTCTCCTTTCATACTTTAGTAATTCATCAACTTCCCTCTTTAAATAAACTTCTATCAACTCAGCCTGCTTTCAAATGAGCAGAATACATTAAGTATAATTGTACTTTTTGATTAAAACCTGTAAGTATAATGATAAATTCCATTATAAAATACTATGCCATTTCATAGTATTGGTCAAGCAGCCCCAACAGGTGGAAGACATCTCTATTGCGTAATTTAATTTTGGTGGACATTTTGCACTCACTTTTCACAGAAAAAAAGAAAAAAAGAAAGGAAAAATGTTTTAAAATTGTACATTTAACCTGGTTCTCTGGTTCTTTTCACCTGAAACACAGCTGCTACTTCTGTTAAAAACAGGAAGCATGAACAGTCTCTCACCAGAGTTCATCATGGATGGCATCTGAAACCAGTAAAAACAGACATGCTGGATAAAACACCTGTGGACTACAGAGGGATCCTTGCAAGGGAAATTTTTTCTCAAGGGATTTAATACCTACTCCCCTACCTAAAACAAGAAAGAAACCTCGGATCTAAGATATAACTTGAAATAGTAGACAGAGCCCCATGCTTTTCCATGTTGCCATTCCAACTCAGTATTCCACGTCACAAATGAACTTGTACTTAAGCAGGCAAATGCTTTTTATCTTATGATTTTATTGGCATGGCATACAAAAACAAAACTGGAAGCAGAAGGCACACAAGACTTCCCCTCCCAAACCTGTGATATTGAAATCACAACACAACATCCTGGACTCTGCCAGAACCGCACTGGATTCTTCAGAAGCAATCCATTTTGGGTTTCTCTTGTTCCCTCAACTTGAAGAAGCAAATTGTGACTGACTAAAAATGGTTTTCCCTATGGTACACACTGACAACAAGTTACCTGGCAAAAAGCCAAGAAGCAAAAGGCAACCTGGCAAATACCTTAAATTCAACACACACACACTTACACACTGGAAGTGGTTTGAGGGTTTCCTTAGGAGAAACAGGGCTGCAAAGGCATGGATCAGAATCTGAACTCATCACAGGGTAGTACAGGGAAGGAACTGGAGCCAAGACATGGCTCCAAGCTACAGAGTACCTGAAGTTTTGGACATCACTCTCACCTACCACATACTCTAGCAATCAAATGTTTTGAGACTTAATGACATGATTTACTGACAGGAACCATTACAGCCTTCATTTACTCTGATGATAATGCACATGAGATGCTTTTAAATATATATACATACATACATATATATATATACATATTGCATTTTACCTTTGTCAAACAAAATAGATACACTCAAGTTCCATTAAATACGAAAAATACTTAAAAAGAATAGTTCAATAATGCCATTAGTATTTCTTGAAGATTACACACCAAAGATCTTTGAAAGACTCAGTGCAACTTAGGAATGCACTCAGACCAGATTTCAACACAAACCTGTGAGCACAGAACCACAGGACATAACTGCTCAATTATTTTAGAGGGCTGCAATCCACTGCACGTTGCAGTCTGACATCCGTAAACTAGTCCCTCTCTAACAGGTCATATTATCAAGTGCCATTTATGCTTTATTGTACAGTAGCATTTATTCCTCCAAAGAGGGTGCACACACAGAGTATCTGTTGTGTTTTCTAAATACCAGTTTGAAACAAAGTGTTCAAAACGTTCTAACGATTTAAGAGCCTACATTCTGCTTACAAAACTAATGTAAGCATTTAGTGACAAAAAAAAAAGGAATGAAAATTCAGTGAGATGTAAGAGGCTTTGAAAACATTGCACTTTAGTAGTGGTTTATACTTTGATCACTAGTAAACCTAAAAGGAAATGGCCTGATCTGAGGAATAAATATACACACAAATAAACAAAAAGGTTGAAAAGGTTGAAATTCTTCTTTTGTAAAAGAGAAACCTCCGAAACACACTTATAAACTCTTATACCTTCAACAGCATATTATATAATATTTTATTATCATGAAACATGACAGTAAACATCTCCCTTATTTTACGTTAATTGCAGAAAGGTTTTCTCACATTTCCCCTCATAGGAAATTTTAAAATTCTCATAAACTCAATATATGGAGTATCTTCACATCATAACAGATCTTGCATTTGGTTGCAACAGTATAAGCAAAGAGCTTACTTCACAGTTCCAACTAGGGAAAAGAGCCCTTAAATGATGCAAAACATTGTTTCATTCCAGAGTCCAGTCCTAAAAAAGAACTGTGTTTTCCTACAGGTATAAAAGTATCAAAAAAAAAAAAGTCACCACATAAACCTCTGTACTTCATCGCTATTTTCCCATTGGAATGTTCTGTTTAGAAAGAGATAAAAAGTTACAGCATTTACTAAAATATAAAAAGTTAGCTCCAGAAGTTGTCTATATAGAGACAGAAATGGAATATTGAGCCTATATATTAAGAATGGCAAAATAAAGTAACGAAATTCTAGTAATTTTTGAGGAACTGTGACTGCTAATAAACATACAAAATACATTAAGATCCAGAATATAGATTTTGATTTTAGGGTATCAGCAAAACTCCAGCCAGCAAATATATAGAATGGAACTAACAGGTATTTTACAAGCTCGTGTCTTTGGAACACTTTTCTCCAGACATAAAACGTATAATGTCTGTTATCTGCTAGTAAATACTTGTGGACATAGGTAAATTTCCAGATCAGGAATAAAGAGATGACAGTGATTAAGCCATATTGCACCGGGTGCTTTCGCAATGACAAAAGGAATTTCCTGATTTTAGCAGGGGTCAATAAATGAGGGAATGAAAAAACAATAGTAAAGGACAGAAAATAGAACAGCTGAGGAAAGTGCAAACAGGCTTCATGACTACTTCTATCACCAACAACTATTCCACCATTGAGGAAAACAAAAACAATGAAGATAGATACTAATATGATGTATGGCCAAGTTAAAGCAGTAAGTGTAACTAAATTTTTAGGTGACAAGAGATACTCAACAAGAAACTTCAGTACTCTGGTCAAATCAGAAAATGATCCTTTCCTGGAAGAAATCTTTTCATCTCTCTTTTTCTGCGACTCAATCTTCCAGGCATCATTTAGCTTCTCTGCAACAACATTCCCAGCACAAAAAACTGTCCACACAATATTTGTCTGACGAAACATGAAGCCACAAAATCCAAGGAGAGCAGAAGTTTTATGGTTACCATAAAGGCACATTAAATAGGAAAAGAGAGTAAAAAATACTGACCCAGGATCCGTATAATAAAGGAATGTAAAAAAATAAAGGGTGGGAAACATTGCAAGAGTTAATGCTGACAAGATTCTCTGGAAACCAGACACAGCCTAAAGAAGAAGCAGAAAAATGTGGTTAGACAATGCCCAATAAAATAAAATAGTGTATTTTATACACTAAAACTAGTATAGTTCTTGAGAATTCCATTAAGACAATACAACATCTCCTATGCTCTTTGTACCCATTATTGCACAAATGCTACATTTTTCTTAAGCTCCTGGTATGTTATTACAGTTACACAGTGTTAAAATCCAAGTGAAAAGTCCAGAACATTACTGCAGGTGAGTTAAAAATATGGCAACGAAAACCACACCAACTTCTTTCATATGTCAGGTGTGCACGTATTTGTGCCATTAAAATCACGGTGGGGGTATAATTGCTCCCATACCTTGGATGAAAAGGCTGCACTAATGGGCAGAAGAAAATAAAATCAGTGGCTAATGCCCCTGCAATCTCATCATGAGACTGTTTATCTGTGAGACAGCACCATTCTGTGCCTCTACTGTCACCTCTTTTGCACCCAGTCCATAGAGAGGCAAACTCCAAGCTTCTAATCTTTAATGCAGCTTTTATTGTTTTTCATCATTGCAATTCATGAGTCAGAAATTTTTAAAAAGGTAGGAGACCACGTAGTTAAAAACTCTTCCCAATTATTCCATTCACTACATGACAACAGCACAAATCATAACACTAAAACATGATGTTTTTGAATGATGTAGTGCAGGGTGAAATAGCCACTCATTACCTCAAAAGAAAGAGGACTTGAGAAAACACTGAGGTCAAAGAAACCTTGAAGTATCACTACATGCTTAGCCTACTCTCATGAAACTTTTTTCTTACATTTATGTTTCCACTTCCAAGTATAAAATTAAAAGTGGAAACAGTCTACTTAATCTAATTCTGTACATTTTTATCACGTATTTAAAATCGAAGAGGTTCCTCCAAAAGAAATTTTCTTTATAGTCAAGGAATCCTTCAGTTATCAGAGGAGAAGAAAAAAATGTTTTAAGGTTAGAAGTTAAATTAAGTAACTTTGTGAAGGATTTTAAATAGGCCATTAACTACTAAAACTACTTATTTATTTATTGCAGTGGTGGATGTTCCAGAATTTTAAATATACAGCATTCACGTATCTAAGCTGAACTGTTGTGGTCTGGATGTGTGGACAGCTAGACAGGTAAAAACTGGCTGGATGGTCACACTCTACCCAAAGGACAGTAACAACCCAAGTACCACAGGGATCTGTACTGGGACTTGTCATGTTTAATGGCTTTATTAAAGAAAAGAAAGCCTGTAGTTGACACTGGATGGGTAGGACCAGCCAATTTGCCCAAGAGCACAAGTATGATCCAGAGTGACCCACACAGCCTGGAGGAATGGGGTAACAAAAATATGGTGAAATTCAACCAGGACAAATCCAAATGCCTGCAGCTGAAACAGAAGAAATCCCCATAAATTACACAGCCTGCTCACAGAGCAGCTAAAGAGCTGCTGTTCAAGTTTTGTGAGGACTCCTAAGCAATGCCAACTGCAAGAACATTCAGATTTTTGGATAGCAAGTCGGCGTATCTACTAACTTTGATTTCAATAAGACACCTTATGTGCAAGAATGTGTTTTTAGAGGACGGCAACTTGTGCGAGGAAAAAAAAAATTAAAAATTAGAGAATAGGAACGTGCCTTCTCGGCCAAACGGGTGGTGGCACTCGCAGTTCTCTAAAACTGAGAACATCTCACACGTGTAGTGAAGGGAACATACCCTAAAGCCACCAAAGTTGCTTGTAGGAGCGCATAAAACTATTTCACTTTGACCGTACCTTATTCTTCTGATGGATCTTGAACAGAAGCAAATACAGCAAATAGAAGTTCCCGGCGCTGAAGAGGAGATTGATAAACCTGAGCATTCCCACAGAGCACACCACGCTTCCCGTCCAGCCGAGGAGCCACGCCGCGGGCTTCACCACCCCCACGGAGAGCAGGTACAGGCCGGGCAGCGTGGTGATCATGGGGTCCCACTGCAAAGCGACACACACGGCTTTGTCACCGGGCCCGAGCCGCGCCACCACACCCCGCCACGGCCCCTTCACGGCCGCGGGCACTGCTGTGCCCTGAGGGCTCCGAGCTCTGTGCGCGCTGCCGCTCCCAAACCCGCCTCCGCCCCCGGCCCCGAGCGCTGCTGCACGGGAGAGACCCTCCCTTGCCTGCAGGAAGCGGCCCTGGCAATAGGCCTGCGCCTGCGGGACGTGGAACACCTCGTCCATGTAGGGCCCGCGCTGCCGGCGGCTGACGGCGGCGAAGAGCAGGCAGGAGAGCAGGAAGGAGCCGCTCATGGCCCCCGAGAAGCCGTAGGCCTCGGCCCGCTCCATGCCGGCTCCGCGATGGGGCCGCCCTTCCGGGGAGGGGCGAGCGGCGGGGCGGGAAGGGCCGCGGGGCCGGGAGTCCCGGGAATCGGGCCGGGAACCCCGGGGATCGGGCCGGGAGTCCCGGGAATCGGGCCGGGAACCCCGGGAATCGGGCCGGGAGTCCCGGGAATCGGGCCGGGAACCCCGGGAATCGGGCCGGGAGTCCCGGGGATCGGGCCGGGAACCCCGGGAATCGGGCCGGGAACCCCGGGGATCGGGCCGGGAATCCCGGGAATCGCTGTCGGAAGCGCTGAGCCCCCAGCCCTGTGGCCGCGTGTTAGCGCTGTGTGTGCCGCGGGGCGAGGCGCCGCTGCCCTCGGGATGGAGCGAACGCACCGGCTGGAGCTGTTCCCTGAGCGCAGCGTCACGCTGCTCCTCTTTCAGCACGTGAAAAATGCCGCTGCTCTGCGGAAAAAAGCCATGGAAGGCTCCATGGACGGAGCTCTGATAAACCCTGCCATGGTGAGTGGATGGTGTGCCGCCCTGGGGGAGTTGAAATGCCCGCTCGCAGTCGCTGTCACACGAGTTGCTTTTCGTCCTCCCGGCTCTGCGCAAGGGCCCTTGTTTGATTTCATTGCTTCCTACAGCAGAAGGGTTCGTCTGTGTAACAGAACCTTGGCAAAATTGGCCAAAACCACTGTATTGATTAATATCACATCCTGCTTGGTGGAGTTTACGTCTGCTTCATGTATAAACTCGAGTGCTAAGTAATTTATGCTATCAAAAATCTGCTGGTTTGGTGCCTTTGTTCTCATTTAACCCATAAATAGTTTCAAAATCTAGTCCTTTTTTTTTTTTTGTTAAAATTAGGCTATCAAAGTGAAATGGTCAAGATTTTTTCCCAGATTTCAAAACAGTCAGTTGATTCTGTATAACTCATTCTGTTGTATTTTACAGATTGTAGATCCTTTTCAGATTCTTGTGGCAGCCAACAAAGCAGTGCATCTACAGAAGATAGGAAAAATGAAGACCAGAACGCTCTATGCAGAAATTATTTTCAGCCTTTCACCAAGCAACAATGTAAGATTTATGGAACAAATCTCTTTTTTGCCCAAAAACCTTGCTAAGATCCACACAGCCAAACTAAGTACATGTATTCCTTTAACACTCTACCTGACTACCAGTAGAAGTTTTTAATTGTTATTTTTAATAACACTAATGTGCTGTTATGGTTTGTAGCTTGTCAGAGTTCCACTAATGTAAAATGTCTGTTAATTTATGCTCTTGATGTATCTGACACAGTAACTGAAAAGGTTCCTTATATGTATGAGAAAGTGACTCAAAATATTTTATTTTTTTTAATCTTTTTTCAGATTTCAGATGCATTTAAAAAGTTCGGCATTTCAGACAGCGACACAGCAGTACTCATTGTGCTGGTTGTGGATGGAGACAAGACTGTAAATCTGGCAGATATAGTATCTCAGGTGGAAGGCCAGCAGGTTTCCTTAGATGAACTCCCCCAGCTAACAGACACTGCCAAAGTTAAAAAGGTGTGTGGCCAAAACAGAAGACTGACATGGAGAAAAGCGACAGTTTATTTATTTGTCTGATTAAATATCAACAGACATAGTTAACTTAGGATCTGTATTTCTTTAGCACGACTGCAAACTTAAGTGGACCTTGATTATTTCTTAGAGTTTTTTTTAGTTGAAACAAGTTTTCATTGTCACACCCTAACATCACAAAGTTTAAGTCTTCAAATTATTAATGTTGTCAGGGAATTAGAACACAAAAATAAATTCCTAATTGCTGCCTACCATCGAAGATTACTGTTTTTCAGGCAAATATTCATTTGATTAAAAATTTCAATCATGAGCAGTTTCATAAGCTTAAATAAATAGATAGTCCCAGTAGGGGTGGTTAAAATAAAACAGGTTAATTAGCTGTTTGGAGCTGTCTTGGGGCATATATGCTCTTAACAGATTACCATATGCTAAATAATTATTTTGAAGCATGTGTCTCTTACATGATAAAATCCAAGTAAATTAAATCATCTTCATCATGTCTGTCAAAGTATTGATAGGAGACATATGAATAAAATTGGACAAATCAGCATTTAACAGGTGGAGCTAAAAGTGATGATCTCATTCAGTTTCGTAGCTTTCCTTGTTCTTGCAGTTTCAGAATTTGCTTCAGTCCAAGTTTCATCTTGCAGTCACGAGAAGATAGGAATTTCCAATGTAAAAGTGGGGGAGAAGGGAATAATGCTTTCTTGTGTACGTATTTTTTGAAGTTATGCCATCAATTTTTTATCTTCCTTATACATATTTCCCATTTTTCTTGGTTTTTTCTGCAGATGTACAAAGTTACACCACAGGAAGAAAAAATCAGCACTTTATTGGATAGTGTTGTTTGCAGAATGTCAACAAAAGATGTTTTGTGAAAATGTGGAAATAAATTTCAGAGGAAGTGAAGTAGTACTGAGTAATTGGATGACATCTGAGCTTTAACCAAGGGTTGGACACAAGGGTAACCTGAGCTGTTATAAGCACAGAGAGCATGCCAAGCAGAATTTGCCATTGGCATTTCTTCCTTTTCCTTGACAAGGGAAAATTGGCAGTACTTTATGCTGACCTTAAACAAAAGGCTTGGAAATCTGTACTTTTGTCTTTTGTCAGATGTTTTGGTAGTCCCAGAAAGGGTTCAAACATTGTAAATAATTTTTATTAAACGTGCTCTGATTTGTTTTGTTTTGGCAACCTGATGGATGATATCCTTTTAACAATACTACTGCCAGAAAAGGCATCTTTACAGCCCAAGTATTTCTGATGGACTAGAAGGAAATTTTCCATAAACAATCAGCAGCATCTCCCTCTTTGTGCTGCTGGGATGGAGTTGCTGCCCAGCCTTTGAGGACAGAAGTGTGAAGCAGGGGCATCAGAGATGTGTACAGTGAAGAAAAAGGTCTGTGTGGATAATGCTGTGGTGGTGTTAGCACCTGACAGCCTGATGTCATCCATTCCTGGCTTTAGAGGATGAGGAGTGGTGCTTTTACTTCATGACACTGATTTATGTAAGCATGGTGATGCTGAACTAGAACCTGGTTACGGGTGCAGAATTCAGGCAGATTCGCACCATAGGTTGTATCCACTTAAATTGTCAATAGAGGTTATACAGCATTCTGAAAGAACATAAAACTTGTCTTGGTTTTTTGAACCACTGCTAGGAAAGGCCATCAAAGGAAACTTATTTCAGTAGTCACCAGGTGCAACAGCTGTGAATGTGTATCATTTCATCACATGTATGCATCCTGTTAAAGTAAAACTACTGTCCTAACTAGGTAGAAATTCATACTGTTTGTTATTTTTATGCTGTATTGTTTTTCCGGGATGTGCATAAAACTATAGCTGTCTGCAGTTTTGTTTATTTTTCTTATGTTTTCTGAGGTATTATGATTTGTGTACTTAAAATATCTTTGGAAGAGAATGCCTCATATTTTTACACATACATTTTGAAGGAGAGGTAAGTCTTGGAGTTGAAATGTTGTCCCATACTGTAAAGAGACCAGTGAACTGACATACAGACTTGTTTTTTTCTGTTTCTGTGTTTAATACAGAAATGCACAGCTTCAGTTTTGCATTTTGATTTCAGTTAAGTCTTCCCTTAGTTAAAACACAGTAGTACAAATACCATCCTTTTCTTACCAACCAGACCAATGGCAAATACAGTTACGGAGTACTAAGGGAATTCCAAGGTTTATCAAAGGATTAGGGACAAATGGCTGTGCTGACTTCTTGCTTTAAAGATGGCTTTACAGAATGCATCATCCTCTCTAAAGGGAAATGTGAAGCAGTAGTAAAAAATGGAGCTTGGAAGGACTCGAGTCTTTAAAAACAAAAGGGTGTCACATCAGCATGTGAGAATGACTGTGGAAAATGAGACTTGTTTTTCATTTCTGACAGTCCAGTTGGTACATGGAATATATCATAAGATCTACTGGCTGAACTACAATGTTTTTGTTAGTTTAAAATAACACAGACAGGCTTACTTAAACCACTGCCTTTTTTGAACATGTGTAAAACATCTGTCCAGTCTGTTTAATACAGGAGAAATAGTAATAAAATGATTGCTTCATAAAAGGTTTGACACATAAGTTCCAAACTTGGGTTCCCAGTTTTCTATTTCTCTGTTTCATTGGTGTAGAGACATTAAATAGCTTATTACTGTTGACATAAGTTAAATTGTGATCTACCATGAGACCCAAATGAGGTGTTTTGATGGGTGGATTTACAAGGAATTATTTTGGAAGCTGAAGTCTCCAAAGTGTCATTCAGCCAGGCAGATGACTTGGGTCTCTTTGCATTGAAGACTATGCCCAGCAAGACCACAGGTTTTCCCCAGACATGACTGCATTATCCAAGTTAAATGAGTTATTTACAAAAAACAGGAATAAAGGTGGATTTTGTTCACCTTGCAAAGGTACAATTGTCTTTCTGAACACATTAAAAGTTATTTAATTTAGATCTCTAATGTTGCTGTTAAATTAACCAAGGCTCTTTTCCCGGAAAGGAAAAATTTATGAAAAAGATACGCTTTTCAAAACATTTGATGTTCTGCAGCAGTTTCTTTTGAACTTTCATACTTCATTTCTATCACAAGGTGAAAAAGGAAACTGAAGTATTTGCAATAACTTATTTGGACCTCCAGTGCTTCAGAGGCAGGATTATACCTGCAGAATTTATAAATTTAACAGCTAAATGCTACATCATGACGTGTGGTCAATTGTTCTAGGTTTGTTTTTTTCCCTTTGTGAGGGTGCATTTGGGATTTTGTTTTTGACTTCCAGCACACTGAGGCCATTGCCTGTCCCACAACCCTGATCACCAGGGGTTTTTGTGCTGCTGTCAAAATGTGTAGGTCCCTCTCCCATCTCGTGGACTTCAAAACATATATTGACAAGGCAGGCCCATCCTTCAATTGTAATGTTCCTGCTACATGTTTAATGACTGGGTCCCTGTGCTCTGTGACAATGTATTTAATGTGCTTTTCTTATGTATTCCTTTGCGTGCTGTTCTTCAGGGAGCATCATCAAAGCACTGGTCCCATGTTAAAGTGTGCTGAGGTGGTGTCTGCCCAGGTAGTGCTGGTGGAGTTCATTGGTGGAGGAACACCAGTTCCAGCCACCTCACTGTCTGCTGAGAGCTGACAGGGGTGTCTTTGGTGCTACACTGACCTTTGTTAACACTCCTGGAGGTCTTTCACAGACATTTCTGTTTATATAACCCTCCTGATTCTGGATGGATAGCAAAATAGGGTACACAATACTTGTAAGAATTGTGTTGTCTGTAGCTACTACCTAATTACAAACGTGTATCTGAGACTGTAAATTTTTTTTTTTTTTACTGGAATACTGTATATTAGTTTAGGCAATGATAAAACATCGGGTTTAAGCTGAGTTTAGGCTCCCAAAGCTTGGCCTATTGTTTCCAACACTCACTGCCCCTCAGAGCTGCCAGTCCACTAATGTGTGCTCCTCAGGAGGAGACAACTAACAAAGAATTGAACAGAAACTGCCAACTGGCCCTATGTCCAAAGGGCTTGCAGGTTGTCTGAGTGGGGTTACTTCCCTGAAAATGTGGGAGAATGGAATGCCTCTCATCAGTGATGGGCTGGTGGATGTAGAAGCTTGTGCTACCATGAGATGTTAATGAATTATGGAAAAGCAAGTGGTGGTTGCAGATAAATACATACAAAATGAAAACTGAAGCAGCTGGTTCTGTGACAAAGGATTCACAAAAGCAGCGTATTTCATCGTTTTATTCCTGAGTTTACAAAGTCATTGCCATAAGTTAAAAATAACGGATGCAAGTCCCATATAAACTCTCTTCAGCAACAGAGATGAGAATTTGACTTTTTCAGTCATCTTTGCCAGCAGACTAGCTGGATTTGTTGATCGTTTTTTCCTGTGTTGTTCTGACATGGCAGATTATTTCCCTGCTTACAGTGTATGTTTTACATGGATTGGGACAGATTTAGCAGAGGTAGAGACTCGATGAGTTCACAAATGGAAAGCTGGGGTGGACATAAAAAAACATTGACCAATAAAACAGAAGTTGAACTCCTCTTTCTCGAACATTGTGCGTAAAGTTTCACATATGTGCTGAGGGTAATATAAATGTGTACAGGTCAAACAGGTCTCTGTTATTCACAAAATTATGTTCTGTACAGGGCTTGTTAAATTGCTTCATAGATTGACTTCCACAAGTAGCAACCATTTAAGCAGTTTCACATAAACTGAAGTATGCCGAGACCATTTCTTTTGGACCTCTTGAGTATGGATAATCGACACAAATACTTTAAATATTTGACAAAGAAACTTGCTATGTTACTGCTATAAAGATGAATCCTTTCTTGACCAGGCACCCCACAGTGCCACTAGAAGGATCATGATGATCACTGTGTAAAGGATGTGGACCGTAACAAGATCATCTCCATACTGGTGCTTGAACCCAGAGGTGCTGTGCCAGTTCTCACTTTTGTTTCCATTAGTTTTCTGTCTGTGAGCACGGAGAGAGTGTATCCTGACATAACAAAAAGCAAGATTAAAGTTAAAAATTATTCTTCTTAATTAACAGTTCAATAATGTTTGTAATGAAATCCAGAGTGTGCATTGAATCATTGACTAGATTTGGGAAAAAGCTCTTCAAACTGTCTGGGGCTAATAAAGTATTTTCTATAATTGGAAATGCAAAACATTTACCAGCCATTTGGGATTTGTCTCCCACTGACAGGCACAGAGACTGGGTATGAGCTTGTTGGAGGAAACACAGTGCTCTCACTCCTCACTATTGATACAGATCATTGTATGAGAAAAAAACATACCCTTTTATTTTGCAATATTATGAAAATGGAAGGGTTCAAATAAAAAATTGCCAATTTCCAAAGCTTTAATCCACAGGAATAAGCACAGCATGTGACCTTCCCATTCTGTTCTGGCATGTTTTTCTATCTGTGCTTTTCAGAGGTGACTCGTGTCAAGGTATTCATTAAGCAAAGGTAACAGGAGTAACTACACAAAGCATACCTGCAGGAATCTCTGCAGTAACATTTGACATTGCTTTGTCATCTTTCCCTAAGGGTTTCAAACTAGAAGTATTCACCTATGGCAACAGACCTCCAGTTATTCATTGAAAATTGCCTGCTAAGCCCCAGTGCTAAGTTTTTTAAATTATTTTTTAAGAGAAAATAAATGTTTAATGTGCACAATTACATCTGAACAGGAATGCCAAAAGGAGATTAACTAGCTTGTGATTTTCATGTTCGTTAGGAAGGGGTCTGAGATGGATTAGATGCATTGCAGGTCTGGTTCATATGTGTTCCTGCTGTTACTATGACAGAAGAGTAGAGATTACCACAAACGTTAGCACAGATAAAGCTTATGAGTAAAAAAGAACTTCACAAATTATATACTTAGGCACACTTGGAAGAGAGCTGTCAAAAATGTTAAAACTGAAAGACTAGGAAATGCAACCAAAAGGGAATTCACCAATAAACCAGAATTCTGCCGTTGAGCTTTTACAGAAGGTAACTGCAGAATTAGACCTTTAACACTGGTATCAGGACAGTCATGTCATGTGTAGCTGCAAATCAAGTAACACAGTTCATGATCATTTGGGAGCATCATGCGAAGAGCACGAGAGGAATATTCTGCCAACAGTTTGCTTTTCTATTCCTACCCCAGGGAAATGCAGTATATGCAGCTTACCTTCTGCAAGCATTCATGGTGTCTGGGTGATGGGGCTCCCACTGCGTCACAGTTCTTCTTGCAGAGAGGAAAAAAGCCTTTTTTATCCTTTGCTTCCTTGCACAAAATGAGAAAATTTTCTCTCAGTACCAAGAAAAAGAATCTTCCTTCCAAGCCCACCAACTTGGCCGACAATAATCTCGGAACACTTCTTAGGTATAAATGAAAGATCTCAAATTAATGGTTTCTAAAGCTGATTTTGACACAGTTCTTCAAGAAATTCCCTTGAGCAGTTCACAAGACAGGTTATGAGTAATCCCAATGACTGGCTTCTTTTAGCTGCTGGGATCTCTTGTTATAAACAGTAGCTCGCTGCTGAAGTGTTGCCAAATTCATAACAACACAAGTAATGCACAGATGGAGGGTGGTGGTGATGAAAAATGCAGGATGAGCTGTGACTTAGAATTACTTTCTATTAGATCACAGGCTATTTTGGGGTAAAACTTAGTTCCTTTCTACAACTGCAATTTGGTTTAAATTGCCTGGAGTGAAATTTCAAGCCACCATCACTAACATGTGTTCTAATACTCAAATATTTTTTATGAAAAAGCAGATGCCTTTTTAAAAAAACGTTGACTTTTATAATATGATCACATTCAATAAGCAGTCAATAAGCAATATATCACCACAAAACCCCACATTTTGACATCTAGGATTAGCAACATAGTCACATACATCCTATTATTCCCTGACTGCCTGCAGCCATTAATTACCAAGAGGCTGTGCCAATGCAGAATTTCTCCCAAGCTGGGTGTTGCATGATAGCTGGGTTAATGGTGGGTTTAGTATAATCAATTCAATGCCCCTGTAATGATTTGTAGGGCTTGTAAACAAACACATTTAAATTTGCAATTCATAAAGACACACCAAAACCCTTCTTTCCCAAAACGCTTAACTTCATCATCTTTAAAATAAGTATATTTCTTATTTAACTGTTACTTTCAGCTTATTGTCATATATAATTGCTATTAAGACAAATCTGAACTTGTAGTTCTGGTGCATTTCTAAAGGCTTTTGCCTTTTCTTCACATATGTCCTGGTTACAGCATTTATGTTTTTATATAAATAAAACTGGTTCCTTTTGTTTTATTATAACAACTAGTAATTTCCCAAAATCACTTACACTCCAAAAAATTAAGACTGAGTTTGTTGACCTATGTGACTAAAACTTTGTAACTGGAACCAGTGAAGCTACTGAGGATAAAGACTCATTCTTCATTATTAGTAATATATTAAATATAGAAAAACAAGTATTACAACGACTTGGAAGAAGAAATTCAGACATCAGTAAAGAATTACTGGCTTGAATCAGTTCTAGCTTTTTCAGATCTGATCCTGAGACTACAGGAAGGTACAACTCTTGGATTTGGTTTTCTTAAATAACATATCCAGGGATAGGTGCAGCAATATCTGCTGTATACTGCTCCAGGCACACTGCAGCTACAAAAGGCCAGCCCAGGGGAGCACAGCACTGCCCCAGGATTGCTCCAGCCACACCTTTCTGCTCACACCACCCATTCCTTGGCAACCCCAGTCCATTTGTTTCACTTCTTTCTCTGACTTCGAGATTCCATTTCCTTTGACGAAAGGAAATTCTTCCTTTCGTCAAAGGAAATGAAATCTTGTGATTTCAAACAGTATCACTTTGGCAAGGTTTGGTCCATTTCCCTGCACTTCATGTCATCCCATTCCATTTTCATTTTTTCACTTTGGTTCGAAAATTTCAACAATGAAATCTTAAAAACAGAGAATAAAGTGTAACAAACACCTTGGAAGGGAGATATGATATGATATGATCAAATAAAATGCAAGTAAAAAAAGAAAAGAAAATTTGGAAATGCAGTGGCTCGAACCAAATCGATTGGTGCAGTGAAAAGGACCAAAAATTACCAAAATTAAATTTACTAAAGTCGCAAAATCAGGGAATTAAGTCAAACAAAAAGACAGGAAAAGAACTTGATGAAATGAAATTAAATGCTTAAAGAAAAAAAAATCTGCAACAAAGGAAAAAAATCAAATGGCAAGGGATGACATGAAGTGCAAAGAAATGGACCACATCTTACCAAATTGATCCTCATTGAAATGGCAAGATTTCATTTCCTTTGAGAAAATGAAGAATTTCCTTTCATGAAAGGAAATGAAATCTTGAAAACAGAACAAAGTGAAACAAATGGACTAGGTAGGAACGATAACGACATGAAATTGAATGGCAAGAAATAAATCAATAAACTGAAGTAGTTACATCCGTAAATGTAATTCAAGGAGCAATGAGAAGAACATCAAAGAGAACGAGTAGAAAATTCTGATGTAAAAGGCTGGAAGACAGAAACTGTAACAATGAGGATTGGCCTATTTTACAGGCAACAAAGCTGGATATTCCCCATGCAACCTACCACTGCCAGCCAGGAGGGAATCCTCGTGTCATTTCAAGGCAGGGAGAAGTGTGAGGTGAGCATGTTAATATTCAGCAGAAGCCTATTTGTCCCAGCCATTTACTGTGCACAGCTGCCAAAACATAGGGTACTTGCTATATAGTCAACTGAAATATATGTTTCTTGTGGGGCTCCCATGAAAGGTAAAAAAACCACAAATGGTCGACTGGAGAAAGAATTAGAGAGTATCTTATCTACACGAAAATGTGCAGGTATTAACTAGTCTTATTCAGCTGATAAATTCCAGCTGATTGATTCAGTCATCCCAAAATACTTAGAACAGAATACATCGCTGGAATGCAATTTCTCATGCCATGCACACATTATGAGAAAACCCTAAGCACTGCACAGCATTGAAGTTAGAAGAAATGTGAAGAGTGGTGTTTTCCTAGTGTTTTTTATGAGCACAGTTCTACTTTTAAAAACTATTCTACCAGGTTGCTTTAATGGGACTGATAATGATAGTCTGTAGCTAGGACTGACATCCACGGATCTCTATTCCTTATACCACCTGAGGATTAGATATATTTCCCCTTCACAAAATCACAGATTCATTAGGCTGGAAAAGACCTCTGAGTCCAGCCTTTGACTGAACACTACCTTGACAACCAGACCGCAGCACTGAGCGCCACAGCAAGTCTTCCCTCCAGGATGATGACTCCACCACCTTCCAATGCCTAGTCATCTCTCTGCCATTAAATTCCTCCCGTGTCCAAGCTGAACCTCCGTTTAGCCTCACTTCTAAAGTTAAGCTATTAGGACAACCATATCCAGCAAAGGTATCAAGGAAACCAAAGGAATCGGGGCGCAGGCCCCGCCGCAGCCGTCACGGCGGCTGTGCCCGGACTCACGGCACTCGCCGCCACGGCCTCAAGGTGAGGCCTTCTGCAAGGCCCACACCCTGCTGAGGCTTTCCTTTGCTGCCACCACCGCGGCTTCATGGGCCGGCCAGACAAGCCGGGCTGTGCAAGGACAGCCCGCGGGGGTGACACACCACGGCCAGGACCGCGCAGGGGCGAGGCCGGGCCGGAGTGAGGCAGCGCGGCCTGCGCAGCCCAGCGAGGCCGCTGTTGGGAGCCCCTGCCGCCTACAAACCCCAGAATGCACCGGGAGCTCCCGTGTATCCTTCGAACGCGCCAATGAGGGCGCGGGGCGCGTCACGTGAGCAGGGCCGCGCTGTTCGAGTCCGTGCGGGGCGCGGCGCGGCTGGTGCGCGGTGCCGGTGAGCGGGGGCGGCCGGGGCCCGGGCCTTTCCCTTTCCCAGAGCCCCAGCCTGGTGCTCGGAGGCCTTTTCCCGTTTCCCCTCGCCGTCAGGGAACGGGTGGGGGCTGTGCGAGCTCGCCCGAGCTGGGGCGTTGGGCGGTCGGCGGGATGGTGAGCTACGTGGCATCCCATAAGCCGCCTTTGCGATAGTGCCCAGCGACAGGACGAGTAGTAATTTAAATTAAATTAAACCATAAGACGTTTAATTTCAATGGGAATAAGAACTTTTCATCGAGGGTGGCAGAACATCGGAATAGGCTGCCTAGGGAGGTCATGAAGTCTCCCTCTCTGGAGATTTTGCTAACCCACCTGGAGGCGTTCCTGTGTAACCTGCTCCAGGTGACCCTGCCTGGATACAGGATTGCACTAGATGATCTCCAGAGGTCCCCTCCAACACTAACTATTCTGAGGTTCTGCGTGGCAGCCCCTAAATATGAGAGTCTTCAAAGGGAATGTTTGCCTCCTTGCTAATTCAGCAGTATCATCAAAGTTTGTGACCCTGCTGTTGTCTGGTTTGGGGTTTTTTTTTAAACCTCTTGCATGTCTCCTTCTATATTTTTCAGGTACTATGGAGGAAAAAAAAGAAATGTCAGCACATAGCCTGAGTCATGTGACTGAAGAGAAACTGGACGTTTGCATGAGCAATGGTAGGTGGAGAGAACAAGTTGATTTCTTTGTGTGGCATATCCCGTTATAGGTTAGGACAGCTCAGATCAGTAAACATCTGCCTTACATCACATTCTGTGTGCTCACTTTCCTTGGATGGACTGCTGTTGCTAGTCTCAGAAGCCTCCCGAGGACCCTGTGGAGCATGGTGCCAAAGGTTGTGTAATAGTGACTGATGTCATCAACCTCTCTTCTATATATCTAATCCGAGCTCCCCCCTTATCCCTCAGCTGCTGATTTATTTAGTGTATATTTTAACTAATAAGAAAAGTAATCTTTCTCACTGGCTTCTGCTACTGTTCTATGGTAGCCTGAGCAAAAAAAGAACTGGTGAATGGGACAAATGCATTGTCACATAGCTCTAGATTAAATGTTCTCACTTATTTTGATTGGAGGCTGCTGATAAGGTGCATTCCATGTTGCTGTTATAGCTGCTTAGAAGCATTAAGCTGTTTCACAATATTTGGGCATCTCACAATTTTGATCATATTCACAATTGTACCTTAAATTTCTTGGACCTAAAATATGATTTCCTAAGTTTAATATTTTAAACTTGGTAGCTAAAGCTTTGGTTTTTTGCCAGCTGACATCACTCACCAAATTGTCAGAGCATAATGTAATCATTTTCATTGCAAATCCATGCTGTGACAAAATCCTTCTTATTGTTTCAGACTTTTCTCTTCTGACTGATGAAAAGTTTGATTTTGACCTTTCCCTCTCTTCAACAAGGTAAGTTATGTAAGTACAGCAGACCCTTCAAAAGGGGCACACATGAAGTGCTGGGCTAAATTCTTTTTCTTTGTAGTGGAAATGAAGATGAAGTTTTTGTTGGACCCGTGGGACATAAAGAAAGATGTATTGCTGCCCGTATTGAAGCAAAGAAGTGTGTGTCTGCTTCTGATGATAAACTCCTGTGGAGCCCACTTCAAGGAGAAAAATTTGTGGAAATTTTCAAAGAAGCTCATTTGTTGGCACTGCAAATAGAGACTGGAAGCAAGAGCAAGGAGACCAAGATAGGTCAATCAGAAGAAAAGGAAAACAAGATTGTAGAAACATTTGTGGAAGACTCAAGGTCAAAGGTGAAGATCCTGAGAAACAGAAGCACAGAAATAACTCCAAGGGCTATTAAGCGGGAGACGTTCTGTGTGCAGGACAGCCCAGCATGTCAGCTGCCACCTTGTTTTCAGAAGGCATCACAGGAACTCGTGTCAGATGGCGAAGTACATGCTCTTCCTGCACCTCCTAACAGAAGCCCCGTTAAAATTTGTGTGTCTCCTACAAAACATGCCAGTTTGCCCCTGATGGAGGAACAGAAAATGAAGGAAACAAATACAAAGGCAATTGGCAAACTGCCAGTGGCAAAACTGTCATCTACTTTTGTAAAGAGCAGTTTGTTGACAATTGAGAAGGTAAAGTCAGGCTCTGGGCAACTTTTTTTTCAAGTAAAGTCTGTGTTTTAGGAATATTTAACCTGTCTACAATCTTTTATTTTTAAAAGTGAACTTTAATCTTCTGATACTTCTCTACCTCAGAAGATCCTTAGTCAAAAAACATAGGAAAAAAAAAAAGTGAGGGCAGGTACTATGGTATGGTAACCAATTACTTTGTCAATTATGACAATGTAGAGCATTTGCAAGTAAATTTCTTTTCGGTTGTAATCTTGTTTTGTGAATACTATAATTCTTGGTTTCACTTCTAACTGGTTTCTGACACTGCTGTGTTGCTGGTAAAATTACTACACTGTTACACTTCATGTGTAATTTTACACTTAATTTTGCACTTAATGTGTAAAAGTGGTTTTATTTACTGTTAATCTTTCCCAATGGAAATGAATTCTGGGATAGCAAGGAAACAGTTGTGGTAGTGACCTTGTGAGCACAAATCCCAGTCTTTAGATAAGACTATCTTTTGGATTTTATTGCTCTATGCTTTATAGCTTAGGTTCTAGTATGTATTACAGATTTAACTGAAAATGTGGTAAGGGCTTTCTAAGAACCATCACCTATAGAAATTACAGGACTTTGATTTTCCTTTGTAGTATAAATTTCTTCTTGGTTTTGTGTGCTATTAAGAAAAGACATTGTCCTAAATGCTTTAACTAGGCAAATTATACCCCACTGTCTGAAGAGTTTGCATGATGCAGTCTACTACAGTAATGTCTTACCTTTTGGAAGCCAGAGTAAAGTAGAATAATAATAAATGTAAAGTCCAATACAGCTGTAAGGTACAGCTGTAACACTATGTAGATGAATATGATTATATGATTTGTAATGATGAATTGTTGCAGAACTGTCCTTAAGTTGCTCTCCCAGTATCTGGGTTCAAGCATGTCCTAGTAGTTGGCAAATACATTCACTAGACTTACTTCAGACTGTATTTGATGACTTCACTGGATTTGGAGGCTTCTTCATTGACTGTTGTCTGTGTTTCTGAACAGAATCAATGCAAAAAGCTTTATAGTGATTTCTAGAAGCACTAGTAGCTTTTAAAATGTTGCGTTGAAATTTGCAGCTCAAACAAGGAAAAAATGCTAGCGTTTCTACAAAAAGAGACTTGAACAGCATGGGATCATCTGAAGATGTAATTTCTGATAAATCCAGTATTGGTTTGGATTCCAATGAGTCTGTGTTCAGTAGCAGTTCTTCAGTGCAAGACACAAAAGTCCTTCCTGCACCAAGTAAGGTAATGGCAAGCCTCCTCAATATGAAAAGAACTTCTGTAGAATTTCTGATGAAAAGAAATTAATGTAGTTTATTCTCTAATTTAATTTAAAGCTGTCATGTAAAATGATTTTAAGGAAAAGTAATCAATGTTTTTATATTTGCCATTCTTGATCGTGTGCTCTAAGTCTGTAACACATCAATGTATTTAAGAGCAATTACAAATGTGTTGGATTAACAAGCATGCCTTTGTTTTTAAAGCACTGGCTGCAGGTAAGTGATGAGCAGTTTCCTGTAAGAAAGTTTTTGATGTGTAGTTAACTATATCATATGAAAATGTTGCTGTAATTTGCATGCAGGTAGTATACCTATAGCTGTCAGTTATAGGTAGTATACCTATAGTTGGCTTTGAAGCTTCAAATACTTATTTTAATGCTGGGTGCTGCTTCACCAAACCACAGAATTGCTGAGGTTGGAAGGGACCTTTTGAGGTCATCTGGTCCAATGAGCTGCTCAAGCAGGACCACGTGGAGTCATTTGCCCAGGCACATGGCCAGCTTCTGAATATCTCCAAGGATGAAGTTTTGGCAATCTCAGAGGGCAGCCAGTGCCAGAGATTGGTGACTCTTGAAGAAAGGAAAGTGTTTCCTGATGTTCAGAAGTAGAACCTACTGTGTTTTACTCTGCCCATTGCCTCTAGTCCTGTCACTGGGCACCACTGGCTACTGTCCTTTCAGATATTTCTATGTATTGATGAGATCCACCTTGGGCCTTATCTTCCCCAGCTTTTAGCCTTTCCTTAGGTGCTCCAGTCCCTTAATCATTCTAGGGGTCCTTAGCTGGGCTCTTTCCAGTAGCTCCAAATCACTCTCATATGGGGGAGCCTGGAACTGTGTGGAGATCTTCAGGTGTGGGCTCTCAGTGCTGAGCAGTCCCTTCACTTGCTGCCAGCGCTCCTCCTTGTGCAGCCCAGGATACTGTCAGCTTTCTTTGCTGCAGGGATGCATTGCAGACTCGTGTTCAGCTTGTCCACCAGCACTCCCAAGGGCCTGGCCTGCAAAGCTGCTTTCCAGCTGCTTGTGCCCAGCATATGCTGGTGCCTGGGCTGACTCTTTTTATTCTTTAAATCCGTACTCAAGTTTGCGGCAGGAATAAAAATAAATGCCTCCTAGATCTGATGTTCCAGTTCTGTATAATAATCCAGATACAAGGATCTGGAAAATTCAGAAATTTCTAAGAAAATTCACTTTTTAAAGTGTAATCTGAGTTGAGGCGCTCCTCTGAAATTCTCAAGTTCACGAAGTTACAATACCAAGACAACTAATGGCAAAATAATCTGTTAAATAGTGTTTTTTTTCTTTTGATTCAGCCTGCCTTAAGGAAATTGACATATCTGAAATGTCCTGGTGTTGCCAGTGGTCTCACAAGAAAGACTACATCATCATCATCATCTTCATCATCAGTGTCCAGCATGAACTCAAGTCTTAATTCAAGTTTACCAATTTCTCCTATAGGCAAAAAAGGTAATTTGCTTTCACTACAGATTTGTGCCACAAATCAATTTTGAAATAGTTACTTCAATTTTCGGACTTTGGATTTGGAAGTGTTTTAATGGTGTTCAGTACATTCAAGCACTAAGAAATGTTTTGTATGGAGAATAAAATTTTCTAGGCTAGACCAGTAAATCCCTGTGGACTAAAGATAAATGTTAGACATCCATAATTTATAGATTGACTAGATTCACACAAACCTGCTGCCTACACGTGAGCATGTGACACAGCTAGGAAGGAAGCAATACCCCAGGAATTCTGTTCTCCTCTCATGATCTCCTCTGTTATAGCCAAGAACGTGAGCTTCTGAATGCTCTAAGCTGTCTAACTGGAATTAAAAGAAAAAAAACAAAACACCAAAGCAACTGAAACTTGGAAGGTGGAAGGCATTGTTCCACGTTTCTGTAAGCCTAAATAAAGGATGAGCTTTACTCAAGCAGATGGGGAAAAACACCTCTAGAGAGAAAACACAGCCAAGAGGCTTGTGCTGTATTGAGACCATCAATTTGACCATTTCAGTAAGCCTCAAAGGATCAGAAAAATGGTCTCCTAAAAGTACTGACTACAGTTCTTGTACATCTATCAAAATACCAACTTCGAGCAAATTTTTATTTTGTACCTTGTTTCTGGGAGATCAATAACATTTTTAAAAGCTTAGTAAGAACTATTTTATGCAATAGAACTGTCTAATCAAGATTCATCCTGTTAATGAAAGTAACCTACAGACTAAAAGTAAGAACTTTACAGAAATCTGGGAAAAATGCTTGTGCAGTAGTTTAGCCTGTGGTGTTAATCAGTGTAACTCAAACTATTACTTCCTTGAAAGGCTGCTCAAGGGAACAGAGCCAGCTCTGCTGGGAGTAAATGCTGGAAGTAATTCGAATCTCCAAGCTGTTTTGGCATTCCTTGAAGACTGTTCTTTCACTTGATTGCAGTAATTCAGGAATTTGGTGAGAAGACTATAAAATAAAATTGCCAAAGAATTTGAGGAATAAATTTGCAGTAGTTGTATATATTCTCATTTAACTTGAATTGTTTGAACTTAATTTTGAATGCTGTAAATTGCTATTTTTCATTCCTGTGTTAGTACAATTATTCTGCTTAGTCAAAAGCTTCAGAAGTACAACTTTCTATTTCAGGAAAATCAAGCATGTCATCAAAAGCTACTGTGAGTGGCTCTAAGCTTTCATCTGGTACAGGCAGGCTGGCCCTTGTCAGACCTACCACAGTGTCATCTCTGCAGGCTGCCAATGCTGAGAAATCCAGGAAGCAAATGAGATCAGCTAGTACTCCCAAAATATCTAGTGCTATAAGCCTGGCTAAATCTTCAGCTTCTGCAACATCATCTGAGGCTGCAGGCAGTGGAATTCAGAGACCAAGCTCTGTTCCCAGTCTGCAGCAGCTATGTCAGCAGAATAAAGATGGGAGTTCAACAAAAAGAAGCCTGTGTCCAAAGCCCAAGGCCAGAGTTTTGTCTGTTTCCATAAGTCAAACTAAGGCTCCTGTGAAGACTCTAGGTAAGCACATACTTCTGTTTTGGTTATTAAAGGCAATGTTACCTTGAAGGTTTGTTATTTGCTTCATTACATATCTGTCCAGCTTTAGGAAGGAGTCAGTATTTAACTGAAAGTTAACTGCTGTAAAAAAAAAATAAATATGAATCTGATAGCAATTAACCAAACTTTTCTCTTTAGATGCAACACCAAACAAATTGGCACCAAAAGCAGCACCTTCTCTTGGATTAACATTCTGTGGCACACCTGGAAGGTAGGGCTTCACTGAAAATTGAATGCACTGAGGCATTCTTCTTGGCATGCAACATGGCTGGGTGTTGCAACAGCCTTTTAAAAGTTCTAACTTCATTGTCTAGTCACTTGAGACCTGCCAAGTTAGATGTGTTGATGCCTCTTGGAACAGATTTAAAACAAAACTCAAAACTAAACCAAATAACCCCTCCCACTATTCAGAAGGGATTTCTTTGCAGTGCTAAATAGACTAAAATAATTCTTATCGAGTAAAGCCTTTACTATTGCTGTGAGTATCAGCTTTAAGGTGACTACTGTTCCCTTGCTGACCAAAGAGAAATGGATTTTCATTGTTTGGTAGAAGAGTGTTATTCAATTTCCAGAAGGTTTTGGCTAAGGCATGTTCCTCTTCTAGTGCCATAGCAGTCAGCACTCCTCTGAAGGCCTCAGAAGATAAAGTCCTGCCGAGGTTTTGTTTCCCTGAGAAGTCCACCACGACTCCGGCCAGCGCGAGGCGCTCTGGGCTGCCTACACCTGTCCGCCGGCTCTCGGGCTTCCCAGCAGTGACTCCCAAAAGTGTGCCAAGAGTGGCTTTTTCTCCACATGCTGCATCTCTTCGCCAGAGCTTCAGCTTTTCCACCAAAAAGACTTTTACAGCTGGGTAAGACACAAATCTTCATAAATGGAATGAGTATTGTAGGCAAACTGTCTCTGTGTGAGCTCTAGTGATGACTCTTGGGTTTCAAGGGCCTCTGCTAAATGTTAGAATAAAGCATTTGAGCACAGAAAAGCTGTATAGGCCTAATAAAAATAACTTGTGAATGGTAAAATGCTAAAAGCCCTACTGAGGTGAGTCAATGTCTAACACTAAAGAATTACAGCTTTAATAGGAAATTATTTGTATTTCTTGAGCAAGGGAAAATTTAAGACTTGTGTCTGATGCTCTGGTTTTATTTTGCTATTGCCTTCTGATGAAGGGGAAAAGCTGATTAAAATGCATATAATTTTTAACTTTTGTTTTATATTCATTTGTTTTATATTGTTGCCAGTGGTCTGTATAACTACACTTTTTAAAGCATCAGTCAAAAAGCCAAGGATTTTGTTGACTTGAACTTTATTTTCTGAGCAGCTTTACTTATGTTTTAATTCTGGTTTTTCTTCTGTGAAATTAATTAGTGTTGTTGCCTTCTTCATGTTATCTGCCCAGCATCTTTACACATATATATGTATGCAGGCTTCTTTTGTGACTGGTGGAGGGGTACTGTATTAAAGTAGGAATGATTCATGCCTAGAAACCTGTGTCATGTGACTTAGGCTAAAGGTCTCAAATAGTCTTTTTTTGCTCTCAAGGAAACAATTATCCTGTCTACAATGACTTCATAACACTAATCAGATTACAGCCTCTGGTTCTCCAGCCAGGGTCAGTACTTCTTGACAGCAGGGGCTGAAGTGAGTTGCTCAGTGATACATAGACAAAATCAATTTTTGCTAGCTGTTCCAAATTTAAAAAAAACAAAAAACAACAACAACAACAAAATACTTTGTGTGAAGTTTAGGCCAGATAGAAATATCAAGATTAAATTCTTCATAAGCCCATCTTTTTTTTGCATAGGTAGGCTATACTTTTTCTGCAGAATGAAATGTTTTGTATTTTGTGGATAACTAGCATTTATTTGATAAAAATATGGGAAGCCTTTTGGTCATTTTAGCTTGGGGTAAAAAGGGAGAAAATGAGGTTAGAAATTGGCTTGCGTGTCTTTAGTAGTTAATGCTGATTAAAGAACTCAATTATCACTGATGCTGTTTCCCCTAGTTCTAAACAGAAACAAGAGAGTAAGACACAGGCATCTTCAGAAGATGATACATCTCCTCCACCTGTCCAGCCTCTTGTACTTAACTTCTCACCAGAGAAAGCTGCTACAGAAGGAGTAGAAAATGCACTAAAAGAGGTGAAAGTACAAAATGAGCTGGGTGAAGTACAAAATGAGCTGGCTGAAGAGAAACAACCTGAGGTAAGAAATGACAATATATTTTCCTACAAAACTACTAAATAACCTGCTTGGATTATTTCAAGATAAGAGATACGTAGGGAAAGCACTTCAGCATGCCATGAAGCTAAAATATGTTGGAATAATGAAATAATAGAATATTCTGAGTTGGAAGGGGACCCATCAGAATCATCAAGTCCAGCTCTTGGCCCTGCACAGGACATTCAGGAATCACACTAAACACCACTTGAATTCTGTCAGGCTGGTTACTGTGACCACTTTCCTGGGGAGCCTGTTCCAGTGCCCAACCACCCTCTGAGTAAAAAACCTTTTCCTGCTATCCAACCTAAACCTCCCCAGCTCACCTTCATGATGTTTCCCTGAGTCCTGTCACTGATCATGAGAATGAAGAGATCCCCTGAGGATGTCTAAGACTACAGTAAGGTCTCCCCTCATCTCCTCCAGGTTGAACAGACCAATTGCCCTCAGCTGCCCCTCGTAAGGCTTCCCCTCTAGACCCATCACCATCCTTGTTGCCTCCCTCTGGATGCTCTCAAATCTCTTTTTGTGTTGTGGTGCCCAACTGGCTGTAACCATGTGCACCCTCTAGTGTCTATAGTTAGCACTGAACATCATATGTTCAGTATTTCTATTAAGTGTGTTATCATCTCAAATGCACTGTCAAACACTTGCAGATTGTATATTAAATTTCCGCTTTTGGAAGAGTACTGTGAAATCCTTGTAGCTTCAATTAGAGAAGTAATGTTGCAGGGCAGTTGGTGTTGCAGCCATAAAGCTCCTTTAGGGATTTAAAAAACCCTCCAAACCCAAAACACAGCTGTAGCTAAATTCAGTCACCTAAAAGGAGCACAAATTTGCATACAATGAGTGAGGATTAAACCCCAAAGTCCACATAGCAGTAAACTTAAGTGTCAAGTAAATAGTTCAGTGAACACTTCCCATCTCTCAGGAAGGTAGTGGCTTCATGTTGAAGCCACAGGCATTAAGAAGAAAGGACTGAAGTTGTAGTTCTGAAATATTAACCTGACCAAGCGTCTATTGATTTACAGATACTGAGGTTTAGAATAATCTTTGGATTGATTAGTTGATGTTATTGCATCAGTATGTTCCTTGTTAGCTTACTTGGTGGCATAAAGTGTGTTTCAGAGCTGCTTAGTACATGTATGGGGTAGTTAAACTGGACAAAAGGACAACTAGAGTGTGAAGCTGTAGAGAATAGTTTATATGCCTAAATAACATTGCACAGTAATTGTAGTCAAATCATTTAAGTGTTAAGAGGGTTACTAATCTTCTGGTTTAAATTTAACTCTACTTTTAAGTGAAAAACTGTTTTATGCCCCAGGGGATCTCTTTTGCTTTGTCTTAACCACATTTTCCCTGCAATGCTAGCCACTGGCAGAGCAGGAGCTGAGGTTTCTACACTGTGTGCAATGAATCCTGCCTGAAAAATACCAAGCTGGAAATTAAGCCTGATCTGTGATTATTACAGCTGTATAAGCTAAATTGATTGCCTTGATGTATATGAAAGAAACTTGGTGAACAGGGGAGAAAACCTGATCTGTTGTTTTTTTTTTAAAGGCTTTACTGCTAGATATTGTTGCAGACAAATCTCTCCCACACACTTCTGAATGTGAAAGTAGACCTTTGATTGACCTTTCCAATACTCCCGAAGTGAGTAAGATTATTTCTCCAAAGCCTGTGTTATCTGGGCAGATAAAGGTAAGTTTTATTCAAATCATCCGGTGCAAGTTATGTTAACAGAAAAATGTCAACTGGCTGCATACCCTTGTCTGCAGAGCAGTTCCACTATACTGTAGGAATTATTTAATATTAGCTCAGTATGATATACATAATTAGGTCCTCCTAAGAAAATGTCATGTTTAAAAACAAATAATGTGTTCTGAACTAGAGCTCAGTGAGCAATCTGCAAATAGGAAAAGGAGGAGGATGGAGAAAGAACTTAGTACTTAAAAGCAGTTGTTATAGAATAAAACTGCTCTGAAGCAGGAAGTGAATGTTGTCTTCAGTAGAGTTGTCATGCTTGTTTCTTGTTTCACATTTCTCACACATTTTCAGTCCTTGGCAGCAGCTCATTTTAATCAAAAAAGAAAGGATACCTCTCCACTCCTAATCCTTAACAGAAGTTGTGTGCTGTTAGAATCTGCTCTAAATTTTATAATTTCTGGGCAAGTATCTTTTATACATTAGTGACTGGAAGGCAGATGCCTTTAGATCACTGTCAGATGAATGCTGGTAACTATGAGGATGCAGCCTTTAACAAAAGGCTGAACTGAGTATCGGGCCCTTGAAATTCTGTCAGAAGAGGAGTACTGCAGAACTCTGACTTTAGGGAGCATGTTCAGAGGAGTTCAGAAGTGCTGTGTCCTGTCTGGATGGCACTGTCACTAGAATATGCATAGTAGTGAAATTTAGAAAAGGCTTTTAGGTTTTTAAGGTAAGTATGGGCAATAACCACCTTGTGAGAAGCCTGTGCTTGTCTAAGAATCAATGTGTTTTTAAGAACCTGAACACAAAAGCTTGAGTGTGATGCTTCTATTTGTCTTCTAGATACTAATAGGAACCCTAAACAAGAAGAATACAAGAGAATAATAGATTATAGCTACTAGTAGCTATGCACAACAGTTGACTACACTAGCTAAATTTTACTCTTTTTTTCTTTCAGCTAATTGATTTGAGTTCTCCTCTTATCACTCTGAGCCCTGATGTAAACAAAGAAAATCTGGATTCCCCTCTCCTCAAGTTCTGAATTTGAACTGAAATGAAGAAATCTTAGCAACTGTGATCTTTGAAGTGTTTTTGGTGTTATTCCTCACTTGTACAATTTTTTGAAGATGGCTGCAGATTGTCTGATGAACTGCATTAACAAAATAGAATTCTAACAGTCTTGATAGAGTCAGAGCCTGATAATGGTTTTGTTTATTGTTTATTGTGCTGCAATGGATGTATTTAAACTATGTAACACAAAGGCAAAAAAATTTGAACTGGAATTCCAGTTTCCGAATTGGAAACTTGCCTCCTTACTTCCTACCGATTGTGATTTAATTCCTTTCCTCTATGTACAACAAAGTTTTAATTTAAAATAAATTACTTGTTTGCTAAACCTATACAAAATAGCAACTTTTTATTGCATGGAGTGTCTAGACTTTTCTAGTGTTTCCCTTACAAATAGCACTATGTTGGTAAAACTAGTGGACTTCAGCGTGGCATTGCAAATTTGGAAACAAACATTTTACTATCGTTAGTAAATGAATAAATCCAACAGAAGAATAAATAGCAATATATTTATTTATACATATATATATATAAACGAAATAAATCCAACAGAATAAATCCCACAGCACCACCTGAATTTCTGTCATGCGAAGGAGAAGATAAACACCTTGTTACTGCCACATGCTTTAGTGGTAGCTGCCCAAGATAACACCTTGTTACTGCCAGATCGTTTAGTGGTAGCTGCCCCCAAGCTGGGGCTAAACTTTGGCTTGTTCAAGGATAACTGACGTGAAGCAATCAGAGGGCGATGTTTCCTTCTGGGATTCCTCAGGGCTCTGCGGGGTTGCTGTGGCCCGGGGCTGGTGCAGACGCCGTGTGAGGGCTGCGGCCCGCCGAGGCACCGAGCGCCGCTGTCCCCGCGGCAGTGCGCAGGCGCGGCGGGGCGGGGCCGGGCGGAAGCGGAGGCGGGGCCGGCGGGGCGGGGCCGGCGGGGCGGGGCCGGCGGGGCGGGGCCGGCGGGGCGGGGCCGGCGGGGCGGGGCCGGCGGGGCGGGGCCGGCGGGGCGGGGCCGGCGGGGCGGGGCCGGCGGGGCGGGGCCGGGAGGGGGAGGGGGCGGGGCCGGCGGGGCCGTGCTGCCGCGGCCATGCTGGCGGCCCAGGCGCGCCGTGTGGCCTGCGCCCTGTCGGGCGGTGTGGACAGCGCCGTGGCCGCGCTGCTGCTGCGCCGCCGAGGTGCGGGGCTGGGGCGGAGGGACTGAGGGCGGTGAGGCCCTGCCCTGGGCCGTGCGGCGCCTCCCCGCGGTGCCCGGCCGCCCCTCGGGCTGCCGGAGCGGCCCCAGGCCGGCAGGACACCGCTGAGGGCCGGGCACCGCGGGGCCGGCGGGACGGCCCTAAACGAGGGGACGGGAGGTGTGACTGGCCGTCGTCGCGTTAGGTTGCTAAAAGAGCTTGGGTTAGCTATTAGCTAGAGAAAAAAAACATAGCTGTATGGTAACTGTACTGTAAAACGTAGCACAGGGCTACTCACATCTTCGGTAAGATGCAGTTACTAAAGCCGTTCTTGATAAACACAGAGTTTGTGTCCACGCTGGAAGAATTTAACTTTCTAAGGCATTCTTGTCTTCATTTCATAGGGTACCAAGTGACAGGTGTGTTCATGAAGAACTGGGACCCTCTGGATGAACAGGGAGCTTGCTCCATTGACAGAGATTGTGAAGATGCTTATCGGGTGTGCCAGAAGCTTGATATCCCATTTCACCAGGTTTCCTACGTGAAGGAATACTGGAATGAAGTATTCAGGTAGAAACACATTTACAATAGCTGGTCTTTCAGTTTATTAGTGTGATATCATGTTGCAATGAAAAGTAAGAATGGATAGATAATAAGCAATGGCAATTCTTTGTAATTTTATCAATGCTAAGAGAAACCCCTGAAGCCTGTTAAATATTGAGGAATTATTTATTCTCTTGTTTGTAATTAAGGTCAGAATTTATATTGCTTTAGTGCATTTTTTATTTTTTTTAGCTAGTACGAGATTTCTTCTTGTGTGAGTGTGTAGAAATTACTTTGTTGCAGTTTATTTCTTTAGCTACTGATTTACTGGCCCAACCTTACTGCAACTTGAAAAAAAGTTATTTAATGGGGTACTGTTATTGTCTGTGTGTGTAACTTATGCAGTGCATTTTACATAATCTGTGCTGAATCCAGTTTAGCACAAAATGATTGTGACCTAGCCTTGCTTCTTTAAACTCGTAACAGATCTGAAACTGTTCTCTTAAGAGGGTGCTCAGATTTTCTGTGAACTTGTTGTGCTTTAGGGGAGCTCTACACAGGAAAAGCTGAGAGATTTTCTTAGAAGGTAGGACAAGAAGGGGCACGTTGGTATGACAGCATAATTTATCTTTGTGCATTGGATATAAGTGCATAAAAATTGTTCCCTGATCTTCATCATCCCTCTTTGAAGTAGAGCTGTTATTACCTTATGTGAAACTGAGGAATAACCTGGTCATGCTGCTTGTACTGTATGTTGAAGTGACATCAAGCTGAGCACCAAGCTTTTGGATGGTCAGTGAAGAAAACAGCAAAATAGCTCTTTTCTGGGAAAGTTCACTCCGTTTTTCCCCTTTTGGTGAGGGAATGAGTGCTACAAAACTTCTTGGAGTTCATTAACTGTTTAGGAAACAGTGTTTCCTAACATTCTGTTACAAGTGTCTTGGTTTGTTTCAGAATCCTTTTTTTCTTTACTGTCATCGCTGATCTTAATTTTACTCCTCCTCTTTAATGAGTTGTTCACCATAAAACACCTTCTATAACAAGAACTGTTCCAGGTCTTGGCTTTTCCACGGTTTGTACAAAGCCTGTTTCAGTTCTTTCTGTCAGAGAAGGATCCAGTAGACTCCCTTCCTTGCCCTTTCTCTGATTCTGTGCTTTACTAGAAGGTCTGAATTGCTGTGAGAGTGGCTTTGTGATGACTCCTTTATAGAACTCCTAGGGTACCTTAAGAGTGTGGTGTGAGCTCTAGGTGGACCCAGGTGATTTAATTATTTGTGTGAGTTGTTGTATTCAGAGCTTTTAAAAAGGAGTTAGAGAAAATAAGAGATATGTTGCTTTATTTTCTGTTTTTTAATGTAGTGTTACACAGTAAGGAAGAAGAGATTGTTTTTCAGATGCGAAAAAAAGTAAAACCAAATACTGGGATTGCTGTTGTTCTTTTAAATCCAGTCTGTGTCCTCAGTTCTTTTTGAGTGCAGTGGCTACTGACAACAACCTGATAAACAAAATGATGCTGTGATAAGGCCTTTTGATATCTCAGGGTAGCCTTGTATGCTGGTTTAATTTCATTAGCTATTATTTCAGTGTTTTCAAGTGAATAATGCTAAGTAATTATGCAGCAGTGTAAAACTACAACATAACTTCGAGAAACTTAGAATTTCTAGAAAGGAAAAAAAAACAAGGACAGGAAAAAGTCTCTAAAATTAAGCCCCATGAGTGGCTGCTTGGGGTGACATCATTGCAGCTGAAGTTACTGTCTGTTCAGTTGAGACACTCCTACTTGTGTACCACCATATTGTCCCACTGAAAAATTAAATTGGGTTGTTTCATTCTGAAGGTAAGTATTTCGTGAGGGATTAGTAGGGGTGTCCTTAATAAAGCAGAGTTACAAGATTATAAGTGGTAATTTGACCCTGTCCTCAGTGCACTTTGGAGAAAATCTTCCAGACACCGTTTTTTTGCACATTAAAATCTTATGGGTACTTTATTTCTAACATAAAATGTTTACAATGACTGAGTCTTCTCTGGGACTGGGACTCAGCTTTTCATATTTAAACACTGTCCAGTTTCAGATAGTATTATGCATGTTAATGATTCTGATGGACATTTGAATCTTTGTTTTACAGTGACCTCTTAAAAGAGTATGAATTGGGAAGGACGCCTAATCCCGATATTTTGTGTAACAAGCACATCAAATTCAACCACTTTCTGCATTATGCTATGGATAACCTTGGTAAGGCATTTTCAAGTGTGTCAATACAGAGTGTGTGCCATGAAAATGCTTAAAGGAAACAAACTCTTTAAAAGGTGGGGAAATACATGTTCATGTGCATGCCTAACTCATGTCTCTGTCGTAGCATGTCAATAATAGCGAAGTATTTGGTTTTAAGATTGCTTTTACATAAAGAATCATAGAATGGTTCAGATTGGGAGGGACCTTTAAAGGTCATCTAGTCCAGCTCCCCTGCCCTGGGCAGGGACATCTTCCACTAGATTAGGTTGCTTATATGTAGGAACAGATTTATTTTAGGAACATGCATTGACCTGACCATTAAGTTTTACATTCTTAGGTGGTCCTTAAAGTACAAAAGCACAAGTGCTGGCATGCTGGTGAATAGTTTGCATTATTTAAATAGCAGGAGTACGATTATTGTCTAAGATTTCTCTATAGGTTTTTTTCTTTCATTGCTTTCTGCTTTTCTTACTGTATGTTTGCAATTGTGTTTTGAATTGTGAATTTCAAGTTTGTGCCTTTATGTTAGCTTTGGTTTTTCTTTCCTTAACAGGAGCAGATGCAATTGCTACTGGGCATTACGCCAGGACCTCACTGGAGGATGAGGAAGTGTTTCAACAGAAACATACTAAAAGACCACAGAAGCTTTTCAGAAACCGTTTTGAAGTTAGAAATAGTAAGTTGTGTCTTCATTTTGTACGTTGTCCTACGAAAGAGAAATTAAAACTATATTTGGTGTCACAGAATCAGGGATGTTTATGACCTTACACACAGTGATTACTGATTAAACCCCAGCCTTTGTAGACGGTTGTTTGTACTAAACAAGGTATTTACATTACTGAAAATGACCCTGACTTGTCAAGCATTACATTTTCTTGTTCTAAGAGTCAGATGAATGTCTGATATATGGCGAGAAGCATGCTATACCCAAAGAGAAAAAACCTTGTAAACTAAAGCTATGCAAAGCTGCCACAGTGATGATTTTACATTATGGATTCCCTGCTTTCATTTGTCCACCCCTGGATTTAAAGGGGTTTATTTGTTTCTTTGTTTTAATTCTACTTCTGGAAAGTTGTTTTTCTTTTTTGTGTTGTTGATGTCCTTGCCAGTGACACATGCACTACTGAAATAGATGAGGCAGTGTAATTCTTTTTTAAGATTCTGTGTAGTACAAAACCAGAATCTTCTAGATCTTTTTAGTGATGAGAAAATATCCAAGTGTTTTTGTTGGATTTTGAAAAACATGTAAAATACTGTCTCTGACATGTATTTGAAAATAATAAATCAGAATTGTTGATTGTTAAACAAAATACTAAAGCAATTTGAACTACTGCTAGTAGTAATGTTGAGTTGTTTCATGTGTTTCACTTTGCAGCTGTGAAACTCCTTCAAGGGGCTGACCTCTTTAAGGACCAGACCTTCTTTCTAAGTCAGATTTCACAGGATGCTTTGAGGAAAACCATCTTCCCTTTAGGAGATTTAACAAAAACTTTTGTAAAGAAGATAGCAGCAGAACATGACCTTCATCATGTGCTAAAGAAAAAAGAGGCATGGTAACACTTAACACTCTTTTGATATTTATTTCTCTGTAAAACAACTTTGCTGAGCTTTTTGAACTTTAACCTGTGACAAGCCATCCGTTTCTATAGTTGGAATAATATATATGTTGGGAATGATTTTTCATAGCTGGCTACTTCCTTAAAAGTACTTCTAGAAGCTTGTGGTTAGTTGTGTATTTTAGCTTGCTGTTGTATCTCAGAAGAACTAAGATGGAGGTGAATGTGTAGGATGCTATGAGCCTAAAAGAAAGCATCCTCTATCACAGCAAGGGAGAAGCTTTTGTTCTTTAATCTCCATAGCTTTTAAGAGCTTCCTCACTTACTGTTATTTCTCACTATGTCTTTAGAAATTGGATCATGCTGTTTTTCCACTGTTACCCTTAAAAAAATAGTTACGTTTCTTTGAGAGCTAAGACTTCATGAATGGATCTTAAAAACTTTAGTGCAGGCAGTAGTTACGTTGCTGATGCTGCCTTGATTGCTCTCATGCTAATATTCAGCCTCAGTAAATGGATGTTTGAAGAATGTCAGCAGTAACTGGAAGGAAAAAAAAAGCCTATTTGGTTCTGAAAAGGTTTTTTTTCCAGGAAATGGACCATCACTGTATATTTTTGTTGCTTTTGTACTTTAATATGAAAGAGAAGTCTGTTTTTAATATAAATACAACCTAGTCACCGAAGTTAATGTATTTATTGAACAGATGTTCTACTTCTTATTATCCCTCTTACTTCTGTGCTTACAGCTCTCACTGATTCTTATAGAATTAGTTAGCCTATATTGCAGCAGGTGTTGTGGATTTGTTTTTGAGATGCCTAAGATAGTTTGGGATACATGGGAGGGAAAAATACCTTGGACAGATTATTAATAGACATTATTTCATATGTTTTTCTTTGCTTTTGTGTATTCAATTCCATGTTTCTTTTTCAGAGTATGGGGGTCTGTTTCATTGGTAAGAGAAACTTTGAGGATTTTCTTCTTGAGGTGAGCAGCACTAAATCTTTGACAATCTTTGTTTCCTCTGGTGTTCAGGTTTTAAAACACTGTCTATAGAAAAATCTCTAGCAGCTTGTGGCCCTCTGCAAGTTGCACTGTCCCACCTCCTTTTGCAGTCACAAGCTGAGTTAGATGCTGACACCCACAGCCTGTAGGAAGCATCTTACCCCTCTGCCAGGTGTCACTCATTTTCTGGAGCAAAAGAGTGAACCTGCACTCCTGTGCCTGCCAGGCTCTGACAAATGATTGGAATGTGAGAGGGACAAAGTGCTGTTCTGCTGTCTCCTGACATATGTGAGGATAGGGGAAGTGTAGCCTAGAATAACTGCTCATAGGGACTGCCCTTCCTGCTTTTCTCTGAGAGCAGCATCAAGGAGGAGTCTGTAAGCTGCTTGGGCAGAGTTTGCTTCTTGAAGATTTATTTTTCAGCTTTGAGATAATGTAGTGACAGAATCTGAAATATACTATGAGGTTTTCTTGGGCTGTCTTGTGACTTAACTCTTCCTCTTTGTTAGTATTTGGAACCTCAACCAGGTAACTTTGTTTCCATTGAAGATAAGAAGGTGATGGGAAGGCACAAAGGTAATTGGCTAACCCACTTTAATAACTTTTAGATAAATGGAACAATATCACTTATATTTGGAGGGACAAATTTGGGGAAATTCCAAAGGAATCTATGGGTTTTACTCAGTTGGTTAAACCATGGAAAATTTGTTGTATACAATAGTAGAGCCTTGAACTACAGCTGATTCTTGTTCCATATTTCAAAAAAGCAAATAATTATTAAGGTTACTCTGTTGATACTAAGTAGTTGTTATTTTAATACCAAGAGACATTCTTCACTTAATTCCTTCAAAATGACTGTGCTTCAGTTCCACATTCTTCAGTACCTAAACTTGGCAGAAGAAAATGCCCCTCTGTGATGCACACCAGGACATCATCAAACACGGGCAACTTAACTTTTCCTTTTCTCCTGTGTGTTTTTCCTTTGCTGTCCTCAGTTCAAGCTGCCAGAACTGAGTTCCTCTCCCAAGGGATTTATGATAATAAAATGTTATACCAGTGCATAAAAGTAAGGGAGACTGACGAGACTGAGTTGTAGATAACCCATAAATTGAAACTGAAGTAAATAAAGACCAAGGAATGCTACAGTTGAAATGCATTAATTTGTAATCTTCAGTTTGCATTTCAGGTACAGATGAAATTTCAAGTAAATGTTAGTTTAGTTTGTGGCTGGCCATCTTCTCTAAGACAGCCTGGTTTGTTATTCTTTGTGTACTGATAAAGTTTTGGGGAAATGATTTTAATGTGTTCTTCTGAAAGTAAAAGATGAAAAGTTGCTAGCAGCGTTCCATTTTCACATTTCTTTAGGTTGGTTCCTCTTCACAATAGGCCAGAGGGCTCGGCTGGCAGGCCTCAGGGATGCTTGGTTTGTTGTAGACAAAGATGTCAGCACTGGAGATGTCTTTGTGGTGAGTTAATTAATTAACACTGGGTTTGCAAATGACTAATGCATGCATTTTGTGACTGCTGCTGTGTGGAACTTGAGCCTAACCTGGGCAGAATTCTTGGCTTTCCTCCTGGGGAAACAAGAACCAGCTAGCATAACATCAGCAGACGTGAAATATCTTTTCCAAACAGGCTTTTCATGAGTGCCAAGCTGGTTTAGATTTTGGCGTAGAGCTTTTCCAAGCAAAGGGCAAATACTGAAAAGAATCAGCCAATCTTTGAGCTCTCATTTTCTACTCCAAAGCATGAGGGTTTCATCTTGGTTATTATGACATGGTTTGTAAAATGTATATAACCTTGGTTTATGATATATTGCTGCTTTGTTTTTGTAGCAAAAGAATGAGGAGCCAGGGACACAGTTTTGTCGTTTTGAAAACTGAGGCAGAATATGTATGCTAAATAATAAATAATTGGTGTGTTAATGGCTAATGATATGAGGTGATGCAGAGTTCTGCAGCCTGCTAGCATTGATAATATTTCTTCCTGTTCATGCAGTTGTTATTCTTCCTGGATACTGATGAGTATAATGAGGTGTTCTGCTGCTTGTTGATATACCAGTGCAGGGGACGATAATCAAATGAGCATTGAGAAGAAACAGACAGGAGCACTAAGAAGAATTTTTATGTCCTGCAGCGAGTTTGTCAAAGGCAGTGCCTTTGCTGGGGAGGTGTTCATTTGGGAAGCTGGAGAAGAGGGAGGTAGCATCTTGTTGAGATAGGGTAAAGATGGTCATATTTCTGAACTCAGCTTGAAGAAGGCAGAAATGCACTTGGAGGGAAAAGTATACAAGAAGAGAGACATGACTCTGAGGAGTAGGAGACTGACAGATCACTCAGGCTTACTTTAGCCTAATTTAAGTGCTAATAAGTGTTTGCTTTCTTGCTCATACTGCCTTCATTTTGCCATGGCTTGATGCTTCTTCTATATTTCATGCTTCAGTTTGCAAGTTACATGCTCTTTGGCAAAAACATCAGCAATAAATAAACGTATTTTAAGGCACCGTCAAGCGATCACCCTGCTCTGTACAGAGACCTCCTGCGGACAAACCGAGTGCACTGGATAGCAGAGGAGCCTCCGGCAGAGCTCGTCAGAGAGAAGATGATGGAGTGTCATTTCAGATTTCGGCACCAGATGGCACTGGGTAGTCAAACCTTGTTTTTCTTTTGTCTCACTCAGTTTGTGGAACTCTGTTAGCGTGTTCGTGTAGTTCTGCTGTAATAGTGGATAGGTTTTGGCTTGGTCTTCCTGTTTCTGCAGTGTCTTACAAAACTGTTCTGTGCAGTAGTATCTTGGCTTAGATCTGTTTAGCCTTGGTTTTCCAAATTCTTTAGTGTGAATGTAATGTTTTAACTGTCAGGTGTTTGATCATTTTCTCCTCTAGTGCCTTGTGTCCTGACTCTAAACCAAGATGGGAGTGTGTGGGTAACACTGGTGAAGCCAGCTAGAGCTATCACACCTGGACAGGTAAGTTATTAGAAGTAGTTTTCTTTCCATTTTTGTGTTTTACCTTATCTGGCTAACAGAACAAAGTAGCTTTTTTATTAACTGGCGCCAAGTAATTAATTTATTTGCATGTGAGAGTGGTTAGCTCTATTTTGACTGTTTATCAGCTATTTTCAGGGAGATTGTTTCTAGTTCTAATGGTCTGTTGTTACCTGTATAGTCTAAGAAACTTGCTTAGAAATACATGGAAATTCTAGAAATACATGGAAGCATCTCTGGTAATCAGTTGTATATGCAGAAATGGAAGCTGCTGTTGTTGGCAAGAAATAGATTTTAAAAGGCATTAATTTGGTAATTGCTTTATATTTAGTGTTTAGTGTTCAAACCTGTTTAGTGAGACTGGTGAATTCCATTGTCCTGCACAGAGCCGAGAAGAGGTGCTGTGCCTTTTAACGTTGCCAGTGTAAAGAGACTCCATCACATTCCAGCACACTGGCTCTCAAGCATTCCCTGCATCCCTTCTCCCAGCATGCTCCCCAATACTTAGGGGCCTGTGGGACACATCAGGAGGGAAATTTCCTGAGAACTGTAGTGGAGAGAAGCTGAGAAGAATCCAGCCAGAGCTTATGAGAAGCATGAGAAGCCCCTGAGTGCCAGGAGCTGCTGAACCTGTAACCAGGTTCTGTACTGCCAAGTAGTGAGACAAGGCAGGGGACCTGGGCTCCCTTCTCCTGCAGGAACCTGCTGAGCACATCAGGGAGCTCCAGTTGCTTCCTTGGAGATGGTCTGCTGCCATAGTCCTTGGTCCCCTTCCTGTTTTGACAAGTGCCTCCATAGGCACAGTTCTCTGGGGAAGATCCGGTGAAGATGCAGATGACATTATGTATGTCATCCCCTTTGGAAAGGAAACTTTCCAGCACAATCTATTCCACCTCAGTAACTGAAGAGTTCTGAGAGAGTTCATGATGAAATTTCCACCAACGTGTTCACTCATGTGAACCTGCGAATCCTCTAATTGGGGGGTTTTGTTTGTCTCAGTTGTTTTGTTCTTTTCAAGATTTAGACAGAACAGATATAAATTGCTCACTGTCTGGCAGGTCTTGCACAGCCTGCAGTTGCTCACCATGGTTTTTGCAGCTGGTAAAAAGACTTTCCTTCCCTGTGTTTATCTCCTAGTTTGCTGTGTTCTACAAGGGAGATGAGTGCCTGGGCAGTGGGAAGATCCTGAGGATAGGCCCATCAGTGTATACCTTGCAACAGGGCAAGAACCGAGAGGAGAGTCCAAAGAAGGAAGAGATTGACAAAATAGAACCAGCAACGTAACACCTGGGATTGTTTACTGAAGGACTTCGGAGGATTTGCTGCCTGAGAACAATAAAAACTATAATAAATGCAGTTCTTAAGGCCAGTTAACCAGAGAGTCCCAACTCTTTACTCTTAGCACTGAAGGAGTTTAAAACTGAAGCCAGTCTGGTGCAATTTTGCTGGACTGTATGGTGCTGTTTATATTAATACGTATCAAGGGATGTCCTAAGGTGTTCTGTATAGTAGTTATACATACAAGAATTTTAATACAAAAATCGTGTCTGAAATAGTAAATTTATCTCTTATGTGTAAGTGAAATCCTTTTCCCCCCTTATTTAAAGGTACCTGTCCCTAGTAAAGTGCATTTTACACTAAATGTGTGCTTGTGCTTTGAACTCTGGAAGAGGAATGAATGATGTTTAAGTTCAGCATTTGGAATGGACTCCAGGCAACAAATAATTGCTTTTCATTTTGGATGGTTTTATAGAAAATGCATTGAATTTTTAAACTGTATTAAGTAGTTGCTTCAGGTGTTTACATAGATCAGAATTAAAAATTTTAGGGGCTTAACAGTCTTGAATGTTAAGTGTTTTCACACAACTGACTAATTTTCTCTTAACTGCTGAGGTCTGAGGCTCTTCTGTTTGTCTCCTGGAGAAGAGAATGCATTGCTGTGCTTGAGAAAAATGCAAATTCACAGGGATTTCCTTACTGTGGATCAAGCTTAATATAGACCTTCTAATAATTGTAACCTCCCATGTATCAAAATGGAGTGCTCTTAGGAAGAGTTGAATACTCCATCCAAATTAGATAGGTTTATAAGGACTGGGTCCATATTGAGGATACCCCAAACTTATAATACAACTTCATTGCAGCAAGTTAGCAAAAATGAATTCCTGTCTTTCACCATGGTGGTAGAAGGTAGCTGTTCCTGAAGTACAGTTGTGCAGGAGCAGGACTTCCTGGTGGTGTAGAATTTTGAGATTTTAACTGGCAGTGAGATCCCAGGTTAGCTGAGAGCTGCTGAGCCAATGTCTCATAGCAGGAAAGGTTAACCATGTTCTGCTTGCAGCACAGCTTTTTATTGGTCATTTCTTCTGCCACTTTGGGCAACAAATTGCAAGCAGATGATTTCACTTTCAAGTTGTCATTAAGCTTTTCAGGTCTTGAAATATTTGGTTTCAAAGATTCACATGTGTAACTATTTGGAGAAGAACTTTTTCCTTCCAAAGTACAAAATGTGATAATAAGATTAGGATCATGTAACTGAAAAACCACAACTCATGTCAGCTAAGGCTGGGTCTGAATTGAAGTCTCTGTTGTGCCCATTGAATGTCTTTGAAACCTGTGTTTCTGAGTGTAAAACGGCTAAAAAATTGCACACCAAGTGCGGTTTTATTCCAGAAGTGCTTGTGTGAAACCTGTCTTAGTTGCACTCCTGGTTTTGCTCCATCTTGGCAGTGTTCCTGGTGCTGGAGGACAGAAGTGTCACTCTGCAAGGAGAGCAGGGCTGTCCTGTGGTTGTGTCTTCACCTTTGGTTAGGATCTTTGGAGCATTAAGATGTTGCACAGGTGTGGTGAAGGATTTCATTTGCACTTTGGCAGGACAGTATTTACAATCCCGCAGTGAAAGCGTCGGCTCTTAGTGTTTGCATTGGCTTTTAGGGCTGAGAGAAGCTGTCATCCTCCCATTTCAAAACTGAGCATTCACTCTTTTTAGCTGCTTTCTCTCTTTAGTAGCAAACCACAGGGAACAAAGCTGCTGTTGTTTTTATAAAGTTTATCCTCTTTTTAGAGTAGGTCTATATTGTTAGAATACTTACAAGCAAAAAAAAAAAAAAAAAAAAAAAAACCAACAAAAAAAACCCCAGCCCAGATTTTTGGATGCAGCATTTAAATTTGTACTCTTATATATGTGAATATTGATTCCAGCCTCTCTGGACAAGGCTGAGCTCTCCCAGGAGGCTGGGAGCTGAGTGTGTGCAGACTCTCCCTGAAGGCAATGAGATGGGACTGGAGTGAAGGTTCACAGCACAGCCTCTGCCGCTGGGATTTCAGGGTCATGCTGTTTCAGAGTAAAAACATTTTCTCCTTCCACCTTTATTCCCAAACCAGAATTTTCTAGCCTCTCTTTGTCCATGAGAACCCTTTCAGCTTGGAGGCTTTGGCGCAGGAAGGGCCAGGGGAGAGTCTCTGCTGTCGCTGCTTGTGCAGGACCAGGTTGGGTTCTGCAGCCAGGGACAGCACAAAGAGCTGCAGGGGGATCTCAGCGCCACCAAACAGCCTCGGGTTTAATTTTAAAAACGCTTTCTTTGCATTTCTATGCATTTACATGCTTTAAAGCATCGAAGAAAAGGAAATTATCTGTGATAAATGCGATAATCACACCAACACGGTACGCACCAGTGATGCAGGGAAGTGATGTGCCATTTCCAGCTTCAGCACCAGGAGGCACCAGGGCATCACGGTCATCCCTCCCAACCCTGGGCAACGTTGTTGGGAGATGGTGGCAATTAGCACGTCTGTAATCGTGAGTTCTTCCCTTTTGTTCTAGATTTTTGCTGAGCCAGTCCATTGGAAGAGTTGCTCCTCGGTGGGTTTGCTCAGGGCAGGGATAAAAGCTGCCCAGGCATGTCAGCACAGCCATGAGCTGGCGGAGAAGCAGCAGCTTTTAAGAGCCAAACTCTCACTGGGGCTGGGCAGAGACCGTGGTACAGGTCAGCCAGAAGCAGGGAAAACATTTTTGTCAGAGTTCGGGTCCTACCTGCCCTTTTTCCCCTGTGCCACACTGTGCAGTCATTTGTTTCCTGGTCATGCTCAAATTTCATCTGGTTCTTGAATGGGTGGAGGTAAAAAGGAGATGTATTTTTTTTCTCTTGAGAACTAGTACCAGATTCTTACACTTCTTTAAATATGTGAGGGTTCTGATCAATACTGACTTTTGGGGTTTTTCTTTCCTAAAATGCCTTGCTTTTTACTACAGAAGCTTCAGAAAGCAACAAGTGAATGGACTCCTCATTCTATGCAGGTTTGCAGCATACAGAGTAATTTCTTCAATGCAAAAGAGTTATCCAACCCATTCTGCAAGTTTAAGGTGCTAGAACCAATGAAATGCATGGACAGCTACCCCTTAAACAAGACCCTACCAGGTGAAATTAAGGGGGGTTTGAGTGGCTGCCCCCTCTCTGGACTTGGATAATTCAGTGGCACCTTTCCCATTCAATACCAGTCTTGTAATTACATCATTTCAGTCCCTGTGGTGGAAAACAACAGAAGACCTTCCAGTAAGAAGATTCATCAAGTGAAAAATGACCTGACTACTCTGTCCTGGGTTTCTCTAGAAGTGCTGTGGGAGCTCATGGCAGAAATTCCTCTGGTGCCTTGCATTCCTGCAGGGCTCCTGTGTTTTGTGTCTCTGGGGTTGCAGGAGCTGGATGTAGTCTGCAAACAGCGTTGGTGGCAGTTCTGGCTGGCAGATGGGACATCTGGGTTGTATGAAAAACCTTCAGGTTGGACTCCTAGACAAATGGTGAATTCTTCCTTCAAGAATGCCCTAGGGAGGAAAGAGACTCAAGATGTATGTAGCACTGAGTTTGTGGGAGCCAGCTGTTTCATCCCTCCGTGCAGCCAGATCTCTATTTCAATGAAATGTGCTCAGAGCAGAGACAGGAAGGTCAGCCGTGTCCTTGGGAGCAGGGAAGATGCCCCATGTGCTCCTCTTCCCTGTGGCAGGTACTGTGGAGATTTCCTGTCTGCCTCCCAGTCTGCTGATGAACAGGGCTGATGAACACCAGCCCAGCAGGAAAATCCTGGGCTGTGCCCACTTCTCAGTGCAACACAGGAGAGACTGAGTAAAAACCAGTGATGGAACATTTCTCATTTGAAGGACTTCAGTGAAATTTGCATCTAAAAAAAGGTAGTACAGATGTCTTTGGAAGTCTGTCCATCTCAAAGGATCTGTCCTCAGCCTTGCTGCAGCTCCTGCCTGGGGCAAAGCAAATTCAGGTGGTCTGGTCTGGTCTCATTACACTGGATGAGGCTTTGTATGAAACTAGAAACATCAAAGATGATGGATTGTCAACACAAAATGGACTGGTATGCAAAAATAGGATAAACTAGCTAGGTAGCATCTGCTGGATTTCAGATTGGTGCTGGATTAAAGGTAGCTTTTATTTTAATCTAGTCACTTGATTACTCTTCACACATTTTTATCTCTCCTGTCTGAGAGTACACTAAGGACTCTATAAGCCATGTCACACTAACAGCTCCATGGCTATTAGTAAATTTGCTATATAGAGTAAAACTGTGATCAATCTATTACAATCACTTTACGTACTACTAGTACTTATTCATATAGTAACACCTTTAGAAATCAATCACTGAATAATCTACACTGGGTTTGAATATTAAAGGTGTTTTATGGTACAAGATTGCTACACTAAATTAGTTTTATGCCTACCTTTTAGGGTGAAGTGGACAGCACAAGAAGAATCTGTGAACTGATTAGTAGCCAGGTGTTTAGCCTTATTTAAGACACAACTATTTCATGGAGCAGAGACTGTCCTCATGTGGTGTGTCCCCTCTGCACTGCAATTCAACAGTGATGCTTGAACTCCAGAGCAAGCAGGGGAATTCCATACTGAGAGGAGAGCTGAGACTGATGACTTGGAGAGCTGAGGCTGATGACTTTTTAAGGTGACTCCCTGCAAGCTGCCTTCTTTCTAAGGCCAGAGGAGACCATCACTGATGGATCAGGAGAAACATGTAAACACTGTCTAATCACAGTAGATTGATCCTGGGAATTAGAACAGGCAACTCTGCTCCGGTGCTTCTTGCCACAACTGCCCAACCCTTTAATTACAATGGACTTCTGTAGCTAATGCTGCTGTACTGAGCACCTGCCAGGAAAAGCCAGCCCACTGGAGGCCAAGCTTGAACCTCCTGTGTTAAACCTCCTAAGAGGCATGTTTAATACAGATGGAGCTTGCAGAAAATCCCAAGGGATGCACAGTGTGTCTGTATCACCACAGAGGGAAACTGAACACTCTGCAAGAAACAGGAGTGCTTTGTTGATGGTCTGCCCAGCAGAGGAACAGCCTTGGCAGAAGCCCCTTTGGGTTCACCTCAGTTGTGATGGCACTGGCTCTGTCATGGCTCTGCCCAGAGGGAAGTGAGGCAGACTTCCCTGTGGATGACTGAGGGCCTGCCCTGTCACTGAGTGAGCAAGAAAGAAAATATACAATCAGCTTTTGGGTTGTGGTTGGCATAACCTAGGTAAGATCAGCCAGGAATGTTTTTCCTTGGACAACCTGGTGGAGAAAGCTGTGTGTCAGGTGTGCTTTGATGGCAGCTCAGTCTCTCCTGACCACCTGCTCACTCCCCTTTCTTTGGTTGTTTTGTGCCAGCAGTATGAACCCTAACCCCTAAAGCCCCTAAGCCAACTAGGCTTTTCCCTGATCCTTTCCATCCCTGAAACCTGTGCACCTGTAAGTGAAGGAGTTTACCATTCTAGGCGTTTCTGTTTGTTTTATTCAGGAAATAAACCTGTAATAAAAGGTATTGATTTTTCTCAAAATTTATGCCAAATTCACTCTTTCCCCTGGAAACTTGTTCACTTTGCTGGCTCCCAACCACAGCAGCTGCTGCACTGTGTGGAATTTGGTGGGATGTTCCTAACCTGAAGTGAATGGATTATTCACAGGGACCCTCTGCTTCAGCTGCCCTGTTTATACATACACAAGATTTCCCATGCTCACTGTTTTCTGGAGTGTATGAATATCTAACAAAAACACAGACCCAGCTCTATGTCCTCCACTTGGAAAGCACAATACAGGCTGAACATGCAAACAAGATCATTCAAGATGAACTTCCCAAGAGCTTCCATCAAATGACCAAAAGCAAGAGGTTTTCCTACACACTAACCCAAGGAGTTGGTGGTTTTGCAAACTGTTTTATCTCTAGAGGGGAAAAGCCCTAACCTGTAAGAAATAAATACAACAAACCAGCTGGTTGCACTGCAACTATTTTAATGAAAGAGTGGCAGCACCTGGAGAGCCGCAGCTGTGAGCTCATTTCTATTTCCTGGGTGCATCTCATGTGAAATGGAGACTTTGTGGAGGTCAGGAGGGGCTCCAGAAGTCAGGAGGGCTGGGCAGGGCAGGGCAGGGATGGCCCTGGGACACAGGGCAGCTGTCAGACAGAGCACCTCTCACCTGAAGCACAGTTCTCTCCCTGAGAGGTGTCTCAGCTCTGCTCCACCTCTGCTGTGTCTCCTGACCCAGTGCAGAGGCTGGGCTCTCACAGCACCTCCATGAACCATCAGTCCACAGGGAAATCAGTCTGGGCCTCCCTTCAAATAAAGACTATGTTCAGACTGTGCAAAATTAGAGTTTGTAGGAGAGGATGCTCTATTCAGAAGTGTCTTTGAGCAGGGGGATGGCAGCAGCAGATGACTGACCAAGGCAGATGGGGACACACCAGCACAGAACAGAGCTCCAGGGGGCTCCTGGGGGCACTTACAAATGCTCTGAAGTATTTAGAGGACAATCATGAATTAACACAGTCTCTTTGCCACACACACTTCAGATTAATGTAGTTTTCTTTAATACAGTGCCTGGACGGTGGATAAAGGCGTAGCAGCAGCAGATGGAACGTGTCTTCAGTAAAAGGTTTGATACTGCCTCACACTCTATTCTCACACACGAAACACTGTCAGTGCAGCTGACATTAATCAGTATGAGGTAGGTGGAAAACTTGCTTGGTGAGAAGTGTCACAAAAGTCCTCTTGGGCTTAGTTTTATTTGGTATTTTCATTCATGGTTTGAATGACAAAATAAAAGGTAGCTTGTAAAGGTTGCAGATGCTGCCTCCAGGTATCCTTGTGGGCAGGACTAAAATCCAAAATGACTCTGAGAAACTGGAGGGTGGATCCAAAAATCAATAGACTAAAATGGAAAATAGTTCCAGTACAAATTGCTTCTTTTAGGGAAGAAAAGTGAAAACGTGTGCAAACAGGAGCATAAAGGCAAGGCAGAGCCTCTGCAGAAGAGGCTGTGAGGCCCAAATGCATCCCAGACTGCTCCTGGCACTGCAGCTGGTGTTGGTGAGGACAGTGGTGATATCTCACCAGGGCTGCTGGGGGTCTCCTTTCTGTGATCCCCCAGACCTTGGCAGGAGCATCCTCTGCAGCAGAGAAGGCTGTGTGCCTAAGCATGGCCTCAGGATTCAAACAAATGAATCATCATCCTCAGAAATACTATTGCAGGCTATTGGCAATTCTACTGGAATTATTGTTTAGGACTGCTAGACAGAGCCCTGTGTGTATTTGAAGATGTTTGAGTGTGCTGAGTTGTTGAAGGGGCTGGGCCACATGACTGCTTATGTTACTGCAGCCTTAATATGCCAGGCTGCTGCCAGTGGTGCATCTCCCATGGAATTTTTTTCTACAATTTGCTTAGGCCAAATATCATGGTGAAGATTAGGACAGGAAAAGTGAATGAAATGGAGATTTTTTTTTTAATTATTTATTTTCTTTGGGGGTGCTGGCAGGCCTACTGCTTGCATTTTGTGGACTGCTCTGGTCTCTTCTCTCCCTGCCACCACCAAAAAGGCTATAGTTTACCTGGTAATGGCTTGAAGCAGAGCAAGAAGGAAGGCTAAAAGGTACAGCAGTGTTTCTGCACATGGAACTGTTACAGAGATCCGAGCTGCCCAGCTGGAAAGAGGTTACTCAAGTGCTCTAGAGTCTGTCTCTCTCTTTGACCTGGAGAAGGTGACTGAGATGATTCTCACTGCCTCTCCTGCTGCAAGCAACAAAGGTGTCCATTGTAGGGGACAGGAATGAAGCTGAAGGAAGAAATTTTTCTTGCTGCTTGTGACTGAATCAGGCAGCTCACTGTGTACTAGAAGTTTAAATGGATCCAATACAACATGAGAGATGTATGAGGGAAGTATCTAGGCTGCTGGAGACAAGCACAACCCCTCCCTCTGGGCAGCCCTGAGCTGCAGAGAGCTGGGGGCTGTGGGCCCTGCTGGGGCCACCTTGCCATGAATGTGGGGCTGATAATCCTCTTTTCCTAAACATATGCTGTAGGTTGCTGCTGGAGACAGGATCACAGGCTGGTCTCTCACGTAACTAACCTGCTTATGTGAAAGCCTGAGGCTTATTTCTGCTTCTCCGCAAAATGGTGAACTAATACTTGAGACAAAAACCTCAGTGTTCCACCAAATAATGCACTTGTAGGATAAAATTAAAACCAGTTTCCCTTTGGGATAATTGTTTGAGTTTGTTTAGTGGCAAGTTTTGGCAGAGCTGTTTCCAAACTGAGGATCCTGAAGATTTGATTTTGCTCCTAAATCAGTAGCCAGGCTCTCTCCACCTGGCTTCCCACTGACCAGCTGACACTGAGGAATACTTTTATTTCCAGAAAGCTGACAAGACACGTGCAGGTCACTGCTGTGCCTTGTGAGATGCATGAATGAGGACTTGCACAACAGCCTGGAAAAGACTGAGTGAGGACCATGGCTGGCCTCAGCCGGCCTGTGAGAGCTAAGGATGGAGCCCAGGCCATTGGAGAAGGCTCTGGTCAGTCACTGCAGGCTGTCGTGGGCTGGGCTGGCTGTCACTCCCCTCGAGCTGCTCTCACGTCGCCTTTTCTAAATCTGGTGCTTTCCTGGACATCTGCTTTGCTCTGGGTTAGCAGAGGGCATTTCTCTTCCATGGGCCATTTCCCACGTCTGAAAACTTCTGCAGGTTTGGATGGAATGCAATGCTGGCATCCTGTGCCAGCACAGGGCCCTGGGTGCAAAGGGGGTGTGCACTGGCTGCTTGGTGCATTACAGCCTCACTGAGAGATGGGTACCTTTATGTTCCTGCTCCTGCTAATCCCCAGGAAATGCCATTTGGACCCTCATCATCTGCACTGCACTTAAAAATAAACCACCAGAGGAAGAATACAAGTTCAAAAAATGTCTTAATTTATTGTAAATTCTCCTTTCATCTGTGCTGCAATTCCAGTGTTCTGCACATTAATAAATATACATTTGTTAAAAAAAACAAACAAACTTCCAGTGTCTAATCTGCCATAAAGCTTTTAAAAAGTCATAAAAATAGGTTTTAATTTTTTTGTCATTAATACAACTGACCCTCATTTACTGCAACAATTCTGATGAAAATAAAAACTACCTACATCTCACTGGGACAAAATATACATACACAGATGTAAGAACAACTAGCATGGGTTATACACAATGCCTGAGCACACAGCCAAGTGCCAGACCCTTAAAACATTCAAAATTTTTTTCTGTCAGAAAATGTCACACAATATGTTGCATAATTTTTAAAGGAACAGCATCTTTCTTCCCTCCCCCCTTCCAAAGGCCTCCTTGATACTTTGAAAATGCACAGGAATATAATGAAACTGAGATTACAGTGTACAGCTTCTCGTCTTTTCCTCAACTCCCGCCAAATTTTATTGAGCCCAATTTTCTGTTTCTTCCCTTTCACACACATTTGCACAAACAATAGCCAATATTTTCCCAAAAGGGCTGCTCTGGTGAGCAAGGAGCTCCTGAAAGCCTTGTCACGTGTTCCCACCACAGCAGCCACCAGCTGAGCTCTGCCTCACACTGTTGGATGCAAACTTTCACATCTCACTTTTCCTCTTCTTGTAAACATTGCAGGAAGGTAATAACAGCAGACAGGTCACATTTAACTTTCCTATACACTGAAACCAGCACATTTTGTGGGAAACATGAAAACTTAAGCCTTCCATGAGCTTTTTGAAATATCAAGAATGCCAGGGCTTTATCAAGAGCTGGGCAGTCAAATCTGGACATCTTTTAAGTCTCGTATTTCTGCTTTGATTAGCAATGGGCTAAATCCAGTGAGCAAAAAAGAGAAAAAAAAATGCTGCACCTGAGTCAGAACTTGAGCCACAAAAGGAGGGCCCGCTCCTTGGGACATGCAGAGTGCTGGTTTGTTGCAGAGCCAGACCAAGGTCAAAACCTACCATATGATCACACCAATTATTTTCTTGTTCTTGGTAAGGGAAATACTGATTTGACTTCTTCCAGACAAGGTCTGTGTTGAAACCTTACACAAAGATATGTGTAGTCCTGAAGTTCAGTTCCTGAACACTTCAATGCAGTTGTAAAAAGAGATCAAAATATCAAAAAATGAAAAAAAACCCAAAGTTTTGTGGGTTGTAGAAGAGGTTATGAGAAAAAAATGTACTGTGCCCTTAAGTGTTCCAAAATCTGTTAACAAAACTTATAAATTATAGTCATGGATTTTGATGTAATCTTTACTGTATTACTTTGAAAATTGCATTGTGTCTGAAGGTGGCTTCCATGCAAACCTCAGTTACTTATCAAACGCCAAATTCAAGTAAAATTGTGCAATGTTCATATAAAAAATATCAAAACATCTTTTTAATTGGTTTCCTATTATCAAATTAAGAAGATCAGTATAAATGTAAAATATACAAAGGAACTTTTTTCTTTAGCAACACCATACAAAATATATAAAAGTATCTACACTTTTTATATATATATATAAAGGATTTTTTTTTTCTTAAGACGACGTGTCCATAAGGGGGTGGACAGAGATGCTGGCGTAGAAACCAAAGGACACTTGTTGCAATATTCCTCCCTAGAGCTCAGCAGCCTCAAGGGTTCACGCTGTAGCCATCAAAACTCCACAAGAGACACCTCCTAGTGCTTGTCTTCAAGGCTTATTGTAGGTCCACTAGGAAACAATGTGTTTTCCCTTGGTTCTCCCTGTAACAAGCAACCCCTGCAGCAGAGTCTGCACCGTGCACAGGCGTGTGTCCATCACAGTGCATCCCTGTGGCCATTTCCATGCTTTCAGCACGGGTTCCTGTGGGAGGAGCGTACCACACAGAGCCCTTACAGCGAGTGCAGCCGGGCACTGTGTCCGCACCAGGAGCAGTCAGGAGTCTGCCAGAAGGTGAAACCACGTGGGAATGGATGCCCACCTCCTCCTCCTCACCGTGTGGCCACTGTGATGAAGTCTGAGGCTGGCAGGCGGTGACCCCGCGGCGAGGAGCCGGAACCGTGCAGAGCTGATCACAGTCTCCTGATGGTTCAAATTGAAGTTTCATTACTGCCGCTGTCAGTGAGAAGAAGTGACCATGCAGGTTTAGGGTTAAACAGGCACAGGCAAACCACTCCACCCAAACCCACCTAGTCGTTTTTAGTAAGGGCTCATGCTCTGTGAAGTTATTATGCCTTGCCAATCCAGAGCTTGCAAGGGAGGTGCTGTCCTGGAGGGGAAGACCAGCTGGGAGAAACAGTTTCAGGTAGTACACAACAGAAATGCTTTGGAGGAAGTTCTGCAGAGGGCTTGTATTTGTCTAATGCTTTGCTGAGGATGCAAGGTTCACACACAGATCTTACAAGCTGTTAGAAGCCTGGTGTATCAGATGGATTCGTGCAATCTGCTGCCAACAGCAGAGCTTTCCATTATGGCAAAGCTCTGGAGATAACACAGCTGCTTAGTACAAGCTGGCGAGTTAAACTCCAGTAATTGACTGTGTTACCTGGTAGCAGCTTATTCAGTAATGGCTTATTCAAAAAATCCATGTTTCCTGGCTAACCAGGATCTATTTCATCAGCCAACTCCCAGCAATCCAAAGATGTGTTTTTATAGTGAGGTGGGAATGGTCTGTGCACCCAGACAACAGGGGTGTTTAAAGCCTGGTGGGATAGTGCCAGAGTTAAAGCTGGGTGAGAAATTTCTCTCAGTTTGGTGAAAGAATAAGACTGTTATTCACATTAATAAAAAATGAGATTATAGGCATAAAATGCCTGGAGAAACTTTACATATGGCTGTTGTTTTAATTTGAGACGCAAGAATTATGATGAGTAATGAAGTTTCTGAAAATTGCCTTTGGCTGAGAGCTTGCTCAGCCTTTTGTTTGTATTTGATTTAGTTTACAATGGTAAATTCACACACTGATTGCCATGCAGCAGGTGGGAATCACATGCCTGGTAATTTAGGATCAGTAGCTTGGTTTTCTCTCCAGCCTTGGGGTCTCCTGCCTCAGCCATGGCTTCCCTCTGTCCAGATGGACACTCACTCCATGCCCCCCACAGCCTTGTGGCTTTCCCCACCTCAGTCCTGGCAGGGTGGCAGGGCAGAGCGAGGCTGCTCCTGTCCAAGTGTGCCAGTACCACATCAGCCTGCCTGTCCAGAGCATGCCAGGGTGACCCAGGAGCAGGTGTCTGTCACACCTGTGATACCTGTTCTGGCCTTCTCATGACTGAAACACCACGGCTTGGGCACATGGGATGGGCAAACCATGAACACAGTCACTGGTGAAGGACTCTGGCCACTCACCAGAGGAAAGTTTTGCTCATGTGTGAGTCTGGGGTTAGAAGGTGAAGGGTGAGACCACAGGAGGTCAGCCAGGGCACCCCGATGTGGCACTTACTCTGAGTCTGAGGTGTCAGCATGTCCTGTTCCCACGTGCAGGCTCATGGCCATGCCATTGAGCTGGTCTCGAGACTGCTCCCTGCGAACATTTTTTACTGTCACCCCTGAGTCCGACGGAGAGCGGACCCCCTCATTTGTCCCTAGGGAAGTAGTCCTGGATGAGACTGTGCTCTGATTGTAATCCGACAGCTTCTCCCGCAAACGATTCTTCATATTCTTATCCACCAGTGGCGGAGGGTAGGTAACTTTATTTTTTAAGATGCCTGTTAAGGAAAAGAGGGAATAATAAAAATTTTTCAGTGTATCAGTTATTTCATTTATCAAGCGTATCACATGCAAGATGTTATATTCTCTATTTCTTACTAAGACTTCTAGTTTGGCACTTCATTTCATAACTGAAAGATCAGACTTCAGCAGCTACCTACTAACTTCCCATGGTGTATCTGGCCACACAGGTTGGAGCCATTTGGAAAGTATTTTTCCCTGACAGAGCTACCTTTCAAACTAATTACTGCTCATTAACCCCCCAGTCTCCCAATCCAACTGTGAGGCTGGGTTGGCTGTGCTACCTTTCCTCTGTTCCGGCTGCTGGTTATTCTGGTGGGCCAGAGGTCTGTTCTCCTTCTGCTGCCCTTCGTTCTCCTTGTCCTGTGGTGCTTCATTGCTGTGGTTCACCTGGTTTTCCCTGTGAAGCTCTACGTTGACCTTGGTCTCTACTTTGAGTTTTTGTTTCCTACCGGGGTCCTCGCCATCGCTGGCTGTTACGCACTCTGTGGGCCAATAGGGTTTCACATGATTGGGAAGGGTATCAACTGCAATGCAAAAAAACACTAGCTCAAAAAACACTTTTGATATGTTCTCTCAACCACTGCCTGGCCTCTGTGGCTGGAGAGGAGCTGTGTGTCAAACCAGAGCAATCCTTCAGTCGGTCCTTGCTGGACTGCACTGCCCTCAGGGTGCGTTAAATCCCCAAAAAAATCACCTGGTAGGATGGAAGGGTGTCTAAACCCTTCCCAGAGCAAGGTTGCCAGCTCCATTATGGAGAAGTGAGGCAATCCTGTCCTCTCAGCTGTCCAGAGTCAGAGATCCCTCCTTGGGGAGGTTGGTTTCTGAAGGCTGAGGGCACCTCTCAACCTTCAGAAATGATGTTTATGATTCAAAGTTGTCTTTCATTAGGACAGGATCAACTGTGTTCAGAAATGCCTGCACCCTGCCACACAGAAATTATATTAATGGCCAATGATTGCCAACTCTTTAGGTCCAGGACCTCCTCATGCCTTTATTGCATGAGGAGAGACAGGCATTTCCTACCCTTGCCCTCAAAACAAGTGGCTTCTTTCTCCTCTTTCTCATATGAGATTTTGCTGGCTTGGTAATACCATGTCCAAGGGCTTTGGGGACCTGCCTGGAAAGCTCACTCTGCCTTAAGGCATTCAGCATTCTGTGTGATTCTGTGTGATTCTGTGTGATTCTGTGTGATTCTGTGTGATTCAGTACTCAGTCACCCCTATTAATCAGTCTTTGGAAGAAGAAAGGTCTTGAAGCTGGAAACTGTTGCCTCAAGTTTGCTTGCTTTTCACTGTTTGCATTTTGTTCTCACGCAGCTTCAAGTAAACAACATATATTTTAAAAATTTATCTGTTTTGTTTACATATTTCTCCTCTGGGAGGAAAAAGATAATTAATGGTGATGCTCACCAAGAAGGTTGAGAAGGTGGCTACCTGTGTAGCCAATCTGACCTACTCGTCAAAGTGTATATATTGAAGTCAAAGAAACAAAGTAGAGAGCTTTCCTGCTGACCTTTCTGCTGCCTGCTTCATTCTTTCGTGTCCCTAACAGCAACAGGAAACAACAAGGATCTCTATAGAAGCATGGCATAGAGGTAGAGATGCTGCCTCAGTTGCATGGCAGTGTGGCAAATTTATCCCATCTATTCTAAAGCTGTTTCAGAGCACCCCTGCCCTCCCCTCGCACTGGGGGTACCTTTGGGTGTGCTGTGGAGTGGGCCATGTTCATTGTTTTTGGAAGTAGATGTGTTCCACTTCTTCTCTGTCTCGAGGCCATCCTCCTCGCTGTCCGATGAGTGGGAGGAGGCGTAAGAACTGCTGTGTTCATCAAGGGACAGCTCGCTGTCAGAGTCTGAGTCGTGCTCTGCACATGTGGAGGGGGAGACACAGTGGTCAAAGTGTAAACAGGAGCTGAACAAATCTACCTGACAAATGCACAAGGAGGAAGGAAAGGCTGACATCTGGTTCAGGCCATGACAGGAATGAACTCTTACATGTGTAAGTGTATGTAGGATAAATTCAGAAGGACTGCAGCACAACCACTCAGTTCAGCTAGTGGGCAGGATCTTTTACACGTACAGGATGTGCAGAACAGAGAGGGAACATATATTTCCCTATTTTACATGCAGCACAGTAACTCTATTGGATCTCAAGGAACACAAAACACAGGCAAAACAAGGTATCTAGAAATATCAAGAACTCGAGATGCACTTAACTTAAAAACTGCTACAAGGAAACAAAATGGAAGGTCAAGACCAAAATGAAAGGAAATCAGGCAAGAGGCACTTCTCATTTTTTGTACAAACCAGAGAATAGGAGAATATTGCCTCAAGGTCTCAAACATTAGAATTTCTCCAACTAAAAATCAAGAGCAACAGTATGTAATTTGTGAGAAAGAAAGGGGACTCCATCAACTGTCAACAATTGTGATAGTATCAGATAAAAATTAAACTATCACAAGCAGCAGATATATGATACTTCCATTCTAGGATTTTCTTGTAAGGCAGCCATCCCATAGCTTGTTATGCCAATAGTATAATGAGAATGAGAACATCTAATTATTCTAATTATTCTTCCTGTTATAGAAGGCTTCAAAGAAAGCGATGAGAAGAAGGTGCACAAATGGGCCAAAGCATTTAGAAATTACCCTTACCATTGGATTTGGACGGATTTCTATGAAAAATGGAGGAATCTGCTTCAGTCTGACCAGCCCTTGCTTGACTTGAGGATCCACTGAGTTTATGAGCAGCCTCATCCCTTTGAGAAGAAAAACAGAGGACAACCTTCTTGGTCACTTTACTGTTCTTAACAACAAAGCAGACATGCAGACAGCTGCAGGGATGCCAGCCAGCCTGTGCTTGACTGCACAGTCACTTTATGAAGAGACAGAGGTTATCCTGATGTAGCTATCTGCCTTCCACCACATGAATCCCACCCTGAAAAAGCCTAAATATAATGAGCTGAACTGTGCTCCTTGAGACACATCTGAATTATAAGAGGCAAGCAGCATGGCCCATACAGGTAACATCACTCTTAGGTTAACCACTGTGCTGTTGGAACCCTGCCCTGAAGACACATGCAACAGAAAATGCACCAAAGAGATCGACAGTCACATGAAACAGAACTGTTAAAGACATAAACCAAGTAGCATTTGAACAAGAGCAATAATAAAGGGAAAGGCAAGCACCTGAAAGCCATGCACCTGCCACCGGATTACCTGAGAATATAAGCAAGGTAGCTATTGTGGCTCTTGGCTGACCTGACGGTGCTCTCTAGGGAGACAGTGGATTCCCCCATAGTTGTGCGATACATGTTTGGCTCTTCTATATATGTGTTGTTACAGTTCAGAGATCGCTGGAAGGGAAAAAAAAAAGACATAAAACAATAGTGAATGATCCTTCCAGAAGCTCAAGTTACTCACGAATGTATTAAATTTCAAAGAACCAAATGGGTTTTGATGCCAGGGAAAATAATTATTTTCTCTCAAATGTTTAAATTAAAATAATAGTCCAAACTTTCAAGAGAAGACATCAGTAATCTTCATACAAGTCACTGAAAGCAATCATTCAGTTCACTTAATTACAGACAAGCCACCTATAAGTTTATTTTAGGTAACTTCTACCAGCAAGAGGATGTTTATTCTCCCAATGCTTTTTTCCTTACAGTTAACAATGTAGCTCTTGTTGCAGTGGAATCATCTGGAAGAGGTTTCTTTCCAGTTAAAGTGTTCTTCAAGTGCTTTCTCACTTCTTTGTTAAATACGCAGTGGAAGAAGAAAATGAACAGCCCCTGGATAATTTTAGAGAGAGGAAAATGTAAATGCTTCACTACTACCACATTGCAAATATGGATATTAGAGAACACCCTCTAATTGTTTTGAAATAATCCCTGAATTCTAGTTTGTAGTCCATGATGGTGTATTTGAAAAACAATAACTATTTTCTTTCTTGACAGAAATGGCATTGACTGATCTCCTAGCACTTCCTCATAATTTGATTCCAATTTCAAATGTGCATTAAAGGCCTGGGAAAATATACAAAACTATGCATTTCTCCAGAATTTACAGAGCACAGCTTGATTCGGGAAGAAATCCAAAGGGAACCTCAATGTCCCACAAAAAACATTGCAGAGATTTTAGAATTTGGGATATTGGAGCTTTTACACAGATATGAGAAAAGATCAATAGCAGCACAGGAGAAATATCACAGCCTTTAGTGAAAGCCTCTAGAAATAGTCAACTTCTGTGAAAGGAGCCCTTAATACTGAGTCTAAGAGAATTTTAGAAAGCCTTGTGAGATGTGAAGAGGTACTGGGATCAGAGAGGTCCCAACTTCTGTCACCAAAGTTCCTTGGTTAGGCAGTAGCTCTGGTGGGAAAATCAGTGAAGTCCCCAGGGCTGGGCAGTTGTTGGCTGCCAGGAACACACATTAACAGCTTTTGCTGGGGGCAGGGCACACACACGTGTGTGCCTTCAGATGTACTTGCTCTGAGGGAATTAATGCAGCTGCCAAATTGTTATCAGCTTTGCTTGGACACACTGTATAGAAAAGCCAATACTCATGAAGTTGCAGCTGTACCAACATCATAAGAAGCCTGAATTTCAGGATTTCAGCCAAAACAATTGACTTAGAGTAACTTTAAACTTCAAGCTCACTTTCTTAACATTCAATCAAATGTGATGCTAGCTGGCACTAGCACTTTGGGATTATTCATTAATAAAGTTCACATAAATGTCTCTTTAAAAACACAAGTTCAAAGAAAGCAGTGGTGTGAAATGTCACATACCACTGTGCCTCCCTGGGCAGGTTTGGAGAATTCTGGCTGCTGACCTTCATCCCTCTCATCAGGTTGATGTTTAATTTAATTTTATTATAGATTTGTGGAAGTCTGGTTTTACAGCCTGAGTAGGTGCATTTATTTCAGAGCACACTAGTTGCAGTGGCAAAATAACCTTGGTCCAGGCTGACCTATCTGCTGTGCTTCCAGGGCACTGACAGCTGTCTCCAAAGGAGACTCATCAGACTTTGTTTCCTCCGTGGCTACAAGTTGTGGTTGTTGTGCTGTAGCTGAGTGTCCTGCAGAAGCTCTTTTAGGACTGCAGGCACCTGCTAGGGAAATTACTGTCATCCTTGGTCACATTCAAATTGTGACCACATGAAGACCTGTGACTACTTCCATGCCAGGTCTTCTACAAATAACTATTTTCTGTATCTTTAATCAATGATTGTGTAACCCAGGCAACCCAAGAAAACCCTAATAAAATTCACATTATATTTGAAAATCCTTATTTGTCTCATTTCTTTAAACAATAACTTAATTTGTAAAAGCCTTGAACTTGGACCCATTAACTTTGGGTGAAATAGAGCAGTCTCTTGTTTGTGATAGCAACAGAATGACTTAACAGTGAGCACACAGAACACAAAGACTTTGTCTCTAGAAAGACAGAGGTATGACTGCCTACTGTCACAGGTTACTGTGGTACTGCACTTACCTTTAGAACAACTAAAAGTGAGAGGCATAATTACTCAAAATTACAGTTTTGGTGAACAGAACCCTCTCCTTGAGAAGAGAAAGCAAAAATTACCCCTGAGATCTCTGTTTTTCTTAAGTTAGCTCATGCCGAGCAGGTTTTTGGAGGTCTGGGTTGTGGCAGTGTGCTCACCAAGTCTACCACAGGCAAGATGCTGCCCAGCTCACCTGCAGGCAGCTGAAAATGGCAAAGAGATAGTGAAATGTCATGACGTCGCTGTTGACTGCCATGAGCCCCAGCAGCCACGTGGCACTGATGAGCAGCAGGAGCAGGAACGCCGTCCGCAGCACAGAGCTGTAAGGCAAACACAGAGGGACATCTGCAGTCTGATGGGATACAAGAGAACAGCCCAGCTTCTCCCCGTGGATGGTGTTATGTGCCCAACAACTTGGCAACTAGGAAAGCCCTCTGGGAAAATTAGGGCAGTGTTCCCCAGCTCCCAGTTTCCAACTCTGTCACAGCAATACTACACAGCTTAGCATGTTCATGTGAAAAAAGTGATTTCTTTCCAAGTTCATTTCCAAGAATTTCTTCAAACAAATCTGGCTCTTTTACAAGCCCATGCTGTTCAGTTTTGATGACTCTGAGGAACACATCTGGTCATGTAAATGTAAATGGCCATGTCCATCTCATTTCAGCTTGTCAACTTCACTCCCACATTCCTTCCCAACTTTACTACCCAAGGTTTTGGATTGAGGGCACTCAGGGAATATTTGTTTGCTTCAAAATACAATTTCCACAAACACTTCCAAAAACAAACAAATCTAGTGGCAAAAGTTTTATATTATGAGTAAAATTGCTGCCATTAGGTAGCAATTATATTCCTTGGTTTAGGGAGACTTAGACCTCATCCTCAACACCCAGACACTATTGGGGTCAGGGTTCAGAATGCACAAAGCTGACAGCTGCATGGAAACTGGGGCTGGAAAGGGCATGCCAAGGGGGGCATGGCACTGCACCAACATTGCTCCTTCCACACTTTTAATAACTGGGCCACCCACGTTGCCAGGGAGCTCACCCTCAGATTCGTTTTCATTAAGCTTAGTATTAGTGTTACGGTTCAGAGAACCACAAAATCTAGCTCCAGGGACACCAAGGGTGGAAAAGGCATGCCAATGTGTACAAGCACTCCACAGCCAGAGCTGAAAAAAATAATGAAAAGCAGCCATATGAAATCTCATACAGCTACCTCGTTGGGAAAAAAAACCCCAAGGGGGTGTATTGCCACTAGCTAATCACATTTGAGTTCACAGGTAAATTCTGTGCTTTGGGCAAAACAGACATTAATGAGAACAGGCTGCCATGACAGCTCAGGAAGGTGGCAGGTTGCAACTTGTGATGAGCACAGGATCGAGGAGGCTGGCCTTCAGCACGGGAACATCAGTGGGTGTCTGCCATGACACACCTGGTAACCCAGACACTTGAGAGGGGGGACCTTTCTGGGCCATGGACAAACAACAGGGAGACCCAGAATTATGTCTACCTGGGCATGCCATGGGCAGAGATGAAGTGACAGTGTAGTACAGACTATAATGAAAGATCTGGAAGGACTGCAATGATACCACCTGGAGGACAGGTCTTTCCCTTCTCCCTTCTCCTGACTACATTTGGTGGTGCACAGCACCATGGTGGAAGTTTTACAGGATTTCCAAGGGAGATCCCCATGAGTGGGTGGGGTGAAGCAGCTCCATTTGCCTCTACCAACACTCTCCTCCAAAAAAAACCATTTTTATTTCCTGCTCCGAAACTTGATTTTAGGCAATTCTGTCTTTTATTATTTCTGGTCATAACTTTGCAGGTTTTGGAACTCAAACTTACGCGACTCCAGTTTTTTCAAATGAACGTTGCCTTCTTCTGCATGATGCTTTCATTGCTAGTATAAAGATGACAGTGTTTATCTGAAAGGGAAATTGAAATAACAGCATGGATTCTTTCTGTACATTTGTTACAGCTCTATTTTCAATAACAATGCAATTTTTTATCCTAAAATGGTCTGTGGCACTGAGAATATTTTTTGTTCAATTTACAGGTCTCTAAATTCCAAGATTTACCTTGTTTCAAGGCAACATAATCAAGGACATGCTGGCACTTGATCTGGATGAAGCTCAATAAGACAACCCCATGCAAAGATGCTTGAGGGAAAGATGAAAACCCAAGAATGGCTTTCCTTGTCCAAGCCAGTGTCCACCTCAGCCCAGCACCTTGTTTCAGTTGGGTCAAACTAGAATTCAGGAATATTTTCTAGCAGAGCATACAGTGATGATTACTCTGAATAAACCTGCAGCCTCCACTGATTTCCACGTCAGCTGGGATGTACTAGGTTGGTGGTGCATTTGTACTTAATCACTCACAGTGAATATTAATTCTGAGAATTTGTTTCATCATTCACTTTCCAAAATATGTAGAGATTTACCACTGCCATTGTCCTGTTTCTGCTAGATCTCCCACCTCCTGCTACTGCTTGTGCTGGAAAAGACCTTGAATGGCTGAGTCCATAGACATTTTCTCCAGACTAACCCACTGTTACAGGCTCCTCCTTCCCCCCTTCTCTGCACCTTTCATTTCTCTAGGCTTAAGACTCCTAGTCCACTTGTTGGTCCTCCAGTGAGGGCTGTCCCATGTCTCTGATGACCTGTGATCATAACCTACACTGCTTCCAGGTCTATTTTTTGAGGCAAGGAGACAAGAACTTGCATTTGGCATTCAAGATAAGAATCAAACCATGAATATTTATCTTCTGGTGTTACTTTGAGGAAGAATCTGTAAGGGAAAAGTTAAGCAGTGGTCCATTCTTTTAAATTCCTAAACTGGAAATATTTAATATTCCTTTAGGACTTCTGGATGAAGTGACTTGTTATGGCTCATTTTGTTGATTTGTTTACTAATCTCACAGAGCAGGCCTTCAAAAATGGAACAAAGCAAATGAGAAGTAGGTTTCTGGCCATACAGCCATTGCTCCACAAGCAATCTTTGTATGGGCAAGCAGCCCTCTGATTTCCAGGAGCTTAGCTCATGTCTTATCTATTTAATGAGTACATTTGCTTCAAATGTAAAGAACAAGGTTGCTTTGCATGACTACCATCTGACAAAACTTATGAGAAAAAGGTAAAGAAGGCAGAAAAGAAGAGACGGTTCTGGATGCCAACTCCCCCTACTTACAACGACAACCATCACAATGGGCCCAGCGAAACTCCAGATCAGGGTGTCATGAACAGACAGCCAGCAGAAATCAGGATTCCCATAGCCTTGTGGGTCCAGACCAACAGCAAGCCCTGTGTCACAAAACGGAGAAAAAGTAAATCAGAAAGGTGCCGCCTATAACCGAATGTAGTTTCAAATAAACAAAATGATAATGGCAAAAGTTATTCAGCAGGAAATTCTCTGAAGGCAAAAATTGAAATCAAACTTTTGTAAATCAAAATCTTTGTCCTGGTCACTTCATATCAAACAATACTCTGAGTTTTGCCAACTAGAACAAAGTTCAGCTACATAAAAATGACAAAAAATGCAAGCCCCAAATTAATTCTGTTTCAGCCCAGTTATACAGTCATTCTCACACAGCGTGAGCCTTGAGGGTGAGTGACATGTTGAGGAATTTCAATAAGCCTGAGCAGCAGAATGACATGAATCATAACTGAGGAGATGTCTATGCTATGAAAAAAAAGTGCATTCTTAACTTGCTGTCACTAAAATAACCTCAGAGACAAAGGAACATGGGAACTTATGGGAGTTAACTGCTTGATCTCAGGTGCGATTCATTTTGAACTGCCATCCCAGGTACTCACCTTGCTTTCTGCACTGTCTAAAATGGAGTTAATGCCCCAAGGCAATCGAGTTAAAAACACACCTTTTATTATCTTATTTTTCCAAACATGGCCATTTCCAAGGGGGAGTCTCTGAGCCCAACATTGACCTGCTGATTTATAATGCTGTCTGACTTGGTGACCTACACCTTGCCCATATGGTGATGGACTGGGATTTGCCTTTGACCTGCAAAATCATACCATCATAGCATTGTTTAGGTTGGAAAAGAGCTTTCAGATAGGGTGTCCCCTGAGATTTCTTTTCTCCCCAGCTCCCTCAGCTGCTCCACATCAGACTTGCATTCCAGACTCTTCACCAGCTCCTTCTGGACTTGCTCCAGCACCTCAGTGTCTTTCCTGTAGTGAGGGCCCCAAAACTGAACTGATTTGCAGAGTGGCTACACCAGTGCTGAGTACAAAGGCATGATCACAACATCGTTTTAGTCCTCCTGAATTGCCTGTTTTCTCCTCCTTTTTCCCCTGGGTTCCAGGAAAAGCTCCCTCTTCATCCCGACTGGTCTTACCCATCGGTTTGTCTTACACCACATGGGGGGTGGCCTGCTCCCGTGCCTTCAGGACCTCAGGCTTGAGCAATGTTTAGCCTTCCTGATGGCCTCCCAAGAGACTTTGTGAGCTATGCCTCTAAACAGGCCAAAGTTAGCCCTATGGAAGTCCAAGGTGGAAGTTCTGTTGAATCTCCACCTTACTCCTAAGAGAATTGAAAACTATCATTTTATATCACTGTGTCCAAGACAGTCTCAAGCCATTACATCACCCACCAGTCCTCCTCTGTTCACAACAAACAGGTCCAGTGGGGTATCTCCCTTTGCAGGCTCATTCATCAGCTATATCAGGAAGTTCTCTTCCACACACTCAGGAACCTCCTGGACTCTCTTCTGCTGTGTTGCATTCCCAGCAGACACCTATTAAGTTGAAGTTCCCCACAAGAACAAGGACTAGTGATGGTGAGACTTCTCCCAGCTGCTTGTAAAATATTTCCTCTGCCTCCTCATCCTGGTTAGATGGTCTGTAATAGACTCTCACTGTGGTATCTGTTGTCTTGTCCTTCCTGATGATTCTTATTCATAAACACTCAATTCTTTTATCACCAGCATCAAGCTCTAGACAGTCAGAACACCCCCTAACACAGGTAACCGTTCCTATTGTTTCTAACACAGACACAGCTGTGTCTTTGCTGCCACATGGATCTTCAACCCCTGCCTCCACTGAGATGGCAGAGGGAAGGACTCACTAGCACACTATCCCACAAACACTGGCATTCTGCCCTCAGTTGCCTCTAGTGAGCTTGGTTCTATCCCTTTCCCCCTCCAAACCTAGTTTAAAGCTCTTTTAATGAGCCCTGCTAATTCCTGTGCAAAGATCCTTTCCCCACTTTGAGACAGGCGTACCCTGTCTGCAGAGATCTTCCTTCCTCAGGACACAGAAACTGATCCCTGTGAGGCCTGTGGCCAGTGACATATGGCAGGTGGCTGCAGCATGCTGTCTGGGCATGGGGGACACCTCCTGTGATGAGCGTATGGCCTGTCTCAAGAGGTGGCCAAGGCTGATGGCAGGGCTGTTCTCTGCAAGGAGGGCTCAGGTGCATTAAGAGTCATCCTTTTTATGAATTGAAGCCTTAATGCTTTGATGAAAGGACACTGAGAAAGGGAAAGGTAGCTGCATTTCACTCTTAGAACTTAGAACTGGCCCACAGCCAATATTCACATCTGGTACAGGCCTATGGTCTATGAAAACTAAACTGGCTATTTGGCAAAGCAGAGGATATTGGATCTGTTTTCACTGAAATGTGGAATGAGATAGGACTGGTCTCCCTTCCTGCTCCTATCGGCCCTTCCACCACCCCCTTCAGCAGTTGCCATCCAGAAAGAATTAGCCATAAATGATTAAGGGACCATAAAGTATTTTATACAGATGTAATTCTATGCATACAGTCTGTTTCCCAGGACTGGATTTCTCCATTAATGGGGCTCTGGCTCTATGAGTAATTGGCAGACAGCATCATTTTTTCACTCCCAAAATCCTACCCTAAAGTTCTCCATTAAACAAATGGGGAAAATTGCAGTCTTCAGGTACATGGTTCAAATATTACTGCAGTCAACAACACGTGAAATAACACTTTACTCAAAGGCAGAATTAAGCCAATGCCATGTAATACTGAGAAATATTTTGGCACATCAAGTTAAATGCTGCAGCCCGGCTGCCCTTAGCAGACTGAGTGTGCAGGCTGAATGATACCATGCTGACGTTTGCAGGAACAGGGGCTGGTCCTATGGCCAAGAGTCCTGCGGGGACCAGCACCCATCCCCAGCACACACACAGGAGTGTGCCAAGGGCTGCAGGAGGGGCATGTTTTGACCCTCCTCAGCTCCTGAGGGCTCAGCAGCCATGTGTGACTCAGGCAGCTGTTGGGCAGCCTCAACTCTCTCCTGATTCATTGTTTTCCTTAGGATTTGCCAAGTGCCAGTTTCTGGAGGATATTGGTTTTAGGGGCTGCATAAGGACCTGTTTTAACACAAGTGCTGCAGTCTCCATGGCAAAGCAGTTACTGCACACATATGTCAAGCAGCTAGTGTGCTGCCACAGAGACAGGCAGAACTGGGGGGGTCTTGCTGAGTGCCAAATCCAGTCCTTTGCTCCTTTGGCAAGGAAGTCATAAAATCCCTCTCCAAGATGGATCAAACTATACTTTAAAATGAGCAAGCTTAAAGCAAATATAAAATGTTCCACTATCACTCCCAATGGAGGACTATTCCAGATCCACACTCTTCTGATGGCTGTAAGCCTTCTTCCAACTTCTACTGTACTCTTATGCATGGCAATTTGCATTTCTTTGCTGTGATTAAATGTGGTTCTTCCCCATTGGAGTGTTCCTCTGTAAGTATTTTACTACATTTTATCCCCCACTAAAGGCCAAGGTTCTCTTCTTCAAGTAGCTTGGTCCCATTATAGATGCCTTAGGACCACTCACTACACGCCAGCTTGAAATGAATATCAGTTTGAGCATAGAAAGTACAAAAAATAATATAGAAAAAGCCACTGCTACTGTAGTTTCAGGTTTGTTTGGTTTATTTTTTTTTTTCCCTCTCAGGATAGCTATGATGAAGATAAAATGGTATTTATATTTAAAAAAAAGAAGTTCTCTGCAGGTCCCTAAAATTTCTTCCCATATCTAGACTATATCACTACTAAGAAAAATAAACAATCCTTCTCTCACAAAGCAATTAAGATAATGTTTAGGATTCATGTAATGAAGTTGAAACCTTTTTACTGTTTAGAAATTAAAATTTATAAAGAAGCGTATTTAAAATATGTACAGTAACAAGTTATGTAGAAGCAAGAAATCCTACATTGTGCTATTTATGATGAAACCATTTTCTCTTCAGATGATCTATAAGCCTGGAAGGGCAAACTAAAGGCTTAGTTTTCTTTATCCTTCATTTCACAAAATCCCTTGACTTTCTCAGTAATAGCGATCTGACTTTTCATTTAAACAGAACTGCAAGTTCAGTAGATTCAGAGATTAAATTACAGGGCACGACCTGGAAAGTTTTAGAAGTGCAAAATAGTTCCATATCACAGAGAGCATATCTAAGTAGAAAAATGTAAAAATGGTATGCTTGTGATATTTAAATTGCATAATACTGCTTTTGAGAAGGTCTGAATTAATTTAGATTTCACAAGAGAAAGTAAACCTGAAGCAGAAACTCCTTCCAAATAAATTCTTCTAAAGACAATGAGTTCTGAAATGTAATTAGTTTTTGTTATTTAATGATACTTCTTTACTGCTAGAAATTATGCTGTCAAATATCTGATTGCACTTCAGGGTTCCTGAAAATACTGTAGTATAGTCCTGTATATACTGATAATAGTCACATAGGTCTGAAATGCTTCAGAAGTTCAAGGACAATTTCTATTTTAAATGTCTGGGGTATGTCTAAATTGGCAGAGCCTTCTGGGCTGTGCTTTCTACTATAAACTGATAGAAGTAGAAATTATTTAGGCACAAAATCATATGGAAAAACTTACCAGCTCCCTGAAGAGAGAATTAACCTGTACCCAGCCTACGCTGTGATTTGGAATCACAGTTTCTTAAAACATACAGAAAAAAAGAATGTAGAGTAGGTATTTTTAAATCTAACTTGTTCCATAATATTTCTGCAAGTGTACATGAGTGATAGCTATTTGTTTGATCTCAGAGGCATCTAAACCTCTGCCATTGCTGACAGTATGATATTATCATTAAAAATAAAGCTAATTGGAAAAAAAGTTAACTGCCTGCCTATGATCTGATTTCCCATATGGCAACAAATACATGCTGAAACAGTTGAACCAAAAAACCCCACTCCAACTGTTCCATGCAGCACAGTTCCTGAGGAGCTGTCTTCCTGAATTAACACAGCACCATGTGCTTAGGGTAACACTGGAAATGTCTATGGCAAAAATAGGCACGGCGAGGGCGGAGATGGATGTGCTCCTATGGATCACTCTGGATCACTTTGAAAGATTACTGCCTCCGGTTTTTCACTACTTTTCCTCAACTGCAAGTTACAGCCTTTGTATCTGAAATTAAGAAAAAGGCAACTTGAGTATTCCCAGCTTGGTTTTATGCCAAATGAAGCAGCCATTAAAATTCCCTTCAAGAAGTATTTACTGCTGGTTGACAGTAGGCAGTGGGAATGTCCAGTGAAGGGCAGTAATGTCCTGTGGGCAGGCAGCATTGCTTCTGAAGCCACTGCAGTTACCTCTGAGAGACTGTGTGTCTATATCTGGAGGTACCAGCACAGGGAAGGAAAGTTTCTGAAAACTACTGGCAAAGTTGTTAAAATAAAAATACTTATTAAAAATTATTGCCAAGCAATGTTATCAAGTCCTGATTTAATCTATGCAATTACATTTCTGTTCTTGGATAACCATCAGGATCCCTTCAGTTGCAGCAACAGGCATTTTGGTGCACAGATCTGCCAAATTCAGGCTGACTTCTGTGAGATGTGTTGCCCCATTCAGGAAAACACCCACGGCAGCCTGGGATAGGGTAACTTCCCTGAATCTGGCCAGTGAAATGGCAGGGAAACTAAGCTTTTTTGGGGTGGTTGAGGGTACCTGTTATGATGGCAGGAATGCCCCAGCCAACGACGTAGTAGAACCGCATGTGCCCGAAGTTGATGTTCCTCACTTCAGTCAGCATCCGGTAGATGTGGAGCTGCTCCACAAACATCCACGCGAAGGTGCTCATGTAGAAATAATGCAGGAGGATGGCAATCACAGTACACACAAACTGCAGAAGGGAAAGGGCAGGGAAATTAGAGTTGCTCTTCTGAATCACAACCTGGTGAGTCACCGGTTCCCCCCCCATGTAGCTAATGGCATATGAAATAAAAAGATTTTGGCAGAACAAATATACTGCCTTTAATTTAGTTTTTCAGAGTTTAAGAAGACCTGCTCATGCCATGAAAGATTTTGCTTTTTTAAAGAAATGTGGACCACTAAGCTCTGTCAGGCTGAAAGCAGCAAAAATTAAGGACCTGCTAAAACCAGAGACCAGGTCCACAGTGTGACTAAAAGTAACAGCTACAATGGGCAAACTGGTAGCTGAAGTCATCTTTGTGACCAAATAGCCACTGTGAAAACAATGACCTTCAGATACTTGCATTTCTGCAATATCTATTAACCATTTTTCTCTCCCAACTTAACAGTTTGATTGAAAACAAGTTTGAGTGAAAACAAGAATGACCACAAGCATCCGACACCTGAATTGTAATTTTGCAATTAACCTTCTCCTTTCAGAAGCTAAACAAAGAATTTGCCAAGGATCTCTTGGTAAACCTGAATTAAGAGAACTTTGTGCAACCATCCAGTTTTTGTTTGAAAATGTTCTACATTGTAACCTTTTGTTGTCGTGCAGCGCTGACCCTGCTTTCAGACTTTTTAGTGGTTTTTCATGGTGTAATGCTCAGAAATGTACATTTCCCTCTTTAATATACATTTAACCTCTTCGCTCAGCAAAGAATCATACAAAGACCACCAAATTCCTGGATTCCCTTACCACATAAGCGTTAGTATAACATCAAGTGTTACTTAAAATGTGGTTCACTAAATAAACTATCTTCCCTCTATGTAAGTAGTGCTTTTCTTGTTCCTATTCTCACGTGCTTATGAGTAGAGTGCTGCACTGAACATTAACTTTTTCAGGTAAGAAAAGAGAAAGAAAATAAATCACTTTCTATCAATACTCCATGGAAAGATTAAAACCCCACCCAGAAATGTGACTGTTAATTTACAGAAACCCATAAAAGCCAGGCTGGGTGCCAAGCAGCACTGCATTATTTGTGCTCCAGCATTCTTAACCTCTTTATGTTCATCAGTGCATGACTCGTTAGACAACTCTCATTCCATACAGACAGATGAATAATTGTCTCAAGCAGACATGGCTTACAGCCCTCCTACCTTCTCAAATTGACTGGGTAGGCTGTAAGGAGCAGCTTTCTGCTCCTTACAGCCTGTATGAAATTTAATTTACATTCTGTAAATTAAAGATCTGTGTAAATGGTTTAAAGGTCTGGGGTGTTTCATTGAGTCCTGGTAACACTACAGGACATGAGTACACCAGGAGCCCCAAAGCACAAAACTGAGAAGGAGCAAAAGAGAACAATCTCACCACGTATAACCATAAGTATTTGTGGTATTGATGTAATGAACTGTTTTACTGCTTTTATAAACCGCTGCTCAGTGCTTCATGATATGAAAGCAATCTGGAAATGAGGAGGCATCATTTACTGCATAATTTTTGGTAAAATTCTGTAGGGATGTAGACTTGACCCTCAACTCCTCAGTAGATATGTTGGAGAACTGAAATAGTATAAAGCCCTTAGCAGTGAAATGCAGTGAAAAATGAGTGGTGTGCTCAGCAAGGCGTGGGAAAGGTCAAGTTACACAGAGTACTGTGTATCAATTGGCAAGGTGAGCTCCTTTCAGCAAAGTTATTTCAGCATGCAAACATTTATATAATGAAACAAAGACAACACAAGTTCACACATGACATTAGACCATATCCCAAAGGGCAGGTCACTGCAGAAGATCTCACCACAACAGCAGATAAAGGACCTGAGTTCCTGGTAAAGAGCAATATTGGTACATGGGATTGGAACTGATGCAACCAGCTGGAAAGCTTTATCCATTTGGCATTCACAATTTTTCAAAAGGTAAAGTGGGAGAAGAAGCCCAGAAAAAAACCTGACAGACTAACCTGAATCTTAGAAGCTGAATAATTTCAGCAGCTTAATTTTGTACAGTTTTCCAAAAGCAACACTATTAAAGAGTGGTTTCCTGGCAAAACAATTTTTATAAGAGAGGTCTCTCAAATTTACTAGGAAAAGTTCTTGTCAGCACTCAGTTACTGGAAGCTGAAATTAGTCAAAGTCAGACACTTTTTAAAATGCATGTTATAGCTCAAGTGGATATTAGAAGCCAGAGTGCCAGTGTAGGATTAAGTTATACAGCAAATGAGGTTGCATGTTTAGGCACCACGGTGTCACTACCACGGTGGTGATGATATTCATTTGAATGTAGGCACATTCTCCTATTTCTGCTGCTTGGACCATGTGAAATCAGCATGATTTTTTTCTTCTTGTTGTTTTGTTTTGATCTCAATGCTGGACTTCTCTCTCAAAAATTAAATTGAAACATGTACAGTAATGGATTTCTAGAAGACAAATTTTCTTCACAGCGTTCAGATAATCCCTAAAGGAACATTTTGAATATTTTTCCTATCTGTTAAGGACATACTTTTTATTGTATGTCATCCCCCATCTGTGTTTGGCACAGGTGCCTGTGCAGCCTGGCAGTGCTGGAGCCCTTGCCTGTCTGTTACCTGTCTGAATGGTAGCCATGGCTTTTGGGATGGGTGCTACTAAGAAACAGCAGCAAGATTAGATATAATGCCACATGGTTAAGAGAGCAATGAGGTCTTAAATAAAGAACACACACACTTCATGCGTGGTTTATATCTATCTTGTTCTCAGTCTGTTCTTAACTTGCATTACTTGACATGCACAATGCTGGAGATGGGCTGAAGCCAACAAATACTGTCTGGAAGGCACAAAGCAAACTGACAGGTCTCCTACTGAATCTTGAACGTAGCAAGCTGTCCCATGCCTGGCAAGTGGCTTCCCCAGAATGGCCAGTGGGTGTACAATGTGCATATTAGCACCTGCCCAGCACCACATCGCTGACAACCTGTGAGTCAGCACCAGGAACCATTTGGGCTTGAAAGGTACCTGCTGCAGGAGAAACAGGAGTTTCCTACTGAACAGACAAAGCAAAACAGAACATTGAGGGAAAGGAAGGAAGAAATCAGTATTCAGGGTTCAGTTCCTGGGATAAACCTTCAACAGGGCTGCTGCCATACATTCTCCGAAAATAAGATATAGTCCTCTTGCCTACCATTGCTATTAATGATATCAACCACACATGGATATACTAAAAATCTGATGTTTTTCAAGTAAGTGTTGAAAGAAGCCAGAAAGAGAAGAAAGTGAAGTGAAACAGATGGCAAAAGGTAAAAGCTGCAATATCAACCCCCTGATTTAAAGCTTAGAACAACTCTAGCAATGAACACAGGGTAAGTCTTACCGGGTTTTCAGTCTGGTTGATTCCAATAAGAAACACAAGCTCAGAAAAGAACAGGGCAGCCACCAGGTTTTTGTGGATGCTGTGCAAGTTGGAACGTAGTGTGCGGATCAGGACCAGCAAAATGAAGGTGATCAGCAAGGCCGCCAGCGAGATGGACACGGTTGTGTAAGTGACAATCTTCAGAGGAAGCACCTCCCCGTTCTGTAGAAAGACAGCTTGACAGGATCTCTTGGGGTTTTCCCTTCCTTTTCCTCCAGTCAAAGCTACTACTCAGAATGCCAATGTTTTCATTACTACTGAGCCAAGATACAGATTTACTTAGGGACCAACAGGAGTGGGTGATGCTATCTCTTGAGTTGCTAAACATGTTGAGTGTGTATGGGCAGCACCCAGAGCATGCACCAAGCAGGCAAGAAGCTCCTTTCAGAAAACCCAATGGCGTGGGCAGACATGGGCAACTCTCTCCTGACATTGGGACTGCTCTGCTGACAATGCCCTGAATCACACAAAAGCTCAAGCTCTGAGTCAAAGCCCTTGAAAACCAAAGTCTCCAAAAATCATGAGCCTGACATCACCCACCTCTCGTTTAGAAATGTCCATCAGGACAGCAAAGCTGGTTATATGATTGCACTGGCAAGCAATATGGCTCTGGTTCCTGGAAAACAGCTCACACCCTCTGGAGGACCAGGCACCTGTCCCACCAATCCTGTGGGGAAAAAAGGCATTTCTGAGCACCATCCTCTGATCTCCCCCTACCTTCCACTTATCAGTGATTGATGGAGAGACGGGAAGACTGATTCATGATCAGAATTCGATTTTACTCAGGTTTTCCAAGTCTTATGTACCATTTCAGTGAGGTTAATAATTTCTACTACAAGAATTAGGTTAGAAGATCATACAAGCAACTTATGCATTTTACAACATCTTTATCGTAGGGGTTGATTGAATCCTTTCCCTTAAACGGGTTTTAATCCCATCTTCTCATAAGCTCAAAGTTCTGTTTGTCCTTGCCACGGCATCCTAGTCACCAGACTAGTTATGCTAATTATGTCTGTCTTACTCTCAGACTTGTGTATTCCCACATCCACTGCCCTGTGTGGCAGCTTGTGCTGCAAGTACCAGGACAGAATTATTTATAGCTGTCACCTGCCTGAAAGAGTATCATCAAATTAAAAAGGTCTTCAGTTGAAGCAGATTCTGATAAGACAACTGGCTTTGATGACCAGATTTTATGGAGTTATAACAGTCTGAGTCTAAAAAAAAAAAAAGAAAAAATTTGCTTTTGGGTCAGTGACCACACAATCAATATGGGAAAGAGATTGCACTGAGCAAACTGTTTGTAACCAAGGTAAATAATACCTGAACCTCAGAGGGACATGTTTTTGAGTCATGTGAAATATGTTTCATGTGAAATATGATATCATTATAGAGTTCCTCTGAAAAGTACACAAGAAAGGGTTAAAAACTTCTCTAATAAATAATATTTCATATCAGGAAATGTCTTGTATTAACAACAGGGAGGAGCTGCTGCCTTAAAATTCTTCCCTGTGCAGTTATGGTTAACTCCAGTGACTTCAGAAATTATTTTGTATCAATATTAATTATTCTGTTCTGAAGTTAATGAGTAATAAAAATAGTGTCGCACTTACTGAAAGATTTTTCAATTAGATATGACGAGACCTCTTTTTCATTCAGCAATAAAATATTTGTTAAATTTTAATATCATTTTCATCAAAAAAGTACTCACTTTATTTCTAAAAGCTCTTTCATTACATGCCACTTAAGAGCTACTTTTCAATTATGGCTGTAGGAAGAAGTAACACAGATAACAATGCCACTGAAGTTGCCAGCGAATAGCTAACAGATGAATCACTTTAGAGCTAATGAGTTATTCAAGCTCATACAATGTTCAAGAATTTATGGAAAACGACAAGCAAAAACACTACTTCACATGTAGTGAAGAGTTTATAATTGTGAGCATAAGAGATTTCTGTTGCATCTTCAACCCTTTAAATGACATAATCTCCTAAAGCATTTAACTAGGAGGCACACATTCCCTAGGTTAGTTTGCTGCTTTATTTCCAGCAAAGGATATTGCCTTTTAATGGATTTTTTCAATTGGTTTACTAGAGTTTTTTGGTTGTTAGGAAACAAGTAACAGCTATTCCCTTTTCCCTGGGCAGACCATGTCATCCTCTCCCTGTGTACCTGGGTTTGTAGCTGGAAAATGCAATATGCATGTAATAGTGACAATATTGTGAAAGCATAATATGATTGTGGTTACCTCTCAAAATGTTTTCCTTTGTTTTACCCACACTCTTGAAATATCTCCAACAGGACTGTGCTGTTTCCACATGCCATAAAACCAATGAAACATCAGCATATACAGTTCCAGCTCATATAATTTCTCATTTTCAAGAAAAAAGATGTCTTTATCTTGAACTTTACTGAATACGAAAGACCTAAATGAACCATTTTCAGAATATTTCATCTTTTTCCTAACACTTCCCTCTTAGAGAGTAATATTTTCTTCTTATATTCTGCTTCTATATTATAATTGCTTTCCATAAACTGAAAAGGTCTGATGCCCCAAAGAAGGTATTTCCTCTCCCTCCAATTTTTCACTAAAACAAATGAAAGCAAATCCACAATAGTTGAAATGAAAGCTAATTTTCTTACCAGTGCAACTGCCTTTGCATTGACTTTTGATTCAAAAATTTGTGATTCAGAAATTCATAATCTTTACTCCGAATTTTATCTGCAAAACCTCAGTCCTCATTTCTACCAAAACGAAGACTTGGTTTTGTTATTTTTTGCACTGGCCCTGGCTGAGGCACCAAGAATAGGTGCCTGTTTGCTATCTACTCTGTCCATAGTCGTTGGAGTGTAACAGGAGAAGATTCAGCCCATGGAAGAGCTGAATCATCTCCTGAAAATCCTGACTTGAAGACCTCAGACAAGCCATGAATTTAGACATTGGAGTTGGACCATGCCTGTCCAGACATACATCTGTGGGCAAAAAGCATGGGCAAATACAAGGAAATTGTGAGAGTTGTTATTTCTGGGTGAAAATGAACCTGCAGAAGGACAGGACAGCACCATGCTTCTTAGAAACTGCATGGCTAATCCTTTGTTTGAGGAGTTATGATAATTATTTTCATTTTTCTCAGGTTGGTGGGAAATGATTACATGGCTCTATTCCACCAAAAATCAGTTGTCATTTGAACTGACAGACCAAGATAGAGTTTCCTACAGAATTATCTTCCTGGGCAGGACTTTTCTGCTATTCAGACAGTTGTAACTCAGAGCCTAAAGCAAGCAGGAGACATACGTGATGGAGTGATTCCAGAAGACACAGACAGGCTTCGTTCTCTCCTCTGTTTCCAGCATGGCATACTCCACTATGATGGGCTTTTCCACCAGGTTGGGAGGAAACCCTCCATCACTGTGAATGGCTGTGCTCACTACAGGTGTGTTGATGATAGGGCGATTTGGCAATCTGCAAAAGGAGAAAAACTGCACAGTGATCTACACATCCAAATGCAAAGCTACCTTCTGCAAATGGAGGATTTCCAGTTGCTTCTGCCTTCCATACAGATGTGTTTCCAAAAACTGCTGGCACTTCTGGCATAGTTATTCTCCCACAGTGTGCCAGAAGAGGACATGAGACAGTTCTGTGGTGAGAACAGCAGCACTGATGACATTTGGCTGGTATAAAAGCAGCTCTGTCTCCCCCACGCATCCAGAGAGTAGAAGAAGGGATCTGAACAATTCACAAACATGTCTGAAGCTTACCTCAAGCTCCTTCTGTCAGGATCATAGTTTTCAGGCAGGAGGTGTCCCAGGGATCGGTATATAATGACCATGGCAACAGTATGATGTGTCTCAAGGTTGGGGTGTCGCTTCTTCCTCTTTGCAAAAGCACTCTCAGGGCTGAACACATCACTGTTCAGCTTAGAGGGTATTTTCTGATTTGAAGGTCTCATTGTAGGCACTGCTATGGACACAAATATTAAATTCTTTGCACACAGCTTCTGAGCTACCATTTAAACTGGTAATTTTGCTTTGCCAAGATACAACAATATTAGAGTTCTTACAACTCCAGGCTTACAGCACTCAGCATGCTCCTAATGTTATATTTGATATTTTTAGCAAAATTTCAGCACAGTTCATAGTTATATAGCTGATAATCAAATAACCACTGAACAGTGAAAAGCCATTTAGTCTAGCTATAAAAGAAGCAATTTCTAAGCTAAAAGGTTTGTAAGTATATAAGTACCCCATGCGTAACTTAAGGAGAGCATTAAAACATTATGCATGCTGTTAAATTGCATGTACCTTTACATATGGCAAAAATAGTATTAATGAATACACCAACTACTCACATAAGATCTCTCCCTGCTAATTCTGACATTTAATGAGCTTTCAGTTTTGGAAGATTCTCTTAAAATTCCCATTCCCTTTTCTTACAGAAAAGATACAAGCCACAGAAGCAGATGCTCTGTTTCTAAGCAAAAAGTCATAAAGCCGTATTAGCTTCATGTATTATTTTCAGAAGAGTCACTATTTCCCCATTCAGAAGACATTCAAATACATGCTGAAACAGTTGATCCAAACTGTTCAGCCATGATACATGTATTGAACTTTGAGTTACCCTCTTTCCCTTTGCTCCAAAAACTCTTGTGGTGCTTTGCAGAAATCTTGGGGTACTTCAGAGACACTGGGAAGCAGCTACTCCCGATTTATTCTCCCTTATCACGCAGCTCAAGGCTCTTTCATTGCTGCCTAGTTCTGTCAACCCCTCTCTCTGCTCCCAGATTTGTATTCTCTGTCTCTCACACCACCTCCCTCCTTCCCTGTGACTGGAGGAAGGTGGCTGGGGGACTGCAGGCGCTGGGCAGCCATCCCATCCTGTCGTGGTGGGAACAGAGGCAGAGCATTTCTCCTGCTTTGACAGGGCTTTGAGGGGCTGCAAGCAAGACCTGACAGACAGGTACAGCCAGTCCCACAGCCCCCCATGCCTCCATTGCTGCCGGCAGGCAAAATGCCTCAGAAGTATGCACAGCTGCTCCATCCCTAAATAATGTTCACTTGTGCAGGCAGTCGCCCTGCTCTCACCCTAGGACCACTCTGCTCCCTGAGGATCAATCACACTCCCTGGGAGCTGGCCATAATTGCTCACCAACCAGCAGCAGAAGGGTTTTACCTTTCCTTTCTGAAGGTCTGAATAAAGTATCAGGGAAGACAACAGATGACTCCAGATCTTTGGGGTAATCTTCTTTAATCTCATGAAATCGTGGTATTCTTGCTCCCGTGAAATTAGACTTGTCAAAGATATCAACAGCAATAACTGGGGGGGATAAAAGTTTCACATCACCACAGTGAAACATTAGAGAAAGGTTAAAATGACTGCACAATGCAGATGAAAAATTTAAACCCCAAAATAGAAAGCAAAATTTAGTTTTCTTCTGTTAACACCTTATATGATAACTAAAAGTTTATGTGTCAGCATTATGTTGTTACATTTATCAAATTATACATTTATTGTTCAGTGGAAAGGAATTCACAAGACAGTATTTTACACTATGAAAACACCACTGCAAACATTGGAAATAAAGAATTGTAAAATTGTTTAGGTTGGAGAAGATCTCCAAGATCAAGTCGAGTTGTTAACTCAGCACCCCAAGTCCAGCCCTAAAGCACGGCCCCAAGGGCCACATCTGCATATCTTAAATACCTCCAGGGATGGTGACTTCCCTGGGCTGCCTGTTACAATGCCTGAGAATTGTTTCAGTGAAGAAATTTTTCCTAATAACCATCCTGAGCTAGATCACTTTGCTGGTACTTCTCCAGTAGCAGCTGACTGGGGTTTCACAGAGGCTTTTTCCTGACTGCTGTTCAGTGAGTGCTCCTGCTTCACAGTTTCTTCACATGCTGCTGGCTTGCTCCAGTGTGTGCTGCATGTTCCAATTTTAGACTCGCTTTTTAATGGGAAGACTAAATCTACTGCTTCAAAAATATAGTTCTACATCTGTTGGATTGTGAAGTCAGCTGACCAAAGAAAATAACACACATTTTATCTGGGACTACTCCTTAGTCCTCCACTGGCAGCTCTTCCCTAGCTTACCTCATCATCTCTGCCTGTTCAACTGCCAAAATATTTAAAAGCAGTTGAGTTGGCTTAACTTTCTCATTTAAGAAAAATCACTGAGTGCCAATTTACATGTGCTGGGGGTGACCCTACACCAAAAGGTGTGATCCTCTGCAAATTCCTGTATGAAGAAATGTCCATGTTAAGACCTACAAATTCCCATTCCTTTCCTAGTTTCTAACTCACTCCCAAATGAGCCATTAGGAAACTCTATTAACACCACGTTCACCTGGAAAAACTGTTCATAAGAAAACAGACTTCTTTCAGGCCAGAGTTGCCTCATCCCTCTCAAGCTCACACCTCTTTACACAGGAAGAACTGGTTGAAAAAAATCATGATTTACCACCTGCAAGAAATTCTGGGGTTTGTTTTCATCTTAGTTCAGTTGGGTTAAAATCCTGAGCACACTTCTTTTCTGAGTATGATGATAAAAATATTTGATTCTCATAGTCCTGAGTCATAAGAAAGCATTTCAGTTTTGGTGTATTCAAGAAAAATCAAAGTGTTACAGTTTGGCTTAGTTCAACAATAATCTATGCCCCGTTGATGCAGGATGCTACAGCCTTTGTAACCTGACAGCCTCATGCGTTTGATTTTCTGCCTCTGTGATTGTGGACATAAAACATTCTTGGGACAAGGTTTCAATTCAAATTCTTATTATAACAGCAAGTGTAGTTGGTAAAATAAAGCAAACTTTTGGAACATAAGCCTTCTTTGTATCTGAAATAAACACAACAGCTTGAAAAGCTAAACAAGAGTTCAGGCTGATACAGTTTAGAGCACCTCTGACAGAAAGACCAAATAGCAATGCTGCTTGTGAGGGACTTCTGAAGGTCAGCTGGCTCCATCTCACCTCCCACTCAGAGCAGGACTATCACCAACAACCCCTGCTCACACTGTTTGTAGCTGGGAAGAAAATGAAATAGAGAGGGCAGGGGAGAAAATGGAGAAATAAGCTGACCAGGCTGTGGTTGCTGTGCTTCACCTGTATATGCACTTCAGAGATGTTTACGAAATATATCACAGTCCAAAGTGCAGGAGCTGCTATTTGTTTGTCAGAGGAGAAATTTCCTGTGATAGGTAGGAAAGATGTCTTGGTATGCCTGATGTTTTCTTCTCAGTTTAGACTCATTCTGGATATTTTGGATCCCATAGATTTTGCTCTGATTATGGGTTTTGCAAGACTGGGATGGTATTTGAAGGATTGGTGATTCTGTGAAAATACCTTTCAGCACAAGAATCTCTACTGATGAGGATTTTCTGGATAGGTTCCAGGTTAGGAAAGCATGTGAAAATCAGAGGCAGAATCACAGAATCATCTAGGTCGGAAAAGACCTGTAAGATCATTGAGTCCAACCTTTGATGGATCATTACCCTGTCAATTAGACCACAGCACTAAATAACACATTCAGTTTTTTCTTGAACATCTCCAGGCCTGAGAATTCCACCACTCTCCTGGGCAGTCAATATCTATGCAAGTAAATTTAATAATATGTAATAAAGTCAATAGTAGGGTTACTTTTGTTTGTACTGCAGTAATTCTTCAGGTGAGGTTGGTGTGATTCTTCCGAAAATGAGATCTACTACATTCAACTATATTTGCTGGTCTCAAAAGGCATTGCCTTTATTTAAAAACTTAGTTCTTCCTACTCTCTCTACACTGCTATGACTGCAACAAAAAGCCACATGGAGCAGTGGCATGGTCCAGAAGAAAAACAGATCAGACATCCCCCCGGAGGCCCCCATGGCAACTGAAAGTCATGGATCAAGGCTCGATGGATTTGAAATCAATGCAATGATTTTTCTCAATGGGTACTATTAAAATGAATAACTAGCACCTCTACTCAGCACATTTTAAAGACTTCAAGAATGGCAGTTTTCAACACAGATACTCACTCATGTTAGCGGCAACAATGACAAAAGGTCTCAGGTAGGTTTTTTCCATGTTCTGGGCCACATTGTTGAAATACTCCTCATAGTGCCTGAGCAGGTGAGCCGTGCCACCCTCCGTCCGCTGAATTTGCTCCCAGTGCTCCTTGTTGCCAGGGTCCAGTAAAGCACTACCCACTTGGATAATATTCTGAGAAATAAAGTACAAGCCTAAATTATGAAGCAAACACAGAGCTGAAGAGAGAAGCATTGAAAATGATTGGTCTGACTGCCTCAGGTGAGTATATAATGAAATGTTTAATGCAGGCATGTTCTACTGCAGCCATATAAAAATACACATGCCAGTTACTCACCCAGAGGTTTTTTGGTCATGTAAAGCAAATCTCTCCAAACTTTTTATGAGCAAAGTAAGCCAAAATTGGAGGTTGTAAAAGAACTGCCTACTTTCCTGCCCCTAATGACAGGAAATCAAGCAAGAAAACGCAGGAGGAAAACCTATACATGTTTTCTTTGTTTCTGAGAGATCAGACACATGAAAAGCACAGCTCTTAGCAGGTGCACTGAACTTCCCCAGAGAAATCAGAATTTTTTTTTTGTTGAAAAACAAAAGAAAGTCATAGATAGAAATACCACTTCCTATTTTACTTTAATTTTTTTCTTTTACTTTGTTTCCTAGATAATGAAGACAACTTGCAGGGTGAAGAATGATAAGAGTGAGTATTAGCTTGCATAGACAAACTTGAAAATACATAAGAAAACTTAAGTCATGTTATTGTCTCCCCATTTTTATGTTGCTTACAAATTGTATTAAAAAGGCATTTCTTTCTGAGGACCTGACTCTTCTGCACTTTCTTAGAAAAATATGCAAAGGGACCCTGAGGCTGGATGGAAAGAGATTGACCTCAAAAGAGAGTGCTAAATGGCTTAAATCAGAAAGATGCTAGGAAGTTTCTAATCTTGGTGTACATATGAACTGTGTTGTTGTAACAAAACCTAACTCCTAACTAAGGTAAAATTGGCATAAATGACAGTAGGAATTAATCACCACAAGCTCTAAAATAGCCAAGATTAATATTTAGGCTTCATTCAGAAGGAGTTATCTGTATCCTGTCTATATTGTTTGAGGCTGCAAGTGTCTGAGCTGAAAGAGACTCCCAATATGACCACCTCTGCCTAGGGTGAGAAGCACAACATGGTTCGTAGGAATGCAGGAGAAACACACTGTACTTGGTACCAGGCCTCCTCCGTGTTTGTGAACATTATTTATGGCTTTTATTATCTATTTTTCAGGTTTCTATGTGGAACTATAAAAAATAAATTCCTTCTCCCCTTGTACTTTCTCAGGCTAGGATGTTACCTCCTTTTATTCATGAGCTGTACTCATTAGTTTTCAAATTCCTGACCTATCCTAAAATATTTAGGGAGTTCTTGAAAACATCATCTGTATGAATTTCAGTGCCAAGTGCAGAGAACAATAAATTAAAGCATATGTCTCCAAACAAATTTTTTTTGCTCATTGTTTGTATTTCTACTCAACAAAACATGCTAGAAATGAAGTTCCTTTTCAAGATCTCAATGGCTTGCTTCACAGCCCACAGGAAAGAAAAAACTAAATCTCTTAAAATCTGGTGCATCTAAAACATAAAATGTTTCAGAAGTTCTCCACTCTCTGCTGACTGTGCAGCTTGGCTTTGCACAGGCTCTGTAATTTCACCCCAAAGTCTGCCTGACCTCTCTGGTCCTCCTGGAGTACTGTGAGCAGTGACTTGGGGGTGGCACACCTTCTAAAGGAGCCAAATGATCTTTGGCCAGCACAGATGCCAGCCTTGACCCATGGAGGGTCATTCCACATGCTGGTGCCTAAGCTCTGGGCTCTGCCAGCACAGATCCAAGCAGATGTTTTAGTTTGGACTCTGTGTTATGCCATGGTCAGGATCTCAGAAATAGTATGGGCAAGGGCAGAGAACAGTACCCCACTGTGCACATGGGATTGAGGCAATCTCTGCAAGCCTGACATGGCTCATCCAGCCTTCACATTATCAGACCACAGAAAACTCCCAACTGCCTTCAAATTTCACATTTTCCCACCACAACTACATATTTCCCAGACAGGAAGGGTGCTGCAGCTTGTTCTCTAGCCCTGGTCAGGTCTTTGGTAATAACTGGGTCTTTCATGAATGCTCTGAGTAGCAGAAGCTCTCTGGCAAACATTTTAGCATCTGCCTTAAAATATGTAAATATTTAAAATAAGTACTTAAAATACTTAAAATAAGTATCTGCCTTAATATATATTCCAATATGATATGGAATGTATTTCAATGTACCAACTCATGACTCAAGTCTTCTCAAACTGCATTAGAGGAAACCTTCAGAGTCAGTAACTGGCTCAGACTTAGTTTGCTGCACATTTAAATGAGCATGACCACATTAGGCATGTTTTACAACAAAAATAAATACAGTACACAAAACTACTTTAGCCAGGAAAAACATATTAACTTGATGATTTTTTTCATACGGGGAATATTGCTTTTGGCTGTTACCATGATCACATTTTTTAGAAAAGCACAATCTATTATATTAGTATTACACATACATCTGTGTGCATAGACACATGCATAACCAACTTTCCATTCTAATCTGAGAAGAAAGGCTTATTTGTGGAACAGATTAGGCAATGACACAATATTTGCTTCACCTTGGTCAAAGACAAATTTAATTACCCACTGCCACCTAATTTTTAAGGGGAACTGTAAGGGCTCAGCACAGCAGACAGTATTTCTCTTACCTCATTGAATTCCACATCCCTTGTGGCTGCCAAGTCAAACCCTTGCTGCTGGCTCTCATACTGGAGGACCCGGATCATTATCTGGTAGGCTGTCCTCACGTCGTTGCCATACAAGCTGTGTGTGTGTCTGGTGGCGTTCTGCAGCGCTCTCACGATCCGTATGGTTTTGTCTCCATCCAGCTTGGTCTCATTGTGGTGCAACTTCTCATTCTGAATCAGATGAAAAGGAAGAAAAAGTCCAATTATATATATATTTTTTTTTTTTTTTTCCATGCTATTTACAAAGACAATCACAATTTAGGGATTTTCAGCACAAAGGAATTGTTTCGTCAAATTTTGTTTGTCTTGAGAAAGAGTTGGCAACAAAACTCAACAGCAAATGCAACTGAGAGCCAAGGAAGCACCAAGATGAAAAATGAGGGTGTTCAAGGATGCAGTCAAAAGACCAAGTGCAGGGATATCAAACTGGAGTCCAAAGTGATCATTATTTACAAAATAAAGGGAAAACTGAGAAAATCCAGCTTACCATGTTTTTTAGATCCACAAAAGCGTGGGTGGTGCAGTTGAAAAGCTCAGGAGGCAGCCAACCCTTCTCAATGTTACAGTGGCGAACGGCGTTTCCTGAAGGAAACAAAGCATCCGTGGCAAAAAATGTTCTGAACTGTGCAGGGTAAACATTCACAGATTTCAACTATCCCAAACTTTCAGATTTCCTACATTTTTAAGTTGCTCAAAGCTACACATGTATTTCAATTTCCAAAGAGGAGATTCCTGTGAGAGAAAAGTTAAAGACTAGTAATCTTCAGGAGTTGCTTTCCCCAGGCTTTGGAGAAAAGTCAAGCCAACTCCAAGCTCTGCCCTACTGCTCACAGCCTCACTGCCTGATTGTTCTCAAATTAATTCATTCATTTCTTTATACTAAAAAAGATAAAGACTCTGCACTTCCTGAGTATTCCTGGAAACCAGCCCCTGCTGAGATTTCTGTGCAATAGCCTATATAGGAAGACCTCCTGGACAAATGCTTTCACATCAACAAATGTATTCACAGCAACACATGCCCACACATCTGCATGCTGCATGTGCTGAACACTTCAGCCAGCATGCATAATTGCCTTTTTGCCACTTGTAAACGGACTGTGAGCAGCTTACTGTTTAATTTAGCCTATTATAATTTGTACTATTTGTCAAATAATTTTAAAATATAATTCTTGGCTGAGGATCCTTCACCATGAATTGCCAGTAATCAAATTCAAATTTTACATTTGTGGTAGTTAATTCGCACATAACATACTGCATGTGTCTAAGCCATTTAATTACCAATATCTAAATAAGAACTATAATTAATTTTACTGTATCTAATTATATGATTTCTCTTCTATGATTAGGTGAATACAATTAAGCCTCAGGTTCTTAGTCTGAATATTCATTATTATAAAAGGCTTACATTTTTGAATGATCTGTAAAATTTACTTAGAATATGCAATTACTATAAGCAGCTATACTATATTGCCTGCTAGTCTATTTCCTAGAGGAGACACTTGGGTCAGCCACAAGAACAGTGCAGAAAACTCATTTTAATTCAACTTTATACTGTTTAATCATGAAAATATTATTCATCTAAAAAAATCTATCTCCTAAAATTTTTAGAACAGGAGCTAGGTTGACCACGAATCTTCTGCATACCAATAAGCAGTGGCCTCCCCCTAGAAATATTTGGGGCAGTCACATAACTACTTATAACTCCCTGAACACTCACAGCAGAGTTACCAGGTCTAGAACCAAGACAGAATTTTCATTTCCCACAGAACAGCCTTTGGAAAATATTGGGAACTCTGTTTCCAAAATCTGATACATGTTTTCAGAGATATATATAAAAAGGCAGATTGCCATTTGCCTGTTGTACAAAACAACACAGCTATTCTGCTTCTTTGTAAAAGGTGGTTTTCATCTGTTTCAGAAGATATTGTGTGGAAAAATGCGATTTTTGTTGCAACTCTTAGCCTTAGTAGGCTGCAACCCTAGTAAAGCAGTCATCAGGAATATGATTTTCCTAATTTTATCTTTGCCCAGAGGAACTGTATGGCTAAAGAACACTTATAATATGTCACTAGAAACTAAAGTGACATGTGTAAGAATTACTTGATAAAGAGAAAATAAAAAATAGAAAATTGGACTCTGCTTTTTTGAAAATAGAGAATTTCTGTGCTTTCTACATGTTTATCTGCTGTACTGTTGTATTTATTTATTGCTAGTATTCCCAGTGTATTTTAACAGCTCTTTGATTTCAGTGAGCCATACTTTTCTGCTCATGATATGCATAAGCTATGCTGCAGTCTCTACACCAAATAAATTAATGCTATTCCCGATGTACACATCTTTTTCCTTTTTTTCTTTTTTTTTTAAAGATATGCTTGCAGATAAAGTCAGTAATTATTTACCCAGGGAACTTACCCACTGAGCCCTTAGGACAAGGCACAGCAGCTGGCTGGCCAAACTTGGTCTGTGGCCACCAAATACCAGCCTCGAAAGCTTTGGGACAGCCATTATAAATCACTGAAAGCAGAAAAAGAAATGATGCAATTTTTCTGACGAGATAAAAATCACAACAGTGAGACATTTCAACCTGCCTGAAGGACCTTCCTGTAATTCCAAAGCCCTGTCAGGATACGTGTCCTCTGCAGTGCCTTCCAAGCTGTAACCAACCAGTTGCTCCTTATCCAGCAGATTGGCTGGACAGGTACAGGCAGAGGAGAGCTCAGGATGATTATGGGGCTCTGGATTTTGGCTCTGCCTATCTCTGCCTGCTCCTTTATTGTGGGGAAACATTTCTCCTTCATTTCACCCACACACTGTGGTGAGATGGCTGTTGCAGCAGCTTTGTGCTGATCACAGGAGGACGGTGGGTGGGTGAGAGGAAAGGCAGGACGGGCAAGATGGGGAAGAAAGGCAGAGTGCACGAGGTGCACGGCACAGCTTCTGTGGGCTAAAGGTGTGAGGGCTCCCACCTGCCCCTTCAGCTCAGCAATACAACTCTGCACTGGCAGATGAACTCAGGGGCAAGGAAAAGTTGGTGTTAGTCTTTTGCTCCCCCTACTCCACCTCAGCTTGCTATATTTCCATGTGAGAAAAATTAAAGCGGTAAGAGCTTTTCCCTCATATCCTCAGCCCCATGAGTCCGACTGGCACATATCTAGGAGGGTGGGGTGTGCTTAGGCTGCCGCAGTCCCCATTGTCCCCACGGCTGGAGCCCTCCGGCCAGGCTCACAGCGCCCCAGGACACAGCTGGGACACTGTTGTGTCCCTCATTGCGGTGTCCCTCACTGCCGTGTCCCCTACTGCCGTGTCCCCCATTGCGGTGTTCCCCATCACGGTGTTCCCCATCACGGTGTTCCCCACCACCGTGTCCCCCCTCACGGTGTCCCTCACTGCCGTGTCCCCCATCACAGTGTCCCCCATCATTGTGTCCCCTATTGCAATATCCCCCACTGCCGTGTCCCTCATTGCGGTGTCCCCCATCACCGTGTCCCCCACCGCAGTGTCCCCCATTGTGGTGTCCCCCATTGTGGTGTCCCCCATCACGGCGTCCCTCACTGCTGTGTCCCCCACTGCCGTGTCCCTCATTGCAGTGTCCCCCATTGCGGTGTTCTCCATCACCGTGTCCCCCACTGCGGTGTCCCCTATCATGGTGTCCCTCACTGCCGTGTCCCCCACCGCGGTGTCCCCCATCACCGTGTCCCCCATCGCAGTGTCCCCCACCGCCGTGTCCCCTCTCACGGTGTCCTCCATCACCGTGTCCCCCACCACGGTGTTCCCCCTCACGGTGTCCCCCACAGCCATGTCCCCCATCACAGTGTCCCCCCTCACGGTGTCCTCCATCACCGTGTCCCCCACTGCTGTGTTCCCCCTCACAGTGTCCCCCACCGCGGTGTTCCCCATGGCAGTGTCCCCCACTACCATGTCCCCCATCGTTATGTCCCTCACTGCCGTGTCAGGTGGGCAGCAGGTACCTTCACAGCCCCTCACGGTGACCTCGGCGAACGGGTTGTCGCAGCGGTTGCACTGCCGCCCGATGACGCCGGGTTTGCAGGGACACTGCCCCGTCTCCATGTCGCAGGCGCGCGTGTGGGAGCCGGACGGGAAGCAGTCGCAGGGGAAGCAGGTGTCGCTGCTTTGGGGCCTGTAGTAGTTGGCCTAGAAACAACAAAATGATAGACATGAGGTATTTGACTTCTAAAGTGCTTACCTTTCTGAAACCTGCTCATAAAAGGGCTCATTTTGCTGAGCACAGGTAAAAATTACATTACTATTATCAGAGACCCAGGGTTTGCGCTGCCATTTGCGGTGGAGCCACAGGGCCCACATTACTCCTCAGGCACTTGTTACAAGTGCCCACCAAACATATTCCTGCAGGATTTATGGTTTTCTCAGCTTTGCATTCCGCTCTTGTACGGCACAAATGAGCCACTACGGAAACTTCCTGCACTGTGCATTTGTGTCTCATGTAGAGGGTGGAGAGCACGCAATGATCCCACATTCAAATTTCCTCTGCACACGCTTTTGATCTGAGGCATTAGGATTGCACAAGAGCCCAGAGCTGGCACCCCACTGACTCTCCATTTAATGCAACAGTTGCTGTGTGTCCTGCTGGCGTTTTGGAAAGGAGCAGGGGGCCAGATTCACAGCCGCCAGTCTGCACAAGCCCAGCTCCTCTGATGTCATTCAAGCCAGTTGTAAAACCTATTGTGAGAAGTCCTTTGTAAAACCTTCATGACGAGGTGCCTCCCCTCCCATGTCCCCCATCTGTCCCTGCCTGTCCACGGAAAACTCAGGAGATGGCAGTGAGGAAGGCATTTAGCCCTCCAGCTCTGTCCAGCTGCCAGGCCTTTTGCTGGCCATAGCACAGGGAAGAACTTCACCCAGCTGGCCCAAATTGTTTCATGGCAATTACTCACTTGTGATACACAAAACCCCACTGACACTCCTCTGCACCCCAGTCTGATCTCCTCCAGATAAACCAGGCTGCACTTCAGAGATCAGAGCCAGGCTTTCATCCTCTCGGTTCAGTTTTCCAAACACAAATAAGATAAGAGCTGTACAGTATGATTTGGAGAAGGGTGATGCCAGCAAAATGTTTTAGGTAATGATTAACTCCACTGTGCACATACATATATATGTGACACAAAGCACAACTGTGTGTACTTTGTCTCAGATACTCACTTGTATTTATTAGTGGTACAGTTACTTTTTAAACTAAAGACATTTTGACTTAAGACTGGTTTCTTTTGCTTACCTTGCAGTGGCATTCTCCATTGGTCTTATTGCAATCAGAATCAAACCCTTTACTAGTCTCACAATTACATGGGCCACAGATGGGATTTCCCCACCAACCTCTGGGACAAGGTAGGTCGATCCTATTAAAGAAAATCAATTGCAAGAAAATTATTTTAAGTTCCCTCTTAAAAAGTGTGCAAAAAAGCTTTAGGCCAAATCTGCACTCAGCCACATCAGCTTACAGACAGTAATGTATCTCAAACAACAACCAATACATATATAAATACTATAATATGGGAAAAACTTAGAATATCAGTGCAATGAAACCCTAGAGGGAGTGTTTCTCTAAGTATTTTCAAGCGCAGGTGGCTCTGGGCCTGTGCCCTGGTTTATTTATCATCACAAACTGCCTTGGAGTATAGCTCCCCAGCACTTTATATCCCACTCCCCACCCCCATCCTGCCCCAGCCCTGCTGTGGGCAGCAGGACTTCTTGTTCAGTCCACAGGGACACCAGATCAGGTGCAAAGCTGTCTGCAAGCTCACCCTATGAAGAAAAGCTATTACTTTCAGCCAGCCTGGCTTTCTCAGAGGGTTCACTACCAGGTCTGAAAATACCTGGTCTGCCACAGGAGAGACAGAGGACCCATGATTAGGGACATAGAAGAGGGGAGGGTGGCAGCCTTGATCTGGACTAGGATCCAAGACCGTGATTGAGACTAAGTGCAGCAGCACTGGAAGCTAAGCAGCAAGCTGAAGGCAAAGCCTCATTCTCACTGATACCATTTCCCTTTGGTGAGCCTCTGAGCAGGTTATCCAACAGATGCCCCAACACTAGCTCTGGCAAGGAGATCTCTGATTCTTTGATAGCTGGGAGTCTTTGTCGAGCAATAGACTGAAGGACAAGGGCTCTGGGACCAGGATCATGGTAATGCACAAGGTATCCCCTCCACTCTGCTCATTTTAGGAAAGAAGAGCTATTTGTGTCTGTTCAAAGACCACTATCAATTTTATTTACATTAAATGCTAGTTTTGTACTTCTATGCTTTAGAATATGAAATCCACGATGTTGCATTTGACACAGTGTCAGCAGATAATGACAAGGGACAATGTCTCTGCGTCGATAATCCAGAGGAATGAACAACAAATCTGGCAACAGCATGGCCAAGATTTGCAAGCCAACACAACAAAAGGCAGAGGAAGAAGCTTGCAGTTTTCAAAGGGAAGGAAACATCACATGAGCCATTCCTAAATGGGCAGTCAAATGCACTTCATTTGCACATCATGAATGCCCCATATTGCAGCAAATCAAAGTGCCGCCTCTGGGATAAGGCTGGTTGCTGAATGCTTATCTGAGACCAGGAAGCTGCTGACGAGGGAATCAGCACGTTTCTCCCACAAAGCAACAGACATAGGCTCCCAGACTGTCCAGAAGAGATGGCTCTTTGCCAGCCCAGGGACTGGACATGAACAGAAAAGAGACTTTATCTTCCTACAGGCCACTAAACTGATGCATCGCTCTGTGTGCTGGGGAAGCTGCAGGTGTAGAGCAAACTCAGGCCAAGCCCACCACAAAGTACAGGTGAGATGCAGTGCTGTGTAACACAGCAGAACTGGTTGAGCCCCTGAGCAGCTAATGAAGAAAACTAGCTCCTGAATAACATGGAAGATTGCCTAGTCTCTGGGAAGAGCTCAGGAATGCCAAAAGGCAATGGAGCCTAAAATACCACCCAAATGGTAACAGGAAAGTTTATTGGAGCAGAACAGGAAGTGGGAGGACTGCTGCCTTAGATGAAGAGCTACCTGGAAGGATCAAGAAACCAAGAACAAAATAATTCTCTTACTTGCTTTCGCAGTACTGTCCATAGTAGCTTTGTCCACATTCACAGGTGTAGCCGTGGGATGAGCTAGGTTTGTGCACACATGTGGAGACATGCTCACATGGGTTCAAGTTACATACATCAACACAATCTCTCCCAAAGTACCCTGGGGAGACAAGGCAAGAAAATTACAGCAACCATTGTAATTTATGATTTGCATGTCTCCAAAAGACTGCCTGTCATAAGCTTATACACTAATAACATATTTTTGATAATCAGTAGATTGCCCCTGAGATACTGTCAGAAATGAAGCACTCTTTTCCCTCTCAGACAAAATGATAGTAAACCATTTTTTCTGACAGTCTGTTACCATGCTTGAGGCATCCTTGTGCCTTTGGTTCCCAGTTTTATATTCGGGGCATGTGCTACAAATAGTTTTGTATTCTCTTGCTGCATGTATGGGAGGTGACTGTGCTGGGTGCTGACAGCATATGCTGGCTACATGCTCAAAACAGAGAAAACATTCAAAGTGTCTTGATTAGGATGCAGAGTGAGAGACTGACATTCAACAGCAGAAAAGGCTGAGAAAGAAAAGTAAAGAAAAAAAACACAAAAAGAAAAGGGGAAGTGCACAGGAGTCCTTTGGACCAGAGACTGTATTTCTGTTTGGTGTATACAGATACATTGCCTGAATTCTTAGCCCAGGACTGCAGCTTCCAGGGTGCTACAGTAAGAGTGATAAGGGTAATACTGATTGGAAGGGGAAGAATCAGAAGATGAACACTTTGCAAGCATGCTGCTGCTGCTGCTGTGCTGCTTCTGAAGGTGTGATCCAGCTTCTGTATGAGTGGTCACCAGCTTACCTGGGTCACAGACACAGGAGTAGCTGTCCCAGTCGTCACTGCAGTAGCTGTGCTGGGGACATGGGTTGGAATCACAAGGGTTATCCACTTCACAGCCCTCCCTTACATTAATCTTGATAGCCTGTTTCATGTTGAGTGTCGCTATGTTTGTAGACGTCTCTCCCATTCTTACTCCCTGGTGACAAAAGACAATTGTTTTAAAATTAGAGTCTCCTTTCAGAGTACAGTATTATGTGTTTCACTATTTTCATCAATTGATGAGGCTACGTTTTAAAGAAATCACCTGATGAGCCAAACCCAGATTTTTTTTTTTAATGTTTTTTCCCTATGTGATCAGATTTGCACCTGGCAAAGTGGGTAGACTTTAATATTTTGATTCTTAGATAACTTCTTGGAGGAAACAGAAATGTTTGAGGGTGGATGAAAAAGAAACCTCCCACATTTTCACCTGGGTATCTTCTCATGAGTTCAAAATTTATTGCCACACTTTTCATTTCATACCTGCATACATCCAGAAAATCCCTGCTGAACAGAGATCTGGTCTCCAGAGACACCTCCCACAATGATGCTTTTCATTTTCAATCCAGGTAGTTGATTTCCAATCTGCACAGTGCTCTGCAAGGAAGAGGACAGCTGATAAGAAGCACTATCATCCTCTGTGACACAGCTTGCTTTCTGTAGTAATGGAGTCCAGCAGTAGCAAAAAAGTACCAAAGCAGTGAGGAGCCAGACATCAGAATGTGTCTTTTTACAGACTTCTTTGAAAGATATTTTATCATAAAGCTCAATAAATTAATATCAATGATTAGGCATAAATCACTGCAGTACATGTCTCACAGCATAAGTACTTGCCCACAGTACTACTATCCTACTTTCTCCTAAAAGCATTTGTGCAGTGCTCAGTGGCAAAGTTATGATGCTGCCTTACCTGGTACATCCCATAGTCCAAGGACATGACAGCAAGGTACTTGAGGTCTTTACCATCTTTTGCACTCTTCAGCTCTATTAATAAATGATGCCATTCCCCATCACTGACCCGTGACTGGCTCATCTTCAGACTAGCAACCTGGCTGAGGCCACTGTACACCTCAAACTGCACGTAATTGTTCAGTATCTGTTGGGGAAAAAATATTATGCCTTTTTTTGCTACATATTTGTACTTGATGCAGAAAGAGATAGAGGGTAAGATAATATCATTTCCTAAAACAACCCAAAAGGGAAAAAAATGCCCAAAGAGTAAAGATGGGAATGCTTGCAAGAACTCCTTGTATAACTTTGGACATTCAGACTCCAACTTCCCTTATGGGCAAAAAAACCCCAAAGCAACAGACCCATTTTTTACATCTATATTAATGCCCACTACTACCTCTGACTAGAAAAATAATCTTAAATTAATATGATTTTTATAATGATATTTTGATCATTCACTTTTTGATCTTTGTAAAAGGCTAAAGAAATTATTTGTTTTTATTGACATGCATTTAATTAGGTGGATGAAATGATGTAGTTCATCTGGCCATATCCACTGCTGGGGGAGTATTAATTCTTTTCTAACCAAAGGCAGCCACACTTTTACCTGAATGTTGATCTTGGATGCAGCTCCAGCATTGGCTTGCAATAGCATGCCATTGACTTTCCGGGTTCTGAACATCAGCCCAATGTACCAGGGCACAGAGATGGTAATGTCAAGGTCACTCCAAATGATAATGCTCTCACCACTGAAACGCTGAGGAGAAGGCATGGCTGTGAACCAAAATACAGAAGAGAAACACTTTTTATCCTTCAGGACAAATGTTAAGAGGAAAAATGATGCTATGTCACAGTGATGACACAAGGGAGCTAGTCCCTCTTCCACTGAGCTATTTTCAGTCTACCATGGATGAAGAGCTGGGCCAGGGGAGTTACTGTGAAGCAGTTGATAATACTGCAAATTCACAAGCTACCCTGGCTGTGGGGTAGGCATCTTGTCTTGAGGCCTGTACTCAAAAGCAGCACCTCCACACTGCTATGGCATTATCCACATGAGAGCTGTTCCTAGAAAGGTAAGCTCAGGATCTCTGCTGATAAGGTTCTACTGGTGAGTGGGTGGACAGAGCAGGAAGTATGAGGGCAACATTTGCTGCAGATGTTTTCAACATAACCCTGATTACCTGCTTCTAATTAACAGACTGAACAGAGGAAAAGGCTGGGAAACAGGATATATGAATTAGTTATGAATACTCCAGGGCCAGATTATTCAGCTGTCCCGGCTACACAGCCTTTTCGCAGGGAGATAATTTGTGTGGAATTGCCTAAATCATTGGCCTTAAATATCCTGAAGTGACAGCTGCAAAATTACCCCCCTCTCTAACCTTGCACAAGCAGAGCTCCTACAGGGTGACACCAATGTCAGGCTTCAATAGAAAACACTTTGCTGACGGAAAATAGAGGAACACCCATCCCCTTGGACTTTTAAAATTGTTACCCTGCGTAACAGGAGCTACAGTCCCAGGGATTAGTTGATCTCACTGATTAGAAGCACAAATTAAGCCATGGGAGATCTGTGCTATTTGTAACACCTCATATGACACCTCTACCACGTGTGCAACCTTGCAGTGGGATCTGCAGTCAGCCCCTGCCTGGCATCCTTGCTCGTGGGCATGTTGGTGAAGTCTAAGGCAGCTTTTTGCCAATGGAAGCAGGCCTTAGAGACTGGGTGCAAGCACCACAGATTAGCACCCAACCTTTTATTTCATCATGTGCTGAGTCCATGTTGGTCTGTGAAATGACAGGGCTTAACAGTCTTTCCCCTTCTGCTCCACACTACCATATCTGGCTGACACTTTTTGGATTTTTTGTAGTAGGAAAGATCATGTATATACAGATGCTTATGTGTTACTATGAAATGGTAAGTCCTTAAAAAAAGGTTGAGGGATGACACCATAGCAGAAAATGGAGTAAAGTTGATGTAAGGTTGCATTTTTTTGAGGAAAAAAGCCAAACCCCAAATTCTCATTTGTCTGCCTTGCTGATGTGTATAAAGGAAAAGGCTGGGGAGTGAAGTTGCAGGGATTGGAGTACAGTGCAAGCCCTTTAGCCCCTTATTGGTGAGAAACAAAAAGTCAGGGACTAGTAGACTACCACTAGTCAAACCAGAGGTGTAACTTGACTTGCCCTTCCTTAAGATGTGGTTACCCAACCAGCCCACATCAGGCTGAGGGCAGGCAGTCCCAAGGGGCAGCCTTTCTCCTGCTCCAGCCTGTGATCTCCCCTTTGCAGTCATACCACACAAATGCCAGGGAGGGCATATGGTGGAACAACTGCAGCATAGCCTGCTCTTGAAAACCAGATGGCAACTTAAAAAAAGATTGTCAACAGATACGGATGTCCTGAGGTTGCTTAAAACTTGAATGCAGTGCTTGAGTTCTGGATGTCTGGGCCAGGGCACAATTCATCAGCCCACACTGCACCACATCAATGGAAAAGCAACCAGGACATCAGTGTTGAGCAGGATTATTTTCTCTTGTTCCACCTGTGCAAAAGTCAGCCTTTGCCTTTCCTCCTCTACCCTGCTGACCTTCACAATGACATCAGATTCCAACTTTGCTGCTGGTTTTCTGGACTGTTGCTGAGATCTTTGAGCCCATGTGCCTCTGGAGTGCAGAGGCAGGATGCAAACTTGTGGGCTTCCCACCTGCGGGAGGCTGGGAATGCTGTTTACAAGCATTTTGCCTTTGCTCCTGGGAGAACTGGACTGGCATGGCAATTAGCCACCTTCTTCCTTTTCTCACTGCTGGTGACTTTCTGTACTTGCAAATACCATTCCCTTCCCACACCTTCTCCCAACTTCCCTCCCTTCCCTGGGGCCAGGGTGCACCTTCCCCTGCTGGTTAAATAGAAATCCCCATTTGTCAGCCCCCTCTGACCTCTCTCTTTCCCCCAGCCCTTCCTCATGCCTGGGAGCAGGAGTGTCCATGGAGGGGCTGGCCACATGCACTGTCCCCAGCTGGGACCTGACCTCCCCTGTCACCACAGAGCCCCATGTGCTTCCCAGCAGCTCCCTGCCATCAGCAGTGCAGAGATCCAAACTAATTAATTGTGTGCTCAGGGCTTGTCACTTGGAAGCACTGCCTGCATCTGTTCACTCTAAAGAGGGTCCTACATTTAACAGGCCAGCAGGAAGATGTGAGGGCCGTTCCCTGTGGAGATAGAGGGCCTGGGGAAACATGCTGCCAACATCCCACTGGATGTCACCTGCAGTGTGGGTGTTGGACATGTGGAAGCTTATTTTTAGGTGCAGACCTATGGTGTTTAGCCCAAGGCTAGTGCAATGACAGTGGCCATCCAAGAGTGAGTCAGACACAGCTGCTAGGTCTTCTTCACAGAATTGCAACACCTAATAATTTCGAAGAATTAAATTACAATAAAGGTGAAACTAATTTTTCCTAAATTTTATCTCGCCTCTATATATCAGCAGAGGGAGATGGGAGCTGCCAGAAAGTGAATTAACAGGTTCTAGGAGGGGGGGTGAAGGTAAAACACCCCATCCCCACTAGTGCAGACCAGATCCCAGAGTTTTTGAAGAGCAGGAAATGAAAAAAAAAAGGTTTACTGGTAACTTGCCAAAGTCTTTATCCTCTGTTAGCCTGATGCAGAACCAGCACCACCAAAGGGATCGAAGAAATGCAGCACTCCTACTCAAAAATGCAAATACTCTATCTAAGACTTTTTAAAAAATAGCTGCCTAATAATAGCTCATGCTCTTAGGATCATAGCTGAGCATTCAAATAAGCAATTTAAAAGACAGGAGTGTAGCATATCTGTGATTCCTCCTGACTTTAACTTTGGGCTCCTGAAATCTTTGGTCACATTCCATTTTTTTCTTGGCATGCAATTTTTCCAGGGAAACTGGCCCACATCTATCATCAAAGAACCAAGCAGTCTGCTGCCTTTAAAGTGTGAGAAAATCCCCACAGATTGAAGCACCAGCAAGAACACGGGGGTTTCAGTGACAAAGGGGACAAGCAGGAATGCACAGTGCTGGAGGCAGAGGTGACAGCTGGGATGGGGGGAAGGCAGTGCTGCTGTGAGTGACATCATCTCTATCACCTGAATTTAAAATGAGTTTCCAGGGATGGCTACAGGGTAGCTCTTAGATGATTTTCTAAATCCCAAACTTTATGGATTGGTCTTGAGTTTGGTATAAAAAAATAGTAAATAAAACAAACATTTGATCAAATTCTGAATTTCCTTCTGAAAAACAGAGGGAAGGATAATCTTTGCACATGATAGCAGTATTCCCCATTTACACCTGAACAGGACACACCATAGCTGGGCCCTGGCACTCCTCTCAGGATACATCAGAGTGGGTTTGTAGCACAGAGAACAGCCAATCATGAAAAAAACATAAGAACTTCACCAGCACACTTGACAATGAGACACATGGAAAAATCAGATCTTCATACAAACCTGGGAAGCTCAAAAATATTTGAGGAGCTGCTACAGAAAGCAGGTACCAGGCTAGGGGCAATAATAACAGCTCTGGGCTCTGTGTGAGGTGGAGCATAGGAAGAGGTTTCCATCATTCCTTCTCCCTGTTCTTCATTCTGCAAACCTTTATCTCCAAGACAGAAACTCAGCCATGTGTCCTCTTTAACTAATATTGCTGCTTCTCAGGAAAGGGAAGAGAAATTGCCACTACGTAGACCTGGCCCAAGAGGAGCACGTCTTCTCTGCTGGGAGCATCCAGAAAGACTCCAAAGGAGCAGCCACCTTACAGCACCAGCCCCATGGGACTCCTCACACAGACAACTCCTCACTTCCAGGGAAAAAGCTGACTGCAAGTTCTCCACACCCTGTAAAACTCACCTGCTGCTCCTTCCTTATCCTTTAGTAATGAGTTTTTACACATACATGCACATTGCGTTCAATCAAAGAGAAATCCAGTAAAACTGAAAGTGCTCTCACTTAGCACAGAATGCCTTCTTGCCAAAAAAGTGGTGATTAAAACAGCACATTCATCCCCAGTTTGAGTCAAAGCCCAGAAAAGTCAGCAGGATTCTTTCCACTGATTTAAAGGGGCTTAGGATCAGGCATTTTTTACTATACACAAATTACTAAATACAGCCAAGTTCTTTGGAACTGCTTTGCTTATGTAAGTAAATCAATGAAAGCCACTCTTATTCATGACAATATGTCACCTACTATATAGGGGATCTCTAAAATCATCCATTTCAAACAGATAATGGGTGACAGTCTCCACTGCAATCTTCTGTTACTCTCAAGCATCACAGCTGGACATGGACATGGAATGGGATGTGAATGACAGGGAGTGGAATGTGCACACATGGCAGTGCACATAGAGCTCTCTGCAGCCTACCTTGCTCACAGTTTTTGCCCCCGTAGCGCACGGGGCACTCACAGATGTACGTGTTCCACTTGTTGATGCACGTGCCTCCATTCTGGCACCAGTTGGTTTCACAGTAGTTCTTCTGGGCTGCACAGCCTGGAATTCAGGAAAACCATCACTTTGTATGGTTTTAATAAGAAAAAGGCCCCAAATGATTGTATTTGAGGTTTTATGTAAAAAAGAAGACATAACTGTTATAGGTTTGGGGTTTTTTTTCTTTTTTTTAAAAAATACTTTTGAAGCCAGTGAAGCAAAATGTGGATGGCAAAAGTTTATGTAAGGTGATCATGTGTCAAATCCATTAAGACAAGTCTGCCTATCAATGGCATATGCTATGACTCCCTCCTTAATCCACAATCAATGCAACAGACTTTAGAACTGCAATTTAGCTCTTACACAGACTTTCAGCAGCATGGACAGAAGGGACTTTCCATTTTTGTGTGTAAGAGCCATTTTAGGATGATGAGAACATTCTGTATACCTAATCACCAGAACTAATCCTGGTCAGGGATCCAAGGACTAGAAATCAAATCAGAACCTTCAATAGGCTGCTCCATCAGGCAGGTTTCACATTTGGGGGATTGCAGAATTGTATTTACAGAACAAACACAATTTATTAAAAAGTCATTGTAAGTGTAGTCTTTTTCATGAACTAATCCCACCGGCTTTCAGAGCAAAATGACATTTAATAGGTAGTTAAAAAATAGATGACAAAAAGTTAATTTAGGAGTAAATTCCTGGCTGAAACTTCCAGCAATGCAGAAAGTCTAAACAAGCCCAGCCCTTTCTGATGTGCTGCTGAATCCTGGAAGTGTGCCCTGTGCCAGGGGCTATTGTATGCCTCCTTGGCACAGGTGTGGACTGCACCCTGCTCAAACAAATGAGGTCTGGCCAGAGACACTGTGGCAGCACAATGCCATACAGCACCCAAAGGCCCTGTGCCACAGCTGCTTTGCCCTCAGCAGTGCTAACAGAGGGACAGGGGTCATTTCAGAACCCTGTGTCCCCTTCCCCTTCCTGGGCTTCCTTGCAGTGCCAGCCTCCTTGGCACCCTAAGCCATGCCACATGCACGGCTGTGGCAGAGACCTTTCTGGTGGTGGCCCTTGGGACACTTGTTGCCCATACCTGGCAGAGTACCATTATTGGCAATGAAACCAGCCATGTCGATGGGCTTGCTGTCGATGGACAGGTTCCTCATGCAGCCAATGAACTGCCTGTTGTGCACTGGGAAATCCTCAGGCAGGTTTGGGACGCCACCAAGCAGGAGAGGGCCAGTTAGGTCCAAAGATCTGAAGAAACAAAGAAATGTTATAATTTCTTGCAAAGAGTTTGTTTTGGGTTTTGTCTTTGTCTTACTGCTTTCATAAGCACATTTAAGCTGCACTTCCCTCTGCTACATGAGCACTTCCAGAGTTTGTAATCAAAGGACTGACCAGTAACACTCACTTTTAACTTAAGAGCTGTGATGTGCATACAGAATCCAGTGACCTGTCCCTAACAGTTGCTAGCATGCAGAAGAAAATGAAAATTAGAGGAAAATGTGTAGCCACAGGACGCTTCTTTCTGACCCCAGTCATGCAGGGACTGGCTGATACCGCTCAGCACGAGGTTGAGAAGCAGTATATTTTTATATAATTACTTAATTATTATAAAGTGCCAACCCCTTTTAAATCCTCTGAAGATCTTAGTCTTAATGATATTTAGTGGATGTAGGTTCTACTAAATGACTCCATGCTGTGTGAGGTGTTATCATCTGGTCATTTGGATTAGCCCCAGTTTTTATAGTGTGCCCCTCTCTTGGGATATCAGAGGACCATGTGTATCTCAGTGGTCTCTTTGCTATCACTCATTACTTTATATCCCCCCATGTTGCTTGCTGTTCCCCTCCTCTTTAAACTCAAAAGTACTGTTTTTTTCTTTCTTTCTTCACAGGAAACGTTTTCTCACACCCAATGATTTTCAATGGTTGTTTGTTTATATCCTTTATTTCTACCTTCTTTTAAGATAGGACTCAACTTAAATGATGGAAGTAATTCCATGTCCCAAATTAAACTTTGTTACTTTCTCTTGTTAGGTCATACCTGTTTTTCCAACTTACTGGTTAATCACTTAGTGCTCAGTGGTTAATTGCATACTGTTGACTGTTCACTGGAAAAAGAGAATGGGTGGGAAACACAAATACAGCAAATCCTTACTTTTTTGAGCCAGTCTGAGTCCCCTGGGCAGCGCAGGTGTAGTTCCCAATGAGGCTCCCGAAGCGCACGGCCACTGCCGTGTCACAGTCATCCACAGTCACCACAGCCACCTTCTCTCCAGAGGGCCCGTGGGGAATTCCCAACCGGCCAATGTTGGGCTTCAAAAAGTAAATGGCACAGGTTATATACCCATTAGATATGTGCATACACATGGGATTTAAATGCTGGTTCAATCAGCTCGACAACATACTTCTTACTACCCTCCAAAGGGGACAAAAAAATAGAAGATGTAAATAAAACAGCAGAAGTTAGGTTGTTCCATGATATTTAGGCAAGGAAAAACCCTAAAGGATGACTTCAGTCAGAGCCCACACATGGCCAGTATGATACACAGGGTGGTCAGAAGTGGCTTTGGTCTTTTCCACAGCTGAACCACTTTGGCCCAAATCACATCAAACAGGTGTTTTCTCACTTCTGCAAAGTAAATTCTAATAAATTATGCTCATTTTGCACCTCTTCACTTCAAGGGAATGAAAACCCCCAAAATGATGTATTATTACAACTGAGGCTTAAATTAAAGGCTTAAATCACATTTTCTCTGAGGGGTGTACTCTGTCAAGGCTACCAGAAACTGACTCCAGGCCTATATAAAAGCTGTAGTGAGGAGTTTTCTGATGACTGGGAAGGAACTTAGATTAAACCTGCTTGTTCCAGCTTTAAGATGGAGTACATGAAAAACCACTGCCCACTGCTGGGTCAGCTGAGAAGCCCCCAGTTTCTAGTTACAGGAGAACAGAGACCAATGACCTGTGGAGCTGGACAATCAAAAATAATGGATGTTTCTGTGCTTGCTCTGGTGCAGGCACACAGACTGACACTGCAGGTGCAGCATGGAGGATGGAAAGAAAGTCTATTTTAGAGAAGCAATAAAGGCTCTGGCATTTCCTCACCTCTGCTTCTCCCAGGCAGTAGGAAACTCCTGCCTAGCCAGTCACAATGTGCCCTGGTGAACATGAGCCACAAATTATCACACTCATATTAGAATTATCACACTCAGCTTCACAGCTCCACTGTTACTGGCTCACTCTGCCAATCAGCAGTTGTTGTTCTCCCCACTTGAGCACCCACTGAGTGGGGAAATTCAGTGATCCCAACAGACAGGCTTTCCTATGGGGCCACCAGGAATCCAACACCAGCCATCAAACTTCTGTGCTTCCACCACAAACAGATCCTTCACCATCTCCACTAATTATGTCACTGATGAGAGTGACTGACAGAAGATGATGTTTGCTGTGCAGAAACTCAAGAGACAGATTTGTCCAGTGGAGAAGTACATTATGACTGTTAAAAAGGGTGCATGTATAAACAGCAGCACAGCAGCAGTGAAGAAATAGCAAACCCTGTAAGAAAACTGTTTCCATGTTTAGTGTTCATACAGAGCTGAGGGGTCTTCATCTACAACTGGTGCAAGATTTCCGAGGACACTGTGGGTACAAGAGAAGCACTGGGATGAACCCAACTGGCTTTGCAAAGGGACACCCCACAGGAATGAAGTCATCAGGATCTGACCAGATACACTGAAAGTCAAAACATATTTATTGGATGTGTTCATCAACAACAACCGTATCCATATGAAAGTGAAGATGGCTGGGCATCTGTAGCTTGTTGTACACTTGCTTTAAAACATGTACTGCTTGACTGCATTCTGAAATTCCTTATTTGAACAGCAAACAAGGAAGCAGCAAGGGGATAAATGACTTCTTTCTGTTTCACTTACACACACATAAATTTGTTAAAATACTTCCAGCCACTTTCATCATCTGTATAGAGAGAGATTTATTTTTAAGGGTAATTACCCCAATGTATAAAAAACATTTTTAAAATATGTTTCCTGGTGTCAATTCCAGTTGGAAGGTATTTTCCATTTCCTCTATCAAGAACTAATGTGATCACATAGTTTGGCAGTTATTCAGTATAAGGTTTTGACCTCTCTTTAGTGATTTTATTAAGGCAGATTTTATTTTTTCCGATACTCCCTGGACTTTGCCACTGCCTAGCTTGGAAAGACAGGAAACATACGTATTTCATGTGCTGAAAATGTTATTGTAAGCACTGATGGCAATATTAGTGAGCAGCTTTTCAAAGTAAATAAAAAAAAAATAAATGGAAAACTAACCAACTGACAGGCAGACCTTCCCTTCCAAAATTAAAATGTTTACATTCTGGGTGCTACTTCTATTCATTTGGAGGAATGATTCGATTAACATTTATGTTCTTGTGCTTCACTGAAATAATCTATTGTTTCTTACATGGGAGCCTTGACAAAGGCAGCGTATTTATTCCCTCAGCAGGGGGGATCTGCCCAATGTTAATCATGATTGCAACCTGATGAGACTCAGCACTTTGCAGCTGCTCCTTCACAGTCACTAGCTGCAGTAGCAAATTGATTTTTTTTTCTACTTTTATTTAACATAGAAACTGAAAAGTGTTTCTGTAGATGTGGACTGTTCATTGCAGCACAGATCTCTGGCATCTCTTTGGCTCTGATGGCCACACATGAACAACGGGAATATTCCAGTGAGTGAAATCAATTGGCAGTTCAAACCATACTTAGTTCAAACACAAGGTGATTTTCTGACCGTGTTAAAAGGCTCATTTGACAGAACTTGACAGGCCTTTCCCAAAATGCAAGAATATGTTACTGGGAAAGAGAGATTTTCTGACTGATTTAATGGGACAAGAACTCGAAATATGAGGCAAATACCACACAATACTCATCTTCTCAACAGCTAACATAGGGTATACTCTATAATTGAAATAATGGGAAATAAATAAAATTCTTTATCAGTGAAAACCCAAGTTAGGAGCTCCTTCAGCCATTAATCATGGAAGAGATTTTATTCATTAAATACTTAGATTATTGTTAAATATAGGTTACTGGTGATGCAGAGGCTATTTAAAGTATCATGCATTAAAAAAACCCCACTTTGAATAAGTTGCATGCATGGAAGATTATTAATCCCACAACATGAAACGTGAGATCTGACGACAAGAATTCCTATTGCAGACTCTGAGACTCTCAGCACTAAATGATGAAAAATAATAAAACAACCCTACTAATTAACTACAAAACAATGAGGAACCATAGTGAGATTAAAAAGGCAATACAACACTGGGCTACTGCACAGATGCATATGAGAAAGTTTCATGACACTGAACAGGATAGAATGCTTGGGCAGTTTTGTTTTCATTTACTAAAAATACTTTCCAATTACAGCAGGTGCACAGAACAGCAGCCAGAGCAGTGCCAAGTTTACCCTATCAAACAGGCAAAATGGACTTGGCATGTTTAGCCTAGCAAAGTAAAGCCTGGAGAAGAGTTTTGGAAATAAAATGCTGTCACTACAATGGACGCAGTACAAGAATAAAGGGGTATAAGATCCCCATGAGCAGTGTAGGCTGGTAATCACCAGGTGATCTCAGCCATAGGAGGGATCATCTTCAGGAAAGTAGCAGGGGTGAAAATGATAAAAAGCCACTTTATTTGTTTATGATTATAGAAGCTGGTGTTAGCAGAGGACTGGCCTACGTTTGAAAGAAAAGAAGTAACAGTAATTAGTAACAGTAATTGGAAAGTGAATCGCCAACACTAAATGACAGCACACACATTCACATTTCAGGCATGGTCTTCACCTCAATGAAATCCTACTGGAGCAAGACTGACCCCTAACAGTAGGAACAGCTAACACTAACCAGCATTAATTCACACTATTATTTTCTGGAAATATGTTCAAGGAGTTAAAAGCCAGACTTTCATCTGGGTACTTAGCAGTCCTTTCTGCCTGTCAGACCCATCTCCTGAAACACATGCTACCCGAAAGGCAAGTTTCATTAGCTGTGCCAATTCTGCACTCATGAGTAAATGTGCAATGTGGTGTACAGGAATTTACCAGCACGACCCCCATTAATAGTAATGCAAGTCATGTAACTGAGTTCCTGCTCATGAAGCCGAAAATTTACCTTTCGCTGCCTAACCCTAAAGGCTGCCTTTTCAGTTAGTGCTTCTCCAGAAAGGAGTCAGGATTCAAATTTCAAAGACCACATGCTGAAACAGTGAGTAGCAAGAAGAGGTACCAAAAAGTGCCAGAGAGAAAACCTGGTCTCCTTTAAACAAACTATGAAAGAAGTGGATTATTTCGGGACTCAAATGAAAGGAAGAAAAAGCAGCCCTGAGTGTTGCAGTGTCTTATCACCATCACATGATGACTCTTCAAACATTCTGTACATCCCATAATGAGCTTCATTTTGTTTGTTATCCTGAGCCTTATGTTTTTATTTTATAGTCACATATAGAGTTGCTTGGAGAAGAGAAAGAAACAGTCCTGTCTCAGGATCCACGTGTGACAGCGTTAATCCCCTACCTTTTTGTCTATCTGTAAACCAAGATGAACCATATTTATGGTCCTCAAATGACAGCAATTAGTACCTGAAACTGTAAACAATGTAATGAAACTTTGCCTCACTGAGCTTTCATGAAGATCATGGTCTGATCTGTGAGTGACAATCTCCCATCTCATTTCTAACCCATTACATTCACCCTTGCCCAGAGAGAGTCACAGGCAAAATGTGACTACAGGAATGACAGCCTGCTAGTCTTTTGAAAATTGCAGCTCCCTTTCCTCCACAGCAGAGATAACAGTGAAACTCATCTCCTGTCCTCAGCAGTGACTTGGAGGAGCGACCTTCTCAAGCTGCAGTGGGGTATGGAAGTCCCTTTGGCCACCTGCAGTGACTTTCTCAGCTTGCAGTAAGAGAACACCACTGTAAAGGTGTCTGACTAATGATGCCAAATCTGATTTTCATGAAACTCAGTTAGGGAGCAATGTTTGGACTTCTCCCCATAAATTCAGCAGCAAGAAAGATGTAGCTTCTCCCAGGTGAAAAACTCTGAAAAACTTAATCTGTGGACTTGTGTATTGTAAGTGGAGACCAGACAGAGGAGAGAAAATCATCAAAACACATCTGTTTATAGTTTGCAAATCTACTGTACAAATCCACTCTGACTCCACTTTGAACATCAGACGTGGATATTTTCATGTATCTCAGTTTCATTTGGATTCTCTATTATGTTTAAGTAAATATTTAAACTGTGCGAGCCCACACAGTCACTTATTAAAGACACAGCTGGTGTAACGATGCACAGTGAATGGAAAAGACATACAGATCAAGAGACAATGGGAGCCCTTGTCCTAAACACTTAACCCTCGGATTTTAGATCATATGTCCTACTGTTTCCACGTCAGGATGCAAAATTATTGGAGAGCTTTAAGCAAGTAGTCCAATCTTTGGCAGACTTATTTTAAATTCAACCAGACTACAAAGTGTCCGTACATGTAACAGTAATACTGCAAAGTTCAAATGTTTGTTTAGTAAATCAGCAGCAGTGGTGACACTCAGATTCCTGGATCTCACCCTTTTATTAGTTAATCTGCAAGATAATAGCCTGTTCCAGAGGTCTCACAAACATTTCCTCCACCAGAAAACTTTTTTCTCAACTTCCATTCTTAGATAAAGACTCGCCACTTGACTTTTCTCACAGATAGGAAGAGGGAGAGTGGTTTTGGTCAGCCATCAGAGACTGTTCCAACACAACAGGGATATTCCTTGAGCTCAGACTGAAAGCTGTGCTCTCCAGCCCAAACCTTGGCCAGGAGGTCTTCCACCAGCTTTAGCCACCTCACTGAGTCTTTTGAAGGAGCTGAGGAGATGATTCAGCAGCAGACTGTAAGTATGGCCAAGAGTTAGAAAATGCAAACCCGTATTGCTTGCAGATAGACACAGCCTACGTTGTTCCACTTGGCACCAGGAGGAGACCTATTTTCTTGGGGGTCAGACGTTGCATATTGTAAATTCTGCATTTGCTCAGCTCACTGCACACATTAAAACATATTTATTTTAGAAAGTCGGTCTTTTAGCAAAATGTTTTGCATGGCATTGCTTAATATTCAGAGCTTGGCTTGTTTGTCTTTTTAACAAGTGCGAATGTGTAAGAAAAAAAGCCATCCTGAAGTCAGTGCCAGCCTTTCAGCGATTCCAAGAGTTTCCCTACCAGACAGTAAGTTACCCTTCTGTTTTTGTTAATTAGTAGCTAATGATTTATTAGCTGTTTGGAGTGGTTAAAGGTTAAAAAGAACCTGTTTCCTACTTATTTTTTTTTCATACTCTCCTCCTCATTGTTAACGTGCTGGTTCAGACCCCCACCACCCCCAAAAGCGCTGGGTGGAAAACGCCTTACACTAGTACCTTTTGGGGCTTTTTTAACGCTTCCAGCTCCAGGAATGAAGGGGGAAAGCGGGGCGAGGGGGCTGGGGCGGTGCTGGAGGCTGCCGCTGTCCCCTGCCCGGTGCCGGCGCTCATTAGGCCGGCCGCCAGCGCTTCGTTAACCCGCGGCCCCGGAACGGAGCGACCCCCGCCATTCCCAGGCCGGCCCGTGCTGCTTCGCTGCTCAAAAAGCTCATTAAAGGCCCACGGTCTGCCGGGACAAGCTGCCGGAGCCCAGCCCCCCTGCCGGCAAGGAAAAGAAAGAAATAAACAGGAAAAAATAAACGGGGAAAGCACGCTGCTTACAGCCCTGAGGGGAGAGAGTGGGACGCGCCAGAGGAGTTTAGCGGGGACTGGCAGACCGCTCGGATCGATCAGGAAACTCCAAATTAGGCCAGATTACAGAAACCACCGAGGTTCATCTTTGTTTTCTAGAGTTTCCCCTTACAGATTTCCAGAGCACCTTGAAAATAGGCGGTGTGAAGAACAGGTCGTGGTTAGTCACCAGGGAAAGGCAGGACAAGTCATTTCACATAACCCCCTTACGCCTTTGATGTATGTATCCCCTTTATTCACTGAATATTTTAATGGCATTTCTTTATACAAATTTGGCTCAAGTCTGTACAGAAACACGAGAGTCTGTGACAGTGAAAAGGAAAACCAAAGAGCTTCCCATCAGTGAGTAAAAAAAATGCAAATCCTGAAAAGCCACCAGACCAGTTCCTTTTCCTAGAGAAACGCCCTGCAACACCAATCATCAGGATCTGGGCTGGCCCGCAAAGTCTAGCGAGTTTTACTGGCCTGATTTGTTATCTCCTTTAGGGCTGCATCCAGAGGCTAAACTTTGATATTCAAAGCAGGAGGCTTTCAGCACAGCTATGAGACCTGGCACTAGTGAATGGCACTGCCAGAATTGCTGCTGCTCTTCCAGCGCTGGGGCAGAGATGAGGAGCAGCCCCTCCTGTCACAACATGTGGCAATGGCACAGCAGGGCTGTGAAAAGCCATGGTTACACATGCATGACAACTAGATACGCTCTTTGCCTCTACAGCATGACCTGTATCTTCACAAATATCACCCAGCTACTGCAAAGGGTATATTCTTAGCTTTGACTAATTTTGGCTGCTGTAGTGCTGATGGGAAGATGAGTTTTTCCTGCCTGTGAATGGAAATTTTATCCTCAAATGTGTATTCCCAGATGCTTCTCAGCTCTTTGATGCTGAATCAATGACACAGCAAGACAGACCTGTTTTGGCTGTCAAGAGACCATCCTCCCTCTCCTCAGACAACATTCAGTTTTCCAGGAGGGGGACAGCACTCACCACAGAGCTCTGCTGCTGTGGGTGCCCTTGTCCTTCCTCTGCAGCTCTCTCCTCGCCCTGATCTCCTTCTGTGGCTGATGTCCCTTCTCCCTGATCTCTCCTGCCCTCTGAATGCTTTTTCTGCCTATTTTGCTGTCTCATTCTCTTTGCACCAACAAGGATGTTCTCCAGCCCCCTTGGAGAACTGGGAAAGAAGAACACATCCTTTGATATTGGAAGAGCCCCCTTCTTCTCCTTCCCCTGCTGTCCTCTCCCAGTTCAGCAAATCCTCTCTTTGCCATTTGTCTCTATCTACCTGCCAAAGAACTGTTCTCAAATATTTTTTGGCTTTATATAAATCTTGTAAGCTCTGTGACATATTTTTGCATCCAGGATGTCAATGTTGCTTCTCTCAAAGTCCAAGAAATACCTGTGACACATATGCACAGCAACTAACTCCTTCCTAGAGAAATCCCTGTCAATCCAAGCAAACTGCTGCTTAGTGTGGGCAATGGAGTCACATTTCAGCCTGTAAAATCCAGGAATCCCACACTCCTATGGGCTCCCTCCCAGCCCCCAAGGCTGGATCTTTGTGAGGGTCTCCTGGCACACAGAGATTCCTGCAAGGCCAGGTAACTGCGAAGTGCTGCTTTCTCTCATTACACAGACAGATACAAAATACCTGAAGAGTTACTGTAAATCAGTGAGCTACTGTAATTCACTACATGATTTAATGGAGATAACAGTGCACTTCAAAGAACTACACCAGATTCCTGAGGTGCCATTCCAGTGAAAGCCAGCAGAGTGCTGGCTTTGAGCAAGGCTTCACCAGGCTGGGCTGCACAGCACAACCTTCAAGCACTGTCCTTAGGGCGAGCCAAGGACCATTCAGATTCTGCCTCAGAGTCTCATGGAGGTCCCTTACATCTCCTTAGCCTTCAGGAGGAGCCAAAAATCACCATTTTGGGAAGTGCCACTAAATTTCTTCAGGTTTTTGCAGTGCAGAGGTGTCAGATGGCTTGAGCAAACTGGGCTCGAAAAGCATTGCTGGGTGCCAGGTTCCCCAGGATGACCTGAGCCCCACACCAGGAGGAAAAGCCACACAGCTGACACCAAGTTCAGGTGTGGGGGGCACACTCTAGATGGGCACACAAGCCTCTAAAACCTGAGTGATGTGAGAAGAATAAGAACTGAGCAGCCTTGCCAAGGATGAGGCTTCCAAAAGAGGAGGGACTCAGGCTGGTTTTGCCAAGACACGGTCCCTCACCGTGTCCCTCCTGTAGTAAATTACAGTACCTCACTGATTTGTGAGATGTTTTCTGAAAAGTTACTGTTTGTGTTTGCATATAAAACCACCACCACAACAACCAGTGTTTTCAGGTGGTGTCTGCAAACTGTGAGAGCAACAGGTCCAAAAGCAGGCAGCGGAGAACACAAGCCAGGCACACTGGGTACAAGCTTTCCCTCCCTGCCCCAGCTGTCACTGAGAGCCCAGCTACACAGTGCTGGGGAGCAAGTCACACTTTATGTCTCAATGACCTCCAAATGACTTTCACTGCTTTACACTTTAATTTCCCGAGACACAGATTTAGAGGTGAGTTATTTGTTATTTTGTGTCAAGACAATGGAATGTGGCTCCACAGCCAAATCCTGATTTCCTTTCCCAGATATCAATCACTTCACACTTACCCTCTACCAGAAAAAAAAAAAAAAAAAAAAAAGGCAAACAAAACACCAACAAAAACAATTACTAATTGAAATCCACATGAATAAATATCGGTGGAATTGCAGGGAGGGGCTTTTAAAGTCCAGGCTCACATATCTTTGTTCCACAAGGGCAGATCAGCTGCCCACCCCCCATCCCTTTACACCCACTAACACCTGCAAAGGCTCCACAACCAGCCAGAGCAAGAAAAAGTAAATATTAGCCAGGCAGCCCTCCAGTGCTTTTCAGGAGCTGTTAGGAATGTAAATGGTTGCCATAGGCCAGACCAAAGTCCCACTGAGGGAGTGGTAGATGCTGTGGAAGTGTTCAAGAACAGGGCAAATGTGGAGCAATATTTCTGTTCTCTCTAAGCTTTCCACCTGTAATACTGCAGGCTGGAACTCAAGACAGCTTTTTACAGGATTCTGTCGTATTTTTTGAATCGATGGGACTCATGTTCTCATTTAATCAGTCTTTTGCTTTATGAAACCACAGAACACAACCCAGTGAGCTCTGCTCAATAACATCACTTGCATCCAAGTGGAAATGTTCCTTTAGAAAGGGAAATATTGACTTCATTTAAAGATTTCAAGGGACAGCAAGAACATCAGAACTGTGGGCATATTAACTCTAATCAGTACCTATCAAGGTTCAGTTTCTATACAATCTGTGGGCATACCTAGAAGAGGTCTTTTATTGATGAGCCTCTGGATTTGGGTGGAAGAGGATGAATTTGACCTCAGCAAGGATGTGAATGTCTGAATCATGAGCCAGAAAGCCAGGAAATGACTCATAAACAGAACTGCTTTTTCTGAGGTTACCTTTTCTCATGGCATTTTAAAAATTGAGCGCTGAGCATGTGGGAAATGACATCTTTTGCATTCAGACATGAAGAACATATTTTATGTGTTTGATTAGAACAACATTCTGAACTTTAAATGTAAAATGCAGAATGCATTCAGCAATGAAAAATCTAGTTTCTTTCCTTCCTCTAGCTGCTTGTAATTTTAATTGATAGGGTTTTTTTTAAAATGGCCATACCCAGTAGCACCAAAATACATAGTACAGATAAGTAATACAAATGCATAGCAACAAATTCCTCATACTCTCATATTGTACATGAGCTTCCAGCACTACCTACAACCAGTATACAAGCCTACCCACCAAAAAGTACAATAATCTGCTGAAACACTAACTTCTGTTCTTGTAAGAAAGCTGTGAAAAAACTGTTATAACCTGCTTCTAACACCTCCTTGGTGTTCCAGTCAAATTTCCTTTTCTTCTTGAGCTGAGAAGTAAATTAAACTTCAATGTCTTTCAGGATGCAGCTTAAAAATTTTGGTTGTGGCTAGAAAAGAAAGTGACTTTTACACCTGTAAAGCTGAAGAAACCCTGGTAACTTTCTCTGTGAAGAACAGGTCCCCCAGTTACATGGGTAAGTACAGCTAAGTCCTCAAAAAGTTGAGCTAAAGAATTGACTGTGGTTATGCCCCCTGTGGTTTTGTGTCCTGCAAGCTTCCCTGTGCATAAACCATGGCAGAACTTTTGATCCCATGAAAATGCCATAGAAGGAAAGGCATCCAGCACAAATTGATGAACTGGTGAGGTGCACCATCTGCACTCTGCCAGAAGTTAGCACCATCCACCACCTCCTCCTTGCTGCAACACCACTGACCTCTGGATCCTGCTGTACCTTCTGCTATTAAACAATTCACAATAAGATAGTTGGTAAAAAAATGATAAAATTGGAAGAAATATGGTTAAATCTTAAGTAAGAATACATGGTTTCTTTTAAGAGGAAACATTACATTGTCACGCGCTTTCTGCTTTGCACACTTAAGAGAGCCTTTAAAAGATATATTGGCATTTCTTAGAAATATTATGATTTTAGGTTTTTGAAATGCCACGAAATTCTATTTCTTTCTGGAAAAATATGCCCAGAGAAGTAGGTTGCTCCTAATGGAATAACATTTTCAGTATTTCCAGTACCTCCCCACCTCCACTGTTTGCTTGACATGCAATTCCTGTTCTGCATTTTTCTTTATCAGACAATGCCAAGCAATGCTGGAGCAGGTCTGTGTCAATCACAAATGCTGTAAACACAGCAAGTCAATCTGAGCCAGCAAAATCCAAACTCTGGCAGTGCCCACATCTGATCAACAGTGGCATTACCATAATCTTCAACAACTGCATTGTTTATTTAGAAAATCTCCCTCAATCCCTTAACAAATTAGTCTGGAAGCCACCACGAGGATTAACTTCAAAAATTCTCCCTCAGATCACAGTTACATCTGCTCAGATGTCACCAGTGATAGACATTTGCATAAGTCATACCCAATTGTTATTGCTAATTGTTTTTCAAGTTATTTGACTTCTGTTGGGGTCTGCTCAACACTCAGCAGGGGCAGTCCTGCTCGAGTGGGAGAGATGCTCCCCAGCACAAGGGGCAATACCAAATACCTATCAAAGAATTTAATTGCCAACCACTTTTCCTGACCGTTCAGATTAAGAAGCAAATGATACTGGGTGGTGTCCTGGATACTGTGAGGGCAGTGTCTTTCACCCAGGGTCCAATGACTAAAGTTATGCCTAGCTGGTGGCAGCTATGTGGCTTCTCTCCAAGGAGCTGGCAATCCCTATTCAGCTGCAGGCATGTGCCTGCCTCATAAATCACCCGCAGCGCTGGCAGCCTCCTTGGCAGGCTCAGCAGGGAGACCAAGAGCTGAGCAAACAAGGTGTTTGTGCTGGAATGCTCCCACGAGGTGGGAGTGGGGTGGCACAGGGAAGCCTGTGCTGAGCATGATGCTGCCTGTTGGTCCTGGGGCAACAGAGTCCTGAAAACCCAGAACTTCTAACAAGGATTGGTTCTCTTCACGGGAAAGAAAGCAGTAACCAGTGCCATCCTTGTCTTTTGGCACAATTGTCACAGTCTGAGTTTCACTACAATGTTGTAGTGAAAGGCACCCTGCCTTTTTTTTTTTTTTTTTTTTTTTTTTCCCAAGGCAAAGTGGCACAATCAATTGTCAGGCCTGGATATGGAATATATTTCCATAACAGGCGAATTTACCATCATCAGAGAAGGTCTGTGTTTTCAGAAGGAAACGAGATAACATATCTGTCAGCTCCAAAGGCACCTCGTGTGCCAGAGGCAGCAGGGTCTGTGCTTGTCTCTGCAGCAGACCATCAGAGGTTGCTGCACTCATCCCACCCTATTCAAAACAAGCTGCTACACTAACCTCTCCAACACAGACCTGCACCACTCCCACTGCCTGGGCAGCCCCTGTCACTTGTGTTTATGCCCTGGGATTAAAAGGCACATCCTGCCTGCCCATGGCAGGGGATTGCAAGTGGCCACCAAGCTTCGACTGCCCACAACTACAACACACAGCCCTGTAGATCTGGATTTTTGGTGTATGACTGTGTCACTCCCTCCTTGGTGACGGGGGACTGCATGAAACTTGGTCCCAGCTGGCTCCAGGGCGGGAGAGCAGGAGAGCAGGGGTGGACATAAGTTTTTAAAAGAAAAGCTTTGTGTACACATCCTCAAGTTGATCAGTGCTCTGCCTCTGGCCACTGTTAGGCAGTTGTGTGAGACAAGCTCCCAGAATCAAAACAGAGGCTCTAGTAAAACAAAGGCAGTGATGAATGTCAGAGATTTGCTGTAAAGATAATCCTGAAGATAATTCTGCCAACGAGTGGCAGACAGAACACGTGCAAGAGTACAAGAAATACAGGGGTTGTACAGGACTGTACTTTGCAACTGGTTGATTTTTCTTCTTAATTTAGAAAATGGGGGGATGCACCCTCAACTCCCAAGAAATGCAAAAACTCAGCAAACCCCAAACCCAATAACCTTCCCTTTATATATCCAAGCTTGCTAGGTAAACATCGCATTTTTTTATTTCAAGGTCTTTCCTTCTTATAGAGGAATTATAGAAAGTCTTTATCCACTAAGCCTCACATAGCTGATGGGGTAGAGAATCAGAAGGATAAAAGCGAGAAAATTTGTGGTTTGAGATAAAGACAGTTTAATAGGTAAGGCAAAGGCTGTGCATACATGCAAACAAAACAAGGAATTCATTCACCACGTCCCATGGGCAGGAAGGTGTTCAGCCATCCTCAGGAAAGCAGGGCTCTATCACATGTAACAGTGGCTTGGGAAGACAAATGTCACTACTGTGAACATCTCCCATTCCTTCTTCTTCCCTTCAATCATATGGCATGGGGTGCCCTCCTGGTCAGCTGTCCTGGCTGTCCCCTACCAACTCCTTGTGCACCACCAGCCTCCTCACTGGGGCACTCTGAGGAGTAGAAAAGTCCTTGGCTCTGCATAAGCCCTGCCCAGCAGCAACTCAAATGTTCCTGCATTACCAACACTGCTTTCAGCACAAATACAAAACACAGCCCACGTTGGCTACTGTGAAGAAAGTCAGCTTTACCCCAGCCAAACCAAATACACTTGGGCATGACAAAAATTTCACATGGAGATGAAGAGTGTACATGGAGTGAAGGTGGGTGGTTCAAAACAGACCGGCAGATGCTTTTTGTTTTAATATTTTAACATTTTTTAACAGATTTTATCTTCAGGTATGCTCCTGATTTTTGCTTGTTTGGACATCTATATTCACAGAACTTCCACACGACATTCCTCTTTCTGACCATCATATTGCCTGACTAGCTACAGGAACAGCATCATACGAAACCCTGACCTGGCCTGGGATTGCTTTTTTCCTTCCTGACTTTTCCTCCATGACCCTGCCCTTCCTTCCACCATATCCTAAGTCCCTAGCAAGTGCAGATAAGATCTGTTTCTCTGTTGCAAACAGCTTCATTCCAAGTTTACCTGAGCTGGCAGCAGTCCCACATCCACACCCATCCTCAAGACCCTCAGCTGCCCGCAGCTTCATCTGGATTACAGCAAGGCACACAAACTCTGTCCAACAGTGCTGGAGAGCCACCACTCAGATGGGATGAACACATGGGGCTCACTGAGGTGTCCCAGACATGGAGGTGGTGGGTTTTGCCCAGAGGCTACCCCTGGCATCAACAGCCAGTCTGTGGGCTCTACTAGTGATGCACAGGAGGATTTGGGGATGCAGACTTCAAAAACTCAGCTCTGCTGGTGCTGCAGCACAGCTGTATGGGCACAGTAAAACAACCCTTCAGGCTCAGCTTTGGCCGAGGAGCCCTCAGGTGAGGGAGGGAGCTGCCCTCCCGCCCACTGCTCGCCTGCTGAGCAGCACAAGGGGAGAGCTGCAGTACCCACCCCAGGTATGGAAAATAAAATACACTGCAGGACTTGGCACTGAAACACAGGCTGTTCTGGCACCTGTAAACAGCTCTCAGCCAGTGGATGAGGGATAAAACCTCCACAAAATGGGAAGGTACTGGCAAATTCTAGTGCCTGAGTGGGCTGAGAGCTAAATCTCTACTCAGTATCAACTCAGTCTTCGGTGATATTCAAGCTGCAGCTTGCCCCAGATGAAGGCCAGTTAACTCATTACTTACCACAGGCAGGAAACTTTTGAATTCATATGTGAGTCTAATTGAGAGCAATGCATCTCCTGTTCTTTGAATTCACAAGACACCAAAGATCAAGCCTAAGCAGCCCTCGCTTCTTTCAAGTTTATCTCTAACTGAAGAATTTGCCTGTTTTCCCCAGCAGTTGTCTTCAGGCTAAGTGCAGGTCTGGGTTCTGCCGGGTGGGAACACAGAGGGATGAGAATCAGCAGGTCCCTACTAACTGCAATCACTCTGAAAGGGTGGGCTACTCCCGAGATAGCCAAGTATCTGAAACAAAAACCATGGCACGTCTCAGTTGAAAGACATTCAAGGAGAGAGAGAGAAGGAATAGCAGCTTACTAAGGATTATCAGATATGAGAAGAAACCTCTTCCCAGTTATGGAAAAAGAGAAATATTTGTCCTGAATAGCTCCTCCCAGGAGACTGTAGGCTCAAGAGACCAGTACAGTGGAGACACTCTCCTAGGCACCCATCATTTTATACCTCCTGACCATGGAAGTGGATCCCACCACAGACACTGCCTAACAGCACACAGAAGCTGTTACTTTTGTGAGTCATTCAGTGAGTCATTTGGGGCTTTGTTCCTCCTATCCCCCAGAATTACTGTACTGCACATCAGACACTGATAGCTTGTTTCTCTAAGCTTTTCTCAGGTTTTCTGTCATTGAGGTAAATTTATTGTGTGCTCCCTTAAAGAGACGCAGAAGGAACAGTAACATCCTTAAGCAACTTGGATACCATGTGTGTATAAGTAACACATAATATACAGAGCATATAAATACAAATATACAGGTACATGCCCTCTATAATTAAAGAAACATGTCCATACTCAAAATATTTTTATGTTGTGCCAAATGATGAATTCTACCCTGAGGCAATGAGTCAGGTAAAACATTAACATAAGTTTGATGGTATATCTCAAAAATTCTGAACAAAACTGTGTTTCTACCAGAAGTTTGTTAGAGTGGCTTGAACTTTGCACTTTATTAAAAAAACACCACTCACCACTGGGTTCAGGAAAATCTGCTGTTCCAAGTACTACCTACAATCATACATGATGCTGTATGTGCAATGAATGCCAGACAGTTCATATGATGTCATTGCTACTGAGCATCATTACCATCAAACATGGGTTTGATCCTAATCCAAACAAGTATCAGCATGGCTAAACCTGGTCACTGTCACTCATGCTGGTGGGCTCAGGAGAGCCAAAGGCTGAGGACCAAACTCCATCAGAGGCTGAGCATATTCTTATCACCTGGAAAGGAAGTATGGTACTGAGGCAAACAGGGCAGCTGACATTCCTGCTGCCCCTTACACCAGCTATCCAGTGGACAAGCAGCAAGCTGTTTCTACTATTTTTTAATCAGTTTTATTTACCAGGCTGAAATCTTCCCCCTCCCTCCACCTTTCCTTCCAAAATAATTTTTAAAATTCCATTTCTTCTAAATTTCTTATCAATATATATACCTCTTGAGAAAGCAGGTCACCCATGGGTTGCCTTTAATTCAATACCTCCAATTGATTTTAATGGCTGCAAGATCAGGACCTCACTAAATAATGTGTCTGAGCTATCAGAGTCAGCATGTGGCCTTCCTCCCTGTCTTCCCCCACTGTCAGCAAGCATCTATAATGGCAAGCAACAGGTAAACTGATACTTTGCTACTGGGAAGCTGGAAAACCTCTAATATATAACTGAAACTAGATAATGGTTATAAAACACTCCTGGTTTACTTCTGCTGTGTTATAACTTCTAATTCCTCTGCCTTGGTGTCTTCCCTTCCAGAAATTCAATACAGTGCCAGCACTTAGTACAAGTTCCATGTGCTTCCCTCAGGCACTTCTACTGAGACCAAGTGTGTCAGCTGGTTTCCTCCAATGCAGGGAGCATCCATTTCCATCACTACACAGTAAATGAAATGACATTGCTTCCCTTCTGATACAATCTGTTTCCTTACTGCAATGTTTCACAGTGCTGCCACATAGCAGAATTGGCAAGAAAGCATCAAATACTTGAACTGACAGAGAAATGTTTTGATGCCTTTCTGCAAATACAGTGGAGCAAAGCAGTTAATTCATGATGTGCAGTTAATTCCAGACCATCATTTTTCAACAACACTAAAGCTAAATATTACCAAGCACATCACTTTTGAGCTAAGTACAGAAATACTTCAGAGGAGTCACTTCTACATTTGCTTCTTGTTTCGTTATGGTTGTTAGCAAACTGACTTTGTGCAGGGTGACTTTGCACATCACCAGGATGTGTCTATTAAGAAAATAGCTGCTGCTGAAATTTTTTAATGCAAGAAAGACCGATCAATAAATTGGATCTCTATGGATATCTGTAATGATGATTATGCATTTCCCATGGACAACATTGGTAAGAGATGTCTAAAAAGGAGCAAAGACCAAAAGCTCACCAGTCTAACAGCAGAATGGAAAAAGGTGCTTGGAGCACCAAAGGGATGCTGGTGGAGGTAGCCCCTGTGGCCAGGAAAAGACAGAGGCAGACAGGAGGAAGGAGAGTCCAGAAGGGCCTGAGGATCAAACATGAGCCAGAGGCAGAGAGGAGGGAGACAGCTCAGGGGAGCTCTGCGTGCTCAGAAAGGTTGGGCAGTGTCTGAGCAGAACAAAGGGGCTGTGTAGCCTTGGGATGATGAACAGACATTGCAGTAGAATTTTGGAAAGAGCAAAAGGATGCAGAACCTGCAAACTAATATGTGTGCTTAATTTAAGAAAACTCTTAAGTTTTGGTACTCCGTCGTTCAAACATCTCAACTGTGTCAAGTTTAGACACAGAATCCCATTTATCTTGGCACAACTCAAATCCCTAAATTATCCCTGTCTTTTCAACCTCCTCACAGGAACTTTACTTGCAGCTTTGTTAAAACATGAAGTAGCCAAGAAACTTTTGTACCAACAAACACCAGCTGAGGTGAAGGCTTAGCCCTGGGGCAGGGTGCAGGGGCAGCCTGGTGGGCAGAGCTGCAGCGCTGCCTCCATCTGTCACTGCCCTGCAGCACCCACTCCCCCTTTCACTGCTGGAGAGCTGGTGCAACATATGCACTTCTCAGATATGCTGGGAAGTCCTGAGAGCATGCTGAATAAGTCCTGGTGAGCATATCCCACTTGTGCCATTTACTCAATGTTGTGAGCTCCCCCCTCTAACCCAAATTTTACCATCCTGCAATAAATGCTGCTGAGGGGAAGGTGATGACCTCAGTCTGTCACACGGACAGCAAAGGGCACAGTGCTGCTCTCCACACAGTGACCCTGCTTTTCATCACTTTCATGTCACACAAGTGGCAAAGGCAGTGAAGTCAGCAGTGTTTCCTGGTGTTTCACTCTGCTCTCCCTCTCTGCCCTGAATTTTGTTCTGTTCACTAGAGACCGGCTCATTTCACTTCAAAACACTGGGGCAGAAGAAGGAAATGATGACAGGGCACATGTGTTAACAACGAGAATGCACCAGCTGCTAACATGGCTCACCTACCAGTCTGCTTGAACCACAGCAAGCCCTGAAAATGAGCCAGGGGTTTATTTTTAACATCCGTGTCAGATCTCCTTGCCTTTTAAAGAGTGTTCCTCTGCTGCTCGGCCCCTTATCTGCTCACTGGCACTTCAGTGAGCTGGTCCAGTGGCTCTCCCTGCAGCTGTGCCCAGGAGCCTGAAAGCTGGAGTGTCCCTCCACTGCCTCAGCAAGTGCTGCTCACTCTGCCAGAGTAATCCTCTAAGAAATACGCACACATGGAAACAGAGGAAGAGCTTCACAGAGTGTCCACAGATGTGTGCATGGCAATGCACCAAGTTTCACTTTTATTTCTCTGGGTTCCAGAGAGCAGAGAGTATATTATGTATATTAAGCACAAAACTTAATTAAGTTTTAATTTTTTTAAAAAAATATAAAATATTAATAGGAAGCTTTTTATTACCTTGATAAAATATCTTTAGGCTAGGAGATCCTATCTAGGAGTCAAAATAAAATTTTAATCCTCCCATTCAAACTGCCACACAAACTGTGATGAAAGGATGCAGCACTGGGAAATAAAGAACTTGCTGATCATATTAATCCTTCATCTTCCATTCAGCTTCCTACACCAGTATCCTGTTTCCTTTTTAACAGCCAACAATGCTTCTCTATTTCCTTATGTGATTCCCCAAAGAGCTATCACGTCAGACTTAAAAGCAACACTTCTTAGTCACTAAATGAACTCTTTAATTTTTGTTATAGTTTATAGAAGATCTCTGACATCTACCTGTAAATAGTGACACTGTACACTCTAAAAGCCTGCTTTCTGGTTCACCATGAAATGGCTGCTCTGCACAGAGAGCCTGCAATCCTTTCAGTTCAGTCAGACTGATCCTGTGACCAAGTGGCAGTGACCAAGGGGCAGCTGAGGGACAGGGACCCCACAGTCCAACACTGAGTGCCATGGACTGCATCCAGTGACAACTTTTCCATTTCTCTTGTGTATCTTTTTGTATAGCAGACCAAGAATTACTTAGTAAGACAGTGCTTTTATTACTGAAAGGTGTGAACCATTTAACAATCATATTTTCCAAACTGGAGAAGCTAGTGCTAGCTAAACTTCTCATCTGACAAGAAAAGATAGCTATAGGAAAGAATTTTCTTTCAGAAAATTCTACAAAAATGTTAGTAGTTATTACACTGTGCATAGCACAATTTTTTTTAACAAGATACAAGTGAATCAATTGGTTTAGATACACTGACACTTGCAACAGCTTAAAAACTGAAAATGAAAATAGTTCCAAGTACCTGAAGGTTTCCCTGAAACCTGAAAAAAATGTTTTACATCTAGTTTTGCCTTCCTGGGTCAAAACTAAAAAGTCCTATAAGAGAATTTTTGATCTAGGCAAGATAAGCAAGACCAGTACCATTTGTGCAGAGCTGTACCAACATGCCTGGTTAAACAAATGAAATTCAGTCACCTGCATATGTCAGGTCAGAGCTAGATGACCCACGCCTCTGTTGCTGTATAAATAACAGGGTTATCACCAACACAATTAGTCTTACCTTATTGTAGTACTGCACCTGAACCGAGTGCCACTGCCCATCGCTGACCCCTCCCACAATGAACGGTGCCACTGTCGTGGTTGTCTCCCCTGCAAAAACAGGCACAAGGGAAAAATAAATCACCATCACTGCAAGAAACACAGAGAGACTCTTGCTGGGCACAGGATGGACCCACCTTGCTTCATCAGGGAGGAATTTGGGTTTGTCCTGCAAGACAATCCCCAATTTCATGGGGTTACTCGGGTGCACAAAAACCAGCTTGTTGCCTGAAGCTTGCCTGCTTTTTACTGCTTGCTTTTTACTGTTTGCATTTTCTTCTCATGCAGCTTCAAGTAAACTATGTATGTTTTTAGAAAATTATCTCTTGTTTACGTACTTCTCCTCTGGGAGGAGAAAGATGATTGATGGTGATGTTCACCAACGAGGTTGAAGAGGTGGCTGCCTGTGTAGCCAATCTTGGCCTGTCTGTAAAATTGTATATATGGAGTGAGAAAAATCAAGTAGAGAGCTTTCCTGCTTAACCTGCTGCTGCCTGCTTCATCCTTTCGTGTCCCTAGCAGTGACACCAGCTTCTGGTACATTTGGGGGAATTATGTTGTTTTTTATCATGCTTCTGCAAAGCATGGTAGCAGATGCATTGGGTAGATACAGCTGTTGCTGAAGTGATCACCTGAGGGAGAAATGTACATTAATTTTTCTGCATTTTTGCCAAAAGCACCCTTTGAGGGTTTTTTAGTATGATGAGTAGTGTGATGGGATATGTTGTTAGGGAAGGGAAACGACTCCCTGCTAGAGCTGAGAAAGCAAAATCCAAAAGTACTCTAGCATAAAACCCATGGTAAACTTGGGCTCAGCAAAATTTTACCAGTAATTAATGAAATTATTGGCAGCCTTTCAATGTTTAAATTTGAAAGCAAGACTTTGCCATTGTAATTGGAAAGCTGAAGCTTTTAAGCCAGGACTGAGTCAGCAGACCCAGCTCAGTAACCAGGCATATCTGTTTCGAGGTAGCAGCAAAATAAACATTCCTGTTGAAAGTACATAATAGGCTTGGCACAGAGAAGGGATTGCTCACTTTTTTTTTTCCCCTTTTTCTTTTTAAAGTTGGAAAATTCTACGTAATAAACTCCAGGAAAAGTAACTCACCCTGTAAACTAACAAAGCTCATAGTATTGATGAGCTTAAAATGTTCTTTCAACTCTCTGTATGCAAAAAATACCTAAGTCAAGTATTATTCTTGTGTGTCCTACTCTGCTTTAACTCCCATCCCATATATTTCTGTTATTTAAACAATACATATTTCAGCTTAGCATGTATGACATCCTGCTGTGATGTTTTTATCATTTAGTGATAAAATCTATACAAATAATTGGGCTTTTTATTCAGCTATCAAGTGTCTGCAAAAGGAAGATCACTGTTCTGCAATCCTTCTGCTCTGCTTTCTGTGAAAAAGTTGTTGCGACACGTAACACAGTGAGATCAGGTGTCCAAAACTTGTACTGTTTGTTAAAAGCCACTTAAAACTATAAAACATAAACCATTCCCCTTCCAAAGAAAATACCATTTGTAATATGCAGGACCAGACCTGCTCTCAGGTGCAGCAGTGCAAATCTAAATTTAGTTTCATGTATCTTAAAGGAGTTCCTTCAAATTTAAATGCATATAAGTGCAAGCAGAATTTATTTTTTTCCCATTCATCCTCAGGGTACCTTCCAAGCAATTTGATTCAAGTTTAGACAGGTGAAGCAGAGCTACAGAAGAAAGCACATCTCTCTGCAGCATGTTATTTCCTTACACTAATCCATTCAGAAACCTGCCTTAAAATCTAATTTGGAGAACTTTGAGGTAATAAAGGGTAAATGTAACCGGATATCTTCAACCCAAAGGGTCCACACATGCACTTAAGCATTGCTGGTAAATCAGTGGGGTCACACAGGATTTACCATGGGGTCTGAGGGCAGCAGCCATCACTGGTGAGGTGTGTGCAACACCAATGTGGGGCTGTGTTTCTGCTTCTATGGCTTTACTGCTTGCAGTGTCTCACTCTCCATGAAAACAAATCAAGAATTGACTGGATCTCACGTGTCTATCCTGAATGAGAAATAGCAGGATTATTTCCTGAATTATGTGCCCAATTCAGAGGCACAAACATCTCACTTGACCTACACATAACTCCACTTGAGTAGCAGGACAACACCCCTTTCCAGGTATTTGTTTTAGTCTCAATAGAAAAACACCTTAAACCTGTGGCAACCAGAGTTTGTCTACACTACTGAGATTTCATAAAGTCACCAAAGCCTTGCCATGGAAAGCACAAATCTGCTTCTGGGCATATGTCCTGCCTGAACTTTGCTTGTCAGCCCTCCCCACACCCTTCTCCTACAAGTCACTGGCTTAGTTCTAATGCAGAAAGCAAGCAAATGCCAAAGCTGCAACTTGCTGTTTCCTGTAGCAATGAGCATGCAGTTCTCCTAAATTCATTGTTGTTAATGGCTTCTTCTAAGAGGAGGTGCTTGTCCAGGGCAGAAATGCCTTCTAGAGACACCACTGCTCCTACCCAATCCCTACTGAATGGCAGGCAGTTTTCACTTCTGCTAGCTTTTCCTTTGGCTTGCATAGATTTTGTAGATAACATTTATGCTCCTACATTCCTCTGATGGTGTAGCGTAAAAACGCATAAACACACAACATTTATCACAGTATGATAAAATGAAGGCTCATTTAAGCAAACATTGGCTTGGAGGCCAACACTCAGGCTAGTGCCAATCTTTTATAGTAGTCATAAACTCTGGCTTTTATAACTGATATGTTGACAAGCTCCTGCCCACGACAGTGAGTGTAATCACCACAAACTGCTACAATCTGGAGTACACCCGGCATCACTTGTTTACTGTGCAATGTCAGCCAGTAAATTAATGAGGCAGCAAATAGCCATATAAAATCACTGAAGTGCACTTCCAAAGAGCTTAAGAAGATCTCCTGACTTCAAGCAGAAAACGCTTGACTCGAGTGAAACCTCACCTGCAGAGAAGGTGAGCTGGATCTGCTCCTCAATGATCTCCAAGGCAATGAAGTCGTGCTTCTCGTTGAAACGCCCATTGTAGAGGAGGAGAGCATTCCTCTCCCTGGTTGCAAACCTGGAACACAGAGACATGGAGTTAGTTTGTGCTCAACAGCTTATGGATTAAAGACTGACGGTCAAGTCACCCAGAAGAAAGACAGCATTGTGTTTAGCAGATAAACAAGCCTTTGAATCCATCTTCAGACAGAAAATTGTAAAACTGGGGAGTCGGCCTCAGGATAAATCTACTCTTTCACAAACGAGATGGAAATGATAGAAATCTACTCTGCAGAGATCTGCTGACCCTCACGAGGGCTAAAATTAGGCAGACACAAGATGCAACAGCAGTGTCTGACACTGGCCAAACAGCAGCACTCACTACACTGTGCAAATAGTCTGACAGCTAGAGAGCATTTTCACATCAAAGGGGGGATCCTTGCTGCCTGCTTGCTGTCCAAGTGCCACAGGGTCCTAGGACAGTGATCAACTGATGAAAAAAGCCTGATGGGAAGGTCAGGGCAAAGAAAGATAAGGGTTACTTTAATAACACCATGTAGAAAATCAGAGTTAGTCAATCAACAGGTTGAGAAAAGAAAATAAACATTTAAATGCTCTCACTAGATCAGCACCAATGGGTGCATTTAGGTTCTATTTTTCTTAATATGGGATGCATCTTTCTTGCAGAAAAAGGGGCAACCTCACTTTTAAAAAAGCCTTGTTTGGGTTTTTTTTGTCAGCACAGATAATTTTTTTCAAATTTCTGCTTGTATTTTATAATTTTTAATTGAATTGTCTTATCTCTGGAGAGTTGCACACAGCTTTCATCTACTCAGAAATGCAAAAAAAATTATTACACTTCACATAAACATTTTTACGAAGATTAATATTAGATAAAGAGTGAAAAAGAGAGAAACCATGGGAATTTCTTGCATTTCCCAATGGCAATTTAGTCTGATTTTGTATCTTGAACTTCAGGAAATATGCCTGATTTAAATTAACCCACTTTTCCTACAAATGAATGAAATACTGAACACAGCTAATGAAAACTGTCTTCCAAGGACACAAGAAGTGACTCTTGTGCCTGTCATATCATGTCTAATTGCAAGACTCTCATTGATGCAACAAAACCTGCACTTTGGAGAATGGGAATGAAGCAGTATTTTAGAATACCAGGGTTGGTATTTGAAGAAAAAAGTTTCAAAGACAAAGAATATTTTTTACCAGAAGGTGTTTGTCAGACACATGTATTTTGTGGATCACACTGAGTAGAGACCTTTCAGAATTTGACATGGAAATGGGAAATTTTATTCATATATTTTTAATGGTTTTGTAGGATAATGAATTGTTCTGGTTCAAAAAACAGAGGTACAAAATTTGATATTTCATGTAAAATTCGCATTTCAAACAATATGCATTATAGTCTATCAAGATATTAATGTTCTGATTACTTTAAGTAGTTTTTATATACATATTTATTTCTAGTTTTGTTTATTATAATATAGTATTATACAAGTAAAAGGTAAACTAAATTAATTACAACAATACCATTGAAATATATCAAGAGTATCAAAACATGGGTTTAATTTTCACTTTTCACCATCAAACATTTCATCCAAAGGAATACAGTTCCTGTAAAACACTTCCCAAGACTACTTTTTCATGGACAACTGCTTCATCCAAATATTTTGATCACATCTCTCCAGAATATATATAAGTAAAGGAAAAGAGAATAATACTAGTGGTGATTCTTCAGTGGGCAGGAAGATTTAGCAACAAAAGGAAGTTTAGCTCTGTTTGAATATATTTTCTCATATTTTTACAATTTCCTACTATAATTTTAAGCATTAAATCATTATTTATTAAACTATTACCTTACTAAGCCATTTTGTATATTTCTTTGCTCTATCTGTGCTCAGTTCCATTCTTTGCCACTAGTCAAAAGCAACTTCTGCATTATGCTCGTTGTTAAAAGCACTACTGCATTTGAACTTTTCTGGTTATCACCCACCAGCTGGGGGGAAAAATATACTGTTTTTTAATAGATGGGATATGTTTTATTTCATGACACAGGAAGCAAAAGACTCTCTTTCTTACAAAATTTTGCATAAATAATGAGAAAACCTCTCCACTAACAGTGTCTCTTGGAGTGAAGGAGTAGTAAGTGTTGGAATTAAGCAAGGAAGATACATAATATTGGGTCAGTAACCTAATTACTTTAAAAAACATTTGTTACGAGACTGGACAATGCAAATATTCTGCTCTTTTCTAGGAGTGGGTCATGAGTCACTTGAGACTGAGGGAAGCTGGACACCATGGGATTTTATGAATGCTCCCAAGTCACAAAACACATAATAGCAAATCATCATCATAAGCAGTCAAACTGCTAATTCTTGCTGATCCTCACATAATGTTTTCCTCCTCCACTGAAGGATAATAAAAGCCAAAGAAATAGCTGGTGTAAATAAAAGTGAACTTCAGGTATGAAAAGCTAAATGTGTCGCCATTCCAGACAGTGTGGGATGAACCTCAAAATGGCCTAGAATTCTTATAGTCACACTTGAGCGGACTAAGTAGTATTTAGCTCATGACTAAATAAGCCATCGTGGTTCTAAAGATGGTGAAGAATCCCTGGTGTAAGGACTACCTTTGTACAGCACTTTGCTATTTCTCAATAACCCCTACATAGGGCATTTGAGTCATTTTAACTTGAAGCACCCTAAACGTCAAAGCTCTTTTTCCAAAAGCCTGAAAAATGACACCTCATGGCTGAGGGGACAAGTCAAGGGTAGCAGAGGCAATTCATGCTGGCAGCCAGCCCAGACCTCGCCTTTGTTTGCTCTCACTGTGGGTCTGACAAATCCAACAGAGCCTTTTGCTCCTCAGTTTTTCTGTGTACTCAGACCTGATGCTCTAAAACAATCTTCACAGGCGCAACTCTGCCTTGCCTTGGCTTCTGTGCAAACCACATCTGTGCTTTCTGATTTAACCAAACTTTTAAGATCCCACAAAAATTTGACTGTAGGATTAAGGCAGATGAAAGATGAAACGGTAGAAATCATAAAATGGTAGAATGGTTTGGAAGGGACAATAAAGACTATCCAGTTCCAACCCCCTGCCATAGTGGAACACCTTCCACTAGACCAGGTTGCTCCAAGTCCCATCCAGCCTGGCCTTGAACATATACAAGGATGGGGCATTACTTATGTACTAGAAACAGAAGCATTACCTGGGCAGTCTGTCTGGGATCTTTGTTCAGGAAAGTAAATTATGCTAAAGGACAGTACTGAAAAACATGCTGTACAAAAGTGACCCGGCTCCTGACAGATGTGAAACACCAGGTAAAGACTGGGTGCTGGAGGGGACATAAGCCTGACACCTGCCTGACCTCCCTGAACACTTTCTCTGGGCAGACACAAAGAGGTATGCCCTTGCAGCTGTTGTTGTACCTATCAAAAAATCCCCAGCTCTGCTCTTTGGGGTCAGGACTAATATTTTGTGCTTTTTACTCATAGTCAGCTGTGAGGGAAAGCCAAGAGTCAATCCTGACTAGCTAAACCATGGGAAAGCTGCAAACCCACCCCCTTCTCCAGAGAAGAGGCATCTGTGCTCCTGGAGCTCTGGCTCCACACCAAGCAAGCCCTATGCCTGACCCAAGAAGTCTTCTCCAGAAGAGAGGTTTTTCCCAGGTGAGGGGAGAGCTCTTGCCCATGATTGTGGCTGCTATCACTGCTCCTTCTTGCCTACCTGAGCACCTCCAGGGGAAAAGTGAGAGCCCAGAAGACTGCCCAACATGGGCATGTTGGGGCAGATGGGATGGGGATAAGACTACTTGTGCCTGGGAGCTGGGGTGGGACCAGAAGCAGGACCTGGGTGTGAAGGCCAGAAGGAGCTAAGTGAAGAGCTGGATCAGTTGGGGTTGTCTCAAACCCAAGGATGGGGAACGCTTGAAAGAACCTGTGAAGGACCAGACTGTGCTCAGCCATGGCCTGACATGCCCATGTCCTCTCACAGGGGAGAAACAGGAGTTGGGAAGAGCGCTCCCAAACAAAGAACATAAATGGATTGGTTCTGAAGCTGGGCTAAAGGTCATAGTACAAGTGTCAAACCCAACATCCACCCCTGCTGATGGGTGGCCAGAGTGCTCCTGGTGTCCCTCCTCCCTGCTCCATCACCCTGTGTTACACCGGGGAAGGCTGTGAGTCAGCAACTCAGAAACATCCACAGCTGGGCAGAAAATCAAACGCTTTCAAACAGCCTGCCCATGGAGTCACTGTCAGAAACAGCTGCAGCGACCTTCAGGGGCAGGTCCTTGGTGGTATCAGAAGGTGACAAACCATCCCAAGCTCAAGGAGGAAGCCATCAGCCACAGAACCCTTCCCGCCGGGACTTACATGAGGGACACAGTGAAGTGGAAGCGCTGCCGCAGCCCCTTGAAGGTGATGAAGGACTGAGGGGGGAAGCTCCTGGTGGTCATCTCGCAGTAGGGCCGCTCGTACTCGCCCGGGGGGCACTCGCACTTGAAGCCCCCGATGAGCAGGTTGATGCAGGTGCCTCCGTTCTTGCAGACCCCCGGAGCGCAGCGGCCGGAGCGCGCGTTCACCTCGCAGTACTCTCCTGCAACGGGACAAGCAGATGTCAGGGAAGGTGACACCTCGCCCCAGCACCAAGCTGTGACACTCAGATACCTAAGTGGTTCTGCTACAGGTTAAGCTCCTTCCAGACTTCTACACCTGATCCCCTAAGCAGCTGTGGTACTGTGATAGCTGGGGTAAGGACGCTGCATCTTCTTCAAGTCTGAATTTTCAGGGAAGTGAGGAATATGATTTGCTGAGCAATCCTCGTGCAAATATCCAACAACATTAGCCTGTGGTTTTCAGATTCTTTGGCTGCTTCCAAACTGGGTGATAAATACAGAGCTGGTGACAGAGAGATCTAGAAGGGAGGAGGTAAAAACCCTGCATATTTCCTGTCAACCAAACTATGTGCACATTGTTTTGGTGTTTCGCTGTAGTTGGAAATTGTGTAAAACAGATAAATGGTTGCACTTCGTCTTGAATGAATTTGGCTTTGCTGCCCATGGGGGCAGCAGGACATGGCTGAGCTCATGACAAAGCTCTCAAAATGTCTATAGCAAGAACAAGCAGGATACAGATGACATAGGGATTGCTTCCACCTTTTCCCACACGTGCATCCTGCAGGTGATGACCATTTTGTGAACCCTTCAGAGCAGAGCATGTTAACTCTCCACAGAAGTTATGGATTCTGCATGCCACTTGTTAAAGTTGTTTCACCCCTAAATACTTTGTCTTTATTCATCCCCAAAGCATGTAGTAAGACGTGTTAAATACAATACTAAACAATGTGGTCTTTATATATATGCCATGGGTTTTTGTCTTGTACTTGCCCAAAATCTGAGAATTAATCCCAATTTTAAAAAAGCGATGTACAGAGGATATTAATTTTAAAAAATCTGCTGCAGTTGGGACAAAAGCAGCTGCTGAAATATTCGTTGTACAGCTAGCCAAACCCTCTGTGTGCATTAATGCATTAACATTAGTGTTTTGACGTGTGTCTTCCTGTGGTATAAAGCATGTTCTCATCCCACACGTGAAACTGCTCAGAGAAACTGGAGGTGGCATATATAGTTGAATTTAACCCAGTAGCGGTGTCTGATGAATAAATGTAGAGCAATACTACTCAACACAGCCAGCTGAAGGAATACATTTCTAACACTTCAAAGTTTGCATGATCACTTGCCACCAGATGATACAATTACATTGGGACAGGCTCTTTACAGTGGTGCTTAGCCACAGGACAAGGGGAAACAGGCACAAGAGTGAAAGGCAGGAAGTTCCATCTGAGAATGAGGAAAAACTTCAGTCCTTTGAGGATGACAGAGCACTGGAATGGGCTGCCAGAGAGGCTGTGGAGTCTCTTTCTCTGGAGATATCTGAAACCCATCCAGATGTGATCCTGTACAAATTACTGTAGGTCAACCTGCTTTAGCAGGGGTTTGGAGGAGCAGAGACCCCTTCCAACCCTGACCATGCTGCGGCCCTGTGATTGATTCCAGCACAGTTAAAACCTTGAAAACACATTCCTGCAGGAAAGCAAAAGCAGCAGGAGCTGTGGGCAGTGACTCATTAACAAAGGCAAATGCAAATGGAAAGTTTTGTTCCATTTGCTGCCCCACAGCCCTGCTCCCACAGGGTCCCATGCCAAAGCTGCCCACACTGGGAGGCAGGCTGAAGCCAGCAGTACTGCTGCACCCCGACCTGGATCTGCACCTCCTTTCTGTGCCAGGCTGGAAACTGCCATGGTTTGCAGCTGGTTTAGCCACTGCCCCAAGGGCAGTGATCTCTGAGATAAGGTGAGGTGGGCAGCTTTGTGGTTTAGGCTCTCCAGCTTTGCTGCCTTTTTCTTCTTGCATCAACATCACTTGCCTTGCAGACAGCTGTGGCTTCAGCTGGCAAAATGCAGGAGCAAACACAAGACTGCTGTGATCAGGAGCCAGGCCTGGATGCACACCTCATCCAGGTGGGGCTCTGGAGGATGGACGTGCTCTGGGCATTGCTCTGAACTACTGACCCACAGAGCCTTGAGCCCAGCCTGTGTTAAGAGCTTCTCCCATTCAGCACTGATGCTCCTATATTCTCACTTTAACATATTAAGTGAAATGCTGTGAAAATCACTTGATAAAGACCTTCCTGTTTCCATTTATCAGCTCTACATATCAGGCAGGATTATGGGAATATATTTTCCTTAGTATTTTTTAATGCTCTATAATGTGTTTCTTTTGGAAAAAATTGTATATATCATCCAAGACATCCCTTGGTATACTGCATATGGTGCACACACATATCAGATGTTTTATGAGGATGCTACAGCAAGCACTTGTTGATGATTCACTGCACAAGCACAGCCCTTATACATGTATCTTGTGTACCAAAACTCTCAAAAAAATGGAAAAACAAAATTCCTATAGAAAGACAAAATAGAGATTTGTTGCTTTAAAAAAAGTAATAGGATATTTTGTGAAATAACTCTCTGACTCTGAGAAGAATGTAATCCTCAAGGCTTTCTGGGAACAGAATGATGTATTTTGTAAAAGCAAATAACACGAAGGCTTGAATACACAGAGAGAAAAGGAGGAGCTAAAAGGAGAGATTCCTGGCATTGCAGCATGCTGTGGAAATGCCATGGCAATACAGAGGTAAAATGTAAAAGCCTAAGCTGGAAGTCACTGATGGTTCTGTATTAATTCTGTGATATAACAATAATGTATAGACCATTTGTTTAGATACCTATACAGGCAGAAAACTATTCAAGAAAAAAGCTTATAGAAAAGTTCTATTGTATTGTGTTTATTACTGCTTTTCATTATGATGTGTAAAGAAGTAAATTAAAAGAATATACTTCAAGATCCTTTGTCCTTTATTAATTCAGCTGTAGATCATTGATGTCCCAGTTACTAAAATTATTCTGAATTCTCTTAAGTCTGTAATGTAAATGAGAACTGCATTTGATGTATATTCTTTGATGTGAAATTTTCATATTTTATATGTATTTACCAAAATATATTAAAATAATGGTTTTGAAATCGCAACAGTAAATCCAAGGTGCCACTGTGCTTTGAGGCAAAAAGGTTACCAAAAAACCTTTTGTTTTTTACACTTAAAACCCTTAATTACCCTTTTCTCCAAAAGTGCTTGGAATTACTTAGAAACAGAGCATTTTTTGCCTTTTGGAGTAGCCATCTGAGCAGGAATTTGAAGCACTGCTTTGATCAGGACTGGCAACAGAAAGCACCTTTGTGTCACCCTTGGGTTTGTCCCTTCCAAGGGTAGCCACCTACCCTTGGACACTGTCCCACAGCTCTGCCCTGCAGGAGAAGGAGAAGGAGAAGGAGAAGGAGAAGGAGAAGGAGAAGGAGAAGGAGAAGGAGAAGGAGAAGGAGAAGGAGAAGGAGAAGGAGAAGGAGAAGGAGAAGGAGAAGGAGAAGGAGGAGAAGGAGCACAGCCTAAAAACCATCCTCAGAATCTGAAGTCCAAAGCCTGCGTGGACTTGGAGGAAGAGCTGTTGCTGGCTGGAGCTGGAGTCAGAAGGCCCCAAGGGAAGAGCTCCTTGGGGAGCAGGAAAGGAAGGGAGCTGCCTGTGCCAGCCCTTGGGAATGAAAAGTGTCTGTGTGCCTGCTTGTGGCTGGAGGTCGGAGGGCTGGGACGTGCCATTGAAAGGGTGGCCTTACAGTCTGGTAGGAAAAAATAGTACAGAAGAGGGTCTGGAGGGGCTGGGGTGATAAAAGCACAGCCCAAATAGCTGTCACACACAGCCTGGGGTCAGTCTGTGATGCTGGCAATGGTGGCATGGCTCAGCCTCTCACCCAGCCTATGAATCCCTCCTTTGCTCCTCACAGCATTTCCCTGACTAATATAATTTCATTTTTCACACTGGCTTGCATTTTAGGAACCACTGAACAAACTGGTTACATATCAGAGCTCTGTGAAATCCAAGCAGGGGATGTGGAGCTCAGCCCCTCCAGCTGCTAAAGCTAAAGCATGCACTCTCAGATAACACGGGCTGCCTCTTATCTGCCAGCAGATTCCTGGGCTTTGAAAAAATTCTGCCCTTGCCAGAATATGATTTACTGTGACATGACAACAGCTGATCTTATAAGCTTCCAACTAATATTGATGACTCCTAAAGCTATGAGTCCTGTGGCTTTTCTGCAGCCTTTTATGTAGTGCTTCCTGTTTCTATAGCCCTTGAGATCAAAACGTCATAGTTGCTTTTGACACTGCACCCTACTCACAAACATCCTATCTTTAATACATACCTATCCTCTTCGATTTTAGGACTAATGTTGCAAAGATGTTAAACATAAAGTTTCTGTTATTAAGTTTATGTAAGTGAGGACATCACGATAGCAGGTGCAAAATAACAAGAACAGGCAAATACAAAGGTTGGCCAGATTTGGTCTTCCTCTGACCTATTCCAAATAAAATAATGAAAGTTGAACTAATAAAAAATAAATGGTGATGAAAAAAGTGAGAAGAAATAAACTGTCTTAAAACTGAGACAATAATATCACAAATGCAAATGCCTTGTGAGGTGAACATTGTGGGTTTCAAGCAACACACTTGTGTGCATCTGTGAGCTGGTCTTTGCAGAAATCTGACTGTGGTTTTGCTGATGAGTTGTTTGACCTCACAACAACGATGTCTATAATGTTTGAAAGCTTGCTGGAAACAGGATGATGGCATTGAAATACATACAGTATTCCTCTTCACATCAGTTTCTTGCAGTGTGTTTCACCAATACACCAGTAGAGACTAGTCCTCAAAATCTTTCCTATTTTCTGATCATATTCAACTGAAATAGTACATTAAATATATATTTACATGAAGCAGCAGATTTGCACTGATGTTGTTTTTCCTTCAGTTTCCCTGGACACATTAATTTTTTACTCACTGTCTGTAATTGTTTGAACTGATTTTTTTTCTCCTTTCCTCCTCCTGCCACTTGCTCTAGACACATATTAATTTTCTCTATGTTTATAGTTGGTTTGCCGGAATAAAATGCATTCTGAGAAGCTGATTTAAGCAGCCCACCTAAAATTATATACTTTAAAGTGGAAAGGAGAATCCACAAGAATTAAGGCAAAAGGAGAAAAACCAAGAAATAGAACAACTAAAGTCTTCAAACAATTCCCATTGACTGTTTGCTCTAATAATAAAGAACCAACTACATAAAAAATGTATTTGCTGTCTTGCACATTATGGGAAATCAATCCTCCTTTTCCTCTAGTAATTAAAGCACTACTAACCTTACATGACAATTGGCACCAAAGCAAGCAGTGCACTAAGTAATAAGAAGGTTGTTAAAAACAAATTAGCTGCAGAATCAGCTTGGAAATCTCTACTGGGACAAGAGATAAAGAGGTTGGGATCCTGTGCTTTAGGGGTGGTTTCACCATAGTTCAGACTGAGTGGGAGTTACCACAGTCCCCTCCTTTCCCCCAGCATGCTGCAGTTTCCTCCCCCTCCCTTGTGCTGGCATTCATGTAATCCTGAAGTTGACTGATTTGTAGAGCTAAGATGGCAAAACACCATTCATTTCTTTATTGAAGAGTTAGTGATCTTCAGATTAAATCCCTTCTAGGACTGATGGGATGAATAGCACAGCACATGGGAAGGAGGCAGGACCGTGCACCCAGGAATAAGAATGAAGGAATGGTCTTAGAAGGTTAAGCTGTTATGAAAATACAGCTTTAGGCCATTTTCAATGGCTCATGTGTGAGTCTAGTGGCTCACTGCTTGCCTTAGGTGCACTGGATCAACATCTCCACCTCTCTCCATTGATTGTACACGGATGTACTGCAGGAAAAATTGCCTAAAACACAGGTGCAATTCAAATAGTACTGGATTTTGTCCCTGAATGGAATTCATCACTTCAGTGGCTCTGTGGTGCATGAGTCTACCCTCAGAACCTACAGGAAGATCAGCCTTACCTCCCAGCAAATTGGCAGCAAATACCAATTACCAATGAAATGTGATACAAACAAACAAACATCTGCTGGGTTTATGAGAGAAGTTCGAGAGCAGCCACCCAGAAACATCAGCCAACTCATTCTGAATCATGAAGCTGGATCAAATAGAAGCCACTGGTGTACTAGTGACAGAGATTAATTAGGAGGCAACTAAATTAATGTACCATTTTACATGAGTGGCTCATGTTATTTGAGTAACAAATATAAAATCTGGGTTCCTTAGAAAGCAAGGGCCAAACCCCTAGTGCCAGTTCAGGGAGGCCATGCAGACTCCATACCATTGACACTGATGGCCATGACTTTGTGAGGTTTCTAAATGCCACTGCTACTAAACCTTTAAACTTGAAAACACGTTTTGGTCTTTTCTTTTACTCAATTGTTTATGTTTTTAGAACTGGGACTGATTTAGGTAAATTAAAATTATCCCAAATCCTCTTACAGAGAGAAACAGCAGCTTAAGGTCTATTTAAGGTTTCCCTCCTTTCTTTTGCTTTCTGCTTCCTTTGCTGCTTTCTGACTTATAAAGTCATATATAAGAAACAGGTTAAAGTAAAATAATACATAAATACCTACATAGACATACTCAGCACATACATACTCAAACTGCTGACTTGCAGTGACAGTCGTCCTGCAGAATTTCAGTTGCTAACCATTCCAGATTTCATATTATGCATTCACAAGAGACTAACCTGACCTTGTAACAGTAAGCAAAGTAAGAGCAAAAACATTCCTGTCACACTATGTATATTGCTTGCCAAGTAGCTCTCTGAGGTGATATGTAGAAATGATTCCATAATAAGATAGTACAGAAATCACCATCTTATCTCTGGATCTGCTTTAGTTTTTCCGTGGGCATAAGCACTAAGCTCTGAGCTGGTGGGAAGAAAGTGTGTAGATCTACCACTGGTCTTTTGGATACAAATATATATCTTTTATACCTCTCCTTTACCATCACCCTTCTCCCTTCCCTCTGCTTTTTCCATAAAGTTCCCCTTAGGCATCCCTGATAACTCACAATTCAGATTTTCAAAAATCATGAGACTCAGCTAAATAAGAGTCCTAATATTTTCAATAATGAGATGCTTTAAAATAACAAACGTGAGAGGGTTTTTATTTTCTTTTATTTGCCCCTGAGGCTGTGGGTGTCATCTGCTGGCCCTGAGGTACGTGAGAGCTCTTGGTGGTCAAAATCCAGCCCAAACTGTCTGTTCTGAGGGAGCTCCTGTTCTTACTCACACCTCATCAGGATGATGCTACTTGAGCCTTCCCAGTTCCTCTTCCCACCAGGGTCCTCAAGGGAGGCATCTGCACCCTGACTGCTCTGAAGTCCTGCAAGCTTCTGAGAGGAGAAGGAGGGCCACCATGAAAATATCCTATGGGTCAAACAGGAGGGGAGAGGCCAGGACCCATTCTACAGGCTGATCCTTCCTCACTGGAAACCAAGCTAAACTGCATTTTACAAAAGGAAAAGCAGCAAAAGCAGGTCTCCACCTCTCGAGCTGCTTCAGGCTGTGCCCACTGATGCAATGCACATGCAGAGCAGCCACTGCAGCAGTGCCTGGTCCTTTGACAGCCCCAAGCCAGGCTCAGGATCCTAGAGCAGCATCAGCCTGAGCAAAGATGTTCCATTTTCCCTCGACTCCTCCCCTTCCCTGGCCACAAAACAAAGCAAAACAAAAGATACCCTGCAGAGAAGGATGGATGGATGGATGGATGATTTGGGTTGTTTTGTGTTTTTGCATTTAAATGAGAAGGAATAATTGGGGGAGGTGGGAGGGAGAAGAAACAATACTGAGGAGGATTAGTGATATTTGGGGCACATCTGTTGGAGAAATGAATTAGTCTGTGGATTCCAGAAATTATGAGCATGTTCTCAAGATGATATATGCTCAGCGTTGCACAATCACTGAACTTCATTCTCCTATGCAATTTCCACCAGTGCCAGCAAGAACAGAGCATAGACAAAAGTCACAACTGAATACCTGTGCTCTCTTCCTTGTGTATTTGTTGAGGATTTAAATTTCCCAGGCATCAAGTTTCTACTCTATCTACACCAGGCCACTCACCTTTCACCTTCCAGCCATGAGGCCAGAAAGGTATGAGCACCAGAAGTGCAACTGAGATTTATCACAAGTACTGGGATTTCTTTTTCCTGACAGCACCATGGTGGAGCAAGGAGCCAGATGCCAGTAAAATATTCTCCATTTAAGGAAACACCCAATTCTGAAGTCCACCTTATGGTCTGGCAAAAAGAAGAGGCAACTTATGATTTTACAGCCCATGGATTGGTGCCAATACCTCAAAAAAAAAAAGCCCCAGATTGTTTTGCAGAGGTGGGGCACATGCTCAATGGCAAACTCAGGAAGAGACATCTCTGTGTCAAACCTGGGCACTGGTGTCCTGCAGTGGGCAGAGGTGCACATCATGTGTCTGATTTCCCCCTGCTGCCTGCTCCCACAGCACCAGACAGAATCACCCCCAGGCTTTTGAGGAAATGCTGAGGAAAAGCACTTTTTTGGAATGCTTTAGATGTGGTGGAGGAGAAAAACCTATAGAATCACAGGATCATTTTGGTTGGAAAAGGCCTTTAGCATCCAAACCTTTATCCTTCCACACTTACTTAACAGCAAATTTTGCCCTATGGGGTCCAATGGGTAATATCTTAACATCTTACAATGGTTGCTATACTCTATAAATTATTGAGCCATTTATTGTAATGTACAGAGCCTTGCAAGGTGTCATCTCCTTCTGCATTTGACATGTAAGCTAAAGCTTTCAAGACTTTTTAGGTTCTGTCTCTCTCACAGAGCTAAACACAGTACAAATCTAATCAAAAATCAATTTTTTTTTCACACAAGAAAAAAGAAATGCACAAAAATTTCCAGGTATGTTGAACTCTGTGGCAGGTTTACATGTAAGACAATTCATCATAACGCAAATTGCAGTCATTTGGTGTAAGATATGGTGATGAAGCAATGTCTTTCAATAAAAGCCTAAGCTTTATCTCTGGATGTATTATCAGGGGGATAACATTATTATAGATGTCAAAGATAAACCTCAAACTAGATTATGCCATTGTGTCTGCAATTTGCATTATGACTTGGAATAAATCTCTTCCTAAAAATCCCACCTTAAAACTGGTGAAGAAGCTGGAGGTGTAAGAACAAAGCATCCCTTTGTTCACACATCCATTTACAGAGGAATATCCTTCCTTCCGTTTATTTTTAAGAGACACAGTCACCCTCTACCTTTACTATATATTCATCTAGTATTATATTTTGTTTTCTTGGCTCTCTGAGAGGCCCTTGATTCCTCTCCAGGAGTGTTACTCGAGGAGGGACACATGGAGGGAACCAAAAGCTGGGGTAGCCACCATGGTTGGCTGGACAGATTGTCTTTGGGACAACCTTTGCAGGCTGATCCATTTTTGCATCTCTGCAGGCACTTCAGCATGGGAACCACATGCCAGGCCCAGATCTCACCTCCTGCCACGGGCAGCAGTGAGATAGAAGAAGGGGACAGACTCATTGTGCTTCTGCTCAGATGACAAGAAAGATTATTTCATCCCACAGAGTTGCCATTTTTCCTGGCCACCAAATGCCACCACCAGCACCATTAACTCCATGAGGCTGCTGTTCCACAGGCTGTTTTGGCTTCACGCTGGGCTTTTCAAAGTACATTAAACTATTTATGTGAATGAGGAAAGCAAGCAAGGCGTGGTGGCAGTGGCAGGGGTGTGTGTGCAATAACATCTTTTATCAACAGGAACTCAGGAGCTGGAAAACCAGACACGCTTTCAGGCACCATCAGGCTTCCTGCTCACTTTCAGCCCCGTTTCCCTAAGCTGCTTTCCAGAGATCACCTAAGGGTTGTGATTCCTAGTTCCTAAATTGGTGGGCAAGAGCAAAAGTCTAGCACTTGTTTTTGATCAAGTTCAAAAAGGCAACACATCTGCAAATAACTGCCCTCAGAAAGAAAAAGAAAAATGAAGGCTAAAGAATATGCAGAAAAGAAGATCAGTGTCTCCCTTTCAAGGGCAAACATTGCTTTTTTCTTTAGGAGAGTCCAGCCCTTATTTCACTAAGATCCCACTTAATTTTCTCCATGTAACTGTGACAGACATGGTGATTCAGCTCACAGGAGACAACACACAGAAGAAGCCATCTCCCCTTGTGTCCACCAGCCCACTGGGACTGACTGCACTAACTCCACACATCTAAAGGCTGGTGAGAACCTGCATTTTGTCTTTTCCACAAACCAGAAATTTTCACAGGAAAATCTCACTCTCCCATTTTCTGTGTAATCCAATGCTATGGTAAAATCATGACAATTTAGAACCAGGCAGACCTCAAATCAAATCATGCCCCTTAACATCCCAGGTGGTCTCAGAAGCTCTGGTGGAAAAAGCATAATGGCCAATTAGTGAGAACAACTGAAGATAAGCCATAAAATATTAATAATGCAACAGAAAACTGTGCTTAAAGTCAATCTACTAATGTAAGTTCTTGTTAGGAAGCTAGGAGTTGAGAGCTCTTTATTTTATGTGAGAAGTATCAGCTTAAAAGAAAGGTATACCTAAAAGCACTGTCTGTCTTTACTGTGAATCATAGTTCAGTGGTTTAGCATCATGAGATAGGCAGCACTGGCAAAACAATCTGGTGCTCATCAAATTCTCACTGTTATACATGGAAAGAAAATTCTGAAAAAAAAAAAAAAATCAAAAATGCCCCTTTGCTTGTCAAATAAAAAGGATTAGGGTTAAAAAATAATCCCCTAGTCTTATGTTTTGGTGGCCTCAAAAATATTTAGTACACAGTGCAGGAACAGAAACTGAAAACAAAAAGCAACTTAATCAGGGTAACTGACTTTTCCTTAATGAGTCATGAAAAAGGAATTCTAATGTCACACACATCTTGCACAGAAAATCTCAAAATCCATGTATTTTTAAACCTACAGAACAGATGGAAATTCAGAAATTACTTTCTTAAAAAGTATTTTTAAATAGACTCATAAAAAATTAATCCAGACAGCTTTCACAGCTTGTACTTAACTCTGCTTACAGTAGTCCAGTGAATTAAAATTCAGCCTTTTTTGTTAAATACCATTCAATTTTAAAGTAAGCTTAAATGATTACCATCTTATTAGAGTTAATACACTTCATTGTGTCAATTAGAATGCGTTCACTTATTAATCTAAGCCATTAATCTTCATATCTTCATCTTTCTTAAAACATGCACATCAGTTGTGCTGACCCTTTGAAGCTGCCCTATCTAATTAAAACATGCTTTTTAATTACACTACACGAAAAAGTTAAAGGTCTCATGTGCTCCTCTGTGAAGAATTCGAAGTAAAGCATCTTCATGTTGGTTTTTAGGAGCTGAGAACTCGGAGTGGTGTCTGCTCTGGAAGCTGCCTTTCGGGGTCCCCGGGAGGAGCAGGGCTGGGATGCAGCCACTGAACCATGATGCTCTAAACAAAAGAGCATTTTGCAACAACAATGAACTTGTGGTTCCCACCACAACTGTAATTATCTTGATGTTCAAGGCCAAGTGCCTCAGTCTGGTGCTCAACTGTCGAAACTTTCAATCATCGTAACACAAAGAAGAGAGACACAAGAAACTATTTTATGCTTTTTTTTTTTTGCTTCCTAACGGGATATCATCTTGATACCCTCATCTCTGCACCTAACCATCCCTCCTGCCACTTTCCCATTGTTTATCCACTGATGAGAACAAAAATGTCTAAATTGGGAATTATAAATATATATACAGAAGTCCAACATGTTTTTTGTAATTCAGTCCTACTGCTTCCCAGTTTTGTTTCCCAGTTTTTTGTTTGCAGACAGGAGAAAAGGAGCCCCATTACCTTGATCCTTGGAAGCTAAACCTCTTTTGTGTTTTCGAAGATCTAGAAGATTTCACTTCAGATGTTCTGGAATTTTTTTTTTTGTTTGTTTTCACCTCTGTTCTGCTGTGAACACTGTGAGGGGATTTTCAGAACATAAGGTATACTGGAAAAAAGTACTATCTTGTTATGATTTTATCTTCTGCACAAATAACTTATAGGCAAATATTTGGGGTTTTCTCCTCCTTTCTCTCCTTTTTTGTTATCTGATTTGTTCTCAGTGAGAAAAAGCCATGACCACTTAAGGGCAGTGTAACATATGGGTTAGTTTGGGTAGTCACTTAAGGAGTAGTCTAATATACAGGTTGTTTTGACATTTAGCAAGTGTATGTTTGAGCAAGAAGAATGCACTTGTGCAGCTTAAAAATTTATCCAGCTAACCTTTTTGAAATTAAACAATGGCGGGGAAACCCCCCCCCCAAATCTTACATTACACAAGGCTCAACTTGGCTAAATTAATGAAAACACAATTGTAAATTACGGTCACAGATAATTTGCTGTTGTTTAATAAAATGCTATTTAAAATATTTTAATGAAAACAAACCTTCATGTGTGTAATTTCTGTCAGACCACTGATCTGCAATGCATATATATGATCACAATTATGACAGTGTGTGGGAATTTAACTGCATCAGTGAGGAGTGGTTTTACATGTACCTATAAAATTATAATATCAAATACCTCCATTTTGATTAATTATGCTTCACTTCCCACCTTTTTTTTTAATTTTAGTTTTACTAATGATGATAAGAAAATGCTCTATAACAAAGGTTTTCAAAAAGCCTGGGAGAACTGTGGCTCCCATTTAGGTGTGGTAACAGAAATACCATCAATATAAAACCAGGAAAATAATTCAAGAAACTGCTCAAAATTGGCAAAGCAGTCATCATACACAATGAAATACAATAAAAGTGATTTCACACGTGCTACAATAAACGGAATCCTGAAATTGGAGCAGTCTGTTGCTAACCAAGATGCCAATAGGAAACCCGAGGTATCCACTGTGTATCTCTGTCACTGGACACCACTGATAAGCTCATACTTGCAGCACATTTCCTTGCCAAGGGGTGGGAAGAGAGGTCAGGTGGCAGAGGCAGCAGGTACCCATGCCAGGTTACCTGCTTGCCTTGCTCACACAAAGCCAGCTGCAGCAAACAGGAGCTTAGCTGGGCACGGGGTCAGGGTCACAAGTGTTATTTTCACAACAGGTATTTCATGGAATTCGACTTGGAAAAAAAAGAGACTGAACCAATGTTAGCCATGGTAGAGGGGTTGGACTAGCTGATCTTCAGAGGGCCCTTCCAACCCCAAACATCCTGAGGTTATACCTGGCATCCTCAGGTCATACCTGAGGTTATATACCTGGTTATATACACCTGGTTATATCAGGTATATATAACCTTATATATAAGGTTATATATACCTGATATAACCTTATCCTGAGGTTATATCAGGGCTAGATACTAAACACCTGCACTGTAGGAGAGCTGGGGCAGCACTTGGCCCACAGCTGCAACCCTGTCCCACAACAGTCTGTGCTTGCAGGGCTTGACTTCATACTGTACAGCCCACAACCAAAAACCTGCCTTCTCTCCATATTCCAACATGATCTCATGGACACCAAGGGCATTAAGAGCCAGCAAGTGTAAAAATGTAAATGAATGGAACCATCCTGAGACAGGTTATCTGGTTACTGAATTTTAGCTACATGCTACTTTTACTTTTTTAAATTTGTCTGTTTGTTTGTTTGGTTTTTGGTTTTTTTTTGTTTTTGTTATCCAAATCTGGGGAGAAAGTGTAAGATCAGTCACAGACTCTTCAGCTGACGAATGAGGGGAGTGACTAAATGAAGGGAAGAAGAAGCCAGCCCCACAGCTGTCTTATAGAGAAGAAAAAGAAGATAAGCAGTAATCAGTAAGGAGGATTTCCTAGACACTGAACTGTTTGGAAAAGCTGAATTCATAAGTATATTGGAGATTAATTACTGAGGTAGCTCCTGAAGCCAAAGCTAAGTGATTACCTTGGTGTGTGATCTGCTACTTGCTTCTACAAAGCATCATGCCTCCACTGCAGGAGCACCCAGGAAGAACATGAGTCCTGTCAAATAATTCTAAAACTAATTTAAAAAAACCCAAACACAACATTAATTCTGTAGCTAGGCTTCCACATGACAGCAAAGGACTTTGACCAGTGCACATATTTCCATGGGCAAGGAAGACACAAGGCTCCAGATGAGGCATGTGAACCCCCAGCACTTGCAGCAGGTCAGCTGAAGCAAAGACCATTCCACATGCAGCACTTTGGGGTGGGGGCAAAGAGGGTTTGGACATGACTGAGAAAACTGTGGAACTTTAAACAGTACCTAGTTTATGCACATCAGGATGAGGGCAATGCAATAAAACTCTTTGGCTGGGTTTAAGCAAAAGCATAGCAGATTGCTGTGAAGGCTGCAGGCCATGTACAGCATTTGAGAACTAAACTGTCAACAAATACACCACAGTAATCCAATTAGCAAAGGCTTTTTGCATCCTGACAAGTGAGCGTAGGTTGAAGATTAGCTGAAGGACACATCCTCCAGATAAAAACCCACTTAGAGAAATGGTAGGCCAGTGAGTCCTGCAAATCTCATATCAACTCCTGATTTGCAACATTCATCTCCTGCGACTTGGTGACACACATGGACAGGGATATAATCAACAGAAATATGACAGTAATAGACTTTAGGATTTGACTGAAATAGTTTACTCTGTTTTAATTGTTTCACTTATCTTCTGGAGGAAACAGTCATGCAGTTGTTATATCTGGGCCACTGGGCCACTGCAGGATCACTGGGATCCAGCCATAAGGCTGTGGTGTGCTGGCCTCATCCCTGCATGTGTGAACAGCAAACCTGGCCACAAAAAGAAACAAGGACCTGTTTTAACACGCACAGCAAATCTCAGAGTTAAACACACCAGGTGAGTGGGCATACGGACTTTGGCTGAGAATCTATGTCAGGAAAGAAATGTCTTTCACATGGATCCCCCCCAGGTTTCCAGCCATGGGCAGCCCAGGAATGGCTCTTCCTCAGCTGCTCTTGACTTGCTTTTGATGCAGCCCAGGACACAATTGACCTCCTGGGCTGTAGGAGCACATTGCCAGCTCATGTCCAGCCCTGCATCCATGAGCAAGGTGGATGAGTTCTTCCTCAGAGCTCATCCCTCAGACCATGCTGATGCCAGGGGTGCAGGACCTTGCTCTTGGTCTTCTTAAACCCCATGAAATTCCCATGGGCCCATTTCTTGAGCTTGTCCAGCTCCCTTTGGATGGCATCCCATCCTTCAGGTCAAATGCACCACTCAGCTTGACATCATCTGAGAAATTCTGTAGATCATGTGCTCAATCTCTTTGTCTATGTCATTGATGAAGATAATAAATAACAATAATGGTAGCTTTTTCCAGCTTTTACACCAGTCATGCTCTGAGAAGTTGTTTGGAGGACTTAACCTCTGCTGTAAGCACTTGGGGGCTTGGAAGGGGCTGGGAGGAAACAGAGGAACCTGGCTGTATACAGCCATGTCTACACCAACAGAGATCCCTGCTTATTCAGCAAAGGCAGAAAAGGGCTGATGAAACACAGAAAGTTGAAGATGGATGGAAAAGGGACATCAGCCAAGGAGTACTAATTGTAAGGATGAATCAAGCAAACAATTATTTCTCTTTCCATCAGATGTGAAAAGAGAGTCAGGTACATAGCAATCAAAGGGAAGGGGTGATGCTGTTATGAAGACCTAGTTTCACTACAAGCATCAGAATAATGGCATGGCATAGCACTGCTGAAAAGGAAAAAAAGTTTAGAAAAATGTCTAAACCTTCAACACTGTCCAGACCTTCACTGGGATGTAATCACCCTCCACAAGCTTTTTCACAGTATTGCCATACAGAAACTGCAAGGTAAGGCAACCAGGTATGCTACTTGGGGCACTGAGAAACAATAAAAATTAGCACTATTCTTCAATTTTTTTTCCTGAAGCCCAAAATCAGCAGGAAAACTTCATAAAAACCCATTAGGAGTTCAAATACTGCAAATCATCCAGCACTCTAATAACTGTAATTGTATTTAAACTCTTAAAATTGACTATATGTTTCTTAGAGTATTAGACCTTGTTAGGTTTTTTATCTCTTTAATATGTAAAGAGATAAAAAATAAAAGAGATACCTGGTATCCAGTAACATAACTGAAGAACTAGACTAAAAGATACTGTTAAGGCAGCAATGATACAAAACATTTCAATATCTTCATTGTGTTCCCTTAATATTTGAATTAAGTATCAGAGAGATGACCCAGGAAGCTGTCACATGGCAAGGACAATGTCCCTACATTCATGGCAGTGTTTGTGAATGACAAAATTTCTTGTTTGGTGTTTTGTATTAAAGAAAAACTTGGTCATAGCTGCTTAAAAGTCCCACGGGGCTGTAAGGATAACCTTTGTTCATAGTTGCTGTCACAAAACCACAGCCTTTCATAAGCTAAACAAGGAGTTAAAGATGCAGTGGGGAAGGAATCAAATTTAGATTTGCTGTAAAGGATTTGGCTGTTACACACCTGTGATCCCACCAAGCTGCAGAAGTGAAACTGAGCGTGGAATTTCAGACCCTCTTGCACAAGATAAAACACTCATTATGACTACTGTGGCTGCCTGAAAGCTGAAATTCCCTGAAACAAATCTCTGTGGCCTGAAAAAAGAGAATCTGGTATCAGAGTGAGTTGAGAAATTACTATCTGAAGAATGGATATAAGTAAAGATAAAGCAGAAGATATCCTCACATTCACTTTTATGTTCTGTTTGCAAGAGCCAGACACTGAGAACCTTCTAAGCAATATGATTAGGAACTTCTGGCAGGATGCTGAGAAAGCAGCTCTAATTACCTTCTCATGACACAAAGTTTAAATTCATAGCAGGCACATTAGATGTCATGATTCCTCATGTCAATATGGTATCACAACTACAAATTAGGAGGGAAAAAAGTGTAACAGGCAAAAGATCTCTAATTGCTGTATTTGATTACTAGAATGATTTACAACCACGCAAGATTTCTCTTCTCTCTGAAGTGAAATCCAAGGAGAGATGCAAAGGATATGGGAAATTCCCTGATGATCTTTTCCCCCTAAAAACTGCTCTTTGCTAGGGGTTGCATAGCAAAGGAGGCAGAGAGAATGTGATAATGCTAAGGAGAACTGTGGGAACATTAAATCTCTCCTTTATTTCAGGAGTTGGTGTGTTTGGTTTTTTGGGGTTTTTTTTTCCATTACAGCACTTTTGTTCTGTGTAAATTAAATTCTGCTTTTTGGGAACATGACCATAGAGGAGAGCAGTCTTGGTGGCTGCTGAGCAGGAGGACCAAAAGAATAGCACTGGAGGAGGCACCCACCCATGGCAGGGCAGGAACAGTGGGAATTCATACCCAAAAAGGTGCTGCCTTATGGCCACAGTGCTGTGCTCTGTAGGAGGCACCAGGATGGGGCTGGAAGTACAACTCATGCAGGAGCTGCTGTGGCATCCATGCCCCCAAAACTGGTGTGGATGACATGATGCATTTGAACTTCAGGGGGTTGCTCCCTGGGGAGTACAGACAATTCCACCTAGGAAGTGTCTAGGCCTTCACCTATAGCTCATCTCAGCTGCTTCTGCAGAGCTCAAAGATACATGAAGCTGGAAAAATTATAGAGGCTTCATATAGTGTTCAATAAATTTGTTTGCTTAACTAAAATTACATCCTTTAACCTTCAGTCATGCAAACAGCTCTCTGCCATCAATGGCACAACTATTAGTTGTCCACCTTGTTCACTTCTCTACATTCATTTGTATATAAAGAAATTAAAGAGGTTGTAAGTCTGAAAAAAAAAAGGATTAAAAATATATGTACTTCCTCATTCACCTCCTTACATCACAGGAAGTGAAGTTAATTCCAAATCACCCCAGCCTACCCAGTAATCAGGTTTCAGAAATACCTTGCAGAAGCTCAGTTTACCTTTGCACCCGTAACAGAAGACTCCTGAAGACAGAGAAACTTTCATCATGTATAAATGACTAACAATTACATCAAACCAAATGGAGGGCTTCAAAGCAGGGTGGAAAAATGGAGGGAAATTCCATCCTATTAAGATAGGACATAATTGTCTCATACAGGAAATAAACACTATATTTTTAGCAGGTGAACAGTCAGATAGAATCAGTACAGGCTTATGATTGTGTAGTGATTTCTCATCAAATTGCAGCCTATCTCCCCAAAGAGATGACAGATCTTAGAATTTTCTTATAATTATTTTTCTATATAGGCTCTTAATTGGGAAATGGAAACACGAGAACTCCCAAAGCAGGCTGCATTTCATAGACTATTACCATTCATATTTCATCTTTATTAAAAGATTAGTAAGTACCTCATACTGGTATGTTGCTACACTAAGTTAGTACCATGACAAAATTACAGTAATACCTGAATCTTCCAACCTTCAGACTTAGAAATTCTCTTCTCATTCCAATTTATGGCCACGGCATTCCTTGAGCCAACACACACTGCTGCCATTGAAACCAGCCTATGCTAGTTACATATCAAATAGACAGAAAATCTGGATTGTTGTAAACAATAAATTCACATCCAAGCTGAAAACACAGTGTCACAATTAACAGATGTAAACTGAACTTGCAAATGGACATGAATGTATTTTAAGAAAGTATTAAAATAATAGGTGAAATACCAGTACTTAAAGGAGATTGGGACAAAATTCAATAATGCACCTTCATGAAATATTTCTGGTAATAGATTTCTTGTTGGTAACATTTTCAACCTTGCTCTGTAAAGGGGATGAAAATCAATGAACTAATGGCCACCATATGTGGGTAGATGTTTGGGTTTGATGAACAGAACATTGTTCTGCCACATGGAAGGGATAGGCATCAAAGTAACTTCAACCAAGCACAGAACAGATACTAAATTTCTACTGCATTCATTCAGTAATAAAACAGAAATATTCCAACAATATTTGTATCAATTTTTGGGATCAGGTATTCCAGAGACATCTTTATCATGGTTGGAAGTGTTTTTCCCTGGCCAATCTGAATGTGATCAAACTGTCCTTCCAAAGGAGAAAGTGTTTCACTCAAGTGTAGTTAACTCTGAAACCTAAAGACAGCAAAGCTGTAAGCAGTGCTCACTCCTTAACTTCTGACCACTCTAATATCCTGGCAGCAGGACAGTTAAAAATTAACTCAACAACTATGCACTGAAAATAGACTTACAGATCAAATCTTGCTTTGTGTGTGAATAATGTGGTGCTTCTCTTCTAAATATGTACTGTGTTTGGTCTGACTACAGCATTAAGTATTAAACACGTTCATCAATTATTAATATAAGCTTATTATCTTTCATTTTAAAAGTATATTTAGCCTTTTTTTTTTTCTGAAGATTTCTGGCAAGCAATTCTAAAAATGTGATGGAATGCATGTCATTCCAAAACTAAGACACGGATGTATTAACTTCATTTTTATGCATAGCTTGGGTTAATGAATCTTGCTACTTCTAAGCACTTCTATTTACAGTACAATAGTATACATAAGTTGAAATGAAATCTACTGACCATAAAATCTATTCTGTGATGCCCAATTCTGTGTGTATTGTGTATTTACGGATAATGTCTTTAAAATGTATTTCAGTGTGGAATTAATTCATGAGAAGCTTGGTAGGAAATAACTCAATGAACACCAAATACTCCTATCTCTCACAGTTGTGTTCAGGGTTTCTCCCACCAGGCAAAAAATTTGTCCCCATCTTCTTAGAAGGTCCTGCTGCCCCAAGCCCTGCGTAAATTGGAGGGAGCATCTCCTGTCCCCAGTTCCTTTGCTGCCATGTCCCTGCTCACCAACTCCTGGCTCCTTCCACAGTCACATTTTTGATGACAGCCCTGAGGCAAAAGCCAGAGACCGTGAAGGAAAACCCTTCCATCTCGAGGGCTGGATCCACATCAACCAGATTTTTTTTCCATCGGAATTTAAATAATTTATGTTTTCAATTTTTTATCACTTCAGGAGTGAGAGGCAGTGTTGGGAACCAACCCCCTCTCCTTCAGCCCTTGTTTGCAGGGGTCACAGCAGACATTGCTGAGCTGTCAGTGTAAATTATAGCTGGCAGCACGTCAGTGCACAACACTTAAATGCGTGTGCAATTTCAAATACATAAATAATCCCACTGACTTTACTGAATCACCTGAAAACATTCACCTAATGTTCTTTCGTAACTTCTCAGGAGTATTTGAGAAGCAGCACTTTGATCTTTATTAGCTGTCAAGTCCATGATGAGGCAAAGTACGTTCCTCACTGGGCTGTGGAGACAGGCCTGGAAGCAGCTACCTCCTTCTGGAGTTTTATCTGAACATTTACAAACCAGAGCTGACTTAGAGCATTTCCATTAAGTGTGTATTATTGCAGCTTTTTGGGAACAAGAACAATCCTACTGCTCCGTGCTGGCTGATGGCCAAGGGCTGGGGAGTTCCTACCGAGGCTGTGCACCACCCACACTATGCCTTGGGATGGGTTTACATGCAAACCCAGGAACTGGGAGTTATGTCCCACTGTCACTGTTGGGGACACGAAAGAACGAAGTAGGCAGCAGGAGGTCAAGCAGGAAAGCTCTCTACTTTATTTTCTGACTCTATCTTAAATTCTTTCTACAAGCAGGCCAAAGATTGGCTACACAGGTAGTCACCTCTTCAACCTTGTTGGTGAACATCACCATCCATCAATTATCCTCCTCCTCCCAGGGGAGAAATATGTAAACAATTCTAAAAATATACGTAGTTTACTTGAAGCTGCATGAGAACAAATGCACACAGTGAAAAGCAGGCAAACTTGAGGCAACATCCCACCTTTTTCCTTCCAGACAGAAGAAATATGTTTGCATAAAGCATTTTGAGCAGAAATTCACACCGTGCAAATCCCTTCAGCAGCTGACAGACTCCCTGCATGACCTGGAGCAAGGCATGGCTCCTACCACTGCACACACACACAGAGACAGGAGACTCACCCCAAGTGACACTTCTCCTGACTGGAAGACAGCGTCTTCCTCCCTCTGACTAAGAACGCCAGCAATTTCAGCTCGACACAGAGCTGACGGTCTACAACACATAAATCATGGGCCAAAGAGAAGATAAGCACATACCCGTGTAGTCCTCGTGGCAGTCACAGGTGTATCCCCCCTCTCGGCTGCGGCAGAGCCCGTTGCTGCCGCAGGGGTTGGAGTAGCACAGGTCAATCTCTGTCTCACAGTAGTCCCCCGTGAAGCCGGGCGGGCAGCGGCACCGCAGCCCGTTGATGGGGTGGATGGGGCGGAACAGCACCGTGTTGGAGCTGATGAATGGGGCCGAGCTGTCAAACTTGAGGACGGAGACACACTTCATGTAGTTCTCGCAGGGCTCGCGCAGGCAGATGTTGTCGTCGAAGGGCAGCACCCTCTGCGTCGAAATGGTGGTCAGCAGCGTCCTGTTGAGGTAGATCTGCTCCTGCAGGTCCTCGGAGGGGAAGAACTTGTTTCGGATGCCACCAGGGAGCAAGGCTGAGAAGGTCACGTTGAGGATATTGGAGCTGACATCCGTGTCGTTTTGGATGTTGAAAACGAAGATGCCGTCCTTGGCGGTGGAGAGCACAGTTGCCACGCCCTCCACAAAGAGGGCCAGCAGGGGAGAAAGGAACCTCTCCTGGGACATGTTCTCCAGCCGCACCGTGATGCTGTTGGTGAGCATGTCGTCGGTGATGATGGTGACACGTAGGGTGCACACTGCAGTGACACTGTGAACACCATCTGCAGGGAAGAGAGAAAAAAACAGGGATGTCAGAGAGCAGGTTTCAACCTATGCACAAGGAGGCTCCCACAGTCTCCTGAAAACGAAACAGACTCACAAGGCAGTCAGTTCAGGGCACTGGGATGAGAGAGGGAAATGCACTCACCTTCTGCAGTTATTACCATTGTCTTTTCTCAGGAAAACAAAATTTAATTTCTTAAGAGCTGTAACTCAAAGGACCCGAGACATCTCAGAGGCCAGAACATCTGGAGAAGATCTCAGGCAAATAACTAGCAAGGATTGGTGTGGAAACAGTCTGAGGGCTCTATGATGGCCAAGGGAAACCAAAAGGAAGGGGACTCTCATGACAGTGTCTGCTAGTCTACAACTGGTGCTGGGAAGCTGCTGCTTTTCACAGCACAATACCAAAATTATCTTCTTCAGGTGTGGCCTCAGGCTAAAGTAGCCAGAACTCTGCACAGACAGAAAACTAGGACCAGAGCTTCAGATATAAGTCATCTAAGGAAACAAATCTTCATGGTTAAGTGCTGGAACTTCTTCATTTCTCACATATAACTTCTTAAAAAAACAAAAATGGATATGAGAAAAAAATTTAAATAAAATACGCCTGTAGTGAAAAGCAGACATTTAAAAACTCTTCCATTTTATCCTTCCTTTAAGGCATTTCTGATCCTGCTGTGGCTGTTCTGCAATAAAACCCATAATTATAAAAATATAGCACTAATACCTGACACTGGACTGAGAGATGCCACTGTAAAATTTCAGTACACCCTGAGGCTTACAGTAGTGCTGTGAATGTTCAAACTCTAGATTATTCTGTCATTACAGAAAATCATTATGACACAGTGCCTGCTAAATTTAATCCAACCTCAATGCAAGTGCAGAATGGGAAGTTGCGTCATCACTGAAATCAAATCACTTACTTTAAATCTTTCTCCTTGCTAACATTAGGGACTCATTAAAATACAGATTGTATTGCAGAAAATATGATTAGCATTAGAGCAGCATCTAGAAATCCCAGATGAGATCAAGAGTGGCTTCCGATAGGAAATGTTCCTTCTGGAAGATGTCATAGTGTAAACAAACAACTTTAAATGGGCATGAGTTCATCTCATGAGAGAGATTAATTGGTTTCAGTGGCCAATATGAGACCCAGAGTGGGGTTAAGAATGAAGCCCAGTTTCCTTAGGCCACAGCTCAATGTCACAGCCTTGGTCTGAAGTATCCCAGTGATAATAATTACATAAATAACCTGCTATTAAGCCTGATTTCAATTAAACCACAAGGTGTGTGCAGAAATGGATTTTGAGTCACATCAACGTAAAATCGCATCAGGAACGGCATTTAAATCAATCAGTGTGAATCAATCAGCACAGACTGCTGTTAGAATGCCATTTTGCTAAGTTTTGTTATCTCAAAGTGTAACTTTATGACCTGTTATGGTCATGCAGAAATAGAACAGAAAAAATCAGAATGATTTCTTTCCTACTCACTGTCACCACTTAATCTCAAGTGCAGTTTTGTCTTAAAAAGAAATTGTTGGAAGATTTTCCCTCCAGTTTTACAGCAGCAATATAGTAAATCACAGCAGCTTAATTAACAAAATGGCTTTTGACTCCCTCCTCCTATCAAGTTGTCTGTAAAAGCTCAGCTGTTGACTTTTCCCCATTGAAGCAACTTTTATGCAAATAGAAAAATCTCTTCTTCTGTGTCCTGCTTTAATTGCTGTCTGGCTAAAACAAATCAGCCAGGAGGGGTCATTGTCTGGAGTGTTCTGTTTGACTTCTCCCAGGTAACAAGAGACAAGAGGAAATGGCCCCAGGTTGCTCCAGAGGAGGTTTAGATTAGGTATGAGGAAGAATGTCTCCACCAAAAGGGTGCTCAGGCATTGGAACAGGCAGCCCAGGGAAGTGGTGGAGTCACCATTCCTGGAGGTGTTTAAAAGATGTGTAGGTGTGGCCCTCAGGGACGTGGTTAAAAGGTGGGCATGGCAAGGCTGGATCTATGGTTGGACTCAATGATCCTAAAGGTCCTTTCCAAAATAAACAATTCTGTGAGTCTATGTGCCCATCACAGAAGCTCACAACCCAGCTTTCATTTTCTCCCAAGTTTGCAAAAATCTTTATCTTCTCTCCCTTAGACTCATTCTAGAAATGTATAACCTCAGCTTCCATCAAGACCCAAAGCAACCTTTACAAAGATTAGTAGCCAAAATCCTCATTGCAACTCCTTCTACACAGTCTGTGGATTGCTGGCCAACAGACAATACAGGATAGCAGTATTTTCATAAATGACATCCTCAGACTAGTTTACCCATGTCTATCATTTGCACAGCTCATTCCCCATGAAAACTATTCATGTTTTTTTTTTTCCTAAAGCAATTGACATTTGCCTATTTGTCCCATAGGCTGCCTGAACGATTTTGCTATTTGTTGCACAATATGCTACAGAAGTTCTCCCATACCAGCCAGAATGCTGGACAATGGGTCCTTTTTTTAGGAAAACACTATGATCTGTAGCCCATGGTATGTATAGTAAGAAGACAAAATACGATCCACTGTCTGACAATGCAGTAGAGTCTACAAACTGTCATAATCAATATCAACTGTCACAATACCCAAGAGCTTCCCAGCATTCACAACAGCTATTCTGACACAGTTAATAAATCACTGGAAAAAGCCTGGTGTCAGATACCACACAGCCTCCTTGTTCCACGAGCAGCACAAAAGAAAACTGGGCACAGACATATAGCTGCAAAATGAAGTGGTGTTTTAAAAGCCAACCCAGCTTTGTGCAACCCTGTTGCAGAGCATTAAAATAAAAAGAGAGTAAAAAAGGAGCAGAGCATGTGTACTATAGGCAACAAAAGAATGGCACAGCTATAGAGCTGGCTGGACAAGCGCCTCTTTCATATCACCAGTTAGGCTGAGAGCAGCATCACAGGATCTGATCATCTATTCATTCAGAAACTCAAGGAAAGTTGAAACAATCTGTGGTTTTATGAGACCAAATTAGTATCTATCCTACTTTCAACAGACAACATTCGCTTTGAGGTTGGGAACAAGTACGATAAAAAAGTGGATTTTTTTGGTCTTTTCTGGGAAATTACTTAAGCCCTAAATACCCAGTAATGTATGTTTTTTGAGATGTACAGTTGAAACACTCCATGAATGTTTAAAATGTTTCCTGCCAGAAATGCCAGATAATTATCATTAGGAAGTACTATTTTGAGGAGTGGCAATACTATTTTGTGTGGCCTTCAGTGTTTGGGATGCCCACCATATGCAGCTACCAATCTGCTAAAAAGGCTCAAACCATCTGAGTTTGCAAAGGTCTTATGACACAGCTGTAAGAAGTCCCTATCATGTTATGGCAGGTGCAAGATGGTTTCAGTCAGGGGTGTGAAACAACCTTCGAGTTTCTACACTGGAAAATTCTGGCTACACTTTACTCTTTGGAGGAGATCGTGGAACAGATGAGTGCACACACATTCCCCAGGCTTAGCTGTCACCATCTTGTAGGGCTTCAGCAAACCAGCTGGATGCAGGAGTCTTCCTGAAGGAGCTCTGAACACTCAGATCATGCTGGCAGATGGGATGTGCAGGCATCCTGCAAAGAGCAATTTGAGCAGACAGCCTGGATCTTAGCAGCCCAAGCCCGCCTGGACAGCCTGGAAAGGGAAACACGGGACAGACCAAAGGGAAAAATAAGGATTCAACCAATCCTTTTGTTGGCTTGACTCCTAATTCCCTGTACCAATGGCTTTTGTCACTTTGTCCTCAAGTTTTTCTTCCATAAAATAGGGATAAATAGCACTTAATGTGTACACTGTGAAGTACAAATGATGTACAGAGGGTACAGATGATGAAACGGTGAGACACTGGGGTAACAAAAGCAACACAAATGTCCCTAAGAAATCATAAAAGGTTCTTTTAAGAGCTGTGGCAGCCAAGTTTATCAAAAACAAGGTGGAAAGATTAAAATAAGAGTCTTAATGTCTCACAGACCCATGAAAGAACAAAGAGAATTCTGAACAGCCTGGTGGCTACACCAAAAATGTCTTCATTACAAATGTGGTCCCTGCACACTGAATTTTTATTCTGGCAATATTATTCTATGTATAATTTCCACAAAAGTGCCCTCTAGAAGGTGGATATCAAAGCAGACTGTTGTCTTTTAAATCATTGTCACTGCTGAAGAGGAGAATTAAAACTAGAATTACTAATCTTCATCCTTCATCAAAGTAATGAAAAGATCTAATAGCAAACACATACCCTGATGCATTACAAAGTAAAGAGAAAATAAGAAAGGCTGATGAAAGCCTGACACTCTCTGAAATACATTAATTACTAGAAAATTGACTAAATAGGCATTGTTTCACTATTACCTTTACTTTACAACAAACCTTATCAAATCTGATACTTTAATCTCAGCTTTCTATCTTCTGGCAGTCCATAAACCAAAGAATTTTATTATCTAGAAATGTAAACACAGCAAAGTTTAACTGAAATGCATATTTGGCAATGGCAGCACCTGGCCAGAAAGGTTCTTTTGTTTCTTTTTTGCAGAAATAAAATAATTAACACTTCTTTTTAGCTTATTACATGCAAAGGTTTTAGTACCAATTTTGAAAGCTGCATACTTTACACAAATACTTTAGCATCAGAGCTTTCTTTCACAGATACACCACCCCAAACCCATTCTAATTTTGCTTTATAACACATCTGGAAATACCAGATGTCAGTCTTTAGGACAGTCATGAAAAATCCTTGGCTAGCAATCCACAGGTTCAAATAACCTCTTGTTCTTCCCAAATCATAAGAAGCAACCGTGGCCATGGGTAGCAGCCATTGCTGGCTAACAGGCCTTGGAATGATCAAAGGAGCATCCCCATTGCTTCCAGCCATGTCTGTCCATGTGGGAGTTAACACACACCCAGTGCAGCACTAAACCTGGAATTACTGATGAGGATGCCGTGTTTTTAGTGTCCTCTCCACTGCTTGGGTGGTAGTGGCACATCAGCAGCAGAAATGAATACTGCAGGCAATGCTTGGCTGGCTGAGCAGGGCTGGCACCCAAACCACACTTCCCACTGAGCAAACAGCAGTAAAAAATCAGCAGGTGTCAATAAAAGTGAGACAGAGTGCACAGTCCTGCACTGAGCTTTAGTTTGCCTCAGAGAATCTGCCAGCATTGCAGGGCTGACTCCTTTCCTTGCATTGTGCTTCTACCACCATGGAAGCAGATCTAAAATGCATAAAATATCAGTGTGCTAATATTGTCCCTTCCAAATCATAGCTGTAGGCACTTCAAAGCTTCACTTCCATGAGTAGAAATAAGAAGTCTATGAACACCCTTAAGATAAACTCCTTAAAATATCTTCTGTGTTATGGAAAAGTTCAGAAGCTTATAATGCAAAGAAAATATCCTGAAAGAAAATGAACTGCACAGAAAATGGCAGGTGGAAACTTAAGTAAGATTCCTTGCTGAAACACCAGGAAAACATGATCAGAATGGAAAAGGAAAATGGGCATAATTGTGAATTTACAGATACCCCATCTCAGGGTTTTCCCAGTTGGCAAGCAGCCTCACTGGGGAAGTGTTTCAGGATAGAAAGTGTCTATGAGCCCAGTTTTAGTGTCCCCTCAGGGCACCCTAGAAAAGGAAGCAGGGGATGGTTTTGGTCTTAGCTTTCAACAGACAAGAGCAATGTCCAGTGGCAAATATTCTTTCTGCGTCCCTAAAGAGTCTCTGTTTTGTAGCAGGGACAGCTCAAACTGTAAAGGCCTCTTTTGTTAGAGAAAAGTGATGTTAAATGGTACAGTAACAGAAAAGTAATATCCTTGAAAAAAACATTCCACCACTTTCTTTGTAAAAACATAAATACATTGTGTATAATACCCTATTATTTCTTAGACAGGCACTAATGAATTCTGTCAAAGCCTCACTTTCCTTGGAATTGGAAACACTGCTGATGAGCAGTTCTGTCATTACGTCACGTCGGATGCAACTACAGGGAGATGACTGTCCTTGGCCACATGAAGCTTAAGTTATTGATTTTGTCCCTTTGTTTCAGGCTGCCAGTCAGCTCCCTGCATTTAGGAGCACTGACTGCCAACACAAGCTGTTGGCTTTGGAAACAATATATAAAAATAACTATCTATTATCCACACAATGCCAAAGGTTCATGTTGGAACCACTGCTCTGAAGAATGTCAAAGTCCAGATCTGCTCCCAAGCCCATTACACCAACAGGAAGATTCTCATTGACTTCAGTGGGCCTCACTCCTTGCCAAAATTTGGCCTAGAGCCTAATTCCTAGAGTCACTGCCAATGCACTCACACAGAACTTCACTCCCAACCCTGCAGCCTCAAAAAAGAACAGTCTGCCCAGGAAATGGCTCTGAAAAATCAGAAGGAAAACATGAGGGATGAGCAGGGCAAGCATGTGGACACTAGAAACATGCCACATGGACTGCACCTCCTGAGTTATAAAGGTGGTAAAGGTTTTCCTAAAATCAGGTGTCTGAATGTGAACCTCAACATCTCTCAATTTCCAGGAAGGATGAGCAGCTGCAGCAGATGCTCTGTTTTGAAAACATTGGCCAACGTTGCCCAGCATCATTTGGAGGAAAGCAGGTTTGGAGCACTCAGAGGAAGAGGGAAGACAAGGATGTGCTACCTGGTGTTACAGGGGTATTTTAGATTAAAGGGTGAGGCAGACCAGGAGGCAGCTGAGGTACATGGTGAATGCAAATGCCTTGGCATACCCTGTCCTGACTGAGCTGCAAGGAAGGGGAAAGTCCTGGCTAAGACATGTCTTTAGGAGAAAAGAAGGTATCTGGAATTAACCACAGCAAGACTGGCAGACTGAGGGAAGACAAGCAGTAGTCCACACTGGCAAGGTGACTGTGCCAGTGACCAGCCCTCCTTAAACCAGCATTAACCACATTACCTCCAGCACCTTCCTGCTGCCACTGTGGCAACTCAGAGCACCCCAGGGGTCTGTCACAGGCCACCCAGGCCGTGGGGTATGCACCTGGGTCATGGCTATGCCAGGCTGTGCCTTGTCACTGCACTGTCCCACGGCAGCATCAGCCACATCCCACCTGTGAAATGATGTCAGGGTCATTGCAAGCAATGGATCCCAAGAAGTGTGTTCAGACACTTCCAGGAAAAGCCACCTCTTCTGCTCACAGGCTGCAAGCACTCTTAATTTCAAGTCAAACCTTAATGTACTTCTTTCTGCAAAGAAAATGAGGATCTGGGACACCTGTGGAAAGTGGGCAGTGGCACCTGGGGCTCTCACCCCACAGTTCCCTCAGCAGCAATGGCTGTACCAAGCTAAATCAAACAGCTAAAAATATCCAGATTGTGGGAGGATAAATTGTGCATAAAGCAACTGTGAATGCCCAACGTGCATAAGAGAGAAAAACAAACCAATTTTGGCATCATTATCTTTAATGTAGCCTGTGCTGTTCAGGATTATTTACTTTGTACACAATACTGAAAAGAAAAAGAGCATATTTCAGTCTGCAGCATGAACAGGGAATTAAGAACAAATTGATGCCAACTGGATTGCTCAACATTGTACAAGATTGCTGTTCTGAAACCAGCACCTGCAAGCTGAGAATTTTGAAATGTTAATTGGGTTGATAACACTAGTCTGGGGGAACATTTCCGGAGGGTAGGAGGTAAAGCAAGTTGGATCTGCTGGCAGGAATAAGCACTCTTGAATTCTAACTGCAGCAAGGCTGAAGATACATCTAATTTCCTTGAACACCTTCCCACAGAATCACTTCTTGCTTTTCAGGTACCTGGTGCTCATGGGCCATAGCTTCTCCAGGGGATGAGATGCAGGCAGGGGATGCTGACAGGGATGCAGGAGCAACAGGTTGAACAAGGAAACAAGTCCCTTGTCCTGAGCAGAAAGCATGAGTAGAAGAGATTTGGGATACTTAGAGGGAAGCATGATATGTGGGAAGATAGCATGCTAACAACCAGCTCCTTACAGACTATTGAACTAAAGAGATTTTCCTCCTAGCTAAAATGTAAAGCAATTTTCCTTCTGGGCTCTGCACATCTCCCTGTACCTCAGCTGGTTTTCCTTGTGAGCAAAGACTGGCCAGACTCCTCTGCCCAGCTGCACACAGCAGTGGGGCTGGTTCCCCACCTGCACATCCTGCCCTGGGCCATGCCAGCCCCTGTGGGGTGTACAGCCCAGGAGCCCTGTCCCACTGCTCCTCCACGGCCAGCTGCAGATTCACAATGCAGATTCCAGACTCCTCCTGAAGACAAGGATTTCCATTTAATGCTAATGTCCATGGAAACGGTGCATCTTACAGCACTCATCTGACCTGTTCAGCTGAAAAACCCCACTCCAGATAAACCGGATAAATTCACAGACTGACTTGCTGGGGGCTCCAGCGCCTCCCATAAATCTTCATCTTGTTTCATGTATAATCAAAACTATTGCCTAATTACTGCAATAATTTTCTCTGAACTTTAAAGGGAGAGGGGTTTAATGTCATTCACATTTTCATTCTAATTAAATGCAAAGCTAAACGTTGTCAGCCAGAAGATAGTTTCCCAGCAGACTGGCATGGCTTGCAGCCTCATCTCTGCAGCAGTGGTGGCTGCAGTGGTGGTTGCAGTGGTGGTTGCAGTGGTGGCTGCAGTGGCTTGGGTCAGCTGTAACCAGTGATATACAGGAGTCAAAAATCCACGACAGCACTGGACAAACAACTACAGTCATGGGATGTTCCAGCATTAAATCTCCTTTCAGACCATGGTGTTCAAGTCAATGATGCATTTTATACAGAGGACATAAGAGCAGCGTGTTCACCCCGTGATGCTTTTACGTCACTTACCCCACTTCAAAAGGGACATCCCCTGTGTGGGGTGCCTGGCTGTGCTGCTGCGGGGACAACCTAGGGGTCACCACAAAAGCCTCCATTCTCCTCACAGCCACACATGCCCTGCAAACACTTTTACTCACTGTGTCTGATTAAAGCAAGAACTTTCCCAAGCAAGCCAGAGCTCTATTCAAATCTCTCTCTTTGCAGTTCCAAAGCAGGAATGGATGAAAACTGTTTTGAGGATGGCAAGGGTGAGGTGGGAAGAACTGGGGTGGGGACCTGGGAGTTTCAAAACTGGGAGCAGTGATAAGGAAATTGCTTCTCTGCCTCACTGTTTGCACCTATACTGCATATTAGTACCCTCAAAGGTACCCTTTCAAAACAGCATGAGCAAAATGAAATCTATCAGGTTTATTTTTCTAAATGTCTCCATGTTCCCATGTTGCTTTTGCCTGGAGATAGGCTCTGCTCCTTGCTGTGACCCACAGTGAAATCACTGTGGGGTGATGGGGGCACTTCCTGCTGGTTCAGGTTTGCTATCTTGAGTGGAAAAAACCAGAAGGGAACAATGAAAGAAAGACAACAGTTGCGTTTCTCTGATGTCATTTCTGTTTACAGACAAGCTTTCAAAACAGTTATGTATCAACTGGAAGTTATTGATATATGGGGTGATGCAGACTTGCTCAGCTGTCTGAAACAGGAAAACCACCACAAAATTCAGCTGTAGTAGCCCAACAGGTTGATGACTGTGCTCATGTACTATGGAGGTCCAGCTTGGGGAAATAAGAGGGTTCTTAGGCATATGGGCACTTCTTGGTTTTGGTTTTCTGTGGTTTCTGTCATCCTAAGGCATTTGCAAATTAATACAAGGTAAAAACAGAGGGCTATCTCTCAGGGACAGGGCAAGCATAATGGCTACATGTCATCTTCCACATGCACTGGGCACAGGAAAAGTTGCTTCAGCTACTCCTTCTGCCCCAGACTCAAACATGAGGGACCCACATAAATGAGGTAACACTCTCAGGCTGCTTCAGTTCTCAAATTTTTTGATGGGAGCAATGATGGGGTGTGGATGTCCCACCTGCAGCACACATGTTCAAAAGGAAAGGTTTCAGAGACTTTATAACTCTCCCTTCCTCTCTCAAGCTCAATTCATGTTTAAGAAATTTTAATAAGAAGTAGATGAAATTCAAGAGAAGAGATAGGGTCCATCATGGTCCATCTGCTGGGATCTGACAAAAAAATACACCCATCTCCCACAGCCTCAAAAATTTAGACTTTCAACTAGCTTAATTCCATTAAAAATCCCCAGAAAGAAAATATTCAACAAAATATCATGCTTTCCTTCATTTTTTTGGTTTCAAAGGGAATAGATTTTCCTTTCTCTTACTAGATTTTCAGCTGAAAAAGACCAGTTTAGCTGGTCTTTTCTGTTAACTGAGGTCTGCTGACTTAAGCAGAGTAAGAAGCAAATAAGCAAATCAGAAACTTGAGGAAATAAATTTAAGCAAATAAGAAATGTAAATGTAAAAAAATTTGCTTGCATCATGTCATTAAAGAAGTAAGAACACAAAGACAAAATAAACAGGGAAAACTGCTCTCACCGAAGTTTCACAGTTTTGGGAAAGACTCACCAGGCACTGGGAATATTTATAGGGAAAACGCCGTGCACTTTGTCTGGACTCTCTGTTGATAGGCGACCTACACAATCTTCTAAAAATGTAATGCAAAAACAACCCCCTTTTGATTAACTAACCACCTCCACATCACTGGCCACTGGCAGTGAGATCATGGTGGGTTTGGCTGCATGGTCAGCTGAGATTATTCTTGGACCCCTGCCGTTAAAACTAGAATGCTGGACAAGAATCAAAAGAGACAAGGCACTTGTTTCCTGTTTCTACAGTACTGAACCTGCAGTGGGTATTTTACTCCCCAAAACTTTTCCAAAGACAAAAGCAGCCACCCATATAAAATGTGGAGGATGCAGGAGCTGGACTGCTGTTGGGAAGCCGAGGCAGAGAAAGGGCAGGTCAGGTTATGACAGATGAGAGTGGGTAACACAGTGACTGGGAGCCCCTGGTGAAACACAGAAACTACCCTGATCTCCAGAAATGATACTGCAATCTCAAATGCCTATCTAAGGATTCCTATTCAGCTGAACTGTAGAAATGACGTTGTAAGTGCATGATTCACTTCTTTAAGAATCAGATAAGGTTTTCTGCCAGACACTTTGTAAGACACAGATCTGGAGCAAAATTTTACATTCTAGGACTAATGCAAGACTATCCAACAAATTCCATAAGGAAAAGATTTTCTTTAAAGGAATTTACTATAATGGATAAACAGAGAAAAAAAAAATTGTGCTCTGGACACATTGATCTTAGCACAGCATCATCAGGGCATCACCAGGAGTGTGCCAGGCTGGGCTCTGCCAAGCAGTCACATGTTTCTGGCTAAGGGCAGGGTGACTGTGTCTTTATCTTCTGGGTGATGGTTCTTTCCTTCCTACTCTGCCAAATTTGCAGATAATCCAGGTGTGTTGTATCTGGTGAGACCGGCAACAAATTCAACAGCAAACAGAGCCTTACCAGCAGAGCATGTGCCCATCACAAAGCAGGGCAGGATGACTCCCTGTGACACCTGCATCATGGACAGCACGAAGTTTTTCCAGTTCAGTGAGAATTAATTCACCATTTCCAAGTGTCCCTTTGAAACTAATGCTCCCACCAGATCACTGGACATCTTAACATATGTAGAAAAGCCTTCTCTTTCAACCTAAACAGAATTTCCAGGTGTAGAAGAGGACACACAGAGTGAAAAATGGATATATGATGATCTTAATGGTGCCATGGAAGCAGCACTTTTCAACTAGCATGGACTAAACTACCCATGGAAAAAAAAAACATTTTGTTGTACATTGAATTTTCCCAGGGCAGTTTGTATATTCTAAAAGAATACAAGATACATAAAGAATTAATGCATCCCCTTCATTATAGTACCAGTAGGTTCCTATTTATATCTTTAAAGGCATTATTTTTCATTGTTTTAGTTATGTTTTTTGTGAAAAAATATAAAATACTGAGCATATGTAAAATATACTCAAAAACTGTCACCATTAAAGTTGGGCCTAAAAATGTAAATAACTCTGAAAATCTTCATTTTAGGAATCCCTACCCCTATAACCTCACTGACCTCAGCACAGCCTGAGTATTACAGGACTGCTGGACATGAAGCTTCAGCCTGAGCTCTGAGACTCCTTTGGTACCACATCAAGAATGTTCAGCTTCCTGAGAAACCACTGAGTCACAAGGATGAAATTTCACCAAGCATTAGTAGAAGTTCATCCTATCAGCTTTCTATAAAACATACCAAACTCCTGTGTCCTCCATTTGTGTGCATGCAATATGAGATAAATGTTATCCTCAAGAGAATATAAATATTCATTTTATTTTTAAAATATAGTTAATAAAATTTAGTAGTACACAATGTGAAAAGCAGGATTTTTCCATGCAAAGACCTTATCTGAATTCCTGCAGGATGCTTCATACTGTGGAATCACTTCCCAAGAGCTCAGACAATTGCTGAAGTTTAACTAATAGAAAGCATTAGTGTTTCAGTGTCCAGAGCACATCTTTTCACCACCTGAGCTCTGAGGTCAGCTGAACAGACAGTAAATCAGCTCTTTGGACCATGCCTTTGAGTCCAGACATTAATTCTCTCTCTCCACTTATAAAATTAGGCTTATGCTATGGCTCAACTCAATGAAAAAGTCCTCAGAAGAAAAATGTATTTTAGCTATTTTTAAATTTCCTCAGTTTTCAAAAATCTCTTTAGTCCTGTTTATATTTAGTCTGATATTTCTCTATTCAAACAGTGCTGAGCATCTTTATGAAAGAGATTCCTAAATGCAGAAAAACCACTCAGTTTTAACACCTGCAGTCATTGTACTGCATTAATAAGCCCAAAAAACATCCTAAGTGGGAAAGATTCCCTCCTTCTCTCCACAGGGTCTTCCAGAACCCTCCTTCTGCTTCCCAGTGTGCAGGAAACCTGCTGATCCCTGAGGTGGGTCCTGAGACAGCCAAATCCTACCCTTAGTGGTCCACAGCTGCAGGACCTCACAGCACTGCCTGAAGCACTTATTTCCATGAATGTCTCACAAGTGGGCTCATGCAAAAGGGAACTAGAGCTTCAGTATTTGCATGCAAAGAAGTATTTCTCTCTGGATGTGACAGCTGGTAATGGGGAGAAAGGCAAAGCAGCTGTAACCCAGATCAGGAGGTTTGTAGGGCTGTCAGAGTGCCCGTGCAGCACGGGAAGCAGCAGTTCAACACAGCCCAATAAAAGTGGAAAGAACAGCAAAAATTCACATAAATATGTGCCAGGCAAGGGAGAGCTTCAGCACACTCCAGGCCAGAGGGAGCACAGGCAGGAGGCTGGGTGGGGGCAGCCTGGTGACCAGTGGCAAAGCCCAGCTGTCACCCAGCCCAGCTCCACAATTTGTCACACAGACGTCGTTCTTCCTGCCAGAAAACTCAGAGCAAGATGCACATGGAAGTGTCAAGGCAGGTCACTGCAATGTCTGGAGAAAGCATCAAGTGGATAAACATTTCTACCAGAAATCTTCTAAAGGAGTAGAACTTCTTGATCTCCAGCTCAGGCTGATTCCTGTGGATGCTAACAAGAAGTGGATACAGCTCTTCCTCCATCACCCCTAGAAGAACAGAGAATTGTCCCAGAGAAGCTGGCTTTTACTCCTCTATTTTTTTTTCTTCCTGTGTTCCCAGGAAAAACAAACTGCTGCATTTGTAACTACAAGCACATGGAGGTAGAAAAGGACAGCTCACATGGGCATTCTACTCTGAGCAGTGATGCAGAAGCAAACTCCAAGAGTGCATTTCATGGTGGAAAACTGTTCATGGGCATGAAGCCCATGGGGTGAGGTGAGTTTGGTCAGACTCAAGCTTTTGTGAACTCTAACTTCATTACACTAAAATTTAAAAGTGCTTGCCCAGTTGAAAAACATATCTTCAATTTTGGTTCCACTAAAAAAAGAGAAAGATCTTCTATTTAAGGAGGGCTGTAAAATTAAAGCAAAAAATCATTAAAATTTTAGGATGGATAGATGCATAATTAAAACAAAACAAAACCAAAATAACCCATGAAAATTTCAAAGAGTGTTCAAGCTCAGAATAAGATATTCCAATCCTGAAAAGATTACCAATTTGTCTTTATGTCCTTTTTAGAGACCTGTTTGGCAAAGAGGACATTTCACAGTCTCCTCTTACAGAAATCCAATGCCATGCTCTGCTCCAGGACTGCTGCTGGCTGTGTGTTTAGTGGATAAACCCTTTCACATTTGTCTTTGAGAGAGGCTCTTGTGCACAGGAAGCTGTGCTGTGACACCAGGCTCCTGTGCTCTTTAAAACAGCTCAAGCTCTGTAAATGACCTCTCTCTACTTGCTTCCTCAGTTGGCTCAAGACATCTCCTACATGTTGTTTCTCCAACAGTAACCTGAGGCTTCAGAAAATGCTGTAACAGGTGGTCAAAGCTAAGTCAGCACCCAGAAAAAGGAAACATTTTAATATTACCTACCTGATACACCTTTTTGTCTTTAGATGTGTACACTCATAGTCAGAATTTAGGGGGTTTTTGTGGAGGTCCATGACTCATACCCAGACAGTACTCAAGGCCAATAAATATGATATTATAATTTCTTAAAATACAGCTTCATTTAACATCTGCTACATTTTACTGACTGAGTCACCTGGAAAGCACAGGGTACTCTGGAGATCATGGAAGTACAGAGGGGCTCCTTAGGTCTTTGAGTGCATCTTGTATCTCTCTTTCACTGTTTTTATTTGCCAATCAAGTAATGATATTTCTGTAATTGCTTTAAAGTACTGAGCTCACTCGGTTCATGCTGTGCACTGCTGTGCAAGGCAAGGGATTTGAATAATTATACTGTCCCAGAAAATACCAAACCAAAATCCCAAGGCATCAGCAGAAGCTGAGAAATGTCAAAAGAAATAATGTGGCAGCAAAAAGGTCATATGAGCATGAAACAGACTATTTCTCTATTGTCACTTACCACTGTAAAATAAATTGGGTGCTTCCCTCTCCTCTTTCCAAGCACAAAGTAACACACTTAGCAGTACTGAGCTCAAAACAGTCTCTACCCAAAGCAGCAAAGCAACTGCTGTGCTCTGAAACACCTTTGGTGTATTGGAGTTATTTTGGGCACCAGGAGGCAGAAACTGGCCAAATCACTTAAAAAAGACTGAACTGCTTGAAATAAAGACCTGGGAATCCACCTCTTAATACGCCATTGCTCTAATTTCTCTTCTTAAAGCATTTGCACCAGTAATCAGAGGTGATCACTGAGCTCCATCCTGCACCTTTAATTAAAGTCTGTTTCTGAAAGCCCTGTCTAGAGAGACTAATCCCTCTCTACTCGGCTGCTAAACTTGCACAGCAGGGCAAAGAGGCAGATGTATGTTTGAGGAGGTGAACAGGCATCCCAAAATGTCACAAAACATCTACTGATACTTAAGCCAGCTACTTCAAATGCAAATTGCCAACCCTCAGTAAAGAAGTGGGCAGAGAAGCACATGCAGGGGAAAACCATGAATGCAGATATGAAAACTACAAGGGTGGCTACATACTAGTTTTTGTTTGGTACTATCAGTGTGGGCTCAGGTCCTGTCAGCCCTTGCCTAAAGCTGATGCTTCTGCTGGAGCAGATGCAGGGAGCTTGCAAAGAAAACTGTAGGAAATCCTCCCTCAGAGCTCAAAGGGGCCAGGAAAGAGAGCTGTCACATCAACAAAACCAAATATAGTCCTCAAAGCAGTAGTGTGGTGGCTCATAGGATCCTCATGAGGTAAGGAATAACATCAGAGAGCTACTGTTCTGCTGTAGGCATGGCATATCAGGATTTCCACATCACTAAGGTCACTCTGCAACCTTTACTTGTGGTGCATTGCCACTTACCCTCTGCTCTTTCAGCACAGCATCAGATTTACCCTCCAATTCATGTCCTCTCAGTGTCTGTCCCTTTTCCCACCTTCCAGAGTGACCACAAAGTCCTCCCTCTGTTTCTCACTATAAAGTTCTCTCCTCTGAAGCACCGATGGAAACTGCCCTGCTGTGATGGCAGGTGACAGCAGGTGCAAGAGGCTGCAGCCACTGATGCCTTCTTCACATGTTCACGTGGCTAAGGGAAGGTCTCAATGACAAATGTAGGTGCAAATGTACAGAGACAAATGGCCTCACCCTGAGTGAGCCTGGCAAACTTTCACCATCTCTTTTTTCAGCCCCAAGGGCTGCCTGTTTTCAGTGTTCCTACACCTGGCTCTGGGTCTCAGCAGGCTGCTAAAATGCAATGAGATAACAGTAACAGAGCAATGATATCTCTTGCAGAAAAGGATTTATGGTCCTGGGGCATATGTTTGTGGAGAATTTACTGTGTGGGCTTAGAGCCTGCTCAGACTGACTGAGCCTCAGCTCCTGCAGAGACCAGTGCATGGAAGGGACACACGTAACCCAAAACTCCTCTAACTCACAGGCAAGAAACAAACAGGAGCCAAAGCCTGGAGACAGAGAGATGACCCAAGTGACCGTGGCTGGTATTTCACAGTGAGGAGCCAAAACCTGGCTGTCTGTAACAAAGAGAACGGGATGTGATGTTACCTTCTGGGAGTTCAGGATGGGATTAATACAATAAACATATGGAGGGCAGATCAGCTCAAGAATACCAGGGAATCTTCCGAGTCAGTATTTTCAAGTGAAAACTCATGAGAAGGGCAGCAGGGAAGTCAGTGCTTAATAGGATCACGTCAGAAATGTGTGATGAGAAAAGCCAAGAAGAAGGCCCCTCTGGCAGCTGCTCTGGTACCCACTGCAGGTCAGCAGAGATTGCACAGCATCTGAGGGATGCAGGAGCATCACAGAAATGAACCTGCAGTGGCAGGGCTCACGGGTGCTCTCTTCAATGGAAGGTTTGTACTAAGATTAAAAGGCCTTAAGCAAAGAGGGTGCTAACCTCCCTGTGTTCTCAACTGAGAGTTCAGAAGAGCTTCAAGATAAGTGCAAAACACCAGAGGAGGCACTTGGGTTAGAGGTCTCAGTACAGGCTCCAGCATAGTGTAAAAAAGAAAAAAAAAATGTTTTTGTAACTTCCTAAATATACATTCTTGCTTCTCAATTGTACACCACAATATACATCACAAGAAGCCAAGCCACACATGGCACACTGATGGCTGGTGTTTGCCTCCACTGCTGACAGGCCCCCAGTGGGTAAATATCTTCTTAACACAGACATACCTCTCAGGTCTGTGTAATCTGGGTTTTCTGCAAGCCTGGGGAAATCCTGAATATGTAACTCTGCAAAGACAACTCCCTTCTCCTTTTTGTGGCTTAAAGAAACCCTGAAAAGTCAAAATGCTTATTTAAAAAGTGAAATATAAGTGCTTGGTGACACCTTCATTGATGTGCACACACACAGTGTAGAGGGTATGGGAAAGAAGTGAGCTATGCAAAAATGTTAATAAATGATGCAATTTGTGACCTAGGCAACATCCCCAAACAGGGAACAATGATTCTTGGACTAGCAATGGAGAGTGAGAATGGAGGCAGAAGGGTGGGTGATGCAATGCTAGATGTTGCTAACAAAAACCCATATGACAATGAAGAAAATAAGGAGGTAAAACATTATGGGAGTGAATAAATGGGACAAACCCAAAGCAGCTCTAAGAGGAAACCAAAGTTAGACATCAGGAACAGACCACAGCACAATATGAACTTGCTTGGCTTTTCACACCTTGTAAAGAGGTAGGGAATTTTAACACACTATGCTAGATTCTGCTAGCAGATCTATAGAACAGCTCTGTGATACAGAAACAGTAGAAACTAAGTACAAGAAAAGAGACTTCAGACGACTTAAGAATTAAAGGAACGATTAGCTGGTAATGCAACATGTGGCAGTTTAGTGCTAGTAATGAGCAAATACAGCAGTCAGCATAGCTAAAAATGATTTGCCAAATACAAGTAAATTGTTAATTCTAGTAATGCTTCCATCTGCAGGATACGGACATGACAGAAGCCAACTTAACCCAACATGAACTTCTCTTTACATATTGCACTTTGATATATTGCACTCTCTATATATATTGCACTTTTCTTAATATAGATTAGTTACTGATAAAAAGTATACATGATAGAAGTGGAATATCTTCAGAGTGGTTTTACTGGAATCACAGAAGTAACTTCCAGCCCGCCTGGACTTGAGTGATGCTCACAGCGTGTTGAGTTCACAAGTGCTGCTGTGCCAATCTAAATGGGCGCACCTCAACTCTTACCTCCTTCCTCTCCTTCCATCCCTCTCCCTGTCCCCCCTGCCGGCGTGGGACTGGCTCCCAGCACTCCATGAAGTCACCTGGATCAGGCACATTCAGCATTTCAAGCCGGGGCTCCCAGCCAGTTTTCCAGCTGAGCCAGATGCCTGTCCTGCAGCCAGGGCTGCTGCTCCCCAGCCCTGGCCCCTCGAGTACCAGTTTGTTCAGCTCAATTAAACAGTCCCCTGTCAATGTGGGAAAAGACAAGCTTTCCCTTCCAGTGAGTGACAGAGATGGAAGCTCCTGTATTTATTATGTTCAGGCTGGTTTCAGAAGGACATACGCCTCTGTTTAGTCTGGTGACATCTTGACAGGCACCAAATGATGTTTGGGGATTTTACAAGCAGGAAATACTTGGTTTCTCTCCTTGATACCTTTGTTACAAAAAGCTACAAAGTGGTTCATGTTCAACTCCAGAAACACTAGAACTTCTAGTTAATCTATTGACATATTGATGAAAGTAAAAATAGATGACGTTTTAACAAGTGGGTATTTACAGTACTTCTGAATCTTCCCTAAAGTCTCCTCTTGAGCCACCTGATAACACCTTCAGATTTTAAGCTCCATTTCACCAATAAAGGATACTTTAAAATTATTTTAAATCAAATGCCAGCCATCCAGAAGGCTCCATCCAACAGGCACCTCATCCTTGACAAACGCACCCTGCTGTAATCCTCCTGCTGCAGCACAGCAGCTCTGTCCTCATCTGCTGTCCTCAACCATGAGAAACCTTCTTCCATCCCTCCTCCAACTGACACACTCAAGAGCCTGTTCCTCTTGACACTATTGCCCCAGAGGGAAAAAAAATTACAAACATCGGCTTACTAGCTGGAAATGGTTTAAGTGTACTCCTCCTCCTTGCAGAGCTGAGAGTGAGGAGCTGAAAGGTGATGTGCGTGAGAGTTCCTTTGATAAGAGGCCAAGAAGTGACATGAACAAGATAATCAGGCCTTCAAACCAGACATGCACATCTGGGACAACTATCTCCAGCTTCCATCTGACAAGAGAATTATGCTGCTAATAAGAGTCTTTCACATCAGGTTGAGTGCTCCGGCAAAAGAAAAAAATTAAATTAGTTTAATTGAGCTTCTCTCTGGCTCTTAGTGGTGTCTAAAACACCGACTCATGCCGTGCAAGAAGGGGTGGGATTTTGCTACAAGGCTTTTGCCATGGGTAAATGAAATCCCAGTTTGGTCCTCTGGGACCTTTTGCACTAAAACTCCAACTACAGTAATTTTGGGTGCAAAGAAAGTGGCCTCTCAGACACAACTGCTGAACCGGCCATGAACCATCCAAAAAGCCAAGCCCTGCACATTGATCTCCAGCTTCCCATGGTGAGGGAGAGCAGGGCTGTCCCCCACCACACAGGGTGGGACTGTTCTCAGCACCCTGTGTGGTGCAGGGTACCACACACCGTGAGGATACCACCAAAGGCATGGCACAACACCTCTTGCCCAGTGCTATATCCAGCCACGGGAGTGTCCAGCTGGGCCTCACACCACGCTCCTGCCTGGTGGACTCTGTGGGAGTGGTGAGCTGTGTGACACAAGAGCAGAAGCATATGAAACATCTGGCCCCAGCTCATGTTGGCAGGGAAGGAGGGTCGGCCTCCAGAGCGCAGACCGCGTCTGTCGGGAAATGCGCTAACTCCGAAAGAATGAGCAGCTCGGCTCCTGGTGGTTGATGTCAGCTGCTCCTGACTTCTCTTGCCTCAGGTGAGTTGATTCATGTGTTTTATAGACATGAAGCATGAAGTATGAAAGATGCTATTGCTCCTTCAAGATTCTCACAGGCTGCAGCTTCCACCCTGGTCCTGGTTTTGCCTCCTTACCAATAGTGCTGAACCACAGCTCTGCAACCCAATACAACCAGTTTTTGAGAAGATCAGGTCGAGGTCATTCGTTATCTGACCCTTATTTTCTTTCTCCTGAATCCAACTAGCCACACCTCTGAGCACACAAGATCATCAGCAAAAAACTGAACACAGACTAGGCTTCTGCTTTCAACTCTTTCCCTGATCTGGTTCTCCTTGTCTCCCCGCCTTTGTTTTTTTCTCACCAGTCTGGTGTGGGTAATGAAGACAGAATATGCATTTTGCCTCCAGCAAGAGTTTTTTTAGTTCAGATCAGCTGCCTCTGACTGGAGTAAATAATTCTGGTTCAAGAATGAGATGCAATGCACAGCAAACTGAAATAAGGAAAACTTGGTAAATTTACTGGCTGCTTCAAGGACAGACTCTGCCCTGACCCTTTGTTGCCTGCAGCAGCTCTGGTGTTTGACATACTGCTGCTCTCCCACAAAGAGCAAGACCATACATGCACCTACAGCTGCTCCAGAGGTTGATTTGGGGCTGAGACACACAAATGTCCGTGCTGCTGGAGACAGCCAGAGTCCTCCACACTGACCCAGTGAAGGTGACAGCTCTGTAGGAGGCCTGGCAGGACACTTTGTGCCTGCTGGGACACCCCACCTAGCCTGCATGGCAGCTGAAATCACTGCAGCCTCGCCGGAGGAAAGCCAGAATTTGGGTGAAACCCATTAATACCAGCCTAGCAATTAACAACCCACAGCTCTCAGTACAAGAAAATCAACTACTGCGCCATTTGAAGTGTAGCACATGTACATACATGAAAATACTCAAAGGGAGCTTCAAAAGATAGGCTGGGGAGAGAAAGAGGAGGAGGAGCTGGAGATGCTGAGTGCTGCCCAGAATAGGAGCCTACAGCAGTTTTTGTCTCATTGCTTTTGCCAGTTGCCTTTCATAAACAACGTTTGGGAGAAAAAGCCTCCATAAATGTCAACAATTGTAGTTCATTAAATGATCCACGACCTATTTGTAAACCAACTAAATTTCTTAATTATATTTGCCTTCAGATGGTAAGAACTACTCAGAAAACTGGTAGCTTTTGTGAAGCTACAGGAGAGCAAATTACCAGCTTCCGACACCCTCCGAACAGCTCAGCAACTTCTGGCACAAGCTCATTCAAGGAGGAGGATAGAAAAAAAGAAGACGTTTGTGAGAAAGAATGTCTATCATCTGTTATTGCTGCATTTCTCCCAAGCAGAGCAAACAGCCGAGCTCAGGTAAAGCTCAGACACAGAGCACGCCTTCCGAGGGCGCTGAGGAGGGATAAAATGCAGCTGATTAACTTGTATAGACTAGCATTTAGAAGGTCTTAGCAATATTTTAGAACACGCTGGGAGAAGCACATCAATCTGTCTCCACTAGACTAATGCTGGTTAGCTCAGGGGTCTGCAGCCTTTCAAAGCCTGGCACCCAGGGGAGTTCTTCCTCCTTGCATTAGAGACAACCTTTGCCAAGAGAAATTAAGCTGGAGAAGCTGCTTCTGCAAAGGGTGACATGCTGCACATCCAGGGGTCCATAGAACCACCAGGCAAGCCAGTGGCACCCTGCTCCTGATAAATTTTATTAACATTAGCCTGTATTTCTTAATTCCTCATTTTATTCAATGCAGGCTTATTTTACAGGACACACAGAGAATTAGCACTGAAAGACTTCTTAAAAGCAAAATTATTTAACTAAGAACTAAAAAATATTAATGAGCTGACCTTCTGGCCCCAAATTAAAGTTTACCTCACAAATTAAAGAATAATAAGACAAGCAAAATAATGCCTTCACGGAACATAGCAATTAAGCAATTTAAACAATAGAAAAATGCACTGGACATATTTCAACCGAAGATGGGAACAGCAATGTAACACCCTTTCCTGTATAAAGGTCATTTCATTTGCCACCCCAGCTTATTTGGCTGATCATCATAATTTTACCATTCATTTTTACAGTATATAAAAAAGGATTTAAAAAGAGAAAACACAGAGATTTTTCATCTAGTCCACAGCACACAGTTAATTACTATTAAGAGTTTCACTGCGTTCCTCCATTGGCACTCACTCCAACAGCTGAGTCTGGGCTGCTCAGCTCCTTTCCACTCCAGCACTGAACTTTGCTAACATGGCCCACATACAAGTGTCCCCAGGCAGGGCACAGGGTCACTGCAGGTGTCCCCAGGCAGGGCACAGGGTCACTGCAGCAGCAGCTCCCACTCTACTGCCCAGCCATCCCCTGCCCCACCCTGTGCCTGATGCTGCCCACCCATGGACTCCTGAGCACCACCTCCACTGACACCTCCTGGAGCACCCCCAAAAGTCTGCAAAAGCAATGGTTGTGGTTTTTGAGCCACCAGACTGAGCACCAAAGTGCCACCTGAACAACATGTGTTAAATTGAAAGCACTGTGCAGCTTCCAAAGTGCACCAGAGGATCTCTCTGTGCTGTTTTGGAGACCAGTGATTCAGAAACAGGAGTTTGAGAGACTTCAAACAGCTGCATGTTCTGCAGCTGAAGCCTCCACAGATCCTTTTCAGTGCAAGGAAGACAACTGAGTAATCCCCTATTCTGCATGAGCACAGAGAGAAAAATACTCCTTTCTGGGATTTTTGTGTGGTGTGGGGGAGACCTGCAAATGCAGCTGATGTAGGACTCAGGAACTCTGCTGAGATCTGAGATACTTCCCAGTTCACACCAAGCCACCTCTGAAGAGTAAAAGGCAGACAGAGGAGCAGCCGTATTGAAAAAAATAAAATAAATAACTGGAAAAATCATTACAGGGTCTTGTATCCTACTGCACAACTTCAGAAATGCTGGAGAGGAGCGTTGTTCTCCCTCTTGAATTGGAAGTGTCTTCCCAATTCAATTTACAGTTAATTCATACTTCTAGATCTCCTCAAATAATTTTTTATTCCTAGAAAGATACACATGCACGCATTAAAAATTCGGGGATGAAAGGTTTACAAAATTTATTTTTTTTTAAACACACTGAAAATCTCACTTGCTGCATTCTAACCTTTCAGCATTTTAAAGGGTCTTGTTGCAACCTGTTTGTGGTTCACCTCTGGTTACTTGGGAAGCTGTAGCTAACGTGTACAAAATATAAGACCAGTGACTAACTAGCACAGAACAGGTATCTTCAGGGCAGGAGTGAGCTATAGCCAAGCATCAGCCTTAAAACCTGAGTCCCCCATCAGCAATCCATGCTAAGGAGCTCTTAGAAGAGCCAAATGGCATTACCCTCTACTCAAACCTGTTTTAAAAATGCACCGGTTTGGGATGTTCTGACTCTTCCCCCAAAGCTTTCCTCTTCCTCCTCCGTGCTCAGCTCTGTGGAGCTCATGGAGTCACCAGAGATGTGTTTGCAAATGTGGACAGAAGAACAGCCAGGATTTTCACTTCCATCATGCACAGGGTACTTTTACCAGCTTTATTTCCTTTCCTCTGCTCTATACATGGCAAATGGCCTCTCCAGTAAAGCCTTTATTTGTGAAGGGTGGAGACATTTCTTTTTACAGTGCTTGCAGAGACTATTTCAAAAACATTTCTTGCTTTCTGGCTTTATGTTGTGTAAATAGAGAGAAAGGATTTGCCTATCACTGCTTGACTTCAGCTGTTAGCATGTAATCCACACCTTCACTAAGCCTTTTGTGAAGAAAATGATAAAAAAGTATTACTATCCAAACAACCACCTGATTAATATTTGAGCTCTTGTGTTCTACTAAGCTTGTGTTCACCCACCTAAGAGGCCTCTCAGAGAGTACAGGGATCAAGGGATTTTTATAGGCAGGTAACACACCAAACTAATTTGAAAGGAAAAAGCAGAAAGTCATCAGCAGAGCCACTGCTGGTGTCCTTGCAGCTGCACCATGAGTGGTCACACCTACTGAAATCCCTTTGCACAGCCCATAGACCTGCTGCAGTTACAAGTGACACAGATTTTTGTGTATGTGTAAAGGGGTGCAACTGTGTAAACTTGTCACCACAGGCCATGAAATAATGTAAATTTGCTCAAAAGCAGAGCTCGTATTATATTAGACCTCCATAGAAAGGACAATTTTATTAGCAACTTTTGGGTGGAGTGTTAGAAGACTAAAGAATAAAACCACATAGGTTCAGTGCACATTTCCAGGCAAGCCCACCCAGCTGTGAGCATGTGTACAGAGCTGTTGCAAAGTAAGGAGCAGTAGAGCTCGAGCAGAGCAGCTTCACACCATGTTTCATGCCTAAAAGGCTACCAAACCCCACTCAAATCTGTTCAAAGAAGAGCTGGTTGTTTTGTTGCAAGACAAAAGAAACTTGTCCCTTTTTATCTATGTATTTGAAGTCTGCCCAGAGGTAAAACACTGTTCTCACCCCCAAAGATGCCAACCTGACATGACTCCATTGATTTTGCTGAGGCTTACAGGCTGTTACTGAAGAGAGAACTTGGCATCCCTGGTTCAGCAGTAAAGCTAACAGCTGAGTCTCAACCAAATGCTCAAACACTAATACATCTGCCCTGGGCATATAAGAATGATCTGGAACATCCATCCTAGCAAGCCCCATCCCAAAATTCCCTTTACAGCTCAAATCAAGATTTGCATGTGGTCTAGCCTACTCAGTCTGGCGCCCTGTGAAGGCTGCACCCCCTGGTTCCCAGCCCTTGGCAGGCTGCAGGCTGCCAAATTCAGGTTTCATTGTCCCTGCACGCTGCTCATTCCTTTTGGCAATACCCGTTCCTTTTGAAATGTATGGAGAATGAAATGTATGAAAAGAAGGGGAAAAACCTAGGGACAACGTGTCTGTAACATTCCCATTAACTGAGTTTATCTAACAGACACTTCTTTTCCTGATGCAGCCACAAAGGGAAAACACAGAAACATGCTCCTGCCCCTAAGGCCACCACAGAGCACTGAGTGAATGCAACAGATTCCATAGCCCCCCATTATCCCTATTAAAAACCTGTGCTGTCACAAGGACAGTGAAAACTTTTGGAGGCCATAAATGTCTGCTTCATTAAGCAGCAAAAGCCTTGGCCTGAGCTCCACAGGGAGCAGTGGGCTGCTGGGACTGACTTAAGACTCTGCATCTAATGCTTGTGTGTGTACAGAAGAGGAAACAACATTTGAAGAGATATGCCTCTTATCATACCATTATTTCCTCAGTATCTGTGTGCACTACCTGAACACCCTTCTCACGTAGGTAAGTGATAGAAATGTCCCAAAACAGATGCAGCTTGCAGAACTCCCCTTGTTTGTGTCAGGTCCTATTACTTGGTGTAATACAAAAAATTGTATTCCATACTGTAGACAGGAGGCTGGTCTATTCACTAAAGATTTTTCAAATCTGAAAAATAAAAGCATTTTTCAAACTGTCTTTAATTGCCTGTAATATTTTAGTGTGTGAAGTAGTAAAAGAGTACAGCAATGCTCCTACAGCTGTTCTATGCAAAGGCTGGAGGCAAAGGAATTCACATTGTGGAGACTCCAAACCAAAATGCCATAGGACACTTTGGTTCTTCACTGCAAACATTTTAGATGCAATATATAAATGTTCTTCAAACTGCATCTTTGCTATCACATCTTTAAATTCATATCAAAATCATCTAAACAAAAATAAACCATGATCAGCCTGACTGACAGCAAAGTTGCACACTCACACCTTCAGCATCTCCATTTATTTCTAAATGCAAATTCTGAACCAATGCACCTTAAAATCCAGTTTACAATTTTTCAGAATTATCTAAATACATAATTTTGAAGATGGCCATACTGAGGTCAACTGTGACAGAATTTACTATGTTGACACTGACTAAGGACTATTTATTCAGATCTACATATGATCCCTACACAGACACCTCCTATTACAGTCTTAGAAAAAATGCCGAAGTGAATGAAGAAGAAATGTAGCTGATCCAGAACCTTCTGACACCTGGAGCCTCTCGCTGCCACTGCTCCCAAATCTCTGCTGCAGCAGCTTCCCCTGGGTTAAAAAAGGGTACTTCAGTCCTTTTATTTTTGTTTCCTTGTGGAGAGTCCATAATAGCAATTTCAGTGGCTGCCAAACTACAGAGGCCAGTTCTCTGTTCTGGACTGGTCTCCATTGGTTTGGGGCTGAGTGCTGCCAGGCATGCTCCACAGAGGCCACTGAATAATGCCACTGAATTAACTGTTCTATTAAAACACAACATGCATAATCTGTTTAATTTTTAATTATTCAAGTACTAACTGTAAAACAATTGAAAGACCAATTATTTTCAATTACTTTGATACTCTAGAAACCCCTGGAAAAAAAGGGACAATGAACTGAAAATTGATTAGCAAGCAAAATTAATAAAGTTTAGATTCTGTTGTTTGCTGCAAAGAGAGAATTTCAATTACATGAATGCATTTTAATTTGTCTCCATTTGCATAATAATTTAGGTGCATTAAGTTGGGGTTTTTGCACCAAGTTTTATTATACTTTGTTATAAGTCTTTAATGGAACTGCAATGGAAAAAGTGATTGTCAAGATCAAAAATAAGAGAAGGAATTCAAACTGGCATGATATCAATAGAAGTCTTAATCCAGTTCCTAAGGAAAACAATGGGAGTTTTGGCATTCACTATAATGGAAGCAGATCCGAGCCTAAGCGTCTGTGTTTTGGGACTTTGCACAATTTCCCCTAGCTTCCAACTTTTTTAATGATACCATTCCACACATGCAATTTTTCCCTTTGAATTCACACTTTCACAGGAAAATATCAGCAGGTTTCACCTGTGGATTTGAGTTCTGGTGAGGAGCTCAAACATTAAGATCACAAGACAAATACTATTCTCACAGATGCCAACATGAAATAATCCTGGTGGTTCTGATGAGGTTTGCACTATTCTGATTGTAAACACATAGACACGTGTGTATACTGAAAAAAGACAAATGCTTTCCCTTTCTTAGAGCATGAAAACCTCAAACTCCTGAAATTAAATATTCCTGGATTTGGGATTCCATTAACTCCTTCATTTTAAGGAAGCTCCACTTTCAGACTTGAGAATGTAGCATTTCCAGCTGCAGAGACTGAATACAATAATTTTTCATGTATTGGAATTGGTTTTTTTCGTTTGCTGGGGTGTTGAGGTTTTTTAACTCAAAGGAACTTTGTTAACTATTTTCCATCTATTTCAAATGCTGCTAGGTAATTATATGACAATACACGCAATTTCTCATTCTACACTCTCTTTTCAGAACCAAAAAATACTGATATTTGACTACACACACATAGGTAAATATATATAAATACATACAGACTGAGGACAAACACAATTAATGAGAGTCATATCTTTCAAGCAGGGAGTTTAATTCCTGTGTCCTTCACATGCTGGGAAACACAACAAGTTCCCCAAGACACAGCATGTATTCTTCCCCTCCCAGTCTCCCTTTTCACATATTCCCTCTCTTAGTAAAGCTGTAAACAGGAATCTTTTTGCCTTGAGAGACTGACATTTTGTCAGATCCAGGACACCAGGTATTTCTCACCCAGAAGGGCTGGGAGGGAACTTTGGGGCAGTCAGGAAAGGAAAACTTTCCAGTTGAAATAAGAATGTCCAACTCCAGCAGCTTCCCACAACAGCCAGCCTTCTCCTTTGCCTCCAGTTCTCACCCCCTCACTCTGCTTTGCTTCAGAGCCAGCTCCTGACTCTGCCCAATTAAAGGAAGTCAGAATTTGACTTGTGTCTAAAAGAAAATGCACTTTATTTCTTTCAGCACATAAACCCAAAGGCCCTGGGACTTCACCTTTTTGAGGCTCTGTAGATCCACCTCTCCTCCCTTCAGGGCCAGACTGCTGCTTCTCTCCTGATCCACCAAGCAGCAAAGGCTTTCACTATGTTATTCAACACCATTTCTGTGAACCAGAACAAAATACACTACTTGATTTCTTTTAAAGAGGCTTTATCATGACCCAGGGCTGGAAACACTTCACGGATGTGTTAGTACAAAGTAGTCCATCACAAACTTCAAAAGACTGTCACCCAGAAAACTGTGTACCTAAAACCAGATGAGTCTTCACAGCAGCATTACCTTTAAAGCCAAAGTAGCAGTGGTAATTTAGGGAAAATTTTCTAATGCTAAGGGCCTGACATAATGTGCTCTCATATATGCAAAGCCCTGTCTTTCTGCCTGGACAGAACTGCTGGGAAGGAGACGTGTCCAAGAAAACCTAGAAGCGTGATGACTTTGTAGATAATTTTTGCAGAAATCATAAGTAAATTTAAACAATTTAGTACCCATCTGATTTGCCAATGCTTTCTGAAGGAGAGTGAAATTGAGAGAGCACTTGACATATTCCTTTTACAACTAATGTATTTAAATCTGAGAATTTCTACTACACGATGTATGCTGTAGAATAAAAGCAAGGTTTAAATGGAAATTAAATTTCAAGGTTTCTGCTGTGAAAACCATCGAGATTGAGAACATACGATCAGTTGTCAAGCAACTGATTTTGGATTTAATAAAAGAGGAATCCCAGTCAAATATGCTGTTTTCTTTCTCTCAGCAGCACAGAAAGGAAGTTTTTCATTCACCAAGACAGCCCATCAATAAACTTAAATCCTAGGTTGGAGAAGACCATTGTCACAAATACAAAGACCTCCCAGACTGAACAAAGTATCCAGCATTTTGACATATTAAGCTTTCACAGTCTCAATATTTTTTCCTGAAAGAAAACCTCTCCTTTATACATTTTCCCCCATTACTGCATTATCAAAATTATCATGCAAGTAAATAACGCCTAAGGATTTAAACAGGAGTGCACCTTTCCAGTATGCAAGGCTTTTCCTATTTTGGGCCTAAACAACCCCATGTAAAATAACTTTCTGAGCTTATACAGCCAGCAATTGTTTAAAGTCTTGTGCCCCTTTTCTGGTGGAACAGTGATAAATCATCGGACATTAGTTCACACCTTTCTGCCTGATCACTTCCCAAAGCTAAGAATGCATGGAATTGCGTTCCCCCAAAACGCCCAACAATGCCAAGAATGCATTGCTCCTGCCCAAAGGTTTATAAAAGCAGCACAAAAAGCAAAAAACCACGGGGCTAATATTTTGAATTGAAGAGAGTGAGTGGTGACCAAAGGAGATAGTTACATTTCCCCAGGTGCCACAGCTAGGAAATTGTTACATGACTCCTACTGTGTAACACATCCCATGTGTGGCTACTTCAGTTCTTAAATATCTACATATCTGACACAGAAAATTTATAAATCTCCTTAATAAACACTTTCCTGTTAATCTACTCCTCTGGTCCTAAAACCTTCACACCCCTCAGGAATCTGCAAGGCCTGAACTGTGAGGAGCTAGAACCCACTCCAGTGCATAGCGATGCGTTTGTACAACAGGTCATTCTGATGCAAAGTGGTTGTGAGTAATATCATCAAACCACCTGCAGTTTTGTTGTTAGAGGTCTCAAGAATTCATCAAGGTTACTGAGAAAACAACAGGATCAACAATAAGAAGAGAACCTGAAAAACTCTCTGCAAAAAAATGTAAACTCTAGACAGAGGAAGCACAACCTGAAGATGGACACTTGACCAGTTGGATGTCCTGAAGGATGTGTTCCTGCCTCATGAAGAAGCAGCTCAGCCAACCCAGAGTTGCCCATGTGGACAGTAGACTTAAAATCTGTATCTGGCATGTAATATAAACAATAAATGGCTTCTGTTAGTCATATTGGTACTGTTAATCAGTGGCCCATCTCCCCCTGCACCAGAGGAATCACCTCAGGTACACCCTGGTACGAGCTTCTTCTCAGAGTCACTCTGCAGTGGCCTCTGGTCTTGGTCTACGTGGACAAACATGATGAAGAAAGTAAGGCTTCTATGATCAAGCTGGTACTTGAAGCAGCATAAACCAAGCCCTTGGTTTAATACAGACGTATTTTTCAAAGCAGCAAGGTGGTCACTAGGATGAGATTCAAGCAGTGTTTTTCCTCCGCTGGCACTGCAGGAGCAATGGGCACCCACTGGATGAGCTGCCCCAGGCCATCCATCTGCCAGAGCAACGTGTTCTGCAAGAACTTTCCTAGTTTTCACTCATCATCTTCAGGTGAAAACACCTACTCATCAAAACAGAAAAATACACTGATGAAAGTTCTCCACTAATAATTGAAAGCGGTACATGGCACACCATTAAAAATTTTATAAAGCTTCCTTTATTATGTTGTTCAAATAATTCTCTTTCAAGAGATGTAAGCTTTAAAAGGGAATTTATAGATTAATATTTTCCCTGCTTAAGAGAGAGGGATTCCTGCTGTGTAGGGGGTTACATCCTTGTCTTTCCATTGTCTTTTACTTTTCAACATTTCCATGCTGCCTGATACAGAGTCCTCACCCAACACTTTGGAGAGGACAAAAGTAATGAAATAATAAGTCTGGTTCCCTCATTTAGGAACAAGAACCACCAAGAGATTTTTGTGGCACAAGGAATGAATCCTCCTGACAGCTGTGCTGTGCAGAAGGCACGGAAGACTTGGTGTCTGCTGTATTCCAGCAACCTTCCACTCAAATTTGGTAATATATACTGCAAGGCAAACATACCAGCACAGCATATGAATCCAACCACATCTGCAAGTCAGGCAGTAAACCCTCTGAGCAGATGTTATATAGTTAAGTGGGAGTACACTTTTCCTCTGAATTTCTCTGTATACCAAGGTAAGACCCCAATGAAAATGCTATCCAAAAGGGCATAGCCTCTATAGGCATTTACAGTATTGCAGATTTTTCAAGAATTAAACAAAATTACTGAGTTGGTATTTATGAATAAAGACACCACAGATTATGGACTTCCTTAGCCACACAAGTTTTTCAGACAAAGAACAAAACGATACAGTGTGTAACCCTCAGGATGTGTGACTTGGGAAGCAAAGGGGACTCTAATGCTGGAGTCCTAAGGGCTGTCCCTGCCCTTCCTGGGCTCACATCCTGCCCCAGCATTTCCAGGCACCCTTTCCTCACCATGGCACATGCTACAAGGCTGCTGCAATAGCCAAGTGGAGAAGGTAAGACAGGCAACCCAGTTTAGTCTGCAAACCAGAAAGGGACTCAGTGAGGGAAAGAGGCAGATCCTGACTCCACACCCCATGAAACTAATGCCTAAATTATTTGAAGATAAACTGAGGCACACGCAAAGATCTCCTGCTCCCCTGGCTTCCAACCTCAAAATCATCAGATGAGAAGATGCCCCTTCAGAGCTGGAAGCTGAGAACTCAGTTCTGCAACTTTACAGAGACAAACATAGAGAAATCTATGGGGCAGCAATACATCTTTCAAACAAAAACCTAAAACACTCAATGAAGAACAACCAAACGAAATCAAGAAAACCTCATGAGCAAAGAATGGATTCTTGTCTGCCTGATGAGAATAAACTGTACAGCATATATCTCCTCCTTAGATGCTACCTGCAAACACAACACACTGACACAAGTTTTGTCATCAGAGATTCCTGCCACTCCCTCTGAAAAAAAATCTGATAAAAGGTGCTTAGTGCATTATATATAAACAGACTTGAAAGGAGAATTTTGCTAATAAAGTCTCTAATGATTAATGTCCAGTCGAGATCCTCAAAAGTAAGGTGTGCTTACAGACTGTTGCTCTGTCTCATTAGAGTGCACACTATGCTTTTCTGCTACAAATCTCTTCAGATCCCAACATGCTAAAATATGGCACATAACAGACATTATTTACAGCAAAGGATGAGGTTAGTTAATTTATCAGTGTTAATTTAGAGGCATTTACTTGTTGAAGTAGTTGCACATGTAGTCCACAGGCTTACCGTGAGAATGTGACCAGCATGAGTTGTTTAACTGGTCCCTCAGAACTCAGCAAACTGATCTTTATCTTGCTCCTCACCAAGTCAAAGGAAAAATTCCCATTCCTGGGAACGGCACAGGCTCCAGCCCATACCACAATTCTTCCAGAACTGTGGCCAACTTTTCCCATTACATTTTTACAGTGAGTTCCTGATGTTTGATTAGTACACTTGATATCCAGATTAAAAAACAGCTTTATCTACTTTCTCTAAAAGTTCAAGTATTAGGTTTTGGGTCAATATTTCCTTTCACATCAATGAGAATCTCCCATGAGGTAATTAAATCACATGCTTACTCATGGTGTGCAGTAATGTACACCTGGTAATTGCCATATAACTGCTCCTAGAACAAAGCATTGCTTAATGCACACATGGCAGAATTAGGCCCCAGGACTCTATTAAAAAGCGGCACAACTGTCAGAGTATGGCTTTCTCATAACAACACGTGATTTTAAAATGAAATTGCAGCAGGTTGGGAAATCTTACATTAAAGCAATTAAGCATTTGCTCATTAAAGTGTTTTTTGGGTTTTTTTAACCCTCAAAATGAAAAACTGATAGCTGTGAAATCACAGGGCTCCAGGCATGAGGGTATTCAGAAGACCAGTAAGTGTGCTTGCTTGCAAGAGTTTCATGCCATAAAAAGGTGCTAATGCTCTCTCCGTTACCCCTCTGTGTCAGGAGCCTGTCTTGCCATCCTGACCATGCCGTGCCTGTTTGATGAGCAAAGAGAAGCTTGGAAGGAGGATGAGATTCAGTCTTTGTGCAGGAGGCACCCACGGCCCTTTGAGGCTGGACACTGATTTCTGCCAATGCAAATCTCCTGGAAACCTCAACATCAATTTTACCAAGAAAGGGCAGGAAAATGCCAACAAGGAGTCTACAGTTACCAAAACAGTTTTATAATATGAACTGTCTGTACTTTAAATGGAAACATTCTAACTAAAAAAGGAAAAAGGAGGTGCTGAAAGGCAAATAATTCATATACTTCATTAATTTGTTGGCTGTGTGAAATCCAACAGAGTAACTCTGGAAGTCAAAACTTCTTGTACAGGAGTCAGGATTTGATTCACAATCTGACTTTATAAGCCTACTGATGCACTTATTACATTCCCACAGCCCTACTAAATCACTCTCCATTCACTGTATTTGGGCTAAATATAAGAAGAAGGCAACATGTTTGTATCTTTTAATAATACCATCGTTTGTCATTGCCTTAAAAAGCAAGATTTTTAAACCATTTAGAAGAGAAATATATACAGATATTGGTACATTCCCAAATATATACAGGAAGACAATTTACAAAGAAAAACACAGAGGAAATGCAAGCCTGTACAGTATTCAGAACTGGGCCATCTGCACTCCTTGGAAAACAGACTGAACTAAAGTTAGAGTGAAACAACAAACCAAATTCCCCTGTGAGCTATAGCTACAGTCTGTTGTCTTCTGTATTTGGGTACACAGAAGGATCCTGTTCCTAGATTGCCATCCACATCCAGCAGGAAAGTGAGAAGTCCCACGAGGGTGCACTAATTAACAAGAGCTATGTTGGCACTGGAATATCAGTAGAAGCACTGGAAGGAAGCTTAGGAGAGTACTGAATACATGGGAGGGAGACTCTTGTTTTATTCTGACTGCAGTTAACTAGTGCATGTCACCTGCCCTGATGGAGATCATAATCAACATAAGGCACCCAAATTTCTGTAAGGTCAGCTCAAAGGACTCAGGTAGGAAAACTCTACTGACCTCAGCAAATCTGCAAGAGGATTATAGAAGTCCCTCACCTTCTTGGTCCCATGACTTGGATAACGGAAGTGAATTGTTTGAGCCAAGTCAGAAAACATAACATACTTTTTCCATTGTGAAAACAACTGAAAACTCACCTGACATAACTCATCCACTAAAAAGGTTTTCACATCATTTCTGAAGAACGGGTTCCATATGAAAATGAAAAAGATCCATTCTAGATGGGGCAGACCTGACTTGTGATTGCCATCTCTTCACACCATCCCTGAACTGTGTCCGAGAAGAGAAGCACTGATAACAGCTATCAATCACAGATTATCTGAATTATGCTCAGCCCAAGGAAGCTTCATTCCAAAAAAGGACAAAATGCACTTCAAAAGGGAAAGGCCAGGCAGTGAAGGTCTTATCCTCTTTGAGGTAACTCTTGGTTAAAAGTCATATTCCATCCACGCACCCTTGAAAAAGTAACTGTACCCTAAAAAAGGGTTGTGTCTACTTCATTTGTTTGCCTTCTTTTTCTTATGGCCACCACTGGAAATGTCACTTGAAGTGCACGCACAAAGAACAAACTGTGCCTCTGCTCTGTCCAACAACCTATGATTCAAGTATAAAATAAAACTAAGAAACACAAAAGAACTCATTGATTCCCTTAAGTGATCACACAAAAACCCCATTAAATAAACAAAACTACCAAGACCTCAAATACCTTTCCAACTGTAAATTGCAGAAGGGAATCTGGACGTTCTGGAGATTAAAAGCTTGACCTGGAAAAGTCCAAGTTCTCTCTATCCCAATGACTTTTGTGAGAGAGGTCGGTCCCCAAACCCTTCAAATTGAGACCATGTATTTTCTACTGTTTCTGAGTGCTCACATATTATCTGTGTCTGTTCCTAAGAACTGTCACTGGTGCAGGACTTCCTAAACACACTGCATTGGCCAAGAGAAAAGTCACAGACAGGCCCAGCTCCAAGGTGTTTACATGCATTTGAGGCCCTTAATGAAGCCGCCAGACAGGGCAGAAAAGGTTGACAGATGTTCCTAGTGGCACAGTGAGAACAGTTAATCCGACAGGGAGACAAATACGTGGAAATCCACTGTACAATCAACCTCAGCACTTTAGGTATGCAAATCTCCGCAAGCAAACAGCTCTTCCCAAAAGAACAATTCTTAAAAGAATAGATCTCCACTGAGTAAAATGTTACAAAACACTCAGGGAAGAAAAATCCATACAAAAAGAGGAAAAACAACAGGGTCTAGATCGCTTATCAAAACTAGTCTTTCCTCTTAAAAATGAATTGAAAATGGTGACAAGGAGTTGGTTACAATGAAGTCTAGCACCAGATGGGAAAGGGAGTCAAACTGTTGACCTGGTCTTGCAAACCTCTTCCTAACCAGTAGGAAGTTAAGGAAATTGCTCAAGGAAGACAAGATAGCCCACTCAGGCAAGAATTTGTAGTGCTGGTGCCTAAACAGATATTTATCAGTGATAGAGTTTTCAGACCTGAAAATTACTATAATAAGCTTTGGTGTCTCTGTTCTATAGACAAATGACTTGTTTATACCTGAAAACTGTTTTACCACTTGCAACCAAATGACACACGTTCTAGTATTTTGGGCAGAAACACCAAATGGGGTTGACAGCCACGCGGAATCATGCCAAATATCCCTGCAAATTTCTCCTCATTAGCACTGTTCTAAACCATCTAACTGCAGCACTTTGTTTGCCAACAGTTTCTCAGACCCATTTATTCTGAGAGTCAGCACTGGAGAGTGCTTTCTGCAATGATAGTATATATATAACTGGGTATAAACTGCTGGTAATCTATAGGGAACCTAAAAGAGCTCCACCAGAAAGTGCAATTGAACCAGTATTTACCTCTCACAGCAGAAAGACCATTCATATGTAATTCAAGAAGAATATAAACAGTTTTAAGATACTTTCACTAGCAGATAAAAGCTTTTTCATAGTACAGATTTCTTCTAATGCAGCCAAAGTTATGAACATAGAAGCAACAGTGTCTAATATCTACTACTTTAATTTTGATGGTATAAAAACTTAGATCTTGGGTGCTTTTTCCACGAAAGTAATGAATAAATATCCTCAAGTTCCTAGTCCAAAGTGATGTGACATTATAGGGACTAGATGGTGCACACAGACAGTATTGTAACATTAAAGACACAACAGAAGAGCTGCTTTCTCAGAGTATTTATGCGGAAGAGATGGAAAAATTCTGTCTTTACAAATGGGATAGATGTTCAAAAATTACAAGAAAGGAGCAAAAGATTTCCTGTAAAGTCAAACACATCACAATGTCATTGCATCACTGCAATTTCACAGGCTCTAAGGCTTCATATCCCAAACCACTCAAATCTCTTCAGTACATTTAATGTCCCTCGTCACTCAGACTGGACAGGCGTTGGTCCCACTAGCAACCAAATTCTGCTCATCTCCCCACTGGGAACAGACTCATGGAATCATCAGGACACTGTGTGACTCTAGGTTTGTGGGAGCTGGTCGTAGTGAAGTGACAGAATTCACTGTAATATGAGCAAAAGTGAAGAGATGCATTTTAGAACAAAACCATATAAGACACGCTATATGATGCAAGGAAACCAAAAGGTACTGCCAGCGGATAGGAGACAGGCTGTTTGGGAAAAGAAAAGCCTAATGGAATTCTTGGCTGCACTAAAAAAGAACCCTTTATGCCACAGTACAAGCCCCAGTGAAACTGTATCTGGCCTATCATCTCTGTTTGGGGCTGAGATCCCACGGAGCCCCCAGCTCCTACAGCCCGTGACTGCCTTCACCCACACACTTGCCTTGGGATGTCTCTCCTTGCAGCACCTCTCAAGATCTGAATGCATCTTCACAAGCTCATATTGTTTGGCCCTGCTGAATCACACTCACTTTGGGAGCTTCCCACAGTAGCAAAGAGGGAACTAAGAAAAACCTGGATGCAGGTTTAACTGCATTAATTCCCTCGGTTTCATTCCTGACACCATTCAAGAGACCGGCTGTTCGCCCTGTCCCTGAGACCTGGAGCCAGCACAGCATGCCACTGTCACCCCTTCTTGTCCTCTGACCCAGGGGCAGGACCTCCACTGTTGGCTCCAGCTGCCATCTTCACACTGTCAGGGCTGAGGATCTGCTCAGAGCCATCACACAGGTTTTAAACTCAGGCAGGCAGTAATTTCTTCTATTTTCATTAACTGCACAAGTGCCGGTGCATTTTCCATTTAAGAACTGAAAGAAGAGAGGCAGGTAAGACCTGAACTCATATGTATGGGAAGAAGGAAGGGACTTCTAAAATCCTGAGAAGAGCTTGGAATGTCTGAAGCACATGGAGGGGGTGAGTCCCAGAAAGAGGGGACAACACCAGCACCTGCACCTCTTGCACCCCTCTTTCAGCCAGCACTGCACCAGCCCTTTCCCCTGTTAAACCTGTGCCTCGAATTAAACATTTTAGCAATTCAAGTAAATAAAAATGATACAGAATAGATACATATAGTCTGTGCATACAAACCCCCCTGAAAAATGAAGTTATTAACATAATGTAACAGTGAACAAGTGAGACGAATTACAATGGTAAATGAAATTATATCATGATGACTTCAGTGCTCTGGCCCCAAATTCTGTTATTCAGTGACCCATCAGTTTGAAACAAATAAGCAAAAAGTCCTGACTTGAGTACACCCTTCTACAGGCAGGTGATCACAATCTTTCAGGCTAAAGCATGTTTATTGTGAGATCCTGGAGAAACTTATAGTTCATCTGTGGTTTAGTTGCTGTGGCTACGCAGACAAAGACCGGAGCTCCTTTTCTGCCAGCTCAGCCCGGAGCTCAGGGCATTCAACGCGTTAATTCTGCTGGGGCCAGATGAGTGATACCCTGGAGCAGATACGATCTGGCTGCTACCGATGAAAGACTCATTAAAATTTTCTTGCTGCGAACACACAAGTGCAAGAACAATTCTGAGTGACCTTATAGCTCTGGAAATGGCCAACGGCCAAACTCCTGCCACTGTGCACGACCCTTGTACCCGAGCTGGAGAAAACAAATTTAACAAGACCATAGCTGCAAGGGAATACGCCTGAAACTCCAAAATCTTCCCAACATTTTCCCTCACTGTGAGGCAGAGGGAGATTCGCTTTCACGCAGAACAAGCCTCCGCTTCATCCACCTTGTATCAGATAACCTTTTACATCCCGGCTCCCGGAGTTTCGTCTTCTCCGGGAGCTGTGAAAATTCCTCCGGTGCAGTGGCTGCGGTCAAAGATCGCATTTACAAGCGGAGCGCGATGCTGCCGGTAACCACAGCAACGGGGCAGCCCTTCCCGAGCCCCTGGCCCCTCCGGTTGATGAGTAACCCGGGGACAATGGCTGCACCCAGCGCTCCCGCAGGTCCCTAACGGGGGGAGAGCTGCAGCCTGCAACAAACCCCGGGTGTAGGCGAGGCCGCGCACGGCTGGGACAAGGAATTCTGCCAATCTGTATATTCTGGAACATGGGGGTTTATTGCAAGGGTGGTGGGTAAAAAGGGCTTGCCTTCAGTCACCAGCCTGGGCTGGAGGGGAGTCCCAAAGAGAGAGGGAGAGAGAACAGGAGGGTGAGAGCTGAGAGAGAAGGGAGTGGGAGAGCAAAGGGCAGGGGGAAGAGAGCAGGAGAGAGCAAGAGTAGGGGGAAGAGGAAGGGTAAGAGAGAGCTAAGAGAGGAGGAAGAGGTAAGAGAGCGAGGTCCTTGTTACAATACATTATATCTCCTTTTGTGATGAATATTCTAATTTTCAGTGACCAACCAACACAAGACACAAAATCCTATAGAATCTACATACAGCCTATAAGAACTACTACATTACCACACTGTGTTATATTTTAAACTCTAAAAACTACTCTTTAAACTTCTGTTTTGCTACATTGACCTTTGGATCCCTTAGCCAGCAGAAAGGGTTCTGCTCAATCCAAAGGGATTCTCCTTCAGCTAGCTAGACCATTGTTTCCAGGTTATATAGTAACTAAGACTCAGTATCCCTACAACTCAAAGTAAGCTTTCATTTCTATCCCGATTATAGGTTTCATATTTTCAGAATCTTTTGGTAAGCAATCATATTTATAAGATTTCCCTGATTCATCTTCCCCAAACCCTGGGGAAGGGCGACCACGAACCAGCAGCTGGACAGACACCCGCAGCTGGCGGGAGTAATCATAACGGCAGCAAAAATGTTGCCGAATTTTGCCAAATGCCTTTGTTATTCTTCCCTAAAGGATTTTTTTTGAATGAGTATTTACAGCACTCTCTCATGTGCTGAGAAAACATGTAAGAATGACAAGTTGGATCCAGATTTTGGTCCTCCTTAACTTCAGAGCTTTCAAAAAGAAAGGGCAGACAAAAAAAATTGTTCAAAGCATTGTTACAACCATCAGCTCACCCGTAGCAATCCTTTTGCCAAGTCCAACCATGCTGAGCTGTTTGAAAAATCTATTACTAAGCATGTTTCAACATCCCAGTATTTCTGAAATATTTAAAATCAGCTGCATATGTGAGAAGAAAAAAACTTTTCTACGAAAGCAGTAACCCAGCACCTGCTGCAGCATCCTAAGAGCAAGAGAAGGCAGACATGGGGCAAGCATGGCTATGTGCTAGAATGACAAAACCTGTTATCCTGTGAGCTTAGTGACCCTCCTGTGGACTTTTCTCACCTAATGAGACCCTACAGACTTGCTCCAAGCTACTGCCTGACATCCAGACAAGGATGGACAAGTGGGTGCTCATATTGCCCTCCAGGCTGCTGTGGCAGCAGAGGCACACGATGTCACCATGGCAATGCAACAGGATCTGTGAGGTGAGAGAGGGCAGGGGCTGACAGCTTCTCTGCATGCATTTCAGGGCTTCCTGGGCTCGTCCGTCCTGAGAACTGGCTGTGTCTAAAGTGAGCACTCAGGACAAGTCTCATCTGGGAGAAGCCCAGTTCCTGCACTCACAAGTGACTGCATGAAGCACATCGAAGTGCACATGGCAGTGGATAAGTGGAAATGATCAGCAGATCTGCTTCAAAAAAAGCGTGCTTGTGATCTCAAGTAAAATGCTGACATAGATGCACCTACGGTGAGAGAGGTTTAAACTACACCACAGCTTTCAGCTTTGCCCAACTCCCCAGACACCCTGATGCAATACAAAAAAATAGCCCTTGTTTCTCCCTCAGATGGGTTTTCCCATACCCACAAACCCTGAAGTCACTATTCTGGAACTGATGAACTCTCATGCCGGGAATGAAAGTAAAATAAATGGCTCCCAGGTCCTGCTCCTTTCAAGTCGATTGCAGAAGTCCCTTTGACTTCAGAGACAACAATAAGAACAATAATAGGTTCTCATTAGGCCTCATTCCCAGCAGGGCTTTGGGTACTTCCAGAAATAACAAGATCTTCCTAAAGGTCTCTTTCTTTGTCTCTTTCTTTAATCCCAACAGGATTGGAATTTGGGGTTAATTTTGTTGCAGGAGCAGGCATTGAAATCCAGTGCAGCTCACATCAACACCTCTCATTCTGCCACTGCTCCAAAGAGCTCAGGATTAAATCTTTCTTGCTGGGTAGCCAGGTAAAAAAGTAGGTTCCTAACAGATGGCTCTGGGCTAGCCACAAGTTTAGCTTTTATCTAATTAATATTCCTTGCATGTGCATGTGTTATGAAAGAATTGAAAGTAGGTGTATGGAATAAAGCACATCCAGGGACTCCAACTAGTGAAAGATATAATTGCCAAGAGACTTCTACAGCCTCACCCCAGCCTCTGCACATATTTTATTCCTAGCTTAATTATCTTCCAGTCTTTTCCCAGATTATCCAGCATACATTTTGATTCACTTTCTATAGTAAGGATCCCATCCAAGAAACATGTGCCTCCTCATTTTATTTTAGTCTTACTGAGAAATACAGCACAAATATAGCAGTGATTCAAATAAATAATTACATCTCTCTATAAAAAATCCCCACCATACTGATTCAATATGGTATTTCTAGATTTAGGATAAAAATGATTAGCTCATGTTCCGAACTCTCTCTTTTGTATCTGCATAGTTCTATCCAGAGCCAAACACACTGATGACACATTTGGATCTGCCTGCTCCAGAGGTAACAGTTAATTCCCGACCTTGTTTAGGTCTTTTCAGGCAAGACACCAAACTCCTACAAGGAAGGATTTCCCAGGCTGTGCTTTTCAAGCCTGCTCAGAGCCGGTCATTCAGGGCTCAGCTGGAGTGTCTTCCTCGAATCTTTTCCTATTAATCTAGGGAACCAAGCTGTGATCCTGGTTTAGACCTAAAAACCTGGTGCCTTGCAATAGCAAGAAATTGGAACTTAATTCCCATTGAGTCATTTCTTGTAGAAAGTAATTAAAAGAAGCATTGATACACAAACAGCACTCCAGAGTCCTATTGTTTTACAAGTGACAGAAATCTGCATTCAGACAATGAAATAGGCTCTTCAATTTAAAGGGTCCCTTACTTAAAAAAGGGACTACAAAGGTGCATCTTGCAGCCTACTTTTCCTAAGGAATGTCTATGAGGAGGTTTCAATCACTATGACAACCTCTTTTTAATGCCAATGATTTTCTAGCCCAGACAACTCTTTCTTGAGAAAGGGCATGTTTTAAGGCTCTGCCAAAACTGTGGTTAAAAGCCTTGCTGACAAGAGAATAATCTATGAGGTTACCGTTTTGGCAAACATGAGTTTTCAAAAAGAATCAGGAATTTCACATTATAGCTGGCCAAAAGATTGCTGCCGTGAAGAAAGAAAATAACAGAAAGAATAAGAAGGGAAAAAAAGGCCAGAACAACCCGCCATAAGCATCATCTGAATAAAATGCGGATGTCCTGGGATCTAAAAGTTTTGGTACCTCAAAAGTTTGTAAACTTATAAAGATGCATAGGGACAGACAAGGAGATTATATTCCTCTGCACATTTGCATTTTATTTCAATCCACAATAGGGATTTTTTAGCATTTGTCAGTCTTTATCTGTCAAGTCTCTGCCATATCTCCATCAACAAAATCAAATGCAACCATTTCTTGCCACTCGTATTTACACAGCATTTCCTGTACTATATTGCCATCTCTCTCTAGAATAAGCAAATAAAGCTCTTCCCTTTCACCAGTGATTTGATATTATTCCATAAGAATTCCGTTTCGTCAATAATTTGATGCTATTCCGTGAGAATTACCTCACCGGGGAATTGGAGAAAAGAGGCTCTTCAATATGCACAGTTCTCACTGTGCCGATTCAGAGGCACACGAACTCAGCCCCCCTCGGCGCTCCGCATTCCCGAGGGAGGGTTGGGACCATGTGGCCTCCCTGTTTTCCCTTTCAGTGAGATCTGTGCCCAGCTCGGTTACTGCGAGCTCGTCTTCTGCTCTGACTTCTGCCCCGGTACCGCTTTCTCAGGGAAATGAACAAACACAGGTTACACGGCACGGCTAAAACAATACATCACACCCAATCAGGGGCAGATGCTGGAGTGCAAGATGAGGATTTTGGAGACTCGTCCTGCAGAAAAGGTCTCGCCACCCAAGGGTTTGCAGGCAGCCTGCTGCACGGGGACAAACAGGCAGAGAGTGGTTTTGCAATCAGAGCAGCACAAAAGCCTCAGCAGCTGTCGCTTTTGAATCTGAGGGATGCAAAAGGTTACACACACCCCCAACAAGCGCCGGCATCAGCAGCTGACAGCCCGAACAGCGTGTTGCAGGAATTGTTCCCTTTTACCACAGTGGTGGCTCCCCACACGTGTAGGTACACACACAAGAAAGAGGTCTCCGGTGTTATCCAATAACAATACTGTGTTATACAATACACAATAGTTAAAAGAAAGGAGCTAGTTTTATGTTAGACACGCCTGAGTAGAATACAGCGCTGCAGGGCAGCCTTTGACTTGCTGAGAGTGTAACTGCTGTACTGAGCCTTCTCTTCTAGAGGCAGCACATGTGTATAAGAGAAAGAGATGTTACAAAAAAAAGCCCTACAACAATTAAGGAGTTGGGGAAACATCTCTGTTTCTGAAACAATCCACATAAACCTGTGTATCTGTTCCTCTGAGTCACCAGGATCTGCTGCTTCAGAAATCTGTGGAAAGAGTCAAATTAACACAAGATACTGTCTCATGCTACTGCCACTATTTAGGGTTTAAAATGCTGGCACAATAGTGGATCTCTCAATATTTTTACCTCAAGAATAGTTGCAGGGATATATGGTACATACAGGCACACAATAAACTTGAAAAATGTAGCAATATAAGTCCATTTATAGGCCTCCTAGAGGTCCAGCCACCAAATACCCCATAATACTTGTGTATGTCATGCCATAATCAGAGAAAAAAAAAATTAGGCTCTGAAGTGTTAAGCCACAGAATCTAAGGAATTTTTTTAGAAAGCATTTACGAATGCCTATACATTTGGCTCGTAAAAACAAGCTTTGTCAGAAAAATTACACCAGTAAAGGGGCAAGAAAACAGATCTCACCTCCAAGACACGACACCCAGTTAAGGCTGTGTGTTCACAGCCCCCCAGACTAAGCAAAAAGGAGCACTGGGAGTGGGCAGGACATGCCAATGGAGCAGGACTGGCAGTGCTTCTCTCCATGAGAGCAACAAATTCCTTTCCAAAAATGCAGCCTCTTGCCCTTCAGGCAGCAGAGCTATGAGGGCATACAGTTAGTCCTGGGCTATCTACAGCTCCTGTAGACAGATTACATTGTCTCTCAGCTAAGACAAAGGCTGGTCCTTGTTTAGTCCTCCAGGACAGATGCTGGCCATCCCGGGAGCAGCTTGAACAGTGACAAACTCATACATCCATCAAAGTCAGCAGAGGCACAGGTGCAGAAAGTCAGGCTCAGCCTCCATAATCTGCTGACAGTGATGGAAAAAATCATTCCAGAAGGCAACACCTCCCAGGCTAGAGCTGAAGACATACATAGGTCAGTCAATCTAGAAAAGAGGTGGAAAGGCAAGAGAAGCTGTGACTTTTGCAGACCACCAACCAGGTTATTTCTTCTGTTAAAGCTTCTGCCAGGATAATTTGCCAGAGAGCACCAAACTTCACCAGCAACCAAGTGTGCAGTTCTCTAGCTGGTCCTCTCAGCATCCCCAGGAACACATGAGAAAGCTGTGGTCACACACTCAGGGTTGCTGCTGGTAATGTGTGGCTTTGGTATGTGTGAGCAGTTGAGGAACTGCTGGAAATCTCCCCAGTCCCCATGGCTCTGCTCTCCAACTGGCCTCTTACAGGCACCATTTACACATTTCCCACCACAAGGTACAAACAGTACAATAGCTTCCAACATTTTCCAGTTTCCTGGAGGGTGATCTCAACCTCTCAAGCAGCTGACAGTGAAGAACGGTTCCTGCTTCTGCTGCTGTCTCTGCTTCCTCTGTCTCCAAGGGTTTGCCAACCTAGGCAAATACCTCCTGAAATGATCTAAAATCCAGATATTGTAGATATTGGAATCAAGGACATCATCTACTCAGTGGAGGATGCTTTAAATAACAACATGAGAAAGAGGAGTTGTCCTGACTCCTAAGTCCTGTTCAATTTGACATGAAAGGGTTTGCCCAATGCACAGCAGAACCCTCAGCTCCTCAGTGCAGCTGATGACATTTCAGGCTTTTCTGCTCCAGAAGAACTGCAGGAGTGCAACATCTCAGCTCCCTCAGGGCAATGGGGGCTGTACAGAGGAGGAATGTCCAGGGGAGAGGAGCCTCTCTCAGCAGCCTGGAGGAGCAAACTGATGGCTGCGGAGGCCTGTTCCCTGGACCTCAGCCACACAAGGGTCCTTGCAGATGTCTCCATCACAGCTTTGCACTGCTTAGGAAAAGACTCAGAGCCTCATCCAGACTGCTCAGGCTTTAGGGAACTGTTTCAGTGACATATCAACATGGCAGGGCTCAGCCTCAGCGAGATGGATGTCCAGTCCAGTCCAGCACTGATGGCCCTGGTGTCAGCCAACCATTTGGAGTGGTCAGCCAGCAGTATTCGGTCAAAACCAAGTTTTGGGATTCAGGTAAAAACAGAGGTAGTCCTGTTGTCTGTCCAAGACAACAGTAAGTTGTCCAAGTTGACCAAGAGCTTTGCAGTAAGTTTCCATTAAAGCTGGTAAGACCCAAGTCACAGCACTGCCAGGTTCCCTCCTAGAGGCTTCTGGAGACACAGGTAACAATTTTAATATCCAAAATGCCAATGTATGGGAAGGTAGCTAGGCTGCAACTCTGGAGCACAGAAATAGCCCTGCTTGGTTTAAACAAAATAGGCTTCCTTTGTGAGCCCTGCCTGAGGTGGTCAGCCTCTAACAAAAGACCACTGACAGTCCTCTGGCACGATCTCAAGCAATTTGAACTTTCTGCAGCTTTTGCAGTAACACAGTTCACTTAAAGCTGTCACAGGCAGGAACTTTTCAGTAATCCTCATGTTAGCTCTTATGCTGGGTTAATAATTCCCTGCTCAATCATCTGTGACCAAGACACAACCAACACAATTCCGCTTAAGTCTAAAAGTGGAATCAAAAGCTTATATGGTAAATTTAAAAAAAACTAAATAATGCAAATGCTATATCATACTTGTGTGCAAGGCAAAGCAGAGTTGCTTGCATTTTTCATTTTATTATAGTGATTTATAATCCAAAGTGGAACGAAGATCAAGCCCCTATGACCCAACAGCAAACACTTTGCTTTTCATGTCCTTTGAACAATGATGCTTAGATTTTCTGCTTGTTATTTTGGTCCCTTTTTTTTAATCAGTAAACAGAGACAAATTTAAATCTAACAACTAAAAATAACATTCAATGTTGTTGCCAAGTGCAGAGGTCCCATTTTGGGTGAGGTTGCTCTCCAAAACACTGGTGACAGGGGCCCTGTGAAGACACTCTCCAACAGCACCATGAAGCTCCCAAAGCCCTGTACTCCATATGCCAAGGAGATAACATTCTCACTGCTTTAGTCTTCTACAGAAGCTTACAGAAATCTTCTTTCTTGAGCTGATTTTGACTGATAAAAAAACCCTCTGTGTGTTCTCATTTTAGCAGAAAGAGTTTTTGTTAAAAAAATGATAATCTGTCCACATGCACTCACCTTGGTCTTTCTGTCACAGAAGGCTAAGCAAGGGGGTCTAAGAAAGCAGACAGCCAACAACCTGCCCCACCTCAAAGCAAAATCCTGACCAGGTAGACAACGCCGTTAAAGGAAAAAAGAGGGATTTTCCCTCAGCGACTCAAAGGCAATTCACACAGCAATTAAAGTATCAAGTTCAGATGTGCTCACAGTTCATGTGGTTAGAAAAGCAAAAGTATCCAGATGCATAAATAAACAAATAAATAAACCGTGAGCGGGGTAAGATGTTTAGCTGGAGTCAAGCCCTTCCCCAGGGATGAGGGAGCCACAGTGGTCCCTGCTCCCATGGAGCTGCCAGCAGGGATCAGGGGTGAAGTGCACACCCTGGCTGAAGGTGTGCAGACACCCCCACATCATCGGGTATCTCCCACCCTCTCCAGAATCCCCTGGAGAAGGGCCCAAACATAAGCAAGAATTCAAATGGGGATGAACATCTTATTTCTGACCAGGTGCCCAGCCCAGGTCACAGCCACCCTGTGTCAGCTGCAGCACAAGGAGGAGAGCACACACTGCTCAGCACAGCTCTCCTGCCTGCTCTTCTGTTGACAATTTGCAGGCTAAAATGCTGCCAACAAACACAAATAGAAATGTAAAAATACATTCGCTGCACCTGGTTCTTTATTATTCTCTGAAATGCATGACTAAGCTTTGCTCTGACATGAGTGGGAAGGCAATATAGCCACTGTTTGTGTATTGAAATAGGCATTAAAAAAGCCCAGTATCCACAACCATCCAGCTAGAGTAACAAAAAGCTGTATGGGATGCCCTGCAGCTCTTCAAACAGCAGCCTCCACAAGCAGCTATCTGGGGACAACAATGTTTCTATATCAAAGTTTTGCAAAGAAGGTTTAAAAAATGATGTAAACACAGTAAAATTTTTGCAGAAAAATCACAAAGCTCAAAGCATCTGAGAATATTTCAGACAGTTATCAATTCTGCAATTTGCCTTTTCCCTGGAAATAGTTTGGCCATAAATGCACCCGTATGCATTGGGATCCTTTCATTTACATCCCTCTGGGCAAGTCAGGCTCATCTGGAGAAATCATCTTCACAGAATATTACAAGACTAGGAGCACTCATAGGATGGAAAGACAGATGGGTAAGATGAAGCAGGACAAGCCAATATAAAATCACAACAAGAAGGGAAACAAAAAATAAATAATCCCTGTCCCTCACAATTTAAAACCCAAAGATCTCCCGGAGAGATGATCAGGCAACATGTTTTAACAGGAAACAATTTCTGCAAGTGTGTGCATCTGAATGGTGGAGACTGTGATCAGGCACTGGGGAAAGCAGAAACTTCAGAGGGATTAGAGAAATTGAGAGATGGGGGGGCCATGGATTGTGGCACTGACTTGTCCCACAGTGAGTCAACACCACAACTGGGGGAAACCTGCAGCCCCAAAAGCCCTTAAACATCTGCCTGCTGCGAGCTGGAACAGTGCAAGGAGGGAAGGATCAGTCTGGACTTGTCCTGTTTCTCAAACACTTTCCTTAGTCTATGTTGCAAGGCAGAGCAGGAGTGGGGATATTAGCGTGGACATCCCTTTGGCCTCTTAGCATTTAGCAGGTCTGAGAGGTGATGCTTATGGCACAGAATAAAAGAGGGCACCACAGACATACATTCATACATGCACACCCAGTGCTGCCACACAACGCAGCACTGTTAGCCCTGGACCTGGTGCAATTTTTGTCAGGTGCAGCAGCACCTTGCTGAGCTGCCTCACTTGCAGGGACAGATCTGGCCAAATGGATGGACAAAGCAAAAAGAACCATTCCAGCCCAGCCAGCCTCTGCCACTTAACCTGCAGGACAGGGAAGCATACCTGTCTTGTTTAATGAGCCTCTGCAAACATTCACAGGGCAGATCTCTAAATTACTTAAACATGCAAAGCAGTGGTTAAAATCATCCAGACTCTCTTCTGCTGTCTGTATGGCAGTTGGGCTCACTGATCTCACACATCAATAAAAGGGCCACTGGGGTTGATTAGAGAATATATCTTAATTACCTATATGCCTGGAACTGACCAGTCAACCCAGCCAAGTCCCCATTCCAGTGGCCTCCTGGCTCTAAAATGAGCCATGCCAGGAGATCCCCTTACAGTGTTTACCTGCCTCTCCTCCAGCCTCGCTTCCCCTGAAACAAAAGGAAGCCAGTGTACTTTTTGACTAACAAACTCACTCAAAGAGGGTGTGCTGCATCTCACAGAAATTGTAACTCACAGAGCAGGATACACCCCAAAAAAATGTCTCCAGCAAGCAGCAGCTTTTCCCAGAGGCTTGTTTTGTGCATATTACATTCAAGAGCACGCTTTGATGAGAGTGCTGCTGTCTGCAGAGATCAATGTGAGGGAGCCCCGGGGCTCCTCCCGCCCACGGCTGCTCCCACGGCTGCTCCTGGCCACCACCCTGGCTCTGCACCCACGGGAGCTCTCATCTGCAGATCAAACAAGCTTCTCCTCCCAAAGCTTCACAGCTGGGTCTACCTTCCCCTTTTCAGGAGGGTTTTTTTCTCATGCAGGAGAAAAGCATCCTTGGCTGGATTTCTCCTGATCAACCCCAGGGCGAGGGACAGAGTGATCCTGGTGTCTATCTGGCCACCTTCTCCTGCCTCTACCTGGGTCCTCCAGCCCATGAAGACCAAGATTTTACACTACAAGAGAGGTGGAGATTCCAGCATGTGGTAAACATCTTTAACACACAAATGCCCAAGAGAAGAGTAAGAAGGAGAATGGTGTCAAATGGAAACACAGTTCAGGAGACAGCAAAGCAGTGCCTTTCCTCGTTGCAGTGCACAAACCTGGCTTCAGAGTAGTAGTTACCACACTTAAAACTAAAACACTGAATAATTGCAGGCTGCTTAGCCCAGCACTGCCTGTTGTGCAAAGACCTCTGTACAGGTTTCCACACAAATGAGTGATTTGAGCAATTTTGGTCAATTTTAATGACAGGGACAGCAAAAAGGGAACCCCAGGTGCAAGCACACAAGTTTGGTCCCAGCAGTTGTCCTGCAGTAATGTGGCTGTCCTTGTCCAGAGCCCCTGGGCAGTCAGGTGTCAGTCACACACAGACTTTTTCCTCTGACTGTGGCTGACAGGGACTTCATGGGCTTCTTCCAATGGCTCCAAAGAGCTGCAAACCAAAGGGAGATAATGATTTAACCACCAGGACAGCCCATTTCCCAACTCTGAGCATTTTTATACAAACCATTGCAGGAACCTGACTCTCATGAGTCACGCTGTTTAGTTTGACTCCTCTCCTCTGCTCCTCAAGGAACACAAGCCAGCACAGGCCAAATCCTACCCAGTTGATACTGGCTCATGGAATCAATGACAGGAAGCTGCTTCTCAGATTGCAGGGCCCCTGTGTGCAGCCAACAAACCTGTGAAGGAGCACATGCAGGTACATCCTGCATACACCACTTGTCTCCATCCATTGTTTTCCTGCTCACTCATAAATTTTCTAAACTCACTGATTTCCAGACCCATAGTTTGGAGGAAACAAAAGAGGGAGGAAAAAAAGAACCAGAGTGGACAAAACTCAAGGTAGCCTGAAATGCCAGCAGCCTCCCCAGAACCACCTCTCTCTAACTGGTGGGGCTGCATCATCCATCTTTTCAAAGATAGAGGCCTTTTTTTTTTTTTTTTGGAAGTAACCAGAGTTACCAGAACAATCCTCTGAAGCCAGCAAAGTTTCCTAAAGTGTGAGAGAGGCCAGAGACCAGCCCTTTTCTCTTCCCCCTCTTTGTTTGGACCAGGAATTTGCAATCCAAATCCCAGGCACAACAGAGCAGGCAATGAGCCTAGCTGCTGTAAAAAGCATCTTCGAGAGTTCAGGAGGCTGTGTGCCAAGGAGCTGCTGCAAGACAAGGTGAAATGAGTTAGAAAAAAACCTGTATGTATATTATACCATTAAGATAGCAAATAAAAAACCTGTCCTGCAGTGCAAAGGAATGTGATAGTTACTGAGTGCTCCCCTATAGCTGCAAAGAGTCCTTGAAATATTAACAGGGTTATCAGCATTCACTTATCAGTTACAGTAGTGCCTAGATAATTCAAAGGACTGAGCCAGAGCTCAGAAATATGTACACTTTCTCAATATAAAACTCTTATTATCAGAGAATTTGTTAACTTTTTAACTGAAATTTGTTAATCTTTTAAATTGACAAACTTAGAAAGGCAGCAATCTACAGGAAAAATATATTCAGTTGTTTATTTTTGCATCCATTTATTACTATTTTTTCACGTGCTCTGTGTGTTTTCAAGACAGGTGTTTTTAAAAAGTGTTTATTGAGGTTTTGATGTTAGTACAATGCAGCTGCATTTTGTATCACAGAATGTGTGGTATGTTCAAGCTGTAGAATTTGTAGGTGGCAGAAATCCACACAAATGAAAGCTGGGAGCTCTGTACCCACAGAAGAAAGTGGTGAGTGCTGACACTCTTGCCTACATGGATTAGGTGCTGAGTATTGCACTCAGAGCACTGGAACAAATCCTTCACTTGATAGGAGTCCATATGGTCACACAGGCCTGAGGGAGGCACAGTACGACATTTTCACAACTTAAAAGGATTTTCTAGAAACTTTCAACCTTCAAGAGGGACATAATGCAAGCATGAGCAAAATTATATAATATCTCCTTCAAGAAAAAGCAGCAGAGAAACCCCCAAGCCAAGGGCAGAGCCTAAACCCACCTATTACTACCTCCTCATCAACACCATCCCTATGTCTGTCCAGCCACGTGCTGAACTGCTCCAGCATAAGGCAACAGAAATCCTACTAAAAGAAATAAAAACAACAAGAAAAATTAGCATTGCTACGATTACAAATGCAAAGCCGCCCTAAGCTAAATGAAGGACTGACTACCACAGCTCCTCTCCACCTCTGCACTGGAACGGATCTCATGCTGCACTGAACTGTTTCTTCACACCAAGTAAGAACTTTTTTTTTTCTGGTGGTTTTTTTTTTTTTTTTTTTTTTTTTTTTTTTTTTTTTTTTTTATTGCTAGTTTGGCTTTTTGTCAACTCCCATCCTCCCCTGCATTATTTTCTACTCATTCAATGAATTCAGCTGCTCCTTCATGCTAAGTCAGAAGCTTGTTTTGTTGGGGTTTTTTATTGGCAGATTGGCTTTTTAGAAACTTGGTGCATGGAAACAGCCCAGCACAAGGTCATACAGGTGATGGGAAGCAAGGGGCTGTAACAGCCACAAGCAAGATTGGTTCATCTTTGCTGCAACTTTCATCCTGAGACATTTGTGAGTAACTTCCAGCCCCATTCATGAAGCTGTTGAACCACATTACCTTGTGGATTCTTTACCTTCTTTTGATACCAAGTTTAGGAGAAGATAGCAATGCTGCTACCAACACACAGCAAATTACAGGCAGTTCAAAGGGCTAATTGCTCTCAGAATTTATTAATATATATGTTTCATTTTTGCAGTAAAAAGAGAACAGGAAATAATTTTTCCACCAGCAAGTTCAATTTTCTATTTAAGGGAGGTTCTCAAGGAAACATGTTGTATATACATAATATTACTTTAAACTATGAAGCTTATCAATTTATCAAGCTTTATCTTAAACCCAGCTACAATTCATCAGACCTCTTCACAGAGAGGTTATCCCAGAAATTTGCTTCCCTGAAGGTTTTAAACTGCCTTCTAACATCCCACCTATATTTATTACTCTCACTTACACATTTTTTTCTTTAAACTGCCCTGCTCCTGTATTTCAGGGAGGTAGGTAGCAGTCACAGCCTTCTCTGGTTTTTATTTTGCAATAAGGAGGATGCAATCTTCTACCATACCTCCAGTAAAACAAATTCTCTGTTCCCCAATTTGTTCTCTTTACAATACACATTTTCTTGGCTAGGAACAATCAGAATTGGAGAGAGATGAGATATTTGCAGTGCCTTGTACAACAGCATGTAACACTTCACTTTATATAATAAACCCATCTCAGTTATTAAGCCCCTGTGGTGGAAGCCCCATGCACCACTGCCTTTTCTCCACTGGTCTGATGCTTCCATGTATCCAAACCAACTCAAATATACAGACAGTGGGCAGGCAAGAAAATTAAGTCACCTAAATAGTGTAATTTCAGAAAATGGAATGATTTTCCATCCCAGCATTCAGCAAGCACTTTAAATTGATGGAGGACCCATCTCCAAAGAGAGAGCAGTGTGACTCTGGCATATCACACCCAGGCACCAATATACTGATTTCTTCAGAGAAGCAGCAGCATTTCCTCCAAACAAGCAGCAACACATGATCCAACCAAAGGAAACACAAGAGGTGCTGAAATGCCATCACATGGAAGCTCAGCTGTTCCAAGAGATTTTGTGACTCATAAATTATCACAGAGAAAATTAAATGCTACGGAATACCTAAGAACATACAGAGAAGATAAATTAATCAAGATGTCTAATAAGGGACAGAAACAGTGTTGCTTTCTAAATGGTGGATTATTAACTATGGTGCTTTCCAAAAAGGATTATATTACCTTGAAGCTCTAATGGATCAGCTTCTCATTTGTTAGAGGACCAGCTCTCAGCTGCAAGTTCAATACCCCACCCCATGACCTGACCATCTCTGCAAGGTGCCTACACCCGTGGGCCCTGCCCACTGCATCATGAGGATGGAGCTGGGGCTCAACAGGGAAAATCCACCCCCAGGGCAGACCACCAGCTGACTGCCTGCTGACTGCCACAAGTGGGATGCAGGAAGGGATGACACAGCTCACAAAACTAGTCAGAGCCTTGGTTTTGATAATCAAGGCAGGACAAAAGGGGAAAGTATGGCAAAAAGAAAAAAAAAGCACTGGAAATGCAAATAGATGGCTGTGAAATCATCAGACTGAGCTCTCTGTTGAGCGCATGGACAGATTCAGTGACCCTCAGGGAATCTTACCTGCTGAATGAGCCAAGAATACGCCTTGCTGGGTATTAGGCAATGTCATGTAATATGACTACAGCAGTAAACACAAAGGCTCTACAGTGTGCAAAGAACAACACTGGGAATTTCACAACTGCTGAAATCTCAGCCTGATTTCTCTAAAATTCAGTTTCATCACAGGAACAAAATTTAATTAGGGTTTTCTTATCCTTAGTCACTTATATAAGCTCATCGAAATACCTGAAAGTGCACAATATCCAAATTTTATGCAGCACTAAGCCATCCTACATGACCAGCATGGCATTTGTAGAGCTTGAGTAAAGTTGTTTGCCCCATGGGATGCTTTCAGTCTGAGAAAGCTTTCAAACTGGCCATCAAAGCCGTCACTTTACTTTCCCTTTAGGCCTTGAAAAGAGCAATGGAATCTTTTAACAGCTACAGACTTATCAAAGAGACTCAGAGCAAAAACCCAGGGAGTCACTGACACTACCTCAGAGCGGGAGAAACCCTCCTGGAAGACTTGCCCCAGGGAAAAAAAAGGGATGGATACTTAACTGCCAGAAGTGGTGTGAAGAATTTTATCTGAGCATCTCAGCATCCCAGCTTCAGCCCAGTCCCATGCAGGGCTGGCTGAGACAAAGGAGTGAATCAGTCATCTCAGCTTAAGAAATCCCCACCACTTGGCAAAGGACATATTTTAAAAGCAGATCGTACAAAAGTTCGTAAAACTCAGTCATACAGAACAAGCATGTTCACTGCACAGAACAGAAAAGAAATCTTTGTCTCTCAGTTCTCACCTGAGTTTATTGCCATTAATCAGTCATGTCCATCAATGCTGTTAGTAGTAAATAGGAATTTCTTAGTTTAAAGCCTCTTAAAGTTGAATAAAGTCCCAGACACTGTTATTATCTTAGCCATAGAGTAGCTGAGGCACAAAGGCACAAGTCAATAAAGGCAACTGCACCTTTTCACAAGGGATAGGGAAAAAAAATGCAGTCAGCATCAACACCCAGACTGGGCCACACAGGTGCTGTTCCCACAGACTGCAAAGACAACAAGCACTGACACTCAGTGTGCAGCATGCCCTGCAGTCTGGAGCTGGACATGTCCCATGACTGCTGTGGAACTGTCACCACCTTATGCTGTGGCTCCCTGGGCTCTGCACAAGGAGGGGGGGCAAAGGATTGTGTCTGCAACACCTCTGGAAGCTGCTACCAGCAGCCATCACTGCTGAAGTCTCAACCCCAGAACTGCCAGTGGAAGTGCAAGGGCTGAACGGGCAATGCACTGATTCACCAGGAACATCTCAAGGGGCATCCCAGGAAGGATTGACTCTGCCCCTCTCCCTGCACCAACATACCCTCCTAAGTGACAGCACAGTGGTCAGAAGAGGGTGCAGAGTGGATGAGAAATCTGCCCTGTCTCCCCAAATGCAAGAGGGAAGGAAGTGACAAAGGGAGCTGGGCCCAGGACATCCCCAGCACTGCCATCTGTTATCCCACACGGCACTCACTCAGTGCATGCCTGCTGGTTATCCTCATTATTTACAGCAGGTGTTACAAAAGCAGCCCAACAAGGTCTCTGCTGTGCGTGGCACAGTTTGCAGCAAGCAAACTCCAGAGATGCTGCACAACGGAATAGGGCAAACAGATCCAGTGAGTGCAAAGGGAGAAAGGAGGAAAAAACCATGGAAGAAGGAAAGAGGAACACCAGCATGTATTGTGTAACAAGCTTTCAGCATCTACCAGGTCCCAGAATACACCCAGGATTCCCACTCTGCATAACCAGTGCAAACAACCAGTGCCTGCTGCCAGCAGCTTGGTCTAAGGACCCAGGTGTCAGACTGCCAAACTCAATGCAGAATAATGTCAGGTACCTTGGTAAGTAGGACTTAAAAGTTAATCTCTTTTACATTTTTAATCTGTCTTTAAAATCAAAAAAACCTCAGAGAAATTTACCCACATCACCCTAACTTGTACCAAATCCCTTTGCAAACACCCTGCAAAACCAACCAGAAGGCACCAGCAGGTTCATGAGCTTGAGAAACTGAAGCTAAGATGGGATTTAAACTAGCAGGCAATTACCTGCCAGATGGAGAGCTCATCATGCAGAGCACACATCACTAAATTACACAGGGTCAGTAAGAGGAGACCAGCATCAGAAATACACCCCGTGAGAAGGGAAACTGAGTCAGCCAAGGGGATAGTTCAGCCCAGTGGTTGCTGCCAAGGGACCTTTACCACATGTGTGGGGCAGCACTGGCTGTCTACAGCACCAGTGAGCACACTGCAGGAAAAGCCACCACAGCCAAGCTACAAGCAGCAACATGTTGATAATTACTAGCAGGTCTATCATCATGGCAAACTGCAGTGAGAAAGAGGATTAAACAGTAGGTGAAGATGGGTTGGACTCGGAATATTTAGAGCGTAATTTAAGTCTGAGCCCATGAATTCTTCTATAATCGACCCTTTAGCCAATGTAGGGGCTGCTCCACATAAAATCAGACTTCATTTACAAATAGTTAAAGCCTGCAGGCAACCAAATCATCTCTGATCAACAAGAAAGATCCAACTGTGGAAATTCCCAGGGTTCTTTTTATTTTATCTTTAATTTCCCAGGTAAGAAGAATTCAGCTCCCGGTTACAACCAGAAGTGACCTAGTGCTGACATGGCCTGAATGGCTCATGATCCCACTTTTGTAATAGCTTAAACAGTATCCAGCAGCTGAGAGTAAAAGCCAGACTGCCCACACTGCTGCTGCAGCAGAGATATCCATGCATATGAGCCAGAAAGCCTCTTCTGCAGTGAGTGAGTCTGATCCTATGGCTTATGGCACTTACCAAAGAGATGGGAAATGTGAGTCCCACAACAGCTTCTGAACCTTCTTCACCTCCTCTTTAACATACAGCACAGTGAGAGCTCTTAGATCAAGGGCTGGAGCCCAGCCCATCTCTGCCCTGCTGAGTGTCCTGATCGCTCTGCTGAGTGAAGTGCCCAAGCTGTAGTGGGAAGGTATTTCAAGTATTCCCACTTTATAGGACACTTAGCTGCCTAAAACAGAATAGGGCTGCAGGGAACAGGCACCTACAAGTGAAACGTTGTAGCATTTGCTGGTTAGATCCAAGTCCTCTTGCTAGACCTAAGGTGTGAAATGTGCCAAATGCCTCTCCCCAGTCATGCTGAGTGGTGCCCAAAGTGTCTGGAGGCTGCTAAAACAAGAAATGCAGTGGTGTGGGACAGCTATTACATGATTTAAACCACATGCACACAGCCAAATCAATTTTAAGACTAAAAATCACAGCTTGGATGTTCAATAATCCAGCACAAACACCACTGCAAGCACACAAATGAGAGGCTGAACCAGTTCCTGGAAAGTCCAAAAGTGCTATGACAGGAATTCAATGCAATAAGCTCAGTGACTTGCTAACACCAGTTTTGAATAGGATCGAGGAGTCTGATGTGTGGCTAGTGAAAGGAAAGGGCAAACCCAACCAATCCAGCAGACCTTTGTGCCCATGATGTGTGCTCTGGTGGCATGGCAGCTACAGAGATCCACCCTGAGTACATTAATTTCCAAACCTAACAGCCCCTTGGCATTTAACAGCAAAGACAGACTGCTAGGTGCTGGCCATCTCATCCTGGAAACTCAAATCTAATAACATAGTCCTTGCTTTGCCCATTTTGGTGGGCTCCAGAACCTTTTGCTTCTTCCTGAAACTGGGACAGACTCCGTGGCAGGCAGGAGATGCCATGTTGACAGCAGTTGTTAACAAGGGATTTTTCTTTTGCCTCCTTCAAAAAGCACTGAAATATTTTGACCACATGTGTCATTTTCAAAAGTGCTGGAGACCTGATGGAATGTAGCATCTATCACACGTCAGGCAATGGTGTTGAAAACAGATTACTTTCCTTTGTATGTGATAAACATAACATGTCTATGTTTATCATGTGGTCCCCTGAGGATTTATTACAGGTTTGCTTTTCCATTTATTTGCTTTTTTTTTGTGCTTGGCAAGGGTAAACACTGGAATAAATATGAAGGTGGTTCCAGCTTAGCAGCATTAACGACTTGTTGAAACAAAGTCCAACAGTTTTCCTTTCTCTCCAACAAATCCTACTTTTCTGTTCAAGGGCTCTTTTTCAAGTGCAAAGATCATCTTTCTGAAGTATTTTAAAATTTTCTTTCTTTGTTCAATGCCAAATCCCCGTAAAAGCATACTTTCCCCCTTCATTCACTCAAACCCTTGACAATATTTAAAGCATATCCTGACATTATTAAAGGCAAAACATTTTCCTCTTTGCAAATTACAGCCTCTCCCACCTTTTCTATCTAGTCTGCTAAGCCTGTTACTACAGGTAGTTTGCTGTAACAGAAATAAGTACAATCATTACTCTAAAAGAAAACAAACCCTTCCGTTTTGGCTCACACATTCAGGGTGGGTTCATCCCACTGAACTTTAGCCACCTAATAACAAGGCAATCAGCTCAAGTCAGTCATTTTGATGGTCCCTCTTTAATAACTGGGGCAAGATGGACATTTCCAGTCAAGAGCCCTCCTGCTTATCAACCAGTCATGGCTGCAACCTACATTTGAAGCATTTGAAGAGATATAGAGGAAGATCATGGTACCAGATAGAGATCTGATCATAGAAGCCAAGCTGTACCTTTGATAATGCTGTTTTCAATCCAACAAGATCGAAACAGCACATTGCAAGTCATTCTCAAGCAAAGTCTTAAGAATTAAAAGAAAGAAAAGAGGCATTAGGCAAATCTCAACAGATTTCAAAATTTTTGATAAAGATTACACCCGCCCCTTTTGTAAAATTGTATTACTTCTATATATAGCTCAGTGTTTTTCAACACTGGAAAAAGAGCTCCATTGGGGAGGAATAATAATACTGTCACTTGTCACAGAAATACTAAGTGGCAAAACTGAATTTAATTAAGTCTCAGATGTTCTTTGTTTCAAGTGGACAACCACTGTGAACAAATCTTTGAAGAACTGAACTCCTCATCAACTTGTTCTGTACTTTGATTTACGCAATCTTTCGTCCAACTAGTCTTAAAAAAAGAGCAGACAACAAAAAAGCTTATCATTCAGAAAACACAGTACCACCATGCTTGTTCCTTGAATGGCAAAGTAAATGTCCGAGTAGTTAGGAGTGCTATATTACCTAAAAACATCATAATTCCCACAGAAACCAGGACAGAAAAACTGTAACATGGAAGATTGCCAAACACTGTCATTAGATCTGATCTGAGCATCTTCAGCTCTTCTAACCCTCCTACATTTCCTAAATACTTTCCATAGATATTTTGGAAATGCAAGACAGTAGGCCAAAGGAAGCCAAAAGAGATAGTTGCCCAAACCCTGTAACTTAGGCAATACTGAGGTAAGCAGGTAAGTTGTGTTGTTATCTCAAGTACTCAAACATAGAGAGCTTGTCCTCATCAACTGACTCTCAAACCCCTGAGGGCTTACAAAAGAGAGGCTGAAGGAATGGAGAGCACAGATCTTGTGTCTTGACATTTGATCCTTTCCTTACTCATCCTCCATGCATGAGCATTACTGCTAGAGTTGCCTACACTGCTAAATATTGAAAAGGTACTTGCACACAGGTTTGAAGAGGTTTCTGCTTCACATTTAGTTGTTTCCTGCTCCAGCTTTCAGAGCAGTCACATTCCAAGGGTCTTCATATCAATCTCACCTGACCTGAAACTGCAAGTCAAACCTGTGCCCAACAACTGCTGTTCCCAACACAACCCGATGGATGTGAGCTCAGCTATGCCAACCCATGCAGCAGCTACACATCTGGCTGAACCAGAACCACCATCACAGGTGTGACATGCTCTCACATGCCCCTAGACCCATGAACACCCAGCCAGCCCAAAGACTGGAGACAACTTGTCAGCCACAGGAGCATCTGACAGACCTGCTGCACACTGAGGAGGAGGCAGATCACAAACCAGTCACTCCAAACCCTCCGTGAAGATGCTGGGAGATACCAGGATGCCAAGATGCTCTGATTGAGATGCTCTGACCAGACTGTTTGAAACGTGAGGATGTCTGGGTTCCTATCCAAGTGTTTGCTAAAGGTCTCTCAATCACTCTACAGAAGAGCAGTGAGCAGCTACTTACTGCACCTAATGTTCTACTTTAAAACCTCACATTATGTTCCTCAGTCATGGGATGTCTGAGAAAATTTATTTAGTTCCAAGACAGGAGTCCGCAATGGATGGGAGTTAGTTCCAAGGTATTAAGTGTATACACTGAAGGAAAATGGACCATTCAATGAGCAGGTGTAAAATGATAGGCTTTATCAGCAGCCAGACACTTCCTCAGGTAACGCTTGGGATGCTGGAGATAATGAAGTATAAAATCCCACCGCTTCACGTCACCTACTTTCCCCACCACTACCTCTACTGCAGCTTTACTATCATGCTAACATCGAAACTTAGGAAACTGTTCCTGTATTCTAAACAAAGAGTTCTTTTGCCGTTACTCAGACAACAATTCAATGTTTATTCTGTGTTGGGCAGTTTGCAGCAGGTTCCACAATCCCAGCCTATAACAATTCTGAAATGCCTGACCAGAAAAACAGAACAAGAGAGGATTCTTCTGAACTCATGAGTGCAGGGCAGAAGGAAGAATACTTCAGTGATGTCTGAGATGGAAGCAAATCACAAGAGTATACACCAAGGAAAGCAATTCTTTAATATACCCTGAGGCTTAAAAATTAATCAAAAAACATAAAACAATTACTAATCCAATTTTTAAAAATGCTTATCTCTATCTCTTCATTTGCAAATAATGTGAAAATTAGAGGGAAAAATTTATCAAGGTTATCCCACCACCATACTTCTCTACATTTAATTTCTTTCTCATTAGACTTATTATCAAGTGAAGCCTATTAAATCTCTCTCACTGTCATATCTCCATTCTCATTCTTCTTATACTTTCTCCTTGTTACCTTGGCTTCTCTCTTTCCCAGAAATTGCTGAGAAAAGTATTAACATTTTATTTATTGATGGAGAGAAGATACCTTTTATCTCAGTAAACAGTTCCTTTGTCAGTCAGACTTCCACTAAATATTTTCCCCTCATTGCCATAGATGTTTTCCTGTCTTTTGAAACAAAAATACACCACTCCTATAAAATCCAGGCATGAAGTGGAAGGAAGCCTGTAGTGAAGCAACAAGGCAACCACAGCTTTTTATCAGCTGGAACTCATCATACAGCTGAAAACAGTCACATTCCTGCAGGCTGGAAGGACACACATCAGTGCACCTTGCTGTAGCAGAAATTAGAACATGGAACATACATGGATGCAATAAAGGATACAGGTAACCACAGCAGATCCAGGAACTACCCTAATTTTAATTGATGGTCACTGTTCTTGATTTGCTATTTTAGGAAAATAAATGTAAAAGTTCAAAGTCAACACTATTAGCTATTATCAACCACCCTTCACTTCAATCCCGCCAAACACACCACCAAACAACTGGGGATACAATCCTGCAGCTTGTGGTGTCATGCCATCCTTCTAAATGGGTCCCTCATCACTGCCTCCTCCCCTCACTCCACAGTGGGATGCAGGAGGGAGGTGCAAGAGCCCAAGGTCCCTGGGACACCAGCATGCAAAACACCTGCAGCCACACAACAGCTCCAACACCTCTCCTGCTCCAAGGGAGAACTCTCCACCCTTCCATTTCCATCCTCCTAATTGTATAACTCACAGGATCCCTGTACCAGCTGCCTGTAGGATTGTTTCCCTGGAAGGGGGATCATGGAGAGCAGCTTGGGTGCTAAGTGGCCCTTGCTGTCCCTGGAAGCTTGTCCTTGTGGCAGCCAGAAGCAGCCATCCGGCCCCCAAAGCTCACAAGGTCCCACCTGCCCCGCTGCCCAAAGGTGGGGACACGAGGCTGGGCTGGGCCAGGTGTCCAGGACACATCCCGAGAGGTCACACCACGCTCACCCTCCTGCCCAGAGGCCTCCCTGTTCATACAAGGATACCTTCTAGCTAGAATTTCCTTTTTCCCTTTAATCTCAAATCTTGCCACCCACGAGTCATGCCCCAATACTTTGTATCTCGGGCACAGCTGTGGCCTCACCTTTCTCACAAGGGCTGCACCAAAGTATTGCACCATCAGCGTTTGTATGGAGAAGGCACAGACTTGGAGATTCAGGATCATTAGCAATAAAGACTTTTAAATGACAATAATAATGAAGCTGTGAGTAAAAATTCCCGAAGTTGATTGTAACACAACAAGCTGTATGTTAACCTCCATTTGCTGACAGTCAATAACCTCACTGAATGCCACTGCATATTTAAGGCTAAAGAAATGTAAAAGACAATACTTGAGCTTGCACAGTCCTCAAAAATGCTTGGGTGTCTATCCCTCACTGCCTGAGGTGCAACACCTTCCCAGAATTGTACACTGTATATTGCATAATATTTTACATTTATCCGGACCACTCAAAAGCCGTAGCATCCAGCCAGTTTGGGTTTTGTCTGCACTGCTGATTTAGGCTGGGTTCCCAGAGGAGTTTGCACACACAGCTATTGTATCCCACCGAGCTGTCGTTGATGATAAGTGGGACTACTTGTGGCAACACAGCCAAGCAGGTGCCAGCATTGTTTGCAATGTGATACCCAGGCAAACTTGTGTAACGTTTGTGCAAAGCTGATGCTCATAGCAGCCTTCCCCAAGAACTGCAATATAATGTTTAACAAGGAAATGCAATGTGACTTCAGCAATGTTTAACCCATTTTTTGACCAAATAAATCCCAATTTAACATTATCACAAATGTCATGTGGACAAAAAGTAATCGTACTTAACCATCGTGTCAATTTGAGCCGTGTATTTATTAGTGACACTAAGAAATCACAGATTGATCGACTCTTGACCACCTGTTGTAGAAGGTCAGAGTTCCTGCCCCTCCTGGAAAGTAGGGGCAAGGTTTCAGCAAAGTCCAGTTGTTAAAACAACACAATGTGCAGACATAGGAATATAAAGCCAAAGCCCTGCCTTTCTGTAGGAAAATCTTGAAGGTATACTAGAAAAAGGAGAACGTGCCTTTTTAAGGGACCCCTGGAGCACTTCTGGAACAGCTGCATGCAAAAGGGGGCTGGTTTGTTCACTCAGACGGCTCTGTGCAACAGGCACAGGGGCACCCAGAGAGATTCACATCAAAAGAGACAGACTTCAAAAGCTTCTTCCCAATCCAAAGCAAGATGCTAATACCCACACCACCCACACTCTTCCCTCCTCTGCCTGTGTTGGCTCCTGACTGGCTGTGGGGGCACAGCCCAGGGGTACCCCAGTGCCCAGGCAAGGGCAGAGCCAAGCACACCCTGAGCTTTTCCCAGCTGCTCACCACCCCACAGAGCTTCTGACACTGCTGACATGAAACTTCTGACAGCCTCGTGAAGCCTGTTAGCTCCATTCGCTTGGTCTTCACGATTCTTAAATGTTGTTTATTAGCAGGAGGCAAAAATTACCATGCTTATTTGAATAATCCCCAAGTCAAATGAAAGAGTGCTGCGTTTAGCCACGTATCATGTCTCAGAGTAACTCAGTGGAGCAGCAGGGCTCCTCACTAGCACACACTCACACATCTCTGCAGCACAACACATCGCTGGATAGAAATAAGATTTTTACAGCACCGCTGTTATTTCCGACTCATAGAGAGATCAAACTCCCCAAGTTCATACAGAGCTGCAGTCCTTCCCTGACCTAAGAGCAGCTGTGAGTAGCGGAGGACTTTGTGTCTGTCTGGGTTGAGAGGTTAATGGCTACTCCACAGACACGTTTTTTTCACTTAACTGGCAGGTCATCTTAGCAGATGATTTGCAGGTGTTACGCAACACTTAGAGATAACCCCGTGGAGTACTTCTGTCTGAGCTTCTTCTCTGTCTCTTTTCTTTTTTGAACTACATCAGATAAATCAGAGAAACCAGGCAGGTGAGACTTGCCTGGACTAATCACACGACGACAAACTGCCCTTCCAATTTCCACACAGTGAACTACTCCAAATAAATGTCAAATGTAGTTCAGTGCTTGTTAAAATTATCTTAAAATCCTAGCCATTAAACACTTGAACATTTCTAGTATCTCAAGACATGCAGCAGACAGCCCATTTTGATGAACATCACAGCACAGTTTCAAAGTTCACAGCTTCACGAAACACGAAAATGATGCTGCAATAATCAATCTCCTGCATAAGAAAACAGGTCTTGACTCCTACCTGAGACTTCACCTACTTAAACCGTGTAAATCATTACACCAAGAGAGGAATCGTTCGTGTCAACTATTTTTCAGCACTGAACACACTCTTCACCTAGTCTAACAACTTTTCCAAGCTTTGTGCTCCCAGATGAGTGCTTATCTTTTGCTACCAGATAAAGAGCCACTGGTTCAAACAGACAGTGACGATGCAATCATCTGCACCCTTAATCCAAATGTTTTTCTTTAGCCTACTGTCTGTTTTTCCTGCTAGTCCTCAAAGGACACAGAAACAACATTTGCCTTACCACCTAAGCTGCACCCCAGCACTCTGGAAGAACCAGGAGCAGCTTTTCAGGAGATACACTGCAGCAAAATCAGTCAGCTCAGTTAATGTCACTTTCATTTTTCTGAAGCAAAAAGAACCTCAAGCCTGCAAACACAAGGGAGAGTGTGGCTCACTTTTCCAACGCCTTGCTGCACACTGTGGCAACTTTTACAGCAAAACAATTGCTGCTGGGATTATGCCACAGTTTGATTATTATTTTTCTAATGATCTCCCCAAGTATGATTTTACATATCCAGTACTTTAAGCTTTTTTCTTTTTTACAAAAATAACACAGATCTTAGTTTAGTTTGCAGAGAGAGGCAGCAAGGAAAGTATCTGGCTAAACCTTTGAAAGTCAACAGAAATATGGGATCAGGTCCACAGTAAACTTTATAGAGTGGCACCTGCAGAGGAAATTACTCATTGCATGATTGATATCACAATTAGAGGCATAAAAAGTAATTCCATGATAAACAAGCAACTGACCAGAAAAAGAATAATATCCTAAGAGCATGTTTGTGCTCAAATAAAAGTACATATTGGACAACATTAAACAGTATTCACACACACACAGACAAAAGTTCTCCAATGAAGTTAACAGCACATTATCCCTCCCTCTCTCTCTTTCTCTCCCTCCCCATATTCAGGGGCTGCATCTGGCCAGTATCTGCCCTTAGTGCCACTAAAGCAACCCCAGTGCCATTAGCCACGTTCCACAGCCATCACACAGCCATAAGTGATTGCTTTCTGAGCTGCCATTTCCCACAGGAGCGCAGCTCAGCAGTGCAAACACCAGCAGAACATCCACCCGGGCCATGCCAGCTCTGGGCTGAGGTCGAAGGAGCTACCAGCCAAATCTCTGGGTACACAGAAGGGAGTAAACGTGCTTTGTTGCTGAAAAAGCAGAGATATCAAATCTCAACTTTTTTTTAGAGAAAAATAAAGACGGAGGGGAGACGGCATTACAGATACACGTGCATTCCCTACATCTTTGCAAGTTACATCATTTACTACCTTTATGGAACCACATCAGAAAAGCTCCAGCCAAGGTACCACCTCAGCTGAGGGAGTGTGCTCCCTTCCATGCACACTGATATTTATTTATCCTTGTGATCCACGTTTACTAAATAACTTCAAAGCACCACTTCAACCCACAGCACATAGGCTTGATACATTTTTGTGGTTCCTCTCCAAAAATTTCACAGATAAATTGCTGCTTCAGGAAACCAAGAGCTACACTCTAACCTGCAAGTGTGTTATTTCTGCCCATGACCTCATACTAATCTGACAAACAAAATCATGCACTCCAATGCTTGCTTACCTGAGACTGACACTCTCATAAAGGCTTCCAGGGGTCTGTTGTTGTCCAGATCACGACTCAGTTTGAGTTCCCCAGTGGCAGAGTCCAAAAGGAGCAAGTTTAACTCATTGCCTTGGACAAAAGTGTAGGCTAGGCTATCAGACACATCGGGATCATGAGCTGGGATCTTGCCAATCACGCCAGAGGGAAAGCTGTTGGACTTGTTGGTCACGTAGTTATTGAAGAGGATCTGGAAGTCCTGCAGCACGGGTGGATTGTCGTTCTGGTCCAGGAGGCGGATGTGCACAGTTGCTCGGCTCACAAGAGGGGCTGAAGTGGCCTGCACCACAATAACATACTCTGTCCGGCTCTCATAATCCAGGTCCATTAGGGCTGTGAGGTCTCCATTGAGCAAGTCTAGTTGGAAGACCTCAGGGATGTTCCCCTCTACGATCTGGTACATGATCTGTGCATTGGTCCCCTCGTCGGGATCAGCGGCACTGATCCGTGCCACAATAGAGCCCACGGGGCTGTTCTCCTCCACAAAGATATCAAATTCATCCTTCTCAAAGACAGGAGGGTTGTCATTAATGTCCAGCACAGTCACCTGGATGTCCACAGAGGCTTTCAGTGGTGGGCTGCCCCTGTCCACAGCAAAGGCCCGCAGGCTGTAGACAGCCACGTTCTCGCGGTCCAGCTTGCGCAGAGTGCGAATCACTCCAGAAGTGGGCTCGATGTAGAAGTCTCCATCTCCATCGTCACCACCTTGGAACGTGTAGAGGAGACGGCCATTGAGGCCCGAGTCACGGTCAGTGGCAGACAGCTGCAGGACACTGGTGGAGAGTGGCACGTCCTCAAACACCGAGCCCTGGTAGCGGTCGCGCAGGAAGCGGGGTGCATTGTCATTGGCGTCCAGGATGAGGATCTCAACGTACGTGGTGTCCGATTTCTGGGGGATACCATTGTCATGGGCCGTAATGGCCAATGTGTAGGAGGCCTGGTCCTCATAGTCCAGCTCCATCAGGGTGGTGATGGTGCCCGTATCAGGGTCAATGCGGAACTGGGGGATATTATCATCCAAAATATAAGTGATTCTTGCGTTCTCCCCCGTGTCTTCATCAGTGGCACTGATGGTGACAATAGAGGTGCCAATGGGCTTGTCCTCACTGACGCTCACAGTGTAATGGGAGCTCTGGAAGACCGGGCGGTGTGTGTTGGCATCTGTGACATTGATGAAGACCTGGACGGTGTCAAAGCGAGTGCCATCAGAGGCAGTGACCGTGAGCACATACTGCCTTTCTTGTTTGTAATCCAGGGGCAAGGCCAGTGTGATCAGCCCTCCTCCACTCTGACTGGTGATGGCAAAACGGTTCCTGGTGTTGCCACTGGTAATCTGGTAAGTCACAACACTGTTAACGTCCCTGTCCACTGCTGTCAGGGTCAGGACACTGCTGCCCACAGCTGCATCCTCGTTCAGTCTGAGGTGATACACCTTCTCTGTGAAGGTGGGGTTGTTGTCATTGACATCCAGAACAGTGATGGACACGCTGGCTGAGGAGGTCATGACCGGCACACCGTGGTCTCTGGCCTCCACCCCAAAGTGATAGTTTTCCACGGTCTCTCGGTCCAGCTCTGCAGCTACAGTGATCCACCCTGTGCTGTTGTTGATTTGAAAAGGGAACCCAGAGTCACCCGTTACAGGGGCACCTCCAGTGGACGGTGCCATCTCTATGAGTTTGTACTCCAGGCGGGCATTCTCTCCAGAGTCAGCATCCACCGCCTGGATGTGCAGCACCGAGTAGCCCAGAGGAACATTCTCCAGCACCGAGGCCTGGAAGGGAGTGCTCACAAAGATGGGGGCGTTGTCATTCACGTCTACAACCTGCACCGACACCATCCCACTGGAGTTGATCAAAGGAGGTCTGCCCCCATCCTGGGCTTTGATCCGGAGCGTGTACTCCCGGATAGTCTCGTAATCCAGAGGGTTGATGAGGTCGATGGCGCCAGAGAAAGAGTGAATGTAGAACTGGCCTTTCAGGTTGCCACTCACAATGCTGTAGTGCACCTGGGCGTTGCTGCCCCGGTCCCGATCTGTGGCCTGTACCTGCAATATCTGGCTGTTCACCGGGGCATCCTCTGGCACCTGGACCAAGTAGCGCTTCTCACTGAACTGAGGGTAGTTGTCATTCTCATCCTCTACAGTGATGTGCACCATAGCTGTGGCACTGCGTGGTCCTGGATCCTTGCCCTGGTCATTGGCTTCCACCACCAGGTGGTACTCAGAGACCTCCTCACGGTCCACCGAGGCTCGGGTCCTCACAACCCCGGAACGAGGGTCATCTCAAGACTCCATCGCCAGCTCCTGGCTCCAGCAGGCGGTAAAGCATGTTGGCATTGGCTGGGGCATCACCATCGGTGGCTCGGATCGTCAGCACCTCGTAGCCCACCTCCAGGTTCTCCCGGATGCTCTCCCGGTACTCGGGCTGCTCAAACACCGGCTCGTGGTCGTTGGTGTCACTCACAGTCACCGTCAGATAGGTGGTGGCCGAGCGGCGGCGCGGGGAACCGTGGTCGGAGGCGGTAACCTTCAGCACGTGGGTGTCCTTCGTCTCCCGGTCCAGGCTGCGGGCAGTGACCACGCTGCCCGTCTCGGCGTCGATGGCGAAGTAGTCGTTGGAGCGCTCGTCAAAGAGCGCCTCCATGGAGTACGCCAGCCGGCCGGCTTCACCTTCGTCAGGGTCCTGGGCCCGCAGCACGATGACCGCCGTGCCGGCCGGCTCGTTCTCGGGGATGGACACCTGGTAGCTGGGCAGCTGGAACTGCGGGGGGTTGTTGAGGCTCCGCGCCCGCCGCGCTCCTCGCCGCCCTCCTCCCTCCGTGCCCGGCGGCGGGGCGCAGCCGGCGGCGGCTCCGCGGGGCTCGGCTCGGTGCCGGGCGCGCCGGGGGCAGGGGCCGCCGCCGCGGGGCTCGGCGGGCGGAGCGCGGCGCGGCGCGGTCCCCGCAGCCCTCAGGCGCCCGGCGGGCGGCAGCGGCGGCGGCTCGGCGGCGGCGGCGGGGCGCCCCGCGGGCAGGTGGAGCGGCGGGGCGGCGCGGGGCGGCCGCGGGTCCCCGCCGCCTGCCGACGCCAGAGCGCAGAGCAGCGCGGCCCAGGACACGCAGGCGGCGGCGGACAGCAGCCGCGGCATCTCCGGAGCTCAGCGGGCAGCGGGGCCGGGCAGCGGGCTGCTGCACAATCCATCCACCCGCCGGGCCGCCCGCCCGCCCGCATCCATCAGCCGGCGGCCCGCCGCCCCCACCGCCCTCGCCTCCCGGGCACCGCCGGCCCCGAGCCCCGCGCCGCGTCCCGGTCCGCGGGCAGCGGGCTGGAGAGCTCCAACTTTTCCACCTTCAACTTTGAAGTGAGTTCAAAATGGCTCCTCTCCTCCTCCTCCTCCCGCCGCCGCTCCCCAGAGGACGATTAGCATAAACCTGCTGCTCCTCTCCTTCGCCAAAAAGAAGAAAAGAAAATCAAAAAACCGGGGTCTCCCCGCGGCGGCGGGGCCGGCCCACGGGCGGCGCGGTCCCGCGTGGCTGCGCGACACGGCGGAGCCGCCGCGCCTCGTCCGTCCCGTCCTGTCCCGTCCCGTCCCGCTGCAGCCTCCCGGCCGGGCTGGGCTGGGCTCGGCCGGGCTCCGCTGAGCTGCGCCGAGCGCGGCGGGCGCTGCCCGGGGCGGGGTTTCCTGCGGGCCCCGCCCGGCCCCTCCCGGGCGGCGGCGGCGGGGCCGGGCCCATCCAGCCCCCGGGGCTCCCGCTCCGCCGCCCTGCGCCCCTCGGCGGCCGGGGAGCTGCCGGGGCGCTGCCGGGGCGCTGCCGGGGCCGTGCGGGCTCGGGGCGGGTCCCGCTGCCCCACGCCGATGGAGCTCCGCGGGCCGCGGCTCTCGGCCGCTTCCCCACGCAGCAGCCACCTGTCGTCCCAGAGCCGCCGTCCGGAACCGAGTTAAACAGAAATTCATTTAAATCCATTTTATTAATTTCTCGTTGTGGAGTAGGGGGAAATGAAGTGGAAACTACTTTCCAGGGCAAAATGAGCATCGTGTGGGGGCCCGAGGGTGGTGCCGCCGATATCCCGGCGCAAGATCTGCTGCCGTGCTCACGCCTTGCTCTGAAACACGCGCAGCAGCCGGCAGGATCTGGAGCCTGGAGTTAAAGATTTCTTTGGGGCAGTGGCAAATTATGATAGACAGGACGCAAACTTCTGTGGGCAGAAGCAAAGCCCAGCCCCGCATGGAAGCGTTGCACTAGTGATCATAATGTCAACTCTACGAATTTATGCCTGTATATACTTTCTTGTCGCGCTACTTCTCCCTTCCCTTTGCAGACTCCGGAGCGGCGCGGCCGGGGCTCGGCCGCATCCCCGCGGCTGCAGTGGCCCCTGGTGGGGGCGGCGGGGCTCGCTCCGCCCGCCGCAAGGAGCGATGCTAACCCGCCGACAGCCCGCGTACAAGAGCTGTACGATGTACGATGTACGTGGTGAGGTGAACAACGAGCAGCCCGAGGTTGCCGAGTGGGATTTGGCAAAATTTGGTTATTTGTAGGAGCTGGGAGGCGACTTTCAGAGCGATCTGTCGCTGTCGGTTCAGGGTCTTCAGCAGCTATAGGGCGAGTACAAGCAAAACGGATTGTTTCAGTGGCTTTCATCTCCTGAAATGGATTATCGCAAGGGAAAGGAAGAAAGGAAGAAAGAGAGAAAGAAAGAAAGAAAGAAAGAAAGAAAGAAAGAAAGAAAGAAAGAAAGAAAGAAAGAAAGAAAGAAAGAAAGAAAGAAAGAAAGAAGAAAGAAAGAAAGAAAGAAAGAGAGAAAGAGAGAAAGAGAGAAAGAGAGAAAGAGAGAAAGAGAGAAAGAAAGAGAGAAAGAAAGAAAGAAAGAAAGAAAGAAAGAAAGAAAGAAAGAAAGAAAGAAAGAAAGAAAGAAAGAAAGAAAGAAAGAAAGAAAGAAAGAAAGAAAGAAAGAAAGAAAGAAAATTTAAAAAACCAACCAACTGGATAATTTTCAGTATGTGTGTCAGGAGGAAAAAGAGCTTCATAAGTTGAGGTTTTGGAAGATGTTTTGCTGATTCAGCTTTACTCAGAGATTTTTAAAAAATGGAATTTAGAAGCTTACTTGGTTTTGCATATCCTCTGATTAAAACGGATTACTTATGAAAAGAAAGTTAGAAAAATTAAACATAATCTTCCATTTGTTTATTGAGCTCGAGTGGATGTAGTGATCTGCTTTATACTCCAGAAACAAATCAACTCTCTTGGTAACTGGGTTAATCGATATTAACCTGGGATTTGCATAAGGAAGCTAGTCTAAGTCCATACTTTTCTTGCTTCACTCTACATTTTCTTGCTGCTATTCTTAATACCTACAGTTTGAAAAATAACCTCTTGTAATAAAATAATTTCTTTTTTTTTGACTCTTCAAAAATGACAACCAAGTACATGTTTCAAGATAAAATAGATTTCTAAGAAGAGACAGTTTAAGCTTTTTTCTTTTCTTTTTGTTGTAATAAGAGGAAACTGCGAGTTGAGAAGATACCATAATATCTTCTGTATAAACCAATTTTCTGTCTGATTACACAAAATCCTCCATCATTTCCCTATTTGTATGACCTGCCTTCTATTTCCAGTTAAATTCGTCTTGTTTCACTGTTTTCTAATTAAATGTATTATCCTTATTGTTCCTTGCATGCATTACACCATTTACCATATTCTTTTACCATTAAAATAGATCTCAATTCTTTTACCATTAAAATAGATTTCAAATCCAAAATGGTAAATACAGTTTTTACAACTGACTCATTGCTCCAGCAAAAAGAATAGGTTTGTTTAACACTCGGGCAACTCAAATGACTTTTCAGTGGTGAAATGACTCGTGTTCCCAGACCACTCTGTGTGGAAACAGGGGTCGCTGTTAGATCAGAGGTCAGGGCTGAGGGGATCTGTTTCTGCTGCTGCCTCTGTGGGTCCAGAAGAGCCAGAGAGGGCAACAGTGAAACAGAACTTTTGGTAAAGGTGACTCAAGGTGGGGAACAAAACCAGGATTACGTGTCTCACTTGTTTTAGCTGGCAAGTTTTAATGAAGACTAATCCTTCAAATAAAACCACATACTTTGTGCCTGATTTTGCAGATTTTCTCATATAAGCTGCTCTTTTCCTATAGAAGAAATCACCCTGACATCACTATGATGAGCGACGTCCATAAAAAATGCGAGCGGGTGGGGTTTTCCTTGACCCTTTGTTTCCTTAGTAGCAATTGATGACATATTCGTTTCACAGCTTAAAAAAAAATTTCTCTGTTTCAACTTGTCTAGGAGTGAAATATTTCAAGTTTCTTTCCAAGGTGAATGTAAAAGAAAACTGAGGATTAAAAAAAAACAGATTGAATTGTTAGCCAGCTTCATTCAGAACTTAGCTTGAACAAAAAAAAAAAGTAGTTAAACTGTAAGGGATTTTCCTAAAACATGAAGTTTACAGGGGAGACATCAAGAATCATTTCTTAATTGGGACTGTAGGCCAGAGCAAGGCTCGTGCAGGGTTGGAGTTGCCTGCATCTAGATACAATAGTATTTTTGAGGTTGGGAATAAAATGATTCAGTGTGAATCCATCCCTGTGGAAGAGGTGGTTTTATAGAAGGAGATGGAGCTTTTCTTATCTCAGGTCACCAGTACTTTGAGGAAAGACTTAAAAATTCACATTCAGTAATGCTGTGTTAAAATAGTTCACTTTTTTCTTTTTTTTAAAGAACAAGAGTAGTGAAAAGTTTTTTGTCATTGGATTTGTGAAGTATATTGCAAAGAAGCGATATGCAGTGTGTACCCCACCCCTCCAAACCAGGGGGTTTATCTTCTAAACTCTTGCTTGGGGGAAGAAGAAAATTTTTCCTCAAATTTAGGTATCCATGCAACACAACCTATATCTTGTACAAGATCTCTATATACATAGTGTTAACATAAATTGATATATGTATTACATTTTCATAGCTGCATTTATTTACTTCACAAATGCACCAACAGTCTATTTCTGCTAAAGTAGCACATTGAGAAAATAATCTAAGAAACCACAACAGGTAGTAATAAAACAGCCTTTAACCACAATTTATTCCACAACCTTACAATTTTCCAGCTGGAAAAGAAACTGGAAAGAAACTGGTGTTTTGTGTCATACATTAGAACTGCATAATATTAGATTTTGAAGGGGAATGTTATTTATTACCCATTATTTCAAATAAACTAACAGCATATTAGACTTGAAAAAAAACCCCACAAAACAAACCAAAACCAGATAACAAATAACTTGCTAGTTTTCAGACTACCTGTGATGGTTGCTGTTACATGCTACCCTCACGGTGGGGTGTCTTCATTGTCTGGGACTGCACATCAACAGAGAGCAATCTTCTGTGATCCCAGACAAAGCCTAATAAGAAATGGAAGGAGAAAACTAAGAGGAACTCCTCAGTTTTGAAGGTTTGTCCTGCCTGTGGCAGGAGGCAAGTGGGATCTCTGGTCTGTCACTGGCCCTGGGACAGCACACCTCTCTTACCTGCTCAAAGCTCCTCCAGGAGACTTCATCCTGCTACAGTGTGCAAACTAGTCTGAGCACAGGAGCTGACAGGATCATTGTAGTGAATTTAAGTTGCATAAACCCACGATTTTAGACTATTTCTCCAATCACTACCTAAAGAAAGAATGAGAAATTTCTGTGTGAACAGGCGTTTGGACTTCCAGTCCCCATCCTGTTGCATGTCCAGCCCAAGAACGGGCAAATGAGCAAAAGTAATTTATGTTCCCACATTGCATCTGAGTTTATATTCAGAATAAAAGAACTAGTTCAAGCTCCATATGGTGAAATTTGATCCTCCACCTATTGCAGGAACCCCACAGGTTTGGAAGAGTTCCAGAAAATACTTTTATTGCTAACATTCATTCTTCTTAAGCCAAGAATGGATTTCAAAATGTTGGGATCCTTATTGCAGGAATTATGTTCAAGGCTTCCTGGCTTTGCTTTTCAGAAAGAGTAGAAACAGTTTGGAGCTCTCTTGGCATTTGTGGTAGAGAATCATACTGTTGCCTCTTTTTAAATCCTCTGTGGATACAGCAGCAATTCGGTGTTGGAACTTGTTTATTTCTTTAGACTTCATACCATCCATTTATAATTTACCCTAAGGAGCTCAGCTCCACCCTACTCAAACACTGCCTGTGAGTTTCCTCACTCTAAATTGGTTTGAGTATTTTTTTCCCTCCTCACTCTAGCTAAAGGCTCCACTAGTTACAACATGCAAAACGACAAATAAACCAATGGAAAAGCAAATTTCGTGTTCAAAAATTGCACGGTGGCCAAGAACAAATGCAAGCTGAGTAAGGCTTGACTGTTATTTATGAAGGAAGTGATAAAGAGATTAATGCATCAGAAACATAGTTCTACATAATAACAAGTCTGTAACACAGACTGTAACAAACTAGTAAATAAAATGTGGGATTAATCAGCCTGTTGAAGTAAGCAGAGGAGAAAGCCCAAGTCTGCAAATTGATGTGTTTTTCTGTACTTTGCATATCTCTCCTATACATTAACCGAGGTACTGACTGCAAAACTGAGTGAAAAACTTGGAAATTACATTTTACTGTTTGTTCTGCAGGATTTGCCCTTTCTTTCTCACAGTGTCTCACCTTATAATGTACAAACAGATTAAAAAGTCAGCTCTTGTGACTTTGCCCAAGAGTTTGCTGAACGTTTGCTGTCAGCTCATCAAAATAAAGGTGCAGCAGGACAGATCTCCTTGCTTTGCCAGCTCCTGTTTTTTAATCAGGGGATTAGGGGGCTAATTAACAAGAGCAGAGTACAAAAGGGAAGTACGGTCTTGGTAGACATTCTAGCTTGACTGAGTGATGTGTTTGGAACTGAAGTCTACCAACACGTTACAAACACCCTGATGTGGTCACCAGGGAGCAGTTACTTGTGCTACAGGAACCATGAGGAGCAAGGAGATGACACAGGAGATGAGCAGAATAAGTAGTAGAGTTCAAGTGCTGGTAGAGATGCTCCTGGCTGTGGAGAAGTCTGCAGGACTGCACTGCCCATGGGGTGGGCATGCTCTGTGTCTACATGGGAATATGGGGACACTGTTCCTGTACCTCCATCAGTAGCTACACGTGGATATTTGTAATATGATGGTAGAACCCAGACTGCTCCAATTTCTCCCCTAGTATTTCTTTCTCTCTACTATTTACACACCCATTTCATATTGAAATACTGTTTTCTAGGGATTTTATTGCCTCTGAAATATTGTTTTCCTGGAGTGAACTAACATCTTCTTTACTTTTTATGGCTTGCATGGAGACAGGATTCAGCTTTTTCCTCCAATCTCTATTATTTTGTCTTTATCAGCACCAAGCATCATCTGCCATTATATTGCCTACTTGCTCAGCACCAAGATTCTTCTCCAGAAGCTGGTTTGATGTCATTAGATTAAACAGTACTGTTATTTTTTGTAACATCTACACAGCCAGCCACCTTTCTTGCTCTGCTCCTTCCTGGCAGTAGGACCTTGTAGCCTGTTTTTCATGAGCTTTGCCATGGGCTCATTGGACACAGCAACATTTGCAGAACAAAAGCATGGAGGAAAATTCTTTCAGCTACTTATCAAAGAGTATTCAAAGAGCTCCTGGTGGATGGGCAGGAAGGTGGAGTGAAAGCAAGGACATTGTGACTTTGGTCTAACCTGTTTATTTTCCAGAAGTTCAGTTACATGCAAAGACAAGGGATTTTGGCCTCTTAGGGGAGGAAACACACAGCTCTAATGAAACACTTCCCGGAAGGGAATTAGTTGGAAAAATAAAAATATTAACTGAAATGCTTAATGTGGGAATATGAGCACAACCGGTGGCTCAAATAACAGTGGGAGTTATGGCTTTGTGGCTATTCCAGCGAGAGAAGGTGAAGCTGGCATTTAACACCTCCCCTAATCACTGTAAAATTTGCATGTGAGATATTATGACTATTGTTGTGTCTCCCCTTTCTTAGTTTCATTTCATACCCAGAACTCAATGGAAAGACAGAGACTTGGTTTCTAGTACTGCACTGGAAGCATACTCTGCACCACCTCATTTCATCTTTTCCCAAGAGACTTAGGAATAGCAATTTTTTTCTCATAGATGCATTTCGTAACATTTTTTCTGAGTGTTTGTCAACATACCCGAGGCTTGGCAACTCCAAATGTTGAAAAGCAGGAAGTGTTGGGAAAAAACACTTTAAAAAGCCTCACTAATACTGTGATGTGTCTCAGTTTAGGCTCTCTCTGGCTCTGGGAAGGTGCACAGAGACATCATGTCCATCTGCAGGCATCCAGGGGCATCAGGCCCAGGTTGTGTGCATTGCACCGCTGCTGAGCTCCCAGACTGAGCTTTGCCTGTGCCAGCTCTCCTCCTTGGCCAGCCCATACCAGGCTGGGCTTTGCACAGCCCTTGGGACTGTGCACTGTGAGAAATTTGGAAGGGGACATTCCCCTGTGTGTGTTGGGAAAGGTAAAAGGGCTGTTCTCTAGGAGCAAGCCATGCCATACCAGTTGGCCTCAGTGATGAAAAATGGAAAAATGGCCCCTGCCCTGATTTATTTACCTTTTATTTATTTTTATTTACCTTTTATTTATTTATTTACCTTTTATTATTGTCTGAAAGACAGATTTCACGCCAAATGTATAAAACACTTTGTATTTCAAAATCTAGTATCTCAGCTGTTCTATTTTCTTCTGCTCTGCTAGCTGCTGAGCACCACAGTCCATTGTCCTGCCTCTCCAGCAGCTTTCACCAGGCTCACCACTTATTAACAGACTGTGTCTCTGGTTGCTGGGTTTCTCTGGAGATCACTCAGTGTTGTTTCATAAAGGAGAGGAAGAGCATTGCACTCTTAATGAATTTAGTTGTCATCACTTGTCAGCTTTGTGCTCTGAGGTCTCTCTTAGGTAGCGTAATTATCATTATTTTTATATATAGGTAATTATAATCTGGGAAGCAGTCCAAATTCTGCTTTTTAAGTAAAATTGGTGAAGCTTATTTGCAGTGACTGGAGCCCCTCAGCACACAGCAGCCTCACTGGCAGCACCACAGTGGCTGTGGGAGTATGTACCACGTGGAGACCCTCTTTCCTGCTCAGTTACAGCCAGGGGTCATTTCCTGTTCTATCTGGCATGCCCCAAAGCAGCCTTATCTTCAGATATTCTAGCCTGGACACTGTAGTCAGGAAAAAAGGTCAAAAGTCATCCCTGGTTACACAGGCTGGGGGAATGGGAAGCTCATTAGGCTGTCAGCCTTGTGCTCCAACTCCACCTCTGCTGCCAGGCTGATTTTCCCTGTACAGACAGACATGACTGTCACAGCCCTCAAAGAAACTAGAATCCCACAGGATGGTTTCCACAGAGCAGCTTTGGATTCAAACCCCACCATCAGTCGTGCCACAGCAATGGTTTCACAGGGCTCTGCAGAGCCAACACAGCACTGCTCCCACTCTGCCTGCTTCTCCTTAACAATTTAGGAGTTTAGGGGTTACAGTGGCAGTAGTGGGCTGATGGTTGGACTTGATGATCTAAAAGGTCTCTTCCAACCTTGATGATTCTATAATTCCTGACCTGACCTTCAGCTATAAATGCAATTTTGATGATTTTCATTGTTCTCAGGGGCACAAAACACATTTTCAGGTGAAAAAAATCCTCTGGGAATATCTCTAACCCTTCCTACTGGAGTGTGCAGCATCACCCTTAGCTGCTGCCTCGACAATTGGTTGTACCTTCTGCCATGTCATGTTCGAGAAATGCAGAGTGCCCTTGGGTTTTGCAGACTGGGTAAAACACTGGGACTCTTTGCTACTCATGCAGAGAGCATTGCTCTAACATTAGAAAGTGCTGATCTCCATTTCCACCCACAGTGGAGAGAATGAAATATTTTCTGAACTATGAGGAGGCTGAGAGACTTGGAAGTAAAAGTATTCCCACAGCTGCCACTGTCACTGATGAAAAGGGTTGTCAAAATTGGCTTATACTGAAAATTTTAACCAACAGAGCATGCTGTCAGCACAGACTGGGACAGAGGAGAGTACTGGGGTAGTCATGAGGCATGGGGCTGGAGTGCTGGGATGTTCTCATGGGTGGATATTGCTGGGTGCTAATGGGTTGCTTCTCGGGAAAGGGGATGAAGGGAAGCCTTTGGTCTTGTTTGGAAGAGGATATCCTCATATTATTTCCTTGCTTTCTCACCCAACTGCATGCTGTATAAAACCTGCAGATGCCAGAGAGGTGTGAATATTTGGGTTGCTGAAGGCATAATGCCCTGTATCTATGTTTTACTGTTCTACAGCCAAGATCGCCTCCTGTCCTAATCCATTATCTCCACCGATTTTATGGATTGAGGCAAGGCTCTCTTGGAAAGGCCTTGCCTTTCTCATGTACTGTAACTTTTGATCACATGGTTTGTTCAGCCTCAAGGCTGCATTTTTCTAAAATAGAGAAGCATTTAGCCTTCATAATCCATTGATAGGAACGTGGTGGCTATTAGAGTTCTTTCAATGAAACATCTCAGCTCAGGTGAGCTCTGCAGAGTTGTTCCCCTGGTTTGTGCAGTGGAGTGCAAAGCGAGCTGTGGGTGTCCTCCCAGGCTGCACTGGGCTAAGCATTCCCAGCAGGAGGATGTCAGGAGGATCCTGCCCCTCTGTCCAGGTGTGGTCTGCCCAGTGCTGAGCATACTGGAGACAGCCCAGGGCAGGGCCATGGAAACCATGAAAGTGCTGAAGCACTGCTCCTATGAGGAAAGGCTGAGTGAGCTGGGATGGTTCAGCCTGGAGGAGAGAAGGCTCAGGGGGATCTCATCAGGGTGTACAGATACCTGGAGGGTGCAGAGATGACAGAGCCAGCCTCTTCTCAGCAGTGCCCACTGACAGAGTCAGAGGCAATGGGCACAAAGTGGAACACAGGAGGTTCCCTCTGAACATCGAGGAAACACCTTCTTACTGCAAGGGTGACTGAGCACAGGCACAGGCTGCCCAGGGGTCTCCATCTCGTGGAGTCTCTGTCCTTGAAGATACACAGAGGCCATCTGACTATGGGCCTGGCCAACCAGCTGTAGATGACTTTTTTGACCAGAGGCTTGGACCAGGTACTTCCGGAGGTCCTTTCCAAATTCAGTCATTCTGTGGTTCAAAACAGGACAGCAAACAGTGGAAAAAAAAGCAGGTTAAAACAGGGCAAGAAAGATAGAGTGAGGTAAATTACTGAGGCAGAATGGAAGAGAGGAATGAAACTGCCAGGAGGGAGTATCAGTCAGTGTTCCCTTTCTTCTGGCCTCATCTGAAATCAGTGTCTTAGGACTTACTAAGATACAATGCTGCAGTAGAAATTGGTTGCAAAGTGGAAAATCACAATAATCTCACAGTTTGGCAGGCTTCCTACCTGGTACTGAAGTCCTCAAGATGGTTGTCATGGGTTGTAGTCAACCATCCCATCCTGTAACACCAGACTAGTGAAACCTGGGAATGCTGGAAGAGCTGCCCAGTATCAGCACTGTCGCTGCACTTCATCACCCAGGAACAGAGGCTGCTTTTGGATGTGCAGAGGCAATGGCAGGATGGTCCAAGAGACGTGGCTGCTCCTAATCAAGCATTTTTCTGTGTCTTTCCCTCTCCCTTGGAGTCTGAACCCTAGAAACTGCAACTGCCTGGTGCTCAGGCTTGCAGTAGTACAGTGGTCAATCAGAAGCAGACGGCACATCAAACACATGAAGTGCTGGGTGGACCTTCCTGGCAGCCCTTACTGGTGGTGTTCATCTACATTGTCCAATTATCCACTGACAATTTTGCTGATTGAGATATGCTGGGATGTGACAGTAACACTTTGGCATGATGTCTGCTGGAAGGTCTGAGCCCATTTACTTTGCTTGGGTTGTATCCCTCTGCATTACTGGAACTGGCAGTGTCATTGCAAGGGTTTATCTGGCGCTGCTGGCTTATCTCAAAGCCATACAGGCTGTTCTCTTCCTCTTGGTGCTGCCTGAGACTGGCTGTGCAGTGAAGACCATGCCCACAGGTGGGGTGGCCATGGCAGGGGGTACTCAGCACCTCTTGTGTGCATATCTGACCTGTCATCTGGCCTGTTATCTCTTTCTGGTGCAGCTAACAAGCAATTTGCAAGTTCCCATATGAAGCTATTTTGAGAATGTTGTGTTCCTTTAACACAACAGTCTATTCTGAGGGTGAAAGATGAATGCACCTGTAATAACAAAGGATTTGTCCCATGAGAATTGGTAAAGAAAATACGTAAACAATCCAAAAATACAGAGATTTGATGGACAAGTGGAATACCTTTCATTAACCAATAGAATAATTAACAAAAAAGCTACCAAAAAGTTGCTCACGGAGTTTGTAAAAACTGTATAAAAGACAGCATGCTGCCATAACAATGAGAGCCTTCTGATTTTACTGAAGTAAAATCTTCAGTGTGTAGTGGTTTGAAAGCAAAACGAGTGAGAGGCTCCAGGTCAGAAATACAATTTAATGAGAAGAAAAGGGAAAAAGATAAAACAAAATATATGCAATAATACAAAAGACTACTGACAGAGTCAGAATACAGCCTGATCAGGGTGATGGAAGCAGTCCAGGTGAGGTGGTTTTCCTGAAGCAGTGATCCCATAGAAAGGTCTGGTAGCTCTGGTCCTCTGGGAATCCAGTGGGTGAGGGCTACTTGTACTGTCCCAAATCCCAGCTTATATCCAGGTGAGAATGCTTGGCTCCTCCCCCTGGGCAGAGCATCTCACATCTAACAACCAAAAAAAATCAAGAATAAGCAGACCAAAGAGCTTCCTGGTTTGTTACCCTGTCTCTGGCAGTGAGGTCCTGCAGGCAGAGTAAAAGGAGATGACAAGAAAGTGCTGCTGTTTCACAGAAGAGTTTGCAGACTGCAACTATTTGTGGTCCAAAGACCTTCTGACCAGAAATAGCACCTTCATTTTTAATAGCAGCAAATGGATTTCTCTTCCAGGAATTTGGCTGATTCCTCTCTGAACTGTGCAAACCTCGGCAGCCTCCCACAAACTGCTGTGAAACTTCAGTGTTCATTGTGTGAGAAACCCTCCCCTTCCTTCCCTGTAGCATCTGCCACCTGCTTGGGGTTGCAAACACCCTCAGACAATGTTCTCTGCTCCCTTTCTTCAGCCTGCTCAAGACTTCATGCACACAGTTCCCACCCCCAGTTATTTATTTTCAGGGCTGATGGCTGCAGTTTTTTCTGTAACATATTATCACATTTATATTTGCCTTGAAATGGGGGCCCAGAACTGTGCATCTTGTTTTGATTTGCAATAACAGGTTCAGGTGTTATCTCTGCACATTGGAAGCTACAACGGGGTTTGCTACTGGGTTTGCCATAAACTACTGTGTCGTTTATCTGCAATTTCACCTGCCATTTTATTGTCCAGTTTCTGTGTATTCTGAAACCCTTCTCCAACTGCTGAAGTAACTTTTGTCCTTATTATTATTTTGGACGGCTGCATATAGTTGACTGACTTTACTCCATATCCCAGAAGGTCTATTATTCACCTTCATTTGCAGATTTTGTAGAAACTGGTTGCTCAGAGTAGCTGCAGCATATGTCAGTGTAGGACTCCAGCTGGGACTCCACTCCCTGTGAATAATGCTGGTGTATTCCTGGGTTTTGCCAATTGCTTGCTCACTCTCTCTTAATCCATGGCAGCTATTTCACACACTGCTGCTGAAGGATTTCCCCAGTGCCTTTGGAAAATCGAACTGACTTTATCTTTTGGGTTTTGCTTGTCTGTTAACAATAGTTTGTTGATGGTTTCAGAGGAATCTTACAGATATGTGAATCATGACTGATGCTAACTGTGACGTATGTACCTCATTTATTTACACATCCATACGACCAATCCTTGCCAGTATTTACTTGACCCAGCTGTGGAGTGGGGAAAAAAGATGAGTCCTCAGACAGTAAAAGCTTAGAGAGCTTTTCATGTTTATATATATTCTTACCCAAAAATACTGCCCACCTGCAACCAAAAGAATCATGCAATTCATCTTCCAGCCACCAGGTAGAGGCAAAAGCCATTGCAAAACAGCCACCCTGGTGAGAAAACGCCTACTTCCAAAATAGCAGCCTGACTGGCATCAAAAGAGAGCTTCTGACCAATCTGTCTTCGTGGTTCTTAAAATAGGTCCGGCCAAATTCATATATAAAAATTAATTTTGAATCTCATTAGCTCTGCAGTCACCTACTTAATTAGAAAGCCATTGCAGTCAATCGGTGTGAAGCACGCTCTAATTATCCCTTTCTACTCAATACATGAAAAATTCATCATGCTGGAGTTGCTATACCTTTTAATACAATGATAACAACATTTGAATACCTGTTTGGTCTCTCAAAGGATATCCAATGAAGCTCTTCAGAAGAAGGGGTTTTTTGGGAGTGTGGGGTTTTTGTTTGGTTGGTTGTTTTTTAGTAGGAAAATTTAATAATTTACCTATAAAATGTTTTCTAAATCACAGATTTTTAAGTCTGGCCTTATAAAAAGAATCATTAAAAAGGGGGCCAAATCTTGGCACCAATATTCAAAGGTTTTAAACCTTAGATGTCCACAACAGTGTATATATTATATTTATGATCTTTTCATGAGGTTTTATCGGTTTTACTTACATGGAGCAGAAACATTAGCAAATGCAAGTCAATGGAAAACTGAGGGTAAAGTTTACATAGATCATTTCTTCTCTGTACAGGAGCAGCATCAAAGGCATGAATGTACAGTACTGAACTTTCAAAGGCATGAATCTTTTTTGAACCTTATATACCACCTGTACTTATTATCATTCATATTGCAGCACCTCACTGAAGACCCTCATGTGGATCAGGACCCCATTATACCACAGACCACGCACATATAAGCTTGAATAAGAGCACTGATAATGAATGTCTGTCTTGGCAGAGCAAGTCTGTAGATATCCAACTGTCCCCCATAATTACAGCACAAAGAGCTGCTCATTCACCAGGAAAAAAAAAAAAAAAAGGCAAAGCAAACCAAAAACTCAAACCGCACACCTTGGAACCCAAAGGGTGTAAATGATGGGCTTGGTCCCACATCTGAAGGGTGCTGTGGATACCCTGGGATGAGGATGTGAGATGTGACAGTGCCAGGCAGGTGCTGCTGCAGGGGGTCCCAGCATGGCCACACAGGACCATCTCTGCCATCCCAGTGCACTGGGCAGCACAATGGAGGCACTCAGCAGGGTGACACTGCTGCTGAAAAGCAGCCTCTGGGTTTCTCTTCGTGCTATTTCCCTGCCACTGTAGATCCCTGAGAGCCTGGGATCTGGTCACCTCTCTGGACCACAGTGTTTCAGTCCCCAGCCCCAGGGCTTCAAGTGCATCTTGTTCCATCAGCTGGTGATCGTTCTGACCGTGCCTTGCAGGGTGACACCAGCCAGCCAGCCAGTCTGTCCTCTGTGAGGTGTTTGCACCAGTGATGCACCGAGTTGAAACTTTTCTGTACTCCAAAAGCTACACAACAAAACCAGAAAAGTTTTTTGTCTCATTCCTTAGTGGGAACAGATCAGAGAAGGGCAGGATGATCCAGCACTTACAAGCTTTAGCAAAAGAAGATACAGGCTGTATCTGTCTTTACAGATGAAGGAGAGGGGTGAACACATGATGATGAGGAGGAGGACAAGGAGGAGAAGAGCTGCTGGGGAGTAGGAGCCAATTTTGGGACAGCCTGGGAGGCAGAGGAGAGTGCTCAAGGTCCTTGACAGCTGAGGAGTGAGGTGAAGCAGTGGGAATCTGTGAGGCTGGTCCTGGCTTCCAGGGAATTTGAGCAATGACACTTGTGAGGGGTGAGGTCCTGGAGGAAAGATGGTAGAATAATAGCAGTGTACAGGAAAGGCAGCCTGGAGGGAAGACCTACATTTTTTAATTTTTTTTTTTTTCCTAGATTTTCTGAAACTTTGAAATCTAAGGTAAGAGATTAAAAGGATTGATAGTACATGCAAAATCCTTTACAGCCTTTACATAGAAATCATGGACCAATTTTAGAACTAAGTCTGGACCCAGCCATCTCTAAACTCCCCTCAAAGTAGGAGTTAGAAACAAGAGGATCCTTTCTGAACCTCAGGACTCAATAGGAGAGTCTCCCTGACAGTTTTGTCTTACTCTCTCCTCTAAGCAGCAAATAACCAAGTGTACCTTGCCATCGAATTTGTTAAATCACTGTTGCATTCACTTTCAAATGTTTTTAAATTTATGTTTTATATCAGTAAGAATATTGATGCTTCTTTGTTTCAAGTGAAGTGCCTCACTCCATCTGCAACAAGGTGTGCCCAAGTTCTTCACTGTACTTAAAAATAAAGGGCATGTTCTCACATTACAAGCCTGTGTTGCCTGCCCGTCCAAAAATCAGCATGGATTTTATTTCTGTGCCCACTTTGCTCTAAGAGCAGGTGGTGTTGAAGCTGTCAGAGGGATGGAGGAGGAAAGCTGTAAGGAGTTGGGCTCTCCTCCCTTGGTACACATATTAAAGAGAACAAATATTTGTCATTAACTTGTGACTCTTCCAGCCTGAGTATGAGGAAGATTTATACTACTCAAAGAACTGTGTCATTAACTGCTACTAATCCCCCAAACTTCCACTGTAGTAGGATCATGTTAGTTTTAGGGAGAGATGCAGCATGTCAGATTCTGTTCTCACAGGTACCTCATGGAGTAAGTTGCAAAGCATTTGATTTGATGTGATTTGACTTGCAAGAAGAATCGAAGGAACCCAGATCTCTGGGATCTAAACACAGCCTGCTCTGCTGCAGGAGCAAAGCACTGTGCTCTACTAGCTAGATCCTGGCTCCTTCAGCATCAGGAGAATGGACACAGGCTTCAAAAATCTGTCCCTAATCCCCCTGCTGCCTCTGTGTGGGTGTATAGATTTGTCTGCCTCAGGGCATCTCCAAATCAGGGTAGAGGAGGGAACCTGCAGTCCCACCTTCAAAATTATGGCAGTGGATGAAGCTAACACCCACTTCATGGAATCAAAATTCTGATGCAGAATATGCCCATGGGAGATATGAGCACCATGGGTTTGACCAGTGCTGTTAGGCAGAAGAAACACTGTGGGGGGGAGCAGGGATGGCTGAATACAATGCTTGGTCTCTCTGTGACAATGTTTAATCATTCTCCATAAACTTCAAGAACCTGTGCTCTCCTTTGCTTATGGGAGGCAGGGTAAGAGGAAGGATAATTTTCCTGTTTGGTTTCTAACTAGAAGATGAAAGGATCTGTGTAGGCCATGTAATGACCACTGGCAGTAGATATGAAGTTAGTCCCCGAGAAGCTGTTGGATGAATTTGCCCAGCTTTGTGCTGCTTGTGCAGCTCAGTGCAGGAAACACCCAGCCAGGTGGCTCAGTGACTTCCTTATGGTGACAGCCCTGTGCAGTAGGCAGGTAAAGCTGAAGCTCCTGAAGTCCAAGACTGTTCCCAAGCTCCTGCCTGCACCCACAATCTCCAAACAGCAGAGACACAACTTCTTCCAGGATAGACATGGGGATGGCAAAAAACTTCTGCAGCAGCTGCAGGCAGGATAGAAATGTGCAACCGATGTCAGGTGCCTGCAAAAGCTGTCTGCAAAACTCACACATTGTATTTCTTGGGTTTTTTCCCTGAAGATGGATTTATCTTGTGCTCTGTGGGATTCAGAAAGCAGCACAGAGTTTTCTCTTTCAGTGGAAAGGCTTCCTGTGGGGAAGGCAAGACAGCTGTGCCAGCTGAGCAAGTGAGTGAGAACAGATCTACAGGATAATCTTCTCAAGGGGCTCTCCACTTTCCCAAGAGGGCATGACCCCAGTCCCTGACATCCTGCTTTCAGATAAACCCTGCTGAGAGGTGTCTCAGGCAGAGTTTCTGCCCTACAATACACAAAGATGGTAAATGGAAGCCTGAAAGGGATACAGCTCTGGAAGGGCTTTTGGCTGTCCCTGTGAGTGTCAGGTCTGTGGAGAGGACAGCCTGAGCTGAATGAGCTTCATAGTGAGCTGAATCAGATGTTGTTCAGCATCTCTCAGCCCAGCAGCTTACCGTGGCAAACAGTTAATAGCTTACACACAACTGCTGGTGGGAAGGTCAGGAATGTCACATCCTGGAGGATACACAGCCATGACACTGCTGGGTGGACTCTTCATGGCTCTGTGTTCCCCCTCAGCCATGTCTCACTACTATAGCCTTGCCTAATTTCAGATATTTTTCTTCAAGGAAGGTTTTTAGGTTCCTTCCATTGTAAAATAAGAGAAGCGTGCACTCCTGGGGCACAGGTCACTTCCTCCTAGCGCATGTCAGTTGGCTCATGGAGTGGAAATTTCTCTTGACTCCTGTGATGAGAGATACCAGCACACCAGATACCTGTCATCCAGGCAGAGAGGAGTAAAGCAAAATGATGTTCCTTTATCCATGCTGGCTTTTGCAGCTGACAGCGTGTGTGGGGACTACAACTCCTCCCTCCACAGTACTGTAAAAACTTACCTCCTCCATGCATGATGAGCAATCCTTTGGGACCTTTTCAGCTGTAGATTGTGGTTGGGGGCCTTTGAAATGGAGATCCCCTTCATTTCTTCAAGTTCAAGCTACTTCTTGAGACAGGAGCTCAGAGGGAGAGGAGCTGGTACCGCTTTGCCTGTTAGGGAAGAGCTGGCCAAAGCCATGTGCAGTGAGGAGCAGCAGAAAAAGAGAGGAAAGATTGAGCACAGGGCTGGTGAGGGATGGACAGCAGAGCCAGGAGCAGGCCCCTGCCTGCAGTGCCCCTGGCAGCATCCCTTGGCCCTCCTCCTCCCTGTGCCCTGCCAGCCTTGTCCTGTGCCTGGGAGGAGTCTCTGCAAGAGAAGCTCTTTTCTTTGCTGTTGAGACTTGCTCTCCTTTTAATTATTTTAGCATTGCTAAAATAAAAATAAAATATTTGCAAAGAAACCTTTCAGGTTTATTTCAGCCCTGACACATGTTGGCTGAGTTTCAGTTAACTGATTTATACCAAATACTGCTCTGCCATACCCACAGCTTACATTTATCTGTGAGAATGAAAATAACTGTCAGCAGCAGGTTTAAGGCAGCTTATACAGGACCTGCTGTGTGTGTTGTGTGTGTGTGTTGCCTTTCAGGCTCAAGGCTTTGGACTGGACTGCTGGAGAGTGTGTTTGCTGTGGCCAAGGCCTCTTCCCCTCTGGCTGTCTCAGTGACTCAGCTCGTCAGTATGTCACAGGTGCCTTTCAGTTCAGGGCTCAAAACCCAGATGATATCACACTCATTCCTGCAAGAACAAGGTGGTGCCATCTTCAGCTGTGTGACTCAGCACCCTGGTGGAAGTGTCCTGGCTGGCTGACTCGAAGGAGAGAACTAAATCTTAGATGATGAAAAAGGACTTTTTCCTCCTCGCTAAAATTAATTTAAATTCTTAATGAAATCTCACTTGATTATAGCCTGAGAATCTAACTAGGATCTTTCACTGGAGCTTACTGAGCACAGGAACTGGGCCTCTAGCAAGACACACAGGATACAAAATGATTTGTTTTAGACTGTGCATGTCCACAGCTGAAATCTTGATGGTGAGGGCTCACTGACAAAGCCAGGGAGATATCAGCACAGGAGAAGAGCAGCCCTGCACAGTGAAATGCAACCTGACGTGCTGTGCCATGAAATCCCACAAGTGACCAGAGATGTCAGCTTAACCACATGTCTTCCAATAAATTTTTTATAGCACCCAGTCCAGTCTTATCCCTGGCTGACTCCAGGGGACAGAGAAGACTGTCTGATATGGCTGCTACCTCTTCTAGGTCATCATCTGACAAGTGCAGGAATGTGACATAACCACGAAATGGAGAGGACAACATTTTCAGTGCTGGGAACAGTTTCACTGTCAAGCTGCCTTCAAGAACAGGCAAAAGACCTTTTATAAAGGTTGGTAACAGCAACAACAGATGCTAATACTCCCACTAGTACTTGGATCATCAGACCCAGCTAATGCACCTGTTTTGAAACTAGAATGAGAAGCAGAGGTTGGATTTTCATCCATTGCAGATGTGTGAGAGATTGAAATAATAGTAATACTGTGTCTAATTTCTTCTAAGGAGTTCTCATCCTTGGCTGCCTCCTAAACTGATCTCTTGTCCAACGATACTAGAAAGCAAAAGTGCACTTAACAGGGAGCCTGGAAGAGATGGCACTCATTAGGGAATGGATTTCTGCTCCAAGTCACACACACTACCTCACTAATCATTCACATTAGAGAAACAGTTTCTAGGGCACTGATCTGTTTTCCTTTGGTTCAGAAATGCTTGCTTCTTCCTATGTGCATTTTACTTGATTTCTTTTTCCCAAAAAGCTGCCCTGCCCTCGGCAGTGGGGGTAGAAAGGTGTGCCCCAGGTTAGGAACAGGAGTAATTCACGTGTTGGGAAGCAGTTGGAAAAAGCAGCAGGGAAAAAAAAAAAACAAAAAAAAAACCCATGAATAATTTTATCAAAATTGTCAATTATAACTAAAACAAACAAACAAAAACAAAAGAAACAGAAAACCGAAACCGAAACAAAAAATAAAGGGGGAAAATTTGCAAAATCGGTCTGAAGTGACCATCCATTCACATGAGTAGGGCAGCCACGGCCCTGAGGCAACCCGGCCATCCTTTATCGCTGCATCCAGCTGCTTGGAGAGATACACAACTGCCCTTCTGTACGGGCCCAGCTCCTGTGCCAGTGTTCCCAGGGCAATTCCCTGTTTCTCAGAGAGAAAAGGAAGAATGGTTTACTCACAGGACTCTCTGTTCCACCTTTTCCTAGGGAAGCTCCTTGCCTGGAGCAGCAGGCACGGGCTGTTCCTGAGGATGTCGCAGGCCCTACAGCAGCCTCTCCCTGCGGTCCCTTTCTATCCACTGTAACCTCCCCATAAAGCACAGAGCTGCTTTTGCTTGCAAACTTGCATCTATTTAATCTTTTGTTATGAAAATCCTTCTTCCCATCTAGGCACTTCTACTCCCTGTTTACCCCCGGCGGAGGTTTTGGTGGCTGGGCTCGCCCCTCAGCTCCGAGCTCTGCGCCGCGGCGCCGGGGCTGGTCAGTGTCCTGCCCTGCGGCCACCAGGGACCACAGCAGGTGACACAGGTGACACCGGCCTCGGGGTGAGATATTCATTTCGAAGAATTAAGGACTTTATTTAAACTAGATATTGCTGACGTAGATTTCCCTTTGTTAACTAGACATTGTTGAGGTAAACTTCCCTTTTTTAAACATAAGCCGGATTTAAGGAACTGATAAATCAGGAGACCTGTCAACTTAATCAATAGACTCCAAGAACACAATGTGATCACAAATCAGATAGTCTTGAGAAAACAGGATTTTCAGGTGTCACCAACACTGAAAGGTTAAAAAGTCAAAGCGAGGAAGACCCATCTTACTTCATCATTTTGAGACCCCACCCCATAAGAAGGACCACCGACCCATTTCAAACAACAAACTACACACGCTTAATTGCTTTTGGCTAATTACCATACGAAGCAGGGAATGGGATGGACCAGAGTTGGGAATATGCATTTGTGCTTTGGGTATTGAGTACTCCTGTACATAAAAAGACCCTGTGATCAGCTGTGAATTGTGGTGTGTATTTGGGAGCTATCCCACACACTGCCCAGTGTCGTAATAAACACACACTTTCTAACTTCAGACTGTTAGAGAGTCTTTGTCCATCATAGTTGGATATCGGTATTAGATCAATATCCGTATTTTTTAACAAATCAGGGGAAGACGCTGCCTCTCAAAGAGAGGCGGTACATGCAACCCCGAGCTCTGTTTTTCCCCATTTAAGGACGCTTTAAATGCCGAAAAGAGCTGTTCAGGCGTTCTGTTCGGGGAATGGACACAATCAGGGGGTTGTAAGAACTTTTGTCCGCTTGTGTTTAAAAGCCGGGAAGAGGCGTGATGCGGAGAGGCGCTGGATGCCTGCTGCTGGGCTGTGAAGGCTTTGTGCTCCATGACCAGGGCTAAAAGGAGCCCGGGCTCTCTCCTGCGAAGCGGCCAGTGACTGCCGGCGGACCCCGCTGAGCTTTGTCAGCCGAGGCCGGCTGCAGCGTGAGGCGTCTCGGTCCTTTCACTACAAAACAAGCTGCGAAAGGCACTGGGGGATGAGTTCTGATTTTCGTCTTTTGCTCCGCTGTGGAGTTTTGCACTTACAGCTGCAGTTGTTTGTCTCTAACCCAGGGCAGCAGTGCCAGTATGGGTGACTTAGAGTGAGTCCATGTGGATGTAGCATTTGCAGGGTGTTTGTGGGAGGATCCTGCATCTCTGAAGTTAATACTCAGACGTGACTTTTTATTACCTCGATGGCAGGAGAAACTAGCTGTGAGATATACATTCATCCCCAAAATGTTACCTCTCAACAAAGCAACCAATTTCCTCTCGACACGCTCAGACAGCCCTTACTGCCATAAGCTTCCCACTTTGCTGTAACTGAGTCCTGCCTCGGAAAGCTCTGTGCCGGGGACACCGGCTGCTTGTGCCTGCTCTCCTGTCCCAAGTGAGTGTTTCAGAGGCACCCATGGTATTCATCAGAGTGTGTTGAGCCCATGGGGCAGATTAGGTCAGAAATATCTCCCGGTTTGTTTGAAAAGCTGTGCTGGACATTTTTCTGAGTCTTGGCAAATACGGATGTACTTTGTATGAAGAATGCTCTCCACACCTGAGCAGGAGGAGGTTTAATGGCCCATGAAGGGGAGCAGTGCCCAGAAGATGAGATGCTTTCCTGCCCTAAGGACTGATGTGCAGCCACAGTGTAACAAACTGAAGACAAATCCCTGTAGGAGGGTGACTTTGTCTCCTCACCGGCAGATGAAGTTATTTTAAAGCAGCACCCCCTGAGATGGCTGTATCCGAGCTGTCTGACCAGCAGGCAGGATATGTGTGTTCAACTCTGCCATTACTTTGAGCACGAGGGATGACACCCTCATGTCTGCATCACATTTCTTTTGCTGCTCTTGAACTGGTGACATGTGCTGGCTCTGGATGAGCCTTTTGTACCTTTTCTGGTAGCAACTACACTGTCCATCCCGCTCCACCCTTTGGAGTAACCAGGATTCACTCCCTGCCCTTCATTCCCCATCTCCCAAACAGCAGAACAGTGTGTGCTGGCACCTTGGGGAGCCCCTCAGCGAGTTCATCAGCATCTGTCACTCCTGCATCATTCACTTACAGCCTCCTGCCCTTGGTCCCTTCTTGTGCCTCCCACCCAGCCATTGCCATTCCTTTGTCATTCCTACCCATCTTCCTATTTCTATTACTATTGGAATATTCTTCTTTTATTAGAAGACAGTTAAATCTGTAAGAATTTTTTTCTGAATGAATTTCTGGAAGAGTTTTTGGTTGGGTGTTTTTTTTTTTTTTTTTTTTTTTTTTTTTTCCCAGGGGATGGAATTAGCATTATGGACATTAAAAGGCAGGAAATGGTGTATTTTTTACAGTGCTTCAAGGGAGAAAATGAGAAATGTTTTTGAGAACAGCTTTCCACTATAGGAGAAAGCAGAAGCTCCATTCCTCATTCTCACACCATCTGTGTTCATTAACCCTGACTATTTTAGAAACAAAACATCTCTTACATCTTTCATGTTAGCCAGGGTAACAGAATCCACATAACCATCAAAGCAAGTCCAGGATGTGGGAAATAAAGGCACGGAAAATTCTCAGAACCTCGCGCATGCAGAGAACACAGCCCCAAATACAGCAGAGAACAGGCTTGGAGCTGAGACCTTGGAAAAGGCCTCCAAATTTCGAGACCATAAGTAAGAACATGAGTTTGTAGTTTAACCAGAGAGAGACATATTAAGCTAAGTAGTGGAAAGTTTTAAAGTTTAAGATATAGAAGGAGTTATAAAGGTAATAAGAAGCTTTAAGGTGTAGGAAGTTGTTTGTGTGTCACTATATGATTGGAATGAAAAAGTCCACATTGCGGCAGGACGTGCAATAAAATTTTAATTAGCCATTGGTGTGGAAGTTAAAACAGTATGTGTGGCAGTACATTATTGGCTAAATAAACCTTTAAAAAATCCCTATAACCTGTGGTCTTGTGACCACTGACAATCACTGACCATGAACTCCTGGCTTATGTGGTAAACACGTTCTCACTCCTTGAGGCTGAGGCAATAAATCATGTTTTAAAGATGTCTTCCAGTGGTCCCATCTTTCTTAAAATCCCAACAGCAGGAGCCACATAGAAAAGTGAGGTAAAAAACCCTATCTTTTATACTTAGTTCTAAGCTCCTTAGGCCTAAGAAAATTGTCTGAAACTCTATAGTTCATGCGTGCATGGAGACAACCTGGACCAGCCCTTTGGTGCATCCAACTCAAAATTCTGTTTCCAGCAGAAATAGGCAAGAAATAGGCAAGAAATACTGTAGGAATAGGACAGACACATACAATTGCTTCATTTCTGTATTCTCTCAGCCTATAATATTTTTTAGCATAGTTTATAAGTGTTTATCAAGGCTTACAGAATTCTTCTCCCAGTAGTTTGTCCTTGAGACAATTCGAGCATCTTCAACAGACACTGGCAAAGGCTCTACAGGTGGACTACTCATTGCACGAAGGGCTGCTGCTTTCAATTCAAACATCCTCCTTTCATAATTTCTTTTGATGCTCCTGAGTTCTTCTACTTGGTTCTGCCAACAGCTATATTCATCTGGCACCTTAATACAGTTAATGGTCTTTGAATAACCAGTCAGCAATTATTAGATAATAACTGGATAATGAAAAAGTTATCTCCCAACATCCTGGAGAATCATGACCACAGGGTTATGCTCTACCTTTAATAACCTGGTTATTACCTTGCTGTCAGCTCTGTTCTGAAAGTGCACTGTAGGTGTGTCTCTGGAAAGGAGTATCAAAATGGAAATCAGTGTAAGATGCAAAAACTATTTCCTTAAAAATAAATACTTCAGATCAGCTAGTTATAAGTTGGAATTTTTTTTTCTCTAAATACTGATTTTCCCAATTATATTAAGCTTGTATTTCTTTAGAGACATTAGAAATATTTTTAGCTCTGATTTCTGTTATATGCCGTATCTGAAGTCTTGTTTCTCCAGCAGGCAGTGTCCAGCATGGCACATGCATTTCCCTCTCCAGTGAATGAATTATGATGCTGATGTCCAGCAGGTGTTTTACTGGAGTGTAAAACCAATCATTCTTTAAAGGGAAGATTGTTTTCTTTCTGGAGTTTTCAGATGCTACATCTCATTCCATGTTTGTTGCCTATAAACTTCTCAGAGTCCAAGAAAAGATGGTTGTATGGTGGAGCTTCTTCAGCACTTGTCACTTGCTCTAGTTCCTCTTCAATGTTTAGTCTCATTTTTTCCCTTTTTTTCTTTTTCTTTTTCTTCAGTATATATTAATAAAATCTATCTGTTTTTACTTTTAAGTTGTGCCTGGTTTGCCTTTTTCTCCCAAAGTCCTATCTTCCAGTGGATAAATAAAATTTGACAAATGTGAAACCATGACATAAATGGTGCATTAACCAAAAAAACCAGATTGAAACCACAACATTACCATTGACTTCCAACAGGCTGGAAGTCACAGTTTATTTAAACATTTAACAGAAAGCAGGTCATTAGCACTAAGGTCATAACCCAGCAGTAATACAATATGAATCATACTTGATGTAACACTTATTGTCAGAAAAACTCTTTGTACATAAGCCCACAAGATACCATGCATGGAGTAAGCATGAAAGATTGCTCCCCAGGTGGTGGTCCCAGGAAACTCTCCCAATTCTGTCAGTATGTGGTTTTTATCAGTTCCCATTCTTCCTTCCCCTGTAAACAATTTGATCTGGATGTAAACCGTCAGGAAATGCTACGATGGAACAAAAGCTCAGGGCTGTGCAGAGGCCATGCCAAACTACTCCAGGGGTGGCAGGACTTGGGGCTACCCATAGGGCTGCCTGTCACCAGAGTGAACAGGCCACACAACTCCACTGGGCAGGACTCTTTAGTGTCCCTTTGTGGGACACACAGTTGTGTCCAGGACAGGCACTTGTCCTCCACATTTGTTTTGGCTCATTTTCCCCATGTGGACTAAAAACCTGTCTGTCCTGAGCAAGCCTCCACTCAGTTCCTTTACAGGTTGAACTCTGCTGTGAAAGGCAGATGGACTTTAGGCCCTTCTAGGGAAGCAGGGTGGTAAATCAGAAGATCTACAGCTTGTTTTCTCTTTTAAATTGTATATGAAAACAAATAACTCAGTGCAGTGATATCCTTGGGGTTAATAAGAGGTTAATATCAAGGCTGTATTACCTTTTAAATCTTCTTTTCCAATCCTTCCTTTCAATCTTTAGTGGAATTCTTTTTTTTAAATTTGCCTGGCAAAACACAGGCATGGACCAGAGATGCTTCTGGGATTGCAGCAGGAATCAGGTAGGGACAGTGGGGCTTGGTGTATTATCTTCACTTTAAAAACATTTTCTCAATTCCAGAGCCAGAAATAAGGATGCTTTAAAAGCACAGATCCTGTAGTGCAGAATCCATCTTCTGCAGCAAACCTCCTTACCAGGAAACTGCGAAGTATGTCACACCTCAGATTACTTAGTGGACAATCAATCCTTGAACTTTTAGACCACCTTCTACTGCCTCCAATATTAAGCCCAAGCTCATCACATTCAAATTAATTCCCATTTAACTGCTGTGGATGGTGTCCTGTACATTAACTCCCCCAATGTTTTCTGTGTCAGTCCTAGCTAATACCAGCCTTGCCTTTCCTGAATCATCCCTTCCCTTTGCTGGCACAACTGGCTGTACAACAGTGACAGAACAGAGCAGCCACCAGAATAGGATTAAAACAAAGCCTGAAAGAAAGGAAAAAACTTAAAAAGGTTTGTTTAATATGGATCAGTTCCTCAATCCTATGCTTCAGATTGTCAGGAGTGAAGAAAAAATACAAATGGACAGTGAAGAGCAAATGATGCATAAAAGAACAACCTAAACTATAAATGCATAGACATGATCTCAGTCACTTGGCTTTAGACAATAAAAATATCTTCTTTAAGCCTTAAAGTATATTTGTAGCTTTAAATCACTGGTTCTCCTCTCTCTGAAACAATCTCCAAAAATGGAGAATGACAACAGTGGCAGAAGAAAATGGGATCAGTACTCTGAGTATGAGTATGGAATGAGCAGCTCTCATCTGAGTGCCCAGCCTCATTCCTGGCTCCCTGAGCTCCCCAGGAGACCCTGAAAGGCCAATATCTATTTTTTTTTCCTGATTTCTTGCAGCCAGTGGAGACCAAAGTGGGAATCTGCTCTGCTCAAAAGAGCAAGAGTCTAGAGGCTGTGCCAGGTAATCCTGGGAGATGTGTGTCCTGGCTCAAACACGCTGCTTGGACTGGAGTGAGTTCATTCCACTCTGAATTCCTGCCTGCAAGAGGACTCCCCAAGGGGATGAAGCTGCAGCTCACAGAGACAGAAGAACAAAGCTCCAGCAATGTCATCCAGCCCTTCACTCCCAAGAGTCCCCCGATGCATCATCCACTGCTTTGATTTCTTGTGGCAGAGGCATCAAGGATGGTGGCTCTGGGCCCTCTGCAGGTACATGTTAATCTTTGGTATCTGATTTTGACTATTTGATTGGAAACAAAAGGAAGTACTAAGCTGTCATGTGCAAAGTGTCCTGGCCAAGAGGCCCAGGTTACCAATGCTACTGATACTGAACACAGGTGCTGCTGCTGGGAGCTGCTCCTTGTGGGTGCAGACATCCTGGGAGCTGGGTTTTGTTCTTTCTGAGAGCGCTCAGCATGGATTCCTGCTGGCATTAGGCTATGTATGAAACCCAGCTGTGTGGTATTGCTGAGTAGAGCATGGGAGGAAAGCCCTTTTTCAAGTGTGGGGTGCTCACACCCAAAGCAGGGGTGTGGGAGCAGCCCATTATCAAACTGACCTTCACTCTTGCACAGAGACCACACGAGACCCCAGGCTGCTCTCAGGTTTCTGAGCAGGGCTATGCAGTCCTTCCCTCAGACCAACTGGAAAAACGACTGCAATGCGAATCTTCTGGAGCTGCAGAGTCCTGCAGCTCCAAATGCAACATAAATTTGTCAAAGGTTCCAATCAATCTCAAAGTGTAAAAAAACAGGACAGAGAATAATGCAGGGGAAAGATAGAAATGTACTGCATGGCTGCTATTTTGGGATATGAGTTTACCTTTTAATTAAAAATAAGATCTTGAAGCTTAGGAAGAATCTGCACTTAGTTCTGGATCCTATTTCTTTGCAGCTCCTTTTATTTACAGAATAAGTTGCAGAAAGCTGTTGTTATTTTAGACATGAATATTTTTTATTTGAGTGTTACTGCCTACCAGAGACTTTGATTTTTTTTTAATGTTGGCTAATTTTGTGTTTTGAGTAGGAAGCTTCAACTTCACACCAGTTCTACACAGGCCCTTCTGCTATCCACCAGTCTGGGCAAGATAAACCTGTAACCATGACATTCCTCCCCTTAACCTCTATGGCTTTATCACGATTTTATTATTGCTCACCTTACTGTGGACTTTGAAAAGATATGGGGAGTATCTGAAGTAGTTTAAAACTATTTAATCTTTTAAATATCTGGAATGCAGGCAAGTATCCCTCTATACCCACCCAGCTCCAATTTTGCTTTTGCTTTCTAACTGCTGAATGAATTAGGGAGAGCAGGGCCAGGCGAGCTGCCTGCACTGATCTCTGTGGAGAGCCAACTTCCTCCCACCCCTCAAAATGCACTAACCACCTCCACTCCCACACCAGATACCTTCCCAAATCCTCAGTCCCTGCCCAAAACATCTGTGCTGTTTGTTCTGCACCACCCCATTGCTCACAAGAGAGGGGACCTCCATGGGCACCACCCCAGCTTGCCCACACTTACGGTGGAAGGGAGCACCCAGGCAGCATCAAGGCAGGAAAAGTCTTTGAAAAGCAGCAGAATTAGCAATGTCTTGCATGCCAAAGCAAGTCCTAAGGCAGGCAAAGCAGCAGCCAGGAAAGATAAGAGACCCATTCCAAACATCCCACCTTGTCCATCCCTCCACCTCAGCACAAGGTGGGAGGCAGTGGGCAGCTCCAGTGCCAGCACCTCATCCTGCTCCATGGCTCATCCATCAGGAGCAAGGAGGAGGATTAGTGCTTGGCATCAACGTGGGCAACTGCCTGCCTGCCAGGCTTGCTCTTTAAAACAGGCTGTCAAGCACAGATAGCTGTTGAATCAATGTGTGCCTGGTAGTTGTTGATGCCACTTCTGCCAGCACAGGGTGGGCTGAGCCACTGCACACCAGGAGGGATTCAGGCTTTGAGAGAGAGGATGCAGCGCTGACTCTTCATACCCATATCAGATGACTGTGAGAAAGCAAACAGGAAGACTTCAGTGATGGTGTCTCTGTGCTGCCGCTGCCAGTCCGCCCTCCCGGTGCCAAACACGAATGTTTGCCAAGCACAGAGGAGACTGGATATACTATGGTTGGTCAGTTCTTTGAATGAGATGTGAAAGCAGGGGCCTCCACCACCAGCCTTGACAAATCCTTTCCACATCCTGAACAGACTGTGAAAATCAGCTGACATCCAGATCGCTGTCTCCTCTTCCTTTGGGCAGCTTCTCATGCCCCTCCCCAGGCTGCAAACTGCTGTGGATAATAGCTGTGACCATTCATCCAGACCATGGCTGCCTACCTGTGCTTGCGTGGAGGGCCCGGGGCTCGACGGTCCCGCTGCAGAGGGGACAATGTCCGGCTATTTGGAGCTGGTGTACTTGGTGACAGCCTTGGTGCCCTCGGACACGGCGTGCTTGGCCAGCTCTCCCGGGAGCAGCAGGCGCACGGCCGTCTGGATCTCCCGGGACGTGATGGTGGAACGCTTGTTGTAATGGGCCAGGCGGGAGGCTTCCCCAGCAATGCGCTCAAAGATGTCATTGACGAAGGAGTTCATGATGCCCATGGCCTTGGAGGAGATGCCAGTGTCAGGATGGACCTGCTTCAGCACCTTGTAGACATAGATGGAGTAGCTCTCTTTCCTGCTTTTGTGACGCTTTTTGTCACCCTTCTTCTGGGTTTTTGTCACGGCTTTCTTGGAGCCCTTCTTGGGGGCTGAGGTTGACTTCGCTGGCTCTGGCATCCTCAGAGCTCTTTTGCTGCGTCTCAGAGCTGCTTGGAGAGAACATAAAAAAAAAATATAATTATTTTTTGACCTTCTACAGAATAATTGTACTGCAAGATGAGTCTGAATTTCTCTCGTTTGTGTATTGCTTTTTCTGTTTAAATACCTGCAACATCAGCCTTGTCAACACCTCTGAACACAAACCTAATTGGTGTCTATTTAGTAAATATGAGATGGAGCCTGAACACCTTTCTGAGAAAAACACTGCAGTTCCAAAGAAAACACTAACTCCATCAGATCTTGCTGGAATGGGCCCAAGACTGCTGCAAGGTATCACTGCAGCCACCTCTACATGAGACTCGTCAAAATTATTTTATGTGGTTTACAATCTCCAATAAACCCTTTTTTATTTGCATGTAGAAAGAAGTTTATTTTGAGGGTGCTTGTACTTCTGTGGCTATTGTCTGACACCATGTTTTCCAGTGAAATACAAAGAATAACATAGTTTTAAGCTAGCTAGTTGAACTACAGGAATGTATCAGTATTCACATTTGCTATAAAAAAAAAACCAGACAGTAGAAAAGCTTTGAGGAGGTGGCAGGAATCACCTGGCTGGGAAACAGAAATGTGGATAGGAGTGAAAAAGCAAAATGCTTTTGGGCTACATGTTGATGGAAAAAAATGTTTCCTGCTATTTGATGCTTTTTGCTTTCGAAAGCAAGCCTTTGCTGGACAGTTTACGCCAAAGACGCCTGATCTTCCCTCTGAGTTTTTCTTCATTAGGTCAAAACATGCAGAGCCATGACCTGCAGCTGACTGCTTGTTGGGGGTTAGATTTATTTCTTTCTTACTTACAGAATTTTTTTCCCATAAGTCGCCAGGAAACTAACTACTGGGTACTTATTGGTGCAAAAGGGAAAGGTACTTAAGGAAAAAATGAAAGTGGCCAGAGGAGAGGAGTGTAGCACCTGGCTACATTTCTTTTTTCCTTGGGTGTTTCTCTCCGAGAAGGAAGATACCCTGAGTTTTGGGGGCAGGTAAAGGATGGGGCTGGGGGCAGCTGCGCTCTGTCCCTCTCAGCATTGAAGGAGCATGGTCAAGCTGCTGCTCACTGCAGGGAGAATTCACTATCATCCCTGGAGCCCAGTCCTAGGGATTGACTACCACCTGCTCATGCATTCAGGAATTCTGAGCTGGCTTTTTCCTGCCCTGCAGGAGCTGCTGTCCCACCCTGCCGCTTTGGCACTGTTCTGGGTCTTTTTGGTACACTGTAGCCCCAGCACCTCCTGCCCTGCTGGGACATCCCGTTCCAGCTACCACCACGGAGCTTCTGGTACATCTCATCCACCAGCCTGGCATTCCTGCTCCTTCCAGCTTGGTGCTCCTCAGAGTCCTGCGGGGGCACTGGGATTGGACTGTCCCAGGGTTTTCTGAAGCCAAGCCTCTCCTCCATCCCTTCCCATCTCAGCCAAGAAGGCTGTCACGAGGTTCCTGGTTTTTTGTTGTTAATGCTGTAGTTGTTTTATTTGCCTTGTTATACATACTAGTAAAGAACTGCTATTCCTATCCCCATACCTTTGCCTGAGAGCTCCTTAATTTCACAATTATAATAACTTGGAGGGAGAGAGTTTACATTTGCCATTCCAAGGGAGGCTCCAACTTTCCCTGGCAGACACTTGTCTTTCAAAATAAGACACCGCTCTCATCCATTAGTGCAGTAACAAAAAACCAGTATGTAAACCCATAAAAAAACTGTGTGCCTCCCCTACACTACACATTTGCATGTGTTTTACTTCATGGGCCAAGGGGAATAACTGTGTTGCAACCTGGTATATGGTTTTGTGTTTCAGAGAACACTTTGAATGCTCCCTTGAAAGACAAGGAGCTCCTCCAGGTTTTGCTGGAGGATAAGCTTAGAGCATCACCCCAGGGCTTGGGTTATGCTGCTCTGCATCTCCTTTGAAGATGACCTGGGAATTACAGTCTGCTGGCCAAGAGAGACTAGTAGAGAAAAAAGTGCTTCAGGGCTGACGACACATGGGAAAATGGATAGAAGTAAACAGAAGAGAGAAAGCTGGGATGTAACATATGGTCTGCACACTCTGAGTATCAGAGAAGGACCTAAACAGTGCCTGTGCCAAGGCAGTGGCTGCATGCTCAGCCCTGCCTCTCCTCCTTGGGAAATAGCGAGTGAGATGTCTGAGCTTTCCATCTGCAATCAGAGGCAGATGCAGCAGCACTGCTGCAATCAAGCAATACAAAGTTCCCGGTCGCTCCCTGTGGGAGGAGACATCTTTGATCCTGAGGCTGGATTTATGTACCCTCCTACACCAGCTCCTGCTTCCAAATCCTGTGGGAAACCTCCATGGCTCCAGATCAGGATACGTGATGCTGCGTCCTGCCTGGAGAGAGGACCAGGCCACTCTGTCTGCTCTGCCTGACCAGGCACCAGGGCTGGGCTCTGGGACCCACACAGCCTGGCAGCCCCTGGGCAAGGGGCAACACTGGGCACTGCAACCAGCTGCAAGGGCAGGTTGGCAGTGCTCGGGATGCTGTGGAGTGGGGAGGAAAGGTCACTGCAACACCCTCCTCCAAAACACCCTCCTGTCTAGAAGACGAAGAAGTCAGCACCAGTGTCCTTAGAGCTGGGTTCCTGCTACAGAAAAGCAGTTTCTTCTCCAAAGATATGATTTTTATGTGCTATGTTTTTGACTCTGCCTCCTCATGTCCTTTCTTAACTCCTTCTGGCATTCTTCCCAGTGGAGGCATTTGGAAGGGCAAGTGCTGGACTGCCTCAAAAGTTCTGGGCACCTTTCAAAACTGACACCTGCCTCCTTAAACACCACATTTTCTTTCTCTGATGAAATCACAAATTTTCTTCATTTTTTTCTCTATTTGGGAAGCATTATTGGGAAAAGAAATCCTCTACTGCTGTTTGTAGACATGAAAACATGTCTTTTCAATGGAAAATTATTTTTCTATTATGAAGAAATAACTGTGCACTTGCTCCCTGTTCTTTTGATCTCATTTCCTGCCTGAAAAACACCATAACTGAAAAACACAAATGAGTATTTCTTGAGGTTTCTGAAAAGTATTTGTCTCTAAAATATGTATTAATTCTTAAGTGCACTTCTACTGCAGCTTTTAAAAAATGAATAGAGAGCCCAACAGGCACCAGAGTGATTTCACAGGGCTCCAGAACAGGTCACATCTACAGGACATCTCTGTCCATTTGATCAGCTAATACCCTTGGGTAGCACAGCCTGTATCTCCCTCCTCCTCCATGTACAAAGGGGGAAACAGTGATGTTGAAGTTCAGAAATTGGCAAAAAAGCTTGTGCTTCTCTCCACCCATTTCTTTGCAGCTGACTGTTTAACAGGTAAATAACACCTTCTTTCAAAGCAGGTTCTGTTCTTTGTGGTTTATTCTGGCAGTGCCTAGCACACAGAGCCTGAATGCATTTACCAGGTGCTAAACAAATAATGTTAATAACGGTCAAAAGTATCACCAATCCTTCTGTCAACAGTGCAACACAACCCACAGCAGGTGCTGCTCTGGTATAAAGACAGAAATAGTGGGATTATTCCCAAAGTGTCCATGTGGAGAGCTTGGTGAGGAAAACAAAAAAATGACCTTTAAAAGAATGAGTTTTTTAGTAAAAATAATTGCATACCTTTGTTTCCTTTAAAAAAAAAAAAAAAAAAAAAAAAAAAAAAAAAAAAAAAAAAAGAGAGAGAGAGAGAGAAAGAGAATTGGAGAGAGAACCTGAAGAGGTTAACGATTATTGGCTTTTATTTTGGAAGTGTTGCCAGCATGATTGACTTTTCTGCTGTGAGGTAGACCACTGGGTACAGGTTGCTCAGAGAGGTTGCAGGATCTCCATTCTTGGAGATACTCAAAATCTAACTTGACATGAGAAACCCACAGTAGCTGACCCTGCTCTGAGCATGGATGGACTAGATGTTTGCCAGAGGCACCTCCAACCTCATCCATCCTGTGACTTTTGGAAACTGAAACTGGGTAGAACACACTTTATGAGCTGTTCCCTTGATTGACATTTTTCCATGGGATGCTGCAGCCCAAGATTCCCACATGGACCCCTAAGAAGAGACGGAGTTCATCTCCAGGTCCAAGCCGCTGAGGTCCCTGGGACACAGGGTATGACCATGCAAGAGAGGGGACTTTCAAGCAGCACATTTGGAAAGCCTCAGGTTTTAGAGGAAAATCTCTGGGAACTTTTTTTTCTTTGTGGCTTTGTATGCTCTGAGATAAATCAGTTATCAGTGCTTGCAGTTTTTTCCTTCCTCAGAAAACCAACAACAAAACCAACCACAGTAATTCTTCCAGCCAGTTCCAAGCAGCAGCCTGACTGCTGCCAGAAATGAGAGCAGTGTGGAGTGACAGATACATCTTCCTTTGTGTTGACACTCCTTTCTTCAGCATCATTAAAAGGAAAGTGAACGGAAAAACATATTCAAAGATACAAATCACCACAGCCTCTCAGATCTGAAATGGGAGAGGAGCCCTGCTGAGAAATCCCACACGGAACCTGATGCTGTCTCTTTTCCCCAGGCTTGATATATCAGTGGAGAGAAACAGGCAGGGAAGCTCCAGCAAGATTTTTGTTCATTTTTGGCCTTGCTGCTGAGTCTCTAGGACCAGTGCCAAACTACTGCTATCAGTGTGCATGGGTGCCCATGGGTGGACAATGAGCTGGCCTTTTGGACCTCTCCTCATGCAGGGCTCGAAACAGCACTTGGATTTTTTTTACTTTCTTTTTTCTTTTGAAAGCTGTCCTTGCTATGATGAGCTCTGAGGCATCCCCATGCCCTTTCTGTAATTTCCTAGTCAACCATAAAAGTTACATTTCTAGAATCAGCATTTTGTTCTTAAGAAGTTTTGGTGACAAATTAAACATCTCTAGGAAAAAAACTAAAGCTCTCATCTTTTGGACAGCTGAAATTCTGATATTTGTTAATCTTCTGATGTTCTACTTTAATCCTTGCTAGAGCAAATGAGAAACAATGGGGCACCTGCTGATAGTTCTGTCCCTTAAATAAGCACATCCTGTCTGTTCTGTCCAATTATTGCCCCTTTCCTCATTTTCCCCTACTATATAAAAGAAAGAGTATTAGGCTTTATTACTGCATGCCAAGAAATACTAAATGAAATTTGCTGCTGCTTTTTTATTTTCTTTGAAACACAAAGCACAACAAATTAGGGAATGTTTCCACCAAAAGGAAAAGGCTTTCTAATGGATTCACCTGCTCTGAAGTGCTTGTAAGATCTGATAAATATAGTTTACAAATTACCAGGTGTCAACAAATGACTGTTACTGGAAAAGAGAATTTCTGCAAACTGCAAAACCTCTTCCTTTTATTATGTACGGCCATCTATTATTATACAAGAATCTGTTCATCTGCCAGGTGTCATTATACAGTAATAGTTGAATAAACAGACAATATTTGTGATTATTTGGTAGCAAGCTCTGCCTCAGGTATAAAGCAGATCAGAAGCATGATGAGTCATTGTGAGACATTGGTGATGTTGCCTCGTGCAAAAACTGATAGTCATATTTTGGTCTGGAAAGAATTTTCCCCTTGGTATGTTGTCTAGCATGTGATGATGAGGTAATATTTGCTTTGAAGCAAGGAGGAGGAGAATTTCCTAGAATAAGGTAAACTAATCTGAAGTGCCTGATTTCTTCTAATTGTAGAGGGTGCAGAAAACCATTTTGAAATCCTAGATTTCCTCCCAAGTAATCCAGTATCAGTACCATCCTCAGTTCCACATGCACTTTATATCTCTCCTCTTGTTACGTTTTCATTTAAATGGCTACCTTTCAAAGTTGGATAGACACATGCAGTTTTCTGTATGTGACTATAGGTTAAAACTGAAGATGACCCCTACTCACTGACAATCATCCCTAATCACCGCCAAAGAAAGAAATGCTACAAACTCAGTCCCTGACACAGACACGTGATGCTCACACAGATCTTCAGATTTCTTTAGAACAAACACAAGCAGAACAGAGCACTGTGACCAAGCTCTTTGACTGATACTTATCTTGCTTGTGTTAACCCATTGCTTGGGAGTACAGACTACTACAAGAATCTTTTCTGTTTATTTTCTTTAATTTCAGTTTATGATTTTTAGAAAGCACATTTTTAATCACTGGTAACAGCTGTAATTTCTTGTGCTACTTCTGCCCAAGTTGCAAGTATTTCTCAGGGCTGTAGGGATATCAATCAGAGATTATGTATTATTACCTACAAAGTAAGGAGCAGGATTCTACATGAGAGCTCTCTGCAGAGAAGATACATCGTAATTTTAAAGAAAATAAAATCTTACCCATGAGTCAAGTAGAGCAACAGAGAGACAACATTGCAAGAATGACTGTCAGGAGACTAAATACTGCAGTCCTTATTCTGATTAGGTGTCTGAAGTCACTAGGGATTTAACACAGGTCTGAAAGCACAGGTACAATGTTTAGAGATGCTCAGCACCAACAGCTGACATTGCTTTCCAATGGAACCCAAAAGGCTCAGTACTTTACAAAAATCAGACTTCATATTTTATCAAGGTTTTGTTACTGTTAATAAACAAGTACTTAAAAAAAGCTTTATTACCTGCTCTTTGTAAGGGTACTTATTGAATACTTGCTTTGGGATAGATCCCATCTACATGCTTGAGCAAGGATCCAATAAATACAAAAAGGAGAATGATGTTTTCTATGGATCAATACCCGTCAAATGTATGTGGGGTACACCCAGTACCAGCATCTGCTATAACAACATTCCAGTCAGCTTTCCCACAGAGTGTCAGGGTTTCAGAGAAGCCTGAAGGAGTTAGGTTTGATGACCCTTGTGGGTCCCTTCCAAGTTGGAATATTCCATGGTTCTGCATTATCACAACCATCCTCAGGAAGCCCAACGGAGTCCAACAGAGAACACAAGCAGGTCCACTTCCTTCCTGAGGTTTTAGCAATAACTCAAAACCTCACAAATAAAATGCAGCATGAGCTTCCTCTCCAAGTTTTAAAATCATCACAATTTTCTGCTTCTGCCACGATTCCTTTCCTCAAGCAACAGCCTTCTTTTGCCTTCATATCCCACCCACTTCAACTCAGCTGGACCCACTGGGAGACGACCTGTCAGTAGGAACCCCGTGTCCAATTGCAGGGTTTAGCTCCCACTCTTAGACTAACTCAGCAGAATTGCTCTGGAGGGAGGGAGAGGTCAGAGCCTGCTAACCATTAAGGGCAGCTGATGTCCAGCTGACCTGGGACAATCCTGCTGGGTAGAAAGAGCAAGACATCACAGCACTCCACTTCTCAGAAGCATCTGCTCACAAGCTCTACATATCTTTTTGGTGGTTTGCAAAGGACAGACTATTGGAGATAGGTGTGAGAACCAAAATCATAGATGATTTTGGGGCCTGTAATATCAGTGGAAGAAAGGTGTTTTACTTATTCCATGACACCCTATGCCGTTGAAAATAAAAAGTGCACATTTGAAATACATTTCTCTGTGCTGCATCAAAAATAAAAATTGCTTGCTTTTTATCCACATAATTTCAATTTCTCTGAAAAAGGAGAAGAGCAAAAACTAATGCTGCTCTATCTAAATAACTCCTACAGTGGAGTAATGGCCTCTAAGCTAGTAATGACAATAAGCCTGAAGAACTGCTATCACTTTTAAGCAAACTACTTTTATGCATTTTATGGAGCAATGGAGAATTATCAAAATTCTAGACTATTTTCATAAGTGCTGAAAAAGGCATCCATTAAAAATGGGCTGATTCAGCCCTTCAGCCAAAAATAGGAGAAAGCTACAGCCCAACACCTGCAGACCGTAGGGAGAGAGTGGGTGGGAGAGGGAGAAGAAGCCTCCCCAAGAGATGAGAGCTGCTCTGAGTTAAGGTAGGAGTTATGTGGGAACCAATGCAGACACATGCAGCACCTCTTCCTCCTACAGACCCCACACCCAGGTTTCAGCAGGTTCCTGGAACCCTTTTCCAGCATCACAGATAATTTATGTAGCAAAAGGAAACGAAAGCTGAGATTGTACCTCAAAATGTGTACTTTGGCCAAACCACACTGACTGGGAATAATTTGGACATAAACCCATGCTGAAATGGAAAGCTATGTGCCCATATTAGGCTGAAGACCAGACCAAGGTCATTAAGGCTGTTATGAGTGATGTGATAGGTACATGACCAATGTAGGTGTTACCACAGATTCTCAATGCCATGGATAAAATAAACACAGCAAAATCTTTTAACAACCTTCAAGGTATGTATATATGTCTAAGGCATTTATGCTCAACAGACCTGGACCACCATCAACTCTCCCCTACATGGGGAGAAAGTGTCAGGCAAGGGCATGATGCGTGCAGCTACAATATAATCAATCACGACCGACATTCCTTCTAAATGAGAGTCTCTCACTTCGATTATCACTTCCCAGTGACATTACTCACATTTCACCAAGTCCTGAAAATGGTTTCAGAAAAAATAGTAGAAAGCATGCAATCAAAAAAAGTCAGGGATACGTGAAAGCTGCTTTATCATGGTGGTAAAGCCTGGGTGCCTGGGAACACAGAGTGCAAACATGGGAGGTGAGGGTGCCAAACAGGTATATTCAAAAGGGCTGCATGCCATGCCACAAGCTAAAGGACAGCAAGTGGCACAGCATCTGATTTCATTGCTACAGGATACTGAAAATACTGTAATGTGTGTATTAATAATTAATTTGGAATGATAAAAGCAATTTTGCTGTAAAACAGGGATGTGTGACTATTACTGGTGCCTGCAGGGAAACAAAGATAAATGTCCTTCCCCAGATCTCGCATCATTCAATAACCGGATTGGGAACACGATCCGAGACTGCTGACATTTTTTTCTGCTGCTGCCACCAGATCACATTACCATAGGCAGAGAGTCCTCTGAGCATTAGAGGTCATTTTCTGTAGGAAACAGGAAAATGGAGAGTCTGTTAGATGGAAGGAGAGGAGAGAAGCAGGGCTGGGACAGCCAGCTCTGGCAAAGCTTCCCTGAAGAGGCAAGCTGGCTTTTCTCCAGAAAGAGAGAGGGATGGGCAATAAAGACACAAGAGTTATAGAAGGTAAAAGTGAACTCTGAAACAAGAACTAACAATAAACCGTTTTAAAAACGTTCACGAATAAATTTACACTGAAGATGAGAGGGAACCTCACTTACATCCTTACTTGGAAGTGGGAAGATAAAGGAAAGGGAGGAGGGGAGAAAGACAAAGAAATCCATTCCTTCCGTATTTTTAAGACAAAACTTGGTATTATAAAAATTCTAGGAAATAACTCCGGCATAGCAAGTTACTGCTCTATATTAACCAGGCAATTTTTCTATGTTGCTGTGCTACTGAAGAATTGTTATCAAAATGCACAGATGTCCTTCACTTTGTACTTCTCCTTCCTTTATTCTTTTATTTATTGTTCCTTCCTTCTTTTTCTCACATCCATTACAAGTGCCAGGAGGTTCAAAGCCCCAGCAGGTTTGCTGCCACTTGGTCCTGTCTCACACGTGGTACTGGTATAGAGACTAACACAGTACTTTGAACAGCCACAGTGCTAAAAAACTGGCAGCTCTCCAGAAACTTTAAAAGAAATGGCTGTCAAGTTAGCCCATGCCCAAATTCCACATTGTACAAATTGCTTGTGAATAGTGTTTCATTTTACCTCTGATTTGTGATAGCATCATTATCACATGGATTTAGTGTGCTCGTCACTGTGCTGATGCAAGCTATAAAACACCATCTCCCTCCCAGAGAAATCAAGGCAGAATTTGGGATACACTGATATTTAAATCAGGCAAGGGTACAAAGAGCAATATGCTGAAGACTTGGTTGCAACCACTAGACCAGCAGTGAAGAAAATGGGAGTTTACTGGACAAAATGACAATGGTCCTGGATGGTCAGTAGCAATTAGAACAATTAAATGTAAAGCTCACTTTTCAAAACTCAGAAGGGTTTTCAAAGGCAGCAGGTTTAAAATGCCAGTGGAGTGTCATATTAGCTGTACAATACTGTTATTTTTAACCATCCTTGGCTCCATCCTCCCACATTCACTTTCCTCCTGAGCTTTCCACGCCCTTAGTTTCCCCAGTGGTTTATCCTGATAGTCTCCCAAGCTGTTTCTTCCTCAGACGAAGTGCTCACCCTTTGCTCTTCTCCCAGCACACTCCCTCCACAGAGCTCATTAGTGCCTCTGCTTCCAGAAGCATATCTTTGCAGGTGACTGCAAAGTCCTTGTCTTGAGTTGTGTCCCAGTTATCAGGCAGCTGCAGTCGATAAGGAGGATATCTGAAGCTGGGCTAAGGACACACAGTGCAGGAGAGGAGATAACATGGGGTTAATTCTGGCACGGGAGAAAGAGATGGGTGGTGCAGGACAGTCAAGACAGCTGCAGCCACCATATCTTCAGGACAGAGCTGCTGCAACTGCAGTGCATTCTAAGACAAACACATCAAGAATGAAAACAGCCTATATGGGTATTAGGTATGGCCAGACAGCTACTCCTGACAGGATGTTGTGTCTCCCATCTTGTAGCACCCCACTTGTTTCTCAGTCAATTTCCAGGTCCCCCAAAGGACCCAAAGAGGACTTCTGCCTTTCTGTCAGCATGCAAGCAGCTTTCCTTCCCTGATATTTACTAATGGTTCGCTTCAGTCCTTTCAATTTTCCCCTTTCCTTCCTGTTGCTTGATTCTACCTGCCTTTGTGACAGAGAAATGAGGAGACTTTCACCAAATGCTTTCCCTGGCCTCCCTTCACACTAGGTTTTATTTTTAAGTGCTGAGCTCCAGAATATTTTCCTTCTGCCCTTCCCCTATGTCATTTCAAGAATTTCTTCAGAAAAAATGTCACATGCTTTTCTGCTTCAGCTCTCTAGAGTAACTCATGTCCTCTCTGTAACTCCCCAAAACCTGGGATGGTTCTGCTCTCCTACCCTTTCTTCCATTGCCTCCTGTACACACTACCTATTGCATTGCCACCTCTATGTTTTGTTTTCATTTCTACCTTGCAGTCTTCTTTCATGCAGTATTTTCTGCTTGACAAATGTCCTTCAGATGATCTGTCTCCCCACAAGAGACAGTCATACAGGTTATAAGGAACAGGTTATAAGGAGATATCTGATATGCTCAAGAGCATGTACATCTTTGCTGACCCTGTTTAGTACAGACACTGCCTCTGACAAACTTTGCCCACTTACATCCTTGATCATTGTGGCTAAAAGCCCACAGTTTCCCTCTCAGTACGCACCACCTGCAGGGATTACCTGGGGGATGGTCCTCTACCTTCAGCTGATGGATTTCCACTCTTCAGGTGACACATAGTGTGTCAGAGATGTGTTCTCTGCAAACAGAAACTCTCCCTTCCATGGTCCTCAGGTAAATGCTGTTTTTTAAAAAAGTAACACAGAAAACCTTGCTGCATTGGACCACCTATGTACTTTCACCAAATTCAGGAAAAAAAAAAAAAAACAACAACACCCTACATCCTATTTTATAAGAAGTTTTCAGGCTGGTTTGAAAGGTAAAGAATTCCTACTCCAAGAGGGTCGATGAAATAATATGACAAGGGTGGTGATTAAGTCTCACCACAAAGGAAAATGTTGAGTTGATGTAGGTGGCATATAAAACCCCCCACTCTCTTTATGAGTCAGGTAAGCTGCCAGAAAGTGGAGGTGGAATCCGTGGGATGGAGCTGTTTTCATTCCAGCCAGTTAGTAGTAAGCCCTTTGAACAACAAAAAAGATAGTTTAAATAATAAAATATATTTTTTTAAAACTAAGACTCTTATCTAAATAGCAAAATCTAACACTTGCCCTTGATCCCCAATGATGGTGTTTGTAGTCAGTGACAGCCAAAGGAAAAAAATATTAAACAACTCTTCCCCCCACCCTCTGAGGTTAATGTAGCATTTTTGGATTATGCATCTATTCTTCCATCTCCCACCCAATGCATATGATCCTGCAGTCACAGCTCTCTCCTCTCCCTCTGGCTCCAGAAAAAAGGGAAGCTGACAAGCTGAAATCCCAGTCTCACCCCCCACAGAACCTCTTCCAGAGGAAGAGCTTAGCTATGCTGAGGAGAAAGCATTTCTCTTCCAATAGCTGCACAAAAGTGGCTTAACAAATGCATAAAACAAAACAATTGGGGAGGAAAAAGAAAAATATTTTGTGAGATCAGTCCAGCATCCAAGGGATATTCCAAAGATATGGCAGTGTCCCTAATTTAAAATTAAAGTCTTTTCATTTACATAAAAAACTGAACTTGAGAAATGTATAAAGAATGTCATTAGGTCCTTGAGTTCAAGGGGCTTCAATTCCTCCTCTGGTACTGTCAGTGGGAACACAACATCTGCTCTGTTCACAGTGCAGCCTGAGCAAGATGCTTGCTTAAGTACACATCTGAATTTAGGAACATTTCCCACATACTTAATTCTTCAGTCTACCCAACACCTATGTTTGAGGATGGGCAGGAGCAGTGTATTTCACGTGCTAAGAAAGGGATGAAATAGGATCAGACTATCAGCATGAGTAATTTCTTGTATTCAGCTGGAGAGTGAAAGATGTGGAGATATATGTATACAAACATATATTAATATTTAAATAAAATGTGTAAATGTAAGAGAGGAAAAGGACAGTCACCAAAGGAACAGCTTGGAGAAGAAATGTCAAGAGGAAGGTAGAGTTAGGCAGAAGTGGACAGAAGTGAGATGTCAAAAAGAAGAGAGCAGGAGAGGGTCATAAAAAATGACACAGAGGGGAAAAAAAGAGATGTTAGAAGAAGATATATGAAAGGGAAAAAATGAGAGAAAATACATGAGTAGACAAAAAACAGAGAGAGGAGGAAGGTAAAGTAATGAGGACAATGTTTGGTAAGGCAGAAACACTGAAGAATAAATATGACACAGGAAAGAGAGACCCATAAGAAGGGTCACAAGAAGAAAAAAAGACCTTGCACAGCAGAGAAGATGTGAAATAAGCAGTGGGAAAAAAAAATCACCTGCTAGTACAGCACTTCTCAGAGTCACGGGTGAGAGATGCTGCTGTCCCAACAAGGGACAGAGGCAAACCCCAGGAAGTGACAAGCTAAACCCAAGGAGAACAAAGGACAACACTGGGAGAAGACAAGGATACCTTTGTACTAGGTTGCTGCCTTTTGTCTGGAACAGAAATCACAGAGGTAATTGAAACTGCCGCTTAAATCTTACATCTGATACTTGAAAAAAAAAAAAAAAAACAAAACCTCTTCCCCAATACAATCATTCTTCCTTCTCTCTCAATGCTGGATTAAATTAATTACTGTACACTCAACAGTTGTATCTTCCTGCTGGGGAAGAAAACCCCAGACACCATTCTGCTCAAAGTAGACCTTTGTCTCTGGCTCCCTTTGCCTATAGAGGATTCTGTAGAAATCTTTCAGTAGACAAAGGTAAAATTCCTGCAGCTCCAAAATCATTGTGATGGATTTGGCTATCATTAGTAAAATGAGGCAAGAAACAGGAAGGAAAGAGGGGTAAGCACTCAGGAAAAAAAAGCCTTTTTTGTTACTGTAATTAGGAAATATAACCAGTACAGAGGGAAAAAAAATTGCTGTCGGTAAATAAACTGTCACTCCTTTGCACATCAAATAATAGGAACAAGAGGGAGTGTGTGGGAAGTACATTCATATTATCAAATTCTTTCTGATATTAACGTGTTCAATATAATGAAAACATAATCAGGAAAATAACATATTGTAACATAAATACTATGGAGGCTATAGAGAAAAAACCCCAGGAAGATCAGTGTTCCCAGGGTAGTACCAATCCGAGAAACCAGAGCTTTATTAGTAGTAACAGGAGCAACATATGGAGATGAATGAAACCATGTTTGTAAATGTGATATGCAATTGCACGCTCTCACTTGGCTTTCCTTTTTCACGATCTGACTCAGCCTCCACACTCCCCCACCTTTTGATTCATAAATTCTTGATATCAAAAAATAAAAGAGTTACAAAGCCAGCCTGCAAAGGGCACGAGACGACGTGAAATACAAGGACGCTGGTGAGCACAGAACGAGCCATCAATGACCACCCTACAAATGGACAAATCTGGAGATAAGCAGTGGAGACAGGGCCACCCTCTCCAGGGGCTCGCTGGAGGACGCCGAGCAGCAAACCTCAGCTCATCTCCATTGCGGTACAGGCGCATGCTGAGGTAGACAAATCTATTACAAAATTGTATAATATTTTCTTATGCTGCACAGCAGCCGCTCGGTCAGGCAGCCCCTGCATCAGCAAACCCGTGAGAGCGGAGGTGAGAGGAATGAGAAATAAGAGGGTTTCTTATGGCATATACTCCCTTTTTTTAAGCTACGGAGAAAAGATCAGGGTTAACCACAAGCAACGAAAAACACAACAGTGCACGAGCATGGCTTACAGCCCTATACAGGTACTAAATAATTAACAGCCTCACGGAGTGTTGTCACAGTGGGGGTCTGCACACAGGATGACAATCCCTTCTCTCCCTGGGGGCTCCTCAGCGGTGTGCGCTCAGCCTGCAGAGCCCGGCCCGTGGGCACCGCCGGCCCGCCGCGGCCCGGCCTTCGCCCCCAGCCCCGCTGAACCGGAGCTCACCGAGCTCCGGCCATGCCATTCCTACGACCGCAGCAAAGCACCGGCAAGGCCGACAGCGTTTGGGTGCATTCGCCAAGCCCGGAGAACGACCGTGCGGGGCTCGGGGTGCGGCACAAGGCAGGGCAGGGCGGCCCGCACACGGCACCGCGGTGCGGCAGCCCGCACGCTCGGGCAGCGCGGCCCCGCTGCGGACACTGCGGCGTGCGGTGCCCACCGCTGCCGCACCGCAGGCGGCCGGCGCAGGGGAGGGTCTTGCCTGCTGGGCGTCCGGACTCCTCCGCAGGCGAGCTCCGGGCGCCGGGGCGGCGCGGGGCAGGTGCGCACGGCGGGGCTCAGGGGCCGCTCGCTGCCGCTCCGCGCGGATCCGCCGGGCGCCGCGCCGGGTGGGCCGCGGGACCGGCACCCGCCTCCGCTCCCGACCGGGCTGCGACCGGCGGGGCGCCTCGCTGCGCGCCGCCGCCGCTGCGGCCCGGGCCGCGCCGCGCCGCCCATGGCCCGCCCGCCGGCTCCGCCCGCCCCCGCCTCTGCGGGCTCCCGCCGCGGGGCCGCCGGGGGCGGGGCGGGCGCGCAGCGCGGCCCCGGAGAGCGGCTCGGGCGCTGCGGCGGCGGCGGCTGCGCGGGGCGCTCGGCACGGCCCGGCCGCGGACGGGCACCTGCTGCCGCCTCGCCCGCAGCGGCGCCGCGCTTTGTCCGGGCTGAGCGGGCGCGCCCGGCCCGGCCCGGCCCGGCTCGGCACAGCGGCCGGCGGCTCTCGGGGCGTCGCCTGGCTCCGGCGGCCTGGGCACGGCGGGGAGCGTGAATGAGAGTTTGCTCCGATTTCCGAGCAGGGTGAGTGCGGCGCCGGCCGTCTCGGGGAAATAATAATAATAACAACAATCATATTATTTTTTTGGTGTCTGCACCTTTACGTACTAGCCCGGCGCCACCTCCCTGGGGCAGGGTGGCGTGCGGGGCGCGGTGTCTCTCGCCGCCCTCGGACGGGGACCCTCGGGAGGGGGTTGCCGTGTTTTGGTGCCTTCGCTCCCTTTTGTTCGGCTCTCCCGGGGCCGGGGCAGGGGCGGACGGAGGGTGCGGGCCGGTGGCCGGCTGTCCGGGCGGTTGCGGCGGGCGGGCCGCTGTCCCGGTGCTCGCGGGGGCTGTCCGCCTGTCCCCTCCCCGGCTGTCCCCTCCCCGCCCTGGGCCGAGCGCTGGCCCTCTTCTCCTCCCGGCACGGAGGAGCCGCCCTGGGCTGCGGGGACCGGCGCTGGCATCGCCAGGAGGCAGCGGCCGTAGTAAACACAGCGCGTGGGGCGGCGGGGCAGCCGAGAAAGGTCACATCCCTGTGTGCACACGCAGCCCGACCTGTCCGGGCTCCGCAGCTCCGTGGGGACGGCGCGGTGGCCGCCCGTGCCCGCCGCCGGCGGAGCCGCGCTCCCGGCGTTGGCTGTGCTCGGCGGTGTTCCCCGGCTGCGGGCAGGGATCTCCCTTGGCGAGGGAGAGCGGCGGGAGCTGCGTCACACCCTCCTTCACCTCCCCCCGCCCCCGGCCGGGGTGGCAGCTGGGTGGCATCCGATTTAGCAATAGGAGCTGGGAATGCAGGTTCTGCTGTGAGGTTTGGTTCCTGAGCGCTAGCTGTGCCCAGCCGAGTTCAGGGCCGGCCGCGCGTTCGTGTTAAAGAGCAGGCAGCGATGTGCTGATTCCTCGGAGCATGCAGTGTCTGGATGCACCTTGGTGTGGAGCGGGGAGGCACGGGAGTGCTGGAGCGGCAGAGGCAGAGGAATGCTGCTGGAGAGCTTACTCGCAAGGAGACGGAGAGGATGGCATGGTAAATGGCTGTTTTGCAATTCAGGCTGGGAGCCTGGACTCCTCCAGACAGGTCAATAGGTACGCGTGCATTTTGTGGCTTTCCGCGTTCTGCTGTGGGTCATCGCTGAGCTCGTGGGCGCAAATGGGAAATGACAGCTTTTTGTCGTGTTTTTGTGTCTTGCCTTGATGCGGTCCAGGTGTTTTAGATGAGTAAATGTGGTGCTGTTAAGCTTGCGTGATTATGGAATGAATGATGGACAAGTTCTTGGTATGACATTTCCAGTGGTAGTTGAGATGTGTGTGAGGAGAGGAAATATTTAATAAAGTAGGGCTCTCAGGTCCCTGTGCTTTGCATTATCTGGCAGTATTCTGCCTTTGCTTTTAACATGTGATACAGTTTCATTCCACAAAATTAGAAGCGTTTGCTTAACTACTTTTTTTAATGCTGTATTTAGTTATCAAATGCCACATCTAGTTGTTCAGAAAGGGAGTGGTTTTTTTTTTAGTTCTAGTCTGTCTTCTTCCTAAGCTGACAGTTAAGCTACCAGCGCTGAAACTGATGAAATACAGAATTGGTGTTGTTATGGCACTGAATTGTGCAAAATTCCATGACAGCCTGAGTTATGTTTCACTATTTTTCGTATGGTGGCCACAAGAATGTTTGGCTCATCCCTGTGCCCTAATGAAGGTGGTTTTGGGCTGAGATGCCAGACTGAGCTGCAATGAGCCATGTCATGCATCCTGCTCTGCAGGTAAGCTCTTAGAGCTGGTTTCGGACCGTGGTAGGGGGGACTAACCTGAGTTCACGTATCAGACTGATGGAGTTTGGTTTGGTTTTGGTTGTTTTCCTCATTTAACTGTGGCACTACTGTGATATGATTTGCTCAGCATGTCCTTGGCCAGGGGGTGGCTCTCCAGCAGCCTGGGGTTGGCTGCTGCTGTTTGGATGTCTGTGTGCCCCTCCTTGGCATGGTGCAGCTCCTGCTCTGGGTGAAGGCATCACCCAAGCCTTGACCTCCTGCCTGACGCCTTGCCAGCATCGCTGTGTCCTGGTGACCTGGCACTGGGACCTGTGGGGACGGGGAGGAATTCAGGGCAGCAGCTAGGAAAAGCCTGCCCTGGCTCTGCTCTTTCATGGGACCCAGTTTCAAAGAGACTGGGAGAAGGGAGATCCCAAATGAGGCAAAATCGGGCAGGCCTGTTGTCTTTCCAGCTGGAAACTCCCAGTGATTTACAGCAGAAACTGTTCTCTGCCCCTACCTCTTCTCTCCCTGTGAGTGATACTGAAAGGTTATGGGAATAGAAGTTCATTATAAGAATGAATGGCTGGAGCAGTGTTATGTGCCAAAGAGATTCAGTGTTGTTTGAGACCTTGGGGGGAAAAAATCCCAGCTGGAATACTTTATTTTGGCAAGGGAACCCTTGCAGTGTCTGAGAAGTGGTTGGTGCTGCTGTTAGAGGTCAGGTATAGGTCCTGGGTATGAAACATTGTCTGTGGATCCATAGGAAGTACATACATGTGATACTACATATATGTAGTGTGTCTTCAGCATCATTCTGCTACTTGAGTATTCAATCCTTAATACAGAAACGTCAAAGCTAGGGAGAGGCATTAACTGTTTAAGCCCCAAAATGATGACAGATCTGTTGGGAGAATAACAAAGATCTCATTTCTCCTTATTTTGTCTGCTGAAAATTCACAATTTATTTTTTGACTGCATCACCACCAAATCTGTAGGGACTCTTGAACACCAGTCTTTGTTTTGCATAACATATGGTCCCATTAACAATTTTACAGTAAATAATTTTTTATTTAAGGAGTAATAGATCACATTTCCTGATGTTTTGTTTTTTATAAGCCTAGGTAATAAATACTGTTCAGGAAGGCTTGAGTCAAGGGCAACATATACCTCACTGATTTTTTTTTGGGTTAAAGTTATGTAGCTATTTAATGGTTTGTTGTGGTCTCTTCCTTCCTCTCATTACCCTCAGTATTTATCAGGCTTAACAGCAATGCTCTCTAACTTCAAAATCCTGAAAGCCCTGGCTATAACAAAAATACTTCAGAATTATGTTCAGAGAATTCTGTTTTCTAGAATTGGAGGCTCTCTTGTCCAAACCTATGTCAGGCCCAAATAAAGTATGCGATTTTCTAGCTTTATCCTGTAACACTCGTTCTGTTTCTTTTCCTACATAGATTTTTGCAGCTAAAGAATATCTGCGTGGCAGCATCCATGCTAGGAGGAGAGATCACTTTCTCTCATGTGTTATTTTTATGACACAGAGTTTGATCAGAGGGAAAGCTTTGGACAGCAAGTGCTTATTCAGGGTTTTTCAAAACAGATTTTCTCTCTGCCCACTGCCCTTAACCTGGCAGGTTAATCCATGAGGTAATCTGTCCACAGAAATACAGGCAAGAAATGTAGTGCTTCATAATACAGACAAAAAATGTAGCGTAGTCATAATGTTGGATGCTTTGAGGGTTTTGTGTGTTTTGGTCTTTGAAGTTTCTGAACATGCAAGTTTCCTCTTTGCTCCCTATGTTCATCACCGTTGCTATAGGACACACACTCACAGACCAAAGAAACTGGACCTTTTCCTAGAGGTCAGAATTTACTAAAAGACTTATGGTTCAGTTGTGCACGCCCCTTAAAATTTAATGACTTAGTGCTGCTTTTTGTTATGACATAAGAAAATGAAGTAAGGAGTCTTTGAAGCTACTTCGAAGCTACTTCAGACTTCATAAATATTAACAGGCTCTGCAGTCTTCAGAGAGAGTAGGTTCTGGATGTTTTTCTTCACCTTAATAGTATGGTTTCATTTGCACAGTAAATCTTCTTGTCTTGACTAAACTGAAAGAGCAGTTATCAGGTGCAAATCAGAAATACTGTATTTGTGGGTGGGAGCACTCTTGCTTTGTTTCCCCTTCTCCCTTGAACACCCAAACCTTTCTCCTGGTGCCTTCTCTGGGAGCAGTAAATTTAATTCTATGGCTTACAAGACCAGATCTTCAGCAGTCTTAAATATGCTGGTTTTTTTTTTTTTTTTTTTTTTGCTTCTGAGCATACTGGAAGGTAAAGATTTCAACTTGTTCACTTGCATTGAAAAATCCTTTCTATTTGCATCTTGGGTCACTAGATATTTTTAATATTTGCCTGTGTTAATGAGGAAAAGATCCCCACAAGAAGTATTCTCTAAACATGCCTTGAAAATACTTAAAATGGTCTCTAAGGTTAAAAAATAATTTGCATTTTAATAAAAACTGAAATTTTGCTTACTTGCAGCTTCCTATCAATCCGAGGTTAATGCAGAAAGTATTCTGTGGTGGCCCATAAAGAACACTTCACCTGTAGATACAGGTTAGATGAAGGTTGATATATTTTTTTAAAACTTGTTCCAGGTGTTTCATCAGTAATGAAGAGAACTCATCTTTTTGTTTCACAGAATCATGGAATGACTGGGGTTAGAAGGGACCTCTGGAGATACTTGATCCAACCCTTGGCTGAAGCAGAGCCAGCTAAAGCAGGTTGCTCAGGGACAAGTCCAGATGGCTTTTGAGTATCTCCAAGGATGGAGACTCTAGAGCCTTCCTGGGCAGCCTGTGCAGATTCTCAGTCACCCCCACAGTAAAAAAAGTGTTTCCTGATGTTCAGAGAGAACTTCTGGTGTTTCACTTTGTGCCCATTACCTCTGCTTCTGTCACTGGACACCACTGAGCAGAGCCCAGCTCTGTCCTCTCTACACCCTCCCTTCAGTTTTTTATATACATTTATAAAATCCTCCCCTTGAGCCTTCTCTTGTCCAGGCTGAGCAGTCCCAGCTCTCCCAGCCTCTCCTTACAGCAGAGATGCTCCAGAGATGCTGGACTATCTCCAGTATGTCCATGTATCTCTTGTGCTGGGGCCCTCAGAACTGGGCACAATACTGCAGTTGTGGTCTCGTGTTTCCCGGTATCCTTTAAAAATAAGAAACTTCTGAAGTAAATTGTGCATGTTTTCTTTTTTGGACGCAGGTCCAAGAGATCACTTTGGTGCTGTAAATCACTGATGCAGCTTCTGAGTACTTTTGCTCTTCCATAGTAGCTAATGTTCCTTGTTTAAAACATTTCAGCATTTTCCTGATCCCATCAGTGCAGGCTTTGACAACTCTTTTGACCTGTGATTAAGGGATTTCTGACTGGGTTTACTGGCTACACATGCCTAATAAGCGTAGCATCGGATGCTGAGTCACAGGGGGACGTGTTTTTGGGGTGCGTTGATACAGACTGCTGTCTGAAACAGAGCTTGCTGCAGCTTAGAATGAATGTGTGCTTACATTTGTGAGGGCACATTCCTGCTGGGGGCTGGTTGGGTTCTCCAGCAGCCTCCCTTGTCCTCTGTTGGGGCTGACCTGCCTGGCCCCTGGGCACCTTCTGCGTACCTGCATTTCCCCAGAGATGAGCCAGGAGGTGAGCAGCTGTCTGCAGACCAAACTGAGAGAAGTTTGGATGCTGTGTGCGTATACGGGTAATTCTGTAGTTGATGTTAAATACAGAATTTGTAAACAGGGGCTTTATTTTTAGGTCAACGGGGTTTCTATTTTTAGGTGAACACTTCAAGGTGGAGAATAAAGATGTTGGTGTAATGCTGCTAGCACTGGTCATGGACAGGAGGGAGAGAGAAGAGCAAGAAAAAGGCATAAAGCACAAAATATCACTTTATCCTTGGGTTTTACATCAGACTCCTTGAGAGGGGATGCTCATTTCTTTACCGTTAAGTGTCCCCTTCTGTTAATGTAGATATGTACGGTTGATTAAGGTAGGATTTTTGAAGATTCTTAAAGAATGTAAAAAAATCATGTCAAAAAAGCAGTTGGCAGTTGCTTGCCTTCTCTATGTCCAAATATAGTGGTTAATAGGCACCTTTCAAAATTTCTTAGTATTCCACCAAAAGTAACTTCACAACACGAGAGGTCTGTAGTTACCTTAATTGGAAAGAACAAAACCATACTCTTCAAGCTGGACTGATGCATGCAATTAATGACTGAGTACAATTAGTTTCCAGCTGCTACAACTCTCTTACCGGATTACTTGACAGGAGTATCAGCAGTTTGTATTGGTATCTAGCATTACTAATGCTTGGGATTTTGCCATGTTTAAAAGCCACTTGTTCCGTCAGTATTCATGTCAGGTATCAGAGTTACTGCCATACAGAACACATCAAATTCACTGGTTTGGAAACCCACCAATTTTCAGAAGTCTAAAATTAGTACTAGATTTTTCAGGGAAGGGTACACAAGCATCTTTAGATGGCTCTCAAGGCAGGGTTTAATTCATAAACTAAAATGTATCATTAGCTTAAATTTTGAAAACTGGCTTCTTAAGTTAGAAATGTTCATGAAAAATCTGACTTCTTAAGAGAATTTTAGCTTTAGCGGTACCTTCAGAAAAAAGTTGTCCTGCCTTTCACTATGTATTTTACTGCCTGAGGTTCCACATTCCTTCTGCGTTTGGAAAATGGTTTGCATGTTTTTCTTTCTTTCTGGATCTCTCCTCTGCATTCCCAGGTGTGCACCGTAACTGCTTTAAAATACCTTCCTGCACTTCTCAAGGTTAAAAGCGTGTTGTAATTCCTGGGGAAGTGTCACAGGGCTACAGAGAGGTGTGCAGATTTCTAGCTGTCAGCAGTTTTTCAGGAATGTCAGAGCCATAGGGGTGGGGAAGCATTAAGGTATGTGGAGAAGGATCTCTTAAAATGCAGGCATTTTTTGGACTTCACCTTGAGTAGTCCCTGCTGCTGTGTTGATGAGGATATATTTTTATTCTATGTTGTTTTTTAGAGCCCAGTGGTGTCTGTAGCTGTAAAGCTTCAGGGGCCCACCTAGTTGTGTTAGGGCTGGTGAAGGTGTCTAAACCCTGTAATTTACTGTAATTTGCGCCAGATCAGAATCCAGGCAACTGTATGTTTGTGTGCTTTAGGTAAAACTGCATCCCATGACACTTCTGTAGTAGCGGTACCACTATCAGTGTCAGATTTTGTTCCAGGGATATCCCGGAAAATGGGTGAGTTTATGCTTTCTGCACTGTCTGGAGAGGATGGGGTGTCCAGTTTGAGCCTTACAGATCTTAACAGCAGAGACCAGTCTGAAAATACCTATAACCCCATTCTGGTAGTGCAGGGAACAATAGCCTGGGCTCCTGAGCATTTTGTGAAATGCTCAACTATTGCAATGAGATACCAAGTTAGAACAGGAAAAAAACCAAAAAAACATTTTAAGCACCCGAAGATGAAATGCTGTGTACCTTCAATGTGAGATTCCTTGCAGTTGCATGGCCCCTGTTGCATGATGAACACAACCTTTACCTGATTCACATCAAGTGCAGGAAGGACTGTGCATTACAGACCAATCTCTGAACTCATTTTTGTGTTAGGGTCTTTCTTCATCTTCTCTCTCCCTTGCCTTTTCCCTTATGAGACAGGGAGTGGTGCTGAAGGAGTTGCCTGCTCATACCTTGCTGTCTGTAGCTGAGATGTTTGAATCCCAGCAGCTGCCATCCTGTTTGTGTGGAGCAAAGGTAGCTATGAAGTGTGGAACTTGGGACCAGTGAAACATCCAAAGCATCCTGATGAGACTTACACTTGGGTGTCTTTGGACTGGTGGGTTCGTCAGATAACAGTAAAAAACATCTCTGTTGAGTGCTAGGTCTTGCATCACCCTGCAAGGATGATGTCATTGGAAGAAGCAGGAAAAAGGGGCAATCTGTCTGAATATATTCTTTATGTAGTCTTACTTTTCAAAGCATTAAACCACTGCAGGTGTTATTACAAATTAGAGTAAGTTTATAATTCTTTGCACTTCTGCAGTGCTTTTATCCTATATCTCACACTCCTTTAAAAGTTAATTTTACAAAATAACCCAGAAGATATCTCCAAGTGTCCAAGATCACTTTTTGTACAGAAATGTAGTATGAATGCAGTGTGGCTTGGTTTTGTGTAAAAGCCTGTATGGTCCCAGCAGCCATGTGGGATCACCTGTGGTTGTGCAGAGGGGAATGTGAACAGTGTGGTTGGGCACATTATCCTTGAAGAGAGCTGCCAGCTGCTGCAAGGTGCTGTGCTTGCAAGATTTTCTTCAGATGTAAGAGCTTCCTGGAAACTTGCAGTAAATGAAACTAATGTCAAGAGTTTTCTGCAGAAATGCGAACTCTCTTCTTTTCTCTTCCAGATTATCTGAAGCAAGCCCTTTTCTATTTGAAAGAAATTTTGTGAATACAAAAGCTTTGGATACTTAAGAAGGATCTCGGCCTATTTAGAAAAACTTTGTCTTCCCTCCCTGGCAGAGTTGTTTGTGGGACTGATGATTGTACATACATTCAACAACTCTTTTTACTTTCAGTCATGGAATAACCAGCCAAAGTGGGATACTTCTGACTTTCCCAGAAAACTGTATTAGGCAATATTTTTACAGCAAATACACTCTTTGTATAGCTATTTCTGCTTCTTTCCTGTTTTTTCCAGTAGCAGTCTTTCCCCAGTTTGAGGGTTCTGCCAACAAAGGTTCTATCTAATGCTGGATCACTTATGCCTCTTGAAAATAAATGAAGCGCAAATACCATTTCTTGGAATATTTTGCAAGAGGAATGTGGAACTTTGTTTAGCAGTTTGAATTTGCTTGGTGAAGCTCTCTGGCCCTTGCAGTCCTCTGTTAAAGGAGAGCAGGGACAGTATATGCTTTTTGAGAGCGAAACAATGGCTGACATTTTCAGTCCAGTATTCCTGGTGCAGTGCAAACCTGGCCGTGTCCAGTGTCCACTTTGGATGTCACTTGGATGCATTCAGCTAACCTGGTTTGAGACAGTACAAGGATCTGTTCAAAACTCATTTTGTGTTTTGTTGTTAATACTTTGAAATTGCATAAATATTTTTTTTTCTTTAGCAATGAACTCTAAGTATTAAGCTGTTGTCTGTGACTCATTAGTCTGTTGTTGGTGACAATTAATTCATGGAAAATCCTTCCATGCAGTTTATATTCCTTATTGTCTGAAGCAAACGACAGCTGTTTGTTTTACCCTGAAGGAGGCTTTCTTCTCATCTGGCTTAAAGTTCATAATAACATCTGAGAGCGAATATGAAAGTACAGCAGACCTCATTCACTGAACAAAATATTTTGTGTGTGTATATTTAACTGTTGAACAATTGTGTTAGATGGGTTTTGAAAACACTACACATAGACTGACACAAAACTGAGCATCCGTTTCCTTGCTTTTTTTACTTCCTCTTCTCATTTCAAAAGCTCCAGCAGAACTAAGTGTTGGTAGTTACACAGGGTGATGTTTTCTAGAACTTTATAAATCAATGGTTATGTTGCTACGTGAATACTGCATTCTTGTAAAAGGCAGGAGAAAATTCAGTTAAAGACACATATACTTACTGGAAACACTGTGAAGGGGTTTGACCTTGAAGATGACTGAACGACCACAGATTGCTCATTATCTGACGTGGGACATGGGAAAGTGTGTTTAGGAAGCAGATGCATTGCTGATGTTTCTGAACCACAGAGGAAGCACCAGACACGAACCCTTGAGGTGGATTAGCTACAAGCATGCAGGTTTTCTTTTCTTACAAGTTGATAACTGAAATAGCTTATTTTTATGTTTAAATAAGGACTTAGTAGTAGATTAATATTTTAAAGTAAAAGTTGTTTTGAAAACTGCAGTCATAACTAGCAGTGTGATTACAGTCCAGTGTGCACCCTTGTTAAGAATGCCAGTATGAAGTGGTCTGACCTCTTCTGTAGACATGTTAACTATATACCAAATCCAAAGACTTTTTTTTCTGTCCATGTGTGAACTCTTGGTCAAAGTTCTTGGTGCTAGTTATATAGAAATCAGATGCAGCTTTGTGATCTCAGTGTCAGTTGTGATTCCTGGGCATTCAGAAACCTTTGCACTGAAAACAGTCTTCTAATTTGGAAAAACTTGCTTTCATGTCTCTGGATTGTGTGCCTGCCTTTTCTAAGGAATGGGTTTAGTCAGGAGAGTTTTTTATTTTGCTTGTTGCAGTTTGTCTTTTGAAAAGCCTGATGCCTCTGGTAAGCTGTGGGGCATCAAAGTTGAGAGCAGCAACAAAAAACTAGAACAGTCCCTGATTAAAACTGCTGTTTAGTTTCTGAAGCTTTTGTACTGTTCAATAAATGGAATGGTTTGGCAGGGATATCCATGGGAGGATGAATTATCCCTTCATTGTGTATTTACAGCTTTTTGTTTCACCCTGAAGACAGCAGGTCCATGTTACTTGTCAATTCTTCTTCCAAGACTAAGGTGTTGTTTAGAGCAGACTCCCATTTCCAGCCACAAGTCCTGTTCAAGTTTAGTCCACCTGCCTAGATCCTGCAGCTGGATGGAGGCTCCAGATGTCTGCAACAAAAAAAATCCAAAGATACCATCTTTCTTTTCCTTCTTCTCTCCCTTCACCAAATTTGATATTTTGTAATTTGCTTCTAGGCACATTTTGCTCTGGAGATCCCTAAAATATTCAAGAATAATGTGGTGTAACTTTTTCTTTTTTTTTTTTTTTTTTTTTTTTTTTTTTTTTTTTTTTTTTTTTTTTTTTTTTTTTTTTTTTTTTAATATGCTAATCATGTAAGCAAATCATAGGTTTGTGGGAGTTCAGTGCTAGTTGGTGGTTCCATCATATTCTGCAATCTTGAGTATACTTCTGACTTTAATGCAAAAAGTCTCAGAAATCCAAGTTTCCATGACTTTGAGAGACTGTATCTGCTAAAATATTTGTGTTGTATAAACAAAAGGCTTGCTATCCCTATACTGGAATTTGAGCCTGACTTGTAATTCAACTTTTGGGATCCTTCTTGAAAAGTGAAATCTGGTTTAGGTTTTAAAATTCCAAGATTTTTTTTTTAATATGTAAATATTATTTAAGTAATTGGGAATTTGTTAGAGCTGGAAGAAATCCCAGTTAAGAAGCTGACAGAAGTGCCAAAAATGTCACTCTCTGCCTTCATTTGGACTCCATTCCCACATTCCTTAGGGAGTTTTCAGGAGGTCTTTGGAGGTCTGTGGGTGGTCCAGCTGGTGAGGTGGCCTCTCAGTTTTAACATGAGGGACCACTGCCTTCTCTCTGGCTTTGACTTAGAAAAACACATCATTTTGTAGGAGTGGCTGCATAAAGAACGGTGGGATCTCTCCAGAAGTCTCATTTGTGGACTGAGGAAGCTTTGGAATGGACCCAGCTGGAGTGGTTTTATGGTGGCAGGTGGTGGATGGTGTGAGGACCGTGGCTCCCCCTGCTCCTTGCTTCTTACCCCAGACAAGATTGCTTGGAAAGATGCCCTGTGTGTACATGGCTCTGCCTCAGAGCACTTTGGCCTTTGCACCTTTATCACTGCCAGCTGAAGTGTCAGCGTGGCATAAATAAGTCAGATCAAGGAGTGTAATTCTGGCCCTCATCCCAGCCTTAGAGGCAGACGTAAATGCCATCCTCTAGCTGGCTTTTAACTTGTTTGGTCTGATTGAAATGATGAGTGATATAATCTTATTTCTTCTCCCTTAGTTTCTTCGCTTTGTTACTAAACTCCCTCCTGCTATCTTTGCATTAATTTGGGTCTATTTTGAGTCTGAAGGCTCAACATGTGCCAGGTTGCTATTTGCTGTCATTGGGTTTGGATTATCTTAGCAGCCTGACAGGCTTTGCGTTGTATCTGTGACATTTTGAGACAAGAAAGTACTGGGTGGGTTTTTTTTTTTTTTTTTTTTTGTAATAGAGCATAGAAGAAGTATGGTAATTTAGAGTGCTTTTACAGGCTTGGTTAATGAACCAAAAAGCTGATCCATCAAGTATAGACACCATTGGATTCAGGTGTTACCCCATGTTTGGGATTGAATGGACCAATCTGGCAAAGATTTTTTTTTCCATGTGTTCAGTTCATGTTGAAACCTAGTGGAAAACTTGCTAGTACAGCTGTTTCAAGAGAGGAGCTGTCTTCTCTTGGAAGAAATGCCACTTAGCAAATGTGTGTGCTTTGGTGGTGATGCCAACAGCAGGTTCCCCCTTTGCAGAGAAGTACAGCTGGATTTGTTGGTATGCCCTGCTTTATTTAAAGACTTGCTCTAAGATAATCTTGTTCCAGTTGTTTCAAGCAGCTTCAGATATGTAGTTGTTAACTTGTGTGCATAACTTTTTATCATCAGCAGTTATGAGGCAATAGAATATAAAAGACACCATTAAAACGTTAATTTTTTACGAATATGACCAAATTAGTACGAGCTGGGTAAGCTTATGGCAATAAGCTCAGCTGTTTGGTTTGTTAGGAAGAGGCTTTGTATCTTCCTTGCAGACTTACGTAAAGCACAATTTCCGTGTTTCCTTGAAATTATGGATTTTTCTTTAGTTTTCCTTGACTCTATTCATGCTTTAAGGAAGCCTCAGAATTGCTGATAGAAAGTGGCTGCTCATCTCCATCTTTTGTCCCTGTTCCTATGCAGCCATGTGTGTGCACCAGGCTGCAGAAGGTGGGGAGCTGAGCTGCTCTGTGTGTGTGTGAAGGTGAGTGGGTTATGATGCTGGCTGGAGCTCATTTCCAGCTGTGTGGAGTCTCTTGAGCGATGAGTTATTTTGGTTTTGTGTGCAAAATGAAAGAGGTTTTGTCAACTTTGGATTTGGGAGAAAATACAAGAATGCATGGGAAACTTGAATAGGTGTGGGTTTTTATTTTTTCCCCTCTCTCCCTTCTCCATCATTCTTTCCGAGGTTATTCCACTTCCTCATAGGCTGTGGTCCCCATCTGTAACTGTTGGTGGGGTGAGGGGATGGACTTTGCTCAGCCTCACCTTCATGTTTCTCCATCAGTTGCCTGTTGAACTCTCACTACTGCTAAGCATTTATGGCAGCCTTTTCCTGGGCTGGGCTGATGTCCATCTTCAATCCTTTCCTTGGAGCAGTGAGTGGTACCATCCAAAGTGGCTTTTTAGACAGCAGTTGATAGCTGCAGGCACAGGTTTTGGGGAAAGAGCGTGGAGGAGATACCCAGACAACAGCTGCTTATTGGAAGAATCAGATTTAATCGCAAAGATTTCTACTGAGTTTTGCTGTCCAAAGCATGTTAAAATCAGCATGTGAACTGAAGGATGTGCAGTTATGGCAGAAGACCCAAGCAGTTTACTGAACAGAGTTAACTTGCAGAATTGTGTTTCTATTCCTTAAGTATCTAGTTTCTCCCAGGACTGTACTTTCTGCTCCCTGGTGTGGCTATACTAGCTGGGAGTTTGGTTTGGGTTCTGTTTTTTTTTTTTTAAATTTAAGACTTCTATTGTAAGCACGAGGACAAAGAGAAGATATTCTGGCTACTGTGGAAATGATACAGAATGATGTGAGAGAATAAAGGTTTGCTCCTGCAAGGAAAATTACCTTGAGCAGCAGGGCCTTTCAGTCTGGAGCTTGCCGTTTTCCTAGGTTAATTATTTAAACAAGTAATTGCAGTTCAGATATCAAAACTGTCTCGGGTACAGTGATTTCTTTCTTTTTACAGCAAATGTTACAGCAGTGCAGTTGGACTTAGATAAAGGGTTGCGGTCTGAAGCCATGCAGGAGGGGTATGTGATAACTGGAGACCAAGTTCAGTGCTTTCCTGTGTCACACAACTTCCTCTGCTATTTCCTAACTCTTCTACGTGGAGTAAAATACCTCTCTCATCTTTTGACAAGCTGTGTGGGTGGAATGAAGGAGGCTCTTTTCCAGAGTGCTGCTTTCCAACAGAGCTGCTGTCAGTCTGGTGGGAACTTGACCTTGACTTTTTGACTTTGTGGTAAGATTTCAAAGAATAGTTTATGTTACTTTTACAATTGGCTGTGTAGTACAGACACTGCCAGAAATTAAGCTGGTGCCTGAAGCCAGACTTACTGTAAAAGACTTGATCTTTCAGTATTACCCCTTCATTTAACTTAGTCTGATAAATCCCATCTTTGTGTGTTGTGCCTGTCCTTTTACATTATTTGTGCAATCTTTTATATGATATGTTTAGAATTTAGAGGTTGACATGATGAGTAATTATAACACTGCATTCTTGTGTAATCCATGGTGTGTTTTAACTGTTTGTAGCACCAACTTCAGAAGCATTTTCAGGTTTTTATTGGGACAGAGGAACAAGGAATAGAATTAGCAGCAGCTCTGCTTCTTGCAAGGAAATGTCTGTGATTTGGGGATTATAAGCATTCTTTGTGAGCTCAGGGCCAGTATTCAGGAAGGAAATAAAAGATTCTGAATTATAGTAGTGATTGTAGTTGGCATGTGCTATGTCTTTGTAGTTCTTCATGGGTCAGCAATATTGTGTTTAACCACAAGGAGAGAAATTAAAAATCTTTAATGCATTAACATTATTTTTATAACTACATGGCAGTTGGAGAGCTATTGGTGTTTGGTAAAACGCTGAGTTCTTTTCCTCAGCCATGTCTGTCTTGATTTTTGTAGTCAGCATAGCTGAAACACTTGATTTTTTTTTTCAACATTGACATTTCAGAAGGTAAATGAATTCACAGACAGCAGGTTAAAACTTGGAGGAACAAGTTACGAAGTGTTATACACAAAATTACTGCATCTTGGGAATCTTTCACCGATCGCTTGCATCTGAATGGTTTCATGTTAACTGGATACTCACAAAGTTCTGGTGTTGGCTTCTACTGAATTGTCTCGGTAAATTGAGGGAAAACCCTCAAAATAGACCACCTTGCTGTCCTCTGGCCCATAGTCTTGTTCTCAGTGAAGTGCCCTGATAAGTATGTGATTTTGGAAGTGTGAGCCTGGCCCTGTGCTTTCTTGGTGTCAGAGGGTAGAGGGGGTTTGTTTTATGACGGCACGTTTAACACAGCAGCTGGAGCTCTAGTCTTGTGCCTGTTACCTTGAGCAATCCCTTGTGTGTGGCCTTGCCGTAAGTGAAACCGTGATGCACAGGAGGCTTGGCACTGTGGCTCAGATGTGTGAGGTGCAGAGGTGGGTGAGGGCTGGGACAGGCACTTTGAGCCCTGGGTTGTGCTCTCAGCTGTGCTCCTGGTGTCCGTGCTCAGTAGAGATCGGTCAGGCTGCGGTCCTTAGCCGTGAGCTGTGTCCTGCTTCACATGGCTACAGCTTTGTTTATAGATGCAGCAAAGGAATGCATAGACTTTTTTTCAAAACTAGACGATGCTATGTACCTTTGCTCTGTTTTCATGGACTGCTGAGTGAACTATGATCAGACATGCTGAGCTGATGAGGTATTTGCTTCTAAGAGTCCTCTCAGAGAAACACCTGCTAGGACCAAGCCAGTCTGTGTAGACCTTGGAAGGCTGTTCTTGAAGAATCTTTTTTTTAAGCTTGGATTGCAGCTCATTTCTAGTGTCTTTTTTTCTTAGCAGTGCCTTCATTCTCTGATTTATCTGTAGTTATTCCTCCGAAGATGACGAACATGTAGTTGAGGTGATGAAAAACTTGGCATCAAAAAGGTCTCAATAACTTGCCCTTTTTTAACTTGAAAGGATAGAACCAAAATTCTTCAGGACTGGCAGGGCTCTTGCTTTTTCTAAACAGTCAGTGATTACCTTCTTAATAAACTTAATAGTCTGCATAAGATGCTTCTGCTAGTATATATACTTCTGACTTTAAATATTTATTTTCAAGTAGATTGTGAAAGACCAGCATTATTCTGAGTGTTGTATGAAGTTAGAGTTCTCACAGTTTCCATTTGAGCAATGGAAGAGGAGATAAATGCAGTGACAGCCTTATCTTACCCTGTGTTAGTTGTATCCTGTCCTTCTCCCCCATTTGTCACCCCCAGGTCTCTGTTTTATGGGCAGAAGTTGTGCTTGATGAGAGCAGCACTTGTTGTAGCCCCAGCTTCTTACCTGTTGGAAGTCCACCCAGTTCTGAGCCGCCTGAACCTTCTGGTACACAGAGGCTCTTGCTAAGCTGGTGATGCTCATCTTCCTGTCTTCACCCTCAGCTCTGCCCTGACTAATAGACAGAATTCAGAGCAAGGAAGCAGAAAAAAGCCTTTTGTCAATGCCAAGCTGTGACACACTCTTCCCTGTCCTTCAGAGCAAGGACTGAACCTCTGACGTCCGATTTCTGAAATGTGCCTTGTGGCAGCTTCGTAAACACTGTCCTTAGGGTGAAGCTTTGCAGTTGTTTAACCTCATTTAAGTGCAGGTGGCTGCTGTAAAAGGATGCTTTCTCTCTCTGCCCACCACCACAAACATTTTCTGTGCTGGAGTAGCAAAATCTCCAACAATCTGTGCTTCCCTGACTGAGCCTGCATCCCTCTCTGCTCTGATTAGACTGACCTTGCCAGAAAACAAACACAAAAATTAGTTGCTCAGCAATGAGCTGATAAACTGCATGAGTGATGAAATGATGTAAAGGCTGTGGCAGAAATGAACGGGGTTGCTCCCTTTGGTGTCAGCCTGAGATCTAGTGGGCTTCAGATTTGGCTGGGCTCCTCTGGGATTGGGCAGGGAACAGAGCAGAGGAGAAAGGAGGACTCAGTGGGTCACCAGGAGTGGAGAAGTTTGTCAGCAGTAGCCTTTATCACATCATGCTAACACTTTCACAGGATATCTGCCGTGGCTTGAACTGGTGGCTCTCAGTCCATGCATGCTGCTGGGGACCTCTCTGCAGGCAAAGTCTTCATGCAAGGTTTTTTGTGCAGCTCTGTTGGTGGCATAATCAGTGTCTCGCTTTTATTTTCTCCCATACAGGTGTCCTGAGGAAAAACGAATTTTATCTTCCTGTTCAGGAGTTAAAACTCTCCATTTACAGACAAACTAATTTAACAAAGCTTGCTAATTTTCGGTTTCACAATGAGAGGCAGAGGTTTCGGGATGACAGACAGAACTGTATGTGATGGCTCTGTGTTAGTGGAAGAGGTGTTAGGGTAAGTGAGGAGTTAAGGGCAAAGTAAAACTCCCACAGATACTCAGTGGAAACAATTGCTGCCTTTTGTTCCTTGACACAATGGGTGTGACCTGGATAGGTACCTGTGTGTGGTTTGGCTTTTTTTTTTTTCGTGAACCAGTCCACCCACAGTTTTCCAGTGGTGGTCGAGTCAAGGCCCCCAGTTTCAGCTGTCTTGGACACTGAGCAGCAGCTCCCCTTGCTCCATCCTTCTGCCTCTGGCTGACTGAAGGGCTGCTCCCCAGGCGCTTGAGGGATTAAAGTCTGCAACTCTGCACGAACTCATTTTGGGAATGTCTGCTTTAACATTTTTGCCAAATAAGTGTGAAGTACTGTTTGAGGAGGGTACAGAAGAGTGCCCTCCAGCCCCAAGGCACCATGTTCTGTGTTTCCTCTCTTCTCCCAACCCTTTTGTTTGCAGCAGCCAAGCTGAAGGGTTTGAAGGCGAGTCACTTTTACTCTGCAGTCCTGATTTGTCTCCCAGGGAGCTTAATGCGAGCTGAATGACACGTTACTCTCTTTTGGGGGGGAAAAAAGATAGATTTTAGCGTAATGCATATTCATGAAGCTGTATTATGGTTGCTGTGACAACTTCACCAGTGGCAGTCGAGGTCTGTATGTTGAACTTCAGTCTCCAGTACCCATATTGAACCATAAAATATGTTACACAGCTTTCCACTTTTTTCTTCCTCTCCTCCTCTTCCCAGTCAGTAGATAATTGGAGTTATTTGATGCTTAATTAATAGATGGATCTGGTTAAGTCTGCAACACCAAAGCACAGCTTCCTGTTGATTTCCAAACTGTGTTAACTGAGTGTTCTGCTGGGAGTCTGTAACGCAGAGGAAGTGATTCTGATGGGATTTTTTTGTTCATCTCCCTTTAAACTTAAATGCAAAACAATCCTGAGTTACTAAGCATGATGTTGGTTCAAAGGCAGCCTGATAACTTGATCTATCATAAAAAAAAACAAAACACCAGAGTCCATCCCCCTAGTCTATCCCTGTTTAATCTATCCATTCCTAGAGTTTTAAGGACTCCTGACCCTGAAAGGAGCTTTTAGTAGATGTTACTCAAAACCAGAAAGAAAATCTGTTCTGGGTATGTTATGACCCTGAAGCCAAGGGTGATGTAATTGGAAGAAGACTTGACCAGACTGTGACACTGAGGCAGTGAATATTATTTCAGGATGAACCTGTTGTGCTGAGTGTGTAGAGAGCTCAGTTTGAAGATTTGTTGGTGTGTTTATTGATGTCAGAAATTGAAGGCACTTGCCCAGCGCTTATAATTTTCACAGAGCATTTGTAAGGTGCTCTTGGCCAGTCCTACTGAATGTTTGGCCTCAGGTATTGCAGTCTTGGTTTCCAGTGACAAGTGATGACATCTTTCTGTACTGAGGCTCTAAACTGGTGTATTGTCCTGGATGAGCTCAATCCCATGTTGGGGCTGCACTGACTGTGAGCTGTGCCCCTTTTCTGTGCTAAATGTCTTTGTAAGGGCGAGCTTAATGTAAAGTTTTCTTGAAAGGTGCCAACTTCGCCTTTACAAAACCACTCTCAGTTGATCAAGAAGAGGTGCTGTGGATAAAGTTTGGCTTTCTTCGCAGATGGGAGACTTCTGGAGAGTAGTTTGGGAGAAGTCTGTGCACAGGGGGAAGAAAAGTATCCTTTTATTTTATCCTGTGCTCTAGGGTGACCCTGCTTGAGTGGGGAGGTTGGACCAGATGACCCACTGTGGTCCTTTCCAGCCTGACCCGTTCTGTGATTCTGTGAAAAGCTGAGCAGACTAGGAGCTCTCTAGTTAATCTTTGTCTGGTTAGTTTCTTAAATATTAATAAGTACAGAATGTTCAGAAAGTGACTTGAAATGACATTCCATTCATTAAAATGAGAAACTGGGGGGAAAAATTATGTAGCAAGAGGGAACTTTTTGCACAGAACATTATACAGAGGACTCTGAATCTGTATTAGGCTTAGATATACCCACTGTTACTTCCAGTTTTAGGTAGACATGTCTAGAAAAGAATACACCAAGCTTTTAATTTTCAGTGTATGTGGCTGGATTGTGTTTGTCTTGTGTTACTGTCTCCTGTCAACTCGCAGGATATTATTCAGGAGCATTTCAGTGTAGAAGTAATGAATACCAAACACAGTGCTGATACAGTCCAGTCCCTCAGTTTGCACATCTGTTCCTCAGTGTAAGACCAAAATACCAACACCAGGAAAACTGGTGCTGACAACAATGTACTTGCTCATCCACACACAGCCTGGCTCTTCTTGAATACCAGGGTTCTTACATTGGACTTCTGCAGAAAAGTGTTTTGAGAATGAAAGGACAGTATGGAATGTAAAGATGAGAACTAGGGGTGTGCTAGATTTGCAGGTCATCTTCAGCTTTCTGAAAAGCTGTTTTTATAGCAAAAGAAACATGGGTGCTTTGCAGGTTACTGTACTGTGTCATAGTCTTGCAGGGCCTTTTTGACCTGGGATGAAATTCATCCGTGATGTTTTAAGTGGTTTCTTTGTTTGTTTTCCCTCAGGCTTCAGACTAACACTTGCTGAGGCAATGCAGTTTGACTTTGTGTAGCTGGTTTGTGTTTTGTTAGCAGCTGAGGAAAACGGACTGAGCCCTCTGTTGTGAAGCAGAGCCCTTTCTCTGAAATGTGCGCATGAAGATTTAGCTATTCAATCCCTGCCAGGTCTGCCAGGCCACAGAGTGTACTCGTGTAAAAACTAAATGCAACAGCAGAAAACCGAAGCTATAAACTATTTGTAGGAGACTCGGTGAATTAAGGTGTGACATCAGCAATGCTTTGGGTACTGTGCTGCCCTGAGTTCCCTCTGCATCCCAAACTCTTCCACCTTCATGCAGGAGTAGAAATAGGGTACCAATGGCACAAAGGGCTGGGAGGCTTGTCCATGGGAACACATCTCATAAACAAGTCCCTCCAGATGGCAGGGTGGCTGTCAATATTTCCTGGAAGCTTACTGAAACCTCTCTGTAAATGTAGGCTGAAAAATGTCTTGTAGGTCTCCTTATGTTTTTTATGTGAAAGTTTGGGAAAACTTGATTTTCTTGTTCTTAGTATAGAATTTGGAATGTGAGTATTGGGTCTTAATATATTAATTTAAAATAAAGGTCTGTCAGCTGTTTGAGGGGTTTACATATTACCCCATATTACATATTACATATTATTACATATTACATCTCTTCCCTGGCCCTCTGTAAAAGGAATAAAACTTCAGGCTTGAACGATTTGCATTAGCTGGTAGATATTAATGGCAATTAAAAAGAAAATCTTTAAAGATTATTTTCGCTAGGAGGTTTTTTAAGCATGGGCAAAACAGACCTTTTTCACTTGATTATTGTCACATGTATGACAGTATTGAGAAATGGCAGTGTTTAAAATGCATGGAGTTAAAATACTTGTATTTTTATTAGAGTGTTACATTATTTGTTAATGGTTAGTTTGAAAGCGGAGTGAGATGTGGGTCTGCCTTTGCACTCTGAGCTCCTCCTGTGCAGAGCTGCATGGTGGTTTTGATGGAGTGGGTATGGGGAGTTACAAGAAACAACCTCAAAGTCACAGCTGAACCAGCTGAGCTCAGAATGGGTATTTGGGCAGGGATAGGACCAGGGTCTGTAGACCTTTCACCAGGGAGAAGGTGAGGGATGAATAGCTCTCATTGTGATGCAAGTGTTTTGATATTTAGTTATTTAGTTACTGCATTTTGCAAAAAATCTACATCAGATTCTGGTCTTTCATTTGGAAAAGCTTCCTCAAGTTTATCTAAATTTGACTCAAGTCAGTTGGAATACAGAATCTCCAAGAATCTTTTTTCCTAGTGAAACTGCTGAAATGTCACCATAAAAAAAGTTGCTGGTTGCAGGAACAGGCTGCTGACATAAAAAGCCTGTCTTAGATCCAGCATTTGGCTAGAGGCCAGATAATGAGTTTTCATAGGAGCTTGTTGGCAAGCTTACATTTCTGCTTAGGCTAATGTAATGTAACTGTAAGTAATTTGGGAACCTGATACATGCAAAACAATTTTTAGACAAAATGATCTTATTATTTTTTAATTTTAACTGAGAAGATATTTTTATAAACCAGCTTCTTGTACCTCAAGCATTTTAGAAATGCCTTGGAGTGTGGTTCTTTACTATGTCCTCTTTTAATGGTTAACCTAATGAATAATCCTTTAAAAATATTAACCCTCATGACAAATCTGTCAAATCAGAATGTGTGCTGACTTCATTCAGTGGGGTGATTTAAAGAAAGGTTTGCATTTTTAAAAGGCTAGGTAATAACATACATAAGGGTAAGTCATCAGTTTTGTGAGTAAAAAAGTACTGTAAATATGTTCGTGGGTAGTCTGTTGGCCAGGTTATTCTGTGACCTAAGGCTGAAATGCATGAACCATCCTAGGATGAGAATGGAGCTCAGTTTCCCAAAATGATGCCCATCTCTGGCAGTTATGCCAGTGGGCCTTCTCACTGTCCTTGTGGCTTTTTCAGTCTTCATTCAAAGCTTCATGGTAAGGGTTGGAGATTGCTTTGTCTCAAGATGGTTTTGATGCATCTCATTTCTCACGTGTGATAAGTGAATGTGAATTTATGCTAAGGGGAAAGAAAGCTGAATTCTTATCTTGAACCATCTGTGGAAGTGCTGGATATACCAGGCTATAAAAGATGTCCAGATTTAGCCCTGGCCTTTGAGGAGCAATGGATAAATGTGATTTTAGCAGGAAAAGGCTAAGGACTCCTGTTTCTGTCCAGGACAGCAGTGCTCATCTGTGAGCAATACAGTAACTGCTCCATCTCTAAGAGGGATAGAGAAGGCATGGGCTGCAGGCTTGTCCTCCATCCTTATGGGCTGATGGCTGCCAGCCACTCCCGAAAAGGAATAACACTCTACCATGCTTTATTATTGCCATGCATTGCTGTGTCATTAGCAGTGGCAGTGGGGATGAGGAACAGACAGGATTTGGTTTACAGCTGCTTTGCTGGAGGTGTCTTCCACGGTGTGGAAATCTGGTTGAACATAGATGGAGATCATTGTGATGGAGTCGAGAGCGATAGAGTTGTGCTGGTGCTTATCAGAGGTTTAAACTTCCCTCATACCATTTGTTCCCTAGTAGCTATTAATAGTAGGGCCTAGAGATATTTCTGGATGTGATAGCTGACAAGTTTCTCCATCAAATAGTCAATGAACGAGCAAGAAGTGTTTCTATTTTAAGCATAGCTCTGACAAGTAAAAGAACTTCAAAGAAGAGCTGTTCTTAGAAAATAACCTTGGTGTGAGTTACCACAAGTGTTTCTCTTTAAGTGATAGATTAAATACAGGGTTGCAACTTTAGGCATCTCTGATAAAGGAAGAATTTTGTGGCTTTTTTCTTACCAGCTGTACTCTTAAGGGGTTTGTATTAGTCTAAAACTTCTGTGTTTAATTGAAAGGTGCTAATAAAACCTTAGAAGAGGTGCAAATTAAGTTGTATTTGAAGGGAACGATCCGGTTTGAATTTGGTGTGAATAGTCACTGCCAAAGTGTTAGGGTAGGTTGGGAATCCACAGGGAAAGGTGAAGAGCTCTGTTGAAAAGAGGTTTGCCCTAGGAGGTGAGAATTGCTTAGGTGCAAAGGCTGTGGTAGCAAAAGATTGTCCTGTTTTACTCTTCCTTTTTACTCCAGTAGTGACATGTGTCTGAAATTCCCTTTGCCCTTTGATCTCACGCCAGTGGCTGGGATGATGTGCCATGAAGCTCAGCCTGGAGAGGATGGTAGTGCTGACCAGAGGACAAAACGATTGCTCCAGTAACAAGTGCCTCAAAATAAATTCTTTTAAAATCCATTTGCTAGAGCATGACATCATCCTCCAGATAAATTTCTGTGTGCTGATAGGATTGTGGCTGTTTTGTTATAAACTGACAGAGCAGGAGTTTGCTGGAGTGACAAGGAACTAACTGTTGTAGTGATGGAGGAACTAACTGTTGGGTTTGGCTTTTTTTATTTTTTTTAAGATGGAGCTTAGGACCTTTGGTGCAGTGTGATTCATTGAATGGGACCAGTTTGGCAAGTCTGGTTTAAATGAGAAATATACACTGCAGTATCCTCAAAAGCTGTCATTACAATGAGTTTACGCACATAAATTAAGCTTTCTTCTGTTGTCTTTTAAAAAGCAAAATGCTCCTCCTGGTATAATTTCAGGGGTATACAAGATTGTCAGTTATGGTAATTTGAAGGATTTTGGCAGTGTGTTTGAATATGATTTATGGTCTCTTTCAACTGTCTAATTTTTTCATGAAACCTTCTGCATGGATCTGTCTTTGGCTTTTTTCAGTAAACCCTTGGTACTTTCTGTTTTGTTAGCCTGAGATCATAGTGAGTTGTGATAGCATCTTTACTCTTTTGCTCTAGTTTGTCTGGGAATTTAAAAGTTGGTTATGAAGCTTGGTGAATTTTCCTTGTGTCTTTGATTAGAAGCATCACAGACTGAAGAATGTTGACTTATCAGCTAAACTTTGTTTCAAGTAACCTGTTAGGAGCTGACTTCTAATCTTTCTTGGGAGTACAGGTTGTTACTTTCTGCCTATTCTGACTTGCTTAAAAAAACTGCCAGGAGAGAGGGGCACTGATAGTCTGGGAAGAAGGTAAATGATCAACTACTGCCAACAAAACCATGCATCTGTTACAGTGTGGAAAAAATGCCTGTTAAAAAGCTAAGCGTGCTTTTCCTCCAGTGGCAGGAAGGAACTTGAAAGATGGTTGGGAGTAGTTATGGTAAGAATGTGTGTACTTAGATTTATTGCAAGCTTTCTAAAACACTCTTGATTTCTTGATCTTGCAGAGACTCTAACCGTCATGTTAAGGTAAAGCAGAAAAGTGCAGTGCTGAACATGCTAAAGAAGTTGGACAAAATAAGGTTCAGAGGTCACAAGAGAGATGAGTTCCTTGATTTAGCAGAGTCTCCAAATGCTTCAGACACTGAATGTGGAGATGAAATCCCGGTGAAGATACCTCGAACATCAGCTCGAGACAATGAAGAGTTGAGAGACCCTGTAAGTACTCAATTTAGCTATCATTCATTATATTATGTTTTATAGTTTTCAGACAGAAAAATAACAAATCATAAATCTTTATCCTTGTATTATGGTTGTAACACTTGTGGGCTAGGAAGTAACTTTCCAGTAATAGGCCTATATTTTGTGGAAAATCAATTAATTTCTCAATATTAGGGTTCTGATTTTTGATACTGTGGGTTGACACGTTTGTTAACTTTGGATGTGCTTCTGAATACTCTTTTTGCTTGTTTAGTTGTATAACTAATGGACATGTGAAAAAGAAAAGGCAACTTTTCTGTCTGAGGATGTCAGATCTGCTCAAGTGACACTGTTCAGGACTTTAGGGATATGACTTCTGATTGCTTCATTAGTGTTAGAAAGTCACAGCATCTCTTTCTGCACTGCAGTGTTGTAATCAGTAGTGCTTCCATGCAATTAGAGCTGGTTTAAACCTGTGAAGGCAGTGCTAAAACATTTTGGTGCTTGTAAGCAGAAGCACCGAAACAGACCTACCTTTTTCCGAGACACTGCTTCAGGAAAGTTAAATATTGGTTAAAAAAATAAAATAAAATCCTTCTTTAACTGTTAAAAAATGGCTGTGGATCCATGAGCTTGGAGTGGTACACTATTAATTTAGATTTGTCTGTGTTGTAGAAGTGACTTGGAATTCAGAATTTATATCACCCTATGAAAACTTACTGTGCAGTTTTATCCCCAAAATGTGATCAGACTGTTGTCTGAAGGCTCATGTCTAGGAGCATGGGGCTTGCTCACAGCAAGGTGTAAATGAAAAGATCTTAAACTGTGTATGCTTATGCATCTCCTTTGGGGTTGGCAGCTTGTATCCAGTTCTGTAGCTATTAGCTTTTTTAAATTTAAGTGGGTTTTCATGGTGCTACATACAGTCCTGCTTATAGAGAGCTTCTTTGCCAGAATGTTTTTCCTGTGTTCATGGAACAAACAGCTGGTAATGACAGAGCATGTTTTGGTCACAAAAAGTCTGCTATATGTAAATCCTCAAACTTCTCAGACAAGGAAGTCTGTTAAAAGCTATTCCTTTGCTCTTATTCTACTGAAGACATCTGTCATTTGTTAAGATGTAAGTATTGTGTATACTGGGGCTGTTTTCTGCTGTTGCCCTTCCAGCATGTTATTTTGTGAGGTTTTTGTGTAGGTAAATACTGACTTAGTTTCATTGAACTTAAGGCTTTATGTTTTATGTGGGCATATATTCGATGCCTTTTGTATGTTATGGCAGAGCTAGAGGCTACAGAAAGATCTGCCTTAAACTGCAGGTACTATTTTCTGTATTCAGGGCAATAGTAGCCCCTGGGTGATATGGAGGGTAGCTGAGGGCACAGCAAAGTAAACTTGTAGTTTTGAATAGTTATAAAGCTTTAACAGCTACACATCTGCAGCAGTGGTCTCTGTTTTCTGAAAATATTGAGTTGTCTGTGCTGAGAAGGGAACTTGGAGAAACATTTTACTTTCTGGCTGTTTACATGCTGCACTAGGCTGTCGTGGTCTTAAGTCCTTGGGAGACAGTTGAGTGCAGTTCTTTAAAATCAGGGAGAAGGAGAGAGGAAAGGAGAAAGGGCATCAAACTTTTCTTGCCCCACTCTTGATGTTTGGGAGCTCCAAACCCAGTGTGATGCTGGAACAGCTTAAGAGCAGTAGCTGTGTTACAGATCTGAGCAAAATAAGCAAATTGGTATGAGGAAAAAGGTCTGACATGTGAGGGATAAATTTTAGATGGGAATTTTGAGGGATTAACAGTTGGCACTCACAGGCATCTGCTCACTAAGCACTGCTGCCCATCAGTAAAATGAAGGGAGAAGAAATAATCCTATGGGCTGCAGATGTGCTAGGAGTAAAGAAAGTAATGCTTACATATTTAAATCAGTAGTAAAGTAGTGGTATCTGAGGTTGTGTGAACAGTGCAATTCTGAATTATTTGTCTTTCTTACTGAGATTTTATAGTTGAGTTGGGCCTGAATTGGTTTTAATTCACTGTCTAAAACTCATAACTTAAATTACTTGTACTGAGTGTTTTTCTTTTGTAGGCTCTGTTAGCAACTTAGTATTACACTTGTATTACACTAATCATGGGAATACCAAGTCTTATTGGTTTCTTCCTGTTTAAAACCTTTGGGAAACTGTTGAAAGCACACAAAAACCAATGCAAGTCTTCTGTGTAAATGGAAGTTAGGCTTCATGTCTTTTCAGATAGATGTGAGCTGTACTGTGCTTCCACTTCTGTTCCTTCATTGTTTCTGTTGAAATCTGGTTACAAAACTCATGGTCTTGAGAGAGCAAGATTGGTGGCTTGGAACTGAACATAGGCACCCAAAATTAAGAGTCCTAGTCCCCTTACTGCATCTTCACTGTCAGCCATTCCCTTGACAAGGACTTCATCTCTACCCCTCTCTGCTTCCCTGCACTTGTCTGGTGTGTTAATCATTATGAGGCATTAAGGAAAGATCTCTGTCGATTAGGACAGCACAGTGCAGTCCTATGAATGAATAAAGGATCCTTCTGTGCTTCATGGGTTTACAGTGCACTTAAAAATGTGCCTCTTCTTTAGGTATGTATCTGAACTTGACAAGCGTGTGCAAAAACCTGATACAAATGGAAGTTGCAGAGTAAAAAGCCTTGTCATAAAAGCTTGTGATTGCAGAGCCCTGACCATCTGCCAGGAAGAGCATCATCCTCAGTTGCACTTCCAGCAAATGAAGGGAATGCTCAGTCCCAGGCCACAGATTGTGCAGTGGCACTTGGTCCCAACGCTTCACATGCCTTACTGAAGTCATACATGTAAACAGGCAGAAAGGATGGACAGATGAGGTCATTCAGGATTTATCTTTAAACTGAGTTTTACCTATATAGTTCAATAATAAACATCCTAACTTGTGTTCAGGTAAAGCACACAGCTAGCTCCTGGTCGGATGACTCTGGAGGTGGAAGGATTTATATTTTCCTTTGAATTCTGAGTGGTTTCTGAGGGTTTTTGGTCAAAAGGTGTCTTAATTTGAAGTAATCTGGATTCAGCTTGCAGGCTGGCTGCTTGCTTGTGTGGGTTTCCCCCTCTCATTTAAGTGCCCCAGCTCCCAGATATGCCCTGAATAGGAGATGCTTTCTTAGGTCCCTGTCGGTGTTTGGGCACTGTGATCAGATCATTGCCAAGACAGCAGTGCTAGTTAACAAATTTAACTCTCTGCTGAATATCTCTTTCAATTTCTGAATGGCTTCCTATAGTTCTTCCTTCTTTCTCCCTTTACCATAGCTGGTTGTTTGTTTTTTTTTTTTTTTTTTTTAAGCAAGGACATTAGACTCTGCATGAAGCACTGCTATTTCTGCATTGTTTTTTAAAAACACCACAATTGCAAAATAGTAGAGGGAGTAACCTGGCCCATTCCAAATCAATTAGCATTTGATTTGTTGTGACATTAGAAATTGAGGTAATGTTGCTTGCTTAGTAATTAAAGTCCCCTTTATTCAATGCTATTCCTGTCTGTACAGAAGAGGAGACAAGTTCTACATGCAGTTAGATGAATGAACATGATGCAGAGAGATCACATCCCCTTCAGAGTGGAGAAAGAACAAACTGTATTTAAACTGCAGAGGCTGGCACTAACCTGGCAGTGAGAATTGCTAGTGAAACTGTTGTATCTGGCATATTGTACTGAAAACAGCCTAATCTACTTATTCAAGTTGCCTGCCAGTGTGCTAGGATTAAATCTTAGTTCCTTGTGGTACAGAAAACATTACTTTAATTGCTTTTGCAGTACAGCTTGCTTCTTCCTGACACATGTCAATTAAAACCTTAAATGCTGTTCTCTTGGTCGTCTCATTTACAGTTGGTTGGAAGGTATAAAGCATGATGCAAACATTACAGTGAAGAAGTTAAAGTCTCTAAACCTGGCTAGCACTAGATGTTTAAAAATTTATGTAGAATATAGCTGTGTTTTAGGAGCATGCCAGTATGGGTATGCCTCCAAGAATAGCTACTAAGGATTAACTATTCATGCAGATGCTTTCATTCTTAAGCAATGTTGCTGAGTTTTTCCTTTTCTTACAGCAGATAGTTGCAGCATTCATGGGGAGCCCTTTAATAATTTGAAGTATAACAATGCACATGAAGTGTCAGATGAAAAACTCAGGAGGCTAGAACTTTGCGAGACAAGCTGTGTAGTTTGTTGTATTGCTCAAGACTTCCCCCCTCCTCTTCTTTCCTCAAATGAATGCAAGTTAAATTTTTGTATTTTAAACTACCTTTTCCCTGTGTTGTGTCCCAGCCACTTTATGGGCTCTGAGGAGTGACTTGAGTGGATGGTTTTGCCTTTGGCAACCCCCCTGAGGCTGGCATGATGTGTCCTCACTGCTCCCATCCTTCGTGTTTGAGAACTGCTCCTTTCCAGCTTAATGATAAACTTGGAAATCAGACCACCATTTTGTTAGATATTCCTAGAGAAAAATCATCCGCACACATACGATGCTGTGGAAGAAAATGAGAAGCATGGAGTTGGGCAGTTGTGTTTCTGTGTGACACTGAAGGTGTGCTGTCCTGCAGATGGAGAGCGCTGATCCACATCTGTCAGTTGGGAAGTGACTTGGAGCCTTTCTGTGGCTGTACAGTGGCAGCACACAGGACCAAATCCCAGGGCTGGCAGGATGGAGGGGTTTTGGAGAGGGAAGGCAGAGAAGCCTCGGGCTGGGATGTGCTCTTATGAAAAGCCTGAGCTGTAGATGAAAAATGCTTTTGTGGGGAGATGTGTGTTTTAGATCTGGAGCTGGATGTGGCTTGGACAAGCAACTCTGAACTCTGCTAATGGGTTACAGGCAGTCAGTCTGTCATCCTCAGAAATGTTCCTTTAACCCCTCTGTCCCTGTGTTCACCTCAGGCATTTCTCTGTCTTCCTGGGCACTGCCAGGCCTTGCTCATGGCCTTGGCTAAATAATAACGATTGCCAACATTTTAAGAGGGCTCCTGTGTCAAATACTGTCAGAGCTAGGGAGGCAGAAGGAAAAGCAGAAATCTGTGGAAGCCTTCAAGGCTTTTACTGTGAGTCAGAAGCTAGAAAGGACATCTGTACAGTGCAGTGTAGTTAATCCAGCCTGAGTCCCAGTGCTGTTCTACAGAGAGAGGAGGAACCTTTACCCAGATAAAACTGGAGTTAATACAAGGATTTTGTTACCTTGTGATTTGAGCCAGATTCGGACAGAGGGACGTTTTTGAATTCAGAGACAGGTAGTTGACCTTCAGCAAATGCAGAGACCTTATTTCTTGTTTTCTTACTTGTTTTATGTGGGAAAAAAACTTCTGTGTCAGAGACATCTGCTTAAATGTTTCCTCTGTCACTGTCCTGGACGTCCTCAGTTTTTCTGAATGTTTCTAAATGGTAGTCATAAAATGTTGTGGTGATGTTAATTTTGGAAATTGGATGCACCACCAAACTTCTGTCACTGTGTATCTTAATAAACTGTTTTATTGTTACATGTTAATTACCTGATCTTGCTCCTAGTATTCTACTGAGCAGCCTTATGTTTAAACTCATGGGATTTTTTTTCTCTTTTTTCTTCTCTCTAAGTCAGAGGTTTATTGCAACCATTTGTAGCTCGTTTAAAGATGTGTACCTTCTGATCTTTAACTCTACTGATTTTTAACCTCAGTAGATGTCAGATTGCTTGGATCCAGTGCTTTGGCAGATAAACATATCTGGAAACTCTAAGAATGGGTCATGTTAACTGGTATAGCACCTCTTGCTCTTTCCCTCTTCCTTAGAGGCACAGTTAAGCCCTGGGCTTTAATTATTGACTCAGCATCTCTGAGAAGCAAAAGCAGAGCTGGTTCTCTAGATGGATTTCTGAAATGTAGTGAAGCTTAAGGCATCAGTAGCACATCTTTGGGTGTAATATCTTGATTATCTTCAATGAAGATGAAAACTAGAATATGCTTAGGTACTTGCTAGCTCCTTTATTTTTCCTGTCCTCCCTCACCTGGGGTGGGAAGCAGCTGCTGTCTGAGCATGGGGCTGATGCCCAGAGTCCAGGCACATTCCTTTTGACTACAGCACCTCGCTCTTTGTCCTGTCTGTGGTTTTATTTATCAATAAAATATTTAAGCAGTGGCACTGTTTCTTCAGACTGCTCCCTGTGAACCTCCTGCATGCTGGGAGCAGAGGTTGTCCCTGTGTGCTAGATATGGGTATACAATACAGAATACTGTGCATTAACACCTGGGCAGTGCTCTGTGTTTTAATAACACTTCCCTTGTGCTTGCCCGTGGAGTGTGTTGTGAGGGTGCTGCTTTTTGGCTTCAGCCACACCATCCTCCTTGGATGTCTGGCAAGTGATAGTACTGAATCTGGCAGTGTAAATAAATACAACCCAGCTCTGTAGATAAGAGATCAGCACGGAGGTTAAGTCACATCCTGTGCTCATCTGAGATCAGTCTCTGATAATCTTCTGCAGTGGCTGGAGCAGTTGCAAATGGCATCTCTCCCTGCACCTCCCTGGCTAAAGGAGGGAGTGATGGGGAGATGTGGGGCATGCTGAGGAGGATGCTGTGCTGCAGCTCCCCGTGTGAGGACTGCCCTGGGCTCTGTCCCTCTCTGCTCTGGCGTGATTCGTGCCGGCTCCAAAATGGGAAGTAGCCCAAGGCTGCTGCTGAGCTAACAGCTTCTGCTGCTCATCAGGGCCAGCAGCACTGACAGAGTGCTGTGTGGGTGGGTGCTGCTTAGGGGACTGGAAATAGCATCTCTGCTTGGCACTGTATTGAGCAAGCCCAGGTGGGGAGTTGGTGCTAGGTAAATGCTGGGCACTAACTGCCTACAGAGTGCTGATATGCCTGTATAGTGAAATTCTGAGGTTTAAACTCAACATCTGTTCAGTTCAAACAACAAAACAGATGTTTAATAGGTATTTTCCACACTGTTTTATCTTGCAAGTGCAAGTCAGTACCAACTGTGAAAGTACTTTGCTATTAGTAAGCTTTCTGCACATCTTACCTAAAACATAGAAAATGTCTTAGTTTAATGTCTCCTGTAGATCACTTGAATTTATATATGTGTGTAATTTAAGCTGTCATGGTTAAATGTATGCAAGCTGGTGTATGAAAGGAATACAGTTCCTGTATGTTTTTGGAATTCAAACAAGGAGTGGGGAATAGTCAGAATAGGTAAATAAATTGATTTTGTCTCGAGATAATTTCTGAGATGTAGGCTTCTGTAATCTATCACTTTGGTTTGAGTATATGCTGCTAGAGAAGCTCCTGTAATTCTCACTGACAGATTTTTTGTATCTGGTGGGAACTGTACACGAGTGCTGAGCAAACATTACTCAGGAGATGCCCTCACCCACCCTTTTCCCTGCTGTCTGAAAATGCCCACTTCGTGACAGAAAGAAGGAAGCACCTGCCTTCTGCTGTGTGGGCTTGGGGTTTTTCTGCACTTACTTCATGGAGGTGGTGGTTGTCAGTGGTCTCACTAACTAATCAAAGTGCTTTTTAGTTCCTGCTTTCTACAGTATTTTCAGTATTCTGCTGGTTTCATTCAGGGGGTGCTGGTAAATCTGTTGAGGCATTCAGTCTTCTGATTTCCCACTCTCCTGGTCTGCCAGGATGAGCTTCTGGGCACCAACAACATCCTTCTGCAGTAACTGGGTTGTGAGGGAGTGGGGAACCCCTTCCTTGCTGGGAGTAATTATCTAGAAAAATTGTACTTTTGCTGGCTTCACAATTTTATGTTTAAAGTGTGTAGAATTGACTATTCATTCTATGGGAAGAGGAGAAAGGTAGTATAAATACGGATTTTCAGTCAGCAGGAGAAGGGCTTAAATGATAATGATGATGCAGTAGAACTGGTAAAAGTGGTGGTGGGAAATACTTTTTTTCTGTAGTTTCCCAAGGTTTGTGGAAGTGTGTTCTGTAAACTCACATTTGATTAGCTTTACTTATAGTGGTAATTTGATGCTGAAAGTGGCATGTAGAGTTGTTGATACTTGCACCTTGCATGTTTCTCACATGCTTGTTTCTTTACTGCTCCAGAAATCTGTTGATGTATTTAAAAGACACAAAACCCCAAAAAGAAACAAAACAAAACAACAACAACAACAAAACCAAAACAAAAACAAAAAAACAAACAAACAAAAAAACCCCAAACAAAAAAAAAACCAAAACAAAACAAGGTCCTTCTGAACTTTCAGTATGTTCTGACTTTCTTACAGGCTGGTCCAGGGACCATCATCATGGCTTCAGGAGTCCAGGATTTTAACAGAACAGAGTCTGACAGACTGAATGAGATCAAAGGTCACCTGGAAATAGCCTTACTGGAAAAGCACTTCTTACGTAAGTACAAAATGCTCTGTAGAGAGGAGTGGTTTAGGCCTTCTGAAATAATGCTGCTCTAACTGTAGAAGTTGGCATCAGTATTTTGAGGTGTGCTGACATGCAGATAGTATGTGGGTTTATGCTTCCCTAAGAAGAACTTAAAAGCATTCCTAGGGTTTCTGGGTCACTTGGGTATTTTTTTTTCCTCATTGCATTCCTCACAACAAACTCACTATGTGACAAAAGCTGCGTAGTTGAAGTTTTGATGTTGACATCTGCAGGTTGTCCTAGAACTAAGTCAACCTTAAAGTGTCTGTAATATGTGTTTTTCTTTCTAGTAGTAATTGCTAAGGAGGGATCTATAAAGGGGAGACCAGTTCATTTTTGTGGCAGCTCTTTCAACAAATAATACATCTTAAAACACATGTCTCTTGACGTTACATGTATTATTGGTGAGCAGTGTAAGAAATATGGAGAAGAGTGTAGATTTTGAGTGTTAGTTGGTTGGGTTTATGCTTATTATATGTATACATATATGTGTGTATAATGAGGAAAAAGTTGTCATTCATGGCTAGAGGCAGCTGCAAGATTTTGGGGATTTTATCTCAGCAGGCGTGAAGTGTTGATTTTTAAGACAGGATAGTTAAAAACACAAAAATGGGAAAAAAATAACTTGATAGAAGTAGAGCTCTCTGTAATAAACCAATTAGAATTTTTGCTCAGTTGCTTCCCAAAATGGCCATTTTAATATTTTAATTTTGAACTTCAGAGTATGAGGGTTGTTTTTGTGTGTTCAAAGCTTGTCAGATATTTTCTAAGGGGTAGAAATAACAAGACTATAGATTCTGTTCAATTTCTAGACTATAATCCAATGACAAGACTTAGGTTTTTATCTTCCACATGTTCTCAAGTATTTGTCATTAATTTTCTGTGACTTGTTTTTTACTTGGCAATATTTCTTTGATATGTCTTCCCCCCTTGATGTGTATAAGAGGGAGGATAAAGGAGACTGGGCAGGAATTTATAACAAGCTGCTGTCAACTTCCACTGATACCTGGAAGAGGTATCATGGTTGGAATGTCAAGCAAAAACTGGAAGATCTGTTTGACTTGCCTTATTAGTTCAGTTATTTACTTGATTTTTATTCAGCTATTCAGTACAGAGTTACCATGCACTCTTTCCATTCCCAAAGATACATTGCTTAAGCTCTGTTATACAATTGTTTTTTAAACTAGATGGGACACGTGATTTCTCAATGCAATCTAATGTGCAACAGAAACAACAGGATTTAGCAGAACTGATTTCTGACTGGAAGTAGGATGTGCTTTTTGATGTAAAAATGTAATAGGGCTCCCAGGCACTTCCATGGCTGGTGAATTCATTCTCCTTCTTAGCATGTTCTAAATGGGGCACACAGGTTTGTGAATATGGGTAGTCTTCAGGTTCCTGCTGTAATTTGAAAACCTTCTGATCAATTGTTACTGAACTGAACCATTTTTCCTTTGCGCAGAGCTTTGTAGGAAACTCTAAGGTGAAGGATAAAGGAGTTTACCCTTTTGTATGAACTTTGAGCAGATGTCTGGGGGTTCAGGCCAGTGGAGTGGTTCAGCTGGGTGCCTTGAGTCAGCCAGGGGTGTCTCCAGCACTCACTTCTTCACAAAAGCCTGACGTTTGCTGTAGCTGAAATTACAGAGTTGTCCTGACAAATTGGTTGTAACTCTATACCTAAAAAGAAGAGTAAGAGTCATAAACTGGTTGAGAAATAAGTAAGATAAAGCTTATCCCTTATTTGGCCACTTTCCATTCAAAGTTTTGGGATGAAGTAGATCACCATGTTTGTCAGTTGTAGTGAATTAGGAGTTCAGCTTTTGCATATGGCTCCTGAGTTCTTACCTTTCCTTTTTCCTTCTCTTTTGAGTTATTTTGGAATTTTTTGATACTAGAAATGCTTCATTATTGTTTTCTTCCCAAAAGTGAACTAACAGTGCACAGAAAAACATTCTTGAAAAGTGCAGTTTGTTCACTTCAGTTTGCCCTTGGAAGAAGGGCTGGTCATTAGTTTTTTTAAAACCCTATCATTGCAGTAGGTGTTTTTCAGGAAGGCTAGTTGCTCTGCATATTTCCATACTATTTTTAACTATGTAATTCTTTAAGGACACCTTGCTATGATTGTGGTTTTGCATAATCTGTTTGCCATGTCCACATACTCCATTTCCTCCAGCTGGGCATGCAAAAATCAAAGCATTGCTAGTTAGTGAGGGAAATATCTAAAGTTTCATGCATTTGCTTTTTAATGTGCTGTGGTTCTACTCGTTACCAGCTTGATTCTGACTCTTTTTTTGGCCTCTTCTATACTTCTGTTTGTATTGGTGTCATCAGCCAAGATGTTTAAGGAGGAGAGATTTCCTCTCACCTGTACATCATGTGCAATGTACACATACATTACACAGCTGCAAGTCAATGTGGGTCTGTAATTTGAGGTGCCTGGCTGAAGTTTTTCTCTAAACTCCAACTGTTAGTAGGCATAAGCAATGGATGAAGTTTGGCTGAGTAGTGCATTCAGTGAAACACATCCCAAACTAACTGTAGCCTCTATAAGCTGCAGGGGAAATCCAGAGCAAGTAGATATGGAGACAAGCTGTTGTCTCTAAGGAGGAAATATCTTCATCTGAGATGCCTGTCTTCTTTAGCAAAGAGATAATCTAACCCAGAGATGTGAAGATGGAGAGGAATTGCTTGTGCAGCATGTGCAGAGCTGTAAATGCAAATACAACTTGTTTGGAAATGCAAGGGATTTAAGCTGCAGACTGATGGGAGGATGAGGCACGCAGAGAAAGGGATCTTGGATAATGTCTTAAGCAAGGGGGAGGGATCATCTGATTCTCCCAGCCAAAGGGGCTAAAGTTGCTTTTCCTGTCTGTGTGGGAATGGTCTTAATCTCTTTGATCTAATGGCTCATTCTGAGCCTTATTATAGGAATGCTGAAAATAGGCGTGTTGGGTTTGTGGGATTGGTGTGGGCTCCTTCACAAAAAGTTTTGGAACACCCGCTGAATGAAAAGTGCAGAGGGCTTGGCCTGCTGGAGTTTCCAGTGCATGTGGTTGGAAAAAACTTTGTCTTGGAGCTGGGACAATCAGAATAATTTATTTTGAAAGGATTTTATGTTATTATAACCTAGTTTTTAATACAAGTGAACACTGCCTTGGGCTAGTTGAAGGCTCGGTTTGGGAGGACTGCTGACCCAGGGCAGTTAGATTGATAAGCTAAGCTGAGTAGTGGTTTTAGTGTTTCCATTTCAAAACCTAGTTGTGTCTTAACAAAAAATTAAATTTTGCTTGCTGCTCTTGCATTTGAAAGACAGAACAACCAACAAAATAAACTTTTTGCTTTTGCACCTTTTTTGTTTGAGTTAAACACCTTGTTTCCTGTTTCTTCCTGTGTTTATGGGGGCAGTTTTGGAGGTGTCAGTGCTCTTGTCCTGGTGCCACAAGGTGCTCTGTAAGCACGCATGCATCCTGTGGTTTACATGAAATATTAGCTGTTTCTAATTCAAGGGCGTTCAAGCCTTTTGCAATGTGGGATTCAGCAGCTCAGGAGGAAAGAGGAGTTGGCAGCACCAGCTGAGAGTGAATAAACCAGGTGACTGTTAGAGAAGAGGGTTAGTCATGAACTGGTAAATCAAAGGAACCTCACATGAGGATGAGGAGTAGTAGAAGGAAGTATAATCCTCTCCCACAAGGGTTTTTGCATTCCACTCCATGCAGCAGTCTGTGGCAAGAGTCTTTAAGCTGTTACCAAATCAGTGGTTTCAGTCATGACGTTTATAGCATATGACAAAAGAAGTTGGGATTATGCTGCTTTCTCATTGAAATTTCTGCTCTGGCGCACTGTTCATCCTCGTGCCTTTTTGAACCATTTATGTGACTAACTCCATGGTATTCTCTGGCTCCCACTTTCTGATATAAATGACCTGGTGATTCTTTTTAAGAACTGCCTAGCAGAATACTGACCTTAGGAAAGTAGAGCTCTAGAAAACCATACATGGTTCTGAGGCAGAACTGGCATGTTAGAAAGTGTTAAACCTCAGAGGCCAAGTGTGTGCTGCCCAGCAAAAGACCTATGCTGAGAAGTCCAGTTCTGTACAGAAATGCTAATACCTCCTCAAACATAAGAGGAGTTCATACCTCCCTGTAATTATATGCAACAAATTGACAGTGAAGCTGCTCCAGAGTCTGATCACCAACTGTGTTGGGATACTTTTGGTTTAATTTCTCCTGATACGGGGGTCACACCAGCTGCAGTAGCAGAGCTAGAGAAGAGCAGAAGAATAGATTCACTGCATTGGTTTTGCTGTTTTCTTACTGACCTAGCAGCCTGTAATCTGAAATCTTAGGTTCAGAAATTTTGAAGCAGAACCTAGAGCTGATTTGAGCTGATTTCCATAGCAGATGAAGACCTTGACAAGAGCACAAGCAGCTGCTGTGTTTATCCGAGATAGCCAAATATCAGCTGTGGGCCATAATAGCCATTCCTTGCTGCATGGTCAACCCTTGGCCAAGGAATCTCCATGCTGCATCATAGGCTCTGAAATAAAGTGTGCTGGTGCTGGTGAGTGCTTGGGGGTGCTGTGGCACTGGAGCTTACCCTGGGTTTCTCACATCCTTTATTCCTTCCTCTAAACTTCCTTTCTTCCAGTTTAAAATTCTGGACTCCCTACCACGAAAAATGTGTCCCTGGGAGGTTTGCATGTCTCTTTTGAGATTTTAGAGTTCCTCTGATGAAGACTGGTTTGCCTATGGTGGGAAATCTTGCATGTTTATCCTGGGCACCCAGAGATGATGCAGTAAAAATATGTGAGTCCAGGCTTTGCTGTAGAGCTATCTCTTCACCAGAGCTGCTCTCATTGGCATAGTAACAAGTGTTAAATTTTTTCTAGGTCTGACTTCTGACTGGGAAGCTTCTCAAAAACTACAGGAGGTTTCTTAAGATATGTAGGAAAGATTTTGCTTATACCCAAAGACACTTGCATGATATACTCTCTGTGTTGAGTTCATTTATAGCTTTTGTGGGCAAAAAAAGAAACCCTCCAAAACTCTGGCTTCATTGTCTTGGAAACACTGTTGGAAGGGGCAGTCGTGAGCAGTGTGGAACATTTGTTTGGGGGTCAAGAGGCCTCAATACAGACTCCTGAGCATTCAGATTTCCATTTCTTATCTTCAAGAACTCTGCTCTGGCTGATGGAGGAGATAGGTTGGGCTTTTGCTCACTCTCAACTTGGCTTCCAAAAGCATGAGGTTCCTGGGACCAGAGGGAGGGAAAGGATGTGACTCCATCCCAGCACAGTAGCAGGCTGTAGTCCTGGGCTGATCATTGGTCTGAGCCTGGCTTGTGCAATCTGCCCTTGTCACTGGACAAAGCACGTACTTGATGATGTAGGTGATGATGGTGTCCGTGAAGATGCCCAAATGCTGGAGGATCTTGTATTGTCACACTGCCTTTTCGTGAGACTGATGAACCAAAATGCAGCACAGTGCTCAGAGAGATGTATTGTTTGAGCTCCTCCAGAGCCTTGAACAGATACCACCTACACACTGTGTTATGTACGTGGGTTGTGCTTGTTTCTGCCCTTTTTTTGTGTGCCCAGCTTGGCTTTATAAATTGCAGAGAGGATGTGAAAACCCAGGCAGGGCAGTGGTCAGCACTGTTGTGCCTCTCCCTTTTGTGTAACTGGAACAGAGATTTTGGGAGCCACATGTGGAACCTGCATTTCCCTGCTCAGCTTAGTAATACAAAAGCCTTGGAAGAGCCTGCTGCTATTCCTAAGCCAGACGTTGTTTCAACATTTATAGACTGTTTCACTTCTGCCAAAACCAGAGTGAAAACCGTTCCTGCTATAATGACAACATTTTTGCAGCTCTGGTTTTTTTTTTTTAGGTGGCTTTTGCAACACTTCTGGCATTTTTATTCTCTGAAATTTCTGAAAATTCATAGAGCAGCAGTATTTTTCATTACTTTTAGCTGACCTTTTAAGTGTATCTACCTATACAAAACTTTCCACTCAATGTTTTGAGAAGGGGGTCTGTCTCAGTAAGCTATATTTTCAGGAAGTGTAATCTAAAATCCTTCCCTAGTGAAGGGGAAATGATCCAGGTCTGTGTCTATTACATGATAAAGCTCCACTGGAAGCACTAAATGTAAATGTAGTTACTAATTGATAGTTAGAATAACTATTTTGTACAAACCTTAGCAATGTCATCTTAGCTCTTTGTAACCTCACCCACTCCAAGTAGGACATAACAGGAATGGTGAGAGAGAGGCTGGAACAGTTTGCACAGAGGAGGAAGACTTTGTCAAATATGATGTGTTTTGTAAATTAGTCTTCCTCACCGTATGAAAGAGAGCACTTTATGTGAAACTCCTGCTGTTGAGGTGAAGAGAGGAGTACCAGTGAATATTAACTGACAGAGAGGATGATGGCTCAGACTCAGCCTTTCCTCCACTCTCTCTGGATCATATTTCCTATCAGAGCTGGAGCCTACGCTGCTCCCCACCCTGTAGGCGTATGCAAAGAGGCTCAGAAATGGTCCTCTGAAGCTCTGCTTTAGTGTAAGTGCTGGGGCAGGAGCTCTGTCTTTGGAAGAGCAAAGAGAAGCACAAAGGAATGATGGAAACAAACCAAAGCAAAAAGGGATTGTTTAACTGCCAAACCTGTGTTAAAGTTTTTAAAGGGAAATTGGCGTGACTGGTTCTGAATATAACAGGTCACTTCTTTGTTTTGATGTGTGCAACCTTAGCTGGAGAAAGGTGATATTGAAAATGTGGAGTTTATATTTATCTGTTTCACTTCTCCACTCTACCATAACGCCTATATAAAACAGGGCAGAGAGGAGGAAAGGATATGCACTCAGTAAAGATACTTACTCTTTAATCATTCTGTCTGCCTTTTGACTTTTTATGACACCAATATTCCTATTAGAAAATCTTTTGTGTTATGTTTTCTGTATGAAAGATTTGTGCAAACAAGCAAGAGGCCTGACCACAAGGGAAAGGCATTAAATGGACAGGTTGTTCACAAGCACCAAAAAAAAAAAAATAAAATTCCAGACCAGTTGTTGTCCAGCTCTAGAAGAGCTATGGAGAACCAGAATGCTGGTACCCATTTTGACAGAGGACATTTTCAGGTTCTTCCTTCATAAAATCTAAAGAGTAATCCTTCTAAGCAGTGAGCTTTGGGATTCTGAAGTGAAGTGTGGAAATCCAAGCATGAAAGATGACGTGACCTTAAAAGGTGACTTAAAGAGGAAAGTACAGTTAATAAAGTGGAGCTGCTAGAGTGATGGCTTAAATAAACACTTTGGCAAGCATCTGGTATGCAAAGAAGTAGAATATCTCACAATGTCTGGGATCAAAAGTTAATGTTTTATCTGAAATCTTTTGGGTAGATTTATGATAAGTTCTTTGGCAATCTCCGTGGTTCTCACATCACTGATGGAGAAAACGTATGCCCTGGAGAGGGAGAATCATGGATTAGAAGAAGAGCAGGTAACAAATAATGCACAATTAAGCTGTATCTAGTTATAGCTGTGAATTGTGAACATGTCTTCAGAGGAGTATGTAAATTGCAGAGTGACTGTAAGCAGGAAAAAAACAGTTAAGGGAATTCAATTGAGGGTTCTTTCTCCATCACTGCTTGTTGGTCAGACAATGTTCTTGGTCTTTGCTTTATCATAAGTGATGGAGCAGTTCCATGTCTTTCACAGTACGGCCATTTGCTGCTGGGTTTTAGGGTGAAGACTAAAAGCTCTTCAGTGTGATGATAAAAATAGATCTGTTTTCAGACTCCTGGCATTTTGTTAGTAGTGCCATATAGTTGGTTTATTTGGGACAAAGTTAACATACAAGCTTTCTGTAGGAATTGGAAGTCTGGTAAGGGCAGAAACCACCTGCCCTGGAGACAACTCCCAGTGTCTGGCTCCATCTGCACGACTGGTGAGATCCAGATTGAAAGTGTGTGGTTGGCATTTAGTGTGTTTAGTAACAATTAAATAACATACTTAAACTCCAGTTGTGTTCAAAGGGTTGTAAGGAGATTTACCATGATTAAAATAGATGTTGAAAGGTTATTTTTGTCCTGTTAAGTACTGGTGTTTCCCCGTGTAAATATGACGGGGTTGCACACGTGCTTTTTGCCATTTCTGGTTTTTAACTCAGCTTCCTTGGATTTAACTAAACTGAATTCAGGTAGCTAGAAACAGTGGTCTCTAGGACTGTTTTGAAACAAATTTTTGGTCACTTTGTCCCAGAGGGGGATTTTGCAACATACCTGTAGGTCCAGGGAGAGATGGTATTATATAAACAGCTACGAGGAGGTTCCCTAATCTACCTCCAATCCTGGGATTAAGGGAAACATCCGCTTTACTGCACAAGCAGTTTGGCATTAGAGATCCAACATTCTGCCACGCCTTTCTAACCTGGTGTATCATCCTTCTTTTCTAAACACTGCTCACATCCTGTTTAGTCTTACCAGAACTAAATACTTGGGTGTTTAAGTGCTTTTTATCAGAACACTTCTTACAAGTGAGGAGTAAACTGAAAGTTTTCATTTGCTGTAGTGGGTGATGCTGTAAGATGATGCAACTAAACACTGCTGCTGTCTTTTAGCAGTTATATGGTATCAGATAAGCTTTTTGAATTAAGTCTTTCAGTTTTCAAATCCTTAGAGTTCAGGGGCAACACTTCCATTACCCACTTCATAGAGGGTAAAAGGCTGTAGAAAAACTGAAATGGGTAAGTTTTTTGGTAACATCAGAGATACATCACTGATGATGGTCTTTCTGTAGGGTCAGTGCTCCTAGGGTTTACAGTGCAATAATAAGTGTAATAATTACTGTCATTGAAACACCAATGTTGCCTTGTGTTACAGACTTCTATAGCTCATTTTAAAAGAGCAATAGCATCCTGATATTGTCCTGCTTTTTTTTTTTTTTTTTTTTCCCACAAGCCAACTTTGCTAGAGAGCTTCTAAAGCAATTTTTCAGGGTCACGCCTGCTGTCACAACCTAAAGGGTTACCCGGTGTGTAGGTATTTAGAGGTTGTGACTGAGTCCTGTAGGCTTCTGTAAGACTGAAGGGCATGGAGGTTTTTTACTCTAAATTCTCTGCTTTATTACAGATTGTGACAAAAATCATGCCTAGCAACTATGCCTATGAAATCTAATTCAAATATATATATGTGTATATATATATAAAAATATATATTGAGCTGTTACAAATTCATGGGAGCAATCAGTGGTATGGCAGCAACCAAGTAGCTGTATACTGTTACAGGGTATTTCAGACTTTTCACTAATGAAGCAAACTTTCCAGTAAAACCATAATTACAGAATTAATTAACTAAAATTCCATAATTACAGAAAATGTAATTATGATGGATTATTTGTATGCACATATACAAATGTTTACATTAATACCAGTATCAGGCTTATTGGACAGATGTTAGAATGGGCCAAACCATCCCAGATGTAGGAGGACAAACCAAACTGTCCTGGGTGAGAGTCCAAGATCTCTTAGAAAGTTTGGGTGAAGAGTCCATCCTGTTTAGGAAAGGAAAAATATGTGCAGCATGCAAAGTTCTTGGAGTGAGAAGTTTTGTTTTGGATAAAAATTAAGTAATATGAGAAAGAAATAAGGAAGTGTAGGACACTACACTGTTCTTTTTCTTGCAGATGTAACAGCCAATGGCAGTTACCAAGTCTTACTTTCTCAGGATGTTTTCCCTGTTTTGAGACTATTTCTCACTTTTCAGATGATAAGTAGCTGTTGTGGTTCCTTGTTTTTGTGCTTATCAATGGTGTCTCAGGGTGTCTCAGGTTTCTACGTAGCAGGCTGTGCATTTCAGAGAGGCCAGCTGCACTTCTCCACAATGGTTCTGGTTCCCAGGCTTGCCAGCATTTTCTCTGTCAGTATTTCAGCAGATACTTACTTCTTTTAGTAATTTCCTCCCTCTAACCAGGTCACCTTTATGGCTGCTCACTTCACCTGAATGTCCATCTAAGGCATGCACTGAGCCTCCAGCAATAATTTAATGTTTCTTAGGAAAGAAGATAGTGAGCCATGATGGATATGCCTGGGAAGGAAATTATGGAAACTGATCAATTTGGAAGCTTGAAGCTTGACCTTTTACGTTTTACTCTTTTTAGTGTGTGCAGAGCGGGGAGGATGTTTGAATTTTGACTGACTGAAGATGAAATCCAAGGAGCCCTCCATTCTAATCATCAAGGAGGGGACTCATCTGTAAAGCTCAGTAGATAGATACCATGGTGAAATGTTCATATGGATTCTTCTCAGAGGTCTGTGACCTCTGCTCTTTGTAGCCAGCTTCACTTATTCTGCAGGAAATTTGCTTTACAAGTGTAGTTCAACTTGGCCAAATGGTAGATTATTTCAGGGGAGAGAGCAAGGAAGAACTTCCCCCCCTTCCCCTCTCTGTGGCTTCGGTTGCTTAGCAGACTTAAGAGTATTTAACTAACCAAACACGAAGGTTTTACAGTGCCAGACCACGCTGCTGCCAAAGTAGCAACAAATGCTGCTTTAAGGGCTGGATGGGGTGGATTGGAATTGCAGTCATGTATGGGAAAGTGAAATGTGAAGCTATGACAGTCCTTAAGGATTCAGTGTTGTCTTTATTTTTTTCGGCTTGTTCTTGTTTTATAGGAGTTCTGTCTCTTTCACTCTGTACCCTTTAACTCTGTCTCTTTCCGTAAAGAATATTTGGCACTGGTTGTCCTCTTTGGAGGACAAGAGATAAAATTTCTGGAGGTCTTGTTTTGGTTTTAGTAGTACAAGATGTAGCGCAGTCAGAACAACTGGAATTAAGGAAGCTGGAAGATCTGACTTTCAAGGACATTGAGGTTAATTTACAATGTGTGTGGTTTTCTTATGTACACAAAATGCATAGTCACTTCCTCTTTAATAAAACAAAAAATGCGTAATGAAGAATTTTTTCCCTTTAATGGTCTTGAGAAGATAGCATCTCTATCAAGCTTTGGAACTTTCTGTGATATCTTCATGATATTGCACAAGCTCCAGTGCATTTGAAGTGCAACAGATGTTTCCCCTCAGCTGTGTGCAGGCTCTTGTTCTGAAACAAGGCAAGCCCTTGAAAGTAGGGTAAACTAATTATAAACGTAGTTTTCTTGTTGGATTTAAAATTCCTTGTGGATACACAATTAGGAACAGCTTCATGTAGAAGTTCTGCCCTTATATCCATATCTTTGCATTTATTTACAGGTGAGACAATCAATACCTGCTGCAACAGTGGCATTTTCCTGTCCTGCCCTTGTGGATTCTCAGTTTTAGTTGCTGGAGGGTAATGTGGTTTCTGTGCTCCAGCTTCCCAGGGTCACTGTCTCTCAGTGGGGGAAGGATAACAGCCCTCTGTTCTCTTGGTGGAGTTCAGTCTGTAACTTCACAGTGGAAGCCATCGTGTTGTCCCCTTGATTCATGTATCTTCTTCCCCTCTCTCCTAATTCTGTGCTCTAAAGCTCTTACTGCTGCAGGAGTAGAGACAGTCCTCTCCCACCAGCAGATGAAGTGATGGGACACACTGCACCAGGGCTTCCTGCAGGGCAGGGACATGCATCAGTTCCTCTGGACATCTGCACTACAACTTCACACCTTCTCAAGAAGTGTAGTGATTGGAGTCAGAGAAGCTCAGATATCAAAATTCTCTCATTATCAAAGGTTTAGCAGTCGGGATGTGAAAAGAGATTGTGTAACAACCCTCTGGAGTGTATAACATAGTACACCAGCCTTGTAAAACAGGGTAAAAAGCCTGAACCCCCTGTGTTTGTCATGATAGTGGAAGGAGCAAGTAGTTTGTTTTGGTTTGTTGTGAACTTGAAATACATCTGATGTTCTACTATTGATTGTTGTGATTGAGCTTAAAAACCATCCCAGAGAACAAAATGTAGAGTAAATTTTGGTTAAAAAAAAAAAAAAAAAAAAAAGAGAGAGAAAGAGATTCCCAATCTTATTTTTCCCATGTCTCATGTATGCCTGTCTGGGAAAAGTTGTCAGTACTAGTGACCCAATTTTAGCTCTAGGGTAAAATAAGGTCATGAGCAAGGACACTGCCAGTGACAAAAAGCAAAGTTAATTAGCCACAAAGAAGCCATGTGAATTCTTGATACTAGCTTCTTGTGAAAAACATTGGAAGAGTGTGTATGTGTTTGTATAAATATATATAAATAAATATGTGAGTATATTTATATATTTAATTATTGCATGGAAGTTATTAGGGCACACAATAACCATGGAAAAGTGTAAAAAATTTAACTTAGTTTCTTGTTTCACAGCCCTTTCTTAAAATTGTGAGGTGCTGAGGGCTCATACAGAGACCACCTGACTTGGTGCCAGAAATTGATGGACATGGGTTTATATGGCATCATATAACTTCTTTTGAGTTCATGGGTTTGTGTTTTCCTACCCACAGACACGAGGGAAGAAAACATATACTGTTGTTGTTGTTGTTATGACCACTGGATTTAGCAATTCAGCAGTCTTTCCTACTGATTATTTCTTTGAGGAATGAAGAGTATGTTGTGTTCAAGTAAAGGTGCTTGTACCAAGGGCTTATTTTGCATCTTGAAAAGAAAGCTTTAGAGTTGTTTTCTTCCTTGCTTAACAATTGTAATGAAACATTTTGTACTTTATACAGCTGTGTGCTTTTTATGAAGTCTGTCTAGCCCTTGAATACTTGTTTTGTTTTTTTTCTGGTGAACATATTTGGTAGAGCACAGCTAAAAATATCCCCCACACCTAATCTGTCGTAATTAGACTTTAAATTTCTTACAGAAATATTTCAGGGTAACTAAATCTTTATCTTCTTCTTTAATTAACAGAGGAGGAGCTCAGGAAGCTGAGAGAAGAAACAAACGCTGAAACGTTAAGGCAGGAGCTAGAAAAGGAACGGCAGAGGAGATTAGAACTAGAACAAAGAGTCAATGAAGTACTTAAAGCAAGGTAAGAGAAACATCTTCACTGTAAAGCTGAAAGCCACTTGAGATCTCTGACTGTCTCTGGGAAGTGCTGCTAAAAGCATAAGTTTCCAGCCTAGGTGCTCTTAAAATAAATTAGTAGTTCACAGAGAGAGCAGCTGTCTATATTGTCCTGTAAAATTACCAAATTAACATCCATGGATGTATAAGTTACTTGGCCATTACATACTACTGTAGCTACAGAAGTGCCATGACACTTTTCCGGTTGAAATATTCTTCATTTCACCTCTTCTGGTGCTCTCCCTCTGGGATCTTTCCTGCCTGGAGCTACTGAATGCCAGAGCCTTTGCCATGCCATTGCATATGCTTATCCTTCTTGTGTCTTCTCCAGACTGCTCAATCCTTGTTACTCCTATTCTAGTAACAGCAAGGATGTCCCAGTGCCACAGCAAAGCCCTAAATACATGTGATAACTGGAATTTGAGCCTTCCTTGCTGCTGCAATGACAGATGGAAACACCTCCCCATGTCCCTAGGTCCTTTCAGCATCGAGGACATCCATCCTGATGATGCAAAGATTTGATGTTGTCTCTCCTTACTCTGCTTAGCTACGTAGATCCTAACACCACAGCAGTTGCTTGGGGGCCTGGTTGTTCTAGACCACTTTTGTATGTAGCTGCCTGTTTAATCTTCCCCAGCAGCAGCTGAGATTACTCGGCTGAGCAGCAGCATCTGTGGCTCACCACCAAGTGCTGTCATCAGGAGACAGTGCAGGCTGAGTTGGTGATCACATGCTGAGCACTGCCACTTACTTAGAGGTGACAAGCAAGAGCAAACAGGCAAAACATTTTGCTTGGATATGCTGTTTCCCAATGCCACGTGAGCTCTTCCCAGCCTCCTGCTTCATTCTGTACTCATTCTGTAAAAATATCTTCCTGCTCAGGCCAGTCCACATTCACTGGTGGCAATGGAAGCAGGAGCTATTTATAGGAAACATGTGGGCCTAGTTGCTTTGGGTGGGTTTGTCTACCTCCTGCTCCTATGGAATCATTGAATTATTTATGGAAATAAAGTTTGGAAAAGACCTTCAAGATCATCAAGTCCAACTGTTAACCCAGCACTGCCAAGGCCACCACTAAACCGTTCAGTCCAGAGCCACATCTACATGTCACTTAAATACCTCCAGGGATGGTGACTCAACTACTTCCCTTGGTAGCCTGTTCCAGTGCTTGAGAGCCCTTTTGGTGAAGGAATTTTTCCTTATACCAAATACAAAACACCTCAGTGCAAGTTGAGATTGTTTCTTCTTGTCCAATAGCTTGTTACTTGGGAGAAGAGGCTGACCCCCAGCTGGCTACAACCTCCTTTCAGGCAGCTGTAGACAACAATGTGATCTCCCCTGAGCCTCCTTTTCTCCAGCCTAAACAACCCCTGTTCCCTCAAGCACTTGTTACAAGCGTCCACAAATACTTTATTTGCTGATGTCAGAAGGTACATTGCTGTCTGTCACTTCAGTCTGTTTGCAGACCTGTTATCCATCAATTTATTTAATGATATGAAGTGCTGGAGCTGTCTTCCACTGGAAACTATGGAGACAATACATTACAGAAGTCCACTCAACTCTAAAGAAGCATTTTATTTGCTTTCCTTTTTAACAGATTTTATAGTGGTTTGAAGAAGTGCCCGGTAGTTACAGAATTGTAAGATTTGGTTGAACAACTGTTTGACATTTGGTTTTTTTGCCATCCTTTATGAGTCCTTTCTTCTCTTACATTCTCTCCGGACTAAAGAGTTCCAGCTTTTCTGCTGTCTCTTTAAAAGTACTCCATCCCTCTCATCAATTCAGCTGCCATTCAACTGCTTTAGGAGTTTGAACAGTATTCAGAGTGTTGGTGCACCAAGGCTTTAGATAGAAGATAGACCAGGCCTTCCCCCTTACTCTCAGTACCCACTATGGTGGGATTTTTTTAGGTGGTATGTCACTGTGGTGGTTTTCCAAAGTCACTGGTTCTGTGCAAGGTTGGTCTGTGTCTAGTCTTGACCTGTGCTGCCAAGTCAGCTTAGAAGGGGCTCTCAAAGGTCCTTGTGGAAGAGTCTGGTTCCCAAGCCAGCACCACAGCTGTGCAGTGGGAAGGTGGCCCAGACTGCTCTGCTCTGGACGTCTTTTGTGGGACATTTTAAAGTTGCTCTTACAGCTGGGATGTGAGAATGCCTTTTTATTGCCTGTGCTGTTGATCTGGCTGTGTATCTGGACTGGTATTGCCTGTTAGGAGTGGACAGCTGAAGAGGAGAAACTTGGGCTTGTTGCATGCTGGGAGAATCTGTTAACACTATCAGCTGTACAAAGCAGTGATGCTGGTTCCTGCTGCTGGTAGATGATGCTTAAGGGAAGAATACTTTCTTTTGAAGAAGTTGCTTGAGATGCAAATTCCCCATGCTTGTTTTCAGTGCTGCCACAGGCCTTTGGCTTTGAGGGCAGCTGTGCCTGGGCTCCAGGCCATGCACAGAGAAGGGGGAATGAGCTCTCCTCATTGCTGCCAGTGCTGGAGGAGGATGAGGAGCTGTCTTCTTCTGCAGGAGGGTACTCATCGTCCTGCTGTGTTTCACAATAATAGGGCTGACTCAGAGTCTCATCTGGCCCACTGCAGCTGATGAGTGCAGGTTTTACAGTGAAAATAGATGGAAGGTCTTTGTTTATCAATATTTGTGTCACATCTGTGCCTTGTTGGACTGTGGGCGACAGCAAAACTTTAGCAGGAGTGACATTACTAAATGGAAGTAGGATGACATGGCTCCCTGAGTGCCATATAGATAACCTAAGGATTACATTAGTCCTGTCAGTTTGGGTATTGCACTTGGGGATTACATTCAGCCAATTATCCTCTCTACCCAAGTGTTTCACTAACTGGTCTTACTACTATTTCAACCTTTTTATGACAGGCAGGATACATAAGGTGACAACAAAATAAGGCTTGGAAAATTTTTTAGTTTCTACCCAGGAGGAGAAAAATTTTTTGTCCATGATTTTTCCTTAACTTGTGCTTCATTGTGTGAAATTCTTCACTGCTTACTATATTTTGCACTTCATTGTGGACATTTAAAAATACTTTGATTAGGACTATAGGTGAAACATTGGCTTACAGAGTCAAATATGTAATATGCCTGATGGAAATTTAATTTTACTAAGCAGAGCAACTGCAGGAAGTTTTATCTGCTTATGTCAGATTCACCCTGCTTCTAAAGTAATTGCAATTTTAAGATAGGCATTCATATGTCCCCTGGTTGCAACGGGAGTAGCTTCATGGTACTTAGTTGAAGGCTAGGGTTCTTTTTGCTTGCAGAAGTAAACTGCTAATGAAAACCAAACTATGCTGTGATATAAGAGAGAAATTACTTTAAAAGTTGCAGTATTCAAAAGTATTTGTGAGGCAGATCAGTATGTATAACAACATAAAACATATTGAAAAATGTTTGGCAAGGAGAGAACAAGGTCACAATCTAAATTTTTTTTTTCTAGTGAAGAACATGGTCTTCCTTTGTTGAGGTCACAGTTTTGCACATGGAAGAGGGTGGAGTGGAAGAAAAGGATTTTTGGTGCTTTTGTTTGTCATGGTGTTTATTGTTTTTATATCTGAGAATTCAGAACTGTAGTGGCTTCAGCTGAAGTTTTCCACAGGTACAGTTCAGAACATCTCAGCGTTTGGAATGGCAACTGAAGCTTATGACATTTTGTGAGCAGAATAATGCATAAATAATCTGGAATTTGTGCGAGCTGTTAGTGCCATATTTTGCAAATTGTGAGCACAATGATGCAGAAAAGAAAAATAACAAAAAGTTTTGCAACAACGCTTACCAGCAGCCTGTGATTTATGCAGCACACCTTGTTATTAGTATCATTGTGAACTATTTTTACAAGGACCAAATAGACAATGCTTCTGCATAAGTCACTGTCCCTTCCTTGTGGATGAGAATAGCAAGGGTTTCTGAAATGTTTGGTGTATTTTAATGGGAAGGAGATGGAAAACATGAAAATTATTCAACTTGGTTTTTTAACAGCTCTTCAGGGAAAGAAGCCATGTGTACCTGAAAGATATGTTTTTAAACTAGGCTAGGAAAATACCTGCTTATTTTTGCATATATGAGGTTGGAATGTGCTTTTGATGGAAGTACACATATATTCAGGTTTCTTTGAGCAGTAGGAAAGGTGTTAACAGCCTTGAATATCTTCTGCAACAGCAGTTGAAAAAGTAGTAGTGGGTTGCTCGTGAACTTGGAGTTGGACTGTGGGAAAATTGCTTTGAGTATGTCTGAGAACATCATGGCAGTGACTGCACCTGTTGTATCCAGCAACTCTGGTCTGCATCCAGCTTTTTGGCGGAGTCTGTTAATTCATACACACCTCAGCTTGAAGCTGTATTCAGGGCCTAATGCACACTAATGAAAAAAAACAATTTAAGGGAAATGGCCTTCAGTGTCAAGGTTCCCTTAACTTTTGTGTTATACTTGAAACTAAATAAATAACGCTTGGATATTATTCCATGGAGCAGCACTGAATGGACACTGCATCAGTGTGCTAGTTGCTTTTGAGTGGTATATGTGTCCTGGTCATGAACTGCTCTAATATTCCTTAATATTGATGTTTCTCTGACCTCAGTATATTGAAAAACAAGAGAGAAACAAAAAAAAGGCAGTTTGTGTTTGCCTCCTCCATTGTCTGAGGTTGCTCTTATCTGTTTCAAGCAGCCTGTGCTGTAAATGGCTGCGATCTCTAGTTGCATAAAGATGACCTAGCTTCATGTTTGGGGATGTGTTGGTGTTACCAGTTATACCCTTTTTGTGGAAAGTGTGGTGCAAGAGGAATTAATGAAGCTTGTTTTCTTAGGTTCAGGCTGTGGTTAGGAAGTCCATATAGAAACACACTGCTGTTCTGGGGACTGTTTGTGTTTTTCAGCCTTTTAAATCATCTCTGGCATGAAGAGTGGTTCTGAAACTTGGAAAGATAATTTCTTCCCTCCGTCAGTGGTCTTGATGAACTGGATGGTTCAACATGACCTGGTTTTGGAATCGAAGTTCCCCGTAGGTGTGCAAAGCCCAAACAATGAATTCTGAGCTTCCTGTCCTGGATCTGTCTGAAGTGGCTAATTATAACCTGATTCACAGGTGCAGTAATGAGTTGTCATTAACCTGATGATTCGTAAAGGTCAGGTTCTTCATGGGGAAGAAGTAACAGGCAGATGGCAAGTGAGACATTGCCAAAAAAAATGAAACAAAAGCACCAAGAAGGGCCAAAGCCAACTGTCATGTGCTCCTGATGGAGCCCAGTAAGGCTGCTGTACAGAATTTCTTGATGAGATTTTCTTGGTTTTTTGCCTAAGAAACAAGGGGAGTGATGACGCTGTGCTGCTTCTGAAAATACATCCCAGCATGTCAAAGGAAGACCCAGCCTGCAGACTCTGACAGCTGACAGTGGTGGGATCTTGGCTTGGCTTTGTCACAGGAGTTGTTCTGGTTTGACATCACCCCAGTCAGTGCCCCCACACAGCTGGAATGGGTTCAGTAACTGGCTTATGCCTGCTGATGGATGACCACCCCCTTTCCACCTAAATATGTCTTCAGCTTCAATGAAACACAGTTCCAGTGACAGATTTCAGATGAAAATGCTCAGCTGTATGGTGTAACCATCTGATGTGTGGCTGATAAAAGAAGACATGATACCACTGTATAATAGTTGGTGCAAATTTGATCGTGTTTATTGCTGTCTGTCTTTTGAGAGCTGGAAATGGAGGAGAAGCAAGAGTGTGGGAGAGGCAGCAAAGATAGGAGGAGTTTTTAGGTGAGGAGCCCATGGCTTATGTAGAAACTGGAAGAAAATGCCATAGGAACCAAAGTTAAAGTTTAGCTAAAGAAAATAAACTGAAGACATTTCAGGTGGCTTTTGAAAGGAAGAGTTGGTGCAAATACAGAAGCCATGGGGAAAAGTCCTGATGAGTTATGAAAGCACGAAAGTATCTTTCACAGCAAAAAACCATTGAATTCAGCTCATCAACACCAATAAATGTTGAGCTTTAATTCATGAATCTGTAAATTACTTCTAGATGTTCTTTTTAGAAATGAACAAGGATGTGGAAAGCTTGTTAAGGATGGGGAATACTTAAGAAGGAAGGGAGGTAACAAGTTCTGTAGTTTCTCCATCACGGTCAGTGATGCATGGTAATGTTGAGACAGCACACATTAGTAATGACCTTTTCCATGTGCAGATAGTACAGTGACATCTTTTCCTAACATCCTTTCTAGAGGAACAGCAGGAGAGAAGACTCTATGCCCATCTGTACTGCTGCAATCTGCCCAGTGCAGTGGGATCCCTCTTCTTGCTCTTCATTTGCTGACCATGTTTCACTTGATTCCCTTCCTGAGGAGCAAAAGATGAAAGGAACACTTGAAACTACTTACATTGCCTGATAAATGAGTGATCATGAAATTGCACAACTGACACTTTTTTGTTTCAAGAAGTAATCTTTTCAATCATTCAACTCCCTGTCAAGTAAAGCTTGCTGTGGCTGGTGTTAAGTTGTCAAAGCTTCTGCTTCATTAGAAAAATCTTTCTGAATGATATCTGCATGGATGACTGAAGACTTTGGGACTGAAGCCTGAAGTATTTTCGAGACAGGTTGGCAGTTGGAGGCTGTGTACAAATGTAATTTGAAGCCTTGCACATGTACAGAATGCCAAAAACATTGGTGTTTTAAAAAATCTGTTCTCTTTGAATGGATGATGGTATTCTTGACTCACTTTGAAAGGTGAGACCAATGATGCCTGCTACTTATTTATATACTTACTATATATTTTATTAACACTAACTATATGTTTAGAACATTTTTTATTGCAATTTTTCAGGCTATTTCAGATTTTCGAGGTATTTTTCAAATTGTTGTGACCTGTGTGTTTAGAGAGCATACAACATAACATTTTAAATCATTTGTAACAACTGTTCCTCTTGTGAAGTTGAGTGGTGTTTGACCCTGGTAGTGATGGCAGAATTCAAGATTGGTGTGTTAAATTGTGGTTTTGCTCTACTGTGATGATGATCAACTATGGAATCCCTTTTAGTTTATTGCTATGGGAAAAGTCACAGCTCTGAAGAGTTTTCCTGGCAGGCATTGCAACAAATATACCACAGGAAGGCATAAATAATGCAGGGAATTTGATACTACATTGTTGAGCAGTTGTAAGATGAAATTGAGCTGTTGGTGACAGGGATGGCTAAACCCCACCTCTCCTTGCAGTGGATGGTGTTTCCCAGGATCCTCAGTGCAATGAAAGTTTTGAGCCTTGTGAAAGGGCATAAGCTGGGTTTTCTCTTGTCGTGATCGTATAATCTCAGCTGTGGAAACCATGGAGGTTCTGGTGCTTCCTTTACCTAAAAGGGAATAAATTCTTCCTCTGTAACATTTCACATTGTTTCTGTTTTCTTCGTAGGGCAGAAGAGGCGCCTGCAGCTCAGCAACCTGCAAAGCCACAGGCACAATCCAATGGAACAGGTGAGCTTGGTCAGATCTCTAACAGCACTTCAGTTCTTCAGTTCAGCTGGTTTTTTTATCTTTTTTTTTTTTTTTTTGATCCTTAGAAGATCAGATCTTGCTTCTGAAGAAGCTGAATATGAATAACAATTTAAGTAACTTCTCTCTCTACATGATTCTGCATTTACTTTTTGTAGTTGACTTTGCATACCTGAGCAAGGAATTTATTGTGTATTGTAAGGCCTTTAGGTATGTAAGGAAACCTTGGCTCACTTCATCATTCTTGCATGCCTTGCTGATCCTTGACTTACCAGAAAATAGGTGTAATACATAGAAAACATGTTCTATTTTGTTCTCAGTTGCAGAAGTTCTGTTATGCCACTAACCATATTACTGCTTCCTTCCTCTAAAAGGAGAGACATTCTGGAGAAGGAGTAAGCTTCAGAGCTGTTAATTTTTTGGACACCTACACTGTCATCTACATTTCTCAAGCTGATGCTTGTTGTGAATTCAATAATGTATTGATGTCTGAAAGAATTAAGGCAGAATCAAACTCTTAGTCTTTCAGTACACTTTTACTTTCATTCCTACAGCTTGTGATTGAGACTTAGGCTTTTAAATCTGTGGACTGAATCTGAAATTTCCCCTCCTGTCCTTCCATAGTGTCAATGCTTTCTGTTATGTGAACTACAACCTGACATTTTTTTCTCTTGTCAAAACTTCTTTCTCAGTGCTTTCTGAAGTATTAGCCTGTGGGAAGCTGCTTCATATTTTTATTCTCAAATGGAAGTGTTGTTTCAGCTGTAAACAGTTAATAGACTCCTTGTTTTTCTAGATTTCAGTGTAATTCATTAATAAATAGTTTGATTCTATTTTCTGAGCACCAGTGGCTTTTCCTCATGAGCTTAAATGCATCATTTTGGCTGCTGTAATTGGCTGATTAATCTTCCATGCCTCTGTTTCATTATATATTAATTTCATGGAGTTCTGTACTAAATGTGGTCCTGGAGTAATTATGACCAGTATCCTCTTTGTGACATTGCTGTTTGGAGCTACATTTCCAGATACTCTGTCTGTTCCTTCTGGACCACAGTTCTGTGAGTTACAGGTGATTGGTTTGTTTTCACTTGCCATACCTTAAGCCTTTCACCCTGATGCTATTTCCATATCCCCCTATATTATGTTCTATTTTTCCACTGAAGCTGACGTTCAGAAAATGTGCATCACTTTGTTATTTTGCTGCATAAGACTTCCCAGGTAGTATGACTCTAATTCCATATATAGCAAATGGCTTATGCAGCATAATTTCTGAAGGCTGACTTAAGGAAAAAAATAAACTGCCTTTTTTTTTTTTTTTTTTTTTTTTAATAGCTCTGTAAAGAGACACACACACAGTCTTTATAACCTATCAGTGGCTGGAAAGTGGAAGTAAAAATGCCTCTAGCGGAATTTTTAGTTATGTTTCCACCTCCCTTTCCTGTCGAGTCTCTGTGGCTGCAAGGTGGTTTTCCAGCGTTCTGCTCAGTAGTGTTTTGGTTTGCACTTGCTTTTCTCAAGGTGACCCTTCAGCACAGCAGGGGGAGCACTGAGATTTATGTCAGTCTTTTGTTTACAGAAGTCTCTTAACCAGAAAAAGTTTTTGCTCTGTTTGCTAAAAGTTATTGTTTGCTAGGATGTTTTACTCTTTGGGTGATAAGACGCTTCCATGTGCTTTCCTAAGAGCAGTGCAGGAGCTACCTTTAGTCTTACTTTACCAATTTAATGCAGTTGGGATCCTGCGCAGGCAGAAGTAAATTGCAGGTTTCCACAAAGAGTGTTGGTGAAGGACAGGGAAGCTGTACAAAGTCTCCTTCCCAGTGTGTGTGGGAACAGGGGCTGGCATTGGATAAAGATGTCATCTAGCGTTATCCTGATACTTAGTGCTTCTCTTTTATAGAGAAGAGTAGTCACACAGTCTCTTCAAGACTCCAAAAGTGGTTTTTTGACAAATTTGGGGAGTATGTTGAGGACTTCAGATTTCAGCCAGAAGAGAATACAGTGGAAGCAGAAGAGCCACTTAGTGCTAGAAGGTAAGTCCCTAATATCATTGTGAGAAATTGTTGGTGCCTTTACATGTTGCTTTTTTTCCTCACTTTTTTTTTTTCCTTTTTAACCAACATTTTGTATGGTTTGAGCAAGTGTTTCAATAGCAAATAAAAACACCAAAAGTACAGAACTATCTCAAAAGTTTTGTGACTGCTTTGGACAAAACATGAGATTTTAAGTTTATCTGCTGTCTGAAATAAAATAAGATTTTTTGTATTGTTTACCAAGTTTTGTCATATGCCTCCCAGAAACTGTGAACAAAGTCTTAGTTAGGCTGGAGAGCTTTTAAACTTCAGTTTTCAGTCTCATGCAAGGTATACTGTATTAGTTACTAGAAACACATTTTGAAACAGCAAGAATGAAGCTTTACACACATACAGGTAATAACTGAAGAGTTTCAGGGATCAAATGTACACAAATGTGCATTAGTTATCTATTTAACAAGTTGCTTTTATCCATTATTTTTCAGGTTGACTGAAAATATGAGAAGATTAAGTAAGTACTAAGCGGTATTTTATTTGTTCTATTTGTTCTGGTTTCATTTGGGAGTATGCTTGTGACTTCTTGTCAGTGGTGTACATGCATTGCCTTCAGAATACCTTTTAAGACCAATATTAAACTTAAGCTATGGGCTGTTCTTAACTTCCACTAGGTTAGCCACAAAATCTAGATCCCTGTTGTCTGAGGAGCCTGACTCAGAGCTCTCCAGAACGTTGCTGCCACCAGTGATTTCCAAGTCTTAATCTTCTTTATGGGCTTGGTGTAGGCTGCTGAAACAGAGCAGATGGAAGCAGCACTTGAGTCCCTGAGCTCTTCCAGTGCCTTGGGTGTGACCATCCTCTTCTTCATCTGCTGCTTTGGTTGTTCTGATGCTTGAGGAAATCTAGTGCTGGTTGCTTAATTGCTTCACTTAGGAATTGTGTTTAGGACAGTTGAGTCCCAAGCCAAACAAACTAGGACAGCAAGTCAGAGGCTCTCCTGAAGAAAGACTTGAAAAGTTGAGTTATACTGCAAAAGAGAGTGATAGCTTCTCTGACTGTGCAGGAAGTACCGTCATTCTTCTTGTCAGGAAGGGCAAAACTGGTGTGGTCCAACAGAGAAAGCCAAGGTGGCCTTGCAGCAGCCCTCTCCTGTTCCCTTGTGTTCCCTAGCTAGTCTGCCCAGATAGTGGGACAGCATAGAGGAAGAGGGATAAGAGAGTTTTGGGGAGCTGAGGAGGAGCTCCTCTTGCTAGGTGTGTGTGTGCCTCTCCCAGCACAGGCCAGAGGTCTGCAGAGGTGGGACACAGACTTCTTCAGGGAGTCATCTGCTGGGTTGCTTGGCTTAGGAAGAGCAAGCAGCAAAGTGTGGGTAGAGTCTTGCAGGGATACAGCCAAGAGATCCAGCCTGACTTTAATCTAGCTGGTGAAGCAGCAGCAAGGGAGGGAAGGGGTCTGGATTTTATCTACCTAGGCTGCAGCAAAGCCTTTGATGCTGTTTCCCACAGCATTCTCCTGAAGAAAGTGGCTTGGACAGTTGTATGCTTTGCTGGATAGAAAACTGGCTGATGGCCAGGCCCTGAGAGTGGTGGGGGATGGAGCTACATCCACCTGGTCAGAAGTGGTGTTCCCCAGGGCTCAGGATTGGGGTCTGTCCTGTGTGATACCTTTAACAATGATCTGGACAGCAGGATGGAGTGCTCCCTGTCAGTTTGCAGATGACACCAAGTTGGATTGGAGTGTTGATGTGATGGTGTGTAGGAAGTCTCTGCAGAGAAAATCATTGAGGGACATGGTTTAGTGGTGGATTCAGCAATGCTGGATTGGTTGAATGCAGTGATGATCTTAAAGGTCTTTTCCAAACTTAATGATTCTGTGATTCTAAGTTGTTCCTTGGTGGCTTGTAATTCAGTCAGGTTAATGTAGATTGTTTTACAGTGAGACAAACTGACCCATACAGTGGTCTTTGGGGTAATATGAACATGGCTGAGAACAAGCTGCTTTTAACATCCAGGGTACCCTTATAAAGGATGTTGATTTTTGTTCCTTTGTCTATACTTAAAGAGCTCAGACATAATCTTTGTCTTGGGTAACACTTTACTTTTTGGAAATGTATTCTTATTTAATCTTTAACTGTTCAGTTACATTGGTGGGTTTAATTTTCTAAAGAATTTGGATAAACCTTTTTATCATTACATGTTGTGAATATTCCTATAGTTTTCTAACTCGATATTTTGTAATTTACAAGTGATTTAACCACTGCCAGCTAATTCTAACATTGTGTTTTTCTCAACTTCCATTTAGAGAGAGGTGCCAGACCTGTTACAAATTTTGTGAAGAATCTTTCTGCCTTATTAGACTGGTATTCTATCTACACTTCTGCTATTGCCTTTATTGTAAGTTATTCTACTCCTCCAGGAGTAGTAAGAACTTGAAAAAATACACTATTTGGTGAAATTTGTTGAAACTGCCATATCTTAGGAGGGGCTGCGCTAGTGTGTTCAAGTGAAATGAAATAATGTAATTTCATTTGACATAAAGTACCAGTAGTGGTCACTTGCATTCTGTGTAAAAGCAGTTAAATTGTGTTTCTTGGGTCTCTTGTAACATAGTTTTGTAATTGTTAATATTACTTAGAACTGTCTGGATATTGTTCACTCCTTTCTTGTTTCTCATCTCCCAGTCCTCAGAATTCAGTGGTTACTTTAGCCTCTGAGAATTTTCTTTCATTTCAGGGGCTGAAATACTGATAGTGGTTACATTTGATGAGAAACTATTGTCCCCATCAGGGCTCTTTGCCCTTAGGATCATATTCATGAGAGGCAAAATGCCTTCATTTCAGTAAGGTTCATTGTGCAAACAGCAGGTCTGTGAGCTAAGTTCAAGCATTTCTATGCCATTTTAATGAGGTTTGGATGCTGCAAAGAGACCTAAGTATCTAGTGGAGTTTTGATTTGTTTTCCTTTCTCTTATTGTTAATTAAATTATTTAAATTCTTTTTGGTCATGGAGTATATGAAATTAATTTCTGTCAAAGGAATTACCAATAGCTGTGTGGTGAAAATGTCACACACCTTTTTGTTAAATAATACCTCCCTGTAAGTTACAGACCTTATGCTATTTTGCATGGCACGGTTGAAGGAATATTGAGGAGGAGACTTCCCTTCCAGTGCCCTCTGTCTGTCCCTTCTCCATATCTGCTGATTTTTCTCTTGCCTTACCCGGTAAGCCCGCTTTGCAGATAAAAGCTGAAATAAGAAACTTGAGCTGGTTTTTTTTTTTTTTTTTTTTTTTCTGAAAGCTCTGGGACCTGGAAGCCAGAACAATGCTTCACTTTGGGGTTATCAGTGAAAACCCTAGTGTCTCTCACAGAGAGACTGTAGTCTCTTTTTCAGAAGCTGGGAACAGAATACCTTTTGAAGCTCTTTGTGTTTGTACTTTTTACATAAAGTAAAACCTATTTTCCTGCAATCTTTTTCATCTTGGTAAAGACTTGTTATTTAGTTGACCTGAAATAATAGAGTAAGAGTTTATCCTGTTGCCCAGTATGGGCTAATTGCTAGAACTCTTCTATGCCATTGCTGACCATATCATGGTCACCTAGCAGATTCACAGACTTGACAGTTTGCCTCTTTTTTTCCCTCCTACTCCTTCAAGTAGGTGTAGTGTTGAAAATACTCAATACTCTCTCTGAGGCAGCTGAGAACTAGTTAAGTGTCATCTCTGGAGGTTTGGTTCATTCCTAGTTTTGGTTTTGTGTTCTGGAGTGCAGGGCCATTGTCAGTCATGGAGTGGCTAAAATTTAATAAATTTTTTTAATATGAATTGCACGATTCTGAGCCCAACAGCAGAGTGGGAAGTGGTATGTCATTTAACTCACTGTACCCCAGTTTGTAATCCACATCTCTGTTTTTTCTTCTTAATCTACAGATTTACATCAATGCTGTATGGCATGGCTGGGCCATTCCTATGTTCTTATTTTTAGCAATTTTGAGGTTATCCCTAAATTACCTCATAGCCAGGTATTTGCATAAATACTAGATTACTCTCTTAAGTAATGCTTTGTTTGAAAGATGTTTTGTTGTTCTTGCACTGGGTTGTAAACTGCTGCCTTTTCTAATATTGTGAGTTACATTTAACACAGTGAAATTCAAACTCAAATATTCTTAGTATCATTGCACAGTTTCTGTAATCTTTTACGATTATTGGGAATTATCTTTGTATCCTGTGGTTTGGGTTATCATAAACGATGTTGTTCCTCAGTATACTAAAATTCTAATATTTCTAATTCTGCAATATTTAGAATACTTGAAGAACATCACCTTCAATATTGAAGCTTGCTGATTTCCCAGCAGAGAATGTTCACCTAGGCCTAAAATGGCAGTTTTGCCTTTTTGCATAGCTCTTAACGTACTCTGTTTTTAAATTCAGTCTCTTCTAAAAATTAAGTCTGGGTTGGTTTTTTTTAATGCACCTTAAAATGGTGTACAACACCTTAATATGCATATTGTAAAATAAGTTTCTGACTTCTTAATTGATACTTTCTGTTTGACGTATTCCTTCAAATTGCTGGTAGCAAATAGGCTTCTGAATATGTTGATGTAATTTTCTTCACATGAAAAGATAAGAGAAAAATATTCCTAATCCTTTACTACATGCACACCATTAACTTTTTTTGTAAAACCCACAAGCAGTGATTCTGCTTAGAATCTACTTAACTAGTATTTTTAGCACTGGCTGTTATTGGCCACTTATGCTTCTGTTATGTTGTGAGTTCTTTGTTAATTTGGGGATTATATTACTTACTTTTAAGCCATTAATGCTTATTGCAGAAAACTGCTTTTTAGCGTTTTACAAATGATCCATGCTGATGGATGGAGTTCTTGCTCTCTGTAACTATGTCCATCTTTTCTAGGGGTTGGAGAATACAGTGGAGCATTGTGCCTGAAGTTTCTGAACAGATGGTAGGTCTTTCATCACCTTCACCTGTATCCTTGCAAAAAAAATTGCACCTTTAAACCTTCCTCTGTGTTTGTGTGGGTAATTGGAATGGAGGTAAGAGCAAGCTGCAAGTGAAGACACTACATTTTTTTTTCTTTCTCTTGTAATTTAAAAGTATTTACTAACAGCACTTTTAGGTTCAGATGCTTCACCCTGAAATATTCCAAACTTAAAACACATTTCTGAAATGAATTTTAATGTATTAGCTTGGGACAAATTAGGTCCTGTGGGATCTTCAAGAGGTCTTGCATCCTGTTTTCTTTAAGAACATCAAGTCTATCTGTTAGTTTAGCATTGCCAGCCCTATCACTGGGTCTGGGTATATGTCCCTAAGTGACAGATCTGTCATTTTAATACTTCCAAGTGGATAGTGACTCCACTTCCCTCGGTAGCCTGTTTCAAGGCTTGACAGCCCTTTTAATGAACAAATTTTTCTGAATAGCAAATCTGCATCTCCCCTGGCGAAGTTTGAGGCCATTTCCTTTTGATCTGTCACTTGTTACTTGGGAGAGAAGACTAACTCCCACCTCATTACAACTTCCTTTCAGATAGTTGTAGAGAATGATAAAGTCTCCCTTGGCCCCCCCAAAGCACTGAAAACTGAAAATAACCAGCAATGAAAGACATAAAATGTAGATCTGAAAGAAGGGAGGAAAATGGTAAATTAGAGACTATTAAAAGTGAGATGAGTATTGCCAAGAATGTTGAGGGTGCTATGAATGTCACCATGTTCTGACAAGTTTTGTAAAGTACATTTTGTCTGAGCTGCACATCAATGGATTGTCTCTTTCTTTCCTAAGGAGAACCCAAAGGAGGATCTGACCGTGTCTGAGAAGTTTCAGCTTGTTCTAGACGTGGCTCAGAAGGCGCAGGTACTGTGCTGCTCTCGGCTGCCTCCTGAGAGATCAGGGGCTTCACGGTCCAAGTGGTGAAAGGAGGCTGTTACTGCAGCATGTGAAAACATATGCTTAAAGAGGAAATACTTTTCTTGCAAGCAGTGAGCAGTGGAGATCTCAGTAAGATTCCTGAAAATGGCATTATGCTTCGGAGAACAGGCTGAGGTTCTCTGACTGCAGCTCTGAGCAAGCTCCAGAGGGGAACAGAAGCAATTTCTCAGTTTTCTCCCTTATATATGCATATAAGTTTCTGATAATGTAGATGGTGTGGTGAATCTTAAAAATGTGCTGGAGTGTGGATCCATATCCCAAATCTGCTAGTCATAAAACTGATGTAGGAGATTCTGTTCCCTTAAGATTTAGGTGAAGGCTCTGGTCTGTTTAGCTGTGTTAATTCTACAGTTTGTGCTGTATCTCTAAAAAAGCATGTTTTAAAAAACTCCACCCACTCCAAGCCTTGAAATCTGGTGTTGGAGAGACTGAAGGAAGGTTTTCTCCCAGCTCCATGAGTTGGGTGAGGTAGCAGCTGAGTGACTGCAGTATCCAGTTGAACTGCAGCCTTGTGCTGTGCCTGATGATGTGCTGCTGTCAAAATGGGTTTAACCTTCCCTTGCTAACTGTGAATGCTCAGCTCCTTCATTCTGTTGGGGATGGTGCATATATTGATGTGAACACCTCTGGAAATTTATTGGGAAGGTGAAATTTTAAGGTGCTCTGAGAGAAGGATTGGTCAGAGAATATGGCCTGAGTCCTGAGCAGGGGTCAGTTGCATCACCATTTGTTGGAATTACTTGAAATCTGCTATCTCCAATGGTTTGTTATAAGACCTGATAATGGTCTGTTTCCAAGAAGCTAATAGTCCTTTTGATGAGCTCAGTTACCACTTCTTGAAATTTCAGCACTCAAAATATGTGCTAACAGAAGCTCCTTACTCTTAGATTGACAGCTTAATTTAAAATATTTGTAGTAATGTAAATGCTTTCCAGTCATGACAGTGGGATCAAATAATTTCTTTATCAATCACAAGTTACAGAGCAAGGTTAAATGAGATGGAAGTCATCAGGTATTGCTATTCTGTTCTGTATTTACTCAGTTGTTTAGTATATTAATGGCCAAAATTAATTTTAAAAGACCACTTCTGGGAATTGCTTGCCAACAAAGTCAGAAAGCTATTTGTTTTCATTATGTGGACAAAAAAACCCAAAACAATGCAGGACTTGGTTTTAATTCTCTTGCTTTTTATGTAGAATCTGTTTGGCAAGATGGCAGACATACTGGAAAAATTCAAAAAGTAAGTTATATGACATGAGATTTTCTTCCTTTTAAAACAAGAGCTGACCAATATCTGTAACATCGGTAATAAAATTTTGTTTCTTTTTTGTTTTCAGCTTATTCATGTGGGTCCAGCCAGAAATAACACAGAAGCTCTACATTGCTCTATGGGCAGCTTTTATTGCATCCTGCTTTTTGCCCTACAGGATTCTTGGGCTTGCATTGGGTAAACACAATAAATAATTCATCTGTTACGGTCTAGACTTGATGGTTAAAACTTACATGGTCTTTAGAGGGAGAATTTTAGAGTTTAGGAGAGAAAACCTCCATTAATTAATCATGCAGTGTTTTAAAGTATTTTCATTGTGCTTGGCATCATTTGTCATGACCATTTTGAAAACCATCTCAGTGTATAATAGAAAAAGACTGGATAATGCTTTTGCTTCTTGAAGAGGAGAAGTCTGTGATGAGCTGTTAGCAGAACTTCTCAGACTGTCAGCTATAAGGCTTCCAGAAAATCCTACATATTGAGGGGTTTTAGCTCATGCATCCTTGTAAAGGAAGTATGTGGCATGACACAGGAGGCATGAAAATGACAATGTAGGAAAAATAAAAGAATCAGTGGGATTCCTGGTAGAACTTGGAGGATGGGCTGGACAAAAAGAACAGACTACTGTGGGTCTGTTACAGATACTCAGTCTCAACTGGGAATTGAGAAAAGGGTTCTCACTATATCATGAGAGTCTTTTTCCTAAGGTATGAAGCCTTCTACTGTGAACCAAGAACTCTTTTTTTTTCAATAAAGTAATGACATAATCAAATGAATATTACTTTTAGTGGCACTGAACTTCACATTTTGTTAGGTTGAACATAAATGTGGGTTTGCTTGACACAGCAATTGAATTTAGATGTGTGAGGAGTAACTGTTTTGCTCTGACTCTTAGGAGGTCTGAACTGCACTCAGTAAAGTTTTGAGAGAGTATTTTAGGCCCATTTTAAATGGCAGAATTCAAGGAAATAACTTCTATAAGATAAGAGTTGAGACTGGAAGATAGAGCTTTATGTAGTACATGAGAGCCCTCTGTTGCCATTAAAATTCTTGCAGGAGCTGCATAGTTGAATGCTCTGGTGCATTTTTTGTTTTGCAAATTCATGTTTTCAGAATGCTTCCGGTAATAAGGAACATATGTTTGAATTATTCAGATGTTCTTCTGCATAATGGTGACTATGTAAATGCTTAAAAGAACTGGGGATGGGAAGGAAGGAAAAAATATTTTCTGGTATTGGAAGAAGAATCAAAATAGTAAACCCAGGAGAATGGTTTTAACACTGTGACTAAATATACACAATTTGGTTTTGTTTGTGAACTTTTGAAAATATGATCAAAATGGTGATGTTCTTGATGCCTCTTCAGCATTGAAACTAAGTGACCTTTTTTTCAGGACTCTATGCTGGAGTGAAGTTTTTCCTTATTGATTTTATCTTCAAACGATGCCCCAGACTAAGAGCTAAGTATGATACTCCTTATATCATCTGGATAAATCTCCTGACAGATCCTCAGCTCAAAGAAAGATCTAATGCTACAGTGTCGAGACGGGTAAGGGTAATGAATCTTTTTGTCCCTGTGTTCTCAGCCTCTGAAAATCAGATCCCTTTCCTTTTCCTTTTCTCCAGTGACTAGAGCACATTAAAGAGAAGTTTAATTAAATCCTTACAATCAATGTTAGTTGATTATAATGTCCATTTTTTTTATTATTTTCAAGATTCACAGTTCTTCTATTGATTCCATTTATTGTGTGAAAGGAATCAGTTGTCAAAAATGCGTATGTATGTATAGATATACTGTGAATCATGAAGCTAAACATACAAATAAAACACCATCCATATTCATACCAATTTCTTTAACATACATTATGTGTAATTCTGTTGTCAAATACAGTCTTTTTGTATACACTTTCTCTGTTGTTCTCCAGACGTTCTTTTTCAGTGGAAATTCACATACTTAGGTAAATTGAAGTACAGTTAGTTAAAAAAATAGATAAAGGCTTAAGTATAATATGCAGCTTACTAATGGGATAATCATCAACAAAGGTAGTAAGGTAGTTTACATATTTAGACATTATGTCTCATGGTATTAGGTGACCTTTTAGCATAGTGGTGATAAATGACTTCACCATATTCATACTCTAACAGTACACTTCCTTTTTGTTCAGATGCCATAGTTAAATCACTACGTATTGTGTTTTGTGCATCTTGGTAAATTGTTTTGGGGCCTGACATGGTAACTGAGTCAGGGTTTCCCATATCCCTGAATTTGTCAATGTTTATTAGTTTAAAAATTAAAATAGTTGTAGTAAATCTTGTGTCTTTTTCCCATTTTAGCATTTGCTTAATGCCTTTTAGCACAATATCTAATTGCATTCATGGAGTTTCTGAGTACTGTCTGAAGTGCACAGTACTGAACAGTAATTCAGCCTGGGTATACAACTGGAGAGCAGAAGGGATAATAAGCACATGAACCCTCATTGTTAAGAAGGAAACAGGGGCTTGGGGAGTGGTGGAGCAGAGGGTGGTGAAATAACTGCAGCACAATTGACTATTTCAGAAGGAAGTGGACAAGGACAGTCTATTACAGAAAGTGAGTCTTCTGTTCCTGTTTTCCAAGGAATGAGATGAGTAAATAAGCATTTGGATGAAGCCATCCATGGCCTGTATTTCTCATGCTTGCAGAAAATGATCTTAAAAGCTTCTATGGTTCTCACACTTACAGGTTATCTTTCACATACTGTGATAGTTGTGACATCATCTTGCCGGGTCTCTCTAATCTGCCTTAGAGGTGGAAAGATTCTGAATTGCTGAACTTGAGTCCATAAACTTCGAGAGTAATTGTTGCTTTTGGCTTTTCTTCATGGCTTTAGTTTTGCAAGTAGAGAACAGGGTTTTTGTACTGCCAGGTCTGGCTTGGTGGCCCTGGCTTGTCTTCTTGGAAAGGACTGCATTACCTGCTTCCAAATGTCTTTAAAAACGTAATTTAACTTGATCTCAGTAATTTTAGAGAAACTTTCTTACCCCTTGAGAGATTTCTGCAAACTTCATTGTATGAAAAACAGATTTTTGTACTAAAAGGTAAAAACCAAAGAGGGTTTTTCATTTTTTTCCATAGGAAAGGCAGAGCCCAAAGGCATGTAGTGCCAGCATGTGTGCATTTGCTTCAGCTTCTTATCATTAAACAGCATACAAGACAGGGTAGGCTTAGACACAATGCAATATTAATTGCCTGTAGCACCACTCTGACCTTGTGTCCTTAGAGAACAGCCCTGACAATGGCATCTGATGGGTAAAGGTTCTATGTCAAAAGCTGATGACAGATCAAGTGAAAAGGCGTACCTCCAGGTTGTTGGTGATGCTTTTAGACAATCAGGACTCTTCCAGCATTTCAAATCAAATCACTTCTAGTTAGATTTAAGGCTTATCAGAATGCTTTTCTCTTAGTAATTGACCATTGGTTGTTTCAAGCCTGAGTGGTAAGAGGAAACATTTGCATGTGTTAGGCAGGACTAGAAGTAAGGGCAGAACTACTCATATTTTCAGCCACCAGAGGGGTAATGGTACTAAAGTTTAAACTTCATTTATTTTTTAAATCTCTTTATATAACAGGTAGATAGGAAGTAGTGTAGCAGAGAGCAGAAATAGTCCTCATTCTAGCACAAAAAGCATTAGACCTCTGGCTCTGCTCATTTTTATGTTTTGGGCCATGAGGCTTCACCTGGTTGTGTTCATGTCCAGCCAAATAGCTCGTCTAAGGCCTTCAGAAAATTCTTTTCATCCTTAGTTGCACACAGATTGTTGAATAAGCTTTTGCTTTCCATATTAACTATTTTTTTCCCCTGAGGTGTCGTTGTCTTTACAGGTACCCTAAAAAGGCAGATGGCAAATGCCCTCTGCTGTGCCTGTTTTGTAAGTCTGGTCTCTAGTTAGCAGTTGCAATTCACATGTTTTCATTTGCTTTGGATTTCTTTTCTTAGTGTGTAAATCCTGTGAAGTGTTGAGTGCTGCCAATTTAGTACAAAGTAACAAAAAAAGCAGCTGAAGGCTGGTTGGCTTCAGCAGCATTTGGCCTTTACAGAAGAAGAGCTTAGTCCTGAGCTTCCATGTTGTCAGTTTGCCACTTGTTTAACTGCATGTGCATGGTAGGGCTGAGAGCAGAGCTGCTAGTGCCAGCTTTTGGAATCATGTGGTGCCCCACCAAGATGAAATAAAAGTGCAGGCGAGCTTTCCAAAAGAAACTGCCTGCTGTCCTTCCAGAAGCAAGGCTTGTTGCCAGGGCAGTCTCCAGGAGACTGGTTAAGGAGCTCTGTTTAAAAGTAGATTTTACTCAATTACTTTCATTTCAGCAACTCCATACTACCTTTTTCCTTCCTAAGGATGCTGACAACCATTCAGATTTTGTTTTATGTGTCAACATTCTCAAAATTCAGTGCAACTTCAAAGCACAGGAAAGATCAGTGGTTCTAATGCAACCTGAATAAATTGAACTGATGTGCTCTAACCACTCATAACTCTTTTTTAATTGCATTCATTGTGTGTAGTCTCTTGGTTTGTGAGCGAGATCTTGCAGTGCCACTTGGTTCATGTTTTATTCTGTGTATTATACTGTTGAATAGATTTCACTTTTTTTCTTTTGTCACTGTCACATTTGTGTTGTTTGTTTCTTTTCCTGCTAGCTGTCAGGGCATGAAAAGGTATGGATCAGTGATGGAAAACTTCCTTTTATTTTCAGCATTTGTATTCATAATGAGCTTATGCAGTTCTGTGTGGCTTTTTTCCTCCCTCTTTTTTCTTTCTAAACTTCTTTTGTGCAGTAATACTTTGTTTATCTCTTGAAGACAAACCAAGTACTGATACTATATTGTCTGTTGGTGGTCCCACTAGTCAGAGTCATTGGAGCTGTTTGTAGTGACTTAGCTGTATCTAATGAGACATAGCCTTTACTGTAGAAAAATGGTATTTTAAAGATAAGTGCCTTCACCCCAGCAAAGTGTGTCCATCAAAGGGCAGCACTTTGGAAGGATATGTTCAGGTACCATATTAGAGGCTTGTGCTCTAGCAGAGGCATAGTGCGGTAGTCCAAAGTTAATTTATGGAACTAGTTAAGGAAAATCGTTGCATTATAGATTTTTTTTTTTTTTTTTTTTTTTTTTTTTTTAGAAAGAGTAGTTAGCTAAATTATTTTTGAGAGTGCAGCTTAAATGTTGGCGCTCAGATTTTGGAATAGTGTTTCTTTTTCTGCAGCTTCAAACAGCAGCCTCCAGGAGTTATGTGGGCTCGAGTGCCCCAACTGGAATAAGCAAAGATGAAGACACAAGTCGTTTTCATACCACCAAGAGAGGAAATTTCCATGAAATTTTTAACCTGTCAGAGAATGAACGTCCTTTGCCAGGTATGATGCCACAGGAAGGCTACGTTAGTAGAATATTTTCTAAAATGCCAAGGATAGTTTAAAGTTGAATTCCTTTTCTGTGCATTGTATAGTTGTAAGCTTTTGATTTAAAAGTTATGCTTTAAATTAGGATGAATTGTGATGGTCTCTTTCATTCCATATTGTTGCAGCTCTTTGAAAGAGTGCACAACCTGGTGTGCCTTTTATGATTATGCAAATCCAGTAGTCAGATTAAAGGCAATAATTGTGTGGGTGATTTTTATTTTGTTGTTTTGGTGTTTGTTTTTTTTTTTTTCCAAAATGAGTGTTAAAACAGATGATGTCTAGAACATCTGATTTAGGCTTTTCTTTCTAAGCACTTCCCATTTTAGGTATCTAAAGTTTAATATTCAGTTTTTTCTATTGGATAAGGAGACTGCTGGGGAGATAGTGCCCTCTTTCTTAGAGATAGTCTCTCTTTCTTGAAGTAAGATTCCTTGTTGCCTTTTCAGTGTGTGAAAATGGCTGGCGCTGCTGCTTGATTAACAGAGATCGGAAGATGCCAACAGACTACATCAGGAATGGAGTCCTCTATGTCACAGAAAAGTGAGCATTTCTTAGGAGGGAAATTCAAGACATTCAAGCATTTGAATGTAAAAAGGATCCTTGAATAGCGTTTTGAAACAAAAATGCCGTTTCAAGGTGCTTTGCAACCTCAAGGAGGCGTCATAGGAGAGGGAGAGCTGAACCTGGTGTGTGGTTACACTTAACAGTTGAGATTTGCCTTGGAAAGGCTTGCATAGGACTGCAAAGTAGCTCTCTATAGACAGGTGTTAGTAGCTGCAGTTCTTGATGTGGATAACATACTAACTGTATAGATACTACAAAAGAAACCTAAAACCTAAGTGTACTTCGAAAAATGTGATCAGCAGCTATTTGACACATATTCTCAGTTTGGGGTTTTTTTTAAAGCAAGCTGAATGTGTAGCTTCCTTGAAATGACAGCAGCAAAAAAGAAAACTGAAAATTAAGCCTTGGTTTCAAATTTTAATGGATGAGTGGTTGTGATTTTAAATACCCTTACTTACCTCCCAGCCTCCCAGGACTGAGTAACTATGGCCATTACTGTTTGGGTCGTGCACTGAAATTCCTTTGGAGTGTAATGAAAGGAAGTAAAGCTCATCTGTATGCAATGTCACCTAGTGATGGAGGCCACTCTCCAGTGTTTAGAAATCTGAGCTTTTGTCTGCAGCACAATAACATGAAACTAACACAGTGTTTTTCATTAATCCTCTTTTAGGATGGTGAAAGATGTATAAGCCTTTTGAGATTTGGTATTTCAACTGTTTAAGGATATATGTCCCTTGTGTGTCTTTAAAATGCTTGTCAAGTTTAACCATTCAGTGCAGTAGTATAAATACAAGAATTTTTGTGTGTGTATGCCTACTGTATGTTCTGGGCTTTCAGACACCAGCCAGTTGCTAGAATTTATAAATATTTATGCTAAATTAGAAGCCATAACTGAACTGAATGTCTTTCTTTTATTTTGAAAGTTATTTTAACCTGTGAGATTTCAAACTTTAGAAGAGACAAGAGGATATTTGAGAAATTTATTTTAAAGCACTATATCAAAATGAGCATTTTCTTTTCTTGTTTTCAGTTACTTGTGCTTTGAAAGCTCAAAATCCGGCTCATCAAAAAGAAATAAAGTTATAAAGCTGTCGGACATAACAGATATCCAGAAGGTATGTCTGGTTGGTGTTGTAAATAGGGGACAAAACTGTTTTTCTGTTCAGCTAGTCATGTTTTGCATTTATGCTTTTGTTATTCTGAAAAAGCATGCCACTGATAATTTGCATAAGTGAAATGTAATTCTTTCAGTACAAATATTTCCCAGAAATGCTTTTTTGGATAAGCAAACTTGCTATGAGTGTGAAGACAAACTAGTTCACTAAACCCTTATACTCCTGCCTTTTTTTTCAAATTAAAGTTACGTTGTTTTCTATCTCCAGTATTGGCCAGAACTATGTAGGCCTTAAGAAGATCTACTGGTAGCAGAAATTGTGTGTTACTAACTTCAGTTTGGGTGTGGATATTGATAGATGCACCATCTTAGATGCAGAGGGATGCAGGATTGTTGTCAGTGGAGAAAGGTAGATCATTAGAATAGCCAGACTGGAATGGGCTTGAGTTTCATCTAGTTGAGACCCTTCAGTAACAGAGGCAGTGGAAGGTTGGAAGCACAGAAAGGACAATGTTGTCCTTCCTCTGGTTGAGGTTTATCAGGCTGGGGTTAATGATGGCTTTACTGGTGCCTTGCATCACACTCTGTGGCCTTTAACATCACTTTTTGTTACCCTTTCTGAACTTGTCCTCATCTTGAACACAGACACCCCTGCTTTCTGCTGTGTCTTGTATCACAGATTAAATCATGTTGAGCAAAGGAACACCTCAGCCTGGTGTCTACTACTGCCTAAGTACCTCCAGACTTTCAAATTAATTCCTTCTATTTCTGTGACATGTCTGTAAAGCAGACAGCTTATGCTCAAATTGAACATTCATACTGGAATTAATAATTCATATTAATGGATTTCAAACATCTTGCTTCAAGTAATGCTGGTTTGTTGTTCAGTAGGCCTTTACTGCCATAAAGTTTCTTTTGCATCTGTGTAGTGTTTTTAATGAAGATGAGACAGGGATCATGCAGTCAAGCATAAAAATGTACTGTGCCTGGTTTTGTTTGGAGATGGGAAATCCAGGTCTGACTTGAATGTCTTTCTCCCTGTGAATACTCCCAAGTTCAGCCAACTGTATTCCTTCTAATCTTTATGGACTTCCTTTCTGAAAAACAAGCAAGCAATCCATGCATGGCACTAGGTGCTGTGGTTTAGTTGATGTTGTGGTGTTTAGTCAAAGGGGGGAGCTCTTTTTCAACCTTAATGATGCTACAGCTCGGTGATACCCTGTTTTCTATCTAATTTTGTAAAATAAGCTTTTTCATATCTGCTTGCTGTTCCTCTGAAGAGTGGCTGGAAGTCACCTGTAGGGGAAGCTGTGGGGGATGCACAGAGGCCCATCTCACATGAGCACAGAGCTGGGCTGTGCCCTGCCCACCCCATCCAGCTGCCTGAGGTCCCCCTCACTGCTCCTGCCTCAGCTCCCATGGGCTGGAGCAGGACTGATGCTCACTTTGGGACTGGGGCTGGTTCCAGCAGGTTGGGCATTGCTGCAGCTCATGGGAGGAAGTGTAGAGAAAGGTCCTGGCTGTCTGGGTAGGCTGTACCCAGCGAGTCCAGGAGAATGAGACTCCAGAGAGTGGCAGCTGGCTTCATCCTGGTTTTAGTAGAGGTCTCTTAGTTGTGGCTGGGAGGACATGCCAGTGATGAATTGTGTAACCTCTGCAGTATCTTTTGCAGTTGCTCAGTACAGAAAGTATCTTATGTCTTTGTGTGTGTGGTCTTTTTTCAGTATAAAGTGCTCTCTGTTCTCCCGGGATCAGGGATGGGTATTGCTGTATCAACACCATCTACACAGAAAGTAAGTAGCTGCCTGTATCTGGATTGCAGTGTTTGATTTCTTACCCTTCGTTTCCTCCTCTGGTTAGCACCAGCATAAAAGCTTTTTTTATCCCCTTATGCCAGTGACTGGCTTTTTCTCTTTTTTAAAAAAATTCACTTGTCTATTATTCAGTGTGTTTGTCTTCAGAATTTTATTAATGAATTAAATAATCAGCTTGTTCTACTGCATCAGGTGTGTTTTACTCTTAACACTTCAGAAAGATTTTGCCCAGCATCCTACATTATGAGCCTGCAGTCAGCTATGCTGTCTGACCCAAAAAGCTGTTGGCTAGAGAGTATCCATGGGGAGGAGGCTTTGAGGTTAGAGGGCCTGACCCTCAGATAAAGTTTTTAAGGAAGTGAAAAGTATTAGAAAATATGCCACAAAGTCAAGGATTTAATAGAGAAAAGGATTAATTTGTCTTTATTAATACATTTCTAGTACAATTAATCTGTTCCTAGTGAGTTAACAAAAATATACCTAGAGGAAGTTATTTTTCATTGTGGATTGACATGATGTTGTTTTTTCTGTCTTTTAGCCTTTGGTGTTTGGTGCCATGGTACACAGAGATGAAGCTTTTGAGACAATTTTCAGCCAATACGTGAAAATAACATCTGCATCATCCAGCAGTGAAAGCTAGTGTCTTATCTTGGAAGAGCTAAAGGAAACTTTCTTATTGTATGACTTGGTAGTGAAAAAAAATGAACATCCTCATCTATTTTGCAATAATTTTTCTTGTCTGGTGGTTTATATTCTATCTGTTACATAAACCAAGTGTATTTTATATATGCCTTCATGTTTGTTTTTAAGGTTTTTGTAAAAAAGAAAGACAAAAAAAAAAACCAAATGAAAATAGTGAAAGTGCTATCATCACTATTAGCCTTGCACATTAAGCACTTTTAATGTTTATTTACTGACATTAAAAGCTGGGAAGATGCTCGGAGACCTGACTATATAAGAGATTGATCCCTTTATCTCCACTGATGTCACTAGGCATACATTTGTCCCTTTATCTTAGTTGTTTTTCCCTGAGATGTGAGAATGATGACTGCAGCAGCCTGAAGTCTCCTTCTTCAGCTTGGAGTTTTAAATTGGGTCCTTTGTTAAAACCGATGGCAACACCTAGGAAGTATTAGCTTCTTAGTATTTCCATTTATACAGCTGCATTTAAAATAACTCCTCCTTGCTAATTTTTGCATTGCAGAAGAATGTTTTACTGGTTTGGTTAACTTCAGTTTTTTCCTGCATAGAGATGTTTAAATTACTTGTACAGTGAATTGGAGGAGAGAGTTTGTAACTATATCTTCCTTTACTCATTAACCAAAGTAAGAGGAAGGAAGGCAGGCAGATACTTTTTATAAAAGAGGGCACCAAAATGTTGTTCCTAAAATGTTAGGCATCTTGTAATTATATTTCTATAGGTACTTGTCCTAGAAGGGCTCAGCTGCTGTACATGTTGCATGTACAAGGCATTTGTATGTTAATGCATTAAAGACTTGAAGGCTTTTTGTGTTGAGGAGGTGGGAATAATTAAACTAAACTCAGATGTGACCTTTTTTAATTTGGCTCTTCTCTTGAGTTACCTTGTGATAAAAAAATACGCTATAATGTAGCAACTGAAAGCACTAGTTCCTCTCAAAGCATAATTTGAGGAGCGTTGGTGTTCTGTCTTCCCTCTTGCAGAATTAAATTTTAGTAACAATTAAACCCAACTGCCAGGTAAAACAGGAAGGCTGCACTCCTCTAAACTCTCTCAGGCCTGTCTAGCAGCAAAGCACATATTGACCTTTGTCTTTAATATTAGAAAGCTTTTATACTCTGTATAATAGGACCCATCTGAGAGGTTTAGAATTTTATTTGCATTTTCATGAAAGCACAACAGGAGTTATGCCAAGCCTTCCAGAGTGTCTTTTCCTTTGCTGTGTCTTTCGAGTTGGGTAGTATGGATGTCTCCAGACATTATATGAACAGCCGTAAAAAAAAAAGCAATGGAAATGCCAATTCTTATGTAAAAATGGGACTTAATTTCATGGAGTTTTTTTCTCTAGTTTTTTAAACAGGAATTTCCTTTCTTTGTGAAGAAAGGGGTAAAATGAAGGAAGGGAGAGGGGTAGCAAACACCAAAGGGTGTTTAACTCTTAGCACAGTTTTAAATTGAAGTGTGTCAATAAATGCAGGAGTAATGAAGAAGGTGGAGGTCAAGCTGTACAAACCTTATTTTAGTGTGTCCATGAAGAGGTAGGATATGAGAACCGAATACAAATTTTATATGAAGTACTGTTGAATACCATAATTTGTTTGAGTATTGTAAAGTGAAACACTGATGGGCTGTGCCCTGGGTGGAAACGTGAGCAAGAACGGGGTAGAAACCACTGTAATGGCTAAAATGCAATTTTCAAGTTCTCACTTCAGAGTAACACTTGAACATGTCTCTACATGACCTGAAAAATGGGTGCATTTCTAACACCACCGTTGGTATGCTGTAACTCAGGGCCTGGAAACTTCAAATATAAGTGAAGCTGGTGGGAAATCCATTTTGCCAACATTTAACGTGGATGTAGCATGACACTTTATGGTTTCATAATTTTACACATTCAGGTTATATGTTTAAGTAAAAAATCTCAATCTTAAATCTTTCTCATCAAAACTACTTTAAAATCAGTTAATATCTTTTTTGTAATTGCTACATATTATAATTTGGCTTTTCTTTCTAGAATCTTCCTTGAATGGCAAGTGTGGCTAAGAAATAGGCATTAAAATGGCTTAATGTTATATAAATCTTAATCAGATTCATTCATTTTGTCTTAAGAAAAAAAATCCCTTGGGTGTGTTTTAAGGTTATCCTTTTCTTTTTTTTTTTTTTTTTTTTTTTTTTTTAAGAAACAGAAAACTATATTTTTTACAGAGAGCATGCTCTTTTTCTTATTTTTGTATCATTTTTCAAGTGTAATTTATACCTTCACTCCGATCATAACAGCAGTTTCAGTAGGAAATCAGTTGACTTGCACTTATTACCTCCTCCCCTCCCACCCTTCAGTGGTTGACCCTCATGTACAGGGTTGTCCTAGATTCTGGTTCCTGGAGGAGCTATAGGATCTATACTGATGGTGCCAGGACAATTAACTGTACCTAGGCTTTGGTGAGGGAGAAAAGATATCATTATCCTTTTCCCAGACTGAAATGCCTCATGTGTACAATATACTCTTAAAATTTATTTTCTGAACGAAGAAATTAGAAATGTCTTATAAAGTCTCATGTGCTGACGTTTGAAATGAATCCACACTTTAACAGTGTGAATTTAAAAGTTAGCGATCCTTAAAGCAGCAACCCTAGTGCAAACTGCAATGCAACATTGGTTCTAATATAGAGAAAACAGACTGGATTTCTTTCTTCCTTCCTTTTTTTAATAGAGTTGTAATATAATGGACAGACATCTGTGTACATATTTTGCAAATTTCACTTTACATTGGGTTATCCGGTTTCCTGCTGCGCAGCTGCTCCCGTGGGATCCGTGACTTCAGAGGCTGAAGTTCACCTTGGTGTGTTTACTCAGCTCTTCTCCTGCTGCACCCTCCGGTCTGGAGGGCAGGAGGGGTGGGCAGCGAGTGAATGTATACTTGACTTGTGTAATTACACTGAAGCTCTCACCTTAAATTCCAATCCTCCTACTTAGTTTTGCAGTACAGCCTGGTGCACTTGAGAAACAGGCTGGGTCGGAACACTTAATGTAAAGTGCTTCTAAATAGCCGAGTGTGATGTTCTTGTCATTCTGTCTGTCTGATTGCTGTTTATATTTGCAATTCTGTTCATGTCTGTGGATGTCTGGACCATTCACGTGTAATTGGATTTAACTTCTTTAGAAGTTTGTTGGTTAGTTTGAGTCCCTTTTAAAGACAGTAAAAAAGGGAGATGAAAACTGACTAATTCTTTATCACTGACCATTTAAATTCAAAAGCAAAACAAGCTGAGATATGAAATCATGCCTTTCTGTGCACTGTAGCTTTTGTGAGGCAAGATTGAATGAAACAAGCTATTTATTAGTAGCAACATCACACAGGATGCCAGCAGCAAAACTCTACCCTCGTTCTGCAAACAAAGAGAAAAAGGAATTTTACCCGACTGTGAAGAGATGAAAGGATGTACCTGTTTTTTGGCTACTTAAACTTGTTTGAAAACATTGGTAGTTTTTATTGAACTCTGTACATTTTGGCAGATGTTTAATTTCTACTAATCATTGAAATATAATGGATGTTAAAATTTTTATGTCTGAAGTTTGAGTCTATATTTTGAAATTGTAAATAATTCATTATCAGTGTAACTTTTGTTTGACAGAAGACTTATACTGTATGAATAATTGAAATAATGAAATTATTTGCCCTGTACGTTTTTTAAGAAAATCTTGTTTGTTTAAAAAGTCTTGTATAAATTATAATTTTTATTTAAATAAACCTAAAAATGCTTTGTGCTAATGTTTTTTGCAAATTTCAATTATCTGTCTATCAAAAACTACACCCGATTTGTTGGAACGAAGTGAGTTACTGCTTTTTGCCAGATTCACAGCCACAGGTCCATCTCTGGTGGGAGATGAGTGGATGATACTGCTTTTCAAGCCCAGGGAACTTGAATTTTATTTGAAATAATTCCATTACTTTATTAGAGAGTGTATGTATGCTTTTGGTGAGCTCTTTTCTGTGAGTACATGAGTCACTTTGTGCTTACATGGTTAATTTAATGAAGGAAAAAGCAAGCAGTGGTTTCTAAGATGCCACTGCAGGATGACATGGATGACAGAAGACTGTTGGGAGGAGTACAAACTCCTGTCAGCCAGAGAACTCCGTGCTGCAGGTTGGCACTGGGGGTAGGGATAAACCCTTTTCCATCCCGAGGGTGTGCAGGAGGTGTGCTCAGCAGCAGCATTCCCTGATCTGGGACAGCTGTTGTGCAGCCTCTGTGCCAGCTCAGCTCTCTGCTCACACCATCCCACCCTGCAGTGCTGTGTACCCTGCTGCAGGGAATGGCCAGGTGCCCTCATCCCTGCTGTGTCCCAGGGAAGCTGTCCCGCTGTCCCACTGCCCTGTGCTCCCTTCCACAGCATTCTGTAATCCTGGGACTGAGCTGCCTGGTCATCTAATCCAGACCTGTTTGTCCCTGCAGTGCTCTTTTCTGTGCTTGGCTCGGCTGAAATAGATCAGTCTGGGACAGGTCCTCCACATGTGAATATGTGCTGCTCCCCTTAGCTCAATATTTAGTTTTCTTTTGGTGGCAGCAGTGCAGCTGGTGATTTAATGGTGTTTTACGCTGGTATTTTAAGTGTTCTGACAATACTTGTTCAGAGAATACTTCCCTCTTGTACTGCTTTAATGTGTTCTTTGTTAAATATTTGTACAAGATGAGGTGCACCTGCAGCAGTACTCACAGAGGTTGGATTCAATCCCACCTGCCTGAAGCCTTGTGGAAGGAAAATGTGGAGCCTGGAAGTCTGGTTTTGGCTATAGACTCCATGGTATGTGTGTGGGGGAATGGTCTTCCTGAAAACAGTTGTTGCTGTGTCAAGGTCACTTCTGCAGCCCATGAAAAATGTAGAATTGTATGGAATGAGCTGTTCACCTGCTCCCCTTGTAACTCCCAATTCCTACTGCAGAAAGGAGGTTTTCTTGCCACAGTCTACCTTGTCACCCACACACAGTGCCTTAGTGCACGTTAACAAGGCATGGCCTTGTGCAGTCCTGGATTAGTGGTAAAGAGCAGTTACAGCATTCAGCCTGATGAAGCTGAGGGGTTTTTTGCTGTTACTTTTAAGTAATTTTCAAGTTAAGTCTGAGTTCTACTGAATCCCTGGATTCACTGAATTGCTCTCCTTAGTTTTAGGTTAGGCTAAATGTTTTGCATGTTAATTATTGGCTCATCTTAGACTTTTGAACATTGTTATTTCAAAAGTAAATACTGAAGATGTGAGAAGTTAATTTTCTGTCTTAGAGAGGTTGAGATATTGCAAAGGGATCAGTCCCTTGCAGCAAAAGTGTCCTCACTGGGCTCTGGATGCTCCAGAAGTTAGGTGGCTGTAGTGCACTCTGTGAAGGAGGTAGTTATGGACGTGTCTTTTAATACTACATGTAGCCTGAACTGATGCTGTGTTTGGTCAGGTTGTCTTTGACTGGAAGCAGAGAGATAGGGGGTAGATAAACACCTTTTTCTCTTTAAATAGTTGTACCTTGAAATCTGCACAGCCTAATTGAGATGTGGATTAGGCGAAATTTCTGCTTTTGTATTCTCTACTGATGTTCCTTCCATCTTTGCCAATTTCTGTGACATATAGTTGCATGTGGGTAGTGATCTCCTTAAGCTTTCCTTTTTCACTATGCTTCCCTATTAAATACCAAATATTGATAAAAGTTGCTCTTTTTTCATTCCTAAATTTCCCAAATTTCTTATTTGTTGTCTCTGACAGTTTTGAATTGAGAACTTTTCCACTGGTAGTCCTCTGACCTTTGTTTTTTTCCTTCAGTGTTGTTCCAGTTTTCTTCCTCTCACAAAAATAACACTGTGATTTCAGTCCTGATTATTTAGAGATACTGACAGACCTGATGAACATGTCACAAGTTCACTAAAGCTGCCTACACCTCTTACATCTTCGCTTTTGTAGAAATTGGAGCTAAATTGCTATGTCTGCTGGTTTGGATTGCTCAGTGGCTTCCATTTTCTCAAGCTAATTTGTCATGTCTTTGCTCCTGATCATCTACATGACTGGGAACTAAGATGCTTCTTGAACCTGTTGAGGGAGCTCTAAAGTGAACAATCTCTTCTCAGCAAAGCCACTTTTACTGGTGTGAGCCTTTGTTGAGTAAAATATGTATCAGCAGAGGAACAAAAGTAGATGTAGATGATTTTGCCTGCTGCAAAATGGTGTTTGGGAAGGAATGTTTGAGCCTAAGCTATTTGCTGAAGCATCTCCATGCCAGTCTCTTGAGCACAGAGTGTGAGGTTTTAACCCATCATGGCTAAGTCAAAAAAATCTTCTCCCTAGGTTGTTTGTCAGATAAGTATTTGGAAAGGACTCCTAGTATAAAGTCTGTAAACAAAACAGCTGTATTCAGTATTGGTTTTACTTCATGAAAAATGTCACCCCTGACCAGAAATGTCGTTGGCCAGTCACAAATATTAACCAGCCACACAACAGGAATAAGAGTCATGAGTTGATTCTAAACCTAATAATCCTTTAAAATACCATGCGAGTTATATAGCTGTAGAAATGCCATCTGTACAAGTATTTGGGGTCAAAAGAAGCTCTTCGCAAAACAAAACAAAACGAACAAACAAACAAAAAAACACAAGAAAAATAAAAGAAGATTAAATCTTATCTAAATGTTATTTGGGGAAAAAAACCTGCTGGTTGGGTCCTGGTGTGTAAGCTAACAGCAGCCTCCATTAGACATTTCTTGTGAAGTGTGTATACATTTACATACACCTTTCTTTACTCTTGTAATGCAAGGCTTTCCTGTGTTTCAGATTATTGTGTTGCAATACCCTGTATTTTGGATGCTTGCCGGAAGTGTGTTATTGGTGTTTGGTGGACATGCTCTAGGAAGTTTCCAAAGCTGCACAGGATGTCATGGTTACTCCCGGCACTCTCCTGGCAGGGGAGATGCCTTAGAAAGCTCTCTTCCTGCTCCTGGAGGGAGCTTCACATTGCTCTCAGGGTGTGTTGACCCCTATTACCAAAGTAAGCAACCCTGACTGCACAGCCCATGGAGTGCTGGCAGCTGTGTCTCTGCTCAAACCCTTCTGTGCAAGATGAGTGGCTCTGGGCACTTTCCAAGGAAAGCAAAGCACTGCTAAGCCCTAAACTTTACCTATGTGATGCAAGACTGAAATGGTGAAGGGAAGACAGATGGGATATGAGGGAGAGGCAGCTTTGAGTCCAAAACTGGACTTGTGATGACTGTGGGTGCTCCTCACACCATCTGTGGCTGAGCAGGGTTCAGGAGAGCTTTTGGAAACAGGGGAGATGCTATCTTCAAAGCTGTATAAATATATTGAGACTCTTCATTTAAATATGCCAAAAAATGTATAAAGAATGTCTATATGAAGAATGTAGATTTATTGTATTGCTCTAATACACCCATTTTTAAATATGGCCACTATGGTCATCATGCAAGGTCACTGTGTGGCAAATATCAGTTGTATTCGGTGACTTCTCGGGAAAATAAACACAAAATAAAATCATCTAAACCTCAGCAAACACCTTGAACTTGCTGCTCCACTAACTCCTGCTTAAGATTTATTTCTACTCTTTGAGTAATTTTACTGTTTTATATTTCTGACATTGTGGACAGCTTAATGAAGACCTACTGTGCATCTCCTGACTTGGACATGACAGGAGCCTGTCAACACCTGCTTTTACAGGTGTGCCAGGCTCCGTGTCCAACTGAGTAAACACCTTGAAAAACCTGAGCTCTCAACTCTGCTCAAGCAAACATTTTAAGGTGACTGTAGTTTCATGCCAAACTAAGAGCTCCCTGGCTCCTGTTTCCTATCTTATGCCAATGCTGGGGCTCACCAAACCTTCATGAAATGGCAGGAGCCCAGCACAGGTTGTGAGAGCAGTGAGGAGAGCAATGCATTATCCACCTTTCCAGAAAGCACAGGAAGCTGTTACAGGCTGGCTTGGCTGCTCCTGGATTTGCAGCCCAGGTTATGGTGGCCATAAGGGACCTGACATACAATTACTTCTGTGTTCCTCTTCTCAGGTTTGCAATGTCCATCAGATTTCAGAGGTAACTTGTGAATATAACTTGGATAAACATTAAAGGCTGATCCTGAGAATATAGTATTAAAGAATGATGCAAAGAAACTGAGCTAAAATCTCTGTGTGTGCATGTTAACTCTGCACAAAACCTGATTGTGTAAATATTTAAAGAGTTGGAATGCTGTTGTTAGAGGTATGTTTAATCTGCTAAATCCACTTCCTTCAAGCACCAACTTTTGCCCAACTCCTTCCCTCAAAACTTCAACCAGAGCTGGTAAAAAAAAAAAAAAAAAAAAAAAAAAAAAAAAAAAAAAAAAAAAAAAAAAAAAAAAAAAAAAAAAAAAAAAAAAAAGGTGAGGGGGTGGCTGTTGCTCATCAATCAAATTTTTGGGGCATTGAATTAAGACCAGGGATGGTTAGAGAGGAGGCAGGAAACACAGCCAGGAGAGGTTGTGGGCTTTTTGTCTGAGCATGTTGTCTCAGGGGCTGTGCTAGGTTAGACTCAACCCTCTTGGGAGCAGGAGCTAAATGGGGATGGCTGTTTCACAGCCTCCATGCAGAAGAAGCAGAAGGCATGTTATCAGATGTGTGGCGTGTTTTCATCCTAAAAAACCATGAATAAGGATCTTGGATGATGTAAAGCTTAAATTTTAAAAGGTTTTGATTTAATTTGCACTTTTAACCCATGTTATTCTTCAGTTTTACCTTGTTTCTGTGCGTGTGTCTGTGGACATGTAGCTGTGTGCACTGACAAAATGGGCCAAAAACTTAACCTCTCTGTGCTCAGCAAGTAGGTTCATATGAAGGTTAGTGAAGCTTAGCCCTCTTTTTTCCAGGCCCTTAGCCTCACCCAGCCATTGTGCTCCTGCAGCTTTTCCACTTCAGCTCCCAAAGCTGCCTCCAAGACACATCATGCTCCCACAAGGGCCAAGGGCCACTGTGTGGTTTGGCAGGTGGTGACACTGCTGAGGTGATAGAAAATGCAGGTAGATACAGGATTGGATTGTTAAGCCATGTAAAAAAAGTGCTGGTGTCCTGTATTTTTGCAAAAAAATGTCATCTATAAGTTGTAAGATATGCTGTGGGTTGTAGCAGCAGCAGTGGCTGCTGGGAGAAAGCTCAGGCTTCCCAGATCCCTGTCAACAAATGCCTGAATATAAACTTTTTGCTGGTATACACAGTTTTTAACACTTGCTATTTTTAAAACCAAGATAGGACTAACTCACATTGGATGGGGGGTGTCTTGCTCCTGTTACACCCCATATCCTCATCCTGCAAAGAGCACAATCTTGCCCTTAAACACCCCCAGATCTGTGTCCTTGCATTGGTGCCAGAGATCCCAGCATTTGTTGTATTTATCTCTGTCTTTATGATTTTGTTCCCTTGCTTTTTGAGAGCATGAGCTGCCCAAGCTGCGGAGCCCACCAGCACCAGACCAGGGTGGGGAATGTTGGGCTGGCTTGTCTCTCAGTGCTGCTGAGGCTGAGGGATTCCTGTGACAGCTCTGGGAACTTGATCTGTAAGCCCCACATGGAAGCACATCCTACTAAGTCCTTTGTAAGCTATTTATGTTATTCTATGGCTAAGATACTTTATAACACTGTCTTTTAATCCTCCTTGCTGCTAACATTTTTGGTGGGGAATATATTATCAAAATGCAGATGCCAAGTTTCAGTTACTTCTAAGTTTTTGTTCTTGTTTTTAGGAATTACAGTGTTGGGTTTCTTTGTTACTGTCAAGAAACTCCTAGTGAGAGGCATTTCCCCCTGCTTTGAGGAGTGTTATTTTGGTGATGGCATCGGGTTTCTCAGGGATGGATGAATTGATGCACAAAGACCTGAGAGGAGAAGACTCTCACTGTGATAGGGAGGCAAGTGATCTTGCTCAGACTTCTGATTTCTGGCAAAGCTGTGTGTCCAAGAGGTATTAAATCCCAAATATCGGTGCTCTAAAGTGCCTTTGGTGGGTACTAAGCCCTGCAGTTGTCCAAACAGACAGAACTGCTGAAACCTTTTGGCCTGAAGGACCCTCACAGTGACCATGAGCTTGATGGCCCCTCCAAGCCCAGTCTGTGCTGGTCTGCTGGCCTCAGCAGCTGGTTGGAAGTACCTGCCCAGAGCTCGTGGCTCCCACACAGCCTGCAGGGGGAGGTGGAACAAAGCAGCTGCTGTACCCCTGGACAGCAAGCTATCGGAGCAAGGCACTGTCCCACTGCAGCTCTCAAATCATTGCTTTGTTCTCTTGGCCAGGAGGGTCCTCACTGCCCGTGCTCGAGCCTGTCCCAGCTGGGAAAAGTGACAGAAATGCCTGAGCTTTGAGCCTCTGCCTGGGGACATGTTGGGCTGGTGCCTTCCCCAAGGCATTGATGGTGGGGAAGAGGAGGAAATGACTCCTGCTATTGTCTCCTGCATTTACAGCCAGAACGGTTTCAGGAAAAGCCTGAGCTTTTCTCTTAGCAAAACAGAATTCTTTTTAGGCTGTTAGCCTCATTCCCACCCATCGTTCCACAATTTATGGTGTCCATTATGTTTTAATCAGCCAGCTCTGTGTGAGAAGGACTGTACTGCTTGCACTGTGCCTTGTGCCAAGATCATGAGAGCAGCCATGGTGAAGAGAGAGGGACACCATTATGAGAAGGGTCTCACCTGTCCTGTGTCATTTATCCTCTTCTATTAGGTTGACTTTCTGTCTGGTTTTATACTGGTTTGTATAGTTCCTGAAGTGAAGGAACTACCTAGCCTCTCCTTTTGGAGCCTAAGCCTGCAGATCAGAAATATGGCTGTCACAGCCAGGGGGACTGTGCTATGCCAAGCCAGTCTAGGCTCAGGGGACCCTTGGACTTCATTTTTTCTTGTTGTTGATGTGGCTGAGGTAATTTAAATGCCCTTTCCCTTTGTTACTTTTTTTTTTTTTTCTGAAATACAGCTGCTGAGTGAGGTTTCTAACCAATTTAAAGGGAAGTCCCTGTGGGAAATGAAGTGCATTTATCAGATGTTGGGTTTGATGCTCTCTTGAGGAAAAGCAACATTGTAGTCTGTCTAATTTAATATATTTTTAATAAGCAGAGGCACTATTGTCTGCTCTGGTCTAACATGGAGGACCCTGCTGAGCTGTTGGGGTGACATGCTCTGGGCACAGAATGGGGAAGAGCTGCTCCTCCCCGTGGGGTTCTAGGATTGAACTGTGCTGGAGGTCTTCATCACTCACAGTATTGCTCACCTGGGCACCTCTGAGACTTCTGGGGTGTGTTTTTTAACAACGTGTTTTCCTGTGAGCTATCTCCTGGTGTGCCCTGCTGCATTCAGCTCATAGTTGAAGACAACCTGCATCCTCCCTGAGCCCTGGGCTGGTTCCATCTGCTAGTATTTAAAAGTGAAGGGAAGGAACTTGGAGTAAGTGTGCTGCTTTAGATCTCATTGGCAGTTTCTACTTGCTCATCAGCAGTGAGGTGAAAATAGCATCTGGCTACAGATCAGTGTGCAGGTCTTGGAAAAAGTCCCTGTGCCTAGTGATTGCAGTGGCATGGAGATGCAAGTTTTTGGCATGTGCCTCAGCCCTTTATAAGAAGAAAACTCTGCACATTCCAAGAGGAGAAGCAATGTTGTTAATCCAAGTGCTCTGTAATACTGGAATGCTTTTGTAGCAAGGTGGAGGCTAAAGGCTGAAGCAAACTGCTATCCTAACACAGCAGTCTGGCAGGTGTAGGCGAGGGAGGGATGGAGAGGCCTAAGGTCCAGCAGGATTTGTGTCGGTTCCTTAGGCTCCAACAAAGAAAACAGCTGGAAAATAGCTTGGGCAAGGTCTTTGCCCTCAAGAGTGCAATATCTGTTGACTCGAAGAGGTAATTTGATCAGCCCAGGGGCTGGCCAGTGTGGCTGTAGCTACCTACTGCTTCCCCAGCCACCCTCCACCCACAGCTCCATCCTGGGCTCTGAACCACACCGGGATTGCCTGGTGCTTTGGCTGTCAGGACATGGCTCCTGAGCTGTGTGGCACTGTGGCATTCCGAGGGGCAGCCCCTACTGAGCAGAAAACACCGCATTTTACAGGGCTGGAAAGAGCTGAGCACTGCAAACCCGTCCCCTAAGGCTGCTAAGTGAGGCCTGCATGTAGGCAGGTGTATTGCCTGTATCTGCTGTCTATATTGCCTATGTACAGATGTCAGGCGTTTTGGGGAGGAGAAGCAAAAGAAGGTAAGTAAGGGTAAATATCTGACCAAGCAGAAACTGGCCTCTGGCTTTCCTCCTGCCTCCCAGTCCTGCTGCCATGCACTGGTGAAGGGTTCCTGGAACATCCCAGCACTCCATCCTCAGCTGCAGGTGGGTTGATTTCCACAGAAGACGTTTTTATTGAGAGAGTTTTTCAGACATATATGCAGATCTGTTCAATATTTTTAAAAAATTACAGTAACAATTTTGTTATATCTCTGATTCAATTTGCTTTTCTCCTGAGACACATCAAGCCTTCCAGAAAACAGTCAAAGATAGGAAAGAGCCAACAGACAATGTCTTTATTGGTCTAAACGTTTTTAGCCAGGCAGTAGCAAACATTAAAAAAAAAAGTATATGTCATCTCTAATATAATTAGCTGTGGCTGTCAGTATCTAAGGAAGAACTAAAATAACCATGTTAGACTGTGCTGTATACTGTGACTAGTAATTCTAAGAGTCTTTGAATGTTTAGCAATGGAAGGAGGAGGTAAAAGAAGGAAAGGTTATTATAAAAAAAATCCCTGAAAGCTGAGGCACAGCAAGACACTGGTCTTCTTGTAGACCTCAGTTATTTGCTTTCCCAGGTACAACACTGCCTTTTTGCAACTGGAATGCATTTTTTACCCCAACACATACTTAAATCCTCCCTGCTGGACTAATTCCTACTTGCTTCCCTATTCATGCCTCCTAAACTTTGCATCAATAAATAAGAAGTGCAGATTTGGGGATATTCAGTGCTATTATGAGAATAGTGTAAGTGCATATTTTCTTCCTGGTTGTTTCAGGTCTGTTATCTGGTTCAAAGTCAGAAAAAATATCCAGATTTCATTGAAAAGATGTAAAAAACCCACATTCCCTTTTAAGACATCAAATTCTCTTGATAGTAGTCCCCCTGAGTGCTGCTTTGTTGCTATAGTGATTACTAGTCCATTTAAGCCACTTTAAAATGGTAATGATGAGCAAGAAAACCAAATTCATAACAATGTCATTAGCATAGCTATTTTCGTGTGTTCCATGAGATCAGGAAATTACCAAAGTCTGGGGAATAGTAGCCCGATTTATTTCCAATTTTTATGGGCTGCTAATGATTTAATGGCAAACAGATCTGATGCAAGCTGCTATCAAAGACATCAGCTCGGAGCTCTGAGATGATAAAGCTGCGCGCCCTTTGTGATACGGCAGAATAAGCCAGCCTGAACTAATTAAAATACCTTCAGGGGCATCCTCCGCCTGTGCTGTGACACCAGGCCTGTTCTCCGTGAGGAATCGGGCCCCGCTGAGGGAAGGGAAAGGGAAACCCGGTGTTAACTCGGATGCCGAAGTTGTTGTGTCCCCGAGTCCTCGGAGGCAGCCAGCCGCAGGCGGGATTCCCGGGGCCAGCGCCCGGGGCGCCTCGGCGGGAGAACCGCGGCGGGCTGCCGCGCTGCTGCCCGTGATTTATCCCTGCCGAGGGCTGCGGGACAGCTCGGCTGTGGGCTGTGCTCTGCGGGGGAACAGGAGGAGAAATGCCCAACACTCCCGCAGGAGGCCTCTGTGCCTGCCGGGACACAGGCTGTCCCTAGAGGAGCTGGAACGGGGGGAAGGCATCGCACGGCGGCCTGTGGGGCGCCCGGTGAGCTGTGGAGTGTGTGGGGAGCTGTGGAGTGTGTGGTGAGCCGTGGAGACCCTGGTGAGCTGTGGAGTGTCTGGGGAGCTGTGGAGTGTTTGGGGAGCTGTGGAATGTCTGGTGAGCTGTGGAGTCTGTGGTGAGCCGTGGAGACCCTGGTGAGCTGTGGAGTGTGTGGGGAGCTGTGGAATGTCTGGTGAGCTGTGGAGTGTGTGGGGAGCTGTGGAGGCCCTGGTGAGCTGTGGAGTGTCTGGTGAGCTATGGAGCTTCTGGTGAGCTGTGGGGTCCCTGGTGAGCTGTGGAGCTTCTGGTGAGCTGTGGAGTGTCTGGTAAGCCGTGGAGCCCGTGGTGAACTGTGGAGTGTGTGGTGAGCTGTGGAGTGTCTGGTGAGCTGTGGAGTCTGTGGTGAACTGTGGAATTTCTGGTGAGCTGTGGAGTGTCTGGTGAGCTGTGGAGTCCCTGGTGAGCTGTGCAGTCCCTGGTGAGCTGTGGAGACCCTGGTGAGCTGTGGAGCCCCTGGTGAGCTGCACTGGCTGTGGAGGGGACATGGAAGGCGGCCACTGTGCTGTGCTGGGGCAGAAGCAGGAGAAGGACTTTCGAGCAGCACTGATGAGCCAGTCCAGGCACACCTACACTTCCTTTAGTCTTTTGGAGGCTGTTTCAATTTATGATTCACCGAAGGGTGTTTAACCCTTCAGTGAATAACGTAAACGTGTTTCTTATCTGTAATTACATTGTGCAGAGTGGATTTGGTGTTTGGTGCCAGCAGAGTTGTGATGTCCTCCAGCTCTTGGAAGGATGCTCCTGCCCAGCTGACAGGCCTTGTGTGAAGACAAAGGACACTGGATGCCACACCAGGGAGGCACAGTGACACAGGCAGGTGACAGACATCACCCCTTGGCCAGAAGTGAAGTCTGATCCAGGGATGTGGGAACCCTGCAGTGCCAGCCCCTGCAAACTGGGTCAGTTAAATATTTGTCCTTGCCAAGGTTATACATCAAGGATATGACTCCAAAATCTCTTGTTTAATCAAATATGCTCTAAAAGATATTTTAGTGACTGAAAATCTTAAAAATGTTGACCAGCTGGCAGGAGGAAGGGAAGAGTTAAGATAAAATAATAAAATAGATGAAGTGGCAGACTCTGTGCTGCTGGTGTCGCTGATGCTGCTTTGGTTTAAAACTTGTATGAGGAAAGAGGAGTCTGAAGTCCCAGATATGACAGACAGGAGTTATCAAAGTAAAGTTACTGTGACTATTTTTATAAGGCTCCCAGAAAATTAAAAGCCTCTCCTCTCTGTGTTAAGGAAAAAAAAGTTTGAACTGAAATACAAAAATATCACCTGCTGTTCAAGGCCAAATTCTTTTTCACTTCTGAAAATGTGGAAAGTGTTATATCCTGATTCACCCAACAAGTGACTAATTTCAGAGGCAAGAGGCTGGTGCTTACAGCAGCCTTTCCGTGGCAGGAGACACATCAGGCACAACTGGAAATACTCTTGTGTCAGCACCTGGCTTTAGAGTCTGTCTGACACTGGTTCCAGCTACAGTGAGTTGTAAAAAAAAAAAATAGTTTAGAAAAAGCGAGGTATTGATTTTATGATATTTTTGCCTGACCTTCTTCCCTTTACCTTGAGGTAAATGTGTTACTTGTTGATGCACATACAGTGCTGACAGCCTGTGTCAGCATGTGATGTGTAGTGAGAAGTCCCTCTCCAGTAAACAGGCTCGGAAAAGCTGAGAGTTGGGCAGTATGCTCCTGAAAATCTCTCTGGTGTCATCATGGCCCTGTTGTGCTTTGCTAATGCAACACTTGCTACTTGGTCCACTGGCCGTAGGAGAGATGTATGAAGTAAATCCAAAATTGAGACTGCCACCTTTTCCTTGTTTTATACATATACACACATATATAGTATATGTATTATTTATATATAACACCTGGTTTGAAGAAGGTAAGCCAAGGTACAAAAATGCTGAACCTAATATGTCCTTATAATTTAATACCAGTATCTGCCTGATGATACTGGTATTAAATACCAGGCTGCTGCTGATCCTGATGAACCAGAGACATCAGTGTTTTTCCTTCCACTTGTCAGTGTCATGGAGATGCCCACTGCTGTGGCTCAGGCACCACAGAGGGTCTGGGGCTGCATTTGGAAATTGCCATAACCCACACTGGTAGGCTCAGGTAGAGGGGGTATATTTAGATAAGAAGTTTACTTTGTGGACAACAAGAGCTACTAAAATTATTGAACCAGTTCTGCTCCAAAATTGTTTCTGCTTTCGCTGGCAAAGATGAACTCACTGAGTAATCCCTCTTAGAAAAGTGGAAGAAATGGAGAAGAGTGGAAGAAATGGTTTTGCTCCATGAAAAAAACCTGTCATGCAAGAACTTTATTTTAATTCAAAGCCTGTACAATGTGACAGTTTCCTTTATCTCCTCCATTCATATGTGCCTTCTGTGGGAATAGCAATGCAAGAAAAACAACATCAACATTTTAAAGAAAACCATAATATTTTTGGCCTGCCAAAATTTCATCAAACAATTCATCACAGAAGGGACTGAGAGAAGGCAGACTCAGCTTGTCATTTTGGATGCAGGCAAATGGAAAGGTAAATGAAAGGCAAAAAATGAAGGTGTTGGGTCACTATCTCTAATAACACATCTAATTCTGTTGTTATTCCATCTCCAGGTTGATCTGGGGAATTTGTTGAACTCTGAATTTCTGTGCACATATAGGGTTCATGCTTCAGTGCACAGTGCTGATTGCTCATCAGAGGCCTGTGAGCAAAGGCAGCTACTGCAGAAATTCAGTCCTCCTTCTGTAATGAGCTTGTCCAAAAGAAAGAAGAAATAGGATTAAAGTCAGTTATAAACTTTGTGTGTTTTATTTTCCATTATGACCTTTCTTTGCAAACATCTTTTTTTCCCCCACATGACTTCTGTATAAATGAATAGATATATATGCTTTTCTTCATTTAAATGTAACCACCAGATGAATTATCTTTTGTCAGAGTCCTAGAGCAATGAGGAGAACAAACAAAAACCCACTGAGTGGTTATTTATTGCCTGTGATGTTTCAGTGAGGAAAGACTTCCTGTTACCAAATTAACCAGCTTCTCTCTCCTCTTATTTGACTAACAGATGAAGACTGAAAGGATTTGCTATTGCATCTTCTCCTTAGTAATGCAACAGTGTGGAATGAACTTCATGGCAAGCCAGAATGCAACAGGAAGGAGCTCTGTGCTTGCACAGGGTCTCTGGCTGCAGCACTATTATAAATGTCACTCTGGCTCTCTTTCTAGGAGGGAGATTCAGCACAGCAAAAATGGAGTTGTAAATAAGTGGGCCACTTAGAAACCATTCACACAAATAGAATGAGCCTTAGAGCGTGTTTTAGAGCAGCAACAAGGATGAGAATTTCACAGAAACTGTTTCCTGTTCATCTGCTGTCCTGTTGGAGGCTATTAATTGCTTCTTATCGGAATGTGTATTGAGGACAGCTGAATACCACTGAGCTCTGCAAGGATGGCTTTCATTTCACTTGTGAGCCAGGCTTAGAGCAAGTGAGGGTCCTTCTTGGAAAGTTCACAGTAAGTATTTGTTGCAGAATTTCTTAGAGAGCAAGGACATGATTTATATTTGGATTTAGGGTTGAGCTCCACAGTCTGAGCCCCTAATTTAGGCCTGTGAGGCCTATGGCACAGTTAGAAATTATGTTAAGGTGTGCACATGGGATAGTGGGTTTTTAGGTGTTGATAGGTCTAGATTTTGTGGCACGAACATTTTAGCCACCTGAAGAATAAGATAAATGATGTTTGCATTCTTTTTATGACCTGTAATTGTAAACTATACAGGATTATATATAACCTGCCATTTAAGATAGAATAAAGGGAGAATGTCATATTAACCATAATGATATGATCTATGTTGCTCTGATTCCAGGCTTCCCAAGTTTTAGGGGTTCCCTGATTACAAATATTCCTTTAAAAGAAACTTAAACTCTGCAGGTTTTAGTGTAATTTCTTTAAAATCCTGCTCCTATGGTCTCTGCTGAGCTTAACTGCATTTCCCACGAGGTGTTCAGCTGCATGACTGCACAGCAGCTCCAAGTCTGCACAGCAAGTGTTGAGGAATTGTCTCACATCCCCTGGCTGTTCAACCAGTGGTGGCAATACATTTTGTTTCCACCATCTCAGAAGCACTTCTATTTCTCTCTTCCATGAGTTCTTAGTTGCAAGCTGGTAGTAAAAACATACAGCTCTATAAAATACATCTTGTTAAGGTAACTTTTTCTATCTTGTGCATCACTTAAGTGCTTGTCTAAGTTGTGTCTATCTCCAAGGGTTGCATCAGCAAAGGCTGTGTTCCCAAAGCCTGGCTCCTCTTCAGAACTGCTTTTCTCTTTACACTGTCAAGTCAAGTAGGTTTGAATTTTGGTTGTTTTTCTTTTTGAATTGCTCACAGAAGCCATTGAAAAGTCGATGTTTGCCAGTTTTTACCACAGGTATAGCTGGCTTTTAATTAAGCCTCTAAGCTACTGCAGATTGTTTATTTTCTACTGCCAAGTACATATTAGGTTTTATCTCCCAGGGGGGAAATCAGTTCTTCAGCATTTGTTTGGCCTGATACAAGTTGGAATATTCATGCGAGCACGCATAAAAATCTGAACAAATTGTTCAAAAATCACCATCTAATTTGAAAACATCTAGATGTTTTTGTTTCAAGCTGCAATCTACAGCACATACCTGTTCCTGAGGCTGCAGTCCTTGGGGCTATGAGCTTAGATTCCCTTTGTGCCCATTTTCCCCCTGCAGCATTAATCTTCAGGCTTAACTAACTCATAGACAAAAATCCTGGGGAAGAAATGCCAATTAAACAGCAACCTACTTTGCTTTCTCTCAACCCAGCTTCTTATGGATTCTTGTCAGCCTCCTGGGAGCACATTAAGGTCTGGGAGTCTAAGGATCTTCTCTTTGGTGTAACTACATCTATCATTTACCCACAGTAATGCTGCATCAAAGCCTTCTTTTGATAGAAAGCTCCAGCTGTAGCCTTGCAAACTTTTTTGGTAATGGCACCAAATCCCCATCTTGAAAAATGAGACTCAAACAACCCAGCACATTTCTATGTGGTGAATTTACCTGTGCTGCTACCTTCAGAACTGTGTTGGCTCCCGGATTGCTCTCACATTGGACAGGCCCCAACTGATATCTTAGGTTTAGTGGGATTTCTGCCAAATCAGGCACTGTGAAATGACTAAAGAGATTTCTCAGTGCAATCATACAGGAAGCAAGCAAATATTCTTTATGGCTGAACTCAAAGCAAGTTTTCTTTCCCTTTCCTCCATTTGTCTTAGTGCCCAGGTCTGCCAAGGCTCTGGAGCATCCATCACATATTTATGCTCATTTCAGGATCCAGAAACAAAATTAAAAATGCAGAGAGGCATTAACATGATTCACAGAGTTTCTAAAAGCACAAGGAAAGCATAAACCAAAGCAAATTTAAAATCAGGGTGACATGAGGAGCTCCTGAAGAAACTGAGTCTGATGCAGGACAGGAAGGACGTTGATGGGATGGCCTTGCAGCCTTTAAATATTTTTTATGTCAGCAGATTTAGAAGGTTAAGAGTTCTTCAGAGGTGGTAAAGCATAAAAACAGGTAGGTTACACACTGTGACAAACCTCAGAGTAAAAATAACCTCAGAGTAAGGCATGGTGAAATAGGGGACTGAGACACTGAAAATCCAGGCACATAGTTAGATGGAATGTTGAAGAAACAGCAGATGAAATGATCTTGTAAAATTATCATTGACCAGAAGGGCAAAGTAGTCTCTTTTTCCAATTTTAAGACACTCATTGGAGAAAACAAACCCATTCCTTTGACACTCAAAAAAAAAAACAAAAAAAAAAACCAAAAAAAACCAAACAAAAAAAAAACAAACCAACAAAAAACCCCCAACCAAACAACAAAAAAAGACCCAAAAAAACCAAACCCCATGAATAGGGATTAGGGGGAAATTAAGTTACTGCCAATTAAAATAGATTTGGATAGACAAAAACTGAAACACCTGTGTACAACACACACACACACACACACATTCTCAGTCTCAACTTCACTACTTTCTCATGTCTTCTACCTCTTCCCTGTCCCTGAGCTATACAAGACTGATGAGGAAAGAGGGGTTATGATCAGACCATGACTATTTTGAAAGGTATTTTGCCTTTCTTTAACTGTTTCTCACGAACATTTCCATCCTGGCTGAGGGGCCCAGCCATGCCTCTGTTTCCAACTCAGAGCAGTCCCTGTCCCTCTTCACAGGCCCTGGCACAGGTGCACAGTACAATAATACAACAGAATTAGGATAAAATGGGAGAGGAGTTTTTCCTTATTATTATTAAACTGTACTCACTAGGTTGTTTTTTTTATAGGCTCTTATATCATACTTTGAAAAATATACTTGTACTCACATGAGATCTGCATGATATTTATAGACCTGTAACCGAGGGCCAAGACATCCAAAATCAGGAGTGATTCCTGTAGCAGTTACATTCTTCTGAAGTCAACTGTATACATGCAATAATTAAGACATTATGAAGTCTCTCTGTGCCACTTCACAGAAAGGATAGGTAAAACTTTTTAGCAAAGGTAACAGCAAAATGTTGAAAAGTATGTGATCCACAGCCAGAACACATTCACTGTGCAGACTTCAGCTCCTGTTGGTCTCTGGAGATACATACGATCACCAGCAAATTGAAGGTTGCAGGGCTTTTCATTGCTCATTGTCAGTGCATAGAGGTTGTATTTCATGTGATGAATTTTAAGTTGTCCATCCTCCCCTTGTTTCTTAATTATATGCATATGCACAAGAAAGGTACGGAGTTAAATCAAGTTATGAAGCTGCAGCAACACCTCTTGGATTACATGTCATAAATTTATCTCTAGTGTTTCTCTACACAGAATTGTAGGAAGAGGATCCTAACCATTGTCTTACAGGTTCAGTCCAGATTTGTTGTTGTTCATACCAGTTCAGGAATGTATAGACCTATTTATGTATAGCCTTATATGCATAGACCCAGCTGCAGATGTGTCTGCAGAGCAGATAAAAGGTGCCCACGAGCCTGCCTTTGTTATTTGCTTGTACAATCAGACAGCAACTGAGAACATGTGTATGAAATGAAATGCAGGCGGCAGCCAGAAACCCTGGAGGCAGAGCTCCCCTAAAAAAGGGCCATTACATGAACCATAAAGACAGGGAGCAGCACCAACAACTCAACAGGACACCCACATGGTGAGGCGTTATTTCCTTACCTGCTGTAACTCCAAGAGTGAGAGGGGAGGAGCCTTCAGGTAACAAGCAAGGCCTGAGAGGTGGGTGGGGCATTGTTTTAATATCTGCTGAGCCTCCCAAGACCTCCCAGAAAGGAGGAGCCAAAACATTTCCACCCAGATATAAGGGAGCCACAGGCAGAAGGAGACCTTCAGGGCTCCCATCCCTCTCCCCCTCCCAGAATTCATTGTGTTACAGAGTTTAAAATGCATATTTAAAAATAAATAATGATTTTAAAATAAACTTTAAAATTATCAGTTTTCCATTTAAAGCTTTGGGTAAATAAATATCAAAGCTTATTTGGATCTTTATGCTTCCATGTTTGACAAGCTGGGGCCAGACCAAAATGAAGAGCATCTTTTTGGTATACATGGGCTCACATGAGTGTTAAAGCTGCAGGTTGGTCCAGCTGTAGGATCAGACTCTACCTCTTCTTTTAAAAAGTGAGACCAGCAAACAAGCTCCAATCCAGTTAAACCTCTTTGAATCACATCTGTGTAAAATATGCAAAATTAAAAACAATGTTAAAGAGGAATATAATTTTTGTGAAGTTCAGTTGAAATTCTTGAAGTCATGGAGGTAAACAGAGGCAAAGATTTTAATTACTATTACCTTAAATAAAGTATAACACTGCAGCACAGAATCTGATCTGAAACAGTAGATTCAGCAGTTCCCTGTAGTCTCCTGCCCCAGTGGGACAGCAACTAAGGAAAGATGATTCAGGGGCTCTGTGGCATCTCTGTTCATGTGTGTGTGGTGATGTGAGTGTTCGCATCAGAGAATCACAGTTTCATGGAATAATTTGGGCTGGAAGGGACCTTTAAAGGCCATCTAGTCCGTCCCTCCTGAAATGACAACTTCAACTAGATCAAGTTGCTCAGAACTCCATCCAACATGACCTAGAATATCTCCAGGGATGGGGCATCCAGGAAACCCGTACCAGTGTTTCACTTCTCTAATAATGAAATATTTCTTCATAATATACAGTTTAAATCTATCCTCCTTTAGTTTAAAACCACCACCTCTTTTCCTATTGATCAGCTGAGCTTTGTGGAGGCTTTTTGGTTCTGCTCAAGGAGAAAGGGAAAGATGGGGCAGGTATACATGGTTACAATTTATGGTTGTACCAGAAAGTATTTTCTTTTTTGGTGCTTTTCCCTTTTTTGGGCTCTCATTTTCCCAGTTCACTTCCATCTCACCTGGAGACACACCAACTTCAGGTATACATAACATTACTTTTGTTCTTTACTACCCAGCTCTGTGGTCTGAAATATGGATACCAGAGCAATACATGTGTTAAAAGAGTTAAAGTTTTATGCATTCATCTAACACATGCTTAATCTAAATCTGAGTATTGATCACAGTAGGCTTATTCCAATACTTAAACATGTGCTTGAACGTTTTTATATGTAGCAAATATAAATATGTGATATTTATGAATGCTATTATGAGTTTCTGTGCCATTAGAGATTCATTATCTTAATGAAAAGTGAAAGGCTCATGACTATCATTAAAGTGTTTGGCTGCAATTTTATTGTTGGTGTGCAACTTTTTCCTGTGTCTATCTAACATGTTGTTTCAGGACAGAGCTATGTATTGTACCACACAAAACCAAAGTGCTGAATTTGGAAGCATCTCAGAAGACTGATTTATCAGACAGACAGAACATCTGACCCTCAGAACGGGGTGAGTCACAACAGAGTGCTGTCCTGTCAGCCAAGGGTGGACACCCTACAGCCTCTCAGGGCAGCCTTTCCAGTGTTTGATCTCTCACAATAAAAATAGTGGTTAAATACTGTATACTACAAATTCTGGCTTCCTTAAATCACCATAACAAAGCAGAATAGAAATCAGTTTAAATAAACAAATACACATTTCATCCTTAGTGCGTTTTTACCACAATGTGTTCTCTTATTGCAGCAAGAAAAATTCCACTAGCTGGTACAAATACGACGGCTGGATACATAGAGCTATTTAGGTATCTCATAACCAACCAAAACAAGGACTGTGTACAGAGCTTCCAAAACGTGCTCTGAATAACTTGGCCAGGATCAAGGTTGAGCCTGACACCCTGGCTCACTACCCTAAACTTATCCTTTCACTTGGTCTGTCTTCTCTCTCTCTCCCCATGAGATCTGAAGTAATAGTTTTGGCCTTTCCAAAGCCTGACACAGTATATTCCTTGCCCAATTAAGACATTATGTCTTATTAAAAGGAGTATAATATTGGAGTACAATTGGGGTATTTTGCTGCATGGGTTGTTCATTATGAGTGTCACTCAACATTTCATGAAAATATGTAAAAAATGGTTATTGCATAATTAAAATATTTTCTATTTTAACCTTCATAGACATTACATAAACATGAGCAGGTCTCAGGAAGTGTGAATTTGGTACAAAAAATTAACCACCACCCCCCCCCCCAAAAAAAAATAAAATTAAAAAATACCAGTAAGATGAATGCTTTTCAAGTGTGGAGCTTTATCTTTCAGGCAAGCAGTAGCAGTGAACACTGAATACTTGCAGGCTACAAAATACAACAGCAAATTGTATACGACGAATTAAAAAAAAAAATGCCAGGAAGATAAATATCTTAAAACCAAAGCAAACCATTATTTAAATTTCTTATCAAGAAACATTTTCTCTTTGACACCTGTGAAACAGCAGCTCAAATCAGGCCCCTCATGTGCCGGGCAGACAGGTCTGACTGCAGGGTTTGACAGCCCAGTCCCACCAGGATGAAGCTGCCAGCACGGTTGGGTACCGCAGAATTTCAGGCGCTGCTGCAGCACAGCGATGGCTTATTGCTGTAAAATACCTGTAGCACTTCTCCAAATGAGGTCAGCGACTTCGTTAAGAGCCAAATATTCTTGCTTTGTGTTAGGTCTTAATAGAGGATGGTGGAGTCATATCTCAGAGAAGCACTGGATGGCAGTAAATGCCCAGCAAACCCAGGCAGACAAAGGCAATTAAATAAAGCAAGGCAGAGAGAAGCTGGAAACTTAGGCTGCTTCAATGATCAGTTCTTTACAAATGGCTATTATATAATATAATAAGTAACTGTAGTTTTACTTATTCATTAGAGAGTTTTGTGCATGGCTACAATCCATCTGCTTTAAATGGCTTGAGAGTGAAATTGGCTGTCTCAGACTTTATAGGAGTTGCTGTATATCAGGAAGGAGAAAAAAAGAAAAAACCTTTCTGTTTTCAGGTACATTGCAAACTGGATGAACAAAAGATTTTTCTTTGAAAATTTAAATAACTGAATGTATTTTCTTATTTGCCAAGGTTTTGCAGATTGCTTTTTTTGTGTAGGTAAATGAGCACAGAGCAGTATTGCTTGATATTGCTTTTTCTTTGAGATGCAGTTTGACTGATAAAAGCAATGGCATTGCCAAGCTTGACACTGTAAGGCATTTCATTTGATAATGGATAACTTTCTGCTGAAAAAACTCCAGCATTTCTGTACACAAAGCATTACAAATCGCTATCAAAAGGCTCAGAAATCAGCTGATGGACAGATCTCAGAAAGTAATTATATCTAAGAAACCAGTCTCCCAGTGGAGTGTGCTCCCTGGGATTTCACAAGGTGCTGGCTCATGATCCTGCTCTCATCAATATTCTCCACAGCCAGGGTGCAAATACACCCCAGTGGACTTGACTGCAGAAAGTTTGTGTGGGGGAGAGTGATAAAGGGCAGCCCTTCAGAGCTATGCATTGGCACAACAGCTTGGGCTCCCTTGAGTAATGTGCATTTTAACAGTGGGCTGAATTGCTGGAGATGGAACCACATGGCTGGAATATTTTTATGCAGGTACCAGTGACAGGACTTAGGACTGTATTTCAGCTAGCAGTGGCCAAGAAATGGTTTCATGGTGGATAGCTGGTGGGCTCCCAGGCTAGCCAAGTGGTTAAAGTAATCCATGCCTGCATGGGAAGGAAATACTGATTAGAAGTGGGAAGGAAAATTATCACTCTGTGAGGCATTAACAAGAGCTTTACTGGAACAAACTGACTACTTCTTGGATCCTCAGTTTAAAAAATGTGCTGATAAATTGGAGAGGACACACCAAAATACTGCAAGAATGATTTGAAGTCTGGAAAAGCTTTGGGCATGCCAAGAGCTCAATATAATTTATCCAAAAGAGCTTAAGTGCCTTAGTCATGGCCTAAAAGCCCTTACTCAGGGAGAAGGTTTCTGAAGTTTCTGGGTCTCTTACACAGCAGAGCAAGGCTGGAGTCAGGGTCAGAGGAAGGCTGAAGATCTAGGATTGAGGAGAATGATTTTTCAACATCTTTGCACATTATCCATCAGCACCCTGGGCTCAGCCGTGCAGAGACAGCCATTATTGAAAAAAATGAGCACTCAGTGCATGAGTTTCTCCTCTGGTACATCAGTGGGTATCTAGATTAGCAACCTAAGTCAACATTTGTTTTAGATTTATTCAAGCATAAATAAGAGCAGATTTTTGTCTGCCCTTCACCAGATAAACAGCAACATTCCTAATTTTTCACAGCAATATTAAAACAGAGAACTATGTTGCCATGAAATAAATTGTATAGGGCTCAGAAACAACACACTGTAGACAACAAGGTCCTTAGGATAAACAGATATTTTTGTTGCAAATGCAGCAGAGTTCTTTTTATATAAAGGATACCATAGATACATCAGATAAAAGCCTTGATGCATAGCTAGATAACAGGCCGTGTTCAATAAGTTTTCCAAACATCTTGTTCTATCTGTCAGATCTAATGATGACTGGTGACTAGACACTTCAGCAAAATGCTGCTTTGCTATTTATTTCTCATTTATTCTCTTGAGAAGTCTCAAAACATTTCCAATTTGATTTAAGGAAGTTTCCCAAAGTCAATTGAACATGCTGCAGAAAGCAGTTCACTTTCATAGTCAATATGCAGTCTATAAAGAACAATAAGGAGAAGGTAATTTCATTTTGATCATGCTAACCTTGTATGTTTATGCTCTGTTTAGATGTTAGTGCTCCTGTCACTCGCTCTGAAACTGGCGTTATGTTGAATCCTTTTGTCACATCCAAATTTCACTAAGATGGAGTATAAGGATGCACCCACATGAAGACCAAGCTAGTCAGCAGCCTGGGAGGCATGAAATGGGAGAGCCCACAGCCATGAGTGGTTGTAGAGGGCTGTGCTTTCAGCCCCTCCTGCCCCACAGTCACAAAGGTGGGTGTCCTTTTAAAGCATTCCCTTGGCTGTGTTTGAGAATGTCACCAGGGAAATTAGCTATTTTTGCCAAAATAATTGGAGAGTGAATCATTGTCTTCCTCAAGCATCGAAGACTCTCAAGCCACAAGGCTACTTTTGCATTGACAATATTCACCTCTGGACTACCTTCAAATCCATACCCATCCTCTGGACAGCAAACGTGTAGGTGTGATAACCAGTGTCCAGCAGGGATACCTGCAAACCCCAGTCATTATCATGCCTGACTGTGGAAAGGAAAATCCGTCATTCAAGAAGGCAGCAAAGGGCCTGTGTTTAGCCTGGTAAACATGGAAAGAGAGAGAATATATTCAATATTTAGGGAATGGGCCTCAGGGGTATTTGATCTGAAGGGCAGCTTAGATGTGGGCTATAAACTGATCTCAAATCAACATAAGCTGGAAATTAGCAGAAGTCTATTAGAAGAATAAGAATAAGAATCATAATGTCCTAGTGGAGGAGATGTATTTACCTTAACAAATTTAGGGTGGATCTAGGTGAGTTTATGAAGGTGGTAATGTGTGCCTGCTGAAATGGACAAGGCTGACTGTTTGACCAGGGAGGTCAAGCCTTGTGGCAGGTTTATCCCTGTTCTCCCAAAAATCCTATGCCAAATGGCAGCCTGGTGTTTTCTGCTTTCTCCCTCTCACACAGTGTGCATTTATTTACAACAATGATAAGAAGTTTTCAGTCTATGGTTCCTAGATATTGTGGGTAGAGTGAAAAAACCCTCACAAAAAAAACCCTAACCCAGCAAACAAGCTGTAGTTTTATTGTGAATTTCAGGCCTGTGGTAGTTTTTTTATGGCTTGGTGCCTTATTAACTTTTTTCTAACATCATTAAGTGTTAAAATTCCACGATTTAACACTAGAAAAATTGTGTATGTGGACAAGCCAGCTCTGTGTTTTAATGATTCTTATGTTTATGGAATTTTAATGAATATTCCCTTCAGTGGGCCATTTGTCTAATCAAGAATATGTAAAATGTTTATTTTTCACTGCATCTGAAGAGCAGTGAAAGACAAGCATTTGACCTGCCCCCATGCAATTAATATTTTGACATCTTCCATCTTCAGCCAGATAGGGGAAATGGGGACAGACCCATGCAGCTGGGCATCCTGAGGAGCAGGAGGGAGTGGCTTGGGAAAGCTGCTGTGACTTGAAGGTCAGGAAAGGCTGTTAGTGCTTCAGGCATGCCTCTCTGAGAGGATGAAAGGATGCTGAGCCCTGAAGACTGCTGGGGTAGAGTTTCTTTACTTATCATAGACAGAAATGCAGCAGGCATGGCTCTGTTGCTAATTCCCCATTCCACTCCCTCCATCTCTGGTCCTAAATGAAAGAAAGTAATTTCATAATGACATCCACAAGGCATTCAGCTCTTTGCAAATAAATGAAAGACTTTGTAGTCTTTCCTGGTGCTACTGCTCAGGGCAGTGCCTGTTCCTTGGGGGACCCCTGTGATCGAGGACCCTGTGCTGTGTCACAGGTAGAGCTGGGGGTCTGGAGGCCACTGGCAGCAGAAGGTCCTTTCCCCAGACAGATCTCTGAGGAAACAGAGAACCTGCTTTTCCTGGGCAGGGAGCAGAGATTCTCCCTGCCTCCCACCATGCTAAATTCCTTGTGACAGGGTTGGCAAACATATCTGTTCCCTTCTGGCTTCTTGAAGGTGCCATTCTTGTCCTATTTCTGTAGAGATGGTCACTGCATCCGTGTGTCTCTCCCAGGTGTCCCTCCCATGTGTTTTCCTGAGTAGGCTGACTGCTCTACTCCTATTCAGGTGAGGGCTTTTGCAAGGCTACCTGCACCTCCACAGTGATATACCAAGATTTTTTCTGCAGGTGCACAATACATTTTTGTTTTCGTATTTCTGAGGTTGCTCATTTCTGAGAAATCTTAAAGGACCTTTATGTGAGGAAACAGCTTCTTCAGCTAGAAGTGAGTAAAACCACTTTCCAAGTCACCTTCCTGGGTCTTTCTTTGCTTTCTCCTGGTTTCAAGCACAGTTTAAGTGCTAAGTTGCAAGAAGATGTAAAAGGATGAAATATTGACCCCTAACACTTGTTTGGCTCGAATAACATGTTTCCTTTGCATTTTCTGGCAGTTAATGGAAGGCTGAAATACAAATATTTTGAATATATGGGGGTTTTTTTGTTTGCTCCTCATATTAAATTTTTCTTCAAATCCAAAATATGGTGGTTTAATCTTTTATCCTTCAGGATTCTGAGCCTACACTCTCATTCCCTCGGTGTACTGAAATTTCCTGATACCTTGTAGGGGGAGCACTTTCTGCCACTTTGGCATGGAAATGATGTATCATCGAAAAAGTGGGGCTGAGTGATCAAGCAGACAAGTACCTTGCCATCTCTGAATAGATTTTAAGCTGTGACAGACTGTTCACTGTCCTGGTGCCTATTTGGTTTGGAACTGAAGGAGTTAACAGTGTCAGCCCTCCATGGCCATGGCAGAGGGCTGGAAAACATACTTTTTAGCATAACAGTGCCTTGCCTCCTGAGAAACATTTGGAGATCTATCATATTTCTGTTTTAAATTCACATCCTTTCCCCAACAATATGCAATGCCTCCATCTCCATGGAAATGCTGGTATTGTTCAGTGTTCACAGCTCACGAGGACAAAACACAGAAGATGCATTTTTGTCCTAAAAAGAACAGGCCCAGATTCTGCTGCAGCTGCCAGGGGCTCCCCATTGCTCTTTGCTTATTCAGTACCACAGCTCACCTTAAAATGTTTTTAAGCATCAGCTCTCCAGCCTCTCACTCCCTCGAAACACCTTTAAGGAATCCGTCTGTGTGAAAGACCTGCAGGCGGTACAAAACTCACTGCAGTATGACTGCCCCTCTCCTGGCAGTGCTTCAACACCCCACAAGTTTTTGTAGTTCCTGAAGGGATGAATGCAAGAGGGCTCTGAGAGTATTCCTTGCTCCCCATATAGGAAGATTTCCCTTCTTTCTTACTTTTGTGTAGGCATATTATGCTTTTATGAGAAAAGGCAAAAAAAGCTGCAGGTATATTTTATCAACACTGCACTAATTGACTGTTTCCTTTTTTTTCACTAGCAGGAGAGAGAGAAACAGCTTTTCAGACAGCCCACCTAGAGAAGCTGGGATGATACCTTTGCCTGGAGAGAGCCCTTCACCTGCACCATCCAGCATGGGATCCCTGGCGGCAGCCCCCACACAAAGTTTGCTCCCATCCACTTAGGGCTGTTCCCTCTCTGGTAGGCACCTGGGGGAGGAAGGTGATGAGAAGGAGCCCAGTAGGGGTCAAGCACACCAGGACAAGTGGTGGGGAGGATAGCAAGAAAGCTGGGAGTTGTGGGAGGATGATGGGACATGCTGGTGAATTTGGTCACGTCCCTTCTCCTTTCAGGAGAACACAGAGAGTGACAGTAATGTCCTTTTGTAGAAGTGCTTTGAAATGTTCAGATGAAAAGCTTTACATAAAGGCTAAGTACTATTATTGCCACTTCTATTCCCACATATATGATTATGCTTGGAGCACTCTACTGCTTCTGCTCTATTTTTTAACACAAACAGGAAAAAAAAAAAAAAAAAAAAAAAAAAAAAAGATACACCTAAGAATTTGCCAGCCTATTCTATCTTGTATGAAATGATGGTGGTTAGAAAGAGACATTGTTTCCTTGACATCAGTCACAGTTTGACCCCATCTGATGACTCCTCACTTGCAGTCACTTTGTGGCCATGGCTGATGGGCACCTGCTCCTTTGTCTCTGGACACACTGTAGAGGAGGAAGCACTTTCCCCTTCCATTAAGCTATTGGTTTGAGGAGTGATTGCTATTAAAATATAGTTTGTAATAAGTAAGACTGGATAAGACATTGGACCAACCAGAAATATGTCAGATTAAAACTAAAACAAACCACTTGGAGCTTAGAGGAGGTTTAGTATGTGACCAAGAATAAAACAGCCAAGAAGCCCTTCATGCTGGGTTTTGTTGCAGTGGTTGTCACTGCTCATAGCAACATAGAGTTTGATGTAAATTTGCATGTTTTTAAGTACAGGCTCTTTCTGCACTTTTGAGGCCAACTCCAGAGGTGCCTCAGCAGTATCACATACTGTGAGCAACATCTGTACAGCATCCTTTTCCCCCACAAAAGAAAACATTTTTTAAGCAACTTCCTTTTGCTGTTTTGAATGATGGCAGTTCCCAGAAAAGGCCAAGCCTGCAGAACGAGCAGAGAAGAAAGCCAAGCCAGAGCAGGGTAATCAGCAGTAATGAGCTAGAAGGATGCTTGCCTTGCACTTACCTGACTGTCCAGCAAATACTGCAGTGGAAAAGGCTTTCAAGGCTGATATATGGAAAGAAGCCAGGCTTTCTAAAATTGATACGCAAATACAAGCTAATGCTTAGTGAGAAAAGCTGCTTATATGAGGATGAATATGGTATCACGTATAACAAGGAATTATTTGGTTTATTTTAAGCTGATTTATTTAAAAATTATTTCTGAGCTGCTGAGGAACTACGTAAACATTTTTCATAGTATTTTACAGCAAAAGCAAAAGATTTGGGTTTTAAAAGAACTTCAAAGTTGCCTCCAGACTGCACTGGGTTTGTGTATCTGCTGGGCAGCTAACACATCAATTTTTCACAATCTCTGCCCAAAAGAGAGCCACTAATAAAAAAGTTACCCCTAAATGGCTGTGGAATATTTTAACTGTGTTTAATTGGGTTCACCTCATAACACTGGCAGGCTTGGTTCTGCCCACTGAGAGGGGAGAGGGACAAGAACAGCTTCCTTCTGCCCTACTGAGGTTGTCTGCAATGCCAAGTGGATGTACCTGAGCCAGCCCCAGTGGATCCCCAGTCACAGGGGATATAAACTGGGGCATCCCAGCTGACAGAAGACATTAGGAGTGGTTCAGATGCCTTATGTGGCCTGAAGAATCTCCCATAGGTGTCACTGCCATGGTCAGGGAAAACAGGAGATTGTGACTCTGCAGAGACCATCTCCAGGTACTGAACAGTCCTGCTGGGAGAAGGTCATGTACTGAATGTCATAGGAGGGGCTGAGCTCCAAGAGGTGGCCAAGAATGCCTCTTGTTCTCCCAAGCTGCATCCTTGGTTGTCAAATGGACAGTTCTGCACTGACACTGTGCTACAAAGCCTGTGGGTAGTGACAGATTTTGAAAAGTTTAAGGCAGTCAGTTCACAAAGCGTGGTTACTCCAGTGACTTCTACCAGTGACGGCTCCAAGGTTATTTCAAATGCAGAAATTACCAGCTTTCTCTTGTTAGTCTCTGAAAACCTGATGGAGTTATTTTTATAAAGGAGTTGCATATTTTTATGGGCTTAACCTTTTATCCTGAAATTTCTCATAACTGTTTTATTAATGCTCAGGAGATCTGAATTACAGGTTGCTCAGTTTAAATAGGTAGGAAATTTAAATTACGGTTAAGACTTGTCAGGAAAATTAACCTGAGCCACAGCCTCAGCTTGGAATTAGTGGCTGGTGGGTTCGGTACCTGCCACTGACCATCCACCAGGACAACCTGGATTCTGAACATTCAGACATGAATGAGGGATGATGTTGCAGAGGGTGAAAGACCTGCTGGGACCCAGATGCATTTAGGACTCCCATGTCCTGCTTGCTGCTTTTGAGTGGACTGAGCCCAGGGACACACTGGAGTGTGGGAACCATGAATCCTTCCTGGGATTTCCCATATGCCATGTCCCTGGGTCCTCAACAAGGGCACTGTGTAAAGCCCCATCCCTTTGGAGCTGAGAAGGACACAGTGACCCAGCTCTGCAGCAGGCTGAATTTTAGCAGAGGCAGGGGCTGGTTTAGCTCTGAAGGGGAATCTCTTTCTCTATTGAAAGGTGTTGCATTAAGACAGAAAATTAAATCAGTGACATTCCACTATCATTTGATTATTAAATTAGAGTTGACTTTTAACTCCAAGTTTTTCACACAGTTATTCAAATGCCATGTCAATACTATAATTGTTACTTGTTTTAAGAAAGCCACAAAGGTTCTCCTTACTCTCCTGAGAAAAGGGGATGACTTTGGGAAAAAATTAAACCTTGAGCTTCTCAAAAAGGATAGCACAAGGATAAAGCCAGTAGTATACAGTCCTGTGACTTGGTGAGGGGCTAGAAGCAGAGAGCAGCAGTGTGGCTCAGAGTCACATGGTACATGCAATGGCAAAGGACAAGGAACCATCACACACAAGGCTGGACAGAGGAGAGTGATCAGTGCCTCTCCCTCTGTGAGTAGTGGAAAAGACATGGAGGTGGACTGAGCCCAGCCAGAAAACTTGAACACAGTCAGCCAAAAGACCTGTATCAAGCCAGAAACATACAGGTGAGGACTTCAGAAAACCAGAAAAGTGTAAATGAAAGGGTTATAACATGAAAGGAAAAAAGGACTTATCTTTCTTTCCTCTTGTGGATATAGAAATGAACAACTTTCAGAGCCCGCAGGATTCAAATGTCAGCCTGGGAAAATTGTCTGGGTTGGTTCTGCTAAAGGCTTGGACCAGACAGGACTCACCAAGAGTTGCATTTGCATTTTGGTCAGGTATCATAGAATCATAGAATTGTTTGGGTTTAAAGGGACCTTAAAGGTCACCCAGTTCTAATAATCCTGCCATGGACAGGGTCATCTTTCACTAGACCAGGTTGTTTGAAGTCCCATCCAGCCTGGCCTAGAAAGCTGCAAGTTATGAGGCAGGTAGATAAAGAGGTACATGATTTGATTCCTTGGCTGCTGTTACAAACCCAGGTGAGAGGCTTGTGCCAGAGGTTGGTGGGTTTATGTGCACAGCACTAAAGAGCTGGGGCTGACACCTGAGTTCAGAGTGAGGGCTGGTTCCCGGGTGATGCATCTTCTCACAGGTTATGTGTCAGGCTGAGGTCATCTTTAAAGCCAGGAATTAAGGGCCTGAAGGAAGGTTGTGCACTGGCATCTCTCTGAGGCTCCTGTTGGCTGGCACAGGTGTTATTGAACATTATAAGATAAATGTAAATAAAGGCAAAAATAGATAGATGAGCAAAACTGTGAATTGGATAGGACTGTGTGCTTCAAAAAAGAAACTGGACAGGGGAGTGAGGCATGGTTTGCAAAGTGAGTAGTGGAGGGCAGCGTGTCTGGGTGCTCTGTGTCTGGGTTTGACCTTTTCCTTAGGTGTCTCTGCTGCCAGAATATGAAATGCATCTAGCGAGGTGATGTCCCAGACCTAAAGTGACAGACCTTTGGTTTTGAACATCTGGCAGTGTGTGTTTGTTGTGGGGAGGTGTCCATATACAGTCTCAATAAGAGGGTGAAATGGAAGCCTTCACACATCACACACTGTTTCCTGACCATGGAGGGCAGTGCTTAGTATTCATGCTTTGGATGTATTAAAAACTAAAATATGAATCAAATAGCATGAGTTGAAGCTGATTTGTTTCAGAAGAAAGTAGAAGTTAAAACTTTTATACATCTGCACATCAAAGTGTTATTCCTAGCTAAGGTTTCTTTTTATAATTTAACCCCATATCTGAATTGAATTTCAATAGGCTGGTTGTGTGGTGCACTCCGATCAGTCGAGTTTGATGAACACCCCAAAGCTCAGTAGCTGAGAAAGAAAGAAGAAAAGCTCGCTTAGGAACATCAAATGGAAGTGCAGGCCTGATATCTTTTGTCAGTAGAAAGATTGTTTTAATACCCTGTCGGTCACAGTAATAACCTTAAACAAATAGATCACTTGTATTTACTTTGTAATATCAGTGGTTTTACAAGATTGACTACCTAGTGGGATTGTCTGTACAAATTCCACAGTTGTCCCCAGGCAGCTCTGTGAAGAGGACACTTTAACTCCATATGCCATAGAAAGATGCCTTCAGTGATGCTCCATGAATTAATCATATCCCTGAGGGCTGTGGGAGGATAATGGTAGAAAAAACCCTGCCGGAATGACTTGGAGAGCTCCAATGAGCTGTCACAGCACCTGGCCACTTTGTGCAGTGAGGAGCAGTTACATCAAACAGGCTGTACCTGCGTGAACAGATAGTGCTGAACCTCACCGAGCTGTCAGCAGGACAGAGGGAAGCACCACTTACTTCACCTATTGGAATGGGCTCCCCGCTGCCTGGGGCCACAGGGGTTACTGGAGAGAAAAGGAAGTAAACATTTATCTAGTGGATTACTCCTTTTTTTCTTAATCCCTGCTCTTGAGTTACAGAGGCACGGTAAGGATGAGCTGTGTGTATTCTTTTTGATGCTAAAATTGCCTGGCAGTGAGCTGAAGGTTTTATGGGTTTTTTTTTTCTTTATTGGTTATTTATTTCTTCTTCCCAACTTCTAGGTTCCTACTCTTGAGCCAATGGCCATGCACAGCCACTCCATGTATGCAGCATGTGCACCTCAGGAAAAGGTAGGGATAATGGTTTGTGACGATAAAATAAAATTATCACCAAGACCACCTTGTGTTCTCTATTCTTGCTATTTACAGCATTCTATGTCAGGTATGATTTTTTTTTTTTCATCTTCTCTGGGCAACAAAAGGTTTCCCTTTACATGAATATAAATAAAACCCTTTCAGAGTAATGATGTTTTTCATGGAGGGTATGTTAACCTACAGGAGTGTGAAGTAGGTTAACATTCTGAGAACAAAATGTGCACCAGGATTATTCCTTCCCCACTCCTCCTGAGTGAGACCTTTTCCTCTTTTGTTTTCATTTGAGCCAGGTGCCAGTTCATTACTCTCAGACATTTAAAATACATCAAATGCAAGTAATGTATCACATTTTTTCCTAAATGTTTTTCAGTCGATCTGTTTCTACTATATTTTAAACCTTTTTTTCCCTGTCAAGACAAATCTTGCCTGGATAAATATGAGCACAGCTTTGGTTTTGTATTTCTTTGCACCTTGCTTTGTAACCAGATCTTAGCTACAGAGTCTTATTAACCTCTCTGACCATGCCAGGTGATTCCCTGGAGACTGCTGGAGAAAACCCTAATTTGCAGACACTGGAGAAAGCAGGAAATCAAATCACTGCTTGAAACTTTATACATGCCAGTCATGTATGATCTGACCACACAGGCATTTGAATGGCCAGACAGGTAAGACAAATCTAGAATGATCAAAATGCCACTCTACCCTAGGTCTATCTGTTTCTCCTCATTGAAGGGAGGCTTGGTGAGACTAGTTTGGATGCAGCCCTCAGTCCTTCAATCATTTCCATGGCAGTGAATGAGCTTCCCATGTTCCCTTTTCCCAGGCTGTCACACTTGCCATTTGCCTTCATGCAGGGAATTACCTTTTAAAAACCTCAAGGCTGAAAACCAGACTACATCATGTCCAAAGTAGGACAAGTTCCACAAATGCTGTTGGCTGCTTATCTGGTTGATTGCTCCAACCAAAACATTCTGGCTTGAAGAGAAAAGGAAGAAATTCTTATTTCCCCAGGTCAAGCTCTATGGGTCAAGGGATGAGGCCAAGGAAGCAGCTAGACCTGCTCCAGAGACTTAAGAGAAGATTACAGAAACAATTACTGCCAGTAGACCTAATCTCATTCTCCTCATTTTGTGCCTTTTAGGCAGGGTCAGATCCATCTGTAAGGTCCTGAAGGAGTCTACACCCTAACTGAAGCTATTCTGCATTTTTCACCTTCTCTGACAGAAGAACTGGGGAAATCTTTTCTCCAAGTTGCACTGTAGGGATCTGTGTTCTACAGAATTTCACAGCAGTTTTGATGAGTCTTGATTTTTTTTCTTTAAAGTTTTGATGGATTTGACCTTTTATCTCTAATGCCCTCTATGAGATTTCCATCTCCTGTCCTTTTTGGATAAGGTAATGGTTTTTTATATCTGTTCAACTGGAGCGAGCTTTGGGCTCCTCAGACACACAACCCGTTTTACTTCTACTGTGAGTAAAACTCTTAAACTGTTTAGTCAAAACCTGTCTTTTTAGAGAAACGCCTCATTGCCTGGCTGTTTCATTTTGAAGCCTTGTAGCCATGAAATCTGTTGGGAGAACACAAACAGCTGTGATTATCTGACAGCTCTAGGAAATGGAACAGAGACAAGATACGTCTTTGAGATAAAAGTGCTGATTCCAGGTGGAGGCTGCAGGAAGATCTTTTAAACTTCTCTGTAACCTTTGGGCTCTGGTGAGCACCAAAGGGGGGGATGCCCTGCCAGTCTGTATCAATGAGCAATAGCAATCTGATATGGTTCTTCTGCCCAGCTGAGAGTCATTAGTTTTGTTGGAATTGGATTGAGGGTGTCTGTAAATGTGATACCATTATACTTTCTTAATGTAACTACAATTTACCCTGAGGATCCTAAAGCTAACAGAGCCCTTGGCCTTGTGCCTGCTGTACATGTCCCATCCAAGAAGCAGGTCCTGACCTGCAGTCCATCCACTATACAGGGGTAGCATGGAGAAGTGCACATGGGGAGTTTTGGAACATTGCAAATGGAAAATCCATCCGAAGGAGTCAGATTTTGGAGTGCTAAGCCACAAACTCTTCCTCACAGCCATGACTGGGACTAGCTGCCTTTGTGCCTGGTGATTTTGCAGTGCAGCTCACTGGGACTATAGGAGGGAAGTTTTAGTAGCAGGAGATGAAGGCAAGTGTTGCTTCCTGGAGGTCTGCTCATTATCTCATCAAGTTCTCCTTAGAGTAGGTTTGGAAGATAAAATTTATAAAATCCAATATTTCCTTCTTTTTCTCTCATCCCTCTCTCTTGGTTTGAATGTATTAGTCTTTATCGCAAGGACTTTCATAAGCACTGATCCAGGACTGGTGGGGTTTCTCAGCCACAGATAACATCTTCAGGTCTGTTCATTTCCTTTTCTCCTTCAGCCTGTCTCCTTCCCTTCCTTGTGTTTTTCTACTCCTCGATCTTCCCTTTCCAATTATTTCTTCCAGAGATGTTTTACCAATCAATCTCCAAGCCATTTGTTACTCTACTGCAAAGGACCTTATGCACTCTCCCTTTTCATTTTTTTTCTCTCTCTCCTTTTTTTTTCTCATTTTCTCTCCAAAACAACATTCCCCATTAAAGCCAATATGCACTACAGGCTACAAATCCTGCCTACACACCTTTACCATGTGTGATGGTGCCCCAGCCCCCTTTGTGCCACAGGTTGGGGGGAGACAATTCAGTCCTGTAAGGTACTTCCCACATTGCAAACCCCGGGCATATAAGCAATCCCCAGTGCCTTACTCCTTAAATTAAAATGCTAAATGCTTTTGTTGGTTTGCTTTTGTTGGCTTGCTTTTGAAGAATGCTATAGTGGAGCTGCAGTGAGACCCAAACAGGAAGGCCAGAGGTTTGTGACTGTCAGGCAGCCTGGTCAAAGCAGTCACAAATTCCAGGCTCTCCTGCTGCTGCAGAGCAATGCTGGGCTAGATTTTACCAATTGCATGTGAGGCTGTAGAGCTGTGGAAAATCAGGACTGAATAAAGCCAACTCCTGAACTGCCCTTATCCCACCATGTATGGCTCAGGAAGCATCCCTGTGCTGTGCTTACCCTGCAGCTGGTTTGAGTTCACCTGTGCCTAATCCTTCTGATAGCACAGCACTAAGAAGAGACATTAGAGCAGGGAGCACTCCTCTCTTTCAGTAAGCCAAGTCATTATTAAGAAGAAAGGGAGAAAAAAAAAATACGTGGACTCACCAGGATTTGACAACTAACCTAGGTTGCACTCAGCTTTAAATTCAACTGTTGTGGAAAATATCCTCATGAGATTTTTGAACAGGAGAGTCAGAGACATTACAAAATGGAATCGTTTTCTTAAGATTTCTACCAATTCTGGGCAAAATCCCATGAGAATGGTTGTTCTTGTGAGGTTTTTTTCTGCATCTGAACAAGAAAGAAAACATGTTCTCGAAGCATTACATCTCTCACCGTAGTGGAGTGGTATATCTGGAAATTCAATTCTGACACTTCAGGAAGCCTGCAAAGTGAAGCTGGCTGAATTGTGTGAAACTATTTTTACCCCTTGTCACATCCACAATGTCTTCTATATGCGGGACTGCCCCACAGAGCTCCTGCTGCCAGGAGCTGTCAGCTCTGCTTCCCAAGGAGCACCCCAGCCCAGAGGTGACACAGGGGGAAATTATTGTCATGTGAGATGAGTGATTCTCTGCAGCCCCACATCCCTCTTCTTGCCTCTCTGCATGCTGCAGAGCTGCAAAACCAAGAAAGAGACTAGACCAAGCAGCTGGTTACTGGCAGGGAGGTGGCAGAGGTGGCCAGAGGAGAAAATTGGAGGGGAATAAACAATATTTTCACCTGATTTTGTAGAAAGAAGAGAGTTAAAAGTGCAGTCTTGGAGCTGCTGTGTGTGAAGTGTTTAGGTATGTTGGGTTCTGGTGATGTTGGCTTTTGGGTACTACCACCAGGTCCAGACTTAGGGGAGTGAGACCTTCTCTCTGAGAGGTGGAACCATGAGGGACCCTGGTGCTGTCACTGCTGGTCACTCATCCACAGCCCCTTAACAGGCAAGCAGAACTGGGGGGTGGGAGCAGCAGGTTCCATCCATGAGCCAGGGTCAGGGCTGGGGACAGATACCTCTACAGGAGGAGCTGAAGTGGGCTTGAGGGTGGGCAAGAATCTTCCTGAAAGATGGAGCAACCTAAGTCAGTAACACAATGTGCAAGATCTCCCTTGTGACTACAGGAGAGGAAATTCTGACACCTGGAGATCCTGCCTGAATTTCTTTGACAGAAGACTGCAAAGAACACTAGTGCTGCCTTGGGCTGTGGGTGCAGGCCCAGCATTACATTGTGGCATCCAAGTACTGTTCTCTTCTCCTATCCCATGCCTCTAAACCCTCTGCCTGGGTCTCCCGGCTGTGGATGTGACCTGGCAGATTGTTTATACACATTTGTGCTCCCTGGGAAGCTCATTGAAGCTGCACCTTTCTCCTAATCCATCGCTAAGATGTGGTAGGATCAGTTCTAGTAACTTTAGCTGCCAGTGAAGCTTAAATATATGATTTTGGTATAGCACGAGGTGCAGGCAGTTTTAATGTGGCCAGGAATAGGGTCCACACCCCTAAGTGCAAAATGGGTGAGGATTTATGCACAGCTCCACTCCTCAACCAAAGACTAGGAGCAGCTGGTCTCCTCCAACTCAGCTCCTCCCACTATCAGCATCATGCACAAAGCAGCAGCCCCACCCTGGGATGTGGGTGCTGGTGATGGAGGGCTTTGTCTCTGCTCATGATGCTGTGCCATGTGGACTCCAGCTTGGCGTTAAGCACCTGGAGCTATGGTGACCCCAGGGTGGCAGAGGCTGCATTACCTGCATGGCTGTGCTACTGTGATGTCTGAACACTGGCATTTGCTGGGCACTTCCCCCCAAGGGCAAATCCCCAAATTTCTCACTGAATTTACCCAGCAGCAATGGGGAGGGTGATGTTTTTGGCAGAGCTGCCATCCAAGGCACTTCCACAGGGTCTGTGACCAAGAGGATTGTTTGCAACTAGCTCAGATTCCAGAATTTTCAGGCTGCTGGTACATTACAAAACAAACATAGTTTGCATTTTGTTTTCATAAGGAGGCTAGATATGGCCTGAGGTATGCAAATGCCTTGTGATGAAGAGAAAAAGATTCCAGGACTGTGGAGGTGTAAGAGTTGACAAATTAGGTGGCATTATGGAATAATACTAGATCTTTTTGCAAATTGAGGAACAACAGCTGTTAAGCATGTCAGTATTTTGGGAGCAGAGGAATAGAAAGCATTGCTGTCACATACATGGAGAGGAAAGGAAGTGAATGCAGCAATGAACAGGTGAGAGAGCCTCACGTTGTTATCCATAAGAGGATAAAAGTACCAAATCCTTATTTAATCCTTGCAGAGTTATTTAAAATATTAAAAGTGGTGAGCCTCAAAGGGGATTAGGAATGGTTGCAGAGGGTGAGTTAAATTACGAAGTTAACATTTGAGGGTTTTGTACTTATTTCCAGGAGTAAAGCAAGTACTTCTTTTCACAATTCTTCCTTTTTTTTTTTTTTTTTTTTTTTTTTTTTTTTTTGATTGAAGAAAACATGCACACCACATAATTAACTTATCAGTGTTTGTGTCTTTTGAATCCAGTGTGAACCTGGAACCTCACCCCTGCCCCTTGGGACCTCATCCCTGCCCCCAGTGTTCACCCTGCAGAAGTCCCCAGCCCCACACAACTGACCCCTGTTTCTGCCACTGCTGAGAACTCACACACCTCACAGATTCTCAGCCAGTGTTCATCCCCTGCCTCCCTGCTTTTTTCCTCCTGGAGTGTAAGCAGTGATCTGATTTTCCTTCTTCATAAAGGTGACACTTAACTCCTCTCTTGATTCTAGAGAAAAGGGTATAAAAAAGTGGGGGAGACAAATCTTGTCTTCTAACTGCACCCTTATTCCTCCCAGTCTTTCCATTGTCTTCCGGGACTAGTATCCCTCAAGTTGGTAATGATCCCTTGTGAGAAACTGAAAAATTAATGGTTAGCGACTCTAACAATTGCTAAAGCAGAGGGTGCTTTGGTGATGCTGTGCAAGGTCACAGCCCAGGTGCAGAGAGGGTGCACTCCCACCACGAGATGATACAAGCTGGGGTTTGGCCCAGGTAAGGGAAGAGGTCAATAAGAAGCAGAGGTGGGATAATGCTTTTTATCATGCCAATGTCCTCTCTTAAACAACTGCCTCAGGTGTCAATCTCTCCCCCACCTCAGTGGAGGTATCAGGACTTTCACAGACAGTCCTGAAGGTGTTCATCCCTTCTGATGGGGCACGACTGACTCAGCTACGCTGACCTGAGAGGCAGCTGTAACATCTTAGGAGGTGCCACAAACCAACAAAAATCCCGAAGCGCCCCCAGACTCATTTCTGGGACCTTCCACCAGAGCACTGCATGTGATCCGCATTGTTACATCAGCCAGTGTAAAATTGCCTGCCCCAGGAGGAGTATCTGGGCATTTCCCACCTGAACCTGAACCTGCTGAACCTTGCGTTTCACAGGCTTCCCCCTCCCCTGATTGATCAAGACTGTCACCACCACTTTTATCAATGGACATCAAAATTGCACCAATCCAGTCTCACACTGGATATATGATAAATAGTGGCAATATGCTTCTACTCTAATCCTTCTTTTTCTTTCTTTTCCTTATGCATTTTCTTAATTGTTATTTTTGTGCTTCTATATTGCTATGTTTCTATACAGTTAATAACCAGAACAGCTACATACCTACTTCCCATTGCACGCAAATTGTTCTGAAATAAACCTGCCATATGCACATTTATAAACACATGTCATTCAGTGGCATTTCACTCTGATCTGCCCCAAGGGATCTATTAAGAAAAATCTCAGTTACTCTGCCTTCAGGGGTGGGTCATAACGTCCCTGAAAAGCTCTACTATTCTGGTTTAATTTACTTGCATTCATGCTGATGAGTCTCAGACCTGTCCATCACAACCTTACAGTAACCTCGTATTAGGGTGGACTTTATGCAGCTGGATCTGGATGGACTGCTTGAGCAGGAGGTTTGGATGCTAAAGCACCTTAGCTTTAGTGTGACACTTCAGCAGCTGAAACACTTGTCTTCAGCACCAGGATGGAGTCAGTTTTTCCACTTAAGCTGGTCCAGGACAAGAGGGGCTTCTTCAGGTTCTGGAGGATGGATATCCTGGAGCATCTGACTCCAGTACTCAAAGGTTAGTAAGCTGAGATGTCTATCCACAGATAGGGCTTGGGGAGTGCCAGCCCCAGGACAGGCAGTGGAAGGTGCAATTTAAATGCCTCTGTTGTGAGAGGACAATTAGTAATGTTCTGCATGTCTCTGAAACAACTTCACCAGCCTGGCAGATACAGCTCAGAGTGGCCATGTGCTGCTGGTGTGGACACTGTATTTGAGGAATAAGATTCTTGAGCACCCCAAATACCACTGTTTAGCCTCTGTTTAGGCAACTGAATACAGTTAGTTAAGCCCTGAGAACAAGTTGCCTCCCAGCTACTGGGGGTGCCTATGCAGAGCCACTTGCATTATTCTAGAGGTCCCAAGTTACTTTTAACACTTGCTTAAGCTGGTGACCATGGCAGCAGCCCTGGTAGGTCACTGCTGGAATGCCAGCAAGGTGCCTACAGCATCTCAAATGCCTCTTGGTGTCTGTGAATCACTGTAGATGTGACTGTGCTAGAGAAAGCTGAATCACTCTTTGTGCTCCACTGACCCTATTGATTAGGCTCCCCTTGAGTGTAATATGAGCTTAAACATGCTGCTTTAATGGTGGCATCTTGATTTAATCCAGACCTGAATTCTGTCTTTAGAGCTGACAATCTAAATGTAGCCCTGTATTTTTTTTTCTGTAGAGTATTTAACATGAGCTAGCATTAGCATTTAACTTCAGGGGTTAAAAGTCTTAATAATAATGGCAAAGTAATAATACCAGTGAAATAACATCATTGTTCTTATTCTAATTTGCTAAAAAAAATGTCCTATTTATTATTCTGTTTCTATGGCTCTGTAGTAAAAAAGAGATGAAGTTCATTTGGTCTCCAAAGTTTATCTGTAATTATATTATATATATTTAAATTGCATTTAAAATATATGACATATTGCTCACATTAAGAAATAAAAAGTACTCACTAGCAGAAGTAGAAACTAGAAGATCCTGGGTACAGCCCCCTTGGAGCAATGAAAGTTCAGGGCCTTCTTTGGAACAAAACCAATCTGTTTTCTCTCCTCCACCTGGCGCCTTCAGACACACTGAGCACTCCTTCCTAATGCTGTGTTACCCAGCCTTGGCTGTCTCAGCCTCCCTGTTCTTGGCTGCTCAACACTGTGCTGGCTTTGTTTTTGCTAAGGCTGGGCCAGGAGCACTCTGGCTGGGGCTTGCCAGCAGAGCTGCCTCTGAAAGCCAGGGAGGATGGAGAACCTGGCTCTGTCTCTCCTCGTGGTTCGTCTGACGAGTCGCTCCTGTAGGAGGACCAACTGAAATGTTGTTTCTCCAATTTATCCTCTGCCAGCTCTAATTTTTCATGTTCTATCTATGCTGCAACTTAGTTGATGCAGCAGGTGCTTTTTAAATAAAGGGAGAGAAATACTGCTTCCTGTTTATTTATATATGTTTGATAACTTCTAGGAGGACAGATTCTACCTATGCCATCCTTAATAGAAACTGGATTTGAGACATCTGCTGTGATATGAGAGAACCAAGCGTTAGAGAAGGGCTCATTCTCCAGACAACCTTAAACTTTCTTTCATCAGGCAGGACTAAACTTTGCATACATGGTTTCTCAAAGGTTCTGCTTTAAACCCAAGTGAATGATCAAATGACAGGAAGTGAGATCCTCCTTCCAAATTGGGGGTGGGGAATGAGTTGATTTAATTTTTATGGAAACAGTGGCACACACCAAAAATGCCAAAAATTTGTACCTGACTGAATTACAGCCAGTGCAGTTACCTGTTTAGGTTCCTTAGTGTTTTCCTCTTGGCTGTGGATTGGGAAGTGGGCTATTTTTACTCTTCTACAAAATGACAGAGTTTGTTGCTACGCAGTAAACCCTTGCAGCCTGAGACAAGAGAGCAAAAAGATGACAAAGTCATCTTTGCCTGTTTAAAAAAAAAAACAAAACTTTTCACAAATAAAGAGCAACCTCCAGCATGTCTAGCTCTTTGGAGTTCTGTGTACCTAAGTAACTCTGAGTCTGTTCATTCAGTTTGGCCAGACCCTAAGCCACTGATATCCCTCTATAGCTGTCCATGGCCAGATTGAGTTTCTTGGCAAATTTTGATTTTTATGGGATTTCAAGGGTCATTGTGCAGCAGCCTTCTATGGTTACAGGGCTGATGGAGATAGCAGGACAGGTCACTGGGCTCTTGTCCAGATTTGGCAAAGTGGCATTGAGCATGTGATGGGTCACAGAAGGCTCCCAGATATGTTGGAAATGTGTGAGCAGATTTTATTCTCCTTTGCTTCAGTGGGAGACATCTCCTGTGCCTCCAGTTCTGCCCTTATCAGGTGAAGGAGCAGAGAGACAGGCTGGGTGGCAGAAGTGCTGCAGGAGGTGGGAAGGTGGCACTGGGATGGTGGAGACATGTTATGCTCAGATGGGAACCAGCTGCCAGGGATAAGAAGGTGTTGAAGGGGGGTGAGGATTTGCAGAGCTGGAAAAGGGCAGAAGTGTTCAGATGGTGGGTGTGAGAGAATTGTCAACCTGTTTGCAGAAAGAGCAGTTGCATTGTCTGGGAGATTGGGTGGGACAGGGCTGATTGTGAACATGGCAGTGAACAAATATCCCAGGCAAAGAAAAAGCCACGGGAAAAGGACAACAGGAGATGGGAAGACAATGGAGGTGGTCAGGGGAAGGGGAGGAAGGCTGAAGAGCCACGTGTGAAACAGGGAACAATTTGGATATGAGAAGACGAAATACAAGGAATTGATGGGGAAAGACAGAAAGAAGAAATGCAAAACTGTAGCTGCATTTCACAATGATTTTCAGTGGCTTCAGGAGGACTGTGGGGACACATCGGGGACAAATAGCAGCCTGCCAGCAGGATGCACCTCTTCTTGGTGCAACATCTTCCAGTGTGTTAGTCCACACACAAATAATTTGATCTCCACCAACATCCTATACTACAGTCTCATCAGTCTCCCTGTCAGTTTAAGCTTATGCAGTATATAACACCCCCAAAACATCAACGTCTCAATTTTAAGTATATACTGACATAAACATGAATCTAGTCAAGGGATTAGTGCAATATTTGATTTGCTAAAAAGGCTTAACAACTCTCAGTGTTTTCATATTGAGCTTCAGGGTCTGTATTTTTAACTGAGGAGGAGCACCAGTAAAATTTTCATTAATATAATGCCAGCTAATATGGGTTGCTATTGTAAGGAGAGAAACGCAGGAGATATGTTTTTATTTTTTTTATATAGTTATTCTAAAATTGACCTGACAGCTTCTAGCTATTCCTTGGTGACAGATTTCAAACTATTCAAACAGATAATTTTCAGCTCTGGCATTTCTCTTTGGAACTTTATGCAAAAAATTTTCCACAATATTTAGCATGTCAAAGGCTGTCTAACAGCTCTGAGCCTTGCTTGTAAAATATGCACACACAAAAATGTAACAAGGATGTGTTTTGGCAATGAGCTTAAATCTCAAAGAAATGTTCCAGTACCTTGATTAATTAAAGACAACCCAAGTGTTACCTCCAGCCTGCACTGGTACATCATTAAGCAGCCTAATTAATACTAGGACATACTGAAACAGGAGAGGTATTTTGGAATTTCAGTTACTAAGGGAAACCTAAGTGCTGTCTGTTAAATGCTTTGGCCTCCTTTTCTTGTAGAAAATGTGCTTTATAACTTCCCCATATGCTCCTGCTGTTCTCTCCCTGATGGATGTTGCTATGGAAGCAAACTGGGGAAAAAAAAATCAAACAGCTAATAATGTTTCTGCAAATGATTGCACAGGTGGAGATGAAAAGTACAGATGACACAAGTTAGTTAAGCAGGGGATTTGAGCTGCAGCAACAATTTGAGGCCAAAAATCAAAACACACATTTTGCTTTCTTTCCTCTTTATATAGATGTAGCGAAATTCCAGATCTTTGCAGGCTGTTGAGGGATATTTTAGCCTTTATTGAGTAAACACATTCAGAAATTTTGCCCCTCCCTGAACACTGAATAAGATAATGAAATAATAAAATGATGGAGGTTTAGAAGGAGAAGAGCAGGGCTGGGTACACTGCTAGTGAGTGGCATAGCCTAGGAGGACAGAGGTCCCTTGAGGCAATGGGATAAAGAACTTCTGTCCTTCACTCAAATTAAAAGTGTTCCTTCAGTTCTGTATCATATTTGAATATCTTTAGAGCAAAAGGGGAGGCTGCACATACTGAATGTCAGAAAGACAAACCTGTAGCATTACATTTTTATATTCCTTCAAAAGAGTATAAGCTTACTGATATAAAGCACATACCCAAGAAGTGTATGTGAGTGAGGAAATGCACCAGCATGTTGATATACAACATCTAGTTAAGTACTGAAAATGAGGATACTGAGAGCCAAGGAGTGAGAGTGATACAGCTCACACCTGGCATCTCTCAGGCTGCTGGCCAAGGCCAGCCAGGTTGGCTGGTGTCTCCAGGGCACAGAATAGGTAGTTACTCTATTTATGGCTTGCTTGCTTTTCAATCATGTTGACTGCTGCTCACCCTGACTCTGTGACACTGAAGTTTTCTTTAGATTTTCTGAGTTTTAAATAAAGTTACACATATGGATTTGCTTCAGGCTTATGCAGCTTGGTTCTGTGTCCAGGCATCCATTCCTCTCTGCTAACACCTTACAGCCTGTGGGTTCTTTCCCAGACCCCTTTAGACACGTTTTGAAGTGCTGCTGCACTCCCTGAATGTTCTGGGATGGGGCAGACCTTTTCTGGGCTGGAGCTGGTCCCCACAAGTCCTCCTGAGCCCTCCTGCAACATGAGGATGGGCAGAGAGAATGCTGTCAGCAGACATACAACCAGAGGCCACTCATCTCATTTCACCATCATGTTAAGGTTTTTTGGGTTCTGTTGCACACTGTAATGTGACATGTATTAGTGATGGTAGCATGGTGCTGGTGTATGCTGAGAGCCTTTAGTCCTCCTTCCTGGAAGAGATCTCTGTGATCACCTTGATCTACACGGAGCTTTTCACTGCAAATGCTGCCAAGCAGAGGTTCATGTCTTGTGTCTCATGTCTCATGTACTAAATCAGAGCCCCATCCATGTTTAATTTTAAGAAATGTCCCCTTTCTGCCAAATCTACCTATGAAACTTTTAATGAAAGTGATACATCCTGTCAAAACTTTATGGTGCAAACGTTTTAACCCCTTGTAATCAGGAGATGGATTTCAAGCAAGGGAAAGGTCAACTTAGGCACTTGGCCCCCACATATAGCTGGGTGGATAAGTGCCTGGATGACTCCATCACACCCCCATGTGCTACCCCATGGTGCAAAGATAAAGAAAAACAAGAATCAAAATATTCAAGAATGCATTAAAGCCACCTGTAGCCCATATGTACCTGGAAGACACTTGAACACAAGCATAGGTGAAGGTGCACAAGTGTGGTCTATAACTCAATCACATAAATCCTGGTGCAAAATTTGACCAGCCATTTAGGGAATGGGACATGAATCACCTAATTCAGGCAGTCCAACAGGTGTTAGCAGTCCAACAGGTGACAAAATTCTGGGCAGAGGCTGGATCCAAACTCTATAAATTCATGGCATTGGTGCTCCATCACCACTCTCTTGCTTAATGAAGGCACATGCCCAGGTCCATGTACATATTGTTCTGTTGGTGTATCTCACTTGTATACACTATATATGTACAAAGACATAAATATCTTTCTACTTCTAGGACTGGTTTAAAAACAAGTTTCCCAGCTCCTAGCAGGGATTACAAACTGCACTGTCCTGCTCCTGGATATGCAACAGTCCTGACTTGACTGGAGAAGAGACCTGATTTAGGCTATCCCATCCTCTCACATTGCTCTCGAGGGAGAAGAATCCCTTTTTTCTCCAAATGCAAAAACTTTCCAACCACTTCCTTTGATTATTTTATCTCTTTCTGCTATGTCTGTGTGTTCTTGAAAGGAGGGGCAGTGCACTGCCTGCAGCCATAGTCATTTGGTATTCAGGGGAAGTTCAGAGTTAGTGAGGCGCCTCCAGAGCAGCTGCAAAGGGCCTAATATAAATATGAAGAGCTGCCGAGATTCATGATTGCACCTGGCTGTCCTGCTGCTTTACAGCCATTGCAAATTAATTCTTTCTGCATGTGAGCAACTAAGTCAAGTCACTTAAACTGGTGGCCTCCTGCTGTTCTCTTAGGAAAGGAAATAGATTATTTGCACTGTAGAGACCTAGTCCAGTGCCAAGGGAGCCACCAGCTACTTCGCTGTGCCTTTCTATGATTGCTGGAGCAGGACAGGGAAGAAATTTCAGTTTAGAGTTCAGCTCCTACATAACCCTGGATAAGGTTCTGTCACAGTCTCTGGATGAGCATTCCTTGGGCACACAAAGGGAGCATGTGGATCTGCTCCCTCATCCTGGTAGAACTCCAAGCACAGCAGTGCAGAAGAAACAACAGCGTATTTTTCCATTGGCTTCACTGGAGCATGCTGGCTGCAGCTGGAACAGCAGGGAAAAGAGAGCAGAACCTGTTTGGGAAGAGACATTATTCAAAATGGCAAAAGGTGTTAAAGACGCTGCTGCTGAATGCCTGGGCCACATCCTTGAGGCCCCAATTCCTGGAGGTGCAAACACAGGCTCCCACAGGTAGTTCTGAGCTGCACAGCCAGGCTGCCTTCAGGAGTGAACTGTGTCTCCCAGACTGTGTGGTGCTGAAGGACAGATCACCCTCTTTTGCTTTCCAGAGTGTCTGATTTATGGACACATAGATCCCAAGCACTGCAGAGGCCCTGTGCAGCCCAGCAGTGTTTGTGGTGCAGTATATCTAATTCCTGTAATGTATGCAAAGCTCTCAAAATGCTGACTTTTTATGTCAGTCTGTGAAAGAGAAATATATTCTCTCTTGGGCTGGTGACATTATTATCAGAGTTAATACTGTCAGAGAGAAATGTCTCTTGTGTTTCTGTCCTGTGCTATACTCCTGGGCATTCTGCTGAGGGGAGAGGATCCTCCAGCCTCCCTGAGACCCAAGGGGGCCCTGGTGCCCATGTGAACATCACTAAAAATCAATCCCTCTTCAAAGTAGGCCAAGAGTGCTGTGTCTTCTGGGTTAGTTTGCAGCAATTCGCTATACTTTTCTGCTCCTTCAAACACAGCTGTAGAGAACATCAGTGACAAGCAACCAAGGGTAATTGGGAAAGAGGGTTATAGGGTTGGATGGCTCTACAGAGGTCTAGGAGTCACCATTGAGTGGAGTCACCATTCCACTCCACTCCACTCCGCTCCACTGAGTGGAGTCACCACTCAGTTACTCACTTGATACGGTCTGTGATCTGAATACCACGCTTAGAAATAGGGGCAGAGTCCAGGCTGGTACCTTAGGCATTACCCGACCCTTCTCCCTTGCCAAGGCAGAATCAGGTCCACCTGAGACATTCCTGGTTGATATTTTGAAGATTTATTTTTTAGAGTGTCCTAATGCCGCATTAAATGACTGTCTAATACGCCTGAACAATCTACATCACCAGAACAGGAATTTGCTATTTAGGACATACTCCTGGCCAATGCTTCAGCTGTGTCAGTACCAAAGAGCCAAGAAGCCAGAACATCCCACTTCCCAGGGAACAAGGCTAGTACACCAAACGGGGCTGTCACCTGAGCTCTGTGTCCTGCCAAGAAGAGGGCTGGAGGGGTGGGTGTAAGTCCTTCAAACCTCACACTGTCTCCCCACATCCTTGCTAGAAGGGCAGTGTCAGGTGTCCTGCATGTCCTCCTCTGGGGTTGCTTTGCTCCCTACAAAAGCCAAGGAGAGACAGACAAGTGTGTCAGTCAATCAGTTTGCTCTTCAATAGCCCTAAATGGCCTGCACCCTTCCTCACCCAGTGCTGGGGTCTGGCTGCTCAGGGCAGCAGTGCCTTCACCTGCCTCTGGGATTCAACAGAGCAGACCTCACCTGGAGGAGATGAACGTGAAATTGAATATTAGCAGATTTGATGATGCATTCATCCAAGTATTATGGACCTGATTGAGTACACAGTGCTACACATACACATATGTGCTTGTTGCTTTTTAGTGCCTGTGGCAATCATATTTCTGCTTGACCCAAGTTTCCTTTATTTGCAAAAGTAAAAATGCTATTATTGCTGACCATAAAATTATTCAGCCCTTTTATACGTAGCTATAGGAGTTGAATTGCTCCACTGATTTTAAAGGATGTAATCGAGGATTTGTGTGCAAACAGTGCATAAATATGTACTTTTGTTGCTCAGATGTAGTTTGCCTGTCAAATATGAATGAATTTGCTGTTTTTGCAAAAGTGGTCACTGCAGAAGCTTTCCCAAAGCTCTCCAGCAATACAAAAATCCACATTCTGTCTCTTGTCTGAATAAGCAATTTTTTCATCGCTTAATCTTCTCTCATGGAATTGTATAAAAACAGGCTGCAGTGAACTTTGATGCAACATAAAGAAATCAGAAAATCATTAAAGAAATTCACTATGATTTTCAAAGAGGAATCATCCTGCTTTTTCAACTACTTCATCAAATTAAGACCAGACTCTGCCATGTGCCTAACAGGAGTTTCTACGTATTGATTTAATAAACATATTATGGTACAACACTGAAGAGAATTAGGATAAATACTAGGATATGTATATATTTATATTAAGATCTATATACTGAAAGTACACCCCAAATCCACGCATTTACAGTCTTCTTTGATTTTCTTGGCACCAGTACAGCTGTGAGGAAAAATCTAAACTGCAGCTCTTGCTCCTTTTCAAGATTGGAACATTGTATATAGCATTGAACATGTGTATATAGCATTGAACATGGCATAGCCGAAAAATATACATTGTTAAGAGTCTGCACTTGCATTCTCACTTGCATTTTGGAAACAGGATAATAAAGAGCTGAGGAGATGGATCTTGTAAGAATTTTTCAGTTCAGGCATGTTTCATTTAAGGGCAAGTTGGTTGGATTGTTTTTTCTGTGTCATTTATTAATAGGAAAATTCCTAATATTAACATGGTACAGCTACTCCTATCTCATGGAGGTATGCAGTTGGAGGTTTTTCCTTACTTCTGACTAGGATGTAATGTTACTGTTCTATTTAAATTTGATGTTCAATTTGCATGACTGTAAGGGGATTTAAAAAATCCTGTTAAGAAATGATTAATGGTCACGTCACAGAGATGAAATAAAAAACTAAAACTAATTAATTCATTGTCTCACTCTAACTCCCCAAATGACTGTATCAATTGCAGCCTTATTCCTAATGACTGTCACCTGAAGAGGTGACATGTATCCTTGGAAGAGCTGAGGGACAAAACTTTTTGTATTCCACTAGATTTCCCTGAATATTCTTGCTCAGAAAGCAGAGCTCATCAGTAAAAAAGAACATAGTGCTTTTGAGCTGCAGCAATAAGATTTTTTTCTGGAGTTAGCTGATGACCTTACCTATTCAATCCATCTCTCAGCCTTCAGAGCACTAAAATGAGTTCAACAGACATGACATTTGTATAATGCGTCTCACTGAATAAATGTGCCGTTAAACATGTTGCTCAGGTTTCCATGTCTCTTTACAAAGCTATTCCCTGCCTGTGAAAAGCAGTCTGCCTTCATCCAGATGTGCAAGCCATGCCATGGAAACATCACTCCTTTCCACCTGTGCCATTTATTTGATGTCTGGGACACACAGTATGCTGAGTGCCCTCCCACACCACAGCTCATCCCTCTCTCTCCTCTCCAGCTCAGAGGAACACATTCTGGGACCTTGGGCTTACCAAATGCCTCTGAAGAGCAGGAAAGAAAAGTCTGACATTTTTGCTGGAGGAAACCCAGCACAGAAAAGCTCCAACCACTGAAATTTGCAGCTAAGCAGGCAGAAGTAGGTCAGGCCTGATGCTATTTGCAGACTGCTTTTCCAAGGTGTGGGGAATAGGCTAATCAGTGCCAGGGGTTAATGTAGATGGCTATGATGTCAGCTCACCCGTTCCCAAGGAAAGGTTTGTATTTGACCTCCTCCAGTGATCCCTGCATGCTCTTAGAGCTTATTCTAACATGAAGAGCTACTAATCCATTCTTCCCATGAGCATTTCACCCAGGCTGCTGTTGCAAAATCTTGCTCTTTGCATTATTCCTTTCTGCCCCTCTGCATCAAGGAAGACCTACATAGTCTGTGTCTCTCTATTAGGAAACTGAAGTAATATTTTTTATTTTACATTTGGCAGCCATGTAAAAGTCATGTTTGGTCTCAAGTCTGATTTGATTTAAGACTCAATTTATCTTCATAAAAGACACTTTATGGTTGTGCTTTTATATTTAGCATATTACCAAAAGAGAGGTGTCCTGCTTGGCACTCTAAGGGCATTGCTTATTTTCTGAGCATTTTTTGGATCTGTGGCAGTGTTATATCACTGCTGTGCTTTGGGATGTGCCATGGATATAGCAGTATCTTCCTGGGACACCCTGAACCACACCTCACTCCTGTTTTCACCTGGAAGCTCCTGTTGCCCTCAGGAGGCAGGATTTTGATGAGTCTGGAAAACATTTAGGCTGGAATGAATTAAAAACTTGTGATTCATAAGCACAGGGGTGTTGATTCAGGTGTTGAGAGGAGGTTATTGGGTCTTTGCAAAGAAGGAGATCTGAAATAATAAAGCCATAATCCCTGAGCATGGTTGGCAGATGGGTCATTACCCTTCCAAAATGGCTGCAGTTCCAGTGCTAACACCAACTTCAGGCTCTGCTTTGTTTTGTTATGTCTTTCTCAGATGTCACTATGGTGTGCTTAAATAGGATGAACTTTCCAGAAAGTTCATTTATGTGGTATTTATATGGCAGAGACATCTGCCTCTTTTGTGAGCCCATGCCCTGGTTTTGATTTAATGTATTGGGTTCCTTCAGTGCCAAGAAAACACTCTGCTTCTCTCAGGCTGATAAATTCTGATGATTGCTCTCATACTGTTTTCTTATGTGAAGAGATGTCTTCATATTGCCTTCTTATCCATCAAACCTCTTCTTCATCTCGGGCACTCAGGCAACTATCTGTTTGGGAAGTGATTTCTTCTAAGTGTCATTTTCTAAAGGTGTACTCCTCCTGACCACTGTCTTTAATCGTATTTCAATGGGAAATGGCTTGCAGAGGGATTACATAATCAAAAAAAGATGACTTTGCACATCCTTCCAAGGGTTTTGCTACAGTTGGACTCAGCCTGCTTTCCCCATCCCTTGCCCAGCAGTCCTGGAGAGGAAGGGAAGGATGTTTTTTAAGCTGTTTGTTTTTCAAGCTCAGAGTTGACTGCTCACCCAAAATGTAAATTAGGAAGCAATTCCTGGAATCTGTGAGTCTCATCTCAAGAAGATATGTGTATTTACATTCATAACCACCAAAGGCATTTAATTCTTGCTTGAGTCTGCAGCTCACAGTAAATAGCTATTTGTCTTCATGTCCAGTGAACAAAAGATTGCAAGTGCTTTCTGCTGGCAAGAATCAAATATCTTTCTTTTGTCAGTAGGTCTTTGATATGCAGGAGCAGCCACGGAGACAGTGAAAGCAGCCTTTCATACCACTCCTCTGCACCTGGGCAGGTGAGCAGTGGGAGGCTGTGGTTGGCAGCCTCCAGAGACAAGTGACATCAAGTGACACTGCTATTAAACAAGGGAGAAGTAACAAGCTCAGGGGCAACCAGAATTGTGTTTCAGTACAGTTTGTGTCTGGATAGCATCATTTGACTTCTGTCTGCCTCCATTTTAGGCACTTTGAGCAAAATATCTTTTTTGGTATCAAATTTTCAAGAATATGGTGTTTTCAAGAACATGGAGCCAGATCTAGTGCTGGCTATTGGTCAGAAATTACCGAGAAGTTTGTGAATAATCAGTCTTTAAACAATAGTGAAAGAATTTGTTTCTTAATCTCAGTCCTTTTTGTGTTGGCCAGTGCTGGAGAAAGGACACCTAACCCCTGGGAGGTGTTTTGTTCTGTCAGGAGGCATCACTGGGTTCAGAGGTGCATCTAAGCAATGTGTCACTCATTCCTCACCACCTCACTAGTAGTTGGTGAGGATTAGTGTGACAGATGAACTTGAAATATTTTGCTGCTGCACTCTACAATCTCTTTTTCTGCTCTTTTCCAGCCCCACTGCAAATAAAATTCTGAACTTTGCTCTTCTCTTAACCCTAAACTCAGTATTAACTTTAAACCAACAGCACTTGAACCATTGGCAGTTTTCCTCTGTTCCATCACCCACACTACCTATACTAAATACTTCTCTTAGCTACCATCTCTGAAGCCTCTGATTCCCTTTTGCAACCCCATTTAAGTCTCACTTGCATTAGTGTACTGGCATTTCTCTTTCAACCCTAGCCCTAAACATGGGTTGGAAAGTTCTTCCAGACTCACATTAGGAAAATAAATCCTAAAAAAACCCCCAGTTTTTTTTTCTCCTCTAGTAACAGGGCAAGGCAAAAATTAGGATTAGGGATAGGTATAGAGTAAGGATCACAAATGGGTTAGAACTTGGGTTGGGGCTGAGAAGAGGAAAGTTCTTGCTTTGCCTAGAGAACTACAGCTTTTGGAAACATTCCTATTACCTTTCTCCCTACCAAGCTCCCCCAGGGGAATCCCTCTCTAGTACCCTGCAAGGAGATGATTATTTCATAAGAAAATGAGTTGGTGCATTCCCGTAAAAAATAACTTGTTTCCTGGCTTTGTTCCAAGTACAGAAGAAGCCCAAACAGATTTATCACACTTCCTTATAAGCCTTCATTTGGACACTGGTCACTTCATTTTAAGCCATTTTTCTTTCTACAGTGCTTCTTTCCTGGCCCCAGGTGTGGATTGCGGCAGAGGACAAATGGACAGGGAGCTTGTGCTCAGCAGTGTGAGGTGGGTGAGCAATTCTCTGCTCCCTGATTTCGCAGAGGTTTGTGTCGTGCCTTGCTTGAACAAAATGGGTCTAGTACAATTACACTACACAAGGACTGTACTCCAAATACAGCAGTGACTGAGATGTTTATGTTGTAAAATCCCTGGGGTGTAAGTACTCGGGGAGTAAAGGCTTCTCTTATGGTATAAAACCCTTCTCTGAGCGTAGTGGGTGAGAAAACAACAAATGGAAATGTGAATAGGGTATTAACACAATCATACCAGGCTGCTTGTCTTCCCCTACAGGTGCTGGAGAAAGGAAATCTGAGTGGAGAGGGCTGGATTTCTTCCATTGCCATTGAAGAACAAGTACTTAGCCCTGATCCCAGCATGGTGACATGCTGTAGGCAGTGTTGAAAAGCCAGCCATTGCTATGCCATATCTGGTTTTTACTTGTTCTCACAGGTCAGCAGACTCTGGATTTTGCAAACAGGCTCACTTGTTTTGGTTTTTTGTTGCTTTCATAGTAACTCATATGGGCTCTTTTGTAAATTGCCACTGTGGTTTCTTCCACTTACATCACAGTTTTTTGATACTTCAGTTCTGAAGTATCATAAAACCTAGATTAATAGTATAATGGGAATTTGGAGAGCTGTAACATACAAGCACTAGGTATTCATGAAGCACAATTATAATACTGAGCTAATCAGCACTGCATTCAGTTGACTAAATCCTCATCTTTTAAATGATAGTAAAAAAATCTCCTCATATGAAAAATTAAGGATGATACAAATGCAGGAAAAAGTCAAGGCAAGCTCATCTATTTCAGTGGACAATGTTTCAGGGCTGTCCTGTTGGTTAAAGCCAGTACTATTACTGCACATCATGCTTCCCAGCTCCTGCAGGTTTAAAGGCACAGGAAGACAATGCACAGCTCCTGATGGAGGAATTTAGGATGGCATGGGGGAAAATGCTATACAAGAGTTGGCAGGGATGCTGGATATTAGCACCCTCAATATCCCCACAGGAAAAATTCTTTTGTTTGAGACCTGCTTCACCAGTCTCCACTCAAGGTATGGATGATACATGTCTTATATTTCTACAGATTGTTTTCTAAAGGTTTTAGACTTTTTTATCACGGGTTTCCCTAACCTTTCATGTTATATCAGTACATGCTCAGCAAATCTGAAGACAGAATGCACATCAGATAGGTCAGATGAGTCTTGGCTGACCCCAAAGAGTAAATAATATTTAAAAGGAAAAAATACTGACTCCTTGATCTGTTTCTTACAGGTTTTTTCCATTTTAATTCTAAATTTTGTATCAAAATGGAGTAACTCTTAGGAAGTGCCATCCTCCACACCTGTCTGTCTTCCAAAGGGGCTGTTTTCAAGACACAGTGGTGCAGAGTGGCCCTGATGAAGTTATACCTCTTGTTAAATGTGGACTTTATCCATGGAGCAGTTTTGGCCCAGTCATGGCAGCCAAACCAGGCACACCCACTGCTCTTTGGCTATTGCACAGATTCTGCACTGGTGACCAGTCCTTGTCCCACCTCTGCTGCTCTCAGCTACTCAGGACCTTATTAGCAGGCCACCACTCAGACATGGGCACTCTTTTATGTAATTATTTTCTGACTTCCCCTCTCTGTGCCCAGAGACACCTTTGAAATGCAAATATCTCCCATGATTTTTGAATACAGGTGCTCTCTGCCCATGAGTGAGGTGGCACAGAGAAAATAATTCTCAGCAAGATGTCCGAACCCTCCCTTTCAGAGTTTTCTGAACTTTAGTGGCATAGGGCTCAATTGAAAAAATCGTCTAAGAAAGGCTTCACTAAGTGGAGCACATCAAGAGAAAATAAAGAATGAGGCCCTGGTTCCATCCACAGAAGCTGTCATGATTTATTTGCTGTCACTTGAATCTACATTAAAAGGCTTGCTGCGACTTCACCAATTTCTTTCCGTTCTGATTGTCTCGATCTCTGCTGATATTTGAGGCCTGGCTTGTTATATTTGAATTTGAAAGATATGTGGCCACCTGAGCCTGGCAGCATGCTAGCATTAACTTCTCCTGCCCAATGGGCTTTTGCTGGTCCTTTATGGAAGATGAAAACGGATGAATCAACTTCAGAGGCTTTCTGGATTGTACAAAACCCATCCTTCTTCCTCCCCAAGAAAAGCAAGAAGTTCTGCTAATGAACCCATCGGAGGAGGGCTCTATCTGCTGCTCTGTGGCAGTGACATCCAGCGAGGCTGTGAACTTTTTGAGCAGCCATTTCTAAATTGGGAAGTCTCAGATTTATGTGGCCATTTTCTTGTTTTAAAAGAAGAAGTCAATACGTATTCACAGTTTGAACCCCATTAAGGGCTGAAGTGATGCCACGTTTCACCAGGAGAACGTTAATGCTATCAATTTTTCAGCTTTCTTACTTTATTTTCAGCATGTCATGTCCCTTCATATTTAGCATGTTATGAGGAACCACTGGAATTCAATTACTGCCTGTCACTGCTGTTTATATTGATTTATAGATCATCCATTTTGACAAGTTCATTGCCAAGCTTTAATATGCCTTAATAGCTTTATTGTTTATTAATGGTAATGCAGTGGTCCAATCTCCAGCCTGTAGTAAATGTCAGCCCTTCCTTTCTGTGGTGGACTGTGGGCTGCAGAGCATGGGTGGGCAAGTGGCTGTGACCAGGGGCTTGGCAGCACCCTCCTCCCCCTGCCCAAATGCCACTGGCACCTATTCCTTTGGTTAATGGCCTCCACAGATTTCCTCCAACAAAGAATTAAGAACAGATTTGTCTAACAGCTTCTTACCAGGAGGACTGACACGCCTGGCACTGCCAGCAGGGTTTTGGCAGTGCCACAAACCCGTGTGGCATTGGCAGTGCTGTGGTGTCCCTGAGCAGCCTGGGCACACACCACTCCTGGCTCAGCACAGAGACCACACCTTACCCCTAAAAAGATGTAGGGTAACACTGTCACTATGTTACCCTGGTCAACATATCCAGACTGTTAGGGGAAAGGCAGAGGTGAAAAGTGTATGTGCATCATGTGGCTTTTTTATGTCAGGCTATGTAGAGTTTTATAATGAGGGCAGAGTTCACTGGCAATTACTGCTTAGGAAAGTTTCCATGGATAGCTATTTTTCTTTCTTTTCTTGCCAACTGGCTTTTTGAAATATCAATTTACCATAGGAAAAATCCTCCTCAAAAGCAGGAGTCCCCAGGCACTATGGGTCAGGACTACTTCAATGCAACTGTGCTGTAAGAAAAAAGAATGTCCCCAACAGAAACATAATGATTTGTATTTCTTAGTCATAAGCTGTTGCATGTTGGTCGGATAAGAGATGAACAGCAGCACATTTCTGAGTATTTTCTGCCCAGAAACATACAGCCCCAATTTTTCAAATGAAGCTGTAGCTGTGTCTCCACGCATGACTTTGTGTGCTTTCCCCTGGCCACTGTCAGCCACCTTTGCAGCAGTGAGCAAGGTGGTTTGTTTTTCAGGAATCTGTTTGCAGTCTCAGGATGGCTGCAAAGCAGAGCTGCTGCAGCGGGGCTGAGCTGTTTATCCAAGCTGGGGAAACATGAGGGACAAATCCTTTCCTGAACAGCAGCTATCGGCAGCTCAGGTTCCTTTGTACAGCATTGCTCTCTCCTGCGAGCTGCTGACAATGGCAGCCAAGGACTCTTTTCTCTCAAGACCCTTCCAGAAATGTTCCTCCTTCCCAATATCTTGCTCAGCAGTGCTAAGCATCTTCAGAGAAATAAAGTGATGTGCTCATTTCTGCCTTGGTCTGCTGCATTTCCCCAGGAGCATTAGTTCATATACTTCTCTTGCCTTGACTAAAATGATGAGAAATGTATATCACTTACACTGTATTTCTCTCTCACACACACTCACACACAAATATACACATAGATGTATTTAAAGAAACAGCTTAAAACCTAAGTTATAGTCCAGGAAAAACAACTATAGCTGGGTTGTTTTTTTTTTCTCCCTCAAATTCGGTTTTCAAAGTAAATTCAGAGGGGTTGCCACTTTGGCTGATGAGATGTGACCTGTTTTAATCACTGCTGTCCACTGTCAGGTATGTCAGGCAATTTAGCTTCAGGTGCATAATGGTAAATTATTATAGAGACAGAATGATTTTAAGTTTCCAGACAGTGGGAGCATTCCCAGAATCCATTACTGCCTGATTAAATTACTCAGATTTCTGTGTGTGAAGGTTTTGTACAGCAGCATGTAATCCACGAGAGTAACTAATCATATCATATTGATTTAGATGCTGCTAGAATGGGAAATCTAATTGTAATACTGTGAAAGCTTCTTGGGGAATCTGTACTAATGATTGCATTTGTAATCCCATTTGCAGGTGAAAGTTCTGAAGCGCAGCTGTGAGATGAATAGCAATGACGACGGTTTGGACACAGCCCTGCAAAATCAGGTTGCTGAAGATGAGAGACCAGCAGAGGTTGTCTTGATGACTTAGCAGCAAGTTTACATCCTTCTGGTTTTCTCCACTAATGCTTCCTGGGACCTACACATCAAAAAGAATGTGAGTAAAGGGTGCAGGCAAAGATGAAAAAGGAGGCAGAATTCAGCCCCTTGTCCTGGTTAACTTCAGGAGCCAACACTGCAGTCTGAGCTCTGCTGGGGTTTTGCAAGGACACCACTTCTTAGCACTCTCTCTCTTCTTTTCATCTGAGGATGAACACATTTGAAAAGCACTTTTAATTCAGGGAAATGAAATGCCTACCAGCTTTTCATTAAAATTCTTTATTGTTGTTTTATTCTTCTTTAAATGCAACTTTCTGCACTGTTTCTTTTGTGTTTGATGATTGCCAGCACCTTGATCTGCCTTGACCTTTCATGTCTGTGCTCTGGCAATAGAGCCTCTCTCTTTTTTCACTTTCTGGAATATGTGGGCTATTTACATGTGAATTATATGAACTGCTTTTTATCTTTCCTCTTTGCAATACTGTTGCAGAGATGTATAAATGTAAAAAACCACAATGTGATAAATTGCTTTGCTTCCTTACTGGCATGGGATTTTTGTAGCATTAGGGGTTTTTTTCCACTTTTCTGACTTGTTTATAACAAAATATAAATAACTGTTCAAGAGAACAGTTGCATCTCTTGCATACACCAGAGTTTGGGAGGTGGTTTGATGGGTGGGAAGGCACACTTGGGGGAAGAGCTGCCCACCAGGCTCTGACAAGGACTTGAAACTCTTGTGTAGGGGAGGTGCAGTAAGATTTCAGTTTTGGGGACAGGTCCCTTGAGGACACTGAAGCTTCCTTTCCAACACGCAGTAGGGGTCACTCTCCCTCTTTGGCCCCTGCCAGCATGTGCTTTTTGAGGCCCAAACAGCCACATCTCTTAGAGGCAAGGTGAGGTTTTGACTCAGAATTAGTGACCACTTCTGGAGAATAGTGGAAGGGACACCTTCATCTTTCTCTTGGGAGCTCAGACAGATGCCAGCCTGTATTTCACAGCCTTGAGTCCTCTCCTGCTCACCCTGCAAACCACATCAGAGAGCCCTTCAAAACACCAGGGCTATATGTGCTGCCATCACCTTGCTGAGCACTCCAGTGGGATGAAGAGCTATATCATCCTATCCTGGGATAGGGATATTCCTGGGGAGCCAGCGCTAAGCAGGACTAAAGACAGCAGATATAAACCACAAATTTCATCTGCATCCTTCCTGCAGGTGCTCTGCAAACTCACCACATCCTGCTGTGCATTGAAGCTTGTGAAGAGAGGGGTGGTGGCCCACCTGCCCTTCCTGAGAGGGCTCATCCCTACTGCAGCTGATCAGTGCTTCCCAGTTTGCTCTTCTTGTCTGTGCTTTGGGTGAATAGGTACAAGGCAATAAACTGGGGCCTTGGGCAGATGCTCCCTGGCTCCAAACAGCTTTTAATTTTTTTTTACAGTGAAATGTCAATTATTTTTATTGCAGTATATTTTCTTCCACAGTTCAGGAAGTTTCACAGTTCCACAGTAGTTTAATTCCACTCATAACAGAGAGACTCTGAGTAATACAAAACACATAAGAAAACCCTGAGACTTTGAAATAAGCCCCTATTATGGTTCCTAGTCATGAACAGACATTGCCTTTGTACTGGAGAGATCAACAAAGCTGGAAATTAATTAAGCACAGTCTAAATAGCCTTTAGGATATTCAGTTATATATAGGAAAGCATTTTGCACGTGTGTTTAATGGATGACTCCTATCCTGTCTATTAGGTGCCATTGAAACCCAAGGGGTGTGTATTTAATATCAAGGCTTCTCAAAGTTTTAGAGAGCATTTGAATTTAGGATAAACTACAGTTTGCTTCTGATGCCTTAAGTTTTAGCTTTCATGTTTTTCAGATTCTGTGCTGCCTAGGGGTGCAGTTCTGAGCCCCATATTGAGGGTTAGTAAGATCTCTTCACAGAATAGGTAGACAAAACAAATCCTTTTCCCGATGAAGACCAAGGACAACTTTCAGGCCCAAAAGCACAAACAACGGTGGACTGAAGTGAGAAACAAGAAGGATGAGATCTCAATACCTGAGCCTGTGGTTGGACAATTGGGCCCCAATATGCAAATGGACCAAAACTAATGAAAATGTAAGATCCTGTGACCAGTCATCCATTTTGGGTCCACCTTGGGTGTAGCCCTGGCCAGGCTCTTGCCCTGCCCAAGGTGTACCCATAAAGGCCTTTTAATAAGTATCCATTTTATTCTCTAGTTCTGTCCTGTCTCTGTTTCAGGTCAGCCTTCCCAAAGCATCAGTTTTTGGCGACCCAAAGGCATCTCTTCCTTGACAGCTATGCAAAGGTCTAAAAAATGCTTTGGAAAATCATCTAGGGGGTGCTTCTTTTGGTAATATAGATTCCCAACAGCTGTGAATCATGTTTCTAAAGAAAGTCTGCAACCAGAGTAAATTCCTCAGGCTGGCATGATCCCTGCCTGGCAGGAACAGGATGAGATGGAAGGAAGGAAACAAGCAAGCAGGCAAACAAGTCTGGTTCATGTGCTGTGATCTTGTACTCAAGGACCCCAGTAAATGTGTGATTAAAATATACTACACTAAAAATATACAGATTTTCCACATCACTGAGTCTTTCATGGGGAACCATACATTTGTGCCCCAGATATCTATTGCTGTTCAACAATGGACAATAATAAGAAGAGCATTTAATGATATAATTTAAGTTAGATCATATTTAGTACAAGATTATCAGATGCTTACTGTGAAAATTGTAGGCTCTTTTCCACCATTATATGAGACATACTTTCCAAAACTCTCACATTTCCCTGAGAGAGATTTCCTTGAGGTCTGAAAAATGCAGAGCAGATATAGAAATGCTTTAATGAATGCAGTCTCCTCTACTTCACTGTATTACTTCCTTCTCTTTTTCTGGGCTGCAGAAAAAAAAATCAGTAGTGAGACTGGGACTCTCAAAGTGATGCTGACATCCATCCAACCATTTCAGTTTCTCTGGAGATTGCTCCATGTCTATCAACATCTAACTGGGTTGAGGTTTTCACTTGTATGTTGCCATCAGCTCAGCTGCCTTCCTGTCAGCTGGCAGATCTGCGATCTGAGCTATCCTCTTTCTGATTTGATTTGCACATTTCCCAGTCTTTTGTCTGTGATGCAGCCTTGGTAGGTGTCTGAGGACTGTTTCCCAGCATATATCATAGCTGAGCAGTGCTCTGTACAAGGCTTGAGTCAGGAGTGTGAGCCACATCAGGCATTGCTGAAGCTATCCTGAGCTGGACTTTTGTTATACACCCCCATAGTAATTTCTAGCCCTGCAAACAGGGCTTTTTGATCCACAACACCACAGGGACTGAAAATAACTGTGATTAAAGGTAAGCAGAGCATTTATATATATATATATATATATATATATATATATATATATATATATATGCTGAACCTGATAGGAAACGCAGTAAGTATAAAATTGAAGAAAGTGTTGAATAAAGAGTCCTGGGAAGCTGGTTTGTTCTCCTGCCCACCAGACCAGAAGTTATAGTGTACCCATACTGGCATTTTCAAAGCTTTTCCTGTTTCTTTCTTTCACTGCCCAGTCTGTGCCAATGGCAGGTTCAAACTGTGAGGGTGCTGCTGCTGCCCAAAACTGTTTAGAGACCAAGTGCAAGGTGATGAACAGAAATCTCAAGTCAGAACATTTGGGAGGGATGTATGTGCACTTCAAGGCACGGCATCCTCCAGAGTTTGTGGACCTGTTTGCCCACAAGGCAGTGTGGGATCTGCAGAAAAGGCATCCAGCAGGGTCTGGCCTCATGCCCTCAGCTGAGGGCCACCAGCAGGGTCTGACTTTGTGCCTGAAGCCAAAGGGCACCATGCACACCAGGATGGAAGCTGCCCTTACCTGACTGCTGCCCTGTGGAGTTTTCACCCCAAACCTATGTTTCTGAAGGCATTTTGCATGATGTCTGAGATTTCTCAGAACAGCATTAAAAAAAAATATCCATAAAAAAAATGCAATTCTGAAGGAGATTAAATCCTAGAAACAAAACCTGTTGAACAGTTCTCCCTTATCATTGCTGAAGCCATAAGGGGAAATCTTAAGTAGGGTGACAAGCACAGGGTGCTGAAAGGCATCCCTGGCTTTGTGATCACTTGGTGAAGACAACCATGCCAACCTCTTTCTCTGGAGTTCCTGCTGTGATACTTCTCAGCAAACAGGATTACTCCTATTTCATGCTCAGTTTGCATGTTTGATTCGGATTTTTTTAGAAGATTTTTATGGGGGTTGTTAAGTTTTGTTTTGTTTTGTTTTGTGCTTCCCTGTAATTAAGCTGCAGCACAGATATATGCTTTCTTGTACTAGGTTTCTGTTTCTCAATATATTCAGGCTTTATATCTCAGTCAACATTTTACCTCCCCCTGAAAAAGAATTATTTCTGTAATCAGATTAGTGCTGAATTTATACTAAGTCTGAAGTATGGCCTTACTCACTTGATTATTCAGTTTGCTGTAAATGTTGGGAATAAATTCCAAGAGAGTGAATCAAGTGAATCAATTTTTTTACTACCCTTATACATATTTCTACTTATTTGCCATGTACCTTTACTACCCAGCTCTAGCTGTACAGAATAGACAAAAAAATAATGCTTTGCAAGACTGTATGACCTATCTGAATGCTGACATAAGAGCTTTAAACAGCTTTTCCTGTAGAAAACTTCTGAAGTTTCCATGAAATTTCTTCTGAGATAAGAGCTGTGAGGGTTTTGTTTTTTGGTTTGTTGGTTTTTTTTTTTTTTTTTGTTTTTTTTTTTTTTTTTTACACACATAGGGCTCATCTGAGGTGTTGAAGAGGTGTTGGGATGGAGAGGAACTTCTCTACTACTGCATTAATGAGAGCAATGGCAGCAGAGTTATTCTGTTAACACCAGCCCAGGCATATGAACTCCCTTCACCCATAATGCAACACAATTCATAATTTTTTGTGTGCATATGCGAACTGCTACAAGGTCAACCTACATTGAAATTGTCCAGGTTGGATGGTGTCTGTGCTTTCTGCAAACAATGCTCACTGTGAGTGGTATTGTTTGTCTTAAAGGCAGGTGTTTTAGGATATTTCTAGGACAAACATGCTGGAAATGAAATATAGATAGGTAGAAACTTCTACAGATAGAAGTAAAGATGTGAGTGTGATATGCCTATGAACTGGGAAGATGCACAAGTAACATAATTCTTGTAAGTCCTAAGAGGTTTCTTTATTTCATAAAATTTAAGAGGATTCTTTCTTGAGTTTTAGGGAAAGAGTTAATAAAAGTCTGAAGTTGCCAAGTTATTAATTTTCCATTCAGGAATGGGTCACTCTGAATTCAATTACCCAGCTGCAGAAGTGCTTCCCAGTATTTGATGACATCTTAAAAGTGTAAGCGATGGTGTGTGCATGGTGCATTCAGAAATGAAAGGCTTTGCATGTCACATCAAGCTGGCCCTGGCAGAGTGTGCCAAGGTGAGACTCCTGTCCCCTGCAGCACCAATCCCTGCCCAGAGAGGAGCAGTGCCCAGTGCAGGAGCCTGGTGTGAACTGCCTTGAAAAGCAATGGTCAGACTTTCCATGTGCTGCTTTTACTTTGGGATTCTCTAGACCTTGAACTAGTTCATCATTATTACTGAATAACTAGGAAAAATGTACTTCATGCTCTATTTCATCTTGCTTTCTAGTAGCCCCAAATATTGCACTGGAATTGAAATAAAACCTTCAATCTCAGGAGTGTCCTGTGACTGATGGGGAATACAATTTTCTTAGGAAGTAACCAACGGGCAGTTTTCAGTCTGATTTTTCAGGATTTCTCACTCTCTAGCTTAGTTTTCATTGTTCTGAGGGATGAAATTTCCAGTGCACACATTGAGAGAGTCACTCTGGAAGCAGTTAAATCAGGTCCCCGTGGCAGGAGCTACTCCTTCAGTCTCATGTCTCCTACCCATAGTGTTGTTCTCATTAATTTTGGTCCTAATAATATCTCTGTGTATAAATAATTCTAGTCTCTCCTCTGTTTTCACAACCATCAGGGATTTACAGAGCCTGAAAGAAGCAAGCCATGCACTGAGAGTGTTGTAAAATATAGAAATGTGCTCTACCAGAAATACCACATTATAATCCATGACCCAAGGCCCCCTGCTCACTCAGGTGGGCCACAACATGATGCCCTGGCAGACCACAGCAGCATGAAAGCTAATACACTTTTTTTTTTCGTATTGTATTATATAGTCAGGTTTTTTTAGTGATGTATGGTAAGGGATGTTTTAGTCTTCTGTTAAGTTTCATGTTGTTATTTATGCACTAGAGAGCAACATGAGGTGGTGCTACACGCTGTTTTTTGTATGTGTGTGGAGCTCTGAAATTTTACTAGTAAACAAAGATAGCTAAATAATTCGCACATGATTTACCAATTCTATCATGTCCCAATAAAAATACAAGGTTGCATATGACTTCAGGTGCTCAAGTGAACAAGCAGGAACAATTCAAATTTCCTGACCAGCTTAGGGCATTCTCAGTTGGCCATCCTTGGCTAGTCCACATTCAGAGGTGTCAGCATAGGTAGAAAGCAAAATTGCTCTGCAAGGTAAGATCAAGAAGGCAAATATTCCTGGTTTTACTTTCCTGGTGCCTGCTTTTTCAAGTCTATACAATGGCATTGAAGTCTAGTAAAAACAACACATTTCTTTCCCCTCCCATCTGAATATCTCCAAGCTGTTACACTCACACAGAAGTTTAGCGTCATATGTCAAAAATCCTGTCACCTCTGCTTCAGAACCAGAGCAACCAGGGCCCAGAGGAACCTGTGACAGTCTGCCCTGGGTCACAGGTATGTTAGACTGGGACCTGGAAAACCTGCTCCTTTTCCATGACGTGATAGAGTGTTCCCCAGGGACTTGTCCATTCTGTATCCCTATTGCTCAGGCACCAGGGTCTGCTGGCTGGGGGGTTTCCAGCTGTCAGCAGCTCCTGCCAGTCTCTACCTCCCACAGCCCTGCAATCCCAACAGCACAGTGGAGGGTGAAGGTGGCCGGTCATCACACTCGTGGTGGCACCTAGGTCACATTTGTCCTGCAGAGATATGCTCCTGGCAGCTGTGCTTGTTTCAGGGTGTTTTTTTCTGCTTCTTCACCTGGTGTAAGAGGAGAAGGTTGACAGCCATGACACATAGTCTCTTCCTCAGGCTACTCCGCCAGAGCTACTTTTCTCAGCTGCAATCTCAAGTCATTTTAAATAAGTCCCCAGCAGCTCTAGCACACACTAATGTGATTAGGCCACTAGCTTCTTGACCATATTGCTTCGTACTGCCTTTCAGCCAGTAAATGCATTCCTCCCCTTGGAGCCACCTCTCCCAGTTGCCCCTGGTGCCTGAGATGTTTATAGCAGTACAGGAATTCATCACTGTGCCCCTCTGGCAACAACTGCACTTGTGTTCACCCTCTCTCCTACCACGCACAACGTGCATCCTGGAAGATTGGAACAAGACCAGCTCCACTGTCATCCTACATCCTATTTTTAAAGTGTGGTGGCTTTTCAGGCCGTGGTGGAAGAGCACCATGGTCACAGCAGGGACAGGACCCTGTGCTGTGTGCAGCAGGCAGCTGGCAGTGGCATGAGCACGGAGCCCAGAGCACAGCAATTAAGAAACATATTCTGTTTCCTGCTACAGGCAATATTTTCATAGACTGCAAAATCTTTTTTCCTAGCAACGGCTGTCCTCTATCTTGATTTAGTACCTATGGTGCTGACAGTTTAAAGTCATGTTTATTTTACAGGTAGCTTAAACAAATTTCTGGGAGAGTGGCTCTTGCCCTTTGAGGAAGATAGACTGAGTCTCTTCCTGCAGAGCAATACCCTTAAATGGGTGTCTCTGGAGCTGTGGAGAACTTGCTTTTTACCAGGATTTGAGGGGAGAAAACCCACTGCCCCTAGAGAAGCTACGTTTCTCTGGGGAGATCTCTTCTTTCACTGCAGATGAACAAGTAATCAAGGGAAATCCTTCTAAAAAAAAGTCAGAGAAACGAGATTCCTGCAGACAGTTGTAGTTCAACCACATCTTCACTTGAAGGAATTTGACTTAATTTTCCTTAAGGAGAACCAAGAGGCAGTGTTGTGTCACTGACCAGTGTCACTAGTGCAGACCTGGGCAGCTACACTGCTTGCCAAAGCCTGGGCTCCTGACACCAGAAAAACCTTTTCACTGTGCAATTCTCTGTTAGAAAAAGTGTGTTCTAAAATACGAAACTCTCTTAAAATAATGGGTCTCATCTTGATACAGTTATTTTTTCCAGTTAATTTTTCCAGTGGTCTTCTCCTTCATTGACAATTACGAGCAGTATAATGTAAAGACAAAACAGGGAGCTGGGCTTTATATATTGCAGTATGACATATTTAGTATCAGCTGAGTTTTCCCAAGATAGTAGGATGCTGATAACCAGCTGAAGAATACCTCAGCTCTTCAGGCCTACTGGCATAGTATATCAGCCTGAAAAAAGGTTTACTACCATCTTCATACATAACCCTTGTGACAATGTGTCATGTGCAGATTTTACAGGGAGAAGCTGTCTTCTGAGATTCACTGCCATATATTATTTTTATGCAGGTTTATGTTTAGAGGCACTTACAGGTGACTAAGATAGAGTGGTTCTCTTTACCGTGAGATGAAGTTGTGTGAAAGCTTAGCTGCACAATCACTGCACTCCTTCCTTTAGTCTGGTTTTGCCCTGTGAAGTACATCCAATATTGAGATGCAACAGGCTGGTCCTATCATGTGATTAAATACTTATTTCTAATGGGAAAGGAAAATCGGTTAATAAAAACCATAAAATCAGAGAATTATTTAGATTGGAAGGGACCTCTGGATGTCATCGAGTGGGGTGTCAGAGGAGAGCAGGTTGTTCAGAGCTTTGCCCAGCTGAGGTTTCAATATCTCCACAAATGGAGACTCCAAACCAATTCTGACATCCTTTTCTGGTGTGTAACCATTCTCAACGTAAGTATTTCTTTCTTTGTGACAATCTGTCCTTCCCCATGCTGCAACATTTCCTAGTTGACTGTGTATGACTGTAAAGAGCCTGGATTTGTCTTCTCTGTGCTACTGGAAGTTAGAACTTCAAACAGGGTAGAACAGCAGTGCAATCCCTCAGTCCACTTTTCTCAAGGCTAAACTAAGCCTGTTTCTTCAGACTCCTCTCACACATCATGTGCCCCTGACCCTTAACCCCCTCAGTGGCCCTGAGCTGCACTTCTTCCAGTTAGTCCATACTTATCCTCTTCCAGCTTGTTGGGGCTCCTCTGAATGTCTTCCCTGTCCTTCTGCATATCCACCTGCCCCCTAACTCAGTGTTACCCTGCTGAGATCCTCTCCCAGCAGTCAGCTCACTGACCAAGGCACTGTTAAATACCAGCCCCAGTATCGATCCCCAAGGAGCACCACCTGCCACTGGTGAAACAGAGGCCACTGCCCTTCAAGTTCAATAGTCTGGCCAATTTTTATGTCCCTTCTTGTCCATCTGTCTAGTCCATATCCTTCTTACCCGGCTACAAAGTTAGCATCGGTGGTGCAGAAAGTTGAAATCTCTGCTAAAATTGACACTGGCTGTCCCCCCTACTGCAGAGCTGCAGCACAGGGGCCATCAGGTCAGCCACCAGTGACCTGCCCTTCTTCCTCCCCTGTCTTTGTACTGAGCAGATGAAGTCTCTTACAGAATGTGTGTGCCTCCAGAAAGTACAGAAGGTGTGGCGCTCCCTTCTCCATTGGGAAGGACATGCAGAGGGACAAATTTGCACCCTGTTTAACCAAAGGCTTTGAAGATGTGTAAACTTTTCACCTTAGTGAAGAAATTTAAGCCAAGACCAGCACCTATCTCTTTGGAGAGACAGACGACTGCCAAGCACAAGCACTCGACTGAAATACAGAGTTTTTGTCAGCCCAGATTTTGCAGTTTCTGAGAAGAGATGTATATGGTTCAAACAAGACCTGGCTTTGGTTTCACAGTGCCAAACCAAGCTGGAGAAGCATTTTCTACTGCAGGCAGCAGTGTCAGCTGCCAAAAAACTCATATCTCCATGCATCAGAGAAAAGAAATAGCCTTATTGCTCCTGTCACCATTATTTACATATTTGTGTTATCATTGCTCTCACAGACCAGCCTTCCCAGTCCAGGACACTACAGAAAGATGGAGATAACTGAATGGCCCCTGCCCTACAGCTCTCATTTACTAAGCTACTCTTTTCTCCTCTGCCAAGCAACTGCCAGGTGCAGCTCTGTGTATATGTGAGAAGCTTGTGCCTAATTTTTTTTTTTTTTCACACAATGTAAAAGATTTGCCGCAGTAAAGAGCTGTACTTTGTGGCTAACCAGTCAGAGGGTGATTATTATTAATTATGCCTCAGCATAATTAATTGTGGAATACTGCAGCCTCCATGGTGCTGACTGGTCCCAGTAACCTGAGATGGGGTGTCACACTCTCTCTTAGCTCCCTGTGCTAATCAGGACCTTGTTTCTTTCAGCAATGAGGAGATCACCAAATCCAGACCCTGCAGCTCTGCTCCACAGGAATGTCTGGGCAGGATTTATCAGTTGCACACATAAATCACATTCTCTTTCCTTATACTAGTTCTGAGGATAAGAGTAAGCGCTTTGGCTGGGGCTATTCATCAGGCTTTATAATGCACTTATGAACTGGGGTGGTGTAAGCTGTGGAGGTGGCACATAAATATGTACCCATTGTATTTATATGATCATCTGTTAGTGTAAGGGCAGTAGCCAGCCACTCTAAGGTATAAGCTCAAGCCTTATCTCAGGGGGAGGTAAACACCTACTAAAGAAGAGGTTAATCCATAGAAAGCAGTGAGAGCAAGTCTTGAGAAATAGAGAGAACAAACTTTTTAGAAAGGTGCTGGGATTTTTACATATTGATCACCATTACCAATAAGTGTAAAGACCAGAGAGTGCTATACTGATGGATAACACCGGGGCCATAAGATCAGAGTAATCTAGCAAGGATAAAACACAGTTTTGGTAGCATCAGATAAGCTAGTCAGAGAAGAGACATAATATTCTTGTCATCTCTACAAGTTCTCTGTCCTCTGCAGAATTGTCCACTCCAAAACATCCTCTCTGCTGATTCTAAAAATAGAAATTGAGTAGATGGAAACTGGATATCAGGGTCGAGGCATGAACAAAAATGCATTTGGACAAATTAGTGTAAAAAAAGGTCACAGCTTGAAGAAAATAAGATTCTTTCTTTAAATTGCTGCTTAGTCCAATACAGGGGCATGCCAAAGAAGTAAAGAAGGGTTCTGTATTTCCTCACATATTGCTTTGCTAGGATTTATTGTTGGATGGCTGTGGCTTATGTCTGATACACAAATGCCCTCTCTTCTCTCTTCTGTCTTCCACTTGCTTTAAGAAATGCTGTGCTTGCCTGAGCCTCCTGAAATCCCAACACGATCTGTGCTGTTCGGCTCTCTCCCACAGACCATCCTGGTGGGATGTGCCTTTGACAGCCTGCTGTCAGAGGATTTCCCTGCAGGCAAATTCTCTTTTTAAAATTCCTGACAGCAATGTCTTTTGAAAGGTTTCATTTTGTAAGTACCTTTCATTTTCTCCCATGCTGAAACCTGGAAACTGGATTACCTTCTGCTGGCTGTCTCTGGTGGGTGTTCTTGTACCTGAATAAAAGCATGCAGGATGCAGGTTTTCTGCTCTGATTAGAGGAGTAATTTATATTCAGCAGATATCCAGAAAGCATGTCTGAAGATCTACAGTATGTGACATCTTGAAATAACTGGAGTAGGGTCTACAGTGTTAATTAGGAATTACGTACATGTCCAAAAAACATGTAAATAAAGTATAACAAGCTAAAAATGCTAAGGATCACAAAGGCTGAAGGTATTCAGCAATGCCTAATTAAACAGACTGCCAGTGTAACTAATTAATGAATCACTTTTTCAAGATGATCCTTCTAAATGACAATGTTCTAAAATGTGACTTTTTCATATTCATTTGAGATCAGGAACCAAAAAGCAAATTCCAGTTTGTTGGGGGTTAGGTTTGTCCCTTTTTCACTCTAAAGAATTTTTTCCCCATAAGTTACCAAGGACACCAAGTGTTGGAAACATAAGAGTGTTTAACTCAAACAAAGAGGTGGCCAAAACCTGGTTGGGGAGATTTTTTTTAATCTATTAGGGAGGGGGTAACTGCCTTCTCTGACAAGAAGCCAGCTGTTAAAAACCGGGTGGGGCATTGTTGCTTACCTCTGTTCATTCTTCTACTACCCCCATGGCGATATCTCCTGTTAATGGGCCATTAAAGCTCACCAATGACATGACACATTACATCATCCCATTGGGAGATGCTCTACCCAGGGAGGAGCAGCTATCTTCATGTAGATAAAAAGGAGACACGAGTGTCACTGGATATCCAGTGTTCCCACGGGACTCCCAAAGGAAGACTGGACCCATCTCTGGACCCTTGGCTCCACAGGACCATCTCTGCTTCCAGCAGGACCACATCTGCCACTCCAGGAGGGCTTTCTTTTGGACTATTGCCAACATCCTGACCAACAGGGTGTCAGGTTGTATTTCTGACTCTTTCAGACTTTTCTAGGATTTCCTATCTGCTTGCTTGCTTGCTTATTCTTCTGTACTACAACATTTGCATTTTTAATACCCCTTGTAAAGAACTGCTATACCTATTCCCAAAATCTTTGCCTGACAGCCTTTTAATTGTAAATTTATAACAATTTGGAAAAGGGAAAGAAGAGGGCTTACATTCCAAGGGAAATTCCAATCTTCCCTGGCAGATACCTGTCTATCTAAATCAAGACACATTTAGAGAACAAAAATAACGTCACTGCACCATGACTAATGCCCTGTGGGGTGGCCACAATCAGGGTGAAGGGATCCAGCCAGGATGCAGAGCAGGTGGCTGTGAAGCTGTGAACCATTTTTATGTATGTTGGTTTAAAACAAAATGCTGTTTCCTAAAAGATTACAGGATGCATATAAGTTCTGTCCTAAGCAAAAGCTTTCCAGAACCTTGAACTTTTTCCTTTCTATTACCATGTTTTTCAGATAGATAGGGTGGAAGAAAAGGGGTTTGTAAAACAAAGCCAGACATGGAGCAAAGTGCTGTAAAGGGACCTTTGTGTTGAAGTCACTGCAGTGCCTCTGAACTGATGCTTTGTTTCCCAAATAAATCACAGGTACTGAAGGAGTAGACAGCTTGGAGCATGGCTGTAAGGGTCCTCTGCTGAGAAGGAGAAACTGCTGGCCACGATAAAAAAAGCAGGAATAGGTTTGCAGGCAGCTGCTCTACAAGCAGAATGGTGAAGCCACACATCAGCTTATCAATCATGAGGAAGAGCTCAGAGAAAAATGTCTCAAAATGGGGTCAATTTCCTTGGCGTTTTAAAACTAGAATACTTTGTTTTTGGGGTTTTTAAAAATGATGGACACAGTTGCCCATCCATGTCTCTGGCAAATAAACACAAACACAGACAGAAAAATATCAAATACACGTATGCATCTATGTGACATGTACCACTCCTTTGAAGTATCAAGAGCAAAGATGCTGGCCCACCTCCCTTGCTCCGAAACTGGCCATCGATTTTTATCCATTGCTGTAGAGGTAGGACTGAAAGTAGATGTGCCATCAGCATGCAGAGATAGAATGTATTGAGTCAAAGTTTATAACTCTATATTGCAAGGGCTGTAGTTACTCAAAGCTATTTGGTAGCTGCTTTAAAGAGGAATTTCAGTTTCATCTTTTATTTTTTTTTTTTTTCATCTTGGAAAAGGAGAAATTATGTCTTACATTTGTGTACCTGATTCAAACAGTATCACTAGGATTTGTGTTCAGCATTTCCGTGCATGAAGCTTGAGAAGTAAAATCACTCAAAGCCTATGTCTGTAGCTTTGCCAGTAGATGGTGGTAATTGCACAGTTTTGTGGCTCTTCCAGGAAAATTCATGGTAAGGCTACAGCAGGTCCCATTTTAAAAGAGCATGTTTTTTGAGGAAAATATGCAAATATAAACTGTTTGAACAACACAACTTGGGAAATCGTCCTCTGATCATTTTAAGGCTGTTTTAGGCACTTTTGATGGCGCAGTGTCCAATCCTTTAACCATTTTTGCAGTTCCTGGACAGATCACGTGCACAAGCTCTGCACATCGAGGAGGTCACATTTTTACCAGCTTGCCTTGTGCACTACTGTATTGGCTGAGAAAGCACAGATTAGTTTGATCTATAGTGATACACATGTGTACCCTGATGCTGAATATGTGCCTGGACTGCACACTGCAGCACCCGGACCCGCTGCAGCCCTGGATTCATGCGTGGATGCCCCGTTACTATGGGGATTGGCTCTGCTGAGTTCTGTGACAGTAAAATCTCAGGCTTGCCTCTTGGCATCCAGGGAGGGTTAAAAGGCAGAGAGCCCTTCGGAGGGGGAAAGCGTATTTACCGCTCAAAAACATGCTAAATGGGCATATATTCACCTGCACGCTTGAGTGCTTCCAAAATAGGGGAAATATTAATCCCATCATCTGAATAGCACTTATCAGCAGAGGATTTGCTTAAGAAGATTTTCTATCTTGGCCTTTTCGAGGAGGGGTGAAGCTGTTCCAGCAGCTGGTGGGCAGCTCAGGGAAGCCTGCCCGTCAAGAGAAATAAGAATGGAGGCTCAGGCAGTGAGAGGGCACAAGTGTGGAAGTGAGGGGCTGCCTGGCTGTGGCTCGGGGTGATGATAGGGCTCAAGGATGGTGTTTTACTCATCCTGCCAGACACCCCTCTGTGCTAGGGGGGCCTTCAGAGGCAAAGAGCCAGAATCTCTAGGGCACACTAAAGCAAGCCCATGCCTGATTTCTGTTGCAATATGTGAGAAAAGGGAGTGATGGGCATGGAGGCCTTTATGGGTCTATGCAGGTCTACACCTGCATGCTCTCACTCAGGTTAAATACTCATCTATTTCAGCAGAGTAGTAGGAGTTTCTCTGTCTGATTATCTGTTAATCATAGCTGTGGGGCTTCCCAGAAGACAAGTGCTAGAGCTTTTCTTCTTTACAGTGCCAGAGCAAAGAAGCCCCTACAAGTGTCAAATTAGTCCAAGTTTTATATCAGCAAATTTTGCATCTGAGCTGTCTGCCTCCCTTGCTCCGATTTTGGTGCCTTCACACAGTCCAGTCCATCCCCTCAGAATCAGCCCCTAAGGAGACAGCTGGAGTGAGACCCTGGTCTCTGAAGACCCCCCCTGACCTGAGTGTGGGGCTTTGCTGTGAGCTGGGGACTGCCATGTCTCCACTCTGGTGAGTCAGACTGCACTCTGGATGGGGAAGGGTTGTGGGGCTCCAGGCTTCTCCCTACACACTGAGAGCATTTCTGGAGACTGGTGACTTCTGAAAAGACCTAGAACAAGTGCTACCTAAGGCTGGGCAGGGGGTTCTGAAAGGTGGTCAGAGCTGGAGGGAGGATTTTGGGAAGGAGCTCTCCTGTCTGCATTGCCCAGGTTTCAAGTCCCCTGAATTTTGACTTTCACTGCAGGGGACAGAAAAAAAACCAAAGCGGAGAGGAGGTAGCCTCTGCAGAGCAGTCCCAGGGGGTGTCAGTACAATGCTGGTTTCTGGAAAAGAGAGGGAGGAGCCCTTGCAGCAGGAGGGAATATTTAATTAGAGCTACTCTTGCCCACAGAGAGGAGCTTGCGGGGAGCAGGTGGAAAAGGCTTTTAAACACTGCAATTGAGCTGCCTTAATCAGAACATCTGGTAAATCTCTTGAGGAGGGTATGGCACTTTTGAAGGTGATGGAAGGAATTCTCTTCTCTTCACTGCTTCAGGCAGCTCCTGCTTTTCCAAGCCCCTGATGCTGAAAGGTAGCCAGCATCCTCACCACTTGATGGGCAGGCCCCATGTCTGCTCACCCACCAGGGAAAAGGGAAAGATTTAACTTGCAGATTGGAGTGAGTAAAAGAGGCAGCTACTCGTCAACAGAGAAAATCTGAAATCTTGCCCAAGGAAAAGAAAAACTGACTGAAAATTCAGTGGAAGATGTTTAAGGGCTCTAACCTCAGAAATCTCATCTGTTCTAGTGCCTGCAATAGAAATTGCTTTCTCAGAGTTTTATGTCTGCTTTGGTGGGAGCAGCTCCTCTGCCACAGTGCTTGGGCCATTCCAAGGCAGCAGAGGTCTGGGGTTTGTCATGCAGAAAGAATTCTTTCACATTTAAGGCCAGCGTTTTCTCCCCTGTGCAATCACAGCATAATGTGGATTTGCAAAGGTGACTGAAAAATGGGCTGTGCAAAGTCATTAGCAACATTGATTCTCATTATTGTAGCATATGCCAGTGCAAAAACATTCAGCATTTGCAAGATGGATGAGTTGCACCGGCTGGGCTGTGAGTGCCTAATTAGTTAAAATACACAGCATCATAAATGCCAGCACTGACAGCTGAGGCCTTGCAATGTCAGTATGGTGAGCAGCATTAATTTGTTCTGACATCAGACTGCTCCCTCCGTATGGATGCCAAATCCTTGCTCTCTGCTGCAGCCAGAGTCCTGCACCCAAATGCAGGACAGTGTGTGTGTGTGTGTCATGAAACTGGCCCAAGGTACAGCAGCAGCTGCTGTGAGAGGCAACAGCAGCAGTAGCAGCAACAGAGGGTTCAACACAAGGCAAAATAGGCTCTGCAGGAGGCTGGCTAAGTGCTGTGATGTCCTTTCACTCAGCCTCCACAACCCAAAGAGCTGCAGGAATGTGCAGGCAGGGACTCCCCATTGCTCAGTGTGCAGCTGTCCCAGAAAGGGGAAAGGCATCTTTGTGGTTTTAGTTCAGAATCAGAATAGGGACTCTCTGAATGTGCATCTGTCACTACCAAACTGCCTCTCTGAACTGAACTCCTCTCCTATCACAAAGCCTGACTTTAAACCTGACAGCAGCAGCTTGGGCATCCACACTGGGGCAGTGCCTGAGACTGCTCTCAGCACACCTGAGAGGATTCTGTCCTGCATGGCTGGTGTGGGGATTCTGTGTCCTTATCTCACCAAGGAAAAGTCACAGCCTCTAGCAAACTTCTCTCCCTGCTTCCCCAGCACAGTTAATGAAACCTTTGCCAGGGAAAGCATCCTGTGAATCAGAGGGCACCGTGCCAGCTGATCTGTGAACAATTTAACCGATTTTTCATTAACCAGCAGCTTATGGAGAAGTTGCTAAATTTTATGGGCCATTAGCAGCTTCTGACGCTGCAAATGACCATGAAATTCAGGGTCTTGAAGTTTTGAATCTTGTAGGCTTGATAAATAGCCCTCGTTGGGAGTGTAGATTTGAACAAGCTCCCTTGGTATGTCCCCATACCAACAAGCTGCTGACAGCATTGAGAAGGGGGGCCGTGGGGATGGCAGTGATTGCAGCAACCCACAAGCCTGTCTACACCTCTCTCAAGACAGGGAGTTTTCTTGACGAAGGTGATTTGAGAAATGTTGTCCTGAAGATGTTCCACGAAGGCGTTGGAGAGTGGGAGTGAGGCAGTGAAAACAAGGGTTAATGAAGCCATTAAAATACCTGTTAATTGAGTGCAGGGGAGAGAGTGATGACTGCTGGTTGTGCATGTGCAGCTGGACATCTGCAGAAATGTAATTTATCCTCATTTTATGACTGAGAAACCTCCATTGAAGAACAGCAAAGTAAAGATCCCCAGGATCACATGCTGGTCACCGGCAGAGCAGATTTGGGCACAGGTTCATCCTGGCCTCAGCCATGGGGATGTGCTCCTCTTTCCACACAGGTCTCACAGAAACCTGCTGCTTGCTCAGCCAGCCCAGGCACAGGGACAAGCCCTGACTGTCACAACTTCCCAGCTCCTGAAAGTGTTCCAGCAACATTGCAGCAGAAATAAAATTACTGCTTCTGCCTGGCTGAAACTATCCTGTGTGGGAATATTACCATCCATCCCTGAAGGCAAGGGTAGCCCAGGGTCATGGTAATAGACCCCTTGGGATGGGTTAGAGCGAGACAACACTGAACAATCAGCGTTTGTAAACAGATATATGTAGGTTTATTTTGGAACAATTTGGTTGCAATGGAAAGCAGCTGTTTTAGCTGTTACTATCTATAGAAATATAGCAATATAAAAGCATAAAAATATCACTCAGAAATGTATGAGGGGAAAGAGAGATGGAAGGGAGGAGTAGAAAGATGCCATCAGCCATATATCCTACAACAAGACTTGATTGTTGCAAAGTGATGTTCACAGTCTTGATGAAGTGATGGTCACAGTCTTGATCTGTCAGGGGTGGGGAGAGGCCGTGAAACAATGGGTTAATGTATTTCCAGTCTAGGTGGGAATGCCCAGGTACCTTCCCAGGGTGGGGAGCTTGCAGAACTCTGGTGGAAGGTCTCAGAAATGAGTCTGGGGGCACTTCAGGGGTCTTTGATGGTTTATGACACCTTCTAAGACATTAAAGCTGCCTCTCGTGTCAATGTAGCCCTCTGTGTGAATGTGAATGCCCCGTGACAGTATGACCTTTCCTGGGAGTGGGGGAGAGGTAGGGAAAGACAATTGGTATGATGGAAATCACAATCCTACCTCGCAGGATCTACCTCTGATCTGGCTCCTGTACATCTCATAATCTCTGGTTGTGGGTGTTCACCCCTCTGCCTTGTGTCCTGCCTTATGTGGATCAGAGATTTTGCCACCACACACACAAATCTCATCTCCTCCCCTTGGAGGGGTGCAAACTCTGCTGCAGCAAAGCACTCTGCCCTTCCACAAATGGGCAATTGTTTTGAGTCATTAACACTTCAGTTTCTCACCAGGAGTCAATTAAACCACAAAATTTAAGCCTAAGGTAACCGGTGAGACTTTGAAGATAGGGTGTTCAGGTTTTCTTTTGGTCTAATGCTCAATTTCTAATTAAAACAAGGCTGCTGCTGGCAAGAATAGTCCAGCACACCCCTGATGTCATCTGAGGACTGGACTTGCAATCTCTGGCAGGCAGAGCTCCCCTCTGGAGATGGGGATGGCAGGGGACAGAGCCTTGCCTGCCACTGACCTGGCAGAAAGGTGCAGCCCCTGATCTCCCAGGCTGAACATCCCAGTGCCATGTCAGACTGGGCTGCAGCCATGCAACAGAAAATTTAGCCCAGATGTTTTCACCCACAAGCCTCATTAGCCTTTGACAATCCATGTATCCCAGAACCAACCAGTATGGCCCCCTAAACATTTTGCTCATTTTGCTTTTTGATGAAGGCATATGAGTACAGGAAGAAATGTGGAGGATAAAGCTTGGGTGTCATGCAGAGCAAAGGCTCAAATGAAATTTCTGAGCCTTTGCAAAGGCACTTGCAGTTCAAGGGGCACACCAAAGCCCCAGGCACGCTGGGGAACCCTGCCTGGGAGGCTGCCCAGGCACAAAGAAGCCTTGAGAGCAACGCTTGCTTGCACAGCTTGGTTGGTGACAGGGGACACCAGGATTCAAAGAGACAGATTTTGGCACCTTGCTGTGAGGAGGAGGGGGAATAGATGCCAGTTCCATTCACTCTGGAGAAGGGTATGGAAAGCCAGGACTGACACTGTTAATGAAGGAGAAACCTGTGCTTCCCCCTGTGTGCTGGATCTGCTGAGTGCATCCTGGCAGTGCAGCCTGCTGCCCATCACTGGGATGAAAGCAGGCTTGGTTTTCTTCTGGCCCTCAATATCACACAGAGGTTCCCATTTGGAAGCCCAAATTTATTTATTAGAGCGTTGCAGAGGGATAGAGGGATGATAAAATGAAGCAGCTTGTGCTCCCCACTGGGCTGTGGGCCAGAGCTGGAGTCTCTCACTCCAGCACCCACCCATGCTGCACAGCCATCACAGCTTTAAACCATGGCTGCTACCAGAGTTAATATGAAATGAAAAAAAAGAAAGAAATTTAAAATAGAGAACTGGCTTCTAGGACTTAATGATGGTCAGCTGCTTACAAACAAGTCAGATGTACAGAACTGGTACTGAGAATTGAGCTGGACTGCCACTTAAAAATTAAAAGAAGATTTGAAAATAGGGAAAACATGACTAAGCAGTACGAAATTACTGGCAATAAATGTCAGAGACTTCATCTGCAAGTGAAAATTCATATCCACCTCACATCAGTGTTGCTACCTGATGCCCCATATCCAAAAGAAGATAAATGCCTTATTGCATGTGTCATCCACAACCCCCTAAAAATATAAAGATCCTGAATAGCAAGTCAGGTTAGGAGATTATTAAATGGTTGAAAGGTGAACCCATTCCTGTAGGCTGTGCAGTTTTTGGCACCATGGCAAATGTGGTCTGCTGTGAGCAATGCAGTCAACACTCCTTTCAGTCACCAGCCCTGATGCTCTGGGGGTCTTCCAGAACAGTGAATGCAACTCAGTAACAGTTGGGAGAAAGTGTGCATTTAATGAAAAAAGACCAGGGAAAAATCAGCTTTGACAATCTGAAAGTATGTACGAATATATATTAGATCTCCTCAAGGTAGAAAGGTGCACTCAGCACGAAATGTGTATGTTAGCAATTCAGAAGGAGATCAGTCAGGGTAATATTACAGACATTTATCTGTTCTGCTTTGATCAGGGTTTCTTTTGAAGTTTCCTGAGTCAAAAATATTGAAGCAAATGATTTTTCTCTGCATTTTGATACTTGTGCTTCTAAACAGTCATTAAATGAGTAAGTCCAAAAAAAGTGAGGAACAAATCTCAGCATCCGTGCACACTGTGTTATGAGCCATCCAGTGTTAGCTATGCCCATCCTTTCCTAGTTCTTCCCATGCGTGGATTCAAGGCATAAAAAAATTTGTTCATCAGCTCCTCAGAATTCAAAACACTCCATTATTCATTGTGTGGGCCAACCAATGACCATCTCTCCGAGTGCAAATGTCATTTGATGGCCTGCCATCTAGCACAGTTATAGCAATTTGGAAACATGCATCATCCTAGACAACAGCATCATTAATTTAAAAAAAAATATATTTTTTTTTTAGATGGCAATGGGGGACCCTTTGGGAGAAGTACATGCCTGGAGAGTCCACAGCATAAGTATACACATGGCTCTGTATTCCTGGCAGTATTAGACATGTGTGTCTCTCCTTGGAGTTGTCAGAAGCCTCCTGGTGGAGCTGTAGAATGAAGAAGATGCCCAGTGCTGGCACTGCTCAGTGCATCAGAGCACTGACACTGGAAGTAGCACAGCACGTGGCTGACACATCAGCTGGGACAGGGGCTGTCCCCACTTTGCCCCAGATCTGCTCCTCATCTCCCTGGGCTTGCTGGATGTCCATCATTTGGCTAGCAATGAGTGTTGTGGTGCTATCTCACAGAGGCTGCAGGCGCTGATAAATTGCACAGAGTTTCACCTACGCAATGCTGTGCTTATTTTAGAACTTACCTATTATCATGTCATATTAATAAGCCACATCCAGCCTGGCTGCTGGCAATGTGAAATGCTCCTGTATCGTCAGGGGAACGTGATTTGCAAAGTGTTCGGCTCCTGAGGAGAGCCTCAGAAGAAAGTGCGCTGTATTTCTTTCATATTCTTAAAAAAAACATCATGGCATGGAATTTTTATTAATTTGATATCCAATACTCAACCCTGTTTGAACTCTACTGTATTTTCTTTCATTTTAAGTTTCTCTCTATTTGTATTTGTCATAAAAGAGGGTTAGGAAAGTTGAATTCTTTATATGGAGATGGTCTAATTTTGAGTTCCAACAGCTCTTTATAGGATGAAAATACCCTTAGATTATGTGAGAAGAGTCCCACAGAAACACATTACTTCATAAAGCTGGAAAGCAAACAGTTGGAGAAACACTTCTTACATATTTTTGGACTATGTGTGCTAACTTGCTTTGACCCTTTTTTACCTTTGAACAACCAAAGAATTAGAGGGTCTGATGGATAATCGAAGTGTAGAAAAACCATTCGTTCAGAGTAAGTGATGACACAGCAGAAGAACAAAATAGATATTTGCATCAGACTTTACCATGAAGAGGAATCATCTCATATTGAAATGCTAATTGAAGTGATTTTAAACTAAACTGACAGAGTTAGTAGTAGCGAATACCAGCGTCACAAAGTACTTGTCGGAGTCTTTGAGGTAGTTGTCACAAATTGTCCATTGTAGCAGAGAAAGAAAAGGTGGGAAATATGTTCAGGGCTCTAGGTTTTAGAATCAGTCAAATCTGATTTCTTTACCAGAAAAGGATTCTGTGAAAAAAATCCAAATGCAGCATGGTAAGAGCTGAGCTTCTCAAATTCATTTCAATAAGCATTCACAGAAGACATATACATTTTTTTCTTTCATATCCATTTTACACATTATATAAACTACCAAATACCAGTATGAATCCAGTGAATTTGCTTTTTATAAAACACTGCAAAAATTCCATGAGTAGGAATGTCTTATCGAATTTTCAGATTTCTTTAAGTACTTAGTGCTGCTTTGAAAGAAACCCAGAGGAAACAAAAACCCCAAACGACTGACACTAACAGCAGGAGGAGATCCATAGTTCCTACTGGCATCCTGAATGCAGGTGCAGAACTTAGAGATGCAGTGCTGTTCAACAGAGCTGGGACTCAAGACAAGTCTCTTTATTTTTGCAGATTACAGTAACTTAAATTTTATTAGGAAACATTAGATTTGGCCTCTGCTTCCTTCTCCCAAACCCTGTATTTTCTTAGCTCTTTATTGTTCTCTGTGCTTTGGATGTCCTTTCTCCACCCCCAGGTGGAGCCTCTCCCTTTGGCTCAGTGTTCTTGGCCTTGGCCAACCTTCTCCTCTCCACAAGAGCTATCAACCCACGATCAATAAGAGTCATGCATTCACTTGCATAATCTAGTGGCTTCCACAGACAAGCTGAGACACTTTGGGGATAACATTAAAGCAAAAGAGATGCAATAGTGCCAGGAATGTGAGTGATTGATAGGATTAACAGCATTTAGTTTTTGTTTACTTTTATCTTTAGCATCTATTTTTTTTTTTCAAATTAAGTATTTTTTACAAAGTCTTAGAACTACTTAAGCCCCAGTAGAATAGAACCCCTATGGAGTAATTATTATAATTTCTCAGGATATCCTATAATGCACAGTAATCTTTTCCCCGGAGTATGATTTAATTACTGCCATATCAGATGAATTGTATTTTGTTTAATGTGACTGCAACTGATTAGCAGGCATTGCCTCAAGCTGATAATGAGTTAGGCAGCTGAAATTTCACGTAGATGGAGGACAGAAATTGGTGCTCCTTGTGTTGATTAACTGATATTTATTTCATAATTATAAATAAAGCTCTACTGCCCAGTTGTCATTTTGCAGAATGTGTTTTCACTATGTCTTTTGGATTTAGGATAATTGGCATTTCTGTGGGTTTGGTTTCTTAGTGCAAGAAAGAATTTTCAGAAGTTGTTGATAGGAAGCAGTGTGTGTTACCTTAGCAGGGAATTTAAGCACAGATGTTTTTGGAAGATAATTTCTCAAATGACTCCAAGTCACTTCAAATATTTGCAGACTTTCAGAACTGTGGTTTGAATATTTTTTTGGTGGATGAATAATTTGAACCGCATTTTCAAAAAGAATATTTTCTGCGTGCCACAAGGATTAATACCAAAGACATCAAAATAATTCAAACAGAGAACCTTGCTGCCAGTTGAACTTTAGAAAATGAAAGGCTTGAGTAAGTGTTCTGGGCATGGGTGACCCAATGTCTTAATCTAACTGCCATTTGTTATTAGAAAACAAAGATCTTTGGTTGTCATGATTATCCGTCTCTAGTTCTGAGATGATTATATTTAGAACTCATCTTTCACCAGTGTCACAGATGCCTGCATTCCTGGATCTTGCAAAGTCCAAACAATTTCACTTTCCCTTATTCTGAAGGAATTAAACCAGAGACAAATTGCAAGTACAGAAGCCATTGCTTCTGGTGGCTACAGTCAAGTACTACATATATATATAGATATAGATATATAGATATCTATATGAGACCCACTACTTGGGAAAAGCTTCCATCTCTGTTAAATCTGAAGTGAGTGTTTAGCTCGTCTCCTCCCAAAGGAGATGAAACTTCTGCTAGAGGATGTATCCCAACACTTTGCAAAGGCAGGTAAACAGAAAGTCATCATTCATCACAGTTTTTCTTTTGACGTTGCCAGCCACATCTCCTGGTGCATTTTTAAACTCATCAGTCATAACATTATAATTTTGTCATTTTTTCCCAAGAGGTTCTGTTAGAATGGGTAGATTTTACTTGGTGCTTACTGCAAACACACAAACGAAATGAACACTTGCTCAGGAAATGAGCAGGCTATGATGAGAAGGGAAATGGTGAAGGAGCATAAGCAGTAGCCAAGCTGTGCTTCTGCCTGACATTAAACAACACATGCTCAACGTTTCACGACAAACTGATACACAGCAGAGAGATATTGAACAAAATCTTCCTGTCTGAGAAACTTGCCAGGGTCACCATTGTGCCAGAAATTGCATGACGGAGATTTTAAGAAGCTGTATCACAGTATTGTGTCATTTGCAGATATTTTTAAAAAGCAATGAAAAGTGATAATTTGAGTGAGTTTTGTCGTCCTGAAAATGGTCCCTTCTGGAGTGTCCTGGCCAATATCCAGACATCTCAAGCCTTGTTCTCACTTATGGCACAGAGAAGAGCACTGATTTCTCCACAGTTTGGAACAGCTATGGCTGAGCCAGCACAGACACAACCCTTCACTCTGGCGTGTCCTGCCCTTCAGACTAAGAGAAACTTCCTTTCCTGGCACTGGCAGAATTAGTATTGGTTTAGCCAGAAGGTCCCAATGGGAAGTGGCTCCAGCTAGTTAGAAATGATGGCTGCTCACTGTCTCACAGCCATGTAAATACCTGTGTCCCCAGGTGATTATACTATTTCAGCTTCTCTTCCCATAGTTTGACAGACATTTGAGTGCTTCAGTCAAATATGCTTAGATGCCTATTAAGTATCAGGAAATTTTAAGGTCTGTTTTCCATGCATATGATAAAGCACTGCCAGTCTGCCCTAACTGTGCTGCTAAAAACAAAGCAAAGCAAAGTCCCAGATGCTGAGATGACCTGTCATGAAATCTTGATACACCACATTGCTTAAGGAGGAGTGCTCAGCACCTTTCCCAAGAGAAAAGCTCAAGGCCAGTAACCAGATTTCACATCTCAGGGCTGCCTCCTGCAGCTGCAGCTTCTCTGTGCCTGCTGCCATAGGGCTGGGGTTAGGTGTACGGTTAGGGCCAGGCACCCCTCAATGTGAACAAAAAGGCAAATATGAAAAACCATGGGCTGTGGTGAGTAAAAGAAAACAGGCAAGAAAATTCCTTTAAAATGGAAAAGATATTTAGAGGCTGGAGGTTTGGTTCCTTTCTCCAGCAAATTTAAGAAATGCAACATTCAGCTAGTGAGACATTGGAACCTCCCTCACCCATTTATGCCTGAAGCTGTGTAACATAAGGACCTTTTGCATGCCTTCTCCAGCCCAAGTTTTACTCAGTTAATGAAATGCGTTCTTATTTTAAATGCTATGTAATCAGAGAGCAGGAAAAAAAATCTTCACATACAAACAGTGGAATAAAAAGCAATGTGGAAAATAGCATTCTTCATAGCATCTCTGTCCCTGCAACTTCTGGCTCAATAAAACAGTAAACCTTTGAGAAGGATTCCTACTTCTCAAAACATGTCTCTGAGGTCAGGACAGTGTTGAGCTGAGCTCCTGATGGCCTCTGCCAGCCCCATTCTGAGAGCAGAGTTTGTCAGCTGTGGGATCCTGGTTTCCTTTGAGAAGGCAGCTTGGTGGTGGCACAGGAGGGTCTGCTCTGAGCTCAGATCTCCCAGTGCCAAGCAACAGTCAGTCCAAGAACCCTTAGAGTGAGAATCTAAGAAAGGTTGGTCTGCCCATGTGCCTTTATCCTACCTCCTTTGCCACTGATCAAAATAATTTTGGTCTAAAAATAGTTTGAGGTAGATCATAGAATCATAGAATGGTTTGGATTGGAAGGGACCTTAAAGATCATCTCATTCCAACCTCCCTGGCCATGGGCAGGGACACCTTCCACTAGACTAGATTTCTCAGAGTTCTATCCAGCCTTGCCTTGAACACTTCCAGGGATGGGGCAACCACAGTTTCTCAGGCCCACCTGTTCCAGTACTTCATCATTGTCACTATTTTTTTCCTAATATCTAATCTAAAACTACTCTTTCAGTTTTAAGCCATTTCACCTTGTCCTGTCACTACATGCTCTTGTAAAAAGCCCCTTGTAAAAAGTCCCTCTCCATCTTTCCTGTCGGCTCCCTTCAGATACTGGAAGGCCACAATTAGGTCACCCTTGTACCATCTCTTTTCTAGGCTGAGCAAACCCAATTCTCTCAGCCTTTCCTCATAGGAGAGGTGTGGGATTGGGAAGAAAAACCTTTGCAGGGAGACACCAGGGGCCATTCTTTGTCTTGTTGGCCTCCTGGCAGTGGGTCAGGTCAGGCTCCATGAGTGTTTTGTGTGTAATCACCCTCTTTTATACACTGACTGTTGTTAGTATTGTTGCTGTTTTTGTTAATTTTCTTATTTTACTGCTGTTTCCAGTAAATTGTTCTTACCTCAACTCGGAATCTCTGCCTTTTGTGTCTCTGTCAGGGCAGGCAGTGGGGAAAGAGGAGTGGCTGCATGAGATGTAATTTCAAACTGGGTTTAAATGATGACACCTCCCCAACAACCCTATTAGCTCTCCAGTTGGAGCTCTCCAAATAAATGCTTCCAGCCTCAAGTGAATTGAGAGTCTCACATCAGTTACTTGTTTTAACTAAACATTTGTCCTCAATACGTAAAAATATGTAAGTTCTTTTTTATTTCCTTGCAGTACACATCTAACAACCTGACACAAATCAAGACAGAGTATTTTTTCCTCTTGTTAATAGCCAGGAGAATTGCATCACATTTTATTTTGCACTTCAGCAAAACAATAGTCAGGCAAAGCCAGTGCAGCAGCAGCTGTCTCCATGGCTTTGTTTGCACAAAGCCTGGCATAACAGGGCTCTGCTTTCAGCCAGCCCCTGAGCACTTCTGGAATAAACAGAATAATAGCTGACTGCAACCTTTGCTTAGAAATATTTGTGAATGGCATTGTAAGTGTCAGAAAGCTGTATATAAAGCTTGCTGCTGCTGTGGAGGTAGACCGAGCTCTGAGCAATTTTGACATTCAGATTTACAGCAGACTTTTGGTATCCTCGCTCTTTTAAAAATGAATAAACTGCCTTCACCTATTTGAATAAAGCTGTTATTTCATTATCTGCTGCCTCTGTCTCCTCTTCATGTTATGTTTCCTTCAGGAGTGAAAAGTGACTACACAAAAGAATAAAAAGGTGAGAATTCTTAAGTGCCATGAGTGCACTGGCACCCACTTCATTTCTCTAGGAAGCTCTCAAGTACAACGTTTTCTTCAGAGGTCAGAAGGAAAATGGTGGTAATCTTGAAATGCCTGTAAAGAGGTTTATGCAACATATTTGTTAATGATTCCAGTGGAGAACAGCCGGAAACACATAAACAGGTGTTTGCTCTTCAACACTGATCTGGTCCAGCTGCCTAATTACTACTTTGATTTGGAGTAGCTAAAGTATTGTTATCTATAAAATCAAACAAGTCAGCTTTCTCAATGCCTAAATAACTTTCAATCTTTTTGGTTTCTTTTCTCAGTGGGTGACAGAGAGGGCTGGGTCTTTCAGGATCTAGTCTAACTTCTACAGGTCAGAGTCGAAGACCTCAGCAAGCCACAGAACATCTCTGTGATTCTGCTGATGCTGCACCTAGATGCTCATTTTGTGTTGAGCTCATCTTATGCTGAGCTTTGCCTGTGACCCCCTCACACCTGGCAGTGGCTCAACACAGTTGCTGACCACAGCAAGCAGGTCTCTGAGCAGAGAGGAGACATTTGAGGGACATCTGCCACATTTTCCACAGACCACTCAGTAACACACCAAAATTCCTATTGTCTCTCTCATGCTTTGTGTGTGGTTATGAAGGATAGAAACAAATGCTAGGTCTCACCCAGCCTCTGGCCATCACCTGTCCCTGGGTTCTCTTCAAGCCTCTGAATGCAGCAGAGCAGATTGCACCAGCAGAAAGACTGCTTTTGGTCTTCAGTTTTCTGTGGCGTCCCTTGATCATCATTCCTATCACCATGGCAGAAAGACAGTGTATGATGATGTCAGTGTGTCTTTCATGGATTTCAACTGCCACCCCCTCTTTTTCATTTCTACCCTTTCATTTTGTATTTCCTGCAAAACCTCTCCTTTCCTGGAGATACACTGTGCTGTAGTTTCCTGTACAGTTTCCCTCTTGCACATCCCAGAGAATCTCTCATTAGCTGGTCCTCAGCATCTGTACTGCCTTCCACGGGAGGCAAATAAACATACACAAGTCAAAGTCCAGCAGAAATCTCTCCACATATTTTTGTAGTGAGAGGTGCCATTTACACAGTACCCTGATGGGGTACCCTGGTGCAGAGCAGAATTTAGCCATCACTTCATTTGAGGGTCTGAAGGACAAAGCTTCAGTGAGAAACTTGAAACTGTGGACTTATGTCTCACACAAGCAGTTGTCACTGACTGAGAGGTAAAATTGGGGGAGGGAGGAAGGGAGCGTGGGCTGGGAGCTGAGAGGAGCACAGGAGTTTCTGAGTGATGTGTTTGTGGTGTCTCATAATTAACACCTAGTGGTTTTTAGGCTGATAGTAGGCGCTTGTATCGATTAGACAATTTGCTAATTCCATGTCTGTGTCAGCTACGTCTTTCTAAAAAAAAAAAAAAAAAAAAAAAAAAAAAAAAAAAAAAAAAAGGATAAAAACATTTACCAAATGTGTAAAATTAATGTGCCTGAGTGCTCAGATTTTTTGCAGCCATTGTGATGTCTGGAGCACTCTGAAAGCTCTACATGCAGCCATCAAATCCCCTTTGTGATGCCTTTGGGCATCTGTATTAGACTGTCTACCTGCCTACTCAGATCAGCACAAATCTGTAAGGGAAAGGGGATCTTCTCTCATCCCCATGGGCTCGGTATGAATGACCCCCAAACCCTTGAGTTTTCTACATGGCACTGAGTACCTGTGTTTGGCAACAGAATAAAGACATTAAAGTCTTATATTTTACCTGCTAGGTAATATGGGAGCAGTTTTCCTTACATCTTGTCACAGAGCCCTTGCAGGATGGACAGACATTGATGTGAGCAGATGCAGGGGCTCAGGCTTCCAAGATGTGTTACCAGTGCCCTGACCATACTCAGCCCATGACACTTGTCTGGTCTTCTCTTGCACTTCTGACTTTGCCTCTTTCTGTCAACAAGAGACCAGTAACAGAGTTACAGGCAAAATCAGCTGAGGAAATAAATCCTAATTATCCTTAATCCAAGGATATAAAATCAACTTTTCCATGGAGAAATTTGCATGCACTCTGAATTTATGGGCAAGATATGGATGTTAGTGGGACTCAGGGACATTCGTAACTTGCTAAATTGCTCATCTTAGTTTAGGTACTTTGATTCAGCAGAGGAATTTCAGCAGATGTTTTACTTGAAAGGGGGACTTTCTTTTCTCAGGCAGTGGAGAACAGCTCTGCCTGAAAATCGGGTACTAAGGCTGAGCATTGAAAACAGGTTTTCAAAGTCTTGAATTGCTTCATAAAATTAATACCTATTAGTGTATCTCAGGTTGTGCTCTTTAAGAGCAAGGAGTCTGATTAAAGAGGAGTGATCTTAGTGATGTTGCTGTAGCATAAGCCAGCAGCAGTTATCGTGGTCAGGCCCAATAATCTGGTCTTCTGCATTAAAAATGCAGTTAGAGCTAATGATGAATTTGAAAGATTGTAATCATTATCTAGCTCAATTTATCAATTCTAACCTCAGTCGGAGACCAAATTGTAATTGCTGTTGCTCCTGGTCGAATGATGAAGGTTACTCTGCTCTAATTCCTACCAGTTTCATAATAGCTCAGAGATAATAATGACAGAGAATTACAGACTTTGATCAAATGCTGTCAGATTGGACTAAAGCACTACACAGTTATACTATACACATAACATGTGCTGGAAATGTTAAAAAAAGAAAAATAAAAAAGGAAATAGACATTAAATAAAATTAATTTTTAATTGGTGTCCTGCATTTGCCCTTAATGTGTGAACCAATTTGAGGCAATTCTGCTCCAGTAACACTGTGATAGGTTTAATTTATATGTCATAGGAGAGCACAGAATATGAATGCTTGTCTTACCATGTCCCGTACATTTTCTCTGCATAGAAAGGAATTAAATCCCATTTTTAATCTCTTTAATATTTACTTTTGGTAATAATACATTTTTAATTTTTTTTTAATGGCACAGATGATGTAGGCAAATCATCTAGATCTCTTTGCAATTATACCTATGAAGTCCAAGAAATGTGTAGTACTATTTTTTGAGTGGGATTTTTAGCAAAGCATTTATAGCATAGTAAAGGTTTCTTTTTTTCTTTCTTGGCCATGTAATTGACTTGGCTCTTTATGGTCTTTGGCAAACATGACAGTAATTAAATTTACAGATCATCCTAAATTGTAAGGTGTTGCAAAACCCAGGATAGATGGCAAAATAATAAAAAGAGACCTGCAGAATTTAGAGGTATAACTTCGCAATAAAATGAGATTCAATCTGGAAAAAAGAGTGGGCAGGGAACAATGAAAGCAAAATACAGAAATGCACAAGTTACACCGAAAGCAGTAGTGAAATTTATGACCCTGGGTGTTGGTTATGGGTTTATAAACTGCAGTTGTCATTGGCTGTAAATGCCAGCCCCATAAGCAGGTAGTTTGAGAGGAGATCTGTACCCATCCTGTAGGGTACCAGTACAGCAAATTCAATAATGCCTGGGCAGTTGTAATTCAACCTAAGATCCATTTCATTAATTGGATTAGTCTTTATTGCAGCATACATTGCTGCAGTGCCTTAAATATGCTGAATATAAACAGTGTTCTTTCTGAAGGACCTGGGTACATAAAACAGGTACAAGAAATGATGCTTAGGAACTGCAAAGGCCACCACAAATTAAGATCACACTAAAAAAAAAAGAGATGAAATGTACAATATCATCAGTAGTACAACACTTGTAAAAAATTTCATGTCAGTGCTATGTACTGTTGAAAATGAGAATATACACAAACACGAAGTTGCCAGATTCATAGTCCCACATGAGAAAACGTGAGATAAACATCTCCAATGACAGCAGGAACAGTCAGCTTGCATTCTTCAAGGGGAAATCATGCTTGACCAATATGATAAACTTCTGTGAGGAAATGTTTGTCCTGGTAGATGATGGGATAACAGTTGTTATGTCTGCCTGGACTTCAGTGAGTCATGGAACACTGGTACAAGAATGTCCTAAAGAAGGGTACCTGATGAGATGTGGGCTGGATGAGCAGTGAGGTGGGTTGAAAACCAGCTGCATGGAAATCCCCAGGGAGTAATAGTCAGTGGCACAAAGTGAAGCTGGAGGTCAGCCACTTGTGGTGCATCCCAGGAGCAGTAGTGCATCCTCTTCACAATGCCACTGATGACTTGGACAAAGTGTACCCTCAACAAGTTTGCTGATGACACAAATCTGAGAGAGTGTCTGATATGGCAGAAGGATGTCCTGCCACCCGGAGAGGCCTCAACAGGCTGGAGAAATGGGCTGGTGAGAAGCACATGGACTCAGCAAGAAGGCTGAAAGTCTTAGACCTGAGGAGGAACAACCACAGGCACCACTACATGCTGGGAGCATCCAGCTGGAAAGGAGCATGGCAGAAAAGGACCTGTGGGTCTTGGAGAACACCAAGCTCAACATGCCCTCACTGCAAAGAAGGCTAATGGTATCCTGGGCTGCATTTGACAAAGTAATGCCAGCCGATTGAAGGAGGGAATTCTTCTTCTTTATTCAGCACCACTGAGGCCACATCTGGAGTCCTATGTCTAGGTCTGGTCCCCCCAGTGAAAGAGAGCATGAAGATGATGAAGGGGCTGGGGCATTTCAGTTATGAGGAAAGGATGAAAGTTGTGACTGTTCAGCATGGAGAAAAGAAGGCTCAGGGGGATCTCATCCACGTATATAAATATCTGAAGGTGCAGAGAGAACAGAGCTGGGCTCCTCTCAGTGGTGCCCAGTGACAGGATCAGAGGCATTGGGCACAAACTGAAACCCAGGAGGTTCCCTCTGAACATCTGGAAACACCTTTTCACTGTGCAAATGACCAAGCACTGGCACAGGCTGCCCAGGGAGGTTATGGAGTCTCCATTCTTGGACATGTTCAAAAGCCCTCTGGCCATGTGCCTGGACAACGAGCTCCAGGTGACTCTGATGGAGCTTGATCAGAAAGTCCCTTTCAGCCTCAATCACTCTGTGATTCTGTGACAGAAGGATGAGCACAACATAGTACTTAATCTCTGGAAGGATAATGATGGTGGTCCTACATAGGCTTATATGGATATAACTTTAATATATTCAGTCCCAGAAGATGATCTCTTTGTTGTCTGATTTTGGTTAAAACTTCTGTTTAAGAAGATGGGTTTGCATGTGTGGTTTGAACTTAAAATTTTGAATTACACAAATCAGCAAAAAGAACATTATCTTTCTTTTCCAGGGATATGATGAACAAAAATAAATGAAAAAAAAAAAAAAATTCTTCACTTGAAGAAAGCACAATACCCAAGAAATCTTTATGAATTTTCCAAGTAATCTCAGATACATTCTCACAACATATAGGAAAGTAGGATCCATTCAGATTACTGTATTTTGCAACTGTATTATTTTTTCATGTACAGATAGCTATCACCCCCATAAAAGTCTCAATATACATTTCTTTAAAACTGTACATATTCAATTTCACCAAGCAGTTCAACTCTCCGATAAATTTTATCCAAGTTGCATTCCATATCTCCTAAAGGGAGATTGCAATATATCCATCTTTGGTGGGAAAGTTTTTTATTTTCTGCACTTCATTATTAAATGTCATCAGTAAATTTCTTCTGGTAATTACAGCTGCAGCACTGATGGGGTTTTCGTTGTGTATCCAAGGCACCTCACACCTCCAGTCTGAATTTGCTGTGAGATAATAAGTGGCCAGGCAGACAACCTACTTACAGGCTTCCCATGTTCTCACCCTCAGCTGGTCCTGCAGTCTGTACTGCAGCTCTCCAGCAGCAGGTTTTGCTCCAGAGATCCCTCTTGGCTTTACTTGCTCGTGGTCCAGCTCTGCCTCCTGCCCTCGAGCTCAGGTGGTGCCAATGAAGTTGTTGAGCACAGTCTGCTGCTGGCAGGATGATCCACTGGGTGCCAGGACCATCCCTGAGCCACTGACTTCAGCTCTACAATGGAGCCCCCAGGGAGAATCAGAGCCTCAGCAAAGTCATCACTTCTTAAACAGCAGACATTTATTTCCCACTTTTCTTACTGCCTGATATTTTTAAAAGCAGGAACGAGGAGAGATAAAGATTTTCATAGCATTAAGCAAATTGAAAGAGAGAACAAATTACCTTTCCTACAATGCAACATTTTAGTCTTTTCAAATCATCATGAATTTCCCTCTAAAAAACTGTTCTAAGGTGTCATGAAGGAGTAATGTAGGACAGCCTTCTTCAGAATACATAGTTATTTGCAATTATCTTCTCTTTTTACAATCTGTCACAAATCATTAGTTTATGAATAGTAGAAACATATAAATAGACATAATTCCCAGAAGGTTTTGGATTGTCTCAATAAATAATTGCAGAATTTAATAGAAACTAAATAAATTTATAACCTAATGTGTGCATACAGTCGGAAAACACTTTAGTACAGAAATCTCTAGGCACACACAGTCACACCTATATTTATACTTACCCCCAAAAAAAGTTGTTCATTGGATTTTAATTTTGAGTGGAGAAATAGTTTTTATTTGATGGAAAAGAAAACCCCCAAAACTACGAAGAAATCTGACCTCTTGAAAAATGAGTTTCTCATCCTTGTTCCAGCAGTGGAGCCCGTGCATGACAGAGCAGCTCAGTGCTGTTTTCAGAAAAGGTTTTTGCCACTCCAATCTGCTCAGGAAGCAGCCATGGCCTGGTTACAGGGGACCCTGCCAGCTCTGGGTGCTGACACAGCAGCTTGGGTAGGCAGGAGAGCCAGCTCCAGGCACATCCTGGGCTGGGAGCCTGCAAAGATGCACCACGCCTTCCCACACCTGTGTGCTCATCACCCCTTTTCCGTGTTTGACAAACACAATGAGGAATTTTTGTTGTTATTGAGAGATTTCTAACAAAATCTCTCGGAAAGCAGCATGGTGTCCTGGGTTGTAGTTTAGGATGTATTCTATCACCATCTTCAGTTAATGGCCCATCAATGCCTTGTGCATGACTCATAGATAGCTCCCTCCAGGAGTTATCTCTCTTTAATGGGCCATCAAGGGCCTCCTGTATGACTCATCATCCCATTGGGAGATGCTCCGCCCAGGGGGAGGAGCCAAGCATTCTCACCTGGATATAAGCTGGGATTTGGGACAGTACAAGCAGCCCTTACCCACTGGAGTCCCAGAGGACAAGAGCTACCAGACCTTTTTACAGGATCACTGCTTCAGGAAGACCACCTCATCTGGACTGCTTCCATCACCCTGCTCAGGTTGTATTCTGACTCTGTCAGTGTTTTTTTTTTCTTTTTGTATTGTTGCATTTATTTTATTTTCCTTTTCTTCTCATTAATTTTATTTCTGACTTAGAGCCTCTCACTTGGTTTGTTTTCAAAACAAAACAATGGCAAGTCCCCCTGAGAAGAGAGGGGCAGAGAAGTGCAGAGGGAGCTCAGAGTGATGTCTCATGGGAAGAAGCAACCATGAGAAGTGGCATTCAATTGGGGTGAAATACATTCCAAAGGTGAAGGATGCTCTCTTGCTTTTGGCTGGGATAGAATTCATTTTCTTGCTAGTAGCTGGTACAGTGTTGTGTTTTGGTTTTAGCAGGAAATTAATATTGATAAGACACTGATGGTTTAGTTGTTGCTGAGGAGTGTTTATACAAGTCAAGGACTTTTCATCTCCTCGTGCCCTGCCAGTGAGAAGACAGGAGGGGTACCAGGAGCTGTGAAGTGACACAGCTGGGACAGCTGACCCCAAGTGACCCAAGGGATGTTCCATACCATGTAGCATCATGCTCAGCATGTGAAGTTGGGGGAAGCTGGCTGGGGGCCTCTGCTGAGGAACTGGCTGGGCACTAGTAGGCAAGGGATGAGCAATTGCTTTAAGCATCACTTGTTCTGTATATTTGAATTCTTTTGTATTTTTTTACCTTTTCTGTCACATTAAATCATCTTTATCCCAATCCACAAATTTTCTCAGTTTAAGTCTTTCCACTCTCCCCTCTTCCTGCTGGAGGGGCAGTGAGAGAGTGGCTGTGTGGGGATTAGTTGCTGACTAAAGCTGATGTTTGCTGTAATTATTATTAAGTTTTGAACATAAGAACAACTGGAAAGTGGACATGACCCATCAAATAAAGACAGGTTTGAGATAGGCAGCACATTATGCAACTAATTTTCACAGAGCTATGAAAGAAAAATGGGATTTTTTGCTGAAAAACTGAACAGTACCACAGCACGAAACTATGCTTTTGATGAGTAATCTGGAGCAAAGGAGCTGGGCAAAGTTTGGATCTGCCCCATGTTTTGGTATGTTACTGAGTGGCAATCACTTAACCCAGGCTGTGAGAACCAGGCTGTTAGACCCAGCCCTGCAGATTTTCAGATCTCAGAATAGAGATTAGATCACTATTATTAGCAGATAACTTCATTTTTTTAGAATTAGATTCCACATGGATGGACAGAGAATAGCAGGAGGGGAAGGCAGTTGTTTCTACAGATGTAATTTTTGGAATATACCTGCTGACATGTCAGTAAAAATTTGAGTCAGTGCAGGCTTAATTTAAAGAAACAGGAAGTTAAAGTCCCTTTTGAGGTTGTGGATTTTTCTATTTCATTAAGCAGCAGAGCTTGTTTGAGAAGTAAGTGAAGTCTATCCACAGTGTCAGCTAATCAGGATTATCATATTCCTGGGGGGAGGATCCAGGCTGAGCTGAAAGCTATTTTCCTGATGTTTGTCTGCATGCACTTAAAGACTCATGTTAGGTTGTGAGCTGGACCTGTGAGACAGTCCTATGGATGTCAATAATGAGGAGAACTTTATTGCTTTGTCCCATGCCGGACCCAGCACAGGCATCCCAGTTTTCTAAGTCACAAGAGTTGTCCTGCAGGGCAGAAATCAAGAATACAAATTGCATATTAGACAAAATCTTCACAGTAGAGCAGTTTCATCTTAGTTCTCACCTGTAAGTTCACCTTTTTCACAATTTAAGACAATATTGTTTCTTTAATTCCAACCTTGCACAAAATGCAGGCAGTTGACTTTTAATATGCAACACAGACTTTTCAGAGGAGAACATTTCTTTCTATTCCAAGTATTTGAACATTTTCAATGTTCATTTTAGACAGTTTTGAGTTGTCATTGATGCACTATCTTGAAGAATTTGTTCACTGATGACCACAAATGTGCTTTCTGATCCATCCAGCATATAAACCTGTTTATGAAAACGTTGCTGTCAGCTGGTAGGTAATACCTAAGATCAGTGGAAATGAAGATCTGAGGTGCTGACAGAAGTTCTCAGCCTCCCAGTGGGTGGGGAAGGGACTCCCTGGACCCTGCCCAGCAGTTGTCACTGCCACCCACAGCACTCCCCATCAGCAGCAGGGATGGGCTGTGTGTGCAGCAGCATCATGTGCTGCACTGCAGACACCTTTCTCTGGAGAAACATGGACACAGAGAATTGCGACAGATGGATAGTCATCAGATTACTTCATGCACTCTGAGAAAGAAAGCTTTTCAGTTTGATACTGTGGAATAAGATATAAAACCTGATATAAAACAAAACTAGTATCTAAATGTACCCTCTGTGAGTACCTGCATCAGATTTAATAACTAGAAAGTTAACAGAAAGCACAAGGAAGAGGGAGTTCTGCCAAACTAAATTCATTCAAATATGACATAAGAGAAAAAAAAACCAAACCACTTCAATATCTTTGATCTGTAGGAATGGTTGAATTTTTATCCTATTCAAATTAGCCAGCCCAAGTATCAAGGAACACCAAATCTTGCCAGAATCCAGCCTTACACTGCATCTCTTAGGAAAAATGGTAGGATTGCATTGCTGTTGATGTTGATGTTGCTGTTGCTGTTGGAAGCCACATCAGGAGTTGCCTGCAGTTTTCTGTCTGTGGTTGCTACATACTGAGGATTATTCTCATTAATAAGTTTCTTTTGACATTCAAAAGTACTCAAACACTCAGAAAAACGCTGCCAGGTAAACTCCATTCAGAAGAGGCCCATTCAGGTCTTTGTCTTCTCATACTCAAGTTCTGGCAGTTTGTAAGCAGGTATGACCCATGTGGGATAGTCATGCAGAGGGGAGAGTTGTCACTGGGTTTGTTTATTATCAGATCTTGAAGACATGGCCTCTGTGAATCCCTTCTTTGTTTTATGAGTTATGGTCTCATGTCAATATTTTCCCCCTCTCCTTTCAAAAAAATTAAAGTAAAATAAAATTACAATTAAAGGTTATTTTTATCCATTTGAGAGAATAAAAAAATGAAGATCTTATTTTCCTCTTTAATCTCATCTTTATCTCCTGCCTTAGAGGTGCTTGGGTCTGTGTTGTCCAGATGCTTTCCAGAGCAGCCTAGTGCACTGTGATCTTAAGACACGGAAAGATGAAAGGCTTATGTGCTTTAATCAGACCATCTCCTGAAATTGCAGTCCCCATTCACTCTCTTACAGAAGCAGCTCAGATCATGATGTGACCTGCTTCCAGCTCCCATTGTGCAGCACATGGCTGATCCAAGGGACTGCTGAAGAAAACTTCAGTCCCCCTCAGTGCCCTGACCCTGTGCATTCTGATGGAGAAGAGCTCGGGTGAAAAGGGAAGATCACTAACACACATTGGTAGTTCTACCTGAGCTGGAGTTTGCAGGCAGAGTTTTGTGTTTTGGAGTGTCAATCAGCAGCTAGTTGGAAACCAGATGCCAGGAAATAAATATTGAGGACAGTACAATTTTACCAAAAAGGTCTGAGGTGGAAATATTGTCAAGTGAAAGTACAGTAGGAAAAGGTAATAAAGCAATGTCTTTCAAAACTTGGATTCTACCATGGTATTCATAAAGAGATATAATCTTTTGTTTTCATATATTTTTTCCTCACGTGCTTGTTCATATTTTTTATCTCACTGTACTGAATAAGGCAAGAAGATCAATATGATACCAGCTGTGCTCAAAGTACTTTAAAGAAGTTGCTTGCCTGAAGGGAAAAAACAGCTCTACTTTTTTGAGAACAGTTGTAGAGTCCAGGGGATCCCGTGATAGGTATATGAAAATGATCTTGTATTTTTTTTAGAACTCAGGTCCTAATTTGAGGGTTTTTGCATAATTTAGTTCAAATTATTACTATTTGTAATAATAGTAATATTCTACATATTCATGATAATTGTTCTGATTAAGAATTACACATAATCATCCCAGGTTATTTTCATCTTGGCTGCTCTAAACCATACCAAAGTCCATGGAGTATTATTGTGCTCATTTTTACCAAAATGTCCAAAGTTTTCATACAATTTCTCACATAAGCCTATTAAACTGAAATCATGCACACATGGTATAAACTCATGCATATATTTATTTCCTGATAAAAAGTGGCATTTATTGATTGCTAGAAAGAATTTTTCTATCAAAACATTACAAGCAGCTTCTATAGAGACCTTACTCATTTTGTTATGCAGAGAGAACTCCCACCATGCAGTGACGCTGAATGTTATGAGTCCCAACAGAGAGCATCTTGTCTGTCACATCTGACTGTCATGTAGGCATGAAAAATGTCTGGATGGTACCAGGAATATGTTCATGTGTCATTTATTTTTGGAGTGAGGATGACAAACACGTTCCTAAAGTGGTTGTGTGCTTTAAGAAAACAAAGGGAGGAAAATATTTTATTATCCCTTATAGCGTTGCTTCTATTTTATAAACAAAATGTATATGTTTTTCTTTGCAGTTCTATACATCCCAGGAAAAATTTTTAACCTTGCAGCTCTTTATAGCACTCATTTAGGCTGTCAGAAACCAAACTAATTAAACTGAGAAGCTGCTCACTTCTCTTTCTGTACAAGGTTAGGAAAAAAGAGATACAATTACTGGTGAAAGTAGGACACTGAGCATAATTTGAAACTATGTGCAGCCTAGAAGCATTATGAATATGAAATCTTTGTTGCACAAATTACAGCTTGCATGAGGCCTGGGCACCAGCCTTCCTAGGAAGATGATGACTAATTATAAAGAACTTTAAGAAGGATAAAATGCCTAACATAAGGGCTAGAGGGGATGATCCATGGAGAAAGCACCTACAAGCTAAAGATTTTTAGATGCCACACATGGTATCCAAAAGTGCTATAAGTGTTTACATGTGCTTGAAAGATACAAACAAGGAGGCATTAGGAGATTGTTTAGAGCACTTCTCAGGGGTATAATTGCATATAAAGGTAAGAAAGTGAGCGAACAGAGATTTGAGTTGACTATCCAGCCAAAATTTTAACAAGGACGTGTAATCGACTGTGAAATAGCTTCCCTAGAAAAAGTGTTAGAAGTCACATCTCTGAAATGATTTAAAAGCAGACTGGACACATCACGTGATAAGGTAATGGATGGAGAATAGAGAAGTGGCTCACAGTATGTTTCTAACTTTTGGTTTAGGCAGTCCCTCTGGCTGCCCTCCTTGCTGCTGCTGTGCTGCAGGAGCAGCACACACCACTGCTCCTGTGCAGCACCCTGCCCCTCCAGCTGAGAAAAAAAGACACAGCAAATATCTAATTTTCAAAAAGGATGACTCTATTGCTTAAATATTAGCTAATTGAGTGAACATGTAAGTTGTCTGCAAGGGAAATCTGTGTGCCTTGGCCAAGGCTGAGTGGTAGCAGCACAACCCTTGTACTTCCACAAGGAGCAGTGCCCAAGAGGAGCTAAGGACCTGGTCCACCACCCACTGTGGGGCTGAGAGACACTTCCCAGCTGTGAGCTGCTCTGTTGTGGCTTCTGGTTTCTTCTTATTAACTCCCCCAGCTCTTAACATGGCATTACGTATGCACAAAACAAACAACAAATGTGAGGAAATCCGTATTAAAATGTCAGTTTTCTGTGAATTCTCTGTGCTAATGCATTTTACGCTCCATTCCTACAAAAGTCTGCTGCGCAGGAGGTTTCTCAGTGAAAATATGTGATGAATTATGACATGGAATGCACACTACAGAAATACAAATTTTTCCTTGTGAAAGGCTGAGGAGTTTGTTACACTTGTTCTTAGATAGTTTTTTCATCCAAAAAGTCCTTTGCACTGTAATATAGAGGACAGAAGGAGAAAAATTGGAGATTGAATGTTTTCCTCTATCAGTTCAACAGAGCACCTGCTGAAACAGTGGCATTAGTTGCTGTAGTTATAGTACAAATGTATCCTTTAAATGAATAGTAATGATGGATCTATGGTTGAGACACAGAGTAAGGAGATGAGAAGACAGATTTGTGGCTTCCACACAAGTTATCCAGTAAGGTAAATTTCCCATTTACCTGCATTTCGTGTTTTTCATCTATAAGGCAGAGATAGTACCACACATTCGTTGTATTACAGTGATGCAAGTCGCAATTCTTTAGAATTCACAATTCTTTAAAAGCCTCTGGCAATAAGGACCTCAGCAGCAAAGGCTGAAGAGCAGAGGCAGCACTGGTCATTTGTACTGGTGTGATGCTGGGCCTGTGAATCATGCTGGGAAGGAAATCCTCATCCCTGAAAGCAGCAGGATTCTCCTGGCAAGAGATCTTTAGGTGACAGAAATTTGTTCTGACTGAATTAACTGACATGCAGCTAAAAAAGAAATGAACACAAAATATATTAAGTACTTAGTCTTAGCATCTTAAAATAATCTTTGTCATACAAAGCAGTTACCTCCTTTCACACTAGCTCTTTTGATCTAAGCATGATAAAAACATGATGTGCCAAATTTGAAGCAGAACAGCCAAATAAATCAATGGTAGCTGTTGTGAAGAGCAGGCAGCATGACTGAGTTTTGTTACAAACCTGCAACCACAGAGCCTGATGAATTTTGTCTAAGAACAGGAACACAAACCCAGCTTTCAATTCACTGATAAAAATGAACTTCCCCTCCAGCTGGCCAGCTGGAAAATATGAAGGAATGCTGAGACCTTCTCTACAGATGATCAATACTTGATTCCACTTGATAAATATGCCCAGACATTGGAAATAATTGCCTAAGAACTACAGTGCTGTTACGTGTAGGAAATGTAAACCAGTGGAAGAACAAACTAGGGTGTGCACTATCATCAAAAGCAGTATGTTCCTGTAGGTAAACTAAAGGCTGTGGGGGCTGGGCTGTATTTATAAGTACAAAAGGTCTGGAGACATGACTTTAAATGTTATATAGTTACCTTCTGCGTGTTACTTTCCTGAATCATAGCAATTTAGTAATCTAATTATCCAAAGTTAAAAACTTAGGTGCATTCTGTATGCATTTATGACTCAAAAGCTAGCACAAAAAAAAAAAAAAATTCTCCCATTTCACCCTGACTGTCACAGGGAATCTACATCAGCTGATGCTAAGAAAGCCCATATATCCTTTCTGCCTCCCCCTCCCCAGTGGAAGCATGTAGTAGCAGGGTAAACACATAATCAAAAGAGCAACTGAGCTCTCTTGGGTGTGATTTGGGGCAGAGATTTTGTTGTACTGTCTCACTCAGTCCTGACCCAGGGAGACCCTTTTGGCACAGCTGTTAATGGCTCCTCAAACCCTTCCTGACTGATGAGGCTATTAGTGAAAATTAGCAAAGGGGCTGGAGGGAGAACGTGGGTCTTGTGGAACTCCAGCCTGGATTTTGGTTGTGTTCCCAGAGCCTGGTGTGCTGATGGCACAGGCAGAGCACTGGCCCAACCTGGTTCTGAGCCCCTGAGTTCAGTGTCAGGACTGAGGCCAGGGGATGTGGGTTCCTTTCCAGGGCAGGGACGTGGACACAGGGAAGATGGACCCACCACTCAACTGCACTAGACCAACTGGCCTCTGTTGAGTTTTGTATTTGCTGCCTCTCTCAGTCCCTCAATCATCAAGAGAGCTCACACACAGACCTCACAGATGATATATAGTGGCACTTTTTGAGAATTGACTCACAGAGACACCTTATATTTGAATTTGTCATACACCTTCAACCACTTTATCTGCTTCTCAAACCCGATCTAGCTTTTACTTCAACATTTCCCAAACAGGAACAACTCCATATATATAGCTCATATTTCCTCCTTTTTATTTCAGCCACAGAGTATCTCTTAAAATGATACCTGTGTGACCTATTAGAAAGGTAAGAATCAGTGCTAAAACAGTGACAAATTTTCTTTGCCTAGAAATGTCAGAGCTTTAATGTCCAATATATACTATATTGGATATGGCTAGAAATAGAAATCTTTATGCCAATTGAAAGGAAAAATTCCCAGACTCCCAATTCTAGAAGACTTCAAAATATCTGACCCTTAAAGTATGAATTATTTTCTAGCATATAAAACCCATTTTTGAAATGTTACAGCTAATTCTTGGCTCAAAATATCTGGACTAGTAACCATAAAAGTCTTGGCACTTGAGATTGGAAGATAAGAAAAATATACCTTCCAGACTACCAAGATTTCTCCTAAACTTTGTAAGTAGAAAGTTGTAGGTTGTTTTAATTTTGTTTTCTGGTTGGTCAGTTGCTTGTCTGTAACAAGGTCATGGACTGGGTTAATTCTCACAATAATCAGGAACATCCTGATTTTTACCTGCAGCACAACTAAGAGGATGTACTGATGTTCCTTGCCCAGAAGGCACAAAATAGCTCAACTAGACTTCCCAAATTCTTATTCTGTATAAAGCAGAACAAACAGCACTCATAATGCTCTAAACTCCAATTTAGATTCTTGCATTTTGAATACGACTTGGAGTAGGTTTATCAGGGAGAAGGAATAAAGGTGATGGAATTTTGCCTCTTCATCTGCACCAGCACATGTGTCTCTTACCCAAGACAGATCACTGTGGATTTGTATTCACACAAAACTCACATAAAACTGGGCAAATGTGACCTATAGATGTGTGTATCTCAGTGCTTCCCAGAATTCATTAGTAAGCATTTGCAGTAGGTAGCAGCTGGAACAAGTGGAAAATATTTCACAATTAGTTGGTGAGGCATTGCTTGGGCATTTTCCCAGTGACGTGACATTTCGACTTGGCAAGGTCTCACTGCCAACCTCCTTATCAGTGTGTGTCCATTTCTCGTTCTTATCATCTTGCTGCACATCAGGAATGTTGTTCCAGGATCTTTGAAATATGGTGTGTTTCCTTCCCCCACAGAACACCTTTACTGCTCTGCCTTCCTTGTGCCTGGCAGCAAAAATTACGTCAGTGTATTCTATACATTGAAAGCAAACTAATGTGACATTAAACAAAAATCCATACATAGGTGAAGAAAAATGAGAGAAAATATCTGTGCATAGTGACAGATTGTTATGCTGTGATTTATCTGGAACAGAAACATCAAGCCAGTTTACCTCGTGGTATCATACCACAGCAGTCATCAGATCATCCTGTCTGCCTCCACTATTTAATCAAGCCTGAGTCTGAGAGAACACTGGCGTGGTGAAGGCACAGACACGACTGTGTGGGGATCACAGGAGCACATCAGCTCTACAGTGTGTGGGCAGGGATGTACCCTGATACCTGTTTTGGATGCAAACCCCTGACTGCCTCCACTGCAGATCCATCACCTTGCCTTGGTGACAAGCATCTATCCCATGTCATTCCTCACTTCTGGAGGTAGTCTTCTGTGACAGAGGGAGGCTGTTTGCACTGGCACTTCTGCCGCACATTGCTACACTCTACATGTCTTGCCAGACATTTGTGATATACCAAATGACAGGTGCGTGTCTTAATAAGATCTACCAGGGGCAGGAATTAGTAGATGAGGGAGCACACAGCAGTGGAAGCATCTGGTAGGAAGAAAAAAGATTGTCTTGTACTCTGTCAAGTGTAATTAGAGTTGCCAGTTGTCGTTGCTGCTTAAATAAGCACTTACTTAAATAAGTTTCTCTGATGAGAAACTATCTGACAAAACTCAAAAGCATGTAAATTTATGAACAACACAGTACCAGAATGGTCTTATTATTAAACAGTCGTGTTGGAGTTCAATACTCTCTGAGTTGTTTTGGATATGCCATAGGTGAAGGTGTAAGCCTTAATGTCAAAGTAACGTATCTGAAGATGTTATATAGAATTTCTGATTTAGCAGAGGGATACGAAATGCACTGAAAACATAATGCAAATATAAATTACATTTACCAGAGTATAGCAACAGTTCAATCACAGTACAAATGTGATTTCTCACTACCATTCTCTTTAATATGCTCACTATCACAATGGGGGAAGTCCCCAGTTGACAAGAAGGAATGTGTAGATTGAAGCCCAGGCCATTGCTCTCTTTGAAATGCTTTTGCTGGTTGTCTAGATTAAACTCCATGTGAGCCTTCTTCCACGGCTGAGCTCTATTGGTCAGTCCCAAGCCACCAGCCTTACTAAAGAAGAGGTAAAGATTTCAGCAAGTTGTAAAACTGTTACATTAAAAATGCTCTCAAAATAATTTGCTTTCAACAGTAAACTTTGGGGGAGGCAGGCAATAAGTGTTCTACAGTCTAATTAAGAAGGATAAGCATTTGTTATTTTTAATTGTGTCTGACAACATATTTAATTTCCCCTTCCTGGAGTGCAGCACAGAAGGGCACTTGCAATCCACGCCCCAGCACAGTCTGAGGGTATCATGCTGGGACAGAAGCAGTGCACACCATCCAGCTGCTGCAAACAGCATCTCAGATCTTGTTCTAGATTCTAATTTTTCCTTTAGTACTTTTAATTAATTATAAACATTCGTTACTTTGTTATTATAATAGTGTGTCATTATATAATTGCTTTGTTCCTGTCACCTGAAAGTATTTAGAAATTTAAAAAAAATGATGATGCATTTTTGTGTTTTCTTGGCAAGTTTAAATTTAAATTACGGTTCTTACACATAACAGCCCAGCTGGACATCTGTATGACCAGTTCAGTCTGTGTCCAGTTGGAGTTTGACTTTATTTTGGGAGCTATAGTCAGTGGGAGATGGAAAGCATAAATAGAAACCTCTGAGCACAGGTTTTAAGGAAGGGGAAGAAATTAAAAAGATGCTTTGAATGTGATGGCTGGGGAGAAAATATGTATTAGCCAGGCATGAACTATAGTCACGTCATAAACTCCCATAAAAATTGCAGAAAACAGCAGCCCTCCACCCTTCTCAAGACACTTCAGGGAGTAATATTGAATGATGGTTTGTGAGGTCAAAACATCCACATGAAATGTTTTTTAAGAAGAGAAACAAAGTCATGAAAATTGATGAGCTAAAATAACATAATATACCCAAAACCAAGGAGTAAACTCCTGACCCTTTTACCTTCAAATGGCACAGTCCCCTCAAGACATGCTAGAACAGCATAGGAAATAGAATTATTTGCCCAATTTATACAAACCCGCTGAATCAATGAAAGCCCATGATAATGGTAATACTTCTGAGGTAATATAATTCTGCTGTGTTCCTCCAAAGGGCAAATTTGTCCCTAGGCTAGGTATGTGCCAGGTGGATGCTGGTGTCCTCCTATGGTATGTCTGGGGCTGGCAGCAGCATTGTTCAGGCTCTCACTCTCTGAGCTATGGGCAAGCTTTCATAGCCATTTTGTCAAGTCTTATTGGCAGTGAAGAAATATCACAAGCAATTTACTCTGCACATGAATTACTTTTTAAGTAATACGAGCAAATTAATAAAATAATAAAGGTTGTCTCTTCTGGAATAAAAGACAAAGAGAAAAATGGCCTAAATGTATTGAGAGCATTATTAATTATCTATAGGCCAAGTGGCTGAGTTTCATCTGCCCTAGTTAGGGCTCTCAGAGAGTGAATTTCCCCCTCTGGGAATGAACTTACGCTGAGTAATGATGCAATTGCCCCAGACAGCAGATCTAATTCCCCTGGATTTCTAATAACCCCCCAGATGTCCAGACACTATTTCCAGCCACTCAGCCCCATTTAGGCTCATTTGCTGGCTCACACCCTCATGCCCAAGAGGTGACTGCAAGATGTGCCATCCATCACCCAGCACTGCCATCCCCTGCCTTTCCCAGGTGGATGCAGAGTCCTGCTCCCTCATGCCCATGGGATGGGACAGGGGCTGGCCACACCCCTGAGAGTCATGTCACAGTTTTCCACGTCTTGGGAAGCCTCATGAAGGGATGAGGCTGCCTGACAAGCTGCCTTCCCCAGCCACAAGTGCTACTCCAGCACAATTCTCTTGAGAGGTGGGCAGTCCCCAGTGCACAGCCCAGCCCGGGTTACTGGGATCATACCCATTATCCATGTTACAATTTCCACGTTTTCAGGCTTCCCAAAATATGGAGGTATTTGGTGATTGTGAAGGAAATAAAGAGTTTCCCATACTCAGCTTCCCACTCTTCACACATACTCACCACAGAAGAGCCCAGAGAGGAGAAATCCTCCTTGGAAGCATCTTCAGATGCATCAGAGTCACACAGGATCTTCATACTCCAACCCACATGCATGACTCACAAGCCTTCCCCCACTGTGCTATATCATGAATGTTCTGCCATTATTTCTGCCTCACTGGGCCTTTTTCCCCATTTGGCAGAGGTTCCCATGCATTCATCTTCCAAGACACACAAACAAGCCACCCACATGGATAGGGATTCCCCCCAGGATGGAAACTGTGGGAGCTGGTTGGCTTGTCTTGCCTGCATGCGTCCCCAGTAAGCAGTGAGAGCTCTGCCAGAGATTTTGGGGGAGGTGAGGAGCCAAGGGCAGAAAGGGTTCATGTGGAAGGGGCTGATGGAGGAGAAGCAGTCACAGTGGTCACTCAGACTGAATCAGTGACAGTGGGCGGTGACTGACTGCCAGAGGACAGGGGTCATCAGCAGGAATTTGGGGGAGGTGTGTGCACTACCAGTCACTGCAGCTGGCCTTTGCTGTCAGTGTCCAAAGGTGGAAACAGCACCATGGGCTGGCTCACCAATCCTTTCCACCCCTCAGCCTCAACTTAACGGGATGGGAAGGAACTCAAGGCCTATTTTTGGGCTCATACTAGAGGGTGTGCTAAGAAATTAGTTTCTTGATGTACTTGCAGGGCACGTTCACAGATTCCCTCAGAGACCACGCACTAACCAGTACTAGTCATCAGCCTGGGCATGCATGAAAAAGAGCCAGCGGCCACAATAGTTCCAGTAGGTTTCACAGACATCTCAGGAGAGGTGGTGACAGCAATTCTGCTGACAGCCTGTCTAAAGGCCATTGCAAAGGCACTGCATAATGCACATACCCTGCTTGACCTAAGATTTTTGATGCAGACCTTGTCCATGAGACCTGAAAACTGGATTGTAGATGAAAGGCAAAGGATTTAACAACCAAAGAGCCTTCTGCAATGCCCAGGTCTGCTCCTTTACACCCTCTGAGCAGGAATGAGTAGTAAATGCACCAGGCTGAGTGTGGCAGCTTGCATTCAGGCCCTGTCTTCTGTCTCCTGCCCTGTGTGTCTCCAGGTACAACCTCTCCTGCTCCCCAGCCCAGGTCACCACCCTTTGCTGGCCAGCCCTACCAGACCATAAACCATCATCCTGCCCCACAGCAGTAAAGGATCCCTGGCAGCACAGTCAACCAGCTTATTTACACCAATCTAATTTATTTTATTTGCAAAAAATATGCGCTGTTATTTTTATCTCCAACAGTTTCTAACTCGGGTGACATAAAAAAACGGAGACAATGATGACTGAGATTTCAGCTGAGTACAAGATTTAAACAAGGCAGCTGCTCTGGAAAGAGCTCTGAGCCCCAGTGCTGTTGCTTTCAGCTGGATCTGAGTGGGCTCTGTGACACTGGGAGGCTCATGCTGGAGTGTGATACCATTAAAGGATGGGAGGACTCAACAACAAATGGAGTTTTAGCAGAACATAAGCCATGAATGTTGACTCTAGCTGGTGACCATGTGTTTTGTCTTAAATCTGTAAGAAGTGAAGAATGACCTAGATTACTACAAGTATAATTGGTTTTTGTTTTGTTATTGTTTATCATTCTGGTTTTGGGAGGTGGTGGTTTTTTTTTTGTTTTGTTTTGGTTTGGTTTGGGGTTTTTTTCCCCTGATGAGTAGATGGCAATATCATGATCTTACCCATTAAATGCCATTTTGTGGATGCTATGCTGCATGTACATTATTTACTTCTAGCACAAAGAATATATTAATTATTTAATATAATTAAATTAATAGGGCAAGAATTAAGTGTGAAAATGCCTCTGGTAATCCTGAATAATAGATTGATCTGCATCTATACAGGTTTTGCTCTTACGAGTTGCACTTTTAAGACTTTCCTTCAGTGAATTGCTCATCAGTTTAATCCTTATTTGTGCCAGTAATCAATTATCAGCAGAGGAGTACACTCTGCTGTTGACAAGGCATCTAGCCTTCAGCTCTGTGCTCCTGTCCTCCTTGCTCCAACATCAGGGACTAGCCTCATTCAAAAATACATACATATGTGACACATGGCAGTAGCCATGGCCATACACAACTTGGTCACCAAAGTTACTTACCTCCTTGCCCTGGGCAGGGCAGCAATACAGTTCGTGCTCCATGCCAGCTGCTGAGCGGGGAGCTGGTGCCATCATTCTCTGCTCAGAAGATACAGACACGCTCCAAGACATGCCAGAGTCCTGCCAGCATTGTGGTGGAGCCTGCCCAAAAGCACAGGGAACTGGCTGGTGGGAAACTGGGAGGTGTTGTCTCTGAGAGATGCAAGCTGCTGGCAGTCAGTGGTGTCTTGCCCCTGTATAAGGCACAAGCCCTCTAGTTCCTTCTGACTTTGCCATTTTCCCATGTGGCGCTTCCCTGTCACGTCTGTGAACGCCCTCAGCACGTGTCAAGCCATGCCTGGAGTACCATGTTCACTCCTGTCCTGATAATTCAAGAAAGACACAGAAAAGGGGTCTCAAGGAAGGCTATGAAGATGAGCCAAGAACTGGAGAACCTGCCCTTTGAGGAACGAAGGAGATATGTTTTTAATCCCCAGGGAGGAGAAGGCTCAGTGTGGACCTCCTTAAGTATTCCTCCTTAAGTATTCCTCCTTAAGTATTCCAGTACTTAAAGGGTGTCTACAAAGAGGATGGATGTCCCCTTCTCTTCACCAGGCTGCTTGTGGAATAGACGAGAAGCAACAGGTAAAAGTTGCACCAGGAGAGGTTTTATCTCAACATAAAAAAGAATTTTTTTACAGTGAGAACACTCATTCACTGGAATAACCTCCCCCCAAGATGTGGTAAAGTCCCTGTTGTCAGAGGTTTTCAAGATGCAGTTGGTTAGGATGCCAGGTAATGTCATCCTGGCTCCTTCTCCCACAAAACTTTGGACCTGATGGTCTTTTGAGGTCCCTGCAAACCTGGGCAATTCTATGACCCTGTGGTTATTGCCTTGTATGAAAACAGTTTTTCCAGTCAGAGTTCTGCTCTGTTCATGATGGCATCGTAATCATGTGCATCCATCTCCTGTTTCAGCTCTGAGTGTAACCATCTCCCAACCATGCATTTACCTCCCCACAAATGGCAAATGGTAAGGGAACATTGGCCACGTGATAAGCAGCTATCTTCCTCTGTAGGTGTAGTAAGGGCCATGGAGAATCTAGCTTAGGAGTCCTTAAGAGCAGGCATCTTTCAAACCCATGAAACCACAGACTTTTATACTTCAGGCACTTGATACAGCTGAAAGTAATTGCTCCACTGCTGAAAAACAAAATTGTTCTCTAGGGATGATAGTGTTCTTTAGTTAAAATCACAGGAAAATAAATAACTTACTTTTCTAAGAGAAAGCCAAAAATGTCATTTAGAGCAGAGCAATCATTCTTAAAAGGCAGCACTTGTCTGACACGACTACAGAAACAGCACTCTTCTCAGGAAGGAGCTTCTGTGGTTATTATTGTAATTTGTGCAGGTCCAGCTGCCTTGCCAGTAGCATGTGGAGCAGCTTTAATCACCATTTTAAACTAATGTGGCAGATATTTATGATAAAAACAGTGGTGTCAGCTGTGTCAGACGCTGTAAAAAAAACTTCACAACAATCAGCTGTCAGATTGATTAAAAAACCCCACATTTTCCTCTGAAAGGGCTGAGGTAATTTAAGAAAAAAAAATTATAAAGAGCAAAATTAATTTAATCAAACGATTTCGATGATAAATTGAAGCTGGAAAAGCCTCCTGGGGTTACAAAGAACATGTTTACGTTGTCAGGTGTGTCAAAAGGAAGGTTAGATGGAGATATTTTACTGACAGGGGAGAAGAAGGGAAAATTGTTTCTCTCAGTTCTCTGCTGTCAGAGCATCCCAGAAGTGCCATATCCCACCCAACACAGCCAAGTGATGTCCCTGGTGCTTTCTGCCCTCCTCAGACTAATGAGAACACTTGACTCCACAGAAAGAGTCAGAAACAATCACCTAATCTGAGGCTGCTCCTAAAATGACAGCTTGGGGTGCAATTGTGAGTCACGGTCTGGCAGTGCCTGTTCTGCTGGGGCCACACAACAGGGCCAACCTAGCTGTGTTTGCTGTGGTATTGTATCACCCCTCCTCTCCCAGCCTTGGTGATCACACCTCTGGGCTCAGGCTGGGCAGAAACAGCAAGTTTCTAAGGGGCACAGTTTCATAGAGTGCACCTCTGTGAGATAAAACATCCTGTTCCTCTGTGCTTGCTGTGCAAAATGCTGAGGCTAAGGTTCATCAGGTGAAGGCAGGGCTAAACCTGTTTGGCTTACATGGTATATGCAGCCATAATCCATGCTGAAGAGTAAGCACTTTAGAAGGGACATGTATGAAAATGATCAGACAGCCCTGTGTATTAATCATAAATCTGAGAAAATAGCATCCCTAAACTCCTCTCCTTGGTTGTTTCTGTATTTTTAATGGGAAAATTAATATGGGGAAACAGAAAATGCAACAAGCTGATCACTCAGCGCCATGCATTAAATGTTATCATTCAGGAGTGTTGTATACAGAAGAGAGCAAGTATTGTAGATATGTCAGGGATGATTCAATGTTACTGAAATAGCTTGAGAACATAAGCTCTCCTTTCCACTGTCAGAATAGCTAGACGTGTTTGATTTAGTTCATTCTGCTGTGCCGTGTTGCTCTGCTTTTTCTGCTAACTCCACAATTCAACCTTACAATTGGGAATTCAGATAACACAGCCCTTCACTTCTGATCTTAGTTGAATACCAATGCCATAATTTTATGCTTCCTTGCTTTCTCTGCTCCCTGACCTTTCATGTTTCTTGAGGGACATCTCATTTCCTCTAGCTTTCAAACACCTTAACACACTTATTTCTTTATATTGGTGATACAATTAAGTACACATCCTTAATTGAGTTACAAGCAAATACATAGAATAATAACAGGGTGTTTATCTTTGTCAACCCTAGACAGGTAATTAAAAAGTCTCCTTCACACTCTTCTAGGCAAACAGAACCCTTTAAACTGATATGTCGCCTTTACATAATGTCAATAGACTGTCTTCTCCTCTCCTCTGTTTAGATGGTCTTGTTTATTCGATAGAAAATGCAAATTTGCCTTACTCAAAACTCAGCTGGAAATAAACCTAACACTCCTATTAGTCTAGTTCCTCAGGTTCAGAGTACACTGAATTAGAATAAAAAGTTACTTCATTGCTAGAGCTGAAAGAGCACAATTTCAGAGGTCACACCTTGGCTGCAAAGTCTGTTCAGATTTTCAGTGCAATACTTCCTGATATGTGCTTGGATTTAACATATATATCAGCTAGGCAGACCAGCAGATTTTCATCCATGGTAAACTGGTATAGCTCTGTTAAAGGTCAAAGGAGATGATTTCCATTAGCTGAGGACAGAGCTGACCTGCCATTCATGTCTTGTCCCTTCGCCCTTCAGAAGAGCAGGAAACCCTCTGGCATTCAGCAAGGTACTGACAGCCAAAGGCTCTGTTGAGGAACAGCTGCATTTCAAAACATTTATGTAAGGCTGTTGAAGAGGAATGGTCACATGCCAAGGGCTCCAAAGCACAGTCAGTTTGGATTTTGTAATCAACATACCACTGGCTGAGACTTGGGCTCAGCCAGTAACCTGACCTGGGATACATCAACTTGCAGAGGTCTGGCTTCAGCTTGCAGTTTGCCCTGCTGTGTATTATTCCTCCACTGTTCCCCCACAGGGATTGCTTCTTTTCCTGCTACCTTTTCAGTAGATTTGTGTTCTGTCTTATCGTTTTCCACTACAGGCCCCAGGGACCGTAATGCTCCTGAATTAAAAGATGCCTGCAGAAACACAGACTACACAGCCCTTCTGGCCACAGGAGCAGCCCTTTTCTGGCCTGTGGCATCTGATGAAAGCCAGTTACAAGCATTAGGATGGATGCACTTCAATCAGGTGTTGTGTGGATTATGGATCCCGTTGTAAACAAACCAGCTCATAGTAAGAAATGTAAGGAACATTTGCCCTGGAATCACTCTTACACATATATCATTGCTCTGCTATAGAGAAGAAAATATGTAGAGCATAAATATTGACATTCATATTGTTCATACTTTTACATGCTAAAGAAATCATTATTTTTTTAAAGGCTTTCAGTAAAGATGGCTGTTGGAAAGTTAAGAGAGGGAACCAACACCTTAGCAGTGCCTCACAGGAGTTCTGTTTCCTTGGAGATATGTTTTAATGTAGAAATAAATAAGAAAAGCTCACAGTTCACAGCAATGAGCTTCTTTAACCTAGTCTTTTAGGCAGGAAAGAAGTAGGAACATGACTGTGCCTTACCCCAATGGTGATGTTACATAGCCTCATATCAGTGATACTTGGTTTTTAAATGCTCCCTTGGGGGACATGCACTTATTTGCAATTGAACTATACATAACAAATAATAATTTCCAATTGCTATTGTTATTAATTTATTTTACATCAATATTTCCCCTCGATAAAAGGAGTTTTAGAGAATTTTCAAATGCTCAGATAGAAAAACACTCACAAACCCACATGCCCAAAACTGATCAGTATGGCTTGGATATACCAAGGCATATATATAAGGCAAAAACCCCTTGGGTGCCCAAAGACATATCCAGATGTCAAACATCTTTTCTCAGAGATGTACAAGTAAGTGAGTGCCTCATTTCAGATATATGTCTACATCACAAAATGGAATAGAAAAGTTCTACAAAAGAAACAACATAGAGAAAAGCTTGATGGCCTGTGTGCCAGAGCAGCAGGCAGCCAGACTGAGGGAGTGCAAAGGTGGAGAAAAGGAGACCAAAGGAACAGAGAGCAGTATTATCAGGCCAGTAATACAGGTACCATACTTCAGCTCCAGAAAGGGACAGTAAAACAAACTAATGGCACTAGTGAAAAATCAGGAGGGCAATGAGGAAGTGGAAAAGCTGGGGGAGACCAGGAGTACTCAGAAATACTGCTGTGGCCATAAAAGAGCAAACAAGGCTGAGTCAAAGAGCCAGGAACTGGCAAGAAAAGCAAAACCACACCAGATCTAGTGGGGTTTGCTCCCACCTCCCACACAGCTCGTGGCACTGACAGATCATCAGGTCTGTCCTTGCAGGCTCTCTGCCTAACAGATATGGCAGCTGATTTCCTCTATTTATGGCATTTGTCCACACTTGTGAGAACAAAGTGAGAACTAGAACTACCTGAGGTCTGGTGGAAACAAATATTCAAGCCATCTTCAACAGTGTGCCCAAGACATTTTCAACACAGGCAAATTCAGCTGAGTTGAGAAAGTTGGTATATAAACAGGGGTCCCAGATGCTAAAATTTATGATTGTATTTTTCCCCTGCTTGACCTGTTTCTGTCCCTTTTTAAGGAAGACATTGCTCAAATTGTTCAGTTCTTTGAGACAAAAAGCAACTATCTAGCATCTATCATTGTTTAATCACATTGAATCCTGTAAAGAAAATTAAAAGTAGAAATCACTGGTGTGAATGACATGTAATATGAACTGAAATATGTTACTGCAAATAGCATTTGTAGGGAGCCATAGGAAATGGAGTTGCCAGACTACCTTAAAAATTACTGCTGTATTATGAAATGTGGAGTTATTTTCTAGAGAACTAATTTGCAGTAGAGGGAGCTGCAGGATCAGGTCAGACTTAAAACTCTGAATAGCAGTCACTGCAGATAAGGTAGATTTAAAAGTATTTATGTTAACATGCAGAATTATGAAACAGTACCAGAGGGTTTATTATCATAAAATTATTTAAACTTTAGAACTCTCCACTGTCTCTTAGGGTGTGAAAAAACAAGTGACATACATAACTGCATGTAATGTCATTGTTTGATGTTTTACTGAAAAATAATCTTCACTTTTCCTGGATTATAGGCACTGATTTGTAATACAAAGACTCCAAAAGCAAAATAAAGCTATGTTTCTTCCCTTATTGAAACAAAGTGGCAATATCTCCAACATGGTAACTGCAGACTGCAGGTTCGGAGATTTAATCAGTGCACATAGAAGAGCAATAGGCAAAGTTCTCTCTGCTGTCTCCATCCACTCATATTTGTATGCAAAATAATCCGCTTCTACCCAAAGGCAAAACTTGAGTGTGTGCAATTTTCTGTGGATGTGTCATTTCCAAGGGTTGTCCTTTAGACTCCTTTTCCTCTGACACATCTGCCTACCAAGGCAGGCCAGGCAGTGACATGTGAGCACTGTGCTGTTCACAGATGTTTAGCATTGCTCAGGCTAGCGAGCCTTCTCTGTGCTGACACCACTGTGCCAGCAGTGTCAGCCAAGATGGAAAAACAAGGTCTTGACAGGTTCTTGAACAGAGAAAAATGAGGTTACAGCAAAATATTTGATGTTATTTACAAGTCTTGGACTACATTTAAGAATGCAAGCACGTCTTCCAGTGGACCTGCATGAAGAGGCATCGAAAATAAATACACTCTTGTCACAATTATTTTATCATGTCAAATTGCTCCCAAATATTCACAGTCAAAAATATGCTGTACCACAGGAGCAGCAGCAGTAGGGCTGCTCTTCAGTCACTTACTTCACTGCACCAGTCCTCTCCATGACACATCCATGGCACCTGGCGTGTGACACAAACCCAAATGACAGGGCTGTGCTCTTCCATCCAGATTCTTATTCACTATATGGACCCTGCTGCCCTGTATAAAAGGTCATGATGCAGCAACCTTCCAGAGTCAGTATTCTTCCTGCTCATTAGGAGGTTTTAACAGGCTGGTATTCACAGGATCACAGAATATGCTGGGTTGGAAAAGACTCAAAAGGATCATCAAGTGCAACTCCTTGCCCCAGGAGACACACCCTGTGCCCCAGAGTGTTGTCCAAACACTTCTAGAGCTCTGTCAGGCTGGTGCTGTGACCACTGTCCTGGGAGCCTGTTCCAGTGCCCAAACACCCTCTGGGTGAAGAACCTTTTCTCTAATATCCAACTATCCAACCTAAACCCTTCCTAACACAACTTTAGGCCACTCCCTCAGGTCCTGTCGCTGGTGACCACAGAGAAGAAATCAGTGTCTGTCCCTCCTCTTCATGAGGGAGTATTAACTGCAGTGAGGTCTCCCCTCAGTCTCCTCCAGGCTGAACAGACCAAGTGACCTCAGCCACTCCTCATACAGCTTCCCCTCAAGGTTGGCTGTGAGAAAGGCAAATTAGCAAACAGGAGCTTGGAGAGAGCTTTGGGTAGGTAGGAAAGCCACCATGCTGCCCAAGACATTATTTAAACAATGCAGCATGAGTGACTGGCTGGAGGCCACCACTCATGAGATCAGGCTTACAGCATCTTAGTGATCTGGGACTTGCATCAGGACTTTTCAGCCTTTCTAGTACAATATAAGCACCTACAAGCACTTAATCTTTATATCACAACGTGACTTGCCAGTGCCCTGGCTCCCAGGCCTCATTGCTTTCAGTGAGCTGGCTGTGCTCAGCCCCTGCAGCTGTGCAGCACTGCACTCCACAGCCACCAAGTCCATTACAGACATTGTTAACACCACCTCTGCCCTCTCCTCTCTTTTGTACAAGCTGTTCTGCCTGCTCCCTCTTGGTTGTTGCTCCCAGTGCCACATCTGCATCCTAGAGGCAGAGCATGGCTTGTGGCAGAGCCATCCTAACACGAGGTCCTTTGCCAGGCATGCTCCACACTGGTGCTCCTGAGCACACAGGTCACCCCTGCTCACCCAAACCAGCTGCCCAGCCATGAGATACTCACCTCTTCCTCCTGGTACAGAGCCAGGTCTCCCAGAACACATTTCAGTGTATGAAAGACAGCAACAGCATAGGCATCGACAACATGCACTCTTCTGCTAAAATGTCTGAGGCCCCAGCTCAAAGATAATGGTCACCTCATTTCCTGATGGACGTCAGCTGATTACAGCTTCACATGGCCCACAGCCTGTTGGTACTGTCTAAGGCATCAGCTGATGTCAGCAGAAAGGGCACAGCATGGGTCACTATCGCCCAACATGAGCCACCCAATCTTTCTGAATATAGCAGAGATGCATTCCCACTCGGGTGGCTTCAGGAAAAACACTAAAACCACAGTAACTGTAGTTCCTTCCACTGATGTCTTGCATTAGGACTGTAAGAAGGCATTTTCTACTCCACAGGAAACTCTGGCTGTCACTACTGTGGGATGTGTGTGGTGTCCTGGAACAGAAGATGTTGGGGAAGATGGGACAGGAAGGGCTTATGGATACGATTGTCTGCTAAGAAATACTGGAGATATAAAATCTGTGAGTGAAATAGAAATGAAGGCCAGCTTTGAGATGTAGGCATGGCAGACTGGAAGATGGTGATTAACTGGAGATCGGTTGAAGGACAGAAAACAAAAGGACCCAAGAATGCAGCCCCTCTCCACCCTGCCAAGGCATCAAGGAAAAAGTAGATAAAAAGAGTAGTCTTTAGAGTTTAGAATATAGGATGATGTGGTAGTTTAGTAGTTCTCATAGGTTGCATGCAAAGTTTGTAGGTTTTGTATCAGGATTGGTCACTGTAAATTAGAATATTCAACAAAAAGGGAGCTATAATGTGTTGTAACAAGGTCCTCTCTCTCTCTTACCTCTTCATTTCTTCTCCCTGCTCTCTTGCCTCTTCGCCCCTTCTCTTGCCCGCTCTCTCCCTCTGCTTCTTCTCCCTCCCTCTCTCCTCCCGCCCTGACCCCAGCACTCTTCTTACCTCTCTTAGCCCTCTCAGCTTTTTTACCTCCCTTACCTCATACCCCCTCTCTCTCTCTCCCTCTCTCTTTGGGGCTTCCCTTCAGCCGAGGCTGGTGGCTGGCAGCAGCCCTCTTTACCCACCACCCTTGCAATAAAACCACGTGTTTCTAGAATATCTCAGGTCTGCACATACCTTTGTCCTGCCATCCACGGATGACCTGCAAGAAGAGAATTTGAATACAGCTTTTTTACATGGGAATAACATTCACTCCCTTTGCCACTGCCCATATCAAGTGGAGAACAGAGTTCTGGTACCTCAGTAGCTTTGTTGGAAGGAAGAAACCAGAACTCCTGGTAGAAACCAATGCAAGCAGCCACAGCCTCCCACTTGCATGTGCAGTATGAGGGGCATTGTGTTGCTTCAGTAAGACCAGTGTGAATCAGCAACCCTTCCGTGGCCTCCTTTTTCCTCTGTGAAAACACTGAACACAGCCACCTTTGCTAATAAATTCCTGCTGTGTTTTCTCATAGCAGTTACAGGACAGATTTATCCCAAACCAGTGAAATTTCCTCCAACAAATGAAGGCAGGGCAGACAACACCTGTAATGGCCTTGCCAAAAGCAATGGTCTCAGTCCCAAACCTGAGCAACTGATACAGGTGCGGTGCAATACTTCTTTACTGAGTGGGTGAGTTTGGACTGCTGAGTCTGCACAGCCAGTGATCTTTGGATATTTCTGCTCCCTCTTCTGCATCCCTCTTCTGCACTGGTCCATCCATTAGTGCCGGGTGTTCCCACCACAAAAGCTTCAGGATGGACTCCCTGAGCACAGGAAGCAGAAACCTTGTGCTCCTTCTCCACCTCACCTTCCTCCGCTGAATCTGTAAACTCTTTTATGCAGCAAAAAATTACAAATTCTTCTGTAGGCTCAAAGCTTTGCCTGCACACAGATAACAAATAGTACTATCTGCTGTTCTGGTGTAAGAATATGCCCATGTTTACTCTTTCCCAACCCTACCACCAATGTGCTGAGGATTTTCTGAAAGTCTTTACTAGAAAATTACAAGCACAGCAACACCCAAGGTGTTCAGGTTTTACCTGTTTTCCATAGAAAATTCAAACACTCTGAGACACAATGGAAAGGAGGGGTTCCAACTATCTGAGAGCTACTTATTGGGTTGTTCTTTGGTCTAGGGGCAGGGCAGCATGTACCAGCAGAGTAATACTCAGAGTAGTTGTTTATCTGATAGGAATTGCTGAGGGAAAATATCTGCCTTAAATGCATCCATCAGAGCTTTAAACAGCATTCTGTGAAAACATGGTATCTAGGTGCTAAACAGTATCTGATTTGATTGAAGACTTTATGCAGCTTCTCATGCTAGAGCAACCCTGCCAGTACCAGCTCTCTTCTATAGAGCCCCTTCTTTGGTGGTAAACAAAAATCAGCTTCAAGTGGTTTTTCTTATCAAGCAGTACTTGAATATTGTGGGGGTTTTCCTTCTCTGTCTGAATAGAGATACTGTTTGGGCAAAGAACAGGAGACTGAGAGGCATCAGAACAGCCCAGGGAGTGAATTCCCCAAAGGCAACAAGCTGCTCTCTGTGCCCATATGTAAATACAGCAAGGGGGATTCAGCTAAGTGAGCGACCAAGGGTTTCTAGCTAAAAATCTTCAAGGAATTTGACAGCTAATCTGCTTTGCTGAATATCCAGCACTGAAAGCTCAGGAGAACAGATTACACATTCTAGGAACTGCACAGGTATTTCCGTAGGGAAGCATTTTCTGTGGGGACTTCCCCTTACAAGGTTTATGGGACAGACCCTTAGCTGGGGAGAGTTGCTATCCCACCACCTCGACCTCAGCAGCAATGAAACACTAACCTAGCATTTCCTCTTGTTGCCAGTCTCCCCTTTCCTAAAAGGCAGCTGCTAAATATTAACAGAAAAAAACAATATTTGGGAGATTAAATTGAACAGTAATTTTAGAATGTTTCAACATTGCTACAGGAAGCCATGAAGCTGCTTTTACAATTCTCCTTTAGCAGCTCTTCTAGCTGTTGTTATGGTAAAGTTTGTGAGTGGAAATACAGGGGGTGACACAGCACTTCTTAAGAAATATGTCTTCATAACAGTGATGAAGCTTTTATTCTCTCTACCAGTTGTAAATAGTCAAACTTCTAGCAATCTACTCAAACTTTTAGTGCTAGCTTTACTGTGCAGTTACTGTACACAAACCTAGGCAAAGCTTTCCAGCAAAATAAATGGGGGAAAAAAATCTGTATTTTGTTTTCTTATGTCTTCTTTTATTTTTCTTCTTTTTAATATTTGTTTTGCAGTTGTTCCCTTTCATCCTTTCCAGAATTTGGTCTTCATGGATTTTTAAATTTGTATCACTTCTGTTATTCGTTCAGTGTTTTTCCTTTATAATTATTTTTCCTCTTATATTTTTCCTGTCCTATGCTATTGAAATGTTGAAAAAAATATATTAAACCCCATTAATTTTATTTATTGCTGGAGGATTTCTATGAAATAAGCCAGAAAATTGCACCTTAGGTGAAACAGCTACCAACAAGAGCAAATAATCCAAATCATCCTTTCAAATCATCCTTTCAGACATGAAAGAGTCTCAAAGAAGCAAACATTTTTTGAAGACAACCTCATTGGCAATTTTGGTAGCTAGATATTACCTAATAATAATAATATATATTATTATTTCTCAACAGCAGGAAATTGAATTAAAAAATAGTTAATCTTCTCATTGCAGAATATGTGAAAGGCATGACTGAAGAATAAATGCCCCATCCCCTCTAATTAATTGGACTAGTCATGTATTAATTAAGAACATGCATAAGACTTTGCAAGATGTAGATCATATACATGAAAGTGGGTAAGACAGAAGTCTGGGAAGACTTGCTTCATTATGGACAGAACTCATTTACTGAAACTTAAACACCAGTTAGAACCTATTAAATTACTTAACTCTCCTGTTGAAAAGTTCAAATAAGAACCATGTCACTAACGAGAATAAAAATGATGAATTCCTATTACTCATTTACTTCACAGGAATTAAGAGTTCTAGGGAGATGAATTCTGTGTTCAGTTCTGGACCCCTCATTAGAAAAGGGGCTGGATTGTGTCCAGAGAACAGCAATGGAGCTGGGGATATGTCCAGAGCACAAGTCTGGTGAGGAGCTGCTGAGGGAGCTGGGGGTGTTTATTCTGCAGAGAAGGCTCAGAGGAGGCCTTATTACACTCTACAACTGCCTGGGAAGAGCTCATAGCTGGGTGGGGGTCTCCTTTTCTGTGTAAAAGAATAGAGGAAACAGAGGAAATAGCCTCAAGGTGAGGCCAGTATGAGCTTTAGACTCAAATTGATCTTTCAAGTCCCTTCCAATCAAGTTCCTGTGAAGTCCTCCTGTGTCAGGGGAGGTTTAGATCCAGTGGCAGGAAAAGCTCTTTCATGGAAGAAATTATCACATATTGGAAAAGGCTGTCCAGAGAAGTTGGCTGAGACACCAGCCCTGGAGGTATTTAAAAGATGTGGCCCTCAGGGACATGGTTTAGTGGTGGACTTGGCCATGCTGGTTGAAGGGTTGGGCTTTATGGTATTAAAGGTCTTTTCCAACCTAAACGGTTCTAAAATTCTATTATTCTAATACTTGAATTGCAAGACACACGGTCAGAGAAATTTCTGGCTCCTCAGGATGGGGTAAAATATGATTGAAAAGCTCAGGAGTCAAGCTAAGAGAGAGGCCCCTCAGCAATTACAGTTAGGGGCAAAACAGATCTTGGGGAAAATCAATTTGTTGCCAGTTAATAACAGAGTAATACAGAAATAAACCCAAATGTACATGCACCACCTCCTCTCCTCCCTCTCTGCCTCATTCCTATGCTCAGCTTCACTTCTGACTCTTCTACTTCATGCCCCCTGCCTTGAGCAGTGCAGAGGGAAGAAGAACTGGGGATTCTAGTGAGTTCAACACCTTATCTCTCTTACTTCTTCCTCCTTCCTGGAGGAGGAAAGCATCACTCATGGGCCACAGGTCCTGCCAAAAATACCTGTTCACGTATATGCTCCTCTCCATGGCTGCAGACCCTGCCAGGAAACTTGTTCCTGCATGAGCTCTCCATGGGCTGCAGCTTTCCTGGGGGCACATCCACCTGCTCCACGGGCTGCAGGGCAATCTCATCTGGTGCCTGGAGCACCTCCTCCCCCTTCTTCATTGACCTTAAGTGTCTGCAGGCTATTTATTTTCCACTCACTCCTTTCACAGCTGTCAAGCAGTACTTTTTACCCTCTCTAATTTATCACACAAGTTGTTAGCAATGCCATCCCATGAGCTTTGGCCAGTGGCAGGTCCATCTCAGAGCTGGCTGGGGAAATGACTGTCTGACATGGGGTCATCCTCTGCTGCCTTTGTCCAGAAGTCACCCTTGCAGCCCCTCAGCTACCAAAACCTTGCCACACAAAAACAATATACTTCAAAAGCAGAAATGTCTACAGTGCTGAAAAACAAGTTCTTCTTCTGTGCCTGTTGTTTATCTACAGTGAACACATTTTACTTATTAGAACATGTACTTCATCTGTAGCAATTATTGCAACAAAATCCTAGACCCCCCATCTATTTACCACATGCTATTTATAGTATAATTCATATTTCACGCTTCTTAGAACAGCAGTTTCTTTTCACTTCCATAATAGTAACTGTGAATAGCTGCTTTATAGTAAGTTTCATATTTAGTTTACCTTTGTAGAGTTGCTTAGTATTAGCCTAAGTCCAGCTTCATTAGCTGCTTTCCTTCACCCTCAGTGTTTATTCACACTCACCACAAAGCTGTCATCACCCCAACTGGAAGGTTATGAATTGCTTGACTTGGTTTCATCTGCTCACAGTGGTTACACTAAGCATACTACTGCCTGATTTCTGTCAAAGTGAGGGATTTTTTCCAAATCGAGTTGTGAAAAGAAGAAAACCAATGTAATGTTGTACAATGCAGTTTTATTTTTTTAATGAAATGCCCTAGCATCATAAAACAGAACACATTTTCTAATCTTGAAGCCAGCAAGATTGGGATAAAAGAAAAATCAAAGCTGTTTTTCCTATACATAATTTCCATACTAAGATTATATTTGGAGAAAAAAAAATCTCCCTAGAATTAAAATGTAAGCAGACATTACTTACACAGCTCTTTTAAAAATAAACTGGACATGTCATACAACTCACACATGGTGCTTTGCTAGTTTAATATGCTACAAATAGAATTATTCAAATGCAACTATGCAGCTTTTCTATTACCTAAGACCTTTAAATTTTATTATGTTGCAATACCTTTATTATTTACTTCACACTTCTTTACCATACTATACAATGATCTTTCATCCTTTTCTGGTGGCTTTTTCTCAAAAAGGAGACCTTCACTGTGGCTTTCTTTGGAAACACCGAGCACTCAGTTACAGATACTCAAATATTCAAAGCATTTCAATATACATTCACTATGAGATTAAGTCTCCATTTTTCAAGTAGGGGTCTCACGACTTGCTAGCAAACTCATGGAAAGAGCTGGTTAGTATTTATTCCAGTTGTCATGGATGAGAATGTGCTCTGGATAGCTGCAATGCCTCAAACTCTCTCACTGTTGGTAAGCTGAGTGTGCACCATTACCTCCTGCACAAGAATTACTGTGACTTGGAGGTCTGGCTACTCTCACAATATTCATGGATTAACCACAATAACCATAGGCATTTCTAAACAAATGACACTTTCAGAGAATATTCACATTTGTAGAACTGCATAATTTCATTTTCAATGGGATGTTAGTTCAAAAGAACTGTTTCACTTATTAAACATGGCTTTAAAAATACAGTATATGTAACACCTGTGTTACAAAGTGTCAGAAAAACACTGGATGAATCAACATTTCAACTCATTGTATTAATAAGGAAAGCAAAGAGCAGTAGTTTTGGAAAAGTATTCAAGTATTTTCCTGAAATACTATATAACAAAATAAAGATCTTAAACTTTGTATGATTGTACTTGAGGCAAATATAATTTGCAAGTGCTTTTTGTCATATAGAGCAATATGAACAACACTTTGTAGCAAAGACATAGAACACAATTTTGACAATACACAAAACCGGAATGTAAATAACTTCTATAGAAAAAAAATAACCTGCCATTTATAACAATATTCAAGTGCTTCAGTAATGAAATGACCAATTGCCATGGCTTACACTGACCACATATATGAGAGACATGAGACTAACACAAGCTGGATGACAGAAGTACCAATAAATAAACATTAATACAGACTCATCAGCTGTCTGGATGCAAAAAACCCCTCAGATAAAGTCATTCTTAGAGTGAACTTCGAACTTAAAGAAACACTTTAAAAAAGATAGAATACAACAGGGGCTAACTCCTGTCCTCAAACAGGAATAAATCTGTACAAGAGCAAAATTAGGCCCAACCCTGGACACAAAACATTTATGTGCCACAACACACAAACCTATATACAACTTAGACAATCACTCCATAGCTCTATATGACAGTCCAATGTTTTTTTGTTATAAAAACAAAACAGCACAGTGAATTCATGATTTGTCAATGTCAGTTTCTTCTCTTGGAAGCTTCCCCCAAAGCAAACTATTTTGTTTCATATTTAGTTAAATAATTTTAAGGATTTTCCATCATCGAATCATATTTCTAAACCTAACACTACCACATTTTATTTTGCAAAGACATTTTAACATACGGAGTAGAATGTCCAAAGAATTGTGTACTGAAGAGGGAAGCTTTTAATATCATATATTTTTAAAAATTAAAACTTGCTGGTGTTTGAGAGCTTATTTATATTTTCCTTTCCTGTGCCTTCCTGATATTATACAAGTACTCCTGCAATTTGCTTGCAAGACTTTTACAGTTGCACTGTGTGGTATTTGGTATCATCCAAACAGTCATAAAACCTTTTATAATCACAAAAAGCATGATGCAAGGAAATCTTCAAAGACAGAATATATAGGATGAGGTGTGACTGGTATATAGTTGTGCTTTCATTTTTCAAATATCTGTATACTGTTATTGTTATTACTTAAAGCCAGGAATGTGTGTTTGAATTGCATTGATAAGTTGCAAGGTATTGTCAGAATTACAAAATGAAAGATTTTAATGAAAAAAAATAAAAAAGGCAAATGACAACACCGTTGTCCAGCATTTAAGCCACATGCAACTACATAACACTCCCAGCAGAAAACGTCTTCTCAGACACTGAAAATGTTTTATCTTGCTGCCAGTGGCAAGTCCAATGTTTCATAACATTTAGGTATTATTGCAACACAACTACTAAATTAGCTTTCTAGAAAAGCACAGAGAATTTATCAGTTATCATGAATACATAGATATAGGCAAATCCCATCTTTTCTAATGTAACAGATTACATTGCTCCAAGATACATTTGAATGATTACAATGTTTTTTTTTAAATGACACAATACAGTGAGATGTCTAAAATTGTAGAGAAGCCATAAAAAAAAATCTAGAAGTTTAAAATACTTGTCAATTTGACTAAAATGCATATTTACTCAATTTCCTTGAGCTTTTATTTTTTTTCTTCACCCCATTGGAGGAACAATGTCTATAATAATTGTTCAATGCTACTCTGGCTGTGGGCAGCTTCATCTTTACAGTTTTCCTCAATTCCCCTTGCAAACAGTTTCATTAACTGGCAGTGAACCCTGAAAAATATAGAAATCAGTAAGAAATAAGTTGGCACCATATATTTAATGCTAATAATTTATAACAATTACAATATAATGCTAATAATTTATAATAATTTAATAATTCTAATAATCCATGAATTTCAAACAGCTGGACAAAGTCTCTTACATCTGACTACAGAAACCATGCCCTCATTTTAGATCCTCCCCTGCTCAGAGGGCTGGATGCTTTCACCTATCTTCTTTTACTTCCCTTGTTCATACCAGAAGTTCTATGGGCACTTAGATGAGCCAATCTTTTACAATACACAGCATTAATAAAACTCACCTTTGAACTGCTATATTTTATATTTTAATGCAACATGCTTAAATGTAAGTAATATGGGTTATGTTCTCTTTGTTATAAAAACAAACAAAACCAGGAACCAAAACTAATCCAAACAAAAACAACAACAACAACCCAACAGAAAAGAAGAGAAACCCCCCCAGAAAACAACCTTTCAAATTTCACAAACTTTTTTTCTAACTTGATTATTCGCACAACTGAAAAACTCTTTCTCCATATGTGAAGACTGGAGATAAGACTGTGTGCAAAAAACCACAAAATATGGGACATACTCTATTTCTCTGAGACTAAGATGCTTACTTGGACTAAATAGGAAAAGCTACTGCTCAGAGTAATGAGGCATCCCACACATTTAAAAAGAATCCTTCCAACATCATCTTCACTTTCAGCACTTTAAACACATAATACTAGCTCCTAAGAAGTAAGTACAACTTCAAAGGTACGGCCATCCATTTCACTCAGAGTGATCATTTACAACATACATGGCTGCAGTATTCTCTGGACATTATTCAAAATGGCAACAAAAATATTTAGGTATATTATCAGAAGACTGAAATTTGCTATGCACAGGCATCTTTTAGGGATGTCTTTAAAACCAATGACAAGGTTTAATGCGTTCTGCTCTAGAGACAGAAAAATAAAAGTTTACCTCACTTCAATTGCTGAACTATCCAGAGTTTCTCCATCACAATTCCAGGTGCTATTAACAATATTACAGCAACAGGCTGGATGATCTCTGCAGAACTGGCCAAAACGTTTCTTTCCTATGTCCATTACATTGCTTTCGTTGTCTTCTGAAAGCTTTGATGTAAATTGAAAACACTTCACCCGATAAACATCTACAAACGGAAAGTCAAACTAAAAAAAAAAAAGAAAGAAAAAAAAAAAGTAAGCAAATCAAGCAGTTGTCAGTAAATACAGCTGATGTATAAAGCAACTCAGCATACAGCATTTTCTGCTCAAGGAAAGTCTGTCCACTCAATTTTTTTTTAGAGAAGCTTACCTGAGGTATAAGGTGATATTTGTTTGTGAAAAACTGCACAAGTCAAAACCAATAAAGCCAAAATGAAACCTTCCTTCTCGCTGGTCACTGTATAGTGCCTATTATAGCACAACTGTATAACAAAAGCTGCATGGAAGACCATCCCACCCTGAATTCACCTTCTGACTGAGGCAGTGGATGGCAGGCTGATGGAGATAAGATAAAGTGGCTCAGGTGTGGGCTAGGGGAAGAGAATACATTCCCAGGAGGATTAAACCCAGCATCTTCAGGGTGGAGACAACAGCCCCGGGGCTCTCAGCCCCAGGCTCCAACAGACCCACACATCAAGGGGGAAGCAGGAGGAGAGGAGCCCAGCTGCAGGGTCTCTTCACCCTGGGAAAGGCACATCCAAGGGACATGCACAGGAGGGACAGCAGAGGGGGTGTCATGGCCCATCAAAGGCCACCCTCAAAGCAGTCCCCAGATCCTGCACCAGAGCACTGCACATGATGCAAAATGATGCAACAGACCCACAGTGTTGCAAGGGACAGTGTCAAACTTGCCCTTTTTGGGGGAGGCACCTGGGTGTCCTCACCTGCCCAGATGTGTATTAATCCACTGGACTCAATGCTTTTCAGCAGGGGACCTGCACCACCAAACAAAACAGATGGAGGGAAATCCATGGAAGGGTGATACGTTTCTGCTTAATCTCTGTCAATATCTCCTGTGTGACTCAGCCCCCCTATTCCCCCTTTTTCTTTATTTCTTCCTTTCTTTTCCTCTTTTACTGTTAAATAAAATATATCAGGTTTCTGGTATAAACATCTAACCTCGTTTGGTTTTAATCAAGTTTTGGCATGTATTTTGAACCTTCCTGGGTTTGAACACCTTTTATTCACAGAGATTTAGTTTTCTTTGCTCTTCCATGCTTAGACTGGATTACAACACAAAGTCAGGAAAGTTTGGGTTGTATCTTTGCACGATCCTTAGGATCTCTTCAAGTTCAGTCGTTAACACATAGGCTTTACTGAAAATCTTCTGCTTTTGCAGAACTTGGAACAATGCCCTGAAGGTGAGAATTCCACGGCAGTATGAGCCCTTTACCTCTCAAGCCTTCCCCTCAGCCTCTGTGACCAAACCACAGAGCTGGGGGTACACGAAAATAAGAATAGAGGGTAATATTATGACATTAAAAAAAATAATTAACTAGTTAATTCAGCTAGAAAAAGCTGGTCAATTAGAAGACTGCTCTTAAAACCAAGGCTGCAGATTTACACTACAATATTGAAGAAATGCTTTAAAACAGGCATCATTAATTGAAGGGACGATAAATTAGAGGATGCCCCCATCCTGCCCTGAAAGCAACTTAACAGATATGGAGCTAACTATTCAGCAAGCTGTATCGAATACAGACAGCTCATTTAGCAAAGGCCATGGAGTATGTCTGTGTGTGTCTACAGGAAGGGGATGGCAGGGAACCAAATGTGAAGAAAGTTTACTCACAAACTAGTCTGTACTGATGTACAGTTACCCTTTCCTTCCTATTGTTTTCCCCATTTCCTTAAGCTTTGAAGACAGGTTTCCCAAGAAGGGTTTTTATGGTGTACACTAACTGGAGCTAAGGACACATGTACAAGCCTGCATTTAATCTCCACTGCAAAACCAGCATATCCCAGAGAGAAATGGGAAGCATTGGAAAGGAAATGGCCACAATGACAACCAGAATAAGCAGAGATGGAGAGACTTCCTAGGTCTCAAGCTCCCTCAGAGAACTGTGAAGTCATCAAGCTCTACGCTTAAAAGCAGTGGCTCCTGGTCCAAACTGCTCAGATGCAAATGCTGGTATCCATGGCTGCATTGTCACCTGTGTCTATGCAGTGCATCTGAGCTCTCATGTCTCAAGCCTAAGCAGAATGTTGTCCCTTGACAAATGTTACAGCCAATCTGAAAGGCAGCAAGGGATGGCTTCAAATGGTCAAAAATATCAAGGGGACAGTGAGTGAGGAGGAGAGAAGGGAAGAGGAGGAAATTGAGAACAGTGAGAAGGATGAATATGGACACATTCACAATGTGGAAATAAAGGAAAAAGAATCTGTACTAATTCTTTCACAATGGAAGAAGACTAGCATCATAAACATGTGAGATTTGTTATTGCTTTTATGCACTAGATATGACATTGCTCAAATAATTTCCAGAAGATGTTAGTAACATCAGGTGACAAGTATTACATATCTGTAGTCACAGCCATAGCTCTCTTTCAAGATATATTACAATCCAAAGCAGTGATGAATCTTCCCACCTGACAGCTACAACACATGCAAGAAATAATTTTGAAGCTGAATGCATAAAGCTCATATCCTGGTCACTTATATGTAGTAAAATACTGCTAAAAGCCTGCAGTTTACAATCAAATTGCAGTTCTGTTAACTTTCTTCTAAATCACATTTTTATACAGCTCACAAAAGTGATTTATTATTCTTCACCACACCTACCTCAGCTATTCATGCTGTGAGTAGTTTTTCATGCTATGAGCAGTTTTTCATGACAACAATATGAGGGCACAGTTGTGATAAAATAACTTTAAATATTGTTTAAACAGCAAATACACAAAAAATGTTACAAAACTGAATTCAGTTGGCAGAAGTGGAATTTTCTTAGAATGCTGTGGCCAAGGAGTTGACTGGTAAAATATTTTGAGCTGCCTTTTATTTTTTTCATTCTGAGATTGCATCACTCAAAATGTATACATTTTTGAAATACAAACCTGCTTTATAGATATTATTTCTGTCCTATGAGAATATCAATATTTACACCTTTGAAGGACTCTGTATAATTCACTGTCCAAAGGAATACACACCTGATCATCCTGGTTTGTGTGTCTGACAAGATACCGTAGAAAGTCAAATCTGGAGCATTTCCGAACTAGAATGAGGTCTGCTGAACCATCTGCCAGATGAGCTGCTGGTGAAAGACCTTTTGGACTTCGTGGACAGGCACAGCTCATATTTACTGCATTGATAGCTAGAAATTTCCCTTTTATAACCTTCCATTCTTCTTCACCTTCTGAAACACATCAACAAAGACACGGAGATAGGTAAGCATTTGATCTACTCACAAGAGCACTAAAAAGCAATCAACAGCAACTTAAAAGTCTTCCCTGGGCATATTCATGTACTGTCAATAAATAAACTACATTTCAAAATCATGTTTCTAACTATCTGTTTTCATACACCAATAGAGAAAGTTGCTTTCTCCCTTCAGACTGTGACTATCTGCCATAGCTGCTTGCCTGTTCTGGCATATGCATATCAAATTCAGGATCAGTGCTCTTTGGGAAAACCTGCAAAACCATAGGAAGGGAAAAGACAGAGGCAAGTTACAATTCTTGTAGTGTGAAAGTTCAGAGGGATTAATTTTTTTAATTCTATTTTTGCTCTTCAACTTCTTAATCCCAAATAAACAATGATGCAAAGAGTGTAGTTTAGTATTTGGTTTCTAAAGCAATATTCCTCTTCTGCCTCGGCACAGCAACTTAATGTTTTTAAAAAGTCAAAGGGAAGGGATGACTCAGTGTGCAGCAAGGACCAGCAGGAAGCATATCAGGAGTCTGATATACTAGTGTCCACTCTAGCCCCAAATGTCCCAAGATTAGAATTATTAACAGAGTGAAATGTTCCTGTGTGCAAATCATCAGAGATTTCTGGGAAAAAACACAAAGCCTCTTTTCAATACCTTGAAACTCTGTTGGAGATTACATCCAGACTAAGTTTAAATGTGTGCTGGCTGTGATACTACCAGGAAACAGAGGAATTTTCTAGAACAAAGAAGCACTGGCAGGCAAGGCAGAGTTGTTGCCTAAGCTGTATTATCTTGAATCCGGATAAAAATACATGAAAAATGCCTTTTTTAGTTTTAGGTTACACTTAAATGTCTTCCTTACCACAACAACAACAACAAAGCCAAAGAGCAGCCATAACACTCTTTTTCTCCTACGAGTATAAGTGGACTCATTTCAAATGAACAACTCCACAGAAGTAATGACTGCAGAATAGACTATGGACAGACATTTTGTTTTAAGACTGGAGTGCCTAAGAGTGAAGTGCCATTAGGGATAAAATTAAAGAGTGAACAAAAAATATTTAAGTTTGTCTTTGTAAACAAGATAGAGACTTTGAGGAATGTTAACTGGTATGGACCTGAACATCTAACATTATTCAGTTCCTCCCATTTTGGCCAACTTACAGTGATTTTCAAGGTGCTTTTCTGATGGGATTACAGATGGTGTTTATGCTATGTATTTCATGGCCTGAAATTCTGATATTCCTTATTGTCTCAGTTCTAGGAACTTCATGTTTACTTTAGAGAATCAGCATTACAATTGCCTAGGTTATTTTGAACCTGAAGTCTATGATGCATTCATTTGAACTGACATGTTCCAAGCTCTATACATCAGGAAAAACAAAAAGAAAAAAATTGTTTCCAAAGTATTTTGTAGTTGTTCTTCACTCTTTGAACTCCTCTTGTTTCCTGGAATTCATTGAAGCTTCTTACTATCCACTCTCTAGTAACAAAATCAAGAAAACCAGGTTTCCAGGAAAAAAAAAACCATGTAAGCTTATGGTGTGACAAAAGACTTAAAGAAAACAAAAAAACTTCATTATAATTTTTCTGTCTAGACTATTCTCTCTATCTCCTGAGAAACAAATAAGAAATAGCAAGAAAAACCCACAGTTTTTAAATTCAACATTTTTGCTTCATTTGCCACAGTGCTTTTTAGTATTGCTTGCTTTACTGCTGATCTTTTTATGGTGCTTTCAAATTTGACATTACCGAAAGAAGTAATTTAAATCAGATTCAAAATGCGCATCTTAAGAGAGATGAGACATACCTAAATGTCAGACTATAGAATGACTGTTCAGGCTGCAGGCAAATGACAAGACCCTGCTCTGAGATGAAGGTAACTGAACAGAACATAAACTACTAGAACTGGAAACAACAGGCATTTTCTGATACACAAACAACAGAATGCAAACATCTCCCTTTACTGATAAATTCTTTTGCTGTTTCTCTATGAAGCATTAGTGATTTAGCCATCAGTGTGTCTAGATATGTATTAACATTTTCAGCATGCTCAGTGTAGTAAATAAGTCTCAAATAACTTAAGGTAAAATGCTTATTTATGTTACAGTAATAGATGGTTTCCATCTGGTATACATCTCAGCATGTTACCCAAAAACACCTCCACTGTTCAAAGAACAAAGTCAGGGTATCAATCACATTTTAAATGAACAACTGTTTTCATAACCATTTTGCAGTGTGTGTCACTGTAACAGCACAAATTATTTGCTCAAAATATTCTACAGTAGGGCAGTCATAAGCAAGGAGTGCATAAGTGGCACTCATTTCAATGGCCTATTGTGTACACACTGCAAGTTGCTGGAATCAGCATAAAGTACTAACACAACATTTACTCAGCACACGCACAGAGACTCCTGCACAATACAAAGAAATATGTTCAGCAACAACCCATCAAGCATCTTTCTAAACTTCTCTGAACCAAACACAAATCTAGCAGGCACAATGAAGGAGTTAGCCAAGACACCCTCCTGAGTGAAAAACTTATCTGAAGCAGAGATTTTAAATCCTTTCCATTGTGAATCAAAAGTAGCTATTATATTGTTTCCTTACCAGTACTGCATGGATAAGAGACTGGACTGCAAAGAAAGCCAGCTACCAGAAATAAAATGGAATAAAGTAAACCATATTCTAGATAATCAGTTGCTTAATGTCATGTGCAATGTTGGCTAAAACTGTCTTGATTGCTAACTAACCTGTAGCCTTCTAGCAGCTCCTTTGCTGGATGAAAGGTAACAAAAAGGCAGATTTAAAACCACTATAAACAGTTGTTTAAACGAGAGGAAGGAAAAGTTATGCCGGTTAGAAAAAAAACCCACACAAGTGTGCACATGGGTTAGAACGTGGAAAAAAAGAGAATAAGGATAGCATAACTAGAGAAAGAGGACAGAAATCTCATTTATCATTTATAATGAGTATTAGTGGGATGTATGGAAATACTAAAGTCTACTAGATCAGCTACTAGTCGCCCAAGTTCACAGCCTCATACTAGGGTGAGATTTGTGCTAACAAACACAATTTTTTAATCCTGATCTATTCTAAAAGTTATCTTAATGAACTGCTTCCTTCAATGACAGCTCAGTTTATCCATTCAGTTCTTCTCACAAAAGCCCATTGTCCTAGCTCACAGAATATTGTTTTTCCCAAAGAAAAGAAATCAAACACACTGATATATACAAGTAATTAGTACAATTTTGTCAGAATTTTCTGAGGTTTGGGTGGAGAAGATACCTTAGATGTTCTTAACATACTCAAAATCATAGTATCATAGAATCATTTTGTTTGGAAAGGACCTCTAAAATTAGAGTTCAAATGTCAATTTAGCACCACTAAACCATATCTGCCCAAGTGCCACAACCCTGTGTCTTCTGAACCCTTCTGGGACACCACTTCTATGGTCAGCCTTTTCTAATGCTTGACAACCTTTTCTGTGAAGAGATTTTTCCTAATATCCAAACGAAACCTTTCCTGGCATAATTTAAGGTAAGTTCCTTGTAACCTGGAAGAAGAGAGAAAACACCACAGGCTACAACCTCCCTTCAGAGAGTTGTAGAGTGTGATGAGGTCTTTCCTGAGCCTCCTTTTCTCCAGGCTAAACACCCCCAGCTCCCTCAGCTGCTCCTCACAGGACGTGTGCTCCAGACCCTTCACCAGCTCTCTTGCCCTTCTCTGGACACGTTTCAGGATCTCAGTGTCCTTCTTAAAGGGAGGGGCCCAAAACTGAACACAGGATTCAAGGTGTGGCCTCACTAGTGCTGAGTACAGGGGGGCGATGACACTTACACATTTTCTGTAAACTGAAAGAAACAACGGATTATCAAGTAACTCAGAATGTTTAAAAAAACAAAATATGTGCACACTTGAACTGATATCTTCTGAAAAAGAGTAATTTGTATAATACTATCACATTTTACTTTTTGTGATTAATTACCTTCATGTTTTAATCCATGTTCCTTGTTCTGTTCTGCCAGCTGTTTCTCACTATTCTTGCAAATGTGACATCTGAAAACAAAAACACCATTCAATTCCTGAAAGTGCTCCACTATTATTCATTTCAACTATTTTATTTCGCCCAGTCAATACAAGATCTTCCCCCATCACAAGATGCACCACAGCACTGACAATCTTCATGTGGCATGAATCATCATAGTCCTGCAGGCAGTGCAGTTATTTAAGTACAGTTCTAAAGATCACTGGATGTCAAAGGTAACAGCAGCAGAGAGCCACAAGATCACACAGGCTGGATGGGATCTCTCATGTGATCCAAGTTGCTCTCACACCAGACCTCAAAGTTGGTCCTACAGGATCAGGATGTTCAGTGTCTTATTCAGCTGAGTTTTGAGGATATGTGAAGGTAAAGTCCACAGACCTCTGGGCACCTTGTTCCAACATTTGACTGTTCTAACAGTGAAAGACACTGACATACTGGAGACAGTCCATCTCACAAGTGCTGAGTGCAGGGGAAGAAGCATTCCTGACTGTTGACTTCCCCCTGCTTAGAAAATATAAGGCGAGCTTTCCTTGCTGCAAGGACATACTGCTAACCCAGGTACAGCTGTTGCTCACCAGGATCCTGAAGTTATTTTTGGCAGAGCTGCCTTTATTCCAGTCAGTATCCAGTCAACACTCTTGCATGGGACAATTCCGCCCCAGGTACAGGACATCTGTGTCTTCTGAACTTCAGGAGATTCCTATCAGCCATTTCTTCAGCCCAAGAGGATCCTCTGAATAGCAGCCCTGACTTTCAAGATAAACTACACCTCCCAATCTGGTATCATCCTTAAAACTGCTGAGAGCACACTTTCTGAGACTGTCCCAGTCATTAATAAGGATGTTGCACAATATTAGGCCCAGTATTCCCAAGGGACACCACTAGTTAATTGGCTGCCAGCCAGACCTGGCATTCACAACTTTTCTAGTAGTCCAGCCAGTTTTTCACCCACCCACTTACCTACATCATCTTAGTTTTAAGAATACTACAGCAAACAGGACCAAAGGTCTTGTTAAAGTCAAGGTATGTAACATCCACTGTTTCCCCTTCATCCAGGAGCTTGGGGACCTGTATGGCCTGAGGTGACACTACATTAGTGAAAAATGGGGTAAAGGAGTAACAATGCAGCCTTTTGGATATATGTTATCACTACGTTCCCCATGCCACTAAAGCAGCAAGCCCACAGTTCCTTCAGCCTTTTGTTATGATCAGTGTATTTAAATAATCCCTTCATAAGAAGCAACACCCTTCACATCCCTCACTGATTTCAACTTTGCCTGAGCTTTGGCTTTCTCAGTTTCATTCCTGCATGTTTAAGCAATGTCTTTTGTGTTCTTCCAAAGTAACCTATTCCACTTTCACCTTGTCTTTACTACTCAGTTCCTTGCTGGTCCAAATTGCTTTCCTATTCTGGTTATTCAAGTTTCTGAGTACCAGAATGGATTATTCTTGAACTTTGAGGAGGTACCAACTAACTTTCCTATGCCTCTTTGTACTCCAGGACAGTTTCCCATGGAAGACCTTGCACTCCCACAGTAACCACTGCCAAAAGTGCCCTCAACCATCACATTCCCACTTTTTATCTTCTGTAACAAGACCAGCAGAGCAGTCGTAGCCAGCCTGTCAATACCCCATTACCACACTCCTAAATTCTTGTGCCTGGATTCTCCTAAATCGCTTGTGCCTGGCCCTATTGCCCTTCCAGCAATTATTAGGAAGTAAAAAATCCCCTGTGAGGCACCAGGCATTCCTTACTCCATTTCTGAGACTGGGATGACAGCTTTCTCCATCAGGAGCCTCCCCTGCATGAGGGCACCTGATGGGTTGGATAGTTGCTCCAGCTGATACTTGAGTCTGATATCTACTGTATCACAGCAGCCTTATTGTTTCTGGATGGAGTTTGTGGCTCCTTGTATCCTGTGCTGTTTAGTGCTGTGACGAGTACTTTATCTCTGATAGCTAAATTCATATGTAAAGAATAGTAATAAATACTAGTGTGTAACTTCAAGCAGGTGAAAGCAACGAGAATGGAAGGAGCACTGGGAGATTAAGGCAGGCCTCCTGACTAAAGAAACAAGTGAAGGATATCACACAGAAGTCATACAGCATCACAGGAGTATACAAAGAAACAGGCTAAATAGGCTGATTCCCAAGAGGACTTGTTCTCAGGACAAGCCATGCCAGCTGTTGTTAAGGCACTAAAACAACTACCAAAATAGATCCAGTTATAATGTGAACACCTGAGAATTTCTGAATTATTATTTCCATTTGTAGAAGTTACAAGGCTTCTTGTTTGATTTTTGATTTCTTGGTAGTAACACAGCATAGCATCCTCAGCATCTTGTAACTGGGTCCTGTGCTGTTGTATTTTGCTTCACTTAAATTGAGGGAGGAGGATAACCAGCTAACAAAATTTTATTAGATTTTTGTTTAATGACCTGATAAAATGAGGTGTTCTTTTTAATGAGTCAATAATTGTTTTTACAAGCTTATCTCTTTCAGAGTAAGTGTTTTCATATTAAAACCAACAGTTCTGTAACCTCTATTTATGTACAGGCCTTTAAAAATCACACCGAATAACCAGAGATAAACACTATCCTACCCCGTTCTGCAGCTCTCCTTATCTCGTGGAGATCCATGTGTGAGTTTTGCTGGTTGATAAGCAATTGTTCCTTCATAATAATGATGAGAAAGAAAAGTCTTGAAGCCTACAGAAAAAGGCATTATGCAGCATTAAGTCCATATAAATCCACATGGCGAACATCTATGCATATATTGCTTGATTTTTCCTTTCCTTCCTTCTCTTAAGACTGCAAAACAATCATAGCCCCTCTCAAGCTCAGAAGCCTTTTTCTTACGATGTTTTAGACTGTAAGGAACAAAAAAATACCACAGCACCACTCCAATGTTTTAACATTTGGCAGAAGTGCCATTATTTCACTTGACGTCTTTAAAAAAACACCTAAAAATTTAGCTATATATCACTGCTGCATCTTAAAATTGGCCTGCACTAAAATTTTCCTCATGCATCTTCTTTTCCCTGCACAAGAAAAATCAAACAAGGTAAAAGATACTTTCCACTAGCATAGGATTTATCCAAGTATTAGGTAACAAGATTAAATCCCTCATCTCTCTCTAATGAGTGCTAGAATAAGGGCAAAATTAACAATTCATTCCATCAGCGAAATATTCAAGACAGATGAATACCTATTTTGAAGTGACTAAAAAGAAAGTCAAAATTATTGGGACAGAGAAGTTATTACTTTCTAGGCCATTTTCAACAGGTGGCACATATTGAAGACAATTTTATTGAGCCCACTCTCAATGTTAACCCCAAAGTTACAGAGCTTTATATAATGTGATCTAACATACTTGGTGCTACAAGGAGTTTAAAATCAGGTTCAGTCTGTTTCTGATGTTTACAAGCTTCAGAGAAGGTTGGTTTGGAGAGAGTAAACCAACTGCTCCAGTATATTTACCTGCTGACAAAAGAATGTAGTAATTAAAAAAATTACCTGAGTAGTCGTATCTCATTGGACCCATCCACCGCTTCTTCTCACTATCTTTTAATATATCTCCATAAAAACCATAACCCAGCAATGACACGGAGTATTTCAAAAACGTGTTGTTGTGATGTACAGAAGAGACATCCAGAGGCTGACAGTCACCTATGAAGATTCGAAGTGCAAGTCTGTCAAATGTTATTTTGTTTGCAGCTGCAAGCATGATAATAACTTTAACATTACAAAATCACTAAAAATAGAAAATACATATTGCATTTATGTCAATATATATGTCATAAATGCATACACTACTTACACGTGAAGAAAAGGAAAAATAATTTTTAATACTAATTTAATCACCTACTTTAAAAACATTAAACACTAAGTGAGAAGAAAGGGCTCAGTAGGATAGAAATGTATAATGAAGGATTGACACTTCTTTACCCTGTAGAAGTAGGAGGGGATAGAGTCAGAGAACTATTTAGATCGTAATCATCAATTCCAAATGTTAACCCAGCCCTGTCAAGACCACTGTTAAACCATGTCCCTAAGTGCCACATCTACACATCTTCTAAGTATCTCCAGGGATGTGAATCAATCACTCCCCTGGGCACCCTGTGTCAATGCTTGACACCCCCTTTCCCTAAGCAGAGTGATGCAGTATCTCCTGTCCATCTCCTGGGTACTATTAAACCTCTATGTCATACTACCAGAGGACAACTGATGCTGGAAGTAGCCTTTGGAGGTTTCCCATCAAACCTCCCACTCAAACCAGGCCCAGCTATGAGGTCAGATCAGGTTACTCAGGGCTGGAAACCCGTAAGAACAAGAGTATAAGAGTATACCTCTTCTCTGATGTCCTCCTCATGCAAGCTTTGGAGTGGGTGTGGGATGGTGGGAGTTGTGGGGTGGGGTTTTTCCTTGTTTGGTATTTTAGCGGTTTTTTGGTTCCACAGGGAGGTTGGACAAGATGATCCACTGAGGTCCCTTCCAAGCTGACCCATTCTGTGATTCTGGGACTTACTAACACTGCTAAAATACTGTGATATACTAAAGCCACATCTTTCTAATCCTAGTCCAAAGGCCTTAACTCCACAGATGCTGAACAGAGTTAACCATTGGTTAGTAAGAGAAGCAGATGAGTAAATCTTTGCAATACCAGATCCTAAAACTGCAACTGTTGGATACTCAGCAATGATACCAGAAGGTATCATAACCCTGACTTGGCAAGGGAATATTGAATTGCCCAGGACAACTGGTCAGGCACAAAATACTACTATTCAAGTGTACATGTATTTCTCAAAGCTTTCTCAAAGATAGTTACATATATATAAAAAGAGAGATATACTCCAAAAACTGATGCTGCTTATTGCATTTTACAATTTTCAAAAGAATAACAATTCAAGAAAACTTTAGCACAAAATTTTTGAAATATCATGATCCCTTGAAAACAATTAATTACTGCAGAGAAAGCAATCAGTTTTTAACCTCCTGTATTTCAAATCAGAGACTTAAATGCCAGAAAAAACCCCTATGTATTTCAACTCAGCCATTATGTTCACATTATATTTCACTGACAAAACTAAATGAAAACAGTATTTTGGGCTACTTTCATCATTTTCATAACAAAGCAGCAAACTGCGACCACCCACCTACAATAATATGAAGAGCTGAAGTTACTGGATCAGAAATGCCAACAGTTGAATAGCATATGCAATCTGTTGATCCTGAAAAATAAAAAAAACCTAGGCATCAATTTGTATCTTTGAAAAACAAGTATTATTGGCACAGTCCTCCAAATAAAATGATTATGTTCCTTTGGTTTGCTTCTTTCTATTTTATGGAACAAAGTAAATACAAGGATACTGTATTATTTTTTTTATTATTTAAACTGTAACATTCCTCCTCTTCTCCCACCATGAATACAAGTTATTGCTGTCCATACAAACTACGAAAATTTCACAATATAAGCAATAAATATATAGCAGTTAGTGAAGGGAAGTAAATTAATTGACACAGAAAATTTCATAATTACATTATAGCTTTTATATCAAATGAGGCAGGCATTGATTCTCCTCTGTTTCAGATTTCTTGCTCATTGAGATCTCATGAAAAGAAGAGAAATTGACTGGTCTGCTGTTTTTGTGGTATTGATCTAAATTCCAGGATGTCATCTTATACCAGAAACTTCTACTCTGCTTTATTATTTGAAAATTAGTAAAATACTTGCTTTCAGGAATTAGTTTCTGATAGGGTAACAAAATGGATAGAGATGTACCTTTACAGTCTTGATGCAAAATACCTACAAGAAGAAAGGGGGAAACTTTAGGTTTCACCTATAAGCTGTTTAGAAATGGACAATTCTCTCTGTTCCCTGCGGTAAACAAGAGTGATCTGGTTCCTACTCTGCAGCAGAGACTTGGAATTCAGATCCAGACATACAGAAGCGTATTTGTTGCAGCACCTAACTCTGAATTTATCTTACAGTTTCTCCCATCCCTTCCATGAAACTGAATTCCTTCAGAGCCAAGGGTAGATATCTGAAAAGATAAACTTTGTCCACATACATGTTCTCAGATTTCCTACCAATACATTAGGTGGAAGAGCAGCTCAAATACGATGTAGTTGATTTCTGAGGCCTTATCAAATTAAAATAGAAACTAAAAATGGAGGAATTAAAAACCATTATTTAAAACCCACTTTTGGTTATTTTTCACTTAGGAAATAGTCAGGGCATTAGCGGTTAAGAATAAGAGCAAAGAAAATCCTTTCCTGTTCAGAAAATTGACACCACTCACCCTGCCTGTGAATGGCACAACAGAAGCTTCTACCAAGAAAACATTATGCAGCAATCTGCCACAGTGAACAAGTAGCAGCTCCAGGAGCCAATTAAAGAGAATATAACAGAACTGCAGAACCAAAGAAACGGTGTGACTGAATAGACCTCTCGCTACAAGGCTGAGGTACAAGAAGGTGCCAGTGTGCCACTGCAGGCACATGCCATTGCAGGACAGAGGACTCCAATTTCCCTCAGTATCACAGCAGACAAGGCACACAGATGATGACCTTGTGTCACATTTAAAGTTCTACAGCAGAAAATATTAAGTGGAGTTTTGAAGCTATACTTTGCTGCCAATTTTCATATTGTCTCCTATGCTCATGGACAGAAAATTCTGACTACTTTTGAAAAGAAAAACAAACAATCACTGAGATCTGGCCTAAACTTCCACTGCTGAATGTACAAGCCTAATACTTTATCCAACATCTTTCATTTCTTCCAGATTTGTGTGCATTCAGCTCCTAGAACTTCTAAGCAGTTTTACACTTACAGATAGGAGGAGAAGAGGGGAATTCATGCAAGCAACATTTAAACACCAGAGGCTCATCTCCCTGTGATCTTCTATATTCAATTAAAAGCTGGTTCATCTGGCAATTACGCAGAACTTATTTTCATTTCTATTCATTAACTAGCAAGGAAGGGCTAAAATGAAAACTTAAGTCTGAATTAATTCTGAGATTCTAAAATGGGAGACTGGGGAACATACCAACAGTAAAACACCGTTGGTTTCTTTCCTCTTGGAACTGGTAGCATGGAGCAACAAACCAGTGACCTATTTACATGGATGTAATTACTATGGCATTCCTCACACACTTGGAAAGATAATGTAACTTGCCCTAACACCACACCAAGTGTGAACCTAATAGTACTCATTTAAAGGTCACAGAAACGTTCATGATGACTAAGGGTTTGAATCCTTCTGAATACTTAACCAAATAAGATTTCTAGATCATTAGAAATCTTCACTAGATGTGGAATTAGTGGATCTTCACTAGATGTGGAATCTACAACAGTTGAAACAGCACTCTCAACAGAGGCACACACAAACTCACCAAAATCTGGGTTATTTCATTAGACAAGTCTAATACAAAAAGCAGGATTAGAATGCAAATATAGCTTGAATAATATGCCATGATTAATATATTAGATAACACGTGCCAGAGTACTCAGTTTGGGCAAGAAACTTCCCATAGAGCATGACTTTGTACAATAGCTACCACTTAACATGAGTCATTCTGGCTAAACCAACAGTAAAATTATATATATACTCTGCCAGATTTTCTTTGGGGATTTTTAAGGGCAACAGCCTGAGTGAAGGAACAAAGGAGGTTTTTATGGGTTGCAGAGAACTACATGCAAATGTGATGAAAGTAGCTGGACTGCTTGCTAACTGGATCTTAATTCACTTTTTAAAAAAAGACAGAAAAATATTCAGTATAGAAACTAATTATGGCATTGGTTTGCTAGTAGAGAAGAAAATCAGCATGCAAAGTAATGATTAAGTTTCAGGTTAAGACCCAGAGCTATATGTGTGCATGTTACACTGCAGACAATATGCCAGAGCTTCTGTTCCAGCCAAGGAGCTCTTGTGAGGAATAGCTGATGGCAGCTTCAGCTTGAGTCAAGGCACTCACACACAGGCCTCAGTGGAAGGGTCTTAGGAAGCAAGACATCTGCATGTGACAGACAGATGGAAGAGAAGATCAACAGGCTCTACTAATCCTATCGACCAGATGCCCCCTGATAGAAGTTTAGATGCCCATCTCACTCGCAGACACCAAATGTAAGCATGAAAATCTGAAAGTCAGTTTCAAACTGAAAACTAAGGAGACTAAATCCTTTATCCAATATGCCACCAACCACCAGGGCTGCAGCTTACTCTGCTTGTCCTCCAGCTCCTACTCTAGTACTACCAACCATTGTGCGTGGGGCCAGTACATTTCAAGGATGGTGGCACCACACCACATACCACAGGCTGAATGTCTCTATTCTCCCAGCTAAAGAAAGCTTTCATTTCAGATACTCTGAGATTAAGAACTCACTGAAAATATGAAATTGAAATATGGAGAAGGCACAACAACTTGTCTTTGTAAAAGTAGGTATAATTATTTTGAATCTTTACAATACAGCACTCATTTTCCCAAAAGTCTGTTTTTTATTAGGAGGTATCATACATCTACATAGTTGTTATACATGCAAGTTCTTCTGTGTTCTTTTCCCTACCATGAAAAATGCAATCTTGTATATAAATACATTTAATGATATAAAAATTAAGGAAATCCTTCCTTTTAATTAATCAATTGCAAGGAAGAACGATCAAGATATTTATTAAAGTAGGAAAGAGCAGGTACCCTGCATTAGTAAGTTTTGCTAAAGCAATATTAAAGAAAGCAAAGTGAGGGAACAGCATTACACAGAATGTACTACAGATAAATCACAGATAGATCTACAGATAGATCCCCCCTCTGCATGTGAACATTGCTAGATATTTGTGAGCAGACAAGTCATGCAGACGTGTATATTCAGACACCCCTTCACAAGTTTAAATTGGTAACAAAACCACCAAAGTGGTTAAGCAGAATCAGATAATTTGCTGGTTGTATGGAAGAGTTCATGCCATTGACCGGTGAACCAACAACAGTCAGTCAAAGTGCTAGATTTAATAATCTGAATCAAGATTAGACTACTAATTTAAAAACAAGGTTTCTTTAAGCAAAACACACACATGGTGTGGGCTACAAATATTCATTTTTGTGCTTTTATTGATGGAAAACTAAACAAATTACAAACAACTGAAGTACTAAACTAATCAGCTGACAGAAGCAAGTCAGCTAGATGTTGATCCTACAGAAAACAGTGAATTTAATAAAGAAATAGAAATACTTTTAGAGCTCATGAGCATTGCTCTGACTGCACTCACAGAACCCTCAGACAAATTAGTAGAAGAACAGTACTTGTAGTGAAAATAGGTAGAATAGCAACCTTAGTGGGGGTTTCATATTTGTTCAGTTACTGTGAATCCATAATCGATGAAGTCATTGCACAGACAAAATGTCAGGTAAGCTGGCCTAATGACAGAGGAACTGCATGCTTTTGGATGAAATAGCATTTAATATTTTGAAAAATTCTACAAAACTACCTTTCTGAGATTTTTAAATCAGAAGGAGATGGCACATTCCAAAGGGGAAGCTACCACTACAGTGAGAGATGAAGGGTTTGAGCTTACACCTATGTGCCTATTCAAAATTTTATACATTTTCCTTTCTGCAAACAGAAACCAAGGAGTCAAGTTTAATGTCTGCAGAACAACAGACTGGCTTAAAAAGAAACATCCAGAAGGACTTTGGTGTAGGATTTTTTGGGTAGATAATTACTTCAGTGTAAGTTCAGTAACACAGAACAGCAAAAATGGATTAATCTAATGATGGCAGATTTTAGAGATGAAATGACTATCACAGGAGTAAGTAATATTGACTTACTTGTCTCCATGGCAGGCCCACTATATTAAACGCAGTATTTAGCCCTAAGACTTTAATTTCAAGAAGTTTAATGGATTAAAAATACTGAAGGAGGAACATAAAACATGCACTTCAGATTTCAAAGTGGATATACTCAACTCTGAAATGAGATGCTAACTAAATGTCAAAGATCATTAAATATTACAAGCACTGTAGCTGAGAAGGCTGAGAACGGATTACTTGGAGTAATTAAAGAAGAAAGATAGCTTTTATTGCTATGCTTTAACACATTTTTAAGATAATTTTTACACTCTGAATGACAGCAATATGAGTCCAGTCACACTTCACAACTATTGACTTGAATTTATTTTTAAGTTTGTGAATGAATCCTCCATCTTTTTCCTGTATTACCTGTATACAAAAAGCCTGTACTGTCTTCAGCATTCTTAACTTCTACAGTGACACATCAACAGTCTGATTATAATCATGCTGCATCCTTCAATCTGAAACATTACAGAGCTCACCACCAGAACAGAGTGATCTGGACACACTAGAAGCCTAAAATCACTGTAGTTACTAATTTTGTGCCTATACTTTATTCAGTATTCCCAAGTGCTATGATTTTCCCCTACAGTGGGGTTGCAGACTTGTTTTTTTGCAATGAATGCAGTACAACACAGAGTGAAGTGGGTTTTTTTTTCTTTCTGCCTAGATCATTAAAAGTACTTAATCTAGTAAGTTCCTTTAAACTAAAAAGGAACACAATTTACAACTTTGTCCTCCTATTTTGTGCCAAGTGTAATAAGAACAGCAAATTATTTTGACTTACTCCAGAGGGTGCAATTTTAATACTAAAACATGTGGATGAAACCTCAGTGTCCAAGCTGTATCAGGTATGATTCTATGGAGTTCTGTGGAGTTCTTAAGTTCCATGGAGACATATTACTAGTCTCAATGCAGTGAGACCACATGGCTGAAAGTGCTTTTAAGGCTGAGAGGAAGAAATAACTAAGCAGAAGTTTTCAGAGGTGCACTACAGCCTCTAAGTACTCTTAACAGCAAATCTGTCAACAGTCAATTTCCACTGGCAGATTTAAAGGGTGGCTGCAACTAAGAGAAATTCAGAAGTTAAAACTGCCATTTGAGTACAAGTCTTTTATCCATGTCAACAAAACCACACGTTATTTAACAGAAATGCTCCATAATGCATAAGAATAAATTATATTTTTCAATCATAAGATACGCTAAGGAAAGAGGCTGTTGGGAAACTGACACAACTGTTAAAAAAAAAAAAAAAAAGAAAAAAAGAACCAAGCAGGGACTTGCTCCAGGAAGTCAGAATCATGATTTACAAATAGTATTCAACACTCAAAAAAAGAACCTGCACAATGGAATTCCATGAAATAAAGCTTATCACTGAAACCCAGCAACACAGATGAGTGTTTCAGCATTAAATCTCTTTGTAATTTTGAACTTTTGTACAATTAACTTGTCAGTCTCTGAGCAATGACAATCTGCTGAATTCAGTGTTTGTTTGAATACAGAAACTGTTTAATCACAACCACAAACCACAACCTGCCACATTTCTCTTGACACAACTTGATATAAGGAACTAAGTGATAAAAAAGGTGAAAACACTCATCCACTGTCACCTTACCCCAGATTCCTGTCATCACTGAGTAAACCATCTCTCTGTATCAGAAGACACACAGAGCTTTAGATCTTCATCTCTAAACTATGGGTAGTTCTTTGTTTTCAATACATTAATAAGTTCTTAGGATATTTAAAAAAAGGTTGTTATAAAGAAGTAGAAAGAACACAATGGACAAAGTTTTATTAGATGTATGATTAGCATTTCATTATTACTTTTGAACACTGTATTTCAAGATTGTTGGTTTAGTTTAAAAAAGAGGTCTTAAGAATTTCACTGATTTTTGGAACAGACTTCTTGCAATAGTAATAGAACTAGAGAATATTTTGGGGTCAATACATGGCCAGAAGTCCATCATATCAACAGAGAGAGAGAAAGAGAACAGCTTCACCATGGGCTGGAAAAATACAAACCAGAACAAAACCCAAAATCTTGCTGCCTCCAGGGAGGGTTTAGCTATGTCATACTCAATTCAAGGTCACTGTAATGACAAGATTTGTTCAGTGACTTGACTACCTTTTTCAGTAAATAAGCACTTTCCCATATATACAGTAATGGATCATTTTAAATATCATACAATATACAAACAGATCAAGATATATAGTATCCTCTCTATTTCCAAACACTATATTAATAGAATAATAGAACTTGAAGTCCAGCTTCCTTACACATCATGATAAATAATTTTGAGGGATTTGAATAATGACTTGAAGAAATTATTTGAACTACAGCACTGATTACAAGGCTGTACCTCATGTCAGTTCAAGGAATAGAACATACAATATACATTCAAATATCATAAGATACAGTGGACAAAACACAACAAGCAAAACATGAAAATATATAAGAGAAGTGACTTGATACATGTTAACAAAATTAAAATATCATTGAAGATCACACTTTTTTGGTACAGTTGGAAAAAAAGGCATTAAGAAAATGTTGAAAAAGCAAGGTTAATCTTTCCTGAGGACAAAGAAATAGCTCTTAATATTGAGGTTCTGGTTTTTCAATTCTATCTTACGGTCATATCACCAAAATTTTCTGAAACCAATCACATAAGCAAAAAACTTTAGTTCAAGAAATTTTCCCAAGTGAGAAAAAGGAGAAGAAGAACACTTCAAGCTCTATTCTTGTGAAATTTATTATACATACTGACTTTAATACAAAGCTTTAACAAATGAAATCAGAATATACTTAAATATAGTGGGAGGGTGAAAAACCATAAGGGGGTATTCATATTGTAACTTTTAGATACCAAACAATTATTATACTGCAAGCATAAAAGATTAAGCTTCTTGCAAGGAATAATTCAGATAATTTGTACATTTTTCACAAAGATGTAAGGAGTATAAAATTAGTCCCTACAGCTTGAGAGTACAAACATTGTACTTCACTTGGTATATTTTTACAATCTGTGCTACATTTTCTCAGAAGCTTTAATTTTAATTCTAACCAGAAACTCACACTGTTTATTTCATGCCCAGTTCTTTAATTCAAAGCCCAAGCATGAGACAAGAAAAGTGAACAGCATAGAAAGGATACTGGACTGTCCATGTGTATTCCTACAGACCTAAAATTACTGATTCTGTTAAAGAGTTACAACAGTTAATTCAGTCCTGTAAGAGAAAGAAAACTTGTTAATCTGCTTTTGCAGGAATCTTTGAGGACCAAATGGGCAGGATGAGGTAACAGCTGGGACTCTGGATTGAAAACAGCTAGACTGATCCGAAGAATGTCTTTATGGTCAATAATAACAACAATAATACATTGAGAAAGACCTCGATTTGAAGAATGAGCTCTCTCAAATGACAGCAGTCAGGACTGCCTGAAAAAGTGGCTGACACTGAGAATTGTGAATGGGTAGCACCTCTAACGAGGGGCAGAAACTGCAGCTTGGTCTGGAAAATGAGAACTGTTCCTCAGCTGTAAATGCTCTGTACTTGCTGTGAGAACAAATGGAAGAAAAGAGAATCCAGGAATCTTAGCATTTGTTTGGAGTTTACCCAACCCATAGTAAATTCTCATTATAATTCAAACTAAATTAGTGGAGGATTTGGAACTGGAAAAATATTTATCAGGTAAATTTCTGTTTATTAAATTCCACTCCTTAATGTGTTTAGAAGAGTATTACCGTCAACATCTTATTTCATATTAACACACAGTAAGCCACAAAAAAAGAAATAGCAATTAAATTCTGAAGTTACACATTAAGATTTTATTTCCTTTATAAAATATTCTTCCTAAATAAAATTGCATGTGATCAGTATATGGATACAAACAGCTTTAGTTAGGTGTCTTGATAGAATATCATTGCTCAGATCTTACACTTAAGCCTAAATTCAAGAAGTTATGAATAAGAAAAAAATTCAAGATTTAATGAATAAATTAAACTGAAAGTTAACCCTTTCTTACCAGCAGGAATTATGCCAATCCTTATATTGCACTGGACTAACGATGCTTTGGGATTATTTTGGTCTATGCCAGAGTCCTTCTGCATTCTTCCAATGAGACCATGCATCACTTCACTGAACATGCCGTCCCCACCAACACAAACAACACTGCCAGGAAACACAAATTAGAATGCACACTAACAGTCAATAAACAACACAGCAAGTGTTCTACTTAGGGCATGCACTGGGCACACCAAAAATAGTTGCTCTATGCTCTTCCTCAATTTTCACAGGATATAGTAGCCCACAATCAACTAGGCAATTAACAAAAAGCAGAAGAGAAATTTCAAGCTACAAAACTGCAAATGCACCTTGACATATTTGTACCATTAGGAAAAAAATGTTGGAATGCAACCTGCAAAAGTCTTTATCTTCTACTGCTGTGTGCAGACAGACAAATATTAGTAGAAATTCACTACACAAATAAAACACTGAACAGGACTGTACATACAGCTTTCCAAGTACACAAACTGGAAACAGAGTACCTTTACTAAAAAGGGAAAAGTTAATACTTGCCACTTCAGGCAGAAGTATATTTTACACTATTTCATAGGAATATACAGTAGATGAAAGCCAAAATCTAGAGAAGTGCATGCCTGCATCTTCTTTTGGACATATTCAGATCCCATCAAACTTACAGAAGTCATGTACACCTACATAACCATTCATAATGAGACAGAGTTCTAAAAGTTACCAGATGCAAAACTTTGTTTCACAAATTCAATTCAGGTCAGAGCTGGTACAACAGCTGCACAGATCATGTTAAAGCTCAGCATAAAGTCCACAGCCAAGCAAATACTAGGAAGTAAAAAGACTTTACAGCAGAATACATTTTATGAACAGCAATCAAATGCACTCTGCCTTCTAAGAGCACAAACATTCTTTAACTAAAAAACTAATTCAAATATACTTTAAAGAAACACATGACAAATCCAGAGTTATGTATGTAGCTCCTAGCACACAAGTCCAGGAATGAGTACTGTTATCTATAGCAATAATTTCCAACTCATAAACTAATACTCTTTCACATCATTTGCAACACATATTGCAGAATAAGCACTTATTTCACAAGACAAATCAATCTAATTTTTACGTATAGATGATTTAAATTTAGTTATTATTGCATTTTCAGCAGATGGGAAGCTTGAAAAAAACCAGGAATCTTTTTTCTATGAATGGTGAGGACAATCTTAAAAACGTGAACTCTCCAACTCTAAGTTAAGACCTAGGAGACTGAGAGAGAAGGAATAAAAGAACATTTGTTTTCAATTTTTCTAATTTTTTCCTCTTCCCATAGCTTAACTACACTATTCCACAATTTCAGCCTTATGTTTCTCCACAGACTCAGAAAAAACAGGGCTAAGAGAACAAAAACTTCCACATCAGTTCAAGGTCACTGTTGTCTCAGTACTAGTTTGCTCAAAGCTCCATCCAGCCTGGCCTTTAACACTTCCAGGGATGGGGTATCCATGACTTCTCTGGACAGTCTGTTTCAATGCCTCTCCACTCCCACAGCAAAGAATTTCTTTCTTAAACCTAATCTAAACCTTCCCTCTTTCTATTTAAAGCCATTCCCTCTTGTCCTATTGTTAAATGCCCTTGTAAAATGTCCCTCTCCAGTGTCTTTATAAGTCCCCTTGAGGTACTGAAAGGTGCTCTCAAGTCTCCCTGGAGCCTTCCCTCCTTCAGCTCCCCTGACCTGCCCTCTGACAGGAGAGGTCCCCCAGCCCTCTGATCATCTTCTATATCAAACACTGTGTCCAGGCTCAGAGGGGACAGTTATATGAATGTCTACCTCAAACAAAGGTAAATATGATAAAGAACTTCTCATATGCACAACCAAATTCACAGCAAACACCAGAAGACCAATCTATAAATTAAGACATATGCTGCACATGTGAAAGCTCCCAGTGCAAAATGTCTGGAAGAAACATCTTAGAGCGATTCTTACTCTTGGGCTTTGTTTTACTAGAGGGCAAGCATTTCACTTCTTAGATAGATGATAACAGCAAACAACATCTGCTAGAGAACTTCAGAAGCTAATCCACAAGGTCTCTTCTAATCTCAACCATTCTTTGAACGAACTCAAAAAGTAGGAAAAAAAATCCAACCAGAAACAATTTTACAAAGGTTTGTGCAAAAGACATATGCCTAAGGAACCACAGTGATCCATGTCATTTATTCCAAACATGGCTATTACCTGCATGATACTACAGCATGTTCTGACTGTGCTGCACAGTGATGTACAAAAAACCCTGCTATAGTGAAACTAAATGTGGATTTTAAGTAACTGTGCTTAAAGAAAAGCTGTTCTATAACTGAGCTATTAAGTGAATACATTCACCATAAGAAATTCCTATAAGGCAAAATAGGAAGAACAAACAGGAAACACACATAAATAGATATTTAAATTAGCTGTCTAAAGTAAAACATTTGAAAAGAAGTAAAGCAATTATCATTAAGAATCCTGTATCTACTTGCAGAATTCCACGTATGGCTTTGCCAAATAGGAAATCTAGAAATTAAACTAAGAAATTCATCAGTGAATGAAGGAAAAGCCACACATCAGAACCAGACTACAGGGACAGCTGAACATCAATTAGATGCAGGAATCCAGAGAACCTTTTACTGTATCTGAGGGAATCCAAACCTGAAGAAACACACATTTATGTGGTTCAATCATTTTTAAAATTTTCCAGGTGACCGCATCATCTGTTATTTTAAAAGTACTATTAATTCAGGACGTCCTTCCTAACATCACTGTTGACCACAGAAAAAGAGTTCAACATGATGGACTAAAGTCAGGCTTAGAAAGACAGGCTGCAGATCCCAAGCAAACTGCCATTTGGGCTCAGCCCAGGAATAGAAGAATCATAAGATTCTAAAAAGATTCAGTTCTCTGGCCTATTACTCAGATTGTTAGAGAGACAAAACAAAAAAAAATACACCAAAGGAAAAAATAATCTACGATACGAGACTTTGAATTTGCCAAAACCACTTTAAATACCAGTACAATTGGTCACTGCCACTTGCTGTAAAAGACAATTTGCTAGGAGTGGACATGGGCTCATTTGCCTCCCTTTCTGCTCTGCATTGAAATTTCACCAACCATAAATATACTTATTTCAAATCACAAACCAAATGCAAAGGAAAAATAACAACTAGGTTTTTCTAGGATTGATGTCTCCCTTCCTTGAACTTCTGAAAAATTAAGAAAAATAACAGTATAGACAAAACTGTTGTTGTGAAGGCAAGTCATTTTAAAGCAGGTAAAATCTGAGAAGTCAGCCTATGAATGTCATTTCTTACTAACACCATTTCTCAACTTCATGCCCTCACTCAACACAGACAATGTATACAGCAAAGTACTACAGCCAAAGTACTCTGAAAAGACTGAATATGTTTTCTTTTTGCAACTTACCAGTTTAAATATACCTGTCAACAGGCACAAGATACAATTTTAAAATACTGCATTTATGAGAATTTGTCTGCATACATTTTCAAGTTTTTCCAGAGTTGTAACCTGTTTCATGTCATGAACTGGAAACTAAAATTACTAGCATTTTTATTAAAATATTCTGCTTCTACAGCAGACTTAATGATGGAATGTAAGATCACCATTCAGCTCAGGTCTTATTTTAAAGCAGTAACTTCAAAAAAGAAGAAATGGAAATAAGACCAACAATGTAGCCACTATTGAACAGTCATCTACAGCAAGAGAAACTACCTGAAACATTTCTGAACAGTCCATGGTTTTTTACACACAGGCTGAATGCTACTGGTAGTGTTCTGAACTCATATATGTAAAGACCACAAAACATTTCTGGGTAGCTTTTGAGCTATAACAGAATGCTCAACTGAGCAGAATTAATGTTACATTCATCTTTTAAACACAAATCTCATGCAAACATTGTTATACTATGTTTGAATATATTGTGTTGAACAAGTTTAGTGAAACAGTTTATTTTTCTTTCTATACTCCTAAAAGTGGATCTACTACAAAAAGGAACATGCACCAGGACTTTTTGCTGTTGCAATAAATGTATTAGAAAGGAAGGCTACCATTTAAAATTAGAGACAAGAACAGACCAATTACATTCTGTATCAGCTCAAAAATAATTGTAAAAAGGCAAGTAAAGTTACTTACCCATCATATTTATAAATATTTACTTCAAATAAGTTGTCCTTAGCATGGTTAGCGTGTTCAGTTACTATGAAGAAATAAACACATTAAAATTTATTACTAAAAATACTACTATAAAGCTGTATATAATATAGAATAATAAAATTAATTCGTTAATAACCATGATTCTATTACCTATGTGATTATAAAACAGCCTGTCCATAAGATGTGTTTCAAAAGATTTTTGCCAAGGAAAGAATTAAAGGAAACATACACAGTACATACAGTACTGAAAAAATATTTCAGTAAAAATTGTGCAAATGATCAATTAGTTTTAACTGTGAAACTGAAAAAGAGAAGAAAGGCAGCATATTTTATTAAGAGCTCAAATAGCTCAGGAGCAGCAGAAGTTTTATTTTAGTAAGCAGGAAGGTGATATAATGCTGCCTTTTATCTGGCTACCTATGCTTTAATTTAAAAACATTCTCTACCACTTTGTTTCATTTCCTTAGTAAGGAAAGAACTTTAGCTAGTCAGGAATGTTTTAAAGAGTTGATACTGTGCTTATTAAGAATTGAAGTATTCATTACTCACTAACAACATCAGTGGATATAGAAGCCAGACTGAAGAGTGGAGCAACTTTCTGTTCATAAATCCTCTTCCCTTGTCTTTTTCCTCCATAGGGATTAATATACACAAGTAGCTGCTTTGGTCTAGACTCTGCAGTAAGGAAAACCATAGCATACTGATTTTGTACACAAACCAAAAATTCATCAAGCCACACAAACCCAAGCCTATTAACATCAAAGCAAACACATCATAAAAGACTTGTAACTCTTTAACAAAGAGCTATAAAGGCCTGCTTCATCTATTCTCTCTTATTACATAGTAAGACAGCAGATGAAACTCAGAATCATTTCTTCAGAGTCCCTATCTCATAATCTTACTTGTCATTCTTGCAGAACCCTCCTACTACAGGAGTTACTCTAATTACATGAGTATCATGGACATACAAGACAAAAAGAGCAGCAATATCAAAGCCACTTATAAGTGATGCATGCATAAAAATACTTTTACATAAATTTATTTCAACTTTCTTGTTTCTTTAATAACATGGTTAAAATCCATTTCCTTTCTGTGATCAAGTCACACTAAGAATGTCCCCCAAAACTACATGCTGCACAGCAAGTGCTTGTCCTACAGTGTTAGTTGCCCTAAAGTGCTACCCCTTCCCCCCCTCCAAAAGCACCTTTGTTATTACTATCTCAAATTTGTCCAAACAGTTATGGATTTACACTAGTAGTGTCAATGAAAACAATTATTACACCTCTGGATTAAGAGAGATACAAAACAGTAATGCTTGCTGCACCTAGCAAACCTCCTTTTTTATGGAACAGGCAAAAACCTTAACATCTGTACTTCCTCAAATTCTAGATTATTAATTTCAAATGAAAATATATCAGACTTATTACATCAGTACAATTTTACAATAAATCTACCCAAGCTAGATAGACTGAGTGGTTTAAATCTGCCCTAAACTCAAAGCACTATTCACCCATCTGAGAATATATTCCCTTTCCTGAATAAATTTGTTACCAATAAAAGGAACAATTGCACTCAAATGGAATTGACTGCTCAGGCCACAGTTCACACAAATGTGCTGAATGGGTGCACAAGCCCCATTTTTTGAAAAAGACAAATGTATCTAACGTGATGTATACAAAACAAAAACATTAAGAACACTTCCACTGCCTGTTCTTAAATACTGATTTTTATTCTGTAAGCTTTAAGTGTTTACTCGAGTCCCACTGCAGGTGTACTTGTGTCCAATCCCTTCTCCAGTTCTGTATTTCAGACCTACCCTGTAGGGATCTCATCCCTAGTCCTGTCTCCAGCCCCAGCTGCTCTGCTCTGGCCTCCCTGGATGGACCCAATTATTGTATCTCACCTCAGCTGGAAATTGGACCTATATGTATAGGTCCAATCCCTGCTCTGCCCACTCAGCTCAGAACACTGGGCAGTAAGGGCACTGCCTCTGCTGTGATCACCCATAACCTCCTTTCTGTCATAGTTATCTGTTCCTGCTGCTTCCTGACATCTATCAAGGTATCTCTTTCAGGAATAACTCCTTCAACATTACTTTTAACCTCCCATGAAGTAGATGTCCAAGAGTCTCAGAAATGATTAATGGGAACTCTTACTACTTAAGACACATTTTATTGATGATAGAGTCTGGGAAGGTGAAACAGACCCATAAATCTTCCAATTGCTACAGCCCTTGACCTCACATCTCTGGAGTACCTTAAATCCTGGAGCTTACATCTGCCCATTACTTCTTCCAAAGCTACAGTCATTCAAAGCCACTGCTAACCTTCCAATGTGTCTCTATTTTGTGAAAATAATTTATATCTAGCCAAAATTACACGACACTAACAGTCCTAACTGATTAAAGCACTCAGTACAACTTAGTGAATATATAAGATAATGTAGTGATAAGGAAATAGTTCAGCTTTTGGCTCCCTCAATTTTTGAGCATAAGCTGCACTTAAGAGCTAAAAAAAGCAGATATATGAAAATAACACTGATTGATGTACAAATGATGGTGTAAATGTTCACAGTTGATTCAAACTTACTCTGCATTTCAAGTAATTCCTTCAGCGCCTGTATCCACTGATTACACAAGTGCTCCTCAACACACCAAAACGTCACATCACTGCACCGCCAGCGGTGATTTCGGGCTTTCTTCACATAATACACTGTTAAAATTAAAAAAACAAACCCAAAACAACATAATGAGATGGTTCTGTGAAATGAAAAATGCATTTCAGAAAGATCTCCAAAATACCGACCTGTAATTAACATCCACTACACACTTCCACAAATGACAGAAGCATTCAGAGTATGAGCAGCACATTTGTAGAGTCCAGATGAAAATGTGAGAACACTTGCTACCAGCAGACACCTAAACAAAGGCTTCTTTTTAAAGAAGCCATTTCTCATCAACTTATTATAGACATATTATAGACTTGTTCAGAAGTTCACTGAGCTTATGTATTATCTGTATTAACGTCTGCAATACCTACACAAAAAGCCACAAGCTTAAGAAGATAAGCCACATTGACATCAACTCTCATGTAACCAACAGGATGAATTTCATTCTATAAAGCTGAAATTTGAGGAAAAAAAATTGTTTTCTTGTGCATTGAGAACTTATATTTAGACTTCACATAAAGTATCCCAAATCACCCTTACTGGAGGACTAAATGTGAACAAAATACTGCACAACATGAAATGTTGGCATGACATCTTTTTGGCACAGAAGTCACCACTCTCTTCCCAAACCAGACACTTATTTCTGGCACTTTGTTTTAAGAATGCAGTTGATAATACAAAGAAACTTTCATGCATACATCCTGATGGTTAGGGGTAATTTATAAATCTTAAATATTTAGGACTCATTCTTTCACCCTCTCTCAATTTTGTAGTCAAGAAGTAGAAAGCAGATGTCCTGTTGCAGAGTCATTCAGCAGCAAAAAGACACTAGGGTGGACACTCAGACAGTATTCTGAAATTCATTAAAAATAACTAAATAAAGAACTCTTCTTAAAGGAAGAGTTTTGTTTTCCAAATAAGGATCTTTAAATATAAATCAAAAGATTTTTGGTGGGTGTTCCTTTGTTTGTTTTTTGTGGGACTTTTGCTTGGGTTTATTTCAGTTTGGGATTTTGGTGGAGGGGGCGGGTCTTTTTTTGCAGGTGTGTTTGTTTGGGTTGTCTTTGGCTTCTGGTTGGTTGTTTATTTGGGGTTGGAGTTTTTAAAAAAATAATTTCTGTTAAAAAAACTCAAAACTCTGATGATTCCTTTTGAGCCCGCCTTAAACTACCTTCAACAGAATAACAAGCACAAGCATCCAGAGACTGCTACTTGCCTTACCTGTGAAAGCATGTAGCATTGCCATTTTTTGCCATCTGCCAATGTTACGTTGTTTCTTGTTAAACTCAGTTTCTTCAACAGCAATGATCTCAGAGATGGGTACAAAACAGTTTCCTGGATGAACACAAGATCTTAAGTATTAGAATCCTCAAACAACACCTGACTATTTCTATACCTAATATGATATAGACATATGATTAGAGCAGTTGCTCAGTAAGCACAACCAAGAGCATAAATAGAAATTTTCTGAATATTTTTAACTTTCTTTAGTCAAAACACATAATCCATAACCACCTATGAACTACCCAAAACAGTACTTAAAACGTCTGTGACTTCTCAGAAAATTAGGTATTTCATGTATAAAAATATTTTTGCATGAAGCCAAAATCCAGCAACATGGATTTCAGAGTAATTAAACTTCCCCCTCTATGAGGCCAGATACTTTCAGTGAATAGCACAAGTTATTTCAAAGAATGTGCAATTAAATCTAGTGCACAGACTACACAGGCTATTTGTTATTCTCAAGTAAGTAGCTGGCTTATGAAAGGGCATTCATATGAATTCTTAAAATTTTAAATCCCACTAAGCTTTTAAAGTTTAGTATCTTTTAAGAAGAGAATTCTAGATGTTATGTTTATGTACTGCGAAATGCTTTCCCTGTATCAACTTCAAAACTACTGCTTTTCAGAATTAAAGGCCTGTTGCTCTCAGACTATGAAATAATTTCTTCCAACCTCATTCTCTTTTCTCTTAATTTCTAAACATCATCTCAGACCTCTTAGGTCCTGTCAAATTGAAGACTTTTGTCCCATTTTCATTACTGATTTCAATGCTGCTTTGTTGTTACTTCATCTCAAAAACTTAAAATGCATGCTTTGTATTTATATACAACCAAGTGCTCTCTGTATACATACTCATGTATAAAAGATTTATATTGTTATAATAATGTAGTCTTATGTAAATAATTTCTTCTATAATAAGAATTACAATATACTTGCTTCTTTCAAATATACAGTGATACCAAGATATTGAGATACTCAACACAAAATATAGACAATAATACCATTGTTACTGGGGTTTCTTCTACACTTCATTTTCCTCATTATTTTGCAACAGTACAATGGTAGTGGTGAGGAATGCAAAATGAGTGAAAAGTTTTCCTGACCTCTTCCCAGTGACAACTGCAATTCACTCGCCACTAATTCACTTTTACTATTTTTTCCCATCCTATTTAATTGGCTTAGTCAAGAGTCTTTATATATCAGCACATGTATTGACAATTTGTGGACTACTCACTAAGGGGTTTTGGTATTTGACATGATTTATACTAATTGAGTGTTTTTATATTCCCACAATTTTTCAGCATGATTCAAAAGAAACGTACCCTTCAAACTTTACACTGAGGAATCTGGCTGTATTTAAAAGTTTCAACTCAAAACCAAATTTCAGCTTATAATAATTGCATTTACTACATTCAAGGCATGATAGGGAAGTGCAGCAGTCAAATAATGCTGCTACAAAGATCCAACAGCAGAGATAAACTCTGAGATGTATGGTATGTGTACTGCACATGTAAGACCACATCTAGTACTGGGCAGTAACAGTTCTTCAGTCTTCCAACAAATACAAGACCTGCTAAGGGATCTCAATATGATTAACCTATACATTTATCGAAGGAAAAAGAAATACAGAACAGAGATGGAACAAAAAAGGAAAGGAAGCACATCCTTTAATCTTTCTTTCCCAAAATTGCTTTTACTTATTTTTCTACTGGCTTTGCCACCAATCCATATGTCGAAATATGAAAGAAAATTTGTTGCACCTATAAAGATCACACTTAAATGGTAATTTATTTTGTTACTGCTCAAAGATATGCCATAAAACTTAGAAACTACATTTAGAGAAAAATTTACATGACAGTGCTCTAAATAACATTTTTGGAAACAGTTGTACATAGGCCATACTTATTAGCATGTATGCTGGGAGCAGCAACTGAAGTAATTGCCTCATTAGGCATTTTTTATATAATAAAGCTGTCCAACTGTAGAGATAGCTAATGGATTTTAAAGTGCTTCCAAACCTGTACCACTGAAAGTATTTCTTTAGAGTATATACTTCAGGACATATTACACAGTTTCTATTAACCTTGAAACCACTTACAAGCTCTCCTAATTCTGTGTTCCCCCTCTGACAGTTGCATGACTGTTTTGATTTTCCAGCAAATCTTTTCACAGACACAGCAAAAAAAAGGCAAAAAGTAAATATTTTTTTGTTTATATGCCTTTTTTTTTTTTTTTTCATTTTATGGTACCAGAGTTACAAATCTGAAAAACAGATTCCTCAACAGTGGCGGGGAGGAAAACACCAAAGGAACAAAAATGAAGAACAGATCCCACGTCCCATCTGTAAATCTTTGACTTTGGTGAAAATCTGAAGAGTTTCTGTTCTGGGAATACCAGCTCTGCTGATTATATCCCTCAGTAATACCTAGCACCAGAAAAGCAGCAAGCAGCTCCACTGTCCTGACAGCACACTGCAATCTTAAGGCAGTCCAAATCACACACTACTGAACCCAGTAATTGCAGATGGCCAGAAAGATGCAAAACTGTCTCAAATAACGTGTTATTCAGAACATTCCCCACTGCTTATAACAACAAATTCTGGTGTGTTTGAACAGAATTCAAGAATTTCTATCAGTCCAAATATCTCTATCGCTATTTGACTTCGTGCTACACAGAACATTGTTTAATCACTCTGCAAACCAACTACTTAGTCCCACCCCTCCTCCTTTTCCCCAGAAGGCAGAAGCTTTCAGTGTGAAGCTGAGACCTTCAGTACAAGCACAACAGTCCTGTTCCTTTGCTGTTTAGTCACCAAAACTTGCCCCATAAAAAACACTACTACCCCAGCCTCTCCTGAAGGTTCACAAATGTACTAATTATATAGTCCTTTCCCACACGTACTTTTGTAGCATTTACCCTATTATCAAGTAGCATGAGATATTTATTTCACTGACATAGCATAAAGATGTTCACTCAGACCTTCACCTTTACATGTTTCTTCCAAAATGTGGAAAATCATATTGCCACATTAAAAAAAACAAACCTCCACAAAAAAAGTTGCTTATAGCAGTACTGCAAGATCAACATGAATGAAAAAAGTTTGAAATATGGCCTCAGACAATGTCAAACAAAGAACTTTACTTGGCTCAGTCCAATCTATTCAACCAAGTAGCACACAACAGCTTCTAGACAAAAATTTCATCGTCAATGGCTAGCACATAAAAGACAAGAGCTGACCATCCAGAGAAGGTGGATGAAAGGGCATGGGCAAAAAAACCAAGTAAAAAGTTAAAAAGCCAAACAAAACACACAGCAAACAGGTGACAGTCTTCTCAGCCCTCTGGCTGTGCCAGTCATTACTCATTCTGGGTCACAGTGCTCTTAATCTTAACATTCTTCCTAAAAGCAAACTGATAAATCGGAAAGCCACTGGATTAGATGAACATTATTTGTCCCACATTAGGCAAGTGGGAGAGGAGAAAAAAAAAGCCTCACAGAAACAAAACCAAGGTAAGCACACTAAGAGTGGGCTTTCTCTGTGCAAAATAGAGCCAGCAGTTGGGAAGTGTTTTTCTGTGTTAAGAAAAGATTTTTGGTGTGTCATTGCAGTCTGCCACTCCCACAGAACACTTCTGGAGTTTATGAGCACTCACTCAGAACTTCAGTCAAGACTTGTTCATTCATCACTGCCAGCTACATCTCCTACAGACTAAACATCCCCCTCACAAATGTGGTAGCTCAAAGCAACCTAGACACATGCACAGGCACAAAAACATTGCTGATCACAGCACTTGGTTTATTCTTAAAATTCAGCTGAGGCCCACACAGATGGAGTGGCATTTAGAATTAAACTGTTAGCATATTCTCATGACTTAAAAGTAAAAAGCTGAGATATAGGTTTAAAGAAAAGTGTATTTTTAGTCACTCTGAAAACTAATTCGCTGTTAGAGCCCACATGAAGGGTCAAGCTTTCAGGTTTAAGTTTGCCTTCACCTAAAAGCAGGAGAAGGGGAATACTTTATATCAGAAGGTACATGGTATTATACCAATCATGCATTACAGAAAGCTGTGTTTAATAAACACTAGGAAAGGTAGAATATAGAGCAGAATTACTGACAATTCACATCCTAAGGGAGGGGGAAGAAAAAAAGGTAACATGATAGATTTAAATCAAAACTGTGGAGGAGTCATAGAAATATCCAAAGACCAAGGTTCCACCATGTACAAGGAAATTTGCCTTATTATTTTAAATTACATCTTCAAGTACTTTGTAAATCAACAGACCAGTTTCTACTATGATCACACAGTTACTTCACATCACATGAATCTGAATCAAAACACAGCAATTTGAACTCAAGTCAATTTGAGTATTTAAATCGTACCATTGAATGTCTTTCGATTGTTTCTTCTGCATTTCTAAATAAAATCTTTTCTGCTCAACAATAAATATTTCAAGGATAAAGCAGGGAGTAAGATGCACTTAAGGGGAGAAACAGCCCAGCAAAAAGTTGTATGCTAAAGAACACGTATTGTTTAATGCAGTGTGCATTCCTATTTGAAAAAAGTATCTTCCAGAAGACACCACAATCCAAAGAAGCAATGCCTGCTGGAGCAATTATTGCCCACATCCTACTTGTGCAATGTAGTTGTGGCATTGCCTATAGGGAAACACGGTTCACATTTCTGCACACGCCCATTGCCAGGCAGGAATGACTGATGACAAATGACCTTGACTAAGGATGTGCCAACACTCTGCAAATGCGAGGTGCTGGACAGACCTTGTTGCCAAGCTGGCCCACCCTGTTTATCACCCTGTTTATCAAACTGAGCTTTCTTTCGAATCCACCAGAATTACATCAGGGCTGAGTCTGAGTTGTTAGTTCTGAGTCTTCCTCAGATGGCTGCTTTGGAAAAGACACATGGAAGAGAATTCTGAAACACATAGGCTAAAAGAAATCACACATCTTAAGTGAAGGAATAGAGTTCAGGGTCTAGTTTGGTCATCCCCATCATACTTGTACTTTAGAAAAAAAAAAAAAAAAAAAACTAGAAAAATGACAGGAGAATCTCATTCTGTATTTGTAATGTTTTAATGCCAGGCACAATAAAGCCTTAGCCAATGCTTCTGAAATACCTCTAAGTACATACATACATTATACACTCTACTCTGGATTTGGTACAAAAAGTTTTATCATGTGTTAATTGAGAAAAACCTGACTGTGTCATCAGCATGAAGGAAATAACAGAACAATTTAGCTGACCAGCTTTGCATACAGTGTTTATGATTCATGACTAATTTTCGTGGAGAAATGTTACAAGGTTAAAAAATAATGTTCATTAGAAAATTTGAGGATGAAGGAATTCCTAAGGAAAAAAGATGCATAGCTGAAAGTCACAGAGAAACACATGAAAATTCAGAGGTAAAACTTCTTCCTATAAGTTCAAACACATCTAACCATCTAAGAACAGGAAACAGGAACCTGATTACGCTGAAGAGAGAACTTGAAACCATGATGCTGTTAAACAAAGTCCAACAGTAGGAATAAAGTGTACTTCAGAATTTAAAAATGCACCATGACTTGAACAAACATTTGATGTTTTTGTTATTGTTGGTATCTTCCAAATGATTGCACTAAAAAGAATTCTCTTGAATTAATACTTCCACATTTTGACAGAATAGGATTTAAATACATACATGTATTTTATATATATATATATATATCTCACTGTACAGAGATGAGGAAACAGAAGAATCTCCCCATACTCTCTAAATCTATATTTTCCTGGACAACAGTACAAAGTCTGTGTTGTTTCCTATCTGTTCTTGATTTGGTTGCAACAGGGAAAGGTAAACATTTCAACCCTTCTACAATACACCTAGCTATAGATCTAGTCCTGTATATGCCTCAAAGTCTGAAAACACTGTAAAAACATATACCAAACAATTTTTACTTATATACCTAAATTCAAGACAGTAATAAATGCTCTGAAAATAAGTAGCCCTGTGTTTTTACAGTTTAAAGACAACTGCTTCACTGTAATAGCTACCTACTAAACAAGAAATGTAGCACTTTCATACTGCATAATTTAGTCTGTATTTAGACACAGTGTAGTCATGTAGTCAAAGGCTAAATGGCAGAAAGATACCAATCTTGGTCAAGCAACTCTTCTGAAATTATAGGCTTCTAACTAACCATCTTCCATATTATTAAGTTTATTTATATATTGTCATGTATGCTGCTCATATTTCCAAAATAATTGTAGAGAACACAATGAATCATCACAGCTCTTAAAAAGAGCTTGGAGACAACAGTGCAGCAGTACAAAACTGAGATGATATTAAAGCTTGAGTGCAGGGAACACATGAATTAATGAGGGTGTTAAGAAGAGAAGGTACATTATCTATTGTATTGATCCCTACATAAATTATACCAGTGCCTCCAGAACACTTAGGCATTTCTTTTTCTTCTCTTTTCTCTTGTGATTTCACATCATGTTTTTTAAACTCTAGTAAAGAGCTGTGCTACAAGACAGTGGCTGCACTCAGTAAACACACTTGCCTCTTAGGGCACCTCCAGCTGGGTACTACTTCAGAAACTGCCACATACAAACTCTAATTTACTGTGTCCCACTCTCCTTCCACCATTCCCAGGATTCTGATATTTGGAACCTGCTTCAGGGCAGGTTCATACATCCTTTAGTCTTCCAGGAGCAAAGCAAGAAAACTTACAACTTAAAAAGTAGTTAAAATTCACAACTGCAAGCAGCTGTAAACTTCAGAGTGCTCATGAGAGAGCTAGTGTGTCACTCCCCTTGATCTTGCTCTAGCCTACACATCAATCTCCTAGTGACTTTGCAAAGGCATTTTTAGAAGGATTTTACACAATTTGACCAAATTATGTCCAAAGAAGGCGCTATTTTACCTAGTGGGAGCAATTATCCCAAAAGACCTTGAAACTTTCTATTTTCAATTTAAGAACCAGGTACCTTTATCTACGCTAAATTTATTTGAAAAGTATACTGCCTGCTTTTCTTAACAATGTATTAAGCTTGGCAGAACTAAAGAATCAATTTGTCCTTAAAGTCTTAAGTTCGTTTAACTGAGAAAAGTTCAAGAATTTTTGATTACTTTTTTCATCAGTATTAAGGATAATCATTAGATTATGTCAAACTACTTGCACAATAGCAAGGGAAGGATAATAAACTCTATTTTTATATTATGAATAAGAAGGGTAGTACTTCAAAGATAACCAAATCTCAGTTATGTAAACTGTAACACCAAATTCTTAGAATTCTTGAGTTCTCTTTCTCCTTTTTCCCCTCACCTTTTTGAAAAAAGTTTCAGGCTAATAAGATATTATGATAAAACCTGAAAAATATTTAACACATGTACATGCTAAGAATGGAGTATTTATTTAAGTTTGGGGACTTGCCTAGGATTGGAAACATCTATATTCAAACCTTTCTTAGATAAAACTTCTAATCAGCCTTTCTATTATTAGTTTCTCACTGTCTCAGGTCCTGCAACCTCTAAAATGAGGATGAAAACAGTTTCCAACTCTATAGCAGCTGCTGTGAAAAAAAGGGCATTACACATTTTCAAATGTTCACATGCCATGTTAATATGGCTACATTAGCAATGGGAATAATTACTATATAAAACCCCCAAGGTCAAAGACCCTGAAAAAATACCTCTTAAAAGTACAGTAGAAAGTTTGATATGCTACCATTCTCAGAAGTTAATCTGAATTTTTTTCAGGTATTTTCATCAGTGACTTCTCCCGTTTCTATAATACCCCTTCTGTGCAGTTGGCATAGTTTTGTACATCCACACCATGCTAACTGCACAAAAGGGGAACTACAGAAATCTTTGTAACCACACTACCAAATTAGTAGCCTACATTAAATATTTCCAAACCAGTGAATCTCAAAAGTTAAACTTTCTTTGTAAAATTTCCACTAAGCCCCTAAGAAAGCTAAGAGTTTTTAAAAAGCTCAAAAAACAAACAAACAAAAAACCCCCAAAACCCCCCAAAAACAAACAAACAACCACCAAACTAAAAGATCCAAAATAAAAAAAAAAAAACACCCAACAAAAGAAGCCATCGCCTAATACGCTGCCTCAGTATGAACGTGTTTTTAACCACAAGTCTTGTTGTAACTAAAAGAACCAAAACCGCTTTTAAGGTGTCATAAGTCTCTCATGTACGGCTACGACTCCTTACAGTACATTAACCTAGACGCCTCTCCGTACCCGGGGCGCCAAGGAACCAGGGGCCGCGGCCGAAGGAGTCTGTGTTTGCCGGGCAGATGCGGGGACAGGTGTCCGTCCCCCGGCGCCGCCAGCGGCACGCTCGGAGCGGATGCTCGGCCGGGCTGCGGCTCAGCCAGAGCAGCTCCCGGCTTTGTTTGGGAAGCACAGCCCGCAGCGCTCAGCACGGCCGCGGACCGTCCCGCCCGCATGTCCCCGCTCCGAGCCGCCCTCCGCCCGCAGCCGGACTCTGCACCCCGGAGGCGACGCACAGGCGCCCGGGCGCAGGAAGCGCTCCCGCCGGCGGAGCTCTCCGGATGCTCGAGGAGCCCCGGCCGCAGGCCGCCCCCGCCGGCAGCCGCCCTTGCCCCGCCGCCGAGGGCAGCAGCCCCTCGGGCCCGGGCCCGCCCCGGGCCGCGGCAGGTGCGCCCCGGCCCCCGCCCGCCCCACTCACCGCGGACGCGGCGCGGCGGGCGGGGGTCGCTCCAGGCCAGCCGCCCCCGCTCCTCGTCTAAGGTGACCTCCCAGGAGCACCGCCCCAGCCCCAGCGAGGACGCGAGCCGGGGCCGGCGGCCGCCGGGGAGCCGCTCCATGGCCGCCGAGAGCCCGGCCCGCCGCGGCCGCTACCGCATGGCCCGGGGAGCGGGCGGGCGCCGCGGGCCGAGCCCAGCAGCTGCTAACGGCGCCCCCGGCCCGCCGCGGCCCCGGGCGGGAGCGGCGTCAGCGCTACGCCAGCACCGGGGCGGGGCCGCGCCGCCCGCATCGGCGCCGGGAGGGGCGGGCAGCGGGGCCGGGGCCGTGTGCTGTGGCCGTGTGTTCGGGCTTGGTGCTGGGGCCGTGTGCCGGGGCCGGGTGCCGGGGCCGGGTGTTCCGACCTGGTGCTGGGGCTGTGTGCTCGGGCTGTGTGCTCGGGCTGTGTGCTCGGGCAGTGTGCTCATCCCGGGTGCTCATCCCGCCGGGGAGAGAGAGAACCCTGCCCTGCCACCCCCGGCTGGGCCTCGCTGGCCCCGAGCCCCCGGCTCCGGGCACAGACTCCGGGGCTGCGATTGCTTTCGTGGGGGGTTTGCACCTTTGTCAGTGTTACAGTGTCATGCTCACTCTTTAGACAGTGAAAATGCAATGGGTACATATTAATATCTGGTGATACAAACCTCTCCATCTGACTTTACCTCCCTTTACATAAAAACGTTTTGGGTTTGCCTTCAGTATAGGCAGAGTAATTCACTATGATCGAGCTCTTAATTCCTTGCTGCCTTCCCTCCTTAGTGTTGCTGAGGCGTATAACCATCAGCATCCTACCAAAATTACGGGCCAGAGCGAGCAGCAGTACCCATTCCCAACCTTCCTCCGAATCTGAGTACTTTCTACAGGGTTTAATAGCAAATGTCTCCGGTCTGTTCTTACCCGGGTCCAGCCCAGGGCAAGCACTCCAGCTGGCTGTGCTCAGGCTGAAAAAGCTTCTGCATTTCAGCTCTGCTCTGTACCTTATAATATACTCACATTTCACTCACGTTTTACATGGGGGAATGACTTTACACATTTATGAGGGAGAATAACTTTAAATTGAAAGAGGGTAGGTTTAGATTAGATGTTAGGAAGAAATTCCTTACTGTGAGGGTAATGAGACGCTGGAACAGGTTGCCCAGAGAAGCTGAGGATGCTCCATTCCTGGAAGTGTTCAAGGCCAGTGGAAGGTGTCCCTGCACATGGCAGGGGGTTTGGAAATACATGATCTTTAAGGTCCTGCCTAACCTATTCCATTCTCTGATTCTATGATATCATCTTCTGAAAACAAATGAGCTAGGCACTGTCATCCATGTTGCATGTTGAAGATAGTCTTCCTGTACCACAAATGCTAGTTTGTCATCTATCACAGTCATTCCAATAGTCTTTCCTCTGCCCTTGAAAGAGAAGATACTGCCTTTATTGGGAACAAACCTAGGTATGCCACACTTCCACAATTTCAAGGAATACTTTGTCAGTTGTTTTGTTCTTTGCATTTTTTAATCTGTGCCTCCACAAACACCTGTAGAGCTCTTTATACTGAAACTTAAAGTTTGTTGCAAAAATCCATTGTGAACAATAGTCTGCTAAGTGCAGTTCTGAGCAGTCATTAATATCTCACCCATTCCTTGTATTTTGCCACCTAAATCATCCCTTATCATCCATGTTGCATTTGCATGGTGTGGCAGGTTGGCCCTGTTTGGGTGCCAGGCACCCAGAAAAGCCTATTGTTCCCTTCTGTAGCTGGAAAGGGAGAGAAAATGTAACAAAGTGTTCATGACTGAGATAAAGACAGAGAGAGATCACTCACCAAATGCTTTCACAGAACAAACATGCTCAAAGTAGAGATGTTAATTGAATTTATTACTAAGAAAATTATAGCAGAATAATGAGAAATAAAGTAAGACCTTAAAAACACCTTCCTCCACCCCTCTCTTATTCCCAGCTCTACCTCCTCCCCTGCAAAGGCAGGGAAATGAAAGCATCACACATTGCTTCTGCCACTGCAGGGAGAGGAGTCTTTCCCCTCCTCCAACACGAGCTCCCTCCAGCAGGAGGCTTTTGCTGTTGAACCCTTCAGACATGCTGCAAGATTGAATGGATCACTAATACAAAGCTGTTATCTTAAAAATATTATACAGAGGTACTTATTTATCATTTCTCCAGTGGGCAAAGTAGATTTAATATTTTATAGCCTACAGTCACCAGAATCAATATTCTTACACTGTGATCCATGTTAGCTGACGAAGTAAAAAGTTTATTCCTCTTACCATTCCTGCCTATGATGATTTCTTTTTATTCTTATTAATTTGAAAAGTCCTTTTTGCTTACTTAAGGCTAGAGTCTTGAACTGTAAAATAGAGAACTGCTAAAGTATTCTCTGGTCTGTTAAAAACCTACTAAGGTGACTAGCACCACTAGCAGGAATGGCATCCACATTTCTTAATTTTTCAGATAAGAAAAAGCCACTTTTTTTCTTCCTTGCACACTGTTTTAGTGTTTTGTTCACAGAATCACAGAATGGATAAGATTGAAAGAGATCACAGTGGGTCGCCTGGTTCAACCTTCCTGCTCTTGGTGCAACAGAATTGCACCAAGATGGTTCTTGAAAATCTCCAGTGAGGGAAGCTCCACAACCTCTCTGAGCAACTTGATCCAGTCCATGGTCAGCTTGACAGTAAAGAAGTTGTTCCACATATTCAGGTGGAAACTTCCTCTGCATCAGTTTCTGTCTGTTGCCTCTTGTCCTATCGCTTGGCACCACCGAGCAGAGCCTGGCTCCATCTTGATACCCACCCTCCAGATATTTTTATACATCAATGAGGTCTGCTCTTGTTCTTTTCTTCTCAAGACTGAAAAGGCCCTTTTTCCTCAGCGTTTCCTCATAAGAGAGATTCTCCAGTCCCTTAATCATCTTTGTTGCCCTTCACTGGACCTGCTCCAGGAGTAACATGTCTCTCTCTAGTGTTGAGGAGCCCATGATTTGGGATGCTCCATGCTGCTACAGGAATGTCTTGCAGGAATTCTTACCTGTGCTTTGTTGGGTCTGCTCTGGTACTCTCTGGTAGTTCTCTGAATATCATTAATGAGTGCATCTGTCTCTAGAAAGTAAAGGTCAAATTTGAGCCAACACATTTTTATTTTCAATCAGTTTTAGTGCTTTATGTTTTTCTTCCCTGATTGTAACAGAGAAATAATTTCTAAAGGATGACTGATTAAGTAGACTAAAGCACACACATCAATTATTGTTTTACTACTTATTACCTAAGCCTTTAATTACCACTAAGGGGACATTACTGTGGATACAGTGATGCCAGTAAATTGCAGGATTAATTGCCTTGGTGGTAAAGACACCCCATCACAGGGCTATACCCTGAGAAATGGCATGGTTGTAAAAACACCTCACTTTATTCACAGGTCCAGAGAGGCCACATGAAAGGTTGCAATTGTAGTTAACTTGAGAACAATAATACATTGCATAACAAGTACCATTCACAATGTCAAAAGGGAAGAATGCAGGAAGGCAGCACAACTTAAAAGTTGATTGCTATGATACATTTACTACCTATTTAGAAAACAACACAGTGTTTAAAGCCAAGTTTCTGTCCTCAGTGTCTGAGTTTAGAGTAGGTCATTCATCTCAAATGACACCAAGTTAAGTGATACAGCTGTTACTCCTGAGGGAAGGGGTGCCATCCAGAGGGATCTGACAGCCTTGAAGAGTGGGCCCTTGCAAACTTCAGTAAGTTCAACATGGGAAGGTGCAAGGTCCCACACCTGGGTCAGGGTAATCACCAGTGTCAATACAAGATGGGGGTTGAAGGCATTGAGAGCAGCCCTGAGGAGAAAGATTTGGGATGAAAAATTGAACATGACCTGGCAAGGCATTCTTGCAGCCCAGAATACCAGCTGTATCCTGGGCTAAATCAAAAGAAGTGTGGCCAGCCTGCCTCATCCTGGGAGGCATTTCTCCCCCTTTATGCTGCTTTTGTGAGACCCCACCTAGAGTGGTGAGGCACTGGAAACAGGTTTGCTTAGAGAAGTTGTGATGCTCCATCCCTAGAGGTGTTTGAGTCCAGGTGTGATGGGGCTTTGGGCAGGCTGGAGTAGTGGAAGCAGGAAATCATTCTATGACTCTGAGATCTCTATAAAAGGTACTTAAGTCTAGCCACTCTGCTATACTGAACAGGATCATTACATGATAATGCAGGCAGTCAATTAAGGAACCCTTCTCAGCAGGTACGTCTATTTAATCAACAGCAGCAGAGACATATTCTTCAGCATGACCTACATTATCAAGATATTGATTTAAATCATTACAAACTCCAGCTATCACTCTTCCAAATCTCTTCCAGGTGTACTTCTTCATTAGGATCCTGCAACTAATTTATTTTCCATAGCGAAAATCAAGCATGTCCTTGTAGTATTTTGGCAGAGGTAGAAAGCACTATGTATTCAATTTTATCTGAGAGAGTGAGTCTAAAGTGAAAAAGATCTTAACCACAGTGAAAGCTAGATAATTCTTACATAAGTATGCTGAAGAACAAAGAAGAATCATATTCCACCATAATTAGCCACTCTATTCAGTTATGTGTTGGAATTCTAGAGGGAATCACAGATTTGTAGCAGGAGCTCTGAAAAACACAACTAGTCAGAGACACATAAGGGAGCCCTTCAGCTGCTGTACCCAGTGCTTCCAGGGAGATTGTTGCTGCCTCAAGGACTCCTCCATGTCCCAAGGAACATCTGCAGTTATGCTCAGTCCCACTGAGGGAAGAGAAGGAAGTTCAAGATCAGTGAAGGAGTTCCTAATATTGTTCCTTGAATATGTATACGAGAGTCAGTTGTGGTTTTGTCCAAATGACAGCTAGTGCAGAAGTGAAACTTTAATCTCATTGCTCAAGAATTTAAAACTGGAACCAAAATCACAAAAGGAATTTTACATTTTTGTATATGTTTTTTCATTTCCACTGCCCAGAAGTAACTATGAAGTATTTCCTTTCTTCCAAAAAAAAATACCCCAAGAAAGTTTTCAGAAGGCTGCTGGAGAGTCATAAAAAAACTTTATCTCAGTTCATGTCAGGCAAATTGAAGTACTTACACATGAATCAAATTCTGTTCTCAAATACACAAACAAATCACATTAAAACACTGTAAATACACCAAGAGGTCAAATCTGGCAATTGAAATACTTTTGGAAAATGAAAACTAGCAGACAAAGATAATAAAACAGAGGAAAATAATTCATACAAAATATTAAAATGCTGACTAATATTCTAATTCCTTTTCTACTTATCAGCAAACAAAGACTAAAGCATGAGTAAAATATTCTTTCTGCTGATGGAAAGAATTACATCACCTTCTCTAGAAAAATACCTGAGCTATTTTAAAGCTCTTCTACACTTTTATCATAAAAGCTTAAATTGCATTTGTTGTTGGAAATGATCTGGGGAAAAAAAAAAAGAGCAATTTTAAAGGCTTGTTAAAAAGGATGATTGCAGCCCTTTATTCACTTGAGCCAAAAGGTAATTGAGAGAAAGTTGTTGATATAGAGCAGAATGTGGGAAGAGATCCAGAAGGTACTTTGTTTTCTTGCGAAGGGAAATGTTACATGCTGTTCTTGAAGCATGGAAATTTACTAAATACTTCCTTTCTTCCAAAGCTCAAACCTCCCTGTATATTCTCTGCATAAACTGCCTATCACTGTGAAAAATACAAAGTATTATTTGTTTCAAGGTGTTGTAGCTGTGGCTCCCACCTATGGATACACACAGAAATGCTGATTTGTGTTTCTTTGTTTAGTTCCTTATTTCTATTTTAATTATCAGTCTCAACCAAAGTACTAGAGGAGATGTAAGACCCTCCTCCCCCTCAACTGTCTGCATCCTTTTGAAAACAATGAAATCTAAAGGTCCTTATCTGCCAAAATGTTGATGCTCTTTGGCAGTGTCAGACCAACCTTCCAGTACCTAAAGGAGTCCTACAAGAAAGCTGGGGAGGGACTTTTTACAGTGGCGTGGAGCGAGATGACAAGGGGGAATGGTTTTACACTGAAAAATGGTAGGTTTAGACTGGATACTAGGAAGAGATTCTCTCCTGTGAGGGTGGTAGTGGTGAGGCACTGGCATGGGTTGCCCAGAGAAGCTGTGGATGTCCCATCTTGGGAAGTGTTCAAGTGTTGGATGGGGCCTTGTGCAACCTCGTCTAGTGAAAGATGTCCCTGCCCAAGGCAGGGGGGTTGGAATGAGATACTTGAGGTCCCTTCTAACCCAAAGCACTCTATGATTCTGTCTGTCCATGAAGAAAGTGCTGGTGACATCAGAAAGTTTCTCTTCTCTGTCCACTTCTCGACTGCATAATAAGAGTCTATTTTTCTCTACAAGATTTGCTTTGTTGATACTTCCAGTCCCTCAAAGCTGCAGAAAAACTGCTCTTTACCAGGCATATGCAGACCTTGCCTGGAGCATGCCCAGGTGTTTTTTACAGAACCATGTACAGAGACCAGTCCTCGAGAAGAGCTCTAAGAGGCCGTAACTCTGGGCAAGCAGATAATTTTTTATAGTTCTGATATCTAAGTATTATCAAACTATGTATTATGTTCAATAGCAACCTCCCTTATATGTATTAACTTTTATACATTTTGAGTATAAGAACAGTAGGATTTTTTTATGGTTTATAACTGCCTAAAGGGTTTTTTACACTATTACAGGGCGTGTGTGTGTCACCAGCATGACGCTATGGACAAATTTCAAGTGTGGGCTCCAATCTATGCAATAAAAGAGCTTCAGGATGTTATTGTTAACATAAATATTCCTACCATCACCAAAGCAACAATTTTTCTCTCAACTACTTTTTAGACCTCTAAGTGGAGCCATTTTAACTGGATCTTTTATTCTCAGAGTGCATCTCTAAATGCTTTGCATCAGCAGGCAGGGCTCTAATCCATGTCAGAGCTCTGCTGACTTGCATCAGGCAGCATGGCCTTGATAAACTAAAAATAAAGGAAAATTATTCTTTCACTTATGATGGAGACACTTATTTTTATGCCACTTTTAGAAGAACACACTGTAAAACTACTAATCAACACAGCAAGTGAAACAATAGAAAAGCACAGGGGAGAAAAAAAATCCTCCACAGACTGTGGAGGCAGTAGGAATAGCCCCTTTCCAAAGAGAATATAAACCAAAACAGTTTCTGTTTCTCTGCAGCAGAAAAGAAAAATCTGGAGAGTATACTTACAAGACTTAAAATAACCAACAAGTGAAATACTTTTTAAATAAAACAATCTGATAATGAAAAATATTATTTACTTCCTTCAGTTCTGGATAGCCTCATTAACGACACAGAAACTAAACAGAAATACAGATAATCAGATTATCAGCACTAGCACAGCCCCATTATTTATCATGACACTTCAGACCAAATATTACCTAAGACATACTTAGTTGGACTAATTAGTCTAGTAGATAAAACCAGATAAACTGTCTAGTAATTGGGCAACCATGGAAGCAGCTCTGTATGCACCACCTCCACCATGGTCTTACTATAATAATATATAAATACTATATAAATACCCATGAATATCTTATTTTACTAAAATAAAATAAAAATAAAATTTAAAAAACCACACATGAACAGCAATGTTATCCATGACAGTCAAACCAATTCATCATTTCCAAATATCAGTGGAAATATCTGCAGCCTCCCAATGTTAATAAATCAAAAAAAACCCCCCATAAACAACACAGACATCAGAATGTTTATGCGAGGAATCTACTTTCCTAAAAAGATTTCTTCATTCTGTATAGCTGCCAGGATTAAAAATTGAACTGATACAGACTGAATCAGATGGGACATAAACCTAATTGATATTATTATATTAAATAATTTTAATTTTTTTCCTTATCACCAAGGAAATGACACTGATGTATCAATTCTGACTAAAGCTGTAGTCATTCCTGTGAACATAAGTAGCTCACTCAGGAGAGAGTGAAATATCTAATGACCAGTTACCAAAAACTCCTCCTACTTCGTATTTGATATTTGGAAGGCCCTTCAACGCTTTTATCAATTTTTCTCCTTTTGAACTTATCACCTACCAAATATACTATGAAATACAAACATTCACACCAGCCTTCTTGGAAGACATTTTCACTGATATTCACAGGCTCATGCGTTTTTCATTACATCTACATGACTATGAATAATTGGGTAAAGATGGATCTTAAATTCCAACTTCTTACAGGAGCAAGAGAAGTCCTAAGACACAGCTACAAGGCAGCAGAGTTACTATATGAGGAAGAAGGATGTTCAGAAGGGCAAAGACATTTGCCTAAACAAAAAATACTTGATGGATTAAACTCTGTCTTGTGAATACTGACAATTTTAAATTGAATAGCACAGAGTTAACTTTGCCAAAAGTCCATCTTGAAAAATTAATTATTTTTAATCAAGACTTATATTTTCATATTTTCATTTAAAGTATTCCACCATTTTGATTTCAGCAGAAAAAAACAAACCTACACAATACCTTTAGCAGAACAAAGTTATTCAGAAAATATAGGACTGCATGAAATAAAAAATAATATTTCTGTTCTCCATCTTATTTGTTTTGGGACACAGTTTCATCAGTCATATTATTGATTCATTGCATAATTGCAAAGTTCACAGGTGCACAAATTATTACCTTTGTAAAGACAAAGATCTTGTTTGTAGATTCTTTCAGAGTTGCATTTTCAGATTTAAGATAAATGAAGGAAGGGTTTTTTTCTTTGAATAAGAGTGAATTTTCTCCTAGGCACAAATTTGGTTAATTCATGTGATATAATGAACAACATTGCTTTCTGTGATTAGTCCAATGTAAAAAAAAAAACACAATATAAGCCTAAAGTAAAGACTTAGAAATGTAGGTGAAATTCTCTTTTTCAGACCAAGGTTCTGAATGGTAAGATCAAAGATGGATTGAAGCAGTTTGTCTGAATAGAGTAATTTTCACTTTGATTGTTTTTCAGATTGCTACTGTAGTGGAGAGGATGACAGCTGGTATGAAGTTGTCTGAATCAGTGATACTAGAATGCAAATACATGCCAATACTTTGCATAAAATTCACAAAGCAGAGTTATTTATGCATATGTCTTTTGACATCTCAGCATGCATATTGACTTGAATTGACATACTCTCTTTTTGATTTTCTGGTATTATATTTAAATGGAAAACTAAGAATGAGAATGTAAAATCAGGCACAGTAAAAAAGAGGGCAATGGTGAAGAAAGAGGCTCAGCTCATAACTGAAGTTAAATATTTAGTTCTAGTAAACAAATATATTTAAGGAACTTTTCTGTATCCAACTTCATAGTTGTTCAGAGGGATGACAGCCAGTTTGGGAATAGTTATGAGTATACTGAAAAGAAAATTTGAAGACAGAAAAGGAACATTATAAACATTTATAAGCTGTTTGTCTTACCAGGTGGCAATGGCTGACTAATTTGGAGCACACCATTTTATTGGAAATATATTTAGAGCTGACTAGCCTACATGTCATTTGAAATATAACTTATACAAATTGTAGCTTTTGATGGAAGTTGTATGTTTTTAAAAGATTTCACAGGGCTTTAATCAATCAGCTAATTTAGTCAGAACTATGAATCAGACTTCAGTGCAATGCTTTGAAAAATCAATCACCTCAAAACTATCTCCAGAAAGTGTAACGTGAACTGTTTTGCAAAAATCATGACTCTGAAAGACACAATTCTAAATTGTTATGGATAGAAAATGACAATTAGGAGTAATCAGTGTTTCAGAAAAGAACCCAAAGTGCAAAGGAACGATTCAAACCAATTGCTTTTATGGTTGTAGCTTTAAGTGGGAAAAAAGATTATATTCTTAATGGCAGATTCTTTGTCTTGATTAGAAAAGAAAATGCACTAATGAGACTTGAACTAATAAAACATTTGTACTAGATTTAGCTGTGAAAAACCTCCTCCTCTGTCACAGTAGGATGGGCACAAGCCCATAAGGGGACAGAACAGCAACTATAATAGCAACCAGGGAAGTAGTATTGAGTTAAAATAAATATTCAATCTAATTAGACTTGTGCAATATTTCATTCCTCTTGCCTTTTTTTTTTCTTTCTTTTCTTTTCTTTTCTTTTAGAAAATTATGAGGCTGTAACTAGAATTCTTAGGACAGAAGCTAATGTAATGCTATCTATACGTGTCTTTCACAGCCAGCAATCACTGGCTACTGAGAAAGCATGTGTGACTGCCTGCCTGTACCATATGGTTAATAATCCCACCGTCATAAATCGTTCTGGTCTTATGTGGAAGTGTTATGAACACAGTGGGATAGCACATGAAGTGGGGAGAGAGAAATGGAGAAGTGTGGTACAGATTGCCTCAATAAAAACCAGAAATGCAACTCTAGACTTAACAGAAGCTGATAGTACCCAAAACCAAACAGGATGAGCAGAAGGAGATAAACCCCCACATCTTCCCTTTTTAACTAGCACAAAGCCCTGTACTCACGATGAAGTGTTTCAGAAGACAGACAATGAATGTTTCATGTGGCTGATTAGAGAAACATGCATAGCAGTGTCGACAGCAACACAGCATGAGGCTGGGGTAAAACAGACAAACTGCACCTACTTATTTGTATCAATGACAACGTGGCTCTCTAAAAACCTTTAGATAAAAAGCAACATGAGTAATGACAAAACTGAAGAAAGACATTAATTCCTTTCACTCTCTGAAGATGCTGGAAAATGTGGGGATGAGTGCAGGTGTGCACGTACAGCTACATGGAAAATCATTTACTTGAACCTCCAAATTCACTGGGTAATAATGATGTTAACACCTCACCCACTATTTAACACTTCAGAGCAATGAAAGGATAATGCAGCTAGACTTCTTCATCTTTGGAACTTAATTTGCTAATCCTAAAAATCTTAAAAGTTTCTGCTTTCTGTGTTCAACTCTCTGGTAATCTCCTTAGCTGTTCAGAGAGTGTGATATATGAGAGTAAATCATGCTTTCTTCACAGAAAGTGAGATACAGCCTAATGGGTGTTAGAATGTTGTCTCCTAAATCACTTTTGAAGGTGTGAATTATGGAAAGGCATAAACATATGTGGATAAAGCAGACTTAAAATTCAAGTCCTCACCCTCACTTTCTACCCCTCTTCCACTTCCTGGACAGATGCCAAAACTCTGAATTTGGACTCAAACCATGGAAGCCATTGGATTTCTAATCTCCTCTGACACTGTTCACAGCTTCAGGTTTTCTTCTGATTTTTTTGGTTTTGTTTAGCACATACTTGGGTGCTGAAGCCAACTGTGATCCAGGTGCCTAAAGAAAAGTACCCAATGCTAATTGAGAGGCCTCTGGACAGCCAAGATGCCTACCTGAAACAGGCAGATTGTGGCACAGGGTCTCACAAAAGACCCACCCCTCTGTAGCAGTAGCTGGTGGCTGAGGGGTATCCTACAGCTACTCTACATCCAGAACAGCACTAAATGCCTAGGTTTGAGCAGCAGAATTTCATGCCTCATGGCTGGTGACACTCCCTATTGGGGGCACCTCAAGAGTTTCATCACCTAAATCCCAGGATTAGTGTCTTAGCCAAGGGAACTTCTAATTATATTCATTTTGTCCTCTACTAGAAGTGCAGTCAGATCAAAGTGTGTCATGCTCAGACTCCTTACATATCCATTATGAGAGGGTTGGCAGGCTCCCTCTTGTTTAGGTGTGAGCTGATTTCCCTGTTAAGACATCTCCATTATGTCCAATGCTCAAGGAAAAACAACAAGCACAAACTGGAGCACCTTTTGGTGGCATATTCCACAAACAAATGAGCAATGTTCTTGAAAAGAATTGCAGCACTTGATTTGGTTTTCTTCCAAACAGAGTCTGTTTCATGGGTACCACAGCTGTCCTCAGAACTTACCTAACAGACAGTAAGTGAAGTTTACCAAGGTATTTGCTTCAAAACTGCATTATTGCTCTGCACCATATTGCTAAGCTAGATCTGGTTGCAATGTTCATTTAACACTTAGATTTAGCCCAGGGCTACAAGACCAGACCATTTATTTGGTTTTATGAATTTTGCTTTTTGGTGTAGTGGTTTCCATGGTTTAGAAAATTTTTAAAATTTTTAGAAAATGAAAAAAAATGCACCTCTCTTGCCTTTACTGGCCTTTGTATGTCACTCAAGGCTCCAAATCATCACATGTCACTCAAGGCTCCAAATCATCATGCGTACCTGGCAAAAAATGGGTTAGGACAACTCAGAGTTGATGACCACTATCTGATCTTCCATAGTTTCATGTGTTTTAAGTTCCAGCTACAGTTCAAGTATTCAAAAAGCCAAACAGGTTTCAAGGAAAGTGATGGCTGAGTTATAATAACCTCAAGTTATATCAAGCTGATATCTCAGTAACTTCAAGAGACAGCAGCTAATTAAGAAAGATTTTGGTGACCACCAGACTAAAATAGTGTGGTTTTAAACAGCTTTTTAAGGGTGAAGTTATTATTAGGCTCAAGAAAATCTTGTGTTCACCCATCTGGAACTGAATCTAAAGAGACACCCTCTACAAAATCAGTATTTAGCTCAGTAGCTCTCCTCATTATTCCCTCTTCCCCGATCTACCAATAATACAACACATAGCTTTTGTTTGTCCACTGCTACAATGATATATCACACCTTAAATAAATAGTATAGAATGTCTGATTCCTTTCATATTTATTTTTTATTGAAAGATGTAACAGACAGCTACGGAAATGGCAGCTCTGTGAAATCACAACCATGTTCATCATTATCAGGGTCTCAAAGATGCTGTTGCTGTAAGGGGGCAAATGCTAACACACTTGTGGTTACTTCTAACCCCATGTAGAAGGCTCCTGGTTTTGGTTTAGGACTCCAGAAGAACTAGCTGGCAGGGTATGTTCAGTCAAACCTGCTTCTAGAGTGTCTTTGAGGTATTATCATACCGTGCATCCTCCTTTTCACATATTCCAGATGACTGTATGGGATTAATTTAGTCACTTCCATACAGTCTACCCAAACTATCCAGTGTTGCTGGGACTTTTTAATAAATGATTCAATAAAGATTCAATCAATCCAGCTAAACCCAAAAAGGCATCATATAATTTTGTAAAGAACAGGTACACAGGATCTTCCATTGATCAGAAATCCACAGGTGGATGCATTTTCTATGGAAATCTCTGACTCATACAGGAGCATGGTAAGCACAGAAGGGCTGTGTCTCTTTCATTTGGTGAATAAGCAATTTCATGCTGATGCAATAACTAAACCACACAAGCAGTCAAGTTTCAAGTTTATTCCTACCAATAAATTTGGAAAGCATAATGCATTTTCCTCTTTAGTAAACAATCTTTTCTTCCTCTTGGAGGCACCAATATTTGAAAATTGATAGTAGAAGCAGAAAATCAGCCTATGAACTAGTAGCTTGCTCTAAACAAGAAAATCATCTTATTTAGAGCAAGCTACTAGTGGATGATCAAATCCTGCATGAGATTTTGTAGTATGGAATAGGTCAGGAGTAAATGTTCTTCATTATTTGAGGGCAGGGCATAGCACGAATGCATAAAATAATGTAAGTACTGCAGTCCCTAAGATGCAATCTCATTTGCTAATATTCGTTGTGGTGGAAATGGTTTGGTTTGGAATTTGGTTGACTTTTCCAACACCCATGGGAAGCTCTCCCAGACAGTCAGTTTCTTCCACTGTGCTTTAAAATCCAGTTTATTTCTGAGTGGATAAAAACTTCAATCAAATCAATAGTTGTTAAAAAAATTAAAACATTTTTCTCTTTGATGTAAAATGAGGCAACTTTAGGAATAGTTTCAAGGCTTGTTGGAAATTACTCCAATCACAAACATTTTATTACAATGTTCCAGGACAATCAACATGAATTGGTTTTAATAGTTACCCTTTTCTCAGGCTGCTATGACCTCCCATAGCTGTGCACCAGTCTGAATTGCAGCAGTGAAGCTGCAATGAGAAGCCATGGGGATGCTTTTGAACTCATTATTACTTTGATCAAAAGTGGGAAATATTTGGCCTACTGACTTTGCAGTCAACAATCAACTTTCCTACTCCTAACTGTCATTATCATGAGTCAATCCCCAAAATATCCTGCTTACTGCTCAGCATAAAACACACATTAGAAACATCCAACTGGTGAAAAATGGATGATGAGAAAGGAAAGGTTTCCCTCAGATTTTATCAACACTTTTTAATTGATATGTATGAATTATATATTAATCAGTAAGTAGTAAGTACTGATTAAAAAGATTTAATGCTGCCTCTTACATAAAAAACATCCTGATTTTCAGTTACTGATTTGTTTTCAGCCTGCTTATGTAGAGTCACTGGAATAAAAAACAGGAATGTAAGGGGTGGTTTTCTGAAAATTCTCATGTGGAAAGACAATAATTCACCTTTTTTATGTTATAAAACATAGCAAAGAAGACAGAAGCACTGCACATCACTCAGTTCAGATGACTTTTATGTTGAAGTCTTGGGAAGAAATTAATCATTGCTCTAAGTAGGCAGAACACAGCTGGGAGTGGCTGAATTGTGCTTGCAACCAAGGCAATCTGAACAGCACTCTGTAGGGCAGCTCAGCTGGATTTCTGAGCAGTGAGAGGCTGCTAACCATCACAGCTTTTAAAACACCACAGTAGTAAAAGCCCACCAAATGGCTGCAAGAAAGTGTTTGGTCTCAGACCCAGTGGGAATTTCCTCAGATTTCAAATAGTGGGGGCCATATGCCAAGATCCCTGCAGCACTTCCTAGCTTGAAAATAAACAGCTGAATGTATTTGGCACAGTTTTTACTACTGCTGCTCAAGCAGCTTTTGTATGAGTTTGCACAGCTATCATAGCACTGGAATTAAAAAGAATTCTTTTCTAAGTTAATAATTTTTTGCCAAATCTCTGGGAAGTTTGGATAGGGAAAGTATGAATTGGCTAAAAACCCACCTTAAAAACAGATGAAATGTGAAGGAATTTTTACTCATCTCAAGCAGAATTCACCCTCCAATCACCCTTCTGTATAGAAAGACAACACTTCTAAGTGTGGGATAGATAAAGTAGGATGTGCCCTTCAAAATCCAGGAAGTACTCTTTTTCTCCTTTCTTGCATTAACATATTTCCATCCCAATCTTAATGTTGTCAATACTGCAGTTACTCTAAGAAAGACACTTTGTTTCCTAATACACTAATTATTAAAATAGGTAAATTCCAAAAATGCAGATTAGCACCACCGTGGTCATGCTTGCATGAGAAAGGCCAAGTTCAAACATCATGCCAGAACTCCTTGGTCTGCAGCTGACTGACACCTGGACATGCCACAAATGATGCCTGACTTTATCTTCAGGATTGAGATGACCAAAACACGACAGCACTGAGCAGTATCGACACATCTACTCCAACAGCTGTTTTGCTGGCAGACTCCAGGGAGATCTCTTATCCTAATCTTATCAATAGCAACCTCAGAGAAAACTGCTTGCTCTTTCTCAGAGAGGAATTATCAGGAAATGTGGAACTCCATTTAAGGTAGTATGCAGGATGGAAATGCTGGTCACAAGGAAGGCGCTCCCCAGCTCCTCCTCTGCCAGTGGGAAGATGCTCCTGAGCTTTGTCCTTCTTTCAATAGGAAAAAATGGACCTTTAAAGTCCAATACTTGGTCAACAGAAAACTGAAACCAAGACAATGGACTTTGATGATACTTTTATATGAGGAATAATATGACAAATTTAAATTTTTGCCTGCATAAATAAGAAAAAAACATTGATTGTGTGTGAAAGGATAGTGAAAACTACTTATACAGTGATGCTACGAGTTCAGCTTGTTCCATAATAGAGAACTAATGAAGTGGACTAATTCGAGCAGAAGGGACCAAGTCATAAAAAGGACCCAGGCCTCTCGAAAGCACACAAGGCTCTTCTTTTTTGTGTCTGTTAAAAAGTTCTCAGATATTTTCTGGGGGAAAAAAAAAAGTCTTTGTTCAAGGTTACTGTTCTTAGAATTCATAATGTCTGTATCTGAGCTTTTTAGAAAAATCAGTGTTCCTCAGAGCAGTGTGAAACCTTTCCACCCAGGTTCTGTTTCTCCCAGGCATCGTATATGTGTATATTGAGGCCTATCTGCCAGATACAAATCAATAACAATGCAGGTTAGATGTGCAGGTGGCAAGAGAAAAAAAGACTGCATGAAAGAATAAACATTCAGAGAGCCACAGATGCCTATTGCTGGCTGATTTCTTCAAGACTCCTAAGCCTACAATAGATCTCTCAGATATTGATCCTTTTTCCTTGGTATCAAAGAGATGAACAATCCCACTGAAGTTTTCAGGAGCTGACGGATGTTATGAAAGGCTTTTCACAAGAGCACTCATAAAGTTCCTTGCCTGTTTCTTCAGCAGAAAAATCATATGGCTTCACTGTTGAAAGAAACAAAACAGCAAACAAACACTGAGGAATTCTTCTAAGGTGAAGTAAGTATTCAGGCTGACCTTGCCTTCCAGATGCAGAGAATCATATTGTTTCTGTATGAAAAGCAGGTTTTGGTTAGGTTTGCAGAAAACAAACGTTGTTTTTGTCAATAATTTTGAAACTCTTATAAGCTTAATGTTATAATCAGAGTTTTGATAATGGGTTGTAATAGTTAAATTGGGATAGAATGAAAAGGAATTCTTAAATATTTTCAGCACCCCAGAACACAAGGAAAAACCTGGGACTGATTTTGAGAAATTAGGCCTGAACAAGTAGAATAGAAGAATGCAGACATTGTTAAGAATGTCTAGTCAAGGTAAATATATCTGTTTACTCTGATAACACCAATGAAAACGTCTCTCTATTAGACAAGTCAAATTAATTCAAAACTCTACTAGGAGTTTCTATCATGCTTTGTCTAAACAGACAATCTAAAAAGAGTAAGGAAAATTTATATATCATGGAAAGATTTTGAATTCTCCTTTTTTTCCTCTCCTATATTAAGGTTATTGGTGTCATTATTTTCTTCATCAGTATAAAAGGAAAAAGACCATCGCAATGTAATTCCATGTCTTTATGCATCTAAACCCTCAAATTGGATTACCTGGGACTTGAGCCAATAGAAGAATTAAAGGAGTCAATGGGAGGGTTAAATGATACTTTGATATCTAGCAAGGTAGTGTTTTCCCCTCAGATGACAGGCTGTTCATAAGGAGCTACAGGACATCCATACAGCCTTTTCATTAAAGCCACTGCCAACTGCATGAAAAGGATACAAGAAGGCCACAGGACATTTTTAATCCGTTTTGCTAACCAATTCCATATTGTATACTAGTGATATTATCCAAAGCAATACTAGTTTAGCACTCTGATCAACACTGATCTCTTCCAACCCTGTTTATCAGCAGAGAGCTGAGCTTGTTCCAGCAGAGAGCCCTTTAGCTGTACCTGTCCTGCCTTTCCCAAAGCACTGGCCCAGAGGCTTGTGGCTCTGGTTTGTCTCAGCTGCAGGTCCCAAGGCAAACACAGGTCAGCACCGGCACTGCAGCCCGGCCGGGGAAACAGCGGGGGGACAGGGGGAAGGACTGCAGCACTGCACCTCTCCAGCACTGCACCCTCTCCAGCTCTGTGCCCTCTCCAGCACTGCAGCACTGCACCTCTCCAGCTCTGCACCTCTCCAGCTCTGCGCCCTCTCCAGCACTGCAGCACTGCACCTCTCCAGCACTGCACCTCTCCACCTCTGCGCCCTCTCCAGCACTGCACCTCTCCAGGACTGCAGCACTGCACCTCTCCAGGACTGCAGCACTGCACCCTCTCCAGCACTGCAGCACTGCACCTCTCCAGGACTGCAGCACTGCACCCTCTCCAGGACTGCAGCACTGCACCCTCTCCAGCACTGCAGCACTGCACCCTCTCCAGCACTGCAGCACTGCACCCTCTCCAGCACTGCAGCACTGCACCTCTCCAGCACTGCAGCACTGCACCCTCTCCTGGACTGCAGCACTGCACCTCTCCAGGACTGCAGCACTGCATCTTTCTAGCACTGCAGCACTGCACCTCTCCAGGACTGCAGCACTGCACCCTCTCGCAGTCAAGCCCCTGGGGGCTGCAGCCCTTGCATCCCACGTGCTGAAGCGCTGCCAGTGCTGTGTGGTGACACAGACCCAAGGGTAGCCTTGTCTGGCCTCAGCAGCAGGAAAAAGGCTAAAACCTTTTCCTCTCTTCCCCACTGGATTAATTCTTGGTTTGTGAAGTACTTCCTTCACCAAGAGAGGATACTATTTAAGTGGCTGAAAGGCTGAGGTCTAATGTGGGCAAAAGATGAATTTTTTCTTATTATCTGAGGTTGGCAGATGTATATTTACAGATGAATCTACTCATTTTCCTGGGCAGAGAGACAAATCAAATCCCTAGAGCTTCATACCACGGGAAATGCTTTGGAATGTATTCCAAGTGGTCCTTTATAAAATAACAATGCAGTTTTGAGCCAGCAGCTACTCATCAAAGTATTGATCCTTTCCTGGCATAACAACATCTTGTTTAGATGATGACATAATATTTCCAGTAGAGCCAAGGGCACCTCAGCCCCTCTACAGACATGCCTGAGCACACTGAAAAGAGCAATGAGATGCAGGGCTGATGAATAGTCCTTTGCCTCCAAGAAAAGAGAACTTGAATGCAAACAAGGATTTATCAACATGTATGTTTGTTGTTTTCACCCATTTTGAGATGGGTGAAAATGAAAGTAAAAGCATGAAACTTATAAATACAACAGAAAATTTCCACAGCTAGGTTAGATACTGAAAGGTTACAGAACAGCAAGGGTGTTAGGAAAAACATCTTGACCAAATTCAAAGCCTACCTAAAGGCAATTTTATCCTAGATCCATCATTTCTAAAAACTAGATGAAAACTGACCAGTACATCTCTGCCATAATAATTTTCTCATTAATTTTACTGGTTTTCAGCATACTGCCAGCTATTAGCAATGAAATAAAGTGGACATTTTCTTCTATTGTGCAGTGTGAAAGAGAGAAAATTGGGATACTATAAAAAATGCATATAGGTGCTGCTGTGGTGATTTATTCCTTTGCTGTTCCCATATATTCACACTTCAACTGGGTAATTATTTAAGAAGTATAAAGAAATTGCCTATTACTGTTTCCAAAGGCAAAGATTCCAAGACAGGCCCTCCTCCCATAAGAGAAGGTGCCAGCTCTCCTGACTTCTCAGTGATGAGAGATAGAGCAAATTTCCAGACAGAAGTTTAGATTTTCGTTGGACTGAAACCTATGCAGAGCCATGTGGCCTCCTTTCTTCACTACACAAACACAGGAAAGTTCATTTTGAGATTTAAGATCCAACAATTTAAATAAATTTCCTTTTGACAGGAAGATGAAGAGTCCACTATTCTTGGTGATACTCTTACAAAGCCACATTTTAATTTGATTTCTAATTAAGAGTAAGCATCTGTATCTAATATGAATTCATATATATACACATATGCCATATCTAAAACAATATAATACTGTTGAGAGTTTAATTCAGCCAAAGAGAGTTGAATAGTATCAAGAAATTAAAAACAGAATAGCTTTGAGAGCAATTCATAGTTTGTGCAGCCCAAGTGATGGTTATGATCACCTCCTCTGATTTTCTGCACAAATAATATAGATTTTTCACACAGTAAAAGCCTCTGTCAGGACCCGTGAATTATAGCTAAAGCATAATGCTAAAGCAAAAGTTTTCAGCAATATAACTGAAACTAATAATATTTAATCTAGCATTACTTTCCAACAACTAATTCATGTTATGGCTCTGTTACATTTTGGAGTAATGATTGTCATTATCATTACTTGAAACTTTTAATTTTTGCTATGAGTGATTTTGAATTTTTAGAGCATTAGTACAAATGCTGGCTAGCATTGACTGAGAACTGGTACAAATAGAAGAGCATCACACACCAATTTATGTAAGTCATAGACAACAAATATGGTATGGGATCAGACAGATAGTAATAATAATTATAGTGTTAATAATATGGGAACAAGAATACAGTATGATTTTTTTTTTTTAAGATTTGTAAAAGGATAGACAAAGTTTTGTCTGGTAGAAATCTATCCATTCTTCTCTTGGCTACATTAATTAGTCCAGTGTAAGACACAATCTCCTTAAGCAAGTCTTTCCTCTCACAAAACAAAACCAAGAAGAAAAAGACACGGAAGTTTTCAAACTTCATTAGTATTTCAATATTGTTCCTGGTCTACAGGCCGTGACTGAGTTTCAGTGTTGGAGAGATCTTCGAAAAATTACACATTTAACATATTTATTTGCTCTGGTTAGTTGTGAAATCTTATTTTAATAACCATGCATACTAGAATTATTACCACTGTAATTCAAGATTTCAGTAGAAGAGATTAAACCTTTGAGTTCTTTCAATTTAAAATGGCTTTAACTTCTGAGAGCTTTCTGTGATTACCTTATCATTTCCTCTTCAAAACTTAGGGACTCTCTAGTGGTTTTACATCAGTATTTTCAGTTCATTCCTTGCACTAAGATTGCCAGTCCTGAAACAACTGTCAGGACCATTCAAGCAAAATTGCAGATTTTCATTTCAAGGTTTAGAAGCTAAGCTGTTCTCTTTTATTACCTTACAACATGATGCTACGTGGTGTGTTATACCAGAAAGTGATAAGAATAGAAAAATGCTTAGATCTTGCCTTTTAGTCTGAGTTCTTTTTTTTACTCGGATGAAAACTGTCTACTATTCCTACCCACTTCTCAAAAGTAACAAGATCTAAAAGGAAAAAAATGGCAAGCTTTGATTTTTTTCCCCAATTCACCCAACAATATTAAATATGGGAAAACATTTATCAACTTCAGCTAAAGGCTACTTTGTAAATCCAACTCACTAACAGAATATACCTCTTGGATAAGGAGAAGCAAGACCTAAAAGCAAATGTATAAAATGCTTTGTTACCTTTATTATATATTTTCACCCCAAAATCTGTAGTTACTCCCATTTTATTATGCACTATAATTTTGCTTATGTCTCTTTCACCAAGCTCTCAACCTCTCTGCTACTAAATTTTAAACCTTGCCAAAACTCTGACTAGTAAAATGGGCAGCTCAGCCAACAGCATTGCCCCAGGAGCACTCAGGAACTCTTTCCTACTGAAAGTCATGCTGGAAAACTCTGTTACTGTGACTCCAGCTGCATTATCGTCATTACACTCGGGGCTCATGTTTGCATTTGCTCTCCAACAAAAGCATACACAAACCACAAAACTAGCAATAAATATTCAATAATGGACAGTTCATGAGACCTGATACAGACTTACCTCTTAAGTAGCAAATTCCATTCCTATTTCAGAAGAAAAAAACCATGGCTTTGATACAACTCACTTAAATTGAAAAACAACTGTAGCATATTGCACTGAAGATACTTCTGGAAACAATATCTATGCAATACATTGTAAGGCCAGCTGTAATTTTTCTGGTTTATCCAGTATTTTTCATTCATCTTACGCTACCTCAACTTACTCTACCACTAATCCTTTTTACAGAAATTGTCTTAATACGATTTTAATGCTGAAAATATGTGGAACACTAAGAAAGAAAGGAATAAGAATTTTCAGTTCAAGTGTACATTTCAAGTGCTATGCAGAGAAACCCTGAAATGGGATTAAAAAAACAAAGAGTGAAACTTAATTACCTTCTAATACACATTTGGATCAAAGAGAAATTAATTGAGAGATAAATAGGGTCAAATAGCACGGTAAAGGCTTTGCTATCTTCAAGAAACACTAATGAAAATAGACACAAATGATATGAAAAAGCACTAACAAGGGCTTTGAGACATGAAAAGATATGTCAGTGCTAGTCATAGATACAGAGATCCAAGAGAAAAGCATAAAAGCACTGGTGATGAAGCTGGATATTCAAAGGCAAGACTACAGAAAAAAAAAATCCCCAAAACCCAAATCCTGCAGCTGTCTGCCATAAATATTGTGAGATAACAAATGTGTGCTCTCAAATAAATGGTAGATATCAATTAACACACAACTTGATGCATTCTAATGCCTGAAAATGTCTGCTCAAAAGAATCCATTGAAATTTCTATGTATCCTGATGTTTCTACTATTCTTAGATACATGGGAGGAGCGAAAAATGTTCTTCTAAAGAGCTTTGGTTGACCAAAACAAGAAAGAGACCAAGGATTGATGGTCTGGCATGCCAAATGCAATGCCTCCATGCTGAATACATCTGGAAAAAATGGACTAAACAGGAAAAGAAACATAGACTGTCCAGAGAAAGAACTAAAATAATGAAAAAACAAATAATGCTAATAAATACTTCTGTCTGTGTCTGGTACTTGCTCTGAAATTTGAGATTAAGTTATCTATTAAAAGAAAAATGACCAAAACAGTGTGGTCGAACCATAGCACCTAAGCTTGCTGTTGAATTCCTTCTTAGAGTTACAAGACACTTTGTTTCAGGTGCTTTCTCTAAAAAATTTCGATAATGCAAACTGTGAAAAAGAAGAAAAAAAGTGAGGCACATAGTAAGATCAATATGGCTGTTTAAAACAGAAACTGCTCTCATACCACATGTCCAAATCTAATTTTGCACTCAAGTACATTACAGATAATTCTTAAGGAAGAAAACCAAAGGAATTTGTAGATTCAGAAAAGCTCCAGACACACATCTTTTACATTGTCCTTGTATGTGCCCAGTTTTTTAGCCTAGAGCAATAACTCTGCTATTTGTTATGATTTACCATTAAAAAAAGGAAAAAAAAAGAAAAAAAATGAAAAAAGAAGAGGTTCTGTGTCTGTTCCAAGGACCTGCCTACTCTTGAATGATCTCAGAGAAATGGTATTGCCTATCTCATCAAATCACTCTACTATGTAGGTCTCCTGGCATCTCTAAAGCTCTCCCAGTATCTTGAGACCTTTGAACTTCAAGAAACATAAACTAATGCTTCACTGGTTTCACTTTGCACCTTGTTCTCATAATAAGTTGAATGTGAAATTCAGAAACTGATACGAACCATACAATATAAAGAAAATAAGTTTCTCTTAACAATGAACATAAGAGAATTATTGTGGCTCAGAGACAAAGATATATTGATTTATAACTCTAGTCTAGAAGTCCTGTCATACTGTAATGCTATGTTTAAACACTCACTATGCATAGAGGAGGCACAATTAGGTGGAATTTCAAGGAACTAGAAATACATTTGAAAGATGACCTGCTGTTTTTGCCAACTTCTCTGTCTTCTACCCAGTACTTCCACCTACAGAGCATCCTTCTTTCTCTGAGTCATTTAAGCCTTAACTGCATATTGTGTGAGACTTCAGGAAAGAGTATTTCCACCCACTGGGCTGCTGGTGAGCAGCAGCCCTCGGACACAGAGTGCAGTGCCAGGCTACACCCAGCAGGCTGTGTCAGCTGATGTGTGGACACAGATAAAAGTAAAGCCAAAAACCTCCACCTAAAAGGCATGAAATATCAACATGAGCAGTGCCACTAATATTTTAGTGAATGACAACTTTGGGAAACTTCCCAATCACTCTTCTAGACAAAGAAACAAGACAAAGACATTTACCCCAAACCAGCACATAGTTTTTTATGTATTTATTTACTTTTCTGTCTCACAGTCTTCTTTCACTGATACTGAATAGAGTGTGAGTGTGCATGATTCCATACATGTGCATTACCAGTGTAAATGTATTTTAGCAAACTTGCTATTATTTTCTGCAGAATTTTAAAAATCATTTTCAATTCATGTGTAATAGGAAAGGCCACTTGCAGAGAAAATGTAACAAAACGTTACAGTGATGGCTTGTCTTCAATGATGACTCCTCTTGGCCATTACTCTCTCATGTTGATTCCTTCGCTCTTTTCCACCCCAATTTTCCGGAGAAAAATTGACAGAGGTCTTGTGACTATGTGATTTTCTGGAACATGTCTAACCTCTTTGAATGTAGCTACTGCTTATCCCTCTTCTTTAATATCCCTGTTTTCTTTCTTCCTTGGTTCTATATGATTGCTTATTCCTTTTATCTTACCTTACCTCATATGTTTTTGTCCAAGTACCAAATACTGTACTATCTGGGACTGTTTTCTACCCAAGAATAACTGTTGTCTTCCTCTCTCTGATTCTACCTGAATTCTGATTTTGCTTGGTAACTTCACTCCATTTGCTCAATTTTACTTTCAAGAACTTTTTCTTTCATTATATTCACAATAAAATATATGGAGACAATGGCATGCCCGTGGACCAGACAAAAGAGTGACCAGCAACCATAGAAAGCCTTGTGTGCTTCAGAAGAACTTTCACTAGTTTGTTAGAGCAGTTAAAATGTGCATAAAATAATGCTTCAGCATGGAAGCGTCTCATTTGAATTCCCTTTTTTCTCCTGTTCACTAAAGCAAACAGAAAAAAATGCATGTAGAGACACATGGCCTTGTCAGCTTGTAGAGTGAGTCTAAGCCACACCTCACAGTTGCAGCCTGTTGCTGACACAGCAGTGTAAGGATCAGCATGAAAAAGCACTCCTCAGCTTATGCAACTTGATCTGCAAATCCTCCTGATGAGTGCAGCTAAGTTAGCAGGGGAATGCTGTTGTCAGCTCAGCTAACTATGTTTAGCACCAATCTGTACCCTCACATCTGCTGCCAGAAAAAACCTTCTTTTCCCAAGACACCACTGCACCTCTGCAGAGAAGTCTACCTGTGTAACCACAGCAGCACAGCAGCAGCTTTCCAGAACACATGAGCTAAAACTCAAACTGAATGTCCACCTGGATGCACAGCTCAGCACTAAATAAACATCTCAGTCCCTATTTTGTTCAAAACATTGCTAGTGCAAGTTGCAACACTCCTAATTTTGGTCAGCCAAGGGCATGGCTACACATTCTAGAACATACAGAAATATCCCAAGCACCCTCAGTAAGAGTCACCAACTGTATGCAGTTACCTGATTCTGAAAAGTTCAAGTTAAAAGGAATGCAAAGCAGAAAAAGAGAAAAAGAGAAAGAAAGAAAGAAAGGAAGAAAGGAAGGAATAAAGGAAGAAAGGAAGAAAGAAAGGGAGAAAGGGAGAAAGGGAGAAAGAGAGAAAGAGAGAAAGAGAGAAAGAGAGAAAGAGAGAAAGAGAGAAAGAAAGAAAGAAAGAAAGAAAGAAAGAAAGAAAGAAAGAAAGAAAGAAAGAAAGAAAGAATTGAAAGGGAAAAAAAAAGGGAGAAAAGGAAAATGAAAGAAGTCTATAAAGGACCCTGTAGCTCAATACATTATTTGACCATACTGGCAACAGACCACTTCTGAACTTTAAGTTCTTGCATACAACATTTCATGAAACAAAACAAATACTACAGTAGATATTTTAATATTTTTTAGTATTCTGAAATAACAGAAACTCCCATAGAAATGGTACCTGAAATATTACTGCAGTCCCCATGAGGCAAAGCCTAGTTAATACAGCAGATTTGTCCTAGCTGGTTTGGATGTTTGGATGCTGCTGAGGACTGTGCTCAGCAGCTGCAGTAGGAGAGTCCCAGCAGTGACTGTGGTGCTGTTGCATTCCTTGAATGTCAGCACCTGGACACCAGCAGTTCTCCCCAACCTGTCCACACCCCCAGCTGTCTGTGCTGCATTTCTGTAAAGTTTAGTAACACTGCTAAAATACAGGCTCAGCCCAAATGCTCCTTCCCTAGCTGTGAACTTACTCTCCTGTGATACTCAATTTGTGCCATCTGATAAGTTCTCTCCAAGGACACACCCTTTGTGGCCAGATCAACTTGAGTGGTGGGCATGACTTACCTGATGAGGTCTTGAAAGGTTCCTCCTTCCAAATCCCTTGCATCTCCAGGACCTTGGCAACACAGGTTTGTGTCAGGGATAAAACAAAACTCAGGATAAGGAGAAAATGTAAAATGAAATGGGAATAAAACCAGTATCCTTGCCTTCTTGAAAGTCAACAGCAGCCAGCTCTGTAGGACTTCAGTCCCAACAGGTCTAAAACTGCAGCCCTTCACAGCAGCAGAGGAGGGCATTTGCAGTTCTTGATACAAATGTAGCCCCATTTGCAAGTCAGATTTACTCATGGAACAATCCGTGAAACAACCAGTTGTTTCCAGCACAAAATTCTGACCCACATAAAAAACTTAGGCACAAGGTAACATGTACTTAATGTAATGAAATATTGATAATAGAGTTAACCTTGTACCAACTTGATTATATAACTCAGCAAAACCTCCACTGCTAAAATGAAGCAGAAGTTCCACATGGCTGTGCCAGACAGACACAAAAATTAAATGGTGTCACTTCAGGATTCAGGTCAGCTGTCAAGAGGATGACAGATGGCTTCAGCCATCTAGGCTTAGTCTATGTTTCCCTTTGATAAACATCAACAACGAACAAATAAAAATAACTGAAACACAGGTTTAACATCCATATTAATGCTAATGATGGAGTGTAGGTTTTATGGATTTATCACTTTTTTGACTGTCACAAGTGAAATATCTCATTTTTGTATTCTAGAAGCAACAAGTGTAATTTGAATTTATCTAGCTACGAGCAAGTAAAGTTCCAGTCATGACTTGGCAGGTTTCATTTCACTTTAGCTAACAGACACAGATCATATTACATTTATTTTTCTTGTGTATTCCATTAATGCTGATGATACTCAAGGTCCAGAATCTGTAAGACAAATCCTACTTAAAGGGCACATATGGGTAAGTCGATACTTCCTACAGCATATATATCTATAAAAGGCATTGAAATGACAGCTTTCACCTGGGGATGGTGATCTAGCAAGATCTCTGAAACATTTTATCTTTGTCAACTGCTAAAGTATTTTTTTTTTAATTCTTAAGAAATAACTTACACATGAAAAACATACTAAAGAACAACACTGCAGATCAGATCTTGTACTATATGCCAGTTTTTGGGCTTAATTATGGCAGGATATTCCCTGAACAATCGTTGACATGTTAAATTATATGCTAAATTGCATTGAGATGCAGCAAAAAATCCTGTAATTCAGCACTGTTTTCTCAGGAGCCATACTCCAAAGAATTACATAAAACCATAAATAAAACCATACATAAAACTTCTTTTCTGGGCAGAAGTGATGTATCCTTGGATCAGAATTGCTGGGAAATCTACAGATAATAAATAAAACCCCTCAGTCTTGTACCATCTCAAAGCCATAAATTAAATGGGTGCAATGATTGGAAAAGTGTCAAACAAAGGCAGCTTAAATTCTCCCGCGCCCTCATCCTCACTAACTGGGTTGATAATTGGAAATAACTGTAGAAAGATAAAGCAGAAAAAATATGATGGATTTTGTTATAAACCGATGCCCGCTGATCTTCAATTAACGTCACCCTCCATTTACAAGGCGAGTTTTGCTCTTCTAAGGAGTACTCTGAGGAATTGTTCAATCAAAAAGGATTAAAGTCTGAAAACGTCGCACCCGGAGAGCCGAGGAATTGTCCAAGGAATGCCTCGGCCGGGGAACACCCGCGGGAGCGTCCCTGAGGGGCGGGGCCAACCCGCCCGCCCCCGGCGGCCCCTCGCTGCCATTGGCCCGAGCGGAGCCACCCGGCAGCAATCTCACTTCTGATTGGCCCAAACTTCCGGGCCGCTTCGAGGAGCGAATAAGGCGCGGGGTTGTTTTCCTGTCCCAAGATGGCGGCGCTCAGTGGTGCTTCTGTGGAAGGGAATGGCGGGGAGTGAAGCCTGAGGGAGCGGGCCGGGGCCGCGAGCGCGGAGGGGGATGAGGTGACGCCGCCATGGCGAGCGACGGGGGCAGGAAGCAGTTCTGGAAGCGGAGCGGCGCGAAGGTGCCGGGCAGGTGAGAGCAGCTGCGGAAGGTCGGTGTCGCGGGCCCCTGCACGGTGCCGGGCCGGGGAGGGCGTCTCTGCCCGTCCGGCTTCGCTGTGACCCTCGGCTGCCAGCCCACCGGGACCTCGCGGGTCCTGTGAGTCTCCGCTGCAGTGTCCGGTCGGGCACTGCTCGGACCCGGGTCCCTCGATAGCTCAGTGCTCGGAGCCTTCCAGCGCTGGGCATCTCCAGCTGTCTGCTGGAGAACGCCGGTGGTCAGTTAGCGTGGGTTATAACTTGCATCAGAAAGGTTGTCGAATAATTATCTGAATGCGCGTTCCCAACTTGACATCATGGTTAAAGGAGTTAACGTGATCTTGGGAATGTATTCGCCGGCAAATTGTGAGTGACAGAATGTGTTTGTAGCTCTCAGCAGTGCCAAGTTAGGATGTTTTGAAACTTGACGCAAGTTATGATATTTTTGAAATACTTCGCAGGAAACTGCATTTTCTAGGCGTAGAGACATGTTTTAGTTTCTGTTACGTATTTCAAAATATTGTCAGTTTCTCAACTTTGTTTCTCAAGTGTGAACAGCAGACAAATGGTTGTATTAGTGCAAAGAGCTACAAGCACGTTCTCCCATAAGATTGTCCAGGAAACAGATCCCCAAAGTCACGTAAACCCTTTTGGCTGTTGCATCAAGCTGGGAATGCATGTTCCGATTATTATTTAACAATAACATTCTCTGGTCTCCTCCCTAAATTGTTCTCACAGTACAGTTTTCTATATTCTTTTTTGTAAGAATGATGTGTACTTGTGGTTCTCAGAGAACAGTAACTCTGTATTTTATGTTCTTTATGTGAATTCAGCAACATGCTCCTGCTCGTCATTTACCCTCTTACATTTCAGTTTCCCATAAGCACCATCTGGGAGTTGTTTTGTTTCTTTAGCTACAAACTAACTTTTTCAGTCCAACTGTTGTACTTCTTTCATTGTTTTCTTTGTAACTTTGTTGAATATCTTGAGGGTAAACACTTCCTCTCTTGCACAGGGTCTATATATAGTTACAGTTAATTTGCAGGCTATTTCAGGCTTGTGGAAAAACAAGGACACCATGAAGAACGTGGTTTTGATTTTTATTTTTCTTTCTATGGCGTGGAGAGGATCGTTGTTGTTTTCCATTTGAGTGGATTCTCAGTGCAGCTGTTCACAGGGTGGTGTAAGGAAAAGGCACATTCTGTGTGTGTGGAAATGGACAGTGACACCTGACCCTCACATGAGCACAGAGCAGGAAACGTGCCCGTGGAGAGGATGGTGCACAGTTCTGTGGAAAGGCTGGTGGAGAATTTATTTTCATGGAATCACATAAAAATGATTTTTGATCAACCACCATTTTCAGTCACCACTAGGGCTAATTTCACTGGTGTTAGTGCTGCACCTGTTGTGAGAATCTAAGCCTCTCTTAAAATCTGTTTTGACTGCAGTTTTTTGGCTTGATCCTATCTCAGATTTACTGAGGTTGGACTGACTTACCCTTATGGCTTGGAGATTGTTTTTGATATGTCAGGAGGGCATGCTTATTCTTTGTGATTTTTATTACAGGTTTGGGTAGATGTTAATGTTGCATATGGCTTTTCTTACAGTTAGAGAGTTCTGTAGTAATAATTTCTATTAGGAGGCCATGTGTAAGTCTTGATGCATCTTCTGTGGCATTTTTTTTACTTACAAAATAGTTTTATACCGAATGACTGGGAGGTAATGAGCTTTAGGTTTGTAGAGTTTTGGTTTCACACAATAACATGCCATTTTGTAATGTTAGAGGCTAGTGAATAAGTCTGTCTTTGGGAGCTTGTTTCAAAGCATTCACTTAATACTCCTATGGCTTTTATTCTCTAACCTGTCACCTTCTGCATTTTTCTGTAGCTTTGCCATCCTTGTGCTTTAGTTACGGTTAAGAATTGTCTAGTTGGATTTTGGGTGACAAGGATACACAGAAGACTAAATCTTTTTAGATATTTCTTTGAGAATTTTTAATTTTTTTTGCAAGAGACAAAGAAATGATAAATCTGAAAAGAGAATTTTTGTAGATTCTTAGTGCAGAATCCAACTTATTTCTTAATTTAATTCTTGGTTAGAAAAATAAGTTTGCTGTAGCTTAGGTCCCACAGAGAGTTCTCCTTTAGCAAATCTATGTTTTTTTTAATTAAATTACTTCTTAGTATGCACATCAGTTGCAACTTCATTATTTTTAATTTTTGAAACAGAGGACTGTTGGAATACTTCAGTTCTGTTTGTTACTGTTTAATACACAGAATCTCTCCAATTATTTATTATTTTTGTGATGACTTTCTTTCTTTTCCTTTAGTATCCAACATGTGTATGGAGCTCAGCATCCACCTTTTGATCCATTATTGCACGGAACGTAAGTTAACGTGATATTTAAATATCCCAAGTGTTTTGTGTCTCCTCTGTCTTCTCTTTATTTTTTCTCCTGTTGACTATAAAGTTTATTCTTAATCTTCCTTTTTCAATTTTTGTCATGGTCATGACTTCTGTTTCGTTCTGACTTTCTCCTTTGTGACTTCCTGGTGGTTACCATATTTGCAGGAGCAAATCAGCTCTTTCAGATAACTAACACAGATAACTGTTATTATTTATTTTTGATGCCTTATACATGGAAAATAGTGGTAAAGTAAAAAAAGATAATGCTACAAAGACAGGTATTTGTCTGGAAGGACATCATGCTTCTACTAGATTTTTTTCAAGGGCTGGTTTCAGATAGTACAAGAAGTAAATATTCTAGTTAATTTTCAGATGGTACAGGGTGGGACACAGTGAAATATGTGAGCCTAAGGGCAGAATTAAAAGAAATAAGGTTAATTGGCTCAGAATACAGAGATATAGAGACCCAGTAACAAAAACTGAAAGTTTGTTGCTTGAAGTGACAGAACTGGAGAAAGACCTTGCTGTTTTAGAAACTGATGACAAGTCAGGTGAAAGTGTTAAGTGTTGTAGCACCTGTTAGGGAAGATACTCCCTGTATGACATAACAGAAACATTTTAACTGACATTACATGAGAACTGGGTAAGAACTTTTTCTGATTTGCAGTTCTGCCTGCCTTGTCTTAACAGAAAAAAGGAAAACTAGCCCAGGTGGAGAGGCAGAGAGATCAGAAACGAACTCAAGGACCATCTTAATGCAATTCTGTGCAAGATGACCCTGCTTAAACAGGGAGTTTGGGCCAGATGACCATCTGTGGTCCCTTCCCATCTTACCCATTCTGTGATAGCACAGTTAAATTATTAATGGCAGTAACTTTTTTATTTTTTGGGAACAGACTAAGAAACCCTCTCAACTTTATACCTGATTCAGCTCACTCCTGAGGGGTGATGTGATTGCTCTGCATTCCTGTAAGTGAGAACAAGTGCCGGGCTGGAGAGGGGCACTTGGTTCATATCTCATCCTGCCTGTTGGCAGAGGGGCAAAAGGTTGGGAGCTGGTCAGGGTCCATTTAGACTGGTAACTAGAAGAAATATCTTTCCTCTGAGAAGAGCAAAGTTCTGAAGGAAGTCTTTGCTGGCGTGCCTGGATGGGGAGGACTGATAGATTTAATGAGTCTTAAGGTGAGACTGAGACTTGGTTTGTTTATGATTGTGTTGTGTGATTGCTTGTGATGACTTAGGACTAGACCTTGACTTGATTGCAGCTTCTGTGCTGTTATGCAGCAATTGCATTGAAAGGGCTGAAATCTACAGAAGTGGATGAAGCAAGAGCAGTGCAGTGTGCCCTGGCTGTTTTATAAGCCATTCTTGTAGTAATCCTCTCATGTGACTTTGGGGTTGGTGGTGGTGGTTTTTTTTTTTTTTTTTTTTTCCTTAAGAAAAGGGAAGGAAAAATTTGTTCAGCTTTTATTCAAAGCAACGAAGTGTCAGTTTTTACAGCCCTTGTTCTCAGATTTCTTCATCTGTATTTTACCATGACTAAATGTAATGGCAACATGAGTGGAGAGAGATAAATATTTGCTACCTGTGTAGTGTCAACTATGAACTTTTGGGATTTGGTCCTACCCAGAGTGTTTTGCTTCCTTAGTAGTTTTGTAAATTTTGTTTATTTGTTTTTGAACAGCTTGATAAAACCAGGTTCAAAGCCACCTACAACTCCAGTGAAATTGAAGAAAGTCAGCACCTTCCAAGAATTTGAAAGTAACACAAGTGATGCTTGGGATCTTGGAGATGATGATGATGAACTCTTAGCAATAGCTGCTGAAAACTTGAATACAGAAGTGGTCATGGAAACAGCTCACAAAGTAATTCAGAATCACAGCAAACTACAAGAGCAGCATAAATTTCAGGAAGAACATCTACAGGAAGAAAAACAAGAAGAATTTGCACAGCTGACTTCAGTTGCATGTGGTGATAATAGGCTTGTTAAATCAGTCAGTGAAGGTCATACAGCGAGTTCATTAGGTATGAAAACAGCTTTTAGTAACAGATTTTAGAAATCCATGAGCCTTGCTATTAATATGATCTCTGATGTATTTTATTTGTGGAATACTGCATCAAAGAGAAATGCTCCTTCTGCTAAATCCAAGTAATTTGAAGTCCAAACTTCTGCTATGCTTGAGTTTGCATTTTTCAAAAACAGAATTCTATTTTGGATTTACAAATTAAATTCAACTGAATAGCAGCCTTCTCACTAGTTGAGGCTAATTGCTATACTTCTTTCTTTTTCCCTTCAGATAATGCTAGTGAAAATTCTTCCATGCAGAGATCACAGTCGCTTCCACAAACTACCATCCCTCCCTTGACAAGTGGAATGGCAGACTACACCACCTCAGTCACTCCTGCATTAACTGAGAGAGAAGCTTCTCGATTAGACAAATTTAAACAATTGCTTGCTGGCCCAAATACAGACCTTGGTGAGTGTTTCTCATAGGAACTGTGAATTACATCTAAATTATTCTTAAACTATAGAATTCTCCTGTGTGATGTACTGTCCTGCCATATGGTTTGGTTAGAATCTAATCCTTTCAACATTGAGAATTTATCTTACAAAAGGAAGAATAAAATTGGAAGTTTGTAGTACTCCTGCTTTTAATAAGTGATTTGCATGCATCCTACTAATTTGTAGGGTGTTTGATGGCTTCTTGTTCTTTCTCACGTTATTTCTTCCTAGTAGATAATCTCTGCAGAAAAAACCCTAAAGTATAATTAGCTGTGTTTCTTGTTAATGCCTGATAATGGAACAGCTTGGTATATAAGCATGATTTTTCATGCTTGGAAATAAATAGGAGTGAAAAACGATGAGGCATGTAAGTATTACTGCTTGTCTACTCAGTGAGCCTTCTTCATGTTCACAGGCTGATACAGTAGTGCTGTGTCTCATCTGTGAATGCTGACAACAAGTCAATGGGAAAACAAATGTATTGTCAGATAACTTGACTGCTTCCTTTGTATACTGGATTTTAGCTGCTGAATAGTCAATGCAAGTGCTCAGGGGGTATCACAGAATCAAATGGCTTTGTATCCCAAGTGAAAATCTGAAGCTGAATTAGTGCGCTGCATTTGGAGAACTTGGTGATAAGGAGTTGAGGGCAAAATAATGAATAAAGAAAATGTCTTTGAGGTAGACCATTCTGAAAGACATCTCCACGAAACTTGTAGAAAGAATTAGAAATTATTTGCAGTTCTTGAATTGATGCTCTCCTGCCTGGTCATTATCATGAGGCTTCTTCAATATGATGCAGCCCAAGCTATGGCTTTTATTTTTTTCTATGCTGTGTCTTATTACGAGATTGATGCTGGAAAAGTGCAATTATGGAAACTATAATAACTGCATGAGACTGAGCATTTCAGTGAGTTATAACACATTCTTATGAAACGCAACTATGAATAAAAGGAGGTGTTAAAACATATTTTACATTAACTTGAAAATGGTAATCAAATGTCACTTTTTAGCTCTTTGATCTAACAGGTGTTTTGACCTTTATGATTGTGACTGACATAAAAACTCATGGCTTAAGAATGTTGTGATGGTAGAAATCTTTGTTACATAAGGTTGCAAAATCAGAGGAAAGACAGAGTTCAGTTTAAACCTATGCATTTCACTTTTGCTGTCTAATTAGTTGGGAATACTTTACCAGTAAAACAGACCAGTAAAACAGATTTATGGATTAAAGTGAAATAATTTTGGAAGAAGTTTTCCACTCTTATTAGGAGCGCAGTCACCTTGCCTGTGGTGAACTTAGTTTGTTTAAACAGCATTGACTTTTTTTTTTTTTTTCTTTTTTTTTTTTTTTTTTTTTTTTGCTATTGAAGTTTATGAATCTCACACTGAAATCTAGACAGGAAAGTGTGAAATTTGAGTATGTTTCCTTGGTATTCAAGTGTGAAAAATATCTAGTAAGCTCTCAACATTATTTTTTGTACAAACCACTAAATAATGTATTTTCTACATCTGTTTATAGGAAGCTTGTTCTTTTTCTTGCTGTACAGTTTGAAGTTGTGTGAATAGAATTTTATACCCAGTTTTGATTTTTTTGTGCAAATATTTTGACTTTTGTGTCTGGAATATGTCCAGTAGTGCATCTATCTATCCATCTACAGGTAATAAATTATTATTTTTTTTTAGTTAAAGAAATAAACTAGTTATTGATGACATGCAAGCTCTTGGTGATCTTGAAGCTCCTAGAAGTAGATCATATGTGATAGTAGTGCTTGGACTGCATTGTTGATACATGTTAGGGAAATATATAGGGAAATATGTACCATATATACGTATGCAAATGTGTAAATGCTTATTGCTGAATGCACATTCATCTGTTGTGTGTGTGTCTATATGCATTACTAATGTATATGTTTTTGGAATATGTTTGGTTTAGCCCTGTGCTACAATGAAGATTATGTTTAAAAAGTATTCTTGCTTTGTAATGACAGCAGTAGCCTGGGAAAGTGTTGCAGGTTGTGTGTAGTGGGTTTTTTAAATTCGTTATTGGGATGATGTTTTTGGTTTTTTTCCCGTTTTCCTTCAGAACAATACTGGAAATACACTAAGGTAGAAACTAGGCAATAATCTCCAAGCTAAAATTTGTGGTGTGTGATATAGGGACAGGTGGCTGTTCTGTTGCAGATGGCTTATTCTGTGTGTGTGTGTGTATTGATGTGGTATGTGTGGGTCTGTTTTGTGTTAGGGCCACAAACAGTTGGACTTTGTCACAATGAAGTAAATTAGTAAGACATGGAGACGTTTTTGTATTATGATGTATTTGTATTTTGTATCTCTGTAAGTATTAGGCTTGCTTTTGCTTGGAAGTAGAAGTAAGAAGTCAAGTATTTCTGTTGTGTTTGTTTCCTTGGTATAGTTTTGTGTGTTGTTGAAATGGATTATGTAACAAGTATTTTCAAAGCAAAATAAAGTGTGTTAATTTGTGGAACTGTAGGCATGTCACGCACATATTCTCTCATCATAAAGAGAGAAATCAACATTGACTATGAATACAAAGTAACACAAATGACCTTGAAATCCTTTCAGTCACACTTGAATAATCATTATCATATCAAGATAGTGTAAAATGCAATTTTAGTCTTGTATGCTAGCTAGAGGTGTGAAAGAGCGTTTTTTTTTTTTTTAACAAGGAAACTCTCAAAAAGATGGATTATGTGTATAAATTTGGAAGTCAAGATTATTTTAGTCATTGGAAACCACTAACAGATTTTGGAGTTGGGTTTGGTCCATAGGCTGGGCACTCTGAACTTGTGAAAATAGGCAGTTACTGCAAATGTGGGTTGGTAGAAAGAGCCTTTTGTAAGAAGCAGTTTGGTTGGACAAGGACTTGAGGACTGACCCCTGCCCATTAGATCACAGTGAGGTGCTTGGGTGCAGAGTGGAGCTGTTGATAGGACAGCTGAGTTCAGGAGACAGCTGCAGAGTAGACTGTAGACTCTTTGTCTGCATAGCTCCCCACTCCTGGTACTGCATGCCAGGTTATTCAGCAGGAATAATTCACAGTAGTTTTGTGCAATCAACCTGTGTTTATGCTCGACTTGCAGTCAGTTTGCTGTAGACTTACTTAATTGCAGGTCTTGTCTTTCCTTGTAATGGGCCTTGCGTTACTGAGTGAAGATGGGCTTACAGAATCTTTTGCAAACAGTTGCTTGCTTTAAAGAGAGGGAACAGAACTTTAACAAGGCAATGTGGGAGGAGTATTTCTGAAAAGAAATTTTTCTTTCCTTCACAGACTACTTCATACATATTAGAGGAGCAGTACTGCTATGTCTATCAGGTTTCCAATTAAAGTTTAGTTCTTTTTATTAAACTTGTGTTTTTTAGTCATTTTATAAAATGCTTTAGGGAGATGTTTACTGTGCAAACACAGTCTAAGCAATGTTGATAAAATCTGACAAAGCAACAAACAAGTTATTGCATACTTGCAACTTCAGCACAGCAAATGTATGATGGGTTTTTAATATCAGTCTTAAAATTAGCTGATTAAAGCACTTCCTGAACTCCTTCTTTATCTTCAAATCAACTATTTTTCTGCTTTTTTACACTCATGGCTAATGAGTATGTAATTGGATGAGAGAAACATGCTTATTTAAGTAAAACAACAACCAATGGTAAGCTTGATGTGCTTTGTTCTGTTGATGTAATAAAGCTTCGTAACATTGTAATGCTGTTATGCAACATAACACATATTATTTCACAGTCAAACCGACTAATTTCTTCAGTTGTAAAATTGTTTTGCATGTTAGGGTCACTTTTTTTCTACTTAGTAATGACAAATCCTAAGCTGAACAAAATAATATGTTAAAGTTTTAGCATACTATCTTGATAAAAATAATAGAAAGCCCTGTAAAAGTACCCATGAAAATTGTAAAGTATTCCCGTCTTAAATTTACTTCAGCTGCTTTACACATTCCAGAGCATTTCTCATTGTAAAAAAACCTCCTCTATTTCTCCCTCCTTCCGACCAAATCTCAAAAAAGAAAACCTTTTCAGAGAGTACTACAAGCTGCTGAGTTGGGTGCTGTCTCTTAGCTAGTCCTTTGCTATGAAGGAGTGGGCAATGTTGTGAAGTCTTACAAAACATGTAAAGAATAGCTGAACTTTTGATTAATCTGATGGTGGTAGAAACTAATTATGTAACTTTGCAGGACTTAAAAGTACTATAATCTCTGATTATCTCATAACAATGGCTGGCTGTCTCTGTGTACTATAATGAAAAATTCAAGAGTGGTTCTCTAGAAATTAAATTCAGAAAGAAAACATGTTAGATGTCTCATTTTCCCATCACAGTAGTCTTCTGTATTGTTGCAGCAACTTGAAAAATAGGATTTTTCTATTCATGGTCACATCCATTCTAGATTTATATTAAACCTGATCTAACACAGTAATTACCTTTTCTTTCCTTATGGCTCATAAATCTAGTATTCTGTAACAGCAGTCTGTTATGTCCTGTAAAATATCTTGCCAAACTGGTGTTAGTGCAAAGTTTCAATAACTTTACAAAGTGCATTAATTGAAATGAACTTGATTAATCTTATTCCCAGCTTCATTAATTTATCTGCACTGAGCTGCACAGTGATTTATCTCTGTGCTCCTAGTACATCCATGTAGTTTAGAATTTTAGTGCCCCCTGCAGCTGTGAATTACTTGTAGTTGATCATGTGAGTGCCTATTCTTTCAGTTTGTTGATATATAGTATAAAGTTAACATGTGTCCTACTGCTGCTTCGTCTGACGTGCCATTAGTCATATCTGTCTTTTCAAATTATTATCACCAAAAGGTGTCCTCTCTGATTCTTGCTCTGTTCTAGTTAGCTTTTTATCTACAAAACATGCTTGACTATTTAGCTAATAAAAATAATAAAGAAGGGTAGTATTCTACCAGTAGACTTTGTAACATTTTTATTTATTAATTCAGAGTCTCCTGAAAGAAATGAATGCTAAATGTTCATTATTTATTCCTATTTTAGTTTCTTTTTGTAGGATTAGTATTTTGTCTTCCTATTTTCTGTGGGTTGATCTCATAACTTTATATTTTCATTTAATAGTAAACATTTATTCTGAGTACTGGTCTAGTGGAATATTTCAATTTAAAGGTATTAACTTATGATTTTTCGTTGTAACTAGATGGTAATAGATTCTTGAAACAATTTTGGAAAGATTTTGCATTGTTTGTTTCTTGAGGATATGTTTCTCTTCTTTAGGTAAGATCCTAGATGGACACAGTAGTTCCAGACCTGTGCTGATTCTAGTGATTGCTCCAGTCTGGATGCAGAACCTTACACTTGCTCTTGTTGAGCTTCAAGGGTTTGCCTGCACCTACCTCTCAAGCCTGTCCAAATTTCCGTGGATGGGATGTGCTCCTTCCAGCAGATCCACTGTGTCACAGCTTGGTGTATCTGCCAGCTTTTTGAGTGTGCACTCTATCCCTCTGTCAGTGTCTTCCAGGAAGATACTAAATGGTTTTTTTTGGTCCCAGTGTGGACCTTGTGGGCACCTTACTGGTCTCCACTTGGAGCTGAGCTATTGACTGGAACTCTTTGGATAAGAATGAATGTCTGTATCTAACAGCCCATCCCTTAAACAGATCTCTCCAGTTTTAGTGGCAAGGATGTTGTGAGGGACTGTATCAAAGGCCTTACAGAAGAACTGTAGTTTAATTGTAGATTAGTATTGTTATCTTTAGCAAGGCCTTGATCATTCTGACTTGAGCAAAGACTCCTTACTGTTATATGTTTCAAACACCACCTATGATTGAATTAAGTTTTTATTGAGGGGGGAAAAATAAAAAAAAAAAGAGTAAGGCTGAACAGCTGGAGCTCCTGTTAAAAAACAAGATAATCCTTCCCTTTTCTCAGTTCTGAAAAAGGAGTCTGTAACTTAAAGCTTTCCCCATTTTTGGTCAAGAGTTTTGGTATTCCGGTATGACTCAAATTAATAAATGGATAACAGGCATTGTGAACTACACAGATGAGCCTAGTTCTGTGGTTCTGGACTTCTTGCCTATATATCAAAGATCTGTGTGATTTTTGTTAGTATTAAAATAGCTTAGAGAATAAGCTGTTTCTTTTTGTGTGGACGTCCACAGAGAACCTTCCAGGTTAAAACCTGCTCAAGAAGAAGTATGCTCTCAGTACAGTCTTTAAAACTCCCATTAACTCCATTAACAAACAGTAGAATTCTGTACTATGTCTTTTTCCAGGTGGATTTGGATGTAGAGTATTACAGTGTGACCCCTAAGTTCAGTTGATGTGAAGGGGTTACTGTTAAAAAAAAAAATCACTGAGTTATATTCAAATTCCTGTGTATACACAAAATTGCCTTGGTAATTATGACTAACTGATCATAAAAAAAACCAAAAAACAAAGTCAGTATTCTACTCCCAATTGTAAGATTGATTAATAAAAAAGGTTTTCTTTGAGTCCATTAAGTTTGTAGCAGAATTTTTAGGAGATCATTGTACTGATCTGTGATCAAATGTTCAAAATCAGTCTGTGAGTGTTAGCCGTGTGAACAATACAATGAAGAGGGATATTTTAGTGTGCATGAACTGGGAGAAAGAGAGGTACTGTATAATGAAGTGTTCTTGTAGCTTTTGTGTTTGTATGGCTGTTTGTTTGTTTCTGGGGTGCCGTCTCCCTTCCTTACCTGACAGCATCATGAAAGCTGAATTTACACTTTGTGAAATTTGTGTTATCCAATAGAATAGATAGGTGAGAGGTTCAGTGTTCTCTCTTGAAGTCACAGACTGGGGGAGCAGCTTTGCCTCTTCCTGTGACGTCCTGGAGACTTTGTGGCAGGGGAGGGACTTACCAGGAATGTCACCAACAAGACTACTGAGAACTCTGAACATGCTCTCTGTCCTGAGACAGACTTTTGAACATCAAGATTAGCAATGTACATGTTGTAATGAGTGGCACATACAGCTTGTAAGTCAGTTTATGAAGGCCCAAGGAAGTATAATTAATCCTTTAGGTTTTCCTGCCAGCATCTCTTTTGCTATTAATAAAGTAGGAACATAAGTCATTGTTACTTCATTAGCAGCATGCTCAGAACTGTAAGATGTACATAAAACTTGTCTGGGAAGATAAATACAGTGGAGCAAATTTCACTGTGTATGTTTGTGTTATGCTGCCTCCCTGATGCAGATTATTGCTTAGGTGTGCTCTCATGTGTGTTTTAGCCACGATGGACAACTACTCTGGATGTAATGTATGTTTTCAGTTAGCTGAGAAAAGTTTACCTGGATTAGAGGTTAAGGGCTAGCCTTATACAAGAATTTGATATAGTAGAACCTAATGTAAAGCTAAACTAAAATAATACTTCCAGTGCAACCGCTGGAGTAAAGACTCAATTAAATCAGTAAGAGCTGCTTTTTTTTTTTTTCTTTTTTTAAACATTTAGAATAGAGTTTGAAAGCTTTTGCCTTAGTTGTACATCAGAGTTAGAAACTGCTTCAATGGCATCAATGTAAAAATAAAACCAGTTGGTGATGCACAGAAATTGAATGTTTTGGGAGAACTATGAGAAACAACATCTGCTGCCAGAGTTGTTCTGCATTACTTATCATTATTTCCATCACTGGCTTCACATATTGCAGGTCTTAGCAGTTTCAATAATCTTTTTGCCTTAGCTTTCCTAATGACTTGCTTTCTTGTACCTTGTAACACCAACCTCTTCTGCTTCTGCATCTGACTTTTTATGTGAAGTAGCAGACAAGATGTACTTTCCTACTCTTTCTGGCAAAGACTCTGAAAAGGATCTTATCCTGTATTTACAAAGGTGGATTGGACTTTATTTCCTGTTTCTGCAGCATTCAGAATAACTCTTTGTTCCATTGAGATTAAGGGCAGTGTTTGATTAAAAAAAAAACTCAACAACTAATGAAGTGCCTAACAGAGCTATTATTCATTTTGAAAACCAGTTGCTGTGGTTGCCATAGTAATAACAAGCCCTCTATTAAAGCTATTTTCTATATGTACTGCCTGTATTATAACATGCTGTTGGGGGAGCTGCAGTTCTGTGTATCTGTGCTTTTGAAAGAATTTTCCAGCTTTGTATAGTTAAAATATCCAAGGAATTTATGTTATAGGAACATAAAACATGTAAATCTAGTTTATCATATCTGTCAAGGAGTTGCTCATGCAGGCCATCACTTCATGTAGCCGTTTATAGTAATCTCAATGAAATAACAGCTGTATCAAAAATGAATAATACATACTGAGAAATTTTGGATTCCTTTAATATTTCTAATTTTTTTCTGTATTTGTAATGGATAGAATGATTAGCTTGTAGTTCCAAGAAAAATACTTACAGAATTGGTTGTTTGTCCTCATGTGTTTTAGGTGTAGTGGGTAATAACTCCAGTAATAACTCCAGTAATTGCTTTACAGTTGAAGGCTGGTAAACTAATGGCATGTTTTCTTTGTAAAATTCCCCATGAAATATTTATGGAAGATGAGAAGTCTTTTAAATCTAAATGCAGTTAAAGGATACTCCTAAGATTTCTCTTGGAACAATTGCTTTAAACTTTTTCTTCCTCAGAGAGAGGAAGTGTATCTGTAAATGTATTGTAGTGAACCAGATAAAACCATTTTCCCCCAAAATTTAATTAATAATGTTAATTTTAAGCATTTTCATACCACATTATCCCTTCATAATTAAGATATCCTGAAAGCAACAATGTTTCTGTGAAAAGTAACTGCTGTCTTCTGAGCAGAAGTGATAGTTGGCTAGTGCCAGCAAATTGACATACTTTTTGTCTAAAATCTATGGGGATTTATAAGTTCTTTCATACTCATTGGTCACAGAATTATGTCAAATAATGAGGCAGCTGAAAAACAGTAACAATTGGGGTTTAGACTGTTTCTTTGGAGAGTATCCTTTCAATTTGAGACAGAGTTCACAGACATGATTTTACAAATACTGGTTTTGGATCTGCCTAATTTCAGCTGGTTCTTTGCTCACACTTTTAACAAGTGATCATGTCTGTAATTAGAATGCTTACAAATGCTCATTTTAAAAATAATTGTTCTGGAAGTTTAGGAAAATATTAATTGTATTGAAGCAATAATATTTTTTACAGTACTGTCTTGACTGAAAATGCATGTCTGATTTGTAGGTGCTATTAAAACTCTTGTAGAAAGTCTGCTTGGGAACATGCTCAGCAACTCAAAACTAGGATGTCTACTTTCCTGGGCAATCTACAAGGGGAAGGAATTGCTCTAAAGACAATTCTTTGAAGTTATGCTTTGACTAGGGAGAATGTAAAGTTTCAGTCAATGACAAATAGTTTAATAATTAATTAAACTACTGTAATGGTTTGGGTTGGAAACTACCTTTAAGCCTATCTAGTTCAAACCCTCTGCAATTTGCAGGGACATTTTTAACTAGATCAGGTTGGTCCAAGACCCTCACCCAGAATGTTTCCACAGATGGGACATTCACAACTTCTCTGGGCAACCTGTCTGTCCCAGTGTTTCACCATCTTCACTATAAGAATTTTCTTCTTTATATCTAGTCTGTGAACTAGATTAAAAGATTAAATCTGATTAATTTCAGATTAAAACCATTACACCTTGTTGTATTAAAACACTCTGACAAAAAAAAAATCTGTCCCTATCTTTCTTATAAAGCTCCCTTTAAGTATTGAAAGGGCTCATTGTCTGCCAAGAGCCTTTTCTTTTCCAGGCTGAACAACCCTAGCTCTCTGTCTGTCTTCATAGGAAAGGTGGTCCAGCTGATGCCTGATGCCACAAGCCAAACAATATTAAGATGATTGTGGAGTCCCTTGTGCCATTAAAGGAATTTCCAGCTGCCCTGCCCTGGAAAAGTGAAGATTAAAGATACCCCAGGTGTTAAAAAGGCTTCTCCCCCATGGCTCCTTGCAGACATTGTGCAATTTTCTCTTGGGGTTTCGCAAGTCCATCACTGCCCCATGGCATCCCCTTTCCCTGTTTCCCCATTGGCATTGGGGCCTGGTGTCCTGTTCCTCTCTTCCCTGTGGTCACTTGCCCCCTGCCCTGCCCCCTGTACCACCCACGAACCTCAGACCCTATAGAACTGAGGAAAACCACATGGTCCCTCTCTCTGGCTCCAGATTCACCTTCAGCACACTGAAATAAACGTTTGCTGGAAATAAATATGGAGCTGAGAGCCTTCTGCCTCTCTGCTGAGCCAGCCAGTAACGTGTGTGGTTGTGTGAGCTTGAATTGCTGCCTGAATACTTCTCAAGCAGTTTCTCTACAGAGAGGCAGACTGGGATGTAGAAAAGCTGCACTCCGAAAAGGACACACTGTTACAGATGATAAAAACCTTCTTTTAATGAAGTTCGTCATGGTGCAGATCTGGCAAGATTCATGCATAATACAGGACCCTGACAATTTTATTAGTTTAACAAATTAGCATGCTGAGAACTGGAATGCAAGTATTTGAGTAATGTGTTATTTGATTTTAGGAACTCACCTGTTGAGTCATTTTTAAGAGTAATGCCCATCTTAAAGATTGTAATAGAGACACTTGCTGTAAAATTTAGTTATATATGTCTGATAAAATGCACATGTAGTTATTAACGTATTTTAACAGCAATGTTAGGATTTAGCTTCACTGAAACTCTTTTATGTATGTCTAAAATGGTACTGTTGTGTACACTCTTCAATTTTTTTTCTTGTCACCAGAAGCATTTTTATTTTATGTTATAGTAGTGTTAGACTAAGTCTTCCAGGAGCAACTTCTGTCCTGCTGTTGTAATTGTTGTTGGAAAGGGCAGGTTCCTTTGTTTTCTTTCCTCTTGTTTTGGTGATGAACCATTGGAGGAAAGCATAATGTGAATTGATGCTTTAGCAATAGTGTCAGGAAGGGTCAGGCTGTGTGCTTTTGGGGTTTGCTAGTACACCTGATAAGAATTGCTGCAGAGCCCCTTTGAGTTTTACTGTGTGCTCTTTGTCCCTGGCAAAATAGTAGTTGAGCTCACTGTAGTCAAAAGTTAGGGCCAGAATTTTATATGATTTTTTGGGTTAGTCTGAGATCCTGGAATTTTGGAAGACTGTGATATTGGATGGCAGTCAGTGTGAAGAAAAAGAATTATCACATACCCAGGGCTAATAGTTTATGAGAGAATTAACTTAACTCTCAGATGTGCAGTCATCTAACAGTTCTCTGTCCTGAAAGCAATTACTGTACCACTTATGAAAGGAAAACTAGAAACAAGAACCTTGAGAAAATTCAGAAGGATGGCATGACAACAGAGCAGAGGAGGTTATTAAATACAATAGTAGGTTATTAAATACAATTCAAAAGGTAAAGTTCTGTGTGAAATAAGGAGAGCAGAGCAGAATATGAACCCTGTCAGGCCAAATGAATGGAAGCATTTCTAAAAGAGAGTTTGAGAAACAACTTAGAATCATACAAAAACTAGCTTTAAATGTTTTTTCTCAGGTATGTTGGGAGAAGGAACATAGCCAGAGATTTTGTAGGCCCAGCAGACAATCTATGTGTAAAAAGAGCTCCCAGAGTGGATAAGGCAACATATATAATTGTTTGTGTTCAGCATGGAAGAATGCAGGGATGTATTCACCCCCAAATCCTACATGATGAATAAATAGAGAATCTGTTTCAAATAAGTGTTGTAAAAAAAAAAAAAAAAAAAATCCTTTGTCCTTGGTTTTTACTTCCATGTCCAGTGCAGAGATTTCCTACCAGAAAGAGCAGTCCTTTTGAACCCACTCCCAATAGTTTGTGTTATCGTTTGCAATTGTATGATAGCCCAAGCTATCCCTAATATAAGGAAATTTATATTCATTGCAAAATAGCATCAGGAGGGGAAGGAGGGAAAATAAGTTGTGTTCCAATGTGCTTGTGTATTTCCTATCTTTGGCCTTAAATGAGTTACTTAAAAGTAAGTAGAATTTTTGTACTGGGTGATTTGGGATGATCTGTCACTCATTTAATCACATGCTTCACATTTCTTATTGTGACAGTAAATCTGCACATTTTCCTTCTTTATAATTTTTTTTCTTTACATGGATGGTTTTTAGAGGTTGGTATGTATGTATGTAGCCTTAAGCAAGAAAATGGAAAGGTGAAAGATTAGGGTGGGCCTGGTGGGAATAGAGTTGAGAATGGACAATTATGTTACTAGAAAATAATAAAAGTAGTTGAGTTACAATTTATTTTCAATTTTCTTCATATAATAATTACAGTTTGTAAATGGCATGACTGTGTGTAAAGGTAGCCAAAACTTGAAATTTGAGCAAAAATATTGTGTAAGGAAGTAATAAACAAATGCACAAGATCCTTTTCAATTCAGCCTGGACACAAATGGATTAGGCCCAGTAAAGCATATTTGTTCATAAATACTGCACAAGGAGGAACAGAACAGGAAGATGCACAGTTGGAGATTTTGCTTTTGAAGTCTTGGGGCTTTCATTGGTGTTAAAACAACTGTATACTTGGAGGTGGAAGGGAAATACATATATAATTTGTAGACTAGAACTATAATTGTTTAGTTAAGGCAGATATCTCTTTCTTTTAATTGCCTTTGTTCATAAACTCTACAATATACTGTTTTTCTCCTCTTGTTCATATTTTATTTTTACTTTGCTTTTATATCTTCTGAGCAGTTCCTGCCTTTCTGGCTTTTAGAAGAATATAACCAGTGATACTGTTGCTTATGCTGTAGCTGCTTGGTATGGTGGGATTTACTTGGCATGAAATCATGGGTGGAATTGAAGCTTGTTGCAGAAGTGGTAGGGGCTGCAAGCCAATGCTGAAGCTGCTTGGAGGCTGAGCAAACTGCCTGGGGTGTGGAGAATTACTGTAGGTGATGTGAGAAATTGCTGTATGTAACAAACCACAGTGTGAGAAGCTGACAAAAGTTGTAGATAGCACCCTCTGGTATGCCTGGATTTCACAAGAAGCAAAGGGGGAATTGTGTGAGAAGTGCCCAAACAGAGCCATTGCATGGAGAGAAGCACTGGGATCACTTAGGGAAGTGCAGTGTTACAAGACCAACAGTGCCTGAGAATCGTTTCAGAAATACTGAATTTGAGTATAGCATTAGCAAAGCTGGGGCCATGAAGGGAAGAAATAATTGGAGTGGTCTGTTAGATGGGGACAGAGAAAAGGAAGTGGAAGTGGGCTGAAAAAATATCAAAAAAATGGGAAACGAAGTTAAGTGATGTGACCAAGTGCTGTCCGGGGTTTCTGTTGGGCAGCTTGTGAGTGATGATCACAGCTGGAGTATGACAAGAAATTAAAATTGTTTCAGTTACTTACTGCATCTTTTTCCCGTTGAATCCTTTTGTTTGCTGTGACAGCATACTCAGTGTATTTGTTGTGCCAACCTGTGACTTTTTGAATTTATCTCTTAATCTGTGTTTATAGTCTGTACAAGGTCTGCTTTCATTGTTTCTTTGAGACTTTGATTCACACTGAACTCTAGTGGTGTCATATTTTTTCTGATGTTACTGATCCTTTGGTCATTTTTTTATTCTTCCAATGCCTCTCAACTCCTTGAGATGAAGGATAAGGGAGAAATTTACTGTGAAGTGTGAATTTTCTTGGGGTTATGTGTATAAGCATGCTTTCATGTTTCCTCTATCCCTGCATATTTAGTGTGTGGTAGTACTGTGAACTTCTTAATGTTTTTTGAAAGCATATGCTGCTGCTCCTTATTTTCTGTAGACCTTAATAATATTACAAGTGCTTTACCTTCTTTGAGGCACTCTATTCCTTTCATATGTATCTCAAAAATACTTGGAAGAATAATACATTTATGTAGTAAGTTGCCAGCTGAGACAATATGAGGCATGTATACCAAAAGGTAATACTGAGACATACTCCAGAGGGTTACCATATCACACTCGGTACCTGTTATGTTAGGTGTCTCTATGGATAGCAATTATCCAGTATTTTATTAATGCATTAGAATTGCCCTGTGTTTCTGTATTCACTGGATTTTCTAAGAACATTGCTGTAAAGACCTTTGTGCTAATTTGAACATATCTGTGCATGTAAATTGGTAGTAGTTTCCTTGCTTCTTATGAAACCATTGTGTTTTGATAGATGAATTGCGGAAATTGAGTTGGTCTGGCATTCCCAAACGTGTTCGTCCAATTGCATGGAAGCTTCTCTCAGTAAGTTGTATTTTTTTTTTATTCTTCCTCTGCATTTAGGAATAATAGCTTTTTCAAACGTTGCAAATGATTCTGCATGAATTGTAATCCATCAGTGATGGTTGGAAGCGTGTCTTGTGCTGAATTGTAATGGAAGTTATGTTCTTGTACTCAATTTCAAGATTAACCTATCAAATTGAAAGGAGAGGGGTGAGAAATAATAGTAAATCATGCCAGCTGTGTATCTTTATTTTTTAGTCTGGGTTTTTTATGAAAGAAGGGCTTGTGATAACAATGGCTTCTTTCAACCAGTTTTGATGGAATGGTGGAGTTCAAAGACAAGTACATCTTAACAGGTTTCTTGAGAACAGACACACAGTAGGGGAAGCAAAGACTATCAGTGTCCTATGAAAGGCTTCATTCTGACTTCACATTAAAGTAACTGCAAGAAAGGATTAACACTGTAGTGAGGAAAAGCAGTGATAGGATCTGTAAGGTTTTTTGGCTGATTCTTCTATAGCTAAGTTCTTTAAGATGAACAACTCTGAACCACTGTGTCAATTAAGTTGTGGCATTAGCTCTCTTGATGTCAGACCAGTGTCAGTTCAGAGAGACAATCTCATTAAAAAGCTGATCACTTTTTTTGTGGTGTGAGTTTTTGGCTGGCTGAGCACTCTGGTCTTTTCCCTATGGCCAGAGGATTTTTAATGCCTGTAGCTTGAGAGTAAGTTGGCTGAAGTACCATTGAGTGTTTCAGTTGGGCATCAGAGAGAAGCTTGTGGGAGGGGTTTGGTGTTACAGAACAGGATTTTTTTCTTCTTGGTGTTTGCACTATGTTTAAAAAGGTTCTTCTGCAAAAATACAGTTTATTCTTCGTAGAGGCATTTTTCATGTCAATCTTTTCGGCTATAGTGCTTGCAATGACGAACAGTTAAGCACTTTAGCTGTTGTTTGTCAGCCTGTGGTTGGGAGAAGGTTTATGAGGATGTTTGTGTTAAAAAGAAGCAGAACTCTCATGATGTCTACTCTCCAGAGGCTGTGAAAGACACTTTCTCAGCAAATCTTTGCGCATTTAAGAACTGTTTAAAATTCTGAATTATGTACACACCAGTTTAGCACTATCGAATTTCTCAGAGAGTAGACTTAAATAGCTTTGCTTTTTATAGAATAATTCTGTAGGGAATGCAAAGTATTTACTTCAGATTGACACTGATTTCCAGTGACTGAAAGAGTCTGTCTTGCTAAACTAAATTTGCAGCTTAGTTCTTTCTAATGCTAAATGCAGATGCAGCTTAATGCTGGATATTCAAATATCCTGCTGTAATTAAAATTAAACATGGAGCTTACAATTTATTTTAGTTCTGCTTCCAAAGTTATGTGTGATTTAGGTAGTAAAACAGGCTTTTTTTTCTTTGAAGTTTAGGATGTCTGTTTTAAAATTCTAAAAGTAAGAAAAATTTTGGCTAACTCAGAGTTGACTTTGAAACATAGTGAGCTAAAGGATAAGCATTATTTAAGTTCTGAATCATAAAATTGATACTGAAGTTTTGAGAGTTGGAATTATGCAAATTATAAGAATATAAAATGAGCTGACTCCTCTGGCTTTCTAGTAAAAGCATAGGCTTTTCAGAAGATTCAACTTAATTCTGTAAGTTGATTTTAATTTAGTATTCCTGGGCTAGAAAAATGCCTAAGTGTAAAGTTCTCTTGTTCTGTTGCTTTAACAACTCCAATTTGGGATCTATTTCAGTTCAATTTTCAACTTGCCATACCTATGCAAAAACCTGCTTTCAGGTTACTTTTTTTATAGTGTAGCAATTAGTGGATTTTTTTGGTATCTTTTTGTATTTTTTTGTATTTTGTAGAGTAATAAATCTACAAAACTGTTGTTTTTTTTGTTCATTTGTTTTTTCTACCTCCAAGCATCAGTATTTTGAAAAGGCTTAGCTTTTCTTAAGTAAGTCCTGCTGTGATTTCTTATCTGTTATGTGGTCCTTGTTTAATGTTTTGGAAACCCAAAGACGTGTTTTTTAGTAATCATTACTTTTCTATACTGTAAGGCAGCATTTTCTTTCATCTTCTTTCCCATGTGGCAAAGAAAAGTGCTTTCAGTTTTTGGTCATGAGCTCCACCATGCTTTTTCCTGATGGTAACCTGATAGTGACCTACTGTTAATGTCCCAGGTAAGGGGCAGTGATAATGCTAATCCCTGGAAGTGTTTAAAGCCAGGCTGGATGGAGCTCTGAGCGACCTGGTCTAATGGAAGTGGAGTTGGAACTAGATGATCTTTAAGGTCCTTTCCAACACAAACCATTTTGTGATTCTATACAGTGCACCAAGGGGTCTTGGGGAAATGAGTGTTCCTAAAAAATCAAGTGATGTTTTGATTAAAGATGAGTTGTAATACTAAAAAACAACCAGAAAACTGAAGAAACCGAAGTGTAGTTGTGGTTTTAGTGTATGTTTGTTTCAAAATTATTCAGAAGTCTTATTTAAAAGGCCCAAACTTAATTTTTTAAGGGAATAGAGTACACTTGGTGGTGTCTGAGGCTGGTGATGATTATCTTGTTTGTAAAATCGGCATAAAAACTGGACTTTTAAAAATATTATTTAAGAAATTAATCAGTTGAGATATTTGCTACATAGTCAGCAGGTTAATAATATTAACAAGTGTTTGATGAAGTCAACAAGTTTATCAATATAATACTCTGATGTTATACATGTGTACTGGAAACAGTATATATAAAAAAAAAATTTTTTTTTTTTTAAATATAGCAAAAATGTTTAGTACACTGTACCTAAATAGCAAGAAGAGCTATGCAGGCTCTCTTCTCTTTTGAATAACAAAGCTAAAGATCTGTTTGCAAAAGCCTTTGGAGGAAATTAATGAATAAATGGATTAAACTCTCCACCAATTTATTCGCTGCTGATATGTTGCAAGCCTTTCTTTTAAACTTTTAGAAATAATGCCTAATTTGTAAAGTGAACAGGAAACATGACGTTGAATTTCAAGATTAGTTCAGTCTTTGAAACTGAATAATGGCAAAAAGACTTGCTGAGAAAGTATCAGTGTCCTTTAAACAATCACATTTGGTTCCCAAACTGAATTCTTTTCTAATGCAACCAACTACAGGGTGTGTTATCTACTATCCTACAGGGAAGAAACCACAACTGTTGAGAATAAATGGGTGGCAGAATTCAATATTTAACACAAAACACTGGGACAGGATATTAAATGTCAGACAAAGTCTTAAGGCAAAAGTGGAGCTGGTGGGATTTCAAGTACTTGAAATCAGACACAAGTCTGTATATCTTAAAGGAATTCATTTTGCCAAACAAAGTACCTCTTGAGGTATGTGGAATGTTATATAGCTTGTACTTATTCTGTTGTCATTATAAACTAAGTAATTAAAGTGTACAGGAATAACAGTTTCAACAGTTCCACCACTGAACTGTGTCCCCAGGGAACATCTGTCTTTTAAATACCCCCAGGGATGATGACTCAGCCACTTCCTCGGGCAGCCTGTTCCAATGCTTGATAATCCTTTCCATGAAGTTTTTCCTCATTTTGTATCTAAGCCTGCCTTGCTAATGTAAATAATTCCTACTTGAAAGCAGCTGAGTTAATACACGTTGTTTAAAAATTTAATGAAATTACTCTAATACTCGATACATAAAAATTAAGGAATATAGCATTAAATTTATCTAAACTTATTTATTTAAGCTTTCCTCTTCAAAAGTCAACACCATCTTAGAATTTTTGATAAGAAACTGCATTTTGTAGGAAAAATAAATGGGGAAAAAAAGCAGCTATTTTAAAAAGCAACTATTTTTATAAGATTCTTGTGTCTGAGCTTTTGTACCAGTTGGGGTATTAGAAAAATAGTTTAGTAAATGATTAGTTAGATTTGTGTGGGAGTACATGGCACTACATCAGTTTGTTAGATCTCCTGTCACATGAAATCAGATGCCAGCAATGCTTTTTGTAAGGAAAGAGTATTATCCTTCTCATTCCACTGCTTTTTCAGGGCTATCTTCCTGCAAATGTGGACCGAAGAGAAAGCACTTTACAAAGAAAACGCAAAGAGTATTTTGCATTTGTTGAACAATACTATGATTCCAGAAATGATGAAAACCACCAAGATACCTACAGACAGGTAGAGCACCTACTGAATTGACTTTTATCTACAGAACACTTGCTAAAGGACTTAGAGATTATTTTTGAACTTTGCTACTGTTTTTCTCTGTTCCTTTAATCTTAATCTTAAACCAGGTAGACAACGCTCTAATAATTTTCCTAAATTTCAGGAACAAAAATTTGAAGTAGTTTCCATCTGAAATTGGACATAGTGGATTTCCTTTAATTTCAGCATTAGCGTTGCCATGGTTTTCTGTTTAAAAATAGTTGTATTTTTAAATCTTTCATCTCCTGCTCAGGCCCTCTTTCAAATGAGTGGAGATGGACAGGGAAAGTACAACAGTGACTGTTTCTTACTGGCTCCGAACTTCTGCTTAGGAAGTTGAAACTATGCATGGTGGGCAATAAACATAGGGGTGTCAAACTTTCACAATCACCCAGATATGCAGACAACTTTTCTTCCAGTTTTGTATTGAAATGAGGAGTTTGTAACACTAAGAAATTATACTTCAGCCTTGTCACAGAAGAAGCAGAGATCTTCCTTTCCGCTTCAAGACTAATCTTTAGTAGCAAGAAATGTCATCACTAACATAAGGCTTGTGAATGGAACCTAATATCATCACTTGAGCACTCTGCATAAAATTCCTTTGTGAAGTTTGGAATAAAGATTGTAGAAATACTGATATTTTTTGGCTCTCTTTCTGATTGTCAAATACATTAAAATAGATGCTAAACTCTGCTTTTACCTTTAGACATTTGGACTTGATGATCCTACAGGTGTTTTGTAACCTAAATGATTCTATGATAGTGGGCAGTTGAGTTTGAATTTACAGAAATAGTAGTATGTATTTACTCATAATTACCCTGAGGTAATGAGTATTGTCAATATGATCATAATTTGCAAATAATTAAAAAAGCGATGTAAGGATCCTGGCATGTGAGTACAAATATGTGTTTTTAAATTTTGCTTGATTAAAAGATTACCTTAAAGATTTGGCTGTATGTTTTGAAATACAGTAAAAATCCGTGTTATCCCAAAAGTAATGATACAATGGGATTATTACAACTAATAATGTAAACCAATAGAATTATTTTAAGTATTATGTTGTTTAGAATGTGTGCTGTTGGTTCCTTTTACAGTATTCTTCTTTGTCTAATTAGATCCACATAGATATACCACGCATGAGTCCTGAAGTATTAAGACTTCAGCCCAAAGTAACAGAGGTAAGAATGATTTATTTTCTTTTTGTTAGAGAAAACATTTTATTAATAAAGCTGATATCACAGTTTGATTAATAATTAATTTGATTACACTTGCTATTTTGACTTCGGAACTAGCTTAAAGAAGTAAGAAACATGAGGATATATAAGTAGGGACTAGAAATAGCAGTGTAAGTATGAGTAATAAAAGCAAAGGCACCTCATTAATTTCCTGTATTGAATCTGTCAGTTTTTATTGTGGTCTTGTGCCCTTGAGGGTTTTTCCGCCCTTTTCTTCCTTTTTATATATTTTGTTAATATTGTGTTTTTTAAGTAATCGAGAGCCTAGTCCTGTGGTTCCATGTATTTGTCAAAATCATTTAAGGTCTGGAAGTTCTTAGTGTTCCACTTGGGAAATTCTCCTTTTTGAATTTGTAGCATGACTGATTTGAATGCCTTATCTGGTTTTGCTTCCCTGTAAGTTTAGTATGTTGAGTTCAATATTTAAATTGTTTTGCTACTATTGTAACTATATAATTAATGTAAATTTATAATAATGTGATTAATGGTAAATATATTAATCAAATTTGCCTATATTGTTGGGGAATTGAATCTCTTGGGCACTTCAAATTTTGAAGTATATAGGTCATAAATAGCATAGATGGTGTTGATTCAATTATTTAGTTTAAATCTTCAACTTACTCTCCTTTCTAATGGTTCTAGTTAGACCTTCAAACATATTGCCATGTAGCTTCATACAATTACAGATCCAAATAGAATATAATCGGTAGTTCATTATGAGAACTGAAATGCAGAGCTAGCTTTCATTTGGTTTTCCATTGTTCCAATTATTTGTTTAATGGCAGTGCTCTTCCACACCTTGTAGAGTTGGTTTTAAGAAATAGCCTAGTACACTGTTTCAAAAGAAAAACCTATGAATATAGGGCTTTCCACCTGCTTTCTACACAGTAGTGTTTTACCTGGGCTCTTCTAGGGATGAATCCAGGAGTAGTGTAAGTGAAATCAAGAACAAAGCAATGCCAGTAATAAATAAACTATTCAAGAAATTAATTAGATCGAGAGGCTACTGGCTTGCATCTGTCTTTTATTCCTTCTGTGATCTTAACCAAACCCTACCCTTCCATTGCTTAATGCCATTGTACGAAACATGCTGAAAGGGTCATACCACCCAATTTCTCCAGTGTTTCTTCCTCTTGCTTTCTGAGTTTCTGGAGACCTACCATAGCACCACTGAATCCCTCAGCTCCACAGGGATCTTTCACTACTCCCAAGGGCTTTTGCAGATAGGGTGTGTTGTTGCCAGAGCTAACTCTTCTGGAGAGAGATGATGGTGCTGGTCTCTAGTGAGCAACAGGCAGTCCCTCTGCTTTTTAAGGTGAGATTGCAAGGGCTATGAAGTGGAGAAGGGAATCAGAGTAAGAGTCAAAGATGGGTGTTAAAGGATTACACTGTGTGCAAAACCGTTGTTGTGGATATTATGGTGAGTTTTGTTTGTACTTCTGATGCTGCAAAGATTTAGAGTAATGGTATCATCCCACTCTTTGTGGGAAGAATCTCACATAGAGTGAGGTGAAGAGGCTGTGATTGATGAAACTGGACAAAAGCACTGGTTAAAGCTTCAGAAATACAGCACATGTATAAACCTCACAATCTCCTCACTTAAATTTCCAAATGCTGCTGTTCCAAGATTTTTGCTGTTCTTGGTGCTATCAGAGTCTCTGTTGCCAAAGAACTTTTAATTAGAGTCAATAAGGCTGTTTTAATTTTTTATCTGACTCAAAGTTTGGTTTCTGTAGTAAAATGTTGCAGTTTAGAAAAAGATGTTTTTAACCTGATGTATGGAAATACCTAGTTATTATGTGTCCCTTTTAAAATCAGGTTAAATTGTTTATTTTTATGGGAGTTATATGGATCCTGAGTGAGAGGAAGGTAATGTTGGAGCAAATTTGGAGCAAGGATTTAAAGGGCTAAGAATGACTTAAATAGTGTCTCTGAAAGAGGAGAACAGGGGAGTTGGAGGCAGTCTTTCATATAGTGCAGTCAAGTTATTTTTAAAGACTACTTATTATTTAGTTGTAATAAATTCAATTAGCTAACATGGAGTGGTCTAATTTATTATCTTTCCTTGCTTTAGCTAAATTTCGTTGAAAAGGAAAGTACATGGTTGTGTATTTCCCATCTATGCTTGCATATTATACATAATAATTTCAACAAAACTGCACAATTTAAAATAGTTTATAATTTTGTCCTCTCATCTCTTTTTTATCTTTCCTTCCCCTACTTAGAAAACAAAAAGCTTTTGAGTTAAGGCTTTGGAGGTTTTGAAGTTCCTCTGAGGTGGCAAAGCCCACAAGTAATTCAAACCTTCATTTAAGCTGATGGATTCTTTTCTTTATGTGTATGAATGTAATTCTTGCTGTAATTATGAATGAGAGTCAAATTCAAAAGAGAATAATAGATTGGTAATGGCATCTCATGAGATGTAGTGGTTCATAGTAGAAAAATAATTCCACTTTTTGTTTCTGGTTTGGAAATCAAGAAGAGATCCTTTTGGGAAAGTGACCTTTTTAATGAGTCCTATTTGAACACAGTCATGAGTGAGTGTTGTATAGAAACATAAATCAGTCTGTTGCTCAGGTTTTCAGTGCTCATTTTTTTCAATTCAGAACAGTAAATGAAACTTTACGAAAATTAAATTGAAAATGCTGTTTCAGTGTGTAGTTGAATTTCTGATTGGAAGCATTTGCAGATATTAAAGCTGATGTGCCATCATTAAGTGGTGCTTCCTGCTCAAAAATATAACACCCCCCCCACCCAATAAATGCAAACTCCACTCTCCTCATTACTGGATTTTAAAAACATTTTAAAATCAATAGGCTTCTCAATTTGCAGTGCAAACTCTCTATCTTATCAGGTTCTGAGGAAACAAAAGTTTGATGGTACAAAATTGTGAATTGTTTGACTTCACACATGCCCTCATGAAAAAACACTATGTTTAGAGTTTCTGCAGTGGGTATTTTGATTGACTGTTCTTACTGAATTGCTGTGGGGTTTTTTTGTTTGTTGTTTGTGCTTATTTTATAGCCCAATCAAACCATGAGGTTTTAGCCTAGTGCCTAACCCTGTTCTACATTCTGCAATTGCTACTTTAATAGATTTCTCTAGTCAGCTCGTTCTGATATTTGTTTTTTAGAAAGTTGTTTGCATTTGCAGTATGTTAAACATGTCCTTTTTCAGAAGTGAAATGACAATGATGAAGTGAAAAGAGAATGATAACTCTGATAACACTGAGAAACTACTGTTGTTGAAAGTAGAAGTGGCAATGGACAGACACAGGCAGAGTGGCTGTGAGCTAACCCACCTTACTAGATTGGCAGTTTTCCACTAATCCTAAAAATATTGCATCAACAACTGTAATTTCATCAGGGTGTGATTATGTAAAATATAGAAGCATGTTGTAAATGGCAGAGTGTAAAATCTTTATACAGTTATTGATAGACACTGAAATACCACTGGCTATTGCTTAAAGGGCAGAAGTTGTTTTTTTTTCTTGTTTTGTTTTGTTTAATGTGCAGTACTTGTTAAAATGCATGAGGTGACCAGACTAGTACCAAGAATTTGTAGCTAAAGTAATAAGCATCTTGGCTAGTGGAAACAAGAGGCTTCTATGGAGGATATGCTGATGAATACTTTTCCTTTTTCCTAATCTCTGAAATCACACTAAGCAGAAACTGAATTTCAGTTGTAATAGATGAAATGTGAGCTGTCTTAAGGCTTTTTTTTCAGTGCCCACTAAAGCTTTTTGTACTTATTGTTGTTTACTGTCTCCCCTGTTCTGTGAATTTTCAGTCATAAAACATAAAACCTGGAGGAGAGTTGACTCTCAAAAGAAAGCCTGTAGGACAAGGATAGATGTTGATATTTGAGGCTTGTTTTCAAAGCAAAAGATGCAAACATATTTTGGCTTCAGCTGGAAGCCTGAGATGGGAGTTTCAAGCACCAGGATGTGAGTCCTTTAAGCTGAGATCTTTCCTTACTTAAAATGGCTGCAAGAGGCCTTCTAAACTAAATAATGAGATTTTATTTAAAATTGGATTAAAACAATCAGCTTCTTTACCTAACAGAAACTTAAAGGGAGATTGAATATAAATAATCCTGACTTTACAAATAAACTTCCTCCACCTATTGCATGCTTCCAGGACAAGTCTTTCACTGGCTTTCCTGAAGCCTGAGCATTCATTGACTTTTGGAGTTGCAGCAAACCACAGAATCCTTGGAGTCATTCCAGAATGCCTTTTTTTTTTTTTAGTGTTGAGACCAGATCTGAAGAGCAACATAGTTTGTGCTTTCACGAATGAGCAAACATTCTTTTTTTCCTGAAGGTTCTAAATCCCTGATTGCATGCCTGTAGTTAAGACAAAGCGTGTAGCAGCTTTCACTCTGCTGCTTATTTGCAGTCCTTCGAAGGCACATAGTATCTTCAGAGGCAAATAATAGAGAGGAAATGCAGCCTGTCGGAGACCTAACTGGAGTCAGAAAAACGTTCTCCGATTTCCTTGTTCTTTTCTCTTCTTATTTTGAGATATGGTGTGGCCTCGTGAGCTTTTGAAGATCCTAAGCAAGCTTCAGTTTACAGAGTTGAGAGCATGAATTTCTGTGATATGGCAGGCAGTTGCCTTATTTCTACATTGCCTGATTGTTTCAGGTTTTTCATTGACTATTATGCAGATGCCTGGAGTGTGAAACTCCACACTGCGGTGTTAGACAAGCTTAACTGTTGTGGAATCTCTTTTTATGGGCATGTTATTAAAAATCTAAACTATATCAAGGCCTTTTTTTTCTGTTACTTAGGGATAAATGGAATATTGCATTAATGGAGTACTTCTTTCAAAGAGATGAAAAATTATGGGAAGGTCATTTAATATTTTTCCCGTGAGAACAGAGGAGTTTTATATTACTAGAAAAGCTCCAGTGTGTAAGAGCTACTTTATATTAACTACTGTAACTGAATTATATACTAGGTTGGTTTTAACATGTGCTAATACCCTGAAAATGCTTCCTTTTGAAGAACTGAGAAGCTTACATAGCACTGAGAGTTGGTTATGAATATCAATGTTCATTTATACTTTTGTAATGCATGGTTTTTATACTGCTCAACTCCATGATATTCGGTTTGTCTGCAAGGAGGTTTTCAACAAGCTCACGAGAGGAAAGCAGATGGGCAGGTACCAAATCTCTTCACTCTCGTGACCAGTGACAGGTCTCAAAGAAATGGCACAAAGCTGAGTTGGAGATGTTTAGGCTGGATATCAGGAGAATGTTTTTCTTTCTGAGAGTGGTTGACACTGGACCAGACTCCCCCGGGAAACGGTCACAGCACCAATGTGACAGAGTTCAGAAGGTGTTCGGACAATGCTCTGAGGCACATGGAGTGATAACTGGGGTGTCCTGCACAGGGCCAGGGGTTGGACTCATTGGTCCTGATGGGTCCCTTTCAACCCAGGATATTCTATGGTTCTGTGATGCGATGGTAATTTACAAGTGTCTTGTTTAAAAGGTGCTTATCGCTTGTTAAGTTAAATTGATGGTTTCTTTAACTCTTTTTCAGATCTTTGAAAGAATTTTGTTTATCTGGGCAATACGTCATCCAGCCAGTGGATATGTTCAGGGCATAAATGATCTTGTTACTCCTTTTTTTGTAGTCTTCATTTGTGAATACATAGGTAAGATTTGTCTTAATACTGAATTATGAATTAGTATTGACTTTGAAACATCATTTTCATTTTAATCTAACAGTTTGGATGAGCTAATCAAAGAATAATTCGATACATTAATTTTATCATAAATGGTTATAATTATAAATCTGTATCACTTTAAATATATACTGAGAAGCAACCAGATTTTAGATAGTCAGTGAAGTTCAGGAGTCATCTTGATTTCTGCTTAAGAAGTGTTCACTGTTTTATTTTCCTTTTCTCTTCTAATTGATCCTTTTTTTTGAGAACTTTATATTGTACATATGAACTGGACAACAGTAGCAAAACAAGTAAGCAAAACAAAAAATGCCTGCCCTGCAGGAAAATCCCACTGAAACAAAAAAAGTAATCCATAAAACATGGATATTTTTAAATTGATTGTGGGGAAATTGAAATAAAGGGAACCTATTAAACTGTATCTGTGACTGAAATAATGGCATCCTGGAATCAGGTCAGAAAATTAAGATAACCATAATCAAATTTCTCTGGTTAAGAACTCTGCTTTTCTGAGACTTACAACATTAATAACAGCGGTAGTTTCAACAACTCCATTTGTGTTGAGTTTGTGGCATTATGTGTGAATAGACTTTTGAAAATATAAGTAACTTAGATGTGGGCTAAATCTTAAATTTACAGATTTGTATTTAAATTGTTGTAAGCATTGAGAGAATAAATAACTGTTAACAATAACTCATTAATAACTTGGGCATAACTATGGATCTAAAAGGTAAGGTTTAACAGTAAAAATAAAAATGTTAATCTGGTTTGAATTAAAACTTTCTTGTGCTTGTGTCTGTCATACACACATACAGTAAAAATTTAAATATTGTATATGTAAACTTGAGCAATGTATTGTCTGGCTGCTTCAGTGAGGCTACATACAGTGGATTCTTCCTGCCTTGTCTGTGCAAGATATCCATTGCTGTATTAATCCAGATTGATTAGTTTTAATGAAGGACAAATTATCCTTGAGTGGATGATAGACTATCCATTTGTTCATTTTCATGGCAACACCTCTGTTGCTTTGTTCATTTCTTGTTTCATAGGGGGATGTTTCATTGCTAAGCAACTAATGAGAACTACTGCTGCTTTCTCCCTAATCATCTCCTAAGTAGGGTAGAGGCCTACTCCTGAGAGTATTTGCAGTTTCTGCCTTTTACTCCCTCATTTGACAGATCATGAAAATGTTCTTAATGATCCTAGAACAGTAGGGTCTCTAGTAGACTTTAGGGTTGCTAATTGAAATAAGAAGTTCAAATGAGATGTGATTAGAGAATTGATATTCCATGTTAAATAGGCCATTTAATTAATATGGTAAATAAGTTTATCTTTACCACCGACTTACATTTGGAGACCCTGATGATTGTTAATGTATTTGATGCTTTGTCGGGATTGTCATATTGGAGAGCACAGCTGTTCCTGCAAGTGTTTGGTGAAGAAAGACAAAATGTGAAAACTTTCAACCATAAAAGATAGTTGGGGGAAATGTATGAAGCTCAGAAAACTGTATTCTGAAAGTTAATTTAAAAGCTAGCATCTATATCATAAGAAAAACAGCAAAATGAAGGTTTGCTTTTCATGGTGGTCATGGCTAAGTGGTAACAGCAGTTATTTCTCCCAGAGACATACAAAAACTTCCAAAGATTTTTTTTTTAATAGCTTCTTGATTTGAATCTTTCTAATATGTTCAAGTTACACTGAGTAATGCACTCAAGATAGAATCGATAAATTAAGTGGGACATTGCATTTATGAAGCATGTAAAAAATCCTGTAGCAAAACTATAGGATTCAAAACTAACACTGAATTGGGCTTTAGTAATTTATATAGAAATGAATATAGAGTTGCAGAATTTTCCTATCCAAACTGTTTGCACTCTTAGTATATTTATATTTACTTTGCTAACATTCCGTATTTACTTCTGATTTTTACTCTAGACCTCATTTCTTCATTTTACACGAATATTGGTTTGTACATTAAACTTTTTTTTATTTATTAAGATTTATTGCAATCTTTTCACTACTGATTCTTGTATTTTTCTTAATTTAACTGGAACCTTTTTTGCTGCAGTTCCAAGTAATTGGATCCTAATTTATGCAGTTGAAAGTAATAAAACCTTTATTTTAGGTTCTTTCTTTCTTTTAGGTAGTTAAAAAACTCCTAAAGAATTAATTAGTATTAATAATAAATTCTTATGATTAGCAATGCCATTAATAATTAATCTGTGCTTATTAGGTCATCTGATGGTACATCCTGGTAATTTTGAAACACATTTGCAGTTTTGTCAAGTGTTTTGGTGGGAGAAAAGCCATTTTTATTTTAGCTTGACAACAACTGAGAGAGCCTTCATCCTTACTCTTGCATAACAAGTGTGTGACATAGTTATTCTAGTGATGGGAGTATTTTTGCTCTGCCAAAGACATCTGCAAACTGTTTGGAAAAGTGTTGTTAAGGAACTTCTGAAGATATAAATGACACGGATGAAAATGCTAATTTACTTCTCGTTCATATCTGAATGCCTTAAAGTAGGCTTTTTGGCCTGTATATAAGGGCTGAAGTAATCTATGTTTTGATGGTTTAGTATGGATTGAGATACCTAATTTTAGCACAGAGATTCATAGATTTAGAATTATTGAGTTATTGAATGTAGGAATTGAGTATGTTAAATGTTCAGGACATTCTTTCAAACTCTCCATCAGTATGATGAAAGTGTAATCTGGTAATGTCTCATTAGTTTCCAGTTTGCAATAAAAGCAGAATGCTGTAACATTTTCAGCAAGATAAAACTTAATTGTCAAACCAAGTCTGGAGAGGAAAAACCATAATTAATGGAAATTTCAGAGGGGGTGCATACTGGCCCCTGCTGGAACACAGTAGTTTCAGTTTTGATTTTCTGGTCTAAATTAGGAGGAGGATGATTTTAAATCTTAGGTTTCTTATACCAGATGATTGTGGCTCTTATTCTCAACATTTTTTTTTAAATTTTTCCTCCTCATGAAAAGTGCTAGAGATATTTAATCTTGTTTTTATCATACTATAACAGCTTAGGAATCCAAACACTGGAGGTGCAGGAAAACTGTTCTGGGCTTACCTCTAACCTCCTGCACAACGTAGTAAGTGTTGTAAAATGCTCTGTCAGAACAAATGTTAATTACTGTCAGGGCAGTTTTTCTGAAAGCCCTCTGTGTTTGTAGCATATTAGTTTGTGTCAAAATGAATCTCATCCCTGCAGATGCACCAGAGGGGTTTTTGTTAATGAGATAAGATATACCATGAGACTGCTCACTGTTTGTAGACTTAATGTGGACAAGGAAATTTTGCACTGGATTGCCAGTCCTATTTATGGCAAGTTGCCACAGATGTGCTCTTTGCACACCTTCCTCTTGCCCCGAGTTCCTGTAGAGCTACATTGTTCTCTAGTGTTAAGTTGTGCTGTACAATTACTTGTGGTCTCTTGCTCACCTACGCTTCACTTTATCTGACATTCCAGTGCATCGTCGTTCACTGGGCTTGTGTGTATATCTAAAACCCCAAAGAGGACCTGGATTTATTCACCATCCAGAGAGATGAAAGTTTCAGACAAGTGCCACCATGATAAGGATGCATGTCAGGTTGTTGCTAAGTGGAATAGCTGTATGAAATAATTTTAAGACGCTTAGGAGACTTGGATGAAGGGAAAATTGGTGGTTAGTAGGAAATCAAGGGCAGAAAATGAACACTATTGTAGCACTTGGTCATTTTATGTTGGATAAAGAAGGACAAGAGAAATAAGACTGCTGAAGACTGGAGTGGCCATTGAGATACTGTCTGCAATCTTCTTGAAACAGAGGAGCCTGAGACAAGTTGATGATGCTTACAAGAATTTGTGAACTGAATACTTTGAAAAGAGAGATCTTACCCTTGTAAGTATTTTTTCTTGTCATCTTAAATCCTTTTGTAGATGGTATTAAATAAAACTTCTGTTACCTAGTGTTTTTTAAATTTCAACTACTATGTCTTTATGAGATAATTGAACTAGGTCCAAATCATAGTGGAAGTGGGATGGGATTTATTTCCAGACTACTTTTACTATGAATAAAGAAAGGTCCTTTCGTCCTGAAAATTACTTCATCTGTCTGTAAGTCCCATGTTTACTGCTTTTCTCACTCCATCTCATATGTTGCAGGAAGTCTTCCTGCCCTTATAACTGGTATGCAGTCTCATTTTTCTCTTCCTTTCACTCTTTTCAACACTGAATAATTGTATATAAAGCTTTTAATTTGAGGTTTTTTTTTTCCCTCCGGTTTGAATACTGCGTCAAACCAGTTATTTTCATTGTCTAATTGGAGTAAAGTTTTGGGGCATTTTATCATGGCTGTATCTGAGGTAATTCCTCAGTGTTTGTTTATAAAATATGAAAAATTGTTAGTTAAGCAGAGATTTTTTTTTTTTCAGGAGAGTTGTAGTTTTTGTGGAGTAAGTAGATGTGTTTAGAATGTACATGAAACTGAATTTCTGAATGAGACAGCAAGCCAGAGAGCAAAGAGTATTAACCCATTGACTTTAGAGAACTACTTTTCTTCATACTTACAAGGTCATAAGGTAAAATTTTGTTCAGCATGCATTATTTCCTTTACAAGACCAAGCTGAAGCCTTGATTGCTACAGTATATAAATTAATTAGAGATAATTTATCCTGCTGTCTAAATATCTGGACCTTTATTATTCATTTCCACCAATTCACTAGTCCTTGGAGAATTATGAATAGGACATTTACCTTGAGGTTTTGAGGAGAGGAAATGGAAAAGATGTAACATGTTTGTAGTAATTTAGAAGAGACTGAAACTGAAAGATGACAAATTGTTTTTATAAACTAAAACAAAGAGAACTGGATTAACTGGATACTTCTCTTTCTCCCAGGCCCTTTAAGTTTCTCCATCTTCTGATTTACCAGGAGAGAAATTCTGGAAGACTTCCCAGGACTGAGGTTCAGGAATGTGAGGGATTTTTTCAGTTTGAGAGAGATGCAAAGATTTTATTTGCAGTTGTAGTACGCTCTTCAACTTTTTTTTTAATTTTGGCATTCAACTTTGTAATAAACTTCTACTGTTTTCATGCTTTTCTTTGTTTAAATAAAGGAAAGGTTTTGCACAATACTGCATTGAAATGTTTTTATTTAAACATTTTTTTGAAATAATTTGTGAAACACAAAATGAATTTGCATAAAAGAACAGACATGAAGCATAATTGATATTTTAATGTTTTCCTGCAAGTTATAAGGTATTAAGAAAATAAATGTTTTATAAAAAACCCTGGTAAATTTTTATGAAAAGCTATTCAAAATAATTTAAATAACTTTTCTGTCAAACAAAAATTCCATAACACTAGTTCCATTTAATCACATTGATTTTTTTTTTTTTTATTTCCTCCCTAATCTAAATTTCTAGTAATGTCTTTTCCATATGCAAAGGTATATTTCAGTGCCATTTCTTAATATTTCCATAATTTTATAGTAATACTCTTCAGGAAAGTTGACTCAAGTTTTTGTAAACATGAGCAGTATTCCATGAATTAGTCTTTGGTAATTGAATGGAATGTTGTTTGGGTGAGCAAAGAATGAAGGAATCTTACACAAAACTGTTCAATTCAAGACTTGAAAGTACTGAAAAGGAAATTACATCTTCTATGTAAGTCCAGAAAACGTCATATGCATTCCTCTGAAAAAGCTGCAATACACATAAGCCACTTGGTGACCTGATTCTTTTTACTTACCCACCAGTTTTCTTTGCTGCACTCCTTCCATTTATGTATTATTGAACACTTAGTGTATGTGCACCTGGATATACATATATAGGTGTACATATATATGTATAACTGTAATATGGCATAGAAGTTGTTCAACATTATCTTAGCTTGCTTTGAGATATCTGCTGTTCACCTTTTCAATTTCTAGGAATGTTGCTCCACTCTCTCCCTATTGCTGTGCCAATCTGTTGTTGGTGAAAGTGTTTTGTACTTGCTGCAGGGTAGCTGAAGCGAGGGAGAGCTGTAATGAATAAGACAGACAGTATTTGAATTTGGTTTTATAAATTGATGATTCCTGCTTTGAACATGGAAAAGGTCCAGAAGTGAGCAGAAACCTGTGCTGAGCCCACACACAGAGGACTTGGTACTTCTGTGCTGTGCGGCAGGACTGATTTTGACTGCAGTGGGAAAGCAGTTAGAATTTTTTTCCATTAATTTAAATATTTTTGAGTGGTAGGTTTTGAAAAAAATCCCAAGTTCCTTCAGGTAATTTACTTGGAAACAAAGACAATAACAATATAGACCTGAATTTTAGTGCTTTAAAAAGCACACTTTTGAAGCACTTGGACAGATTATACTTTTAAATTGTTAATTTGTTTTTATGTATGTCTCACTTAAGTAAACATGAATTATTCATGATGTCTGAGAAATTGCCTTTATTAATATATAATATTGTTTTCCAGGCCTAATTGGACAGAGAAACCTTACAATTTTACATCCTTTTATTCACTTCAAAAAAGTAGCAGAATCCGTGTGAAAATAACTAGTACTGAATTCTTTGAATTGTTTGTCAGCTAGCAGTGCTTGCCATGATATACTGCTCTATCTAGGGTCGGTTCATATTTGGAGGCATTCCAAACAGAACTAAGGAACACAGATACAGTATTAAGAGGAGAGCTCATGCTTAGTTTGTGAGGGTTTTGGAAGTAAGGGAGGATGAAGAAGGGCAAATATGTTGGCAGAACTTATATAATGGAGAGGATTGATTGATAGGAACCAGTGAACTGTAAATTCCGATTAATCTTTTGATCCTTCTATTTTGTGTTTGAATATTTATTTTAATTATTTACTTGGACAAATTCATCTTTATCTTATAGCATAACTTGTTGCAATATTACTTTTTTAGTTGCAGTGGACTCATTCTGGTGTGGGCACTTTTTTCTGGCTTAGAGTTATAAAACTGTTAATTTAGGGATTATTTTTCAATATAGTTACAATAGTATAATAGTCTTAATGAATGTAGTTAAGCTTTACTCAGATACGCAGTTTGTGTGTGACTTGCTTGAGGTAGAGTTTATTCCCTACTGTTCTTCCCTAGTTCCTTAACCTACTGGAAGTTTGTGGTGGCATTTGATATCAGTGTATGAGTGGATCTGTTTGCATAAGTGCTCTCGATTAGGCTTTGATAAAATGAGGTAATTTACTTTAGTTTGTGGATTTTTGGCTAATTGCACCAACCCTATTTTGGCATATTTTAGAAAGTAGTAACCGTGAGAGATGGTGTCAATAATGAGCAGCTGAGCATACAAGTCACTGTATAGTGTACTTGGGTAGTATATTGCTGCATGTATTTTATTCATTAATGTATTTGATTCCTGTGAGGGCTTGGAACAGTGTGAACTGGATTCATATGTGCTGAATAATCTTCCAGATCCCATTTGTTCTTTGAAGAGGTCAGTGTACCCTGCTTGTTCCAGCTTCATTTCTCTATTCCTTAAACTTCATGCTGGAGCCATATGTTTGAGTATTCCCAGATTGGGTTTAGTTGGTCAGAAAAAGGTTTGCTTGCTGTGTACTTAGCTGACACAGAGATTTCTGCTGTCAAAACAGGTGTCTTTGCATTTTCTTTTTCGACCCCAGATGTGCATTCCTGTCTTTTTGGTCTGCATTGGCTTTCCTTGGGCACAATTAAACTGGCTGAAAACTAGGCCCATAGTAAACTGAATTATTTAACTTTCTGCACTCATCTTGAGGATCAGAGAAGAATATGAGTGCTGATGTAGGGATAAGAGCATGTTAGGGAAGAAGGGAGAGATAAAGATCTATTTAGTGCTAGGTAGCACTGAGACTGCTTTAACATTAATGCTAAATAATTAGCATTATTTAGTAAAAACACATGCGCATGGTAAGGATTTGTGAATTACACTTCCTTTTTGTTTAGCAGGTTAGGGAGCATAACAGACAGATAAAAGATATGGCAACCTGCTTTTGTATTATTTTACTTCCTAGTGCTGTCTTGAATCACCTTGATTTACTGTAGATAGTGCAATTTTACAAAATCAGTTCTTCTCTGTTTCAATTTTTATTTCACTCTTTAATATACTGTCAGATTTCTGAGCTAATTAGAATAGTTCATCTGAAATGTTGGCTGCACTGTTGTATCCAATAGACTTGGGCTTTGCCCCCTTCCTTTGCTTTGCCTATGTAGACTTTTAAAATGTTAATTCTGTCACATTTTCTATAATCTTATTTTTTTTAAAGTACATTTGTAGTTCTTAGTAATCAAATTGTTTAAATTTATATCATATTGATGCAATGGAGAAAGTGACTCTGGTAATCTTCATGACCTCCACTGAAACAATGAATTTCTTGAAAATCTGTTGAGTTAACCATACACACTGTAAAATGAAAATTCTTGTTCTTATGAACTGGCACATATTCTAGCTTGAATGAAGTATGGGCTGTGATAAAATATCATCTTCAATTTGATTACAGATATAGAATAGTAATAGTCCTGGATACTTAAATCATAAGGACATGTTAGTTGACCAAGTAGGATGTACCTCAGCTTTACTATCTTTCAGGAAAAAATTAATGTAGTTCAACTAAAATTGTTTTTGTGGATAATTTAAAAAAAAGCTTCTATCTATTTTGCAGTGAAGTAAGCCTAATTATAATTAGAATTCTCTGGCTGTTGTTAACAATAGCAGCCAGAAATGAAAAAGAGACATTATCTTCAGTATATCCAACTGCTTAATTGCCTGTTATTTTTAGTTTTATATGTGAGAGTAAATCAGTATTTTGAGTAATGGTATTAATTGCTCATTGTCTCTTATGAGTGTTTAAAACAAAGCAAAAAAAAAAAAACAAAAAAAAAAAAACAAAAAACCAACCTCCCTTAATGCTTGGAATTTTAAGGTTTATTAGTCTTTCATTTTTTTTAAATTTTTAAGTGATCTTCAAAGTAAGGACCATGTATATAACTTTTTTTCAGAATAGCATCTACCTACATATGAAGTTGCTGTGCTCTGAGTCTGAAACCTGTCACTTTACCCTACATAAATAAATGTTTCAAAACAGTATTGTAACTAATTAGCATATTTTCATAGGAACTGTAGCAACAGTTGCTGCATTTTTCATCTGTGTTTGACTTACGAGCTTTAAAAAAAGTATCTAAATGGATTAAGAAAGGTTGGCTGTGGAGAAAAGCTTTAAGAGCAACTATGGAGGAAGCAAACACCTACTTTCTCAAAGATAAATCCTCTGTCCAACATTTATTTTTTCAGACCTAATGATTTCTGATGGCTGGTAGTGCTAGCTTCAGTGTACCACTGTTTAAATTAAATGTTGTTTTCTTAAAGATGTATGTGACTGGCTTTCCTGTGAAGTAGGGAATTAAATGAAAATTTTTGATCTTTGGTGGCATAAAATAGGAACTGAAAAATTGGCAATTGCCATTTCATAAAAAAATTTGGACTAAATCTGTAGATGTGAGATTACAATCATCTTCCTACTCTTCTTAGCATGACAAAGTATTCTTATTGATGTTAGAGCAGAAATAATTGGATTATAGCTCCTTGAATTTACAGCTTCTTGTTATTTGTTGTACTGCTTTCCCCATTATTGTGAGTGGTTGCATCTGTAGATGGAATTCGGTGTTTTTGGTTAGACTTTATTTTAATTTGTTTGTTTGTTTTAAATATTTATTGTATGCTTCCATGTCAAGAAGAATACTGATTAGCATACTACAGTGTATGGCCCACCCTCCGTTTGTTTTTTGTGGTAAAGCTGTGATTTAAAGTGAATACTTTTTTGAAAAGCATCTGGGGAGTTCAAGCCCATGTAAAGCCCATCTTTTAGATGACTGTCAGAGTTTTTACACTTTAGAGGAGAAGCCAAGTAGGAACTTGAAAGTTACTAATAAAAATTTCTTCAGTCATATCAGTGCCAGGAAGTCTGTCAAAGAGGCAAAAAATCTGAGAGAGGCTTGATGTGATTTATAAAATACCACCTCATAGCAGGAGATTGTGTGGATTTTTTGCTTAGATATTTCTTTTGAAGAAACTTTCCAAACCCTGTCTTATGGGCAAAATCAGAGGTGTTCATTTGAATTTTTGCCTTTTTACATATAAGATAGGTATAGAACTTTTACATATAAGATGTATGTAAAAGAAGAAATATCTGAATTAAAAAAATTTCTTGGGTCAAATAGGGCTAATCAAACTTCAGTCCTAAGTAGTCAGAATAAATCAGTCAGGTCTAGCCTTTCTATTGATTCAAAGTGTTTGATGTTTTCAGCTAATTCAGATTTGTCTTTTAAATCGCAGTATTTTTGTATTATTCAATTTTCTTTCTTCCTTCTCTGATGTATACTAGAAAGAAGTTGAGGAATAAGAATTTTTGTTCCCCATGTATATATTAAAACAAATCTGTCAATGAAAGTCCTCTTTCATGGCATAGGATGATGTGGATTTAAATTATCTGCTTTTAACATTTGTTTTACATCTATATATGTGTTTTAAAATTTTCAAATGTATCTGTCCAAAGATGTGCTATTTCATGATACTTAGTGCACACTCTCAGTATTTTAAAAATTAAATTAATATTATAATATGAATACTAATGTAAAAGAGCAGTGCCTTTCTCAAGTTTGAAATACACTTTGTGGTTTATATTATCTCATTTTTGAAGGCAATTAGGAAACTAATAGACTCATACTATGAGAAAGTAATGAGACATTAGTGAAGGGTATTCTGTTTGAAACTACAGACTGCAAATGTTGGATCATGGGAATAAATGAAAAAAAAATCTTGAATAGTGGTAGAAGGAGTAAACTAAAATTGAAGAGAAACCATAAGATTTCTTCCGATACTTAAAATGGAAGAATTGTGAAGAAGGAAGTTAATTGCAATAAATAGAACAATGGGAGAAACTTATTCCAAAGGGAGCAGCATGTTTTAGTTCTTACTTCAGCATTCTTATTTCTCCTCTCCACATGGTCTCCATATAGTTATAACTAGTGATTGTCTCTCTATAGTGAAATGGCACAGAGATGGTTGTACTTCCACATCCAAGTCTTCTCAAGCTTTCCAACAGACTGGGAAGTTACTTTATTGGCTTTTATGCCATTGAAAGTGGCTTTTGATATCCAAATATCACAGCTTTGTGTTTTTAATATGAAGCAACTTGTGGGAAGAAAAGCTACCAGAGAAAGAGTTGCTTAAGCAACAACATGCTTTAATAATGGTAGAAGTGTAACTTTCTGATCCTGTTGCATGTATCAGTAGCAGCTGAAGATCTAAGAAAAGATTTTTGAATTCGGCAGATCAGTGCTTTAAATTACCAAGAAAAAATTTTTGTCTTATTTTCAATGAGATACATGTCTAGTTAATAGTATATAGATGTCAAACCGATACAGATAAGTTTGTCAGGTGTTTGTGTGCTGAAACTTCAATTTGAGTTGGCTTTGCTTGTAGTTTAAATGCAAACCTTTTTTAATCATGGTAATGAAGTCATTGTGGTTTTTTATTAGCATGGGTATATTTTGCTTGTTTCTTATTTGAGAAATCTGCTATTTTTTAGGTTTTTTACTTTTGGCTGTGGAAGACAAATTTTTAAAGCAGAAGTGAAAAATTATGTATTTAAGCACAATACCAAAAAAAGCGGGGGGGGACCAGTTTTCTTACAGTTTTTCTTCTCTAGGCTTTCATTGCATTATTTCATAGAAGCAGAAAGTACTTAAATCTTTTATAGCACATTCATTTTGACAGCACACAGTACTTAATAAAAATATGCTTTTGAATTGTGTTCTCATCAAAAACATTTGTAAACTGATTCCTGTGTTCTGTCTCTGGTTAATTATGACATAAAAATTTACTGTGGTATGACTGAAATTTGAAGACAACTACCTTTCTTACAGTAACATTGTTGCAGAAAATTAGAGATCATACTATTATTTTTGAACAGACAGAACAGCCTTTTTTTCTAGAGGTTTGATTATTTATCTTATTATTTATATAAATACCTATACAATATGTAAAAATATGTTTGAATTTTAGGAAAAAGGCAAGCCTTGTGGCTTTTTTTGCCACAGAAGCAGTTTCACTAGGAAAGTGTGAATCACAGCAGATTAAGGTAGTTAAGGAATGCATTCAGCAATTAAGTTAGTGTTTCCTGTAGAGTACATTCTCCTCAAATATGTTTATTCAAGTTCAGTATTTGCAGTTTGTGCTAAAAAGCAGAAATAATGGATGTAACTTAATTTCTGTTGTAAATAAGGCAAGAAATCTGTAAAGTAGATTTCCTATTAGCTGTGAATGATGTCTAGATTACTAGACATGGAAGCATGTAATTTTTAGTTAAGAAAATTGATATATATCCAATTGAAAAATGGGTATTGCATAGTGTGGGCTGCAGCAAACCGCCAATGTTGTAGACGTGTGTGGATGTCGTGTGGGGACAGTTGTTTCCTCTGCTGTCCATTTTTGTTTGAGAACTTACTTTGTTATGCCATTCAATGGCATTAATGGGTTAAAATAAAAATTGCTTCATGAGTGAAGTTATACTTACACAGAATTATGTAGATGGTTAATGAGCTTATGTGACAGTGGCAAATTTTTCAGTCTTCAGCCATGGGAGAAATTACATTATTGAATTTTAACAAGTTATGTATTTATGTACAAGTTTTCGGTTAATTTGTATTACTTTTATATTTGCCCAAGGTGGAGTTGAACCTTTGAGCTTTTTAAGTTTTCCAGGAAATATATTAAACATATTGCTGTTTATGAAATTGTTCAAATGAGTTCTCTTGCCAACCTATTATTATTAAGTAATTATATGGAAGACAATTTCTTTTTTTGACTTATTTTTACTAGTTTCTGTAAAGAAGTATTAATTTTCAGTACTTTTAAATTCACCCCTGCATATGCAGATGCATACACTGGTTTCTTTATTTTTTAAATATGTTGTAGCCTTTAGTACAGTTGATTTTTTTCCCATCTCCAATAAATAGTTCTTTTTCAAAATGACATGAATTTATAAATTCTTTTTGAAGGCTTTTCCAGTGCTGGAGTGGTAGTTCTGAAGTAACTCTCTAATCAGTGTCATACCTGAATACAGGGAAGACCTGTGTTCCTGAGGTTTGCTTTAAACTTATTTGACAACACTACGGTTAGCTCTTGTCACACACTTGATGTTTTGTCTCTGTGTGTTTGTGGATATATTTGTTGATGCTTTAAAAAATTAAATGATAAAGCATAAACTAGCTAATTAAAAATGCAGTGTGGGAGACATGTTCAACCTTTAATCTTTCATTTCCTGGTCTCGAAGCACCTTTTGAATTTCTCAGGGAATTCCCTTATGAGGCAGTCTGAGAAAATACTCATCAGCATCTTGTGCTTATCATGCATACTGGTTGCTAATTATGAGTCCCTTAATTTGGTGTCACATGCACAGCTTCTCCCTGGCAAGCTGTTTTGGTTGACAGTAGCAAACCTATTGAAGTGAGTGCTATGAGAAGAATTAGTGCTGAGCATTGTGTTCGTTGTTGCTGAGAGCTGTTTTTAAGAAGAGCTGCCATCTTAAAAGTCTTGAAGTCTCCTTTTTCATAATAATGCCTTGCCCAAGGATGTGGCTAACACTCTTCTTTCTAATTTCAAACTGCATTTACTGAGAGATTTCTCACCTGTGTGGAAGAGGTCATCAGTCCTGTATTTGGTATTATGCAAGTTCTGTGAGCCAAAGACCTGTTGATACCACCAGTTTTACTTAATTCTCCTTTGTACCCTGTTTTGGTCATAGGGCTTTTCATCTTCCTCCCATCTGACTTGTGGAGCAGTAATCTTAAGTCTGCAGCCTATGAGGAATTGATATCTTTTGTTTAATTTGCAACATGACCTGAGTGTTTCCATATTTCAAATAAATTTACCATCCTTACAAACAGGTCTGGTTTTGTGTATATATGTGCAGTGGGTCATGGATATGAAATAAGGGCAATTTCTGGATTATTTAGTGTGGAGGAAGAAGAGATACTTGCCGTTAAAATATAGCCAAGAAAAAGCCTGGGAAGAAAAGATCTTACTGGCAAACAATGTAGGCCCACTCTGCAAGCAGTCAGGAAGTCTCTGACTGATTTACTTTCATACAGAATCTGGAATTAAAGAAAAAGTGTATGAAGTATCTACTCTTTTGTGATAGAACAAATTGAGAGTACTTGCAGGGTCATACATTAGTTTTGATAAGCATAGAAGTTCAGTCCATGTGATCAAGTTTACAGTGTTTTTGGACAGGATGATTTACCTGCCTTGCCAGGTCACACAAGATAGTGACAGTTGCTATGTGCAGTAAAATTATTTAGGGAATTCATATTAATAAAATATGATTAATGTTTGAAGCATCATTCTTATGTGTATCTATAAAGATATTTATCTTGCTCCCTGTTGCATCTGAAAGAAATTGTGAAGAATCAACTGAAAACAAATGTAAGATTATTAACAATGTTAAAATAGACAAGTTGTAAATGTATCATGTATGTGAGAATCTGACTGGTTATAGGGAAATATTTGAAATGCAATAAGGTCATGTTTACGTAAGCCTGGACTGATGATTAAGTTTTTTTTTTTTAAATTTTACCTTTGTGACTCCAGTACCACGAAGAAAAGGGAAGGTTTTACTTTGGTGACTCATCCTTAACAGCTCAAGAGTTATTTCTATCAAGATTAATATGTAACTAGGACTTTTTCAATTGGAGATATTGATATGGTAATATACATATTTAATTAGGCACTTGTTACTGAAAGAATTTACATTTAAATGCTCTATTATGTCCTCATCTTCTTAGAAAAACATTGTCTTAGTGCAGCAGTGACTGAATAGGTGTTAAATAAAGCTTTTTGAAAACTTGACTTTGGAATGGAATATGAAAAGATCTAGCTGTGGAAATATTACTGTGCACCTCTGCGTGCAATCATATGTATATGATTTTGTACTTTGCATACTTGGGTGGTCACCTTTATGTTAGGTCTGCCTGAAGATGCAACATGTGAAGTAGATTGCAGCATAAAGTAAGCTTTATACAGAGAAACACCTGTGCATCTTGGGCAGAATGGTTTCCTTGCAGTGCTTCAAGAGATATGTAATTTGGACTTCAGGTATATAGTAATGCTTTTTCTACGTTTACACAAATTAGTGCTAAAAAACTCCCCAACTTATGTTCAACTCATTAACTGATCTAATGTTTTTTATGTATTATTTTGTATATTGGGTGCATGTAAAGAGCAATCATAATTTACTGGTGATTTTGCAGTTTGTTTTGCACTTCAGCACTAGGTCTTTTTTATCCTGCCATCCATTTTATCCCTTACCTCGCACTCCAATGGATTCATCTGAGTTTTGCTGATTCTGAGTGTTGAGAAACAATTTCAAGATAAAAAGCTACTGTTAAAACATTAGTAACACAATTAAATGTGTGTTTCACTGTAAAAAAAATCTTTTGAGAGAATGTGTGCTTTATTTAATGGAGATAGCTTTTGTAGGAACTTGCTTAGAGTAATAAAGTATGAAAACTATGGAGTTACATTTATTTTTTTCTCAGTTAATAAGGACTGAGTTTTGGTATTGGTAGAAGTTCTGAATGCAGACCACCTTTTTGTTGGTTGCATGTGTTTTTGCCCTTGATCTGTACTGAATAGGTAAAATTCCAGCACTCTTTACATCTAAAAGAGAAAGATAGTTGTGAACTTAATTTTAACATTCTGGACAACTTCATACAAAATCATCCATTAGGCCTAATCTTGAAATAAACCTATTTTTAATGGAGGCAAGTGGTTGAGCATGTTTACTTTCTGCTGTCATTGGAAAACGAAATCTGTAAGAAGCTGTAAGCAATATTTTTTTAAATTTTGATTTTATTCTTATGTCTCTGCCTTTGTGGGTGGATCCAGTTAAAGCTGTTTAGAAAAGGTTAGTCTTTTTGCATGGTGGGAAGTTTCAGAAGCATACCCTGGGTATGAGTAAAGAAGAGCTAATACCATGCTTACAGCAATGCTCGTATTCAGATCAGCATGTCATAGGCTCCACGCTACAACAGCGTTCCTCCAGGCAACCATTTTCCTGTCTTTTACAGTTGTATGGATAACATGATAAAGATCTCCACAGGACACTGAAGAAGATAAGAAATGTTTCTGTAAGACTTCATAATTGGGAAGTTTTAGGCAGTGATCTTTTCTCCCCCAGATATTGCACATGCTGGCCTGCTGTTTCTGTCCACATTCTTTTGTTCAGTCTTTATATTACTGTCCGTTCTGATTTCACTCATTGAAAATAAATTTAAAATTATCTAAAACCAGAAATTGCAATTATGTTCTCAAGCACAAATAATATCTTACATACTTTTGGGATGGTTATTTTGTTATTTTTGCTTCTGTTATTCCTGAAATCCCTTGTGGTCTTTCTTTCAAAACTTTTCTATTTTTGTTTACTTCTTCATCCAAATAAGAAAAAAAAAAAAAAAAAGGAGAAAAAAAGAAGAGAGAGAGAGAGCAACATGGAGCTTGACTGCCTTTCTCATTAAAACTACAGGGAAAAAGAAGCATTTTGCACTATGTGCATACCCAAATGAATAAATAAATGCTAAATATGTAATTATGATTTTGCATAGCATTCTGACAATCAAATGTTCCTTAATTGGAGCTTCTTGTCAAGATGGATGGGCTTTTTAAATTTCATTTGTACTGTGGAAAGAGGTCATTTGGATATTCAGTGTCAGTTTTGAACTTCCTTATTAAAGTGTAGCAAATAAGGTGGATTGGGGGAACAGAAACCATTGATGTCACTGAGCACTTGCTTGTTGGAGACTTTGCTTTTATGATGCTGTGCTGTCCTTATTAGAAGAGTTCTTGGTGCTTCCACAGTGTAGTTCCTTGTTGATCATACACCACATTTGAATCAAAAAGTACCAGTTAATGTAACATATCCAAAAATATATATTGTAGCTGATTTAATGAAACCCTATTTTTGTATAGCTCCAAGTAATTAGATTATTCCTCAGTATACTTGGTCGCAGAATTTTAAGCCAAAGTTTGACACAGTTGCTTTACACGGGGAAATTCTGCCAGGGTACAATAAAAATACAACTGAGTTGTCTTAAATGCTTAATTAGATTTTTTAAATTAAAAACTTTATTATCTGACTTCAGAAGAGATAACTTAGTATGATGCGTTGGAAGCACAATGGGATTGAAAATTGGTCTAGAAGCAGCTTATATATTTAAACAACATAAAAAAGATCTTGAATAATTATTTTGTGTTTAAGAGCATTATGGAAATGCTAAAGATCAGTCTCTAAGCCACAGAAAAGCAAAATGTTCTTGGATATCTCTTCAGAGCGGGGACCAAACAATACAGCTGAACAAGTACTTCATAAAACTGCTATTTTTATGTCTGTAATGGCTGAGCATTTGTTTCTGTGACATTAAAATTGAGGACTGCCAATTCTTTCAGTGAAGAAATATTGCTAAAAGCTATCAGTATATGTTGTTGTTCCCTGTGGAATAATGAGAATTTTACTTAGAGTAGTGAATTTATGTCAGACTTGCGTTCTTTTCAGAAAGGCCTTTCCTGACTTCCTCTTTGTGCTTGGAGAACATGCCTCTGATGAACAGTAATTGGAACTATTCAAAGATATTTCTTAAAAAGCTATATTGTATTTTCTGGGAAAAAAATATGGTCATTCTAATTTGATAATCTGTCTTTATTAGAACAATCAGAATCTAGTTTTTCCAAAATAATAATGCTGGAGTGTTGTTGCTGTCCAAGTTGCTTCATTAAGCCTACCTTCACAAACTGCCCTGGTTTTCTCACAGCTTGCAGGATGACACATCTTTTGGTGGGTGTGTAAAGCTTTATTTCAGCTGTATTTAGACTTCCACAGTTTAGAGGTCTGCATTTTGAGGCAATCTTTTTAAGAGCAAATTATATCTAATACTGAGAAACAAGAAATTTTTTTCCTGTGATTCATCTGATTTATTTATTTTTCTAGTTAGGAACAAGTCAGGTAGTACTTTGTCACTTCTTGGTCTTGGTTTTCTTAGTTAGCTGTGAAAAAAGGTGAATATGTTTGTGTTTATAAACCTTTGATGTTTATATGGATCTTAAGCTTTTTTGTTGGTTTAAAACCTGATGTGAGAATATAGTGTGCAATGGTAGATTTTGAAAGAGGGAGACAAAAATGAGGTAAGATGAGAAAGAGAACATAAAAAAGTCTTTTTCATTCGCTGTCTTTTCAAGCCCACGTGTGTTGTGCTATGATTTATAGCTGCCTCTTCATTCAGAAATGTGATAAGTGTCATGAAAAGAAAAGGTCCTCCAAGGCAGAAAAATTACAAAGGAGCACATTGTCAAAGTAGTTATAATCTTAGTCTTTCAGCAAATGTTTAGTGGAGGAGGGCCTGAGGACTTCATTCAAAGGGAAGACAGTTCAGTACGTGTTTGTGTTTTCTATAAATACGAATAATTCTGGTACATTTACTGTTTTTTCTGTAGGCATAGTGAGACAGGGTGAGAATGGGTTGCATCTTTTTTTTGCCATTTGAAAAATTAAAATGAAAGTAAAAAATATTAACTAGATTTTTTTTTCCACTGGGGCACTGGTTTATGAAAATATTATAAACTGTATAATTGTAAGACTTTTTTGTGAGTTAGTATGTGTAAGATGTACCAAAGTTATTTTTTCCTGCTGTAGTGGATATATCATTAATTTTCTTTTCTATTTGGAAATGTTTTTCTTTTCTAAATTCATGTGGCTATTTTAATAATTATAATTATTAATTATTATTATATAATAATTATAATTTTAATTTCTGAAACCATTAATAAAAAGAGCTTCTCTGCTGAAAATTGTGGGGTTGTCTTTGTGGAGTTTAAAGTCTTGAGGCAGATCAGGTTGGAGGTAGACAGATAAATACTTAATATTGATGGTTTTAGCAGGTTCGTATGAAACTTGTCATCTTAAATTGACTTCTCTTTGTCTGTCTTAAGTCTATTAATTTTCAGTCTTTCTACAAGTTTTACTTAGAGAAGAGTGAGTACTCTTAATAATTTCTCTGTTTGTGGACTAAATAATGGACGTGTTGATATTTCTTTGCAACTTTTTCTGGGCTCTCAGGGACCTTTATGTTTTTTGGATTTTTTGGGTTTTTTTTTTTTTGAGCTGCAGAGCTGGCATTTCAATTTGGATTAATTTTGCTAAATGTACATCACTTTAGCTACTTTTCTAATTTGAGTTAGATTTCTTTGTTTCAAAATGTTTTGGTTCTTCTGCTTATGCTGACCTGTATGCTTTCCTTCAAACCTTTCTTGTTGTTACCATTGCATTCAAGCATTTTTAGCATGAAAATATTTTTATATTATGTTGTGCTCTCCTCTTAACATGTTTTTTTGTGGAGGGATTAAGTTTAATAAGTGAAATGAAGCCAGGTTTGTTCTAGAACCTGTGTTTTATGAGAGGAATCTAATAGAGAGAGTAATGGGACCAGGGGACTGAGGGGAGGAGCATTCATTCCCAGTTTCCATAGAGAATTGGGAGATTTTCCTGTCCATTGTAGGGCTTCTCCCTCCTTTTTACTGAGAGGAATATGCTGCTGCTGACATGAAGACTTTCTTCCTCCTCACAAGAGGATGTGCTGTTAAAATATACTGGTGCTGCAGTCTGCTGTTCAGTCATTGTTCTGAAAGGTAGTGTTATATTGGAGTTTATTATATAGGGTGTTTGAAATATCTTGAATGCTTGTTTATCTTCTTTTAGAAACTGGGTTTGTAAAAGTGTATGCCAATGCAAAGGTGGCATTCCTTTAATTACCAGTAAATGACTATTGGTTCATTGTTTACAATCCTGCCACCCCTGAGATCATCTTGTGCTAATATTCTATGCTGCAATCCCATTTTATTTACCAGATTTCCCTATATAAAGTAATACCTTATTAGCACAACCTAATCTTCTTGTTCTACAGCTATTAATATTTCACAGTCCAAAACCATTGATACTTTAGAAGATGTACACCCACATATAGAAAACACTGCGCAGAGGAATGCTTTGGTAACACCTTATTACCAGTGCCTACCAGTAGTGGTAAAATCACAGGTATATTAAAATGATTCTAAAACATACTTAATGATAATGGTTATTACCAATGGACAAGTAAGTGCTTTAAGGTAGTATAACCAAATGTGACAACCTAAAGATGTACTTGGGCATCTCTAATTACATACTGCAAAGCTATGAGACAGGTCATAGAGGAGTTTTAAGATTTATATTCTTGGCTTTTTCTTGCTTCTTATTCTATGCTACCTTGCAGGTGTGTAATGGAGGAGATTCCTTCTTGGGTATACCATGCACAGTTTAGGTAGAATTAATCTCTTCTGTACGTCCCTCTCCTTGAGAATAAACCAGATCCTTCCTTGATACTTATTTTGATACAGTAAGACACTGTGAGCTGCTGCAAGAAGGAAACTGCAGCTTTTACTCAGAGTCTTCACAGGTCACATTAAATAAACTTTTCTGGAGCTATATGGGAACTTTGGGAATAAGGTGTCAGGACAGCACATTCTGTTTCTTTTCAAAATGGATTAATTCAGATTCCATGCCTTTAAAAACACAGTGTAAAATTGTGGTTCGTGTTGAAGTGTGAATTTCTTTAAACCCACTTGTGTAGTAGACTCGCTTTCCATGAATTAGATGTCTTTTGGATTATGTGCTTTTCCAGTACTGATAATCATAGGGTTTTTGGGGGATGGTGAGTGGGAATCATCTGTTTTGTTTTGTCTGATTTCCTTCTAATTCCAAATACTTCCCTGGAAAACAAATCCTCCTTGAAAAGCTGTAGTCTGCTTTCTAAATAAAGTTCAGTGATTTTCTGAGAAGTGTATTTCAGGGCTTTTTCTTCTGTGAAGACTGGCAACATATTTGCACATTCTGTGCATGGTGCAAACTTAGTCATCTTCTTCAGGGATTGTTCATAGATAGCTTGAGGGCTCTCAAAGTGCTTCTGATTCTCTTTCAGGTGTGAAATGTTTAGAATAAAGTAATTTATTATATATTAATTCTGGTTAACCAGGCATGATTTGAGATTTTCACAGTCTGCAAGAAATTAACTATTCATTAACATTTAAAGCCATTAGATGACACAGTTGAGCAATGAATGATTCATTTAGTCCCTGTTAAAGTAAATGTGCATTGGTTTCTGACTAGAAGATAAGTGGTCGCTTTCTTTGTTTTCAATTATTTTCCTCATTCTTGCTTTATTTATTCTGTGCACTTCATTGGCTTGTCTTTCTCTCTTTTCCTGAAACAGAAGAAGAAGAAGTGGAAAATTTTGATGTTTCCAGTCTGCCTGAAGAAGTGCTGCAGAACATAGAAGCTGACAGTTACTGGTGCATGAGCAAGTTGCTTGATGGCATTCAGGTAAATTGATTTTTCCTGTCTGTAAGTAGTGGAGTTAACTGATTAATGTCATGGCTTTGAACTACTTTAAGGCTGAAAAAGAGTACATCTATGAAAAACAGAGGAGAAGTTGATTTTCCAATTGGAGAAATCCACTGCAAGTTTGGCATAGAAAGGAAAAGGAAAAAAAAACCCTGTGCAACTTCTCTTCATCAAAATGTCTGTCTGTTTTATTATGTTTGAAGTTCTAGGGCAGAACAGAAACCTCCAGTTCTAGATGCAAGTTTTGCTAATCTGTTGCCAAGCATGAAGAGCAGTTGCTCAATATCTCACCCAGGTGCTAAAAACCTGGCTTACTTACTAATTTTTAAGTTGTTAATATAGCAGCCTAAAAGTGATTACTGTCTTAACAGTTCCTGAAATTATAGTCATATTTTTAAAATGCCTATTTAAAATGCGATACTTACGCTACTTCACTGCGTGTTTGAATTTTTTCTATGTGGAAAAGCTATAAATGAAGGCACAATTTTTTTGTTGCATGCAGCAAGTTGGAGTCTAATAGTGGTAGATTTTTGTGTAAATGTTCATGGGCTTAAAAGTTTATGAAGATTAGAAGTATCTACAAGGTTCTTTCCTTTGGCATGGTTTAATATGAATGTTTCATTGGCTAAGGCGCATTGTGAATTGAAGTTTGTAACAGTTAATTTTTGACAAAATAGTCATGGAATTGAGTCAGCAACAAAACACTTAACTTTTTTGAATGTGTTTTAAGTATATTTCTCCTGGTTAAAGGTCAAATAGCTTAGTGTTTTGTGTAGCATTTTTGAAATGCATAATAATTTTCTCATGTCAATTCCTGTAACAAATGCTGGTTTGCTTATGTCAATCTCTCACAACTCCTAAATTTTAAAGTATTTGACCACATAGCAAAAATATGTGAAGAGTTATAAAGAAAAAAATGTGAGAGCTTGAAATCTTCTGGAAAGGAAGAAAGGCAGGTAAAGAAATACAAATGCTACAACTGTTTTTACCTGCCTCTGGAACATCATTGTCACTGGCCTGCTTTATTTTTTTTTCTAGGAAAGGGAGTTCACAGATTAGGTAATCTCCTTAAAATTCTGTTTTCATACAAAATCATCAGGTACTGAGAAACAAAATATGGAAACCAATTGCAATGGAATTAAACTGCATCCATGAAAATTTAAGCTGTTATATAAATGCAATAGGGTTGGATGTATTCAAGGATGCACTCATCTATCAAAAGAAGGCTTGAAAGATTATGCTAGTGGTGTGACTAATGATGTTACAGTTAATTCAGTGCAACTGCAATGCTGCTGAAATAAAAGGGTTTCTTGTTTTTCCTTTCCCATTCTATCATTTTGTTTCCTTTCTGTGATGATACCAATTTACTTAACAGATAAAATAGTCACTTAGTTGCAGTTTGAGTTGGTTGGAAGAACTAACCCTGTAGAGAAGGGCTCAGGATACTGGTGGACATGTGCACTTGCAGCCCAGAAAGCCATCTGTGTCCTGGGCTGCATGCAAAGCAGGTGGGCAGCAAGGTGAGGGAGGGGATTTTGCCCCTCTACTCTATTCTTGTGAGACCCTACCTGAGACCCTACCCAGCCGTCTCAGGGATCCCCAGCACAGGACAGACATGGACCTGTTGGAGTGGGTCCAGAGGAGGGCCATGAAGGTTGTCAGACGCCTGGAGCATCTCTCCAATGAGAAAGGGCTGAGAAGATTGATGTTGTTCGGCGTGGAGAAGAGAAGGCGCTGGGGACATGTTATTGTAACCTTTCAGTATTTAAAAGGAGCTTATAAGAAAGCTGGAGAGAGACTTTACCAGGGCCTATGGTGATAGGACAAGGGGCAACATTTCAAACTGAGGGTAGATTGAGATAGGACATAAGGAGTACATTATCTATGATGAGGGAGCCCAAAGCAGTTGTGGACGTCCTCTTCCTGCAAGTGCTCAAGGTCAGGACTGATGTGGCTTTGAACAGACTGATGAAGCTGAAGCTATCCCTGCCCACAGCAGGAGGTTTGGACTAGATGAACTTTAAAGATTCCCAGTGAGTTCATTGCATGATGCTGTAGTTCTGGCTGACTTGCATCCTGGATGCACAATCATTTTTCTCTGAAAATATGGCACAGAAGACTCCTGTGTGATGTATGTGATGGCTTTGTCTGAGATGTCGGCATGAACCGTACACGGATATGTGTCGTGTGATAACTGCAATCGAAGAATCTCTGCAGAGTATTTCCATTAATTTATTTGTCAATATGAGCTTCCATTTCAAGTTGCCATACCAGTATTGAATAAGTTTGAAGAGTGCAATTTCATAACAGGTAGAGTCATCTTGTGAAATTTTTGGCTAATATGAGCTAGATACATTTTTTTGTGTTTTGTCTTTTCAGTGCAGAAGGGTGTAATGGAAGAATGATGGTATGATTGTATTTTTACCCCTTTATTATTCTTAACAGAAAACTCATTTATTTTTCCAGTCCATCCAGACAGTCTCATTTTCTTGATTGTCAAAGGTGTTATTAAGACATATTGCATTTCTTGCTGGAGTTTTACCACACATAGTATCTATTATTTCTTCATTCCTCACTCATCTTACCTCCCTCCCTTATGTATCTAGTTGTGACTATGTATTTTTAATATAAGAGTGCAGCTTTGAACCATAGAGACCCGTGCAATAAAGAACAGGAGTTGGTATTGGGCAGCTGGATAGTCACTTCCTGACATGCATTCAGTTCTCAGCTGAGAGAAGAAATAAAAGTTTGTCCAAATCACCTGTTGCTTTAGCAGATTCCTCCGTGCTTTTTTTTTTTTTTTTTTTTTTTTTTTTTTTTTTTTTTTTTTTTTTTTTGTCATCTGGAGATTCCTCTGCAAATATGTTTTTGGCTCCAGCTAGAGAGTTTGCAGAACTTTTCCAGTAGTTAATGTTTGATCTTGCATGATAGTTTAATCTATTTTTTGTTCTTAGATTACTTTGCATCTTCTTTCTCTGTTGGTTTTCTATAAGTTTAAGCTTCTAAGCAGCTGTGCATGTGTCATATCACAGTTTGATTAAAGTTTTAAAAATTGATCTAACAAATATTAGGACTCTTCAAGTATAAATTTATCTCTCTAAAATAGCATTTAATCTTGAAATCTGTAGCTGTCTTCTAGCAGTCAATTTTGGATGATGGTGTATGTAATGGTTTTCTTTTTCAGTGCTTCAAGAGTCTGTGCTCTAACTTTTTTCTTTAGTTTTTGGCCCAGAAAGACCATGCCTAACTCCTACTGCTTCTTATTTATTTCAGTAGAACAAATGACAGCTTCTGAAGTCGTAAGAACGTAGAGTAATTCTGCTCCATGTAGGGTTAGCTCTGAGATCAGACTGAGTTTCTGAAGGCTTTGTCCAGTTGAGTCTTGAACCTTCCAAAGAGAGAGACTTCCCAGTCTCTGAGGGTTACCCTGTTCCAGTGCTTCCTTGTCCTTATGTTGAAGTTTCTCCCCAGTAGGCTGATGGAGCATTTTTTGTTTATGCTGCTTGTCTCTTACCTTCCCACTGTGCACCACTAGTAAAAATGGATGTTGGTCATCTTGATAACATGGGTTTTATCAGGCTGTGATTTGGGACTCATGGAGCTTTCATTTCTTCAGGCTGAACAAGCCCAGTTTTCCCAGCCTCTCAAAGAGCATGTGCTCTCAATCTCTGAGCATCTTGGTGGCCTTTTGCTCTTGTTTCAGTTTATTCTGAAGTTTATTACCTTTTCCTTGTATCAGAGTCCCTAAAACTGGATGTGGTACTTTAGATGTGATCTTGAAATACAAGAAATTATTTTTAAACATTTGAAGGAAAATCTACGCAGTAAATATGGAACTCTGGAACGGTTTGGTCAGAGAGCTTGTAGAATCCTCATCCTGGAAATTGAGGAGTCCACATGGCCTTTAGTCCACACCAGAGTCCACATGACCTTGAGGATCTTGCTCCAGATTACTTGGCTTCGGGCAGTGCTTGGACTACTTTGGCCTCCAGAGGTCCCTGCAATTCTGTGATTCTGCAATGAGTGCTGAGTGGGGGTAGTCACTTCCCTCCATCTGCTGGCCCAGGAGTCTGCTGGCTGGCTTTGCTACCAGGGCTTACCAGTGACTCAGTCTGAGCTTTCTGTCTGCTGAGATTTCAGGTCCTTTTCCACAGAACTCATCTCCAGACTGTATCCTTGCAACATGTGCTGATTTATGCTGATTTATAAAAACCTGCTTCTGAGGCTGTGTGTGGCCGTATGCAAAATACTTCTTCCATGTGTGTGATAAAGCTGGTTGTCTTTACAGCACTTCTAAACTGTAGATGATGCATGAGCAGTTTTGTATTTTCATCTGTGGCTGTTCATATGGGAAAACAAGAATTATCCCATGAGTATTTTTTCCATGTAATTAAGTAGACATTCCCATATATCGAGATTATTAACTTTTTTCCTATTATTAAATTGTCCTTTATAATACTTTCCTCAACAGTGTCTCATTAATATTCGAGTAAAAAGTTCACATTGGTCTGTGCCACCTGAAAATGTAATATTCATGTATAAAATAGAGTATAACTTTTCATTTAAAGTTTGAGTATACTGGTAATAAAATAACCAAAGGGGAAATACATGTATAGCATAATGACCTAACAAGATGTATTAAAAATAGCACTAAAATATTAGTATCATTATTTATCAGGGTCTGGTAATTTTTAGAATAAAAGTGAGATGATTCATATCCAGGGGCTGGAGTGTGCTGAGGTACATATTAGCTATTTCTGATAAAAAACAAGATTTATGACCTTCAAAAGGAATCCTGCAGAGTTCTTTCTCACTCCGGAGTTATGGGAAGTGTTGCTAACATATCTCTGAAGTCTGGATGATGGATGGATGGAGGGATAGAGGGAAGGAATGGTGCTTTGAAAGCCTTTCAGAGGTCTGCTGGACCAATAACATGAACGTGCGTTCCAAATGTTGAGACGTATGTGCAGAAATAACTCTTCTGAAAATTCTTCACAGAACATTTCTGAGGTTTATTTTAAAGGAAAAAATAGGTCAATTGTGGCTTTCTTTGTACCTTTTTATTGAAATCTTGCAAGAAAAGTTTCTTGGTTATGTCTGCAATTCACCTGGGTGGTTAGTTTGGGGCTATGCTGAATTGCAGATCTGTTTTCTGTGTGTATGAGTTTGTTAGCCTCCCTTTGGAGGCTAATAATACAGTTTTCCAGCCTGTCACTGAGAGTAAAATTTTCAGTAAGGTAACAAATCTATTTGTTATCAGTAGATAAAATACATTGTGCTATGAGTATACTTTAGCATAAAAAAATTTTATTCTCTACCTAAAACTTGCAGCATCAGCTTTTGGGATTGTACCATGTTTGTATTCATGATTTCTATCTCTCACTCAGATTGTAGCTGTTGTCTGGCCTATGCTGTAATAATTTTAAAAAATATATAATATAAATATATATATATATAATATTGATTGCACAGATGAGTAGAAGGTTGGATCTTCGTTTCTGATTCTATGGATGCTACTCTAACATGAGAATCAGTTCCTACATTTTAATAAATTGTTGCTTTTTCTTTCCTGTTATGTGGGAATAAGTAAGATACTGTTCTGCATGTATAAAAATTTGGGCTCCAATGCTTTGTAAATATTTTTCCTACTACTTAGGACATTCTGCATTTTGAAAAGTCAGGCTTAATAATTAAGTCTGCTTAAGGGTTTACAGACCTTTGCTTCTAAAGGAAGTGTCCTGGAGTAATTACAGAACATGCTGTGGGCTGTGCTAACAGCATATTCCAGCACACTTGTGTGTTTGTTCTTGTGCATGCACACTCTTGCTATCCTGACCTGTATTCAGGAGTAAATTTACATTATAATCTCTATCTTCAAGACACATTTTGGGTAAACTGTACTTTCATTGATATTGTTAATATACGTGATGCTATAATTACTAGTGTCATGCTTCCCTCTCTCCTGTCCCCATCTTTTTGCATAACTTTCTCAGCAAGGTGAACCAAGATTTTTACTAGGAGTTTGCTTAGAGAATTCAGAAATATGTGAATGAAGTATTTAAATGTGTAAAAAAGAATTCAGGAGATCTCTTTATGACATAATGAGGATAAGAATACCTTTTTTCTTTCAGTTGTCATTTGTTCATGTTATACTATATTTGAACATACTAAATTGATGCATAGGAATTCTTAAATATGTATCAGTAGAGAAAATAGACATCCAAGTCTGTATGTCTGTGTGATATATATGGATTGCTTAGTGTATCTTCTATATTTAAAAGCTCTGATGTCATTGATAAAACCTTGTGAAAATGAGCAAACAACACATGAACACTTTGTGTCAAAACTTCCTATTTGCTTCTATTAATGTTCCTGATATTTTCTTCAGTACATTTTTGGTGAAGAGTTGTGTATGACCTGAAAAAATGAGAAGCATTGTGCCTACGCCTCTGCTTGGCTGCAGTCATTATGTCAAATTACTGACAGTATTTTTTTCTTTTAGTTTGGCTGGCTCTGTTTCTCCTTCATGATGGCATAAAAGATTGTTTTCCATTCCTCTTCAGCTTGCTGCTTCGTCTTTTAAAATTATCCATCATCACCTATTAAAAGAAAAAGATAGGGGATTTTCTTCAGCTAGTGCCTATGAAATCTCTCTCCCTCCCACCCTCCCTCTCCCTCTCTTCTCCCTGACCACCCCACAGGAGGACAGTCCCACTTAAATTTGTTAAGAGCATTTTTCCAAGTTTCTTCCATTTGGAATTTGTCTCCCCTTCAAGAAATGTAAGGAATTACTTATTTTTAAAATGTTTAGTGAAGCCTATAATGTTAGTATTTTAAATTATAACAACTAGATTTTGAGAAATCCTGCCAAACCTGGTTGTAGGTTGTAGTTGCAGGGTAGTAGGGTGATTATACCAGCTTCTACAGAATGAGTACAGACTACTAACACAAAGCTTTGAAGCTGAAGCAAGTTTTGATCTCTTGTGACATTATAAAGTCCTAACCTTCTGTATTGTGAGGTGAAACTAATTATGTGTCAGTCTGAACTAGATACTGTAACCATTCAGCTGTGAAGTAGGTTAGTATAGTTCACTGAAAGTATGTTGGAAACTATGTGAGCAGAACGTCAAGGAATTTAGATGCTCATTGCACACCAGTGCATGGATTTTTATGTTTATCATGCATTCTGGTGTGTAACCATACATACTTTGTCATATGTTAGTGCTTACTAGAAAGTATCAAGAACAGTGTTTAGAAATAAGAGGTATTTTATGTGAACTCCTTGTTTTCATCCTGCAAATTTGTGTTATATTTCCTCATTTGAAACTTTGACTATCAATAATAAGCAAAAGACAAACTCTGAAATAAGTAGTAAGTAATTGAGAAAAGAATTGTCTTGGCTCAACAGCCCTGAGCAATAATTCATGAATTTTGTGTGTTTGTTATATTTTTCCATTTCTGTTTTACGATTTTTCCTTAATATATCAACACAAAAGGAGCAAGAACAGTGGGTGACAGAATAGCTTTTACATTTGCAAAGTCTTTCTCACAGTTTCACAAACTCCAGGAAGTCAACTACAAGTGTCATTAGGAGGGGATATATACAACACAGTTTAATTAGAAGAGAGTACTAATAAAGAATCCAATAAAGATATATCCAGTTTAGGTGAGTCAGCACAAGTAGAAGAGTGACCCCCAGCTGTGTTCATTTGCAGCTGAAATAATAAACAGAAAAATTAAATAGGCAAAAGATTAAATGTAATGAAAAGCAAATTTCCCTGCTTTCAAATCAAGATGGCAGTTTTGGGTTGCATTTCCAGGTGTGTATGGAGTAAATTAGGCTTTGAGAAAGAAAGTAGTTTCAAATTCATAGATTACAGTCAAGAGTTGCACTACCTGGGGAGAGACTAATGATCGAAGCACTGATGTTTTAACTCTGTGTTGACTTTCACTGTTAAATACAGGAACATTCTTTTACAGAGGATCTGTTACAGTGGAAATAATTAAATACCATGGTCCTGTACTTTGATTGCAGTACTACTTATAGAAACACCAGTTAACTTTGTTTAAATAAATAAATAGAACAGTATATAAACATTTTAAGATTAAAAAAAAAGTGAATGCAATTTTTGTTGTTAGAGTACATTCTGTAAATAAAATGATTATGATGCTGTACCCTGGATATTTATTATCCATAGCCAATACAGGTTATGTATCAGACCTGTATAAAAAGGCAGCTTTCCAGTGCATGGGATAGTTTCTTTATCTCTGAAATGAGATTATAATAGATCTGAATTCTCTGTGAATCTTGCCATTGTTTCTGTTTTGGTGCTTTATTGCATTAAAAATGATGCTTGTGAAATGTTTGTGAAACAATGTCAACAAGCTGAAATTGTTGGCTCTTTTACTTGGTGATTCCTGTGGAAAACTAAAAAATTCAGGGAATTATTCTTGCTTCCTCGTCTGTCCTGCTTTGGCTTATATGCCGAGTTCTAATATTAATTACTGTGAAAGGGCTACTGCAAGACCAGTAGAAAATCTTTCTGTAATTTTTAATGGAATTAATGATCAGAGCATACAGTAGACTTTGATACTTTTTGATACTGTAGATTACTTATTGGCTGAAGTACTTTAATTCACAGAATTATCAGTGTATCACTTTGCCTTGTGAACATTTAGGCTTCACACTTTATAGCAGTTTTACAGAATTGGAAGATTAAATTGCAGTTCAGTTTCATAAGTCAAATAAAACCTAAAAAACTCCATGTAAATAAAGTCAGGAGAGTCAATAAGACTTTTTTTGGTTTTAAAAAAGCATATCAGGGTACATAAAAATGAACTGATAATCATTTCTTTTACTCTAAGACCAAGTTAAAATTTGAAATAAAGTCAAGAAAAATAAATATTTCAATGTAAGTGAAAAAAAAATTAGGGTAATTTTTTGGGATTACTTAGCTCCAATTGATAAAGGAATTACTGAAACAATAGCAGTTGAGGCAAAACATCCTTTACCCTAATTTTCTATGCCTATGATGGTTACACACAGAAAAATTCTACATAGCAACTTTCTTTTAAAATATCTATGTATAGTACCCTTTTCTTGACTCTCTCAAGAACCACAGGAAAACAACTGTAACAAAATGAGCTGAATGGAGAGATTGTCAGTTAAATATTCAGAAACACTGCTGTATATTTAAATAATGTCATTATTTTAAAAGATTGATCACTTTGGGTTTCAAGCAGAGATATTGCTCTCATTATTTCAAACTCAAGTCTATATTATAGAGCTGCAATCCACAAATTAAAAATCCATATAGAGTTAATTCATTCAAGGAAATATATGCAAATATAATGCCCTTTTAGCTACATAGGTTGTATGTTAGATTTTGATTCATAATATTAACTGTAATCTTGGGTTCGGAACAGTTATGAGTACATTAAAACAGACTTTTGATTTCTTATGCTGCTTGAAGTTACTACTCTGTACTTCAAAAATCAAATTCTTTCCCTGTCTCTGATTATAGGCTAAATTTTCATATTTCCTACATTATTTGTAGAATTGTAAATTTCCAAGAAAAAAATAACCTTAAAAATCTCTAGCATGGCCCATTTTGTTATATAAGATGAGGGCCCTTTAAAGCTACTTGGATTTCTGCAATAAAGTCACTTCACTAGATTAGCAAGTAGAGAGCAGTTGATGCAGGGATAGCTATACAGAATATACTGTTAGAGGTGGGGACTCACAGGACTGTACAGTGTGATGATTTATGATTTTACTGTAGAAGCAGACCTAGGAAATACAGTCACGAAACAGAAACACCATAAGAAAACAATGAAAAATACATGGATTTAGAAAAGTAGTTGAAAGAAAAGAAATCTTTTTTACTTTTCTGCTACTAATATTTGTATGTGGTCTCCTCTTTAGGATAACTACACGTTTGCACAGCCAGGGATCCAGAAGAAAGTGAAGATGTTGGAAGAACTTGTTAGTCGGATTGATGGTAAGTCTCAAAGGCGAGCTGATTTCTAACCGATGTTACACTGAACGTGTTTAGTTAAAATGTTTGCAGGAAAAGCCATCACTGCAGTCACCTGCAATGGTGCATTAACATCCCCTTCCTCAGGTGAGGTGTCATCATTAGTTTGTGGCACACTGGCCTTTGCGGATCACTGTCGTGTATCATTTAAAAGAAAGCCACTAGAGCATGAGCCTCTTTCATTACTTTTTATTAAGGCAATATAATCAAAATTCAATGGCAATTTCTTTGCAGCAGAGTAATGACCACATACAAAAGGCAGCCAGTATTCATTTTGCATTAAGCCTCAATGGTGGTTGTAATGCAGGCAAGTCACGGTGGTTGTTTATGGTTGTCCTTCGGCACTATGTTTTGTGCCTTTGTGCATCATTTTGCTATCTGGAATGCCTGCATAATTTCTCTGTGGAATCCAATTAATTATGAACTCTGGAAATAACATCTTTAATTTTACAGATAAATTAGAGTATGTGCAGGGGTAATTTTAGATTATGCTTTCATGTTTTAGCAGCACAGTTTGAAATATTTTACCTTCATCCTTAAAATAATTCCTTCCATGAAATGCTGACTGTCATATAGCTAGAACAAAGTTTAATTAAATGAAATGCAAGAGATAATGCTTGCCCATTCTAGACATACTCTCTTGATAGTTTGTTAAATTAATGAACAGAGTATTAACAAAATGTTGCCAAGCAGAACCAGGCATATATTTGCAGCACTAGCCTGTCAGTGATGACTTAGAAAAAATATTTCTTGTGTAGCTTTATATTTGATAATCTTCTTGGAACCATTCCCTTGTTTTGTTACATATACTGTGAAGTTTTTTTTGTGCCTGTACTTGTCATAGGAAACTTTACCTCCTTGTATGTACATCCTTAATATTTGATAATGGTCTTTGTGCTTTTCTAGGATACTGGGGTATTTTTAATGATCAAAACCAAGGGCAGGAGAAAAATATTTGTGTAAAATTTCAATATAAACCTAAATGTATGTAAGCATTCTTGTTGTAGATTTATTTTTTAAAATGCTAGTGAATATGAAAAATATAATATATAGTAGTTCTGTATATTGGGTAGCTAAATATTTATATTAAAAATATAGTTAAATCAGTGTCTTTTTTTACTTAAAAACAATCTAACTTCTCATAATGTGACTTTTAAATTTTAGTCTTTTTAATGTAATTTTAGTCTTGCATCAATACTGATGTTTACATTTTAGAAGCAAATGATTATATATATATATTAAATGAAGTGTATAATTAAAGCTCCTATAAATAGACTTCCTTAACTTGGTAAATGAACATTTAGAGCAACAAATTTTTTAACCAAGTTTTTAGAATTAGAAAGGGCATTCTGATAGTCAGCTTTGTTGTTTGATGCATGTTGAATAAAAATATAAAGTATAATACAATATATTATTGTTTAGATTAACGTCAAAAGATATGCTGAAGTCTTGTTTGTACCTTCAGTGCTTTAGGGTATATAGTTAAATAATTTCTCTCAACTATTAGGTTTAGGAAGCATTATTTTTAAAGCTTCAGACTTAAAAAAGTATGTCAGTTTTAGCAAATAATTGTGTCATCTTATACTGCCCTTTGATCATCCTTTATAACTGAAAATGAAGTGTGGCTTCCTGTTTTTTGTCTAATTTAAAATAAAGTTGTGAGGTCTTTATAATTTTTTTTGTAGTTTTCAGTAGACTTCATGAGTGTTTGCTACTAAATACTGATGGAAATTTAGAACTGCTTAGGTTATATGGGGCCTCTGGAAGTCAGTGTACCAAGCCTTTGCCCTTGGCTTGATTACTCTTTATCGAATGGGACTGGGCCAGTTTAGAGGAGGCTGTGTGGAGTCTTGCCCTGTTGAATTTTGAGTGATTCCAAGGATGGAGAATTCTGCAGCTTCTTTGGGTAAAACTTGGAAGTTTGACTACTTCCACTGTAAAAAAAAAAATATATATATATATATATATTTTATATAAATAATTATTTTTTTAAAATGGAGCTTAGGTGCACCACCTTTTATTTTATCTTGGTGTACCCATGAGGAGAATTTGACTCCAGGTTCTTTACATGCTCCCATTTGGTAGTTGCAGCTATTCATAGACTTCTTTTTAAGACTGAGAAAACCCAATTCTGTCAGCCTCCTTTTATCTGTGAAGTGCTCCAGCTTCCTCTTCCCTTCACTGGGCTTGCTCCAGTGTCACAGAACTGATGTAATGCTGCAGACATGGTTTCCCAATTTCCCAAATACAGAGGAAGAATCACTTCCCCTGACCCATTGGAAAGACTAACATATGTTTGGCCTTTCTTGCTGCAAGGACATTCTTGGGTACAGCCAGTTGTCCACCAGGAGTCCCAAGTCCTTCTTGGCAGAGCTCCTTTTCCTCAGGCTGTGCCCAGTTAGTGTGCATTGAATGAGACTATTCCATCCCGAAGAAAGGACGCTTGCCTCTCCTGAACCTCAGGAGGTTCCTCTCAGCCATTCCTTCAGCCTGCCAGGGTTCCTTAAACAGTAGCCCTCACCTCCAGTGTGTTGAGCACCCCTCCCATTCTGGTATCATTTGCAAACACAGAGTCTATTTGGTGCTATCATTAGTTTTTAAGAAAGATATTGGCTACAGTGCTGACTCTGGAGGGATACTATTAGTAATTGTCAGTTGGAATTTGTATTGCTGATCACTCCCTTTATAATACAGGAGTCCAGTTAAAAGTTTTGTGTAGTAAAGATACACATTTTTCATTATTCTTTGGGCTGTTTCTTTTGGGCTAGAAGACTGTCCACTCAGTTACTTTCGTTTGCAAGAAAAGCACACCAAAGTATGTGTCAGATTAAAGTGAAGTTTCAGTTGTTAATTAACAATGGTGGTTGTGTACTGCAGTCATAACCTTTTAGATGCCTCAGCTAAGGGATCCTGAACTTATTGCTGCAAGCATGACATAGTTTGCTTGAATATTGTGGTTTGCTCTTAATTTCCTTTTTGCTTTTGTCTTTTTATTCTGGGTTTGCTGTACTGCAGTTAAAGGGAAATGTATGGCTGGTATCAATTCAGTGGCTTTGCTTTTTAAAAAGCTCCTCCTGATCTGTATTTGCTGTACTTATCCTAAGTAGTTACTGTGCAAGAAAATAATATCCCTGTTGGTACTGTGTCACATTATTTTCTTGATGCTGGGTAACTGCATGGTGAAGCAAATCTTGATGTAGTAGGTAGCTGTGTGAGTGGATAAAGCCTGTACTGCTTATTTGCTAATAATAATGGATTACCTGTGTACAAAAGATGTTGCTTGTGCTTTGGAGAGTGCTAATGCATTATGTCAGGGATTCAAGCAACCTTCATTAACCCAGCCTTATGGATCACAACTCCCCTCAAAGTAACTGTCCTTGTGTGTACACTGCAGAATATTGCAGAAGACTTCAAACAGCCAAAATACTCTCTTAATTTAATCATAATCCCATTCTGCTTAAACTCTGGAAAATAATTTTGATGAATTGTGTTTAATGGAATTTTTCTAGTTTGTTAATGGAATGTTGTTATAGATGAGATGGAGTTTGAAGATAAAACGTTATTCAATCTCATTAGTCTACTTGTCATCATCATTCAGATTTTTCTTGGAATTATACAAAAAAATTGAGAGGGAGGATCAATAGATAGCTCAATAATATAAGGAGTCTCTTATAACTAATTATCTTTTCTCTTTCCTATAATGTCATAGAGCTTCTCTGTTCTAAATCATGAACCATTTCTCATGGTTTCTAAAAGGTCATATTCACCTGGCACACTATCTTCCATTTTTACTTCATTTAGGCTTGAAATCAAAGAGACATGGTAGAGGAATGCCCAAAGTAATTCGGGATTGTGTTGCCAAAATTTAAAGGTGCATAGCACTTGGCTGGTGTCACGCTTGGAAGAATCTCAACTTCTTCAATTTAGTATAAGACAACTGGTAATTACATGAGAGTTTGAGGTAACCATTTGGAGAAGGCTGAGCATTTATAGAGAAAAGTAGTCTGGGGATTCCATAAACATTGATAAAAGATGTTAAAATCATGTAGAGTTCTCTTAAAATTAGCAATAAGGCAGTTCTAGGGGAAAAAAACCCTTAGCTTGTTATAATGTTAAAAGTATTTTTTATATATGTTGGTTTCTTATTAGTATTACAGAAAATTATAAAGCCAGTGTTGACAACACAGTATAAATATTCTGCATCTTCTCTGGGGATAAGTTTAAAAACATTTTTCTGCATCTTTTCTAAAACAACTCAACTCAAGTTTTGCATTTGTGTTCTGCAGAGTCTGATGTTTTTTCGTGTAGATAAAGAAATTAGCTGTTATTACTGTTTCACATTCTTTCACCAAAAATCACCAATCATTTTGTAGATTTTTCTCTTGAATTTTAGTAACCAGAGATGGAAAAATGCAGTAAATTATTAAAAATAATAATTAAAAAAGCTCTTACTGTTGCTGTATATACTTTACCTCTTCTCTTGAAGATGTAAGTAATGGAAAAATACCTAAGATCATAAAAAGAGTGCTGCATTTTAACTTGCTCATAAGGAAGTTTATCTGGAATTCAGCTACATTGTTCAAAGGTTCAGTAAAATTTGAGAATTTCTGCTGCTTTATCTGTGAGTGCATCGTCTAATCATCTGTTATGGAGAGTAACCACAGCTATTCCTATATATGATGTTTTCATCGGGACAATTTCTAGTTTGTTTCCATTTTATTGTTGCAAAAAAATAAAAAAAATTTAAGAGCAAGGTGTTTTTAGTGTGAAATTTAAGTTGTTATACTTGGATTGCTTAAAAGAATGACTTTTAATAAATATTGAATAGTATTGTTTGAGGAAATACTGTTAGTTATTCCTAAGTGCAGTTAAATTGCTATTTCACCTTTTAAAACCATTTTCTATTAATAATTTTGGAAGTCCTATTCTTCTTATTGCTGACATGTTTTATATGTATTTTCATTCCCACCAAATGACAGGCAAATTAGATAATGCCTCTTGTCTTAATCTTCTGAGCAAATTAATCTTGACTCCACTAATCATACTTTCTTTACTTGTTCATCTCTTGGGTTACAAGCATCTTGGTTGACCCATTATCTGGAGTTCTATGGATGATGCCAGAAAGGGCTGCAATAAAGTCCTTTCATGTTATGGCCTTAAATTCATACTTTGCGTAGTTTTGCTATTCACATAAAAATTTTAAATATAAATCTCTTGTAAATAGTTATGTGTTATGTGTAATTATGTGCAGATCAAGTTCTTAATGAAATGTAGTCAGTTCAAACTTTTTCATTTTATATGCATTTTTGTTTAACCACAATGGAAAGGCTTTTTTAATTTTAGCATTCTGTGTTCTTCTCACACTTGAAAATATTTGCTGTAGATATGTCTAAAAGTTTGGTTAATAAAGCTCTTAGTATTTATGTGTAATAGGTCTTCGTATTTAATTGGAGAAGTTTATTAGAGTAGGATTATAACTGGCAGGATTATCCTTTCTAAGGTCTGAGTTTATTTAAGAGCTGTGTGCTTTTAATGGGCTGCTAAAGTTTTAAATGTCCAGGCTTGGGATTCTTACAATTTCTTCTCTGAATGTTGTGTGGATCTTTTGCATTCGGGAGGTTCTTGTCTCAGGAGATAAAGGTGCTTATTCCCATAGAATTGTTCAATGCTCCAAACAAAAACATTTCACAGTTCTGCTCAGAACTTAATTTCATATGATGAGTTAAGCCAAAAAATGCTTAGAGATACCTCATGAGTAGTTTTAATGCTTCCATAGTTTCTGAAGAAATTTCAGTTTCTCTGCTAATAGAACTTTTTAAAATGCAGAGAAAATTGTTTTGCTTTTTTCTTTAGAAAAATCTGGCTCTCAAAAACGCAAAATATCAACCAAGACTAATAAATTTCCTTATTAATCAATTTTCTGTTGTTTAATCAGAGCTCACAGGACAAGTTATCTGTTCAATATATGTCATAGAGATAGATTAATTAATTTGGTTTTTAATTTGAATCTTGGGTGTTCATACAATGAACTGATAATGAAACTGTGGTAATAAATGGCATTTGATCTATCTTTGTTATGTATTCAATCATGCTAATGATTTTTTGGTTGATGGTTAAAGAATGTGTAATTGTATGTGCAAAATTATGTTCATGTTTAATTATATTGTAAAACATTTTACAGACACCAATAACTTTGAATTAGGACTGTGTGAAGTATCTGAAAAAAGAGCTCTAATTGCAAGAATTGCAAAACTGGTATTCTCAGCCATGTGAAAGCATTTTAAATTGGAGATGGACATAGAATTTATTTAGACCTTACTGCTGCTGTTGAGAATGAGTGATTAAGGGCCTTGTTGCTTGATCCATCTTTCTTTGTCAGCTTGGTGCTGAAGTGATGGAAAATCTTGTAAGCATTTCATAATTGTTTTAATTAATTTGCGCTCGAAAGCTCTTTCTCATTTTAATATAGCTATTTTATTTAGCTCAATAGTAGTTACTTCATATCTGATTTTATGGTTGTAATTACTGTATTATACTTTAATCCACTTATAACTGCTGTTCACTGGGCATTATAATTAATTAATATATATTTTAAATAATATTTTTATGTTTTACTGTGGAGATTATATTTGTATGCTATTACAGAGTTCAGAAACCTTAGCAAGAGTTGCAACTGACTGTAAAATAGTTTGTAAATTCCTGACTACTTGTAAGCACTTTAACTTTTAAATAGCTAAACATTAGTAATTTTATGGCAAATTTAAAAAAGAGAAAAAAAAGTGAAGAAAAAAGATTTTTCACATGATGGAGAATCTAAAAAGTGTTAGGCATAAACCCTTTAATGAATGCACAGTTATGATTTAGAAGAACAGGCTAGAAAAGTCCAGTGATGGTACTAGAAGTACAAGTGTCTCATCAAACACATTTTCCTTGTTGTTTGTTGCACTTGGAATATTAAGTTTGAGGTCCACCTGAAAACGTGGGGATTTCTTAACTTCTAGCTAGACGGGTAGATCTTTCTTGATTACTACTAAATGTTTTTCCTAATATTTTCCTCCATTTGGTGTTACATACCACAGAATTGTTTCATCCATTTGATTCCATGAGGCAACCAGACCTTCCCTTTCCTCCTTCCCTCCTCTAGTATTTTCTTCTTTTGCTTTGGTAGCACTGTCTTGGGCTTTTCAGTATTAGCATATGAACCATATCTTTTGTTATGATGGAGATACTTCTCAGTCCTAGCTACAAGCTACATGTTCAGTGAGCTAAATTTAAGTAGACCATTATCTTTAAATTGGAGGTTATGAGGAGAATGTATTTCATAATACTTCTGTGTTTCTGCCAGTCGTATTTTCATTTTTAGCACTTTCCAGTGTATTTTTTAATGCTTTTGTTGTAATTTTTTACAGTGGATGATTTTAACCAATTATAAAAAATAAAGTCTGGAGCAAGATCTAATCACCATGTAAATTTGGATCTCTATTATTTGACTTGGATCTCTACTATTAGTTGAAGCAGAACTATGTATCATCATGAGATCTTGTCCTGAAGTGCACATTTATGATCTTTAGAATGTCTTCTTCAGTCATCAGGAACTTAATTTGTAATTAATGTGTATTAATATAAGTTAATATACATAACTGTGAATAACTCATTGCTAAGCTGTAGTCTTGAAAGAATTACTCTTGTTCAGAATTTCACATTGGGGGTTGTAAGCCTTTTCTGCATCTGGCAACATCTGGTGTCGAGATTTTACTCCAAACTCTTACCTTTGTACACCATAAACGTCCTGGCTTTGAACAGTGTAGAAATTATTCAGGAGGGACAATTAGATCTTAAATTAACTTTCAACAAGTAGAGTACTAAAGAAGAAAGCAGTCATTGACTGGTGACAAGGTCCTTTCTTTTGGACAGCAAGGTTCCGTATGTGGGAACTGTAACGTAGGGATAGAGTGCACTAAGTCAGGTGGGAGTATTGACCTGCTGGAGGGTAGGAAGACTCTAGAGAGGGATCTGGATAGGCTGATGGGTCAAGGCCAGTTTTGTAAGGTTCAACAAGTCCAAATGGCAGGTCCTGCTCTTCAGTCACAACAACCTCCTGCAGCACAGCAGACTGGGGCAGATTGGCTGGAAAGCTGCCTTGCAAAAAGGGTCTGGGGGTGCTGGTTGACAGCTGGATGAACATCAGTCAGTGTGTACCCAGGTGGCCAAGAAGGCCAGAGTAATCCTGGCCTGTGTCAGAAATGCATTGCCAACAGGACCAGGGCAGTGATTGTCTCTGTTCTCAACACTGGTGAGGCCACACTGAAATCCTGTGTTCAGTTTTGGACCCCTCACAAGAAGGATATTGAGGTGCTGAAACACTGGTGTTCCACAGAAGGGCAGTGGAGCTGGGGAAGGCTCTGGAGCACAAGTCTGATGAGGAGTGGTTGAGGGAGCTGGGAGTGTTCAGCCTGGAAAAGAGGATCAGGAGGGACCTTACTGTTGTCTACAGCTGCCTGAAAGGAGGTTGTAGCCAGATGGAGGTCAGTCAGTTCTCCTAAATAACAAGTGACAGGACAGGAGGAAATGACAAGAGGAGGAAGTTGTGGCAGGAGAGGTTTAGATTGGGTATCTGGAAACATTTCTTCACCAGAAGGATTATCAAGGACTGAAACAGGCTTCCCAGGCAAGTGTTTGAGTCACCATCCCTGGAGGTATTTAAAAGATGTGTAGATGTGGCCCTTAGGGGCATGGTTTTTTGGTGGGCTTTGCAGTGTTAGGTTTAGTATCAAGAAGTTACAGGTCTTTTGCAGCCTAAATGATTATATGATTCCATGGAAAACAGGAGTGTTAACGTGTTTCTGTAACATGTTTTTGTACGTTAAGGATCAATGCAAAAAAATTGGGCATTTTGCATGCAAAGGGCAGTGCCAATAAGCTCCTGTGGCAAAGGAGCCTTTTACTTTTTTTACTTTTTGCTTTGGTAGCAGAGCAGTTACTCTTGCACTTTCTAAGAAAAATTGTGTGACTCTTCATGGGAAATACTCACTTTTCTTCCTTTTGTTGAGCTAAAAGGCCTCTTTATGAGAGATTGTTAGCTTACCTGCATTTCAGATAATTTTTAACACTTAGTGCTTTTTATATTTACAATGAAATATGTATAAAATATTGATAAAACAGAGTTAAAACCCAATTTTTCAGGGTATGAAATATGACTGAAAAATAAACTTTAAATAATATTCAAAATTTCAAAGCTAGGTCAAACATCAGAAACTGTTGCTAGGATTGATAGGAATCTTTGAGTAAAGGTGAGCACCTAAAGGCTAATGTTCTGCAATGTTGAATTGTACAGATGGATGTGGTGACACCGTATGTGGCTATGCCACAATAGTTTGGCAGTTCAGGGATAATCTTATATTATTTTGTGGTTTTTCTTTGCTTATATGTAAGCTTGCCTAGGGACTCGTTCTAACATCATCCCCCTGTTGGGACAGTAGTCAAGTTGTTTTGACAGGTTGTTTCTGTCCTTAACTGTTTGCTTCATGATTCTGTAATCATACAGATTTTAGTTTTTATTTCAGTGAAACAGCATGAGATGCTAACATTGAACATGAAGAATAAATATTTTATGTGTATGAACCCAGCTGGTGTGAGAAGCATCTGTTTAAGGTAGCTAAATGTGATCATTCAAAATAAGGTACCAATAAGTATTTAATAAAAATATGAATAGTTATAAATGGTTTTTGTCTACAAGTTATCTATTTTTGGCAGTATGATGTTTTGGAACACATCTCTGTAATGTATTTTATTCTTTAATCAGAAGACTTCCTTCACCTGAACTTAATATGTAGATTTATTGAAAGTGTTGAGAGACTTAATAAATGTAATTTTTATTTCTTTTGAATTTTTTTAAAGAATTATTTTTTAAACTGTAAAATAATTTTGTTATCAGAAACTGCAGTAGAAGTAGTTTTTATAAAATACTTGAAGTCTTAAAGCTGACAATAATTATTGTTCATTGCGCATACATACTTATTTTCACTGAAATGGAAAATTTAGATTTAGATTATGCCAGTCCAAATTACCTTTATCAGCAATTTTGCTTCTGCTTACAATTACTTACAAAGTAGGAAGAATTAGCTCCTTAACTCAATGCATCTTCTATTCCAGTCTTGCATCAATTAGGTATACAGAGTTTAGTAATCCATTTTTCAACTTATTTAGACTAGAAAGCAACTTTCAAGAAATTCATTATGCCAATTAACTACCATAGTTGAAATATCACAACTGGCACGATTTATTGTTCTTCATTACTTACTTTTAATGGCTGCAAACAACCAAATGAAAATTGTTTCTGCTGTGTGAAGAACAAAAAATTTGTGAGTTAGTAATTTTGCTTAGAAATCAAACTGCCCTTTTTTTTGACATCCTGCTTGATGTACAGATTATTGAATCATAATAATCTGTAATGTAAGTATCCAAATGTGACATTAAATAATAAATTTAACCCAGTATCTCACTTCAGCATATTTAACTTGCAGCTAAATTTTTCTAAAGCAAAGGCAGATGCACAATAGTAATTCAGCATTTGGTGCAAATAAGTGATCTAATAATGGTGCAGTGGGTGTAGAACTGGCAGAGGAGAGGGCTTAAAGAGTTGTAGGGAGTGAGGCTGTATTTGGCAGGTGACATTTACCAGTAATTTCCTTAAATGTTCAAGTCTAAGGCCAACTCTATTCAATATTTTTATCAGTGATCTGGATGCAGGAGTTGAATGCCCCATTACCAAGTCTGCAGATGATGCTCCAGGGAGGCACTATTGCCTCTTGAAGAAGAAGATACCTTGGAGAGGGATTGTTAGATTGGAGCATTGGCAGTCATTAATGAATTATTTAAGATTTGAAGATTTAATGAGTTAAAAGTCTTGCATCCATGATGAAGTAATTCTGAGCACAGGTATAGACTGGGAGAGGAGGGGCTGGAGAACAGCCCTGAAGAAAGGGATCTGGTTTGTCCTGACCAGATGAGCAAATGCCATCCTGGGGTGCTGATCAAACACGGCATCAACAGCTGGTCAAAAGGGTTGATTATTCCACTGTATTCAGTGTTGGTGCACCATCACCTTGAGCAGTGTGCAGTTCTGGGCCTCACAATTTAAGAATTTGTCTATTTTTTTTTTCGTATTTATATTGTGGAAGGATATGACTTTAGGAACACAGATACCAGGTCTGCTGAAGATTGCTTTAACAGAGGCTGACAAGTGCTATGGAGAAATACCAGGGCTTATAACATTTTCATTGATATTTGTTTTCAGTTATGTTTGGAAACAAGAAGTGATATGTGGACCTTTGGAGTAATGTCTTGTGATGTCTTATTTTATAAAAAAACTCCTCATTTCTGATTGTTTTTAAAATCTAAAAGATTTCTACTTCCTAATTCCATATTGAAACAACTGTTTTATATTGGCTGATACTTTCATATAACCAAAAAATACGTCCTGAGGGAAAAAAATGAACAGCTTCAGTCTTTATTATGATTTAGTATCACTTAACTTCTGTTACCTTAATCTCTAGGAAATGTTTCCTGTAATAGTGCTGCTGTACTCTTGGGATTATTCTTTTGATTAATTTAGTGGTATAGTGCCTTTTTAGATACTTCTTTTGTCTTGTTTGTAAAGATTTGTAAAGTTTGGAAGATGAGCATTTTCGCATTGTTTTAGCTGATAATACACCCCTGTGAATTTGGATGAAGGGATGATCTGGGCAGCAGAAATCTCCAAAGAATGTATTTGTATACAGAGAGACTGTAGGAATGTCTTACTTAGACTTTAACAAAGACTTTTTATCATAAATGTGTCCAAAAGAAGACATTAACATTTCTACAGTATTTGTCATCTTCCATGCTAATGTCATATTTGAGCCTGTTAACTAAAGCCTGTTAACAGAATGTCTGTGATCCTTTTTGCAGAAAATTCTTTCAATATAGACAAGTCTTGTTGCAGATTATTTCTATTAGCTCTAGCAATAACCTGTGCAAGTGTTATCACAGCTTTCAAATAGTATACAATAAACACAGTGTGTGAGAGTGCTGGTTTAGAAACCACTGATTGGTATTAGTATTATTTTCATATATTTGTACTACTAAAAAATTATTTAAGATGCAGATTAGTTCAAGTTTTCTCACTTATTTCCTAACATTAATCTCATTTTTTCTTGTCTCAAATGAATGCAAACTTTACATGTCCTTTCCTTATATTTCTTTACCTTCTAAATGTAGTAAATTTCTTTTTTGATTGCCAAAATTTTAGTTTTGGAGGTCACTGTTATTTGGAAATGATGTTTCTTGTAGTGTTGCCCAAATAATTTGTAGCCTAAGAAATTAACGAGCATATATGTACCTAATAATTTCACAACTATAACTCTCTATTTTTGTGTATTTTGTAAAACTCTGATATTAATGTTTTATTAAGATAGTGCAACTCAGACCAGTTATTTAATCCATCCAGTGGCAGAAAAATCAGTCCAGTGTAATGTTTAACTAATTTATATTTTGCTTCTCATTTGGATGTGAGAATTTGCATGCACCACCACAAGTTATTTCCTTGAGTTTGGAAGAGTATTTTATTGTTTTAGGCACTGCACTTGATACTTCAAGATTTCAGAAAAGTTGCAGTAAAATACCTGTTTATTCTGTCTTCAGAACAAGTTCATAGGCACTTGGATCAGCATGAGGTGAAATACTTGCAATTTGCTTTCCGTTGGATGAATAACTTGCTGATGAGAGAAGTCCCTTTACGGTGTACCATCAGGTTATGGGACACATACCAAGTAAGTACTTTTTTAAACCTCCATAACTCTGGTAATGTGTTTTGGACATGCCAGTATCTTTGCGAGTGTTTTTTCTTGAATGCTTTGCTTTAGTGTCATCTGAGAATCACCATAAATAAGAGAAAAAAACCCTCAATGGTCACTGCTACTTAGAAACATTTAATGTCTTCAGTCTTCTTGCCCTTCAAAGCCAAGCACTTGATGTGGTGATAGTTTATTGTACTAATATTCCCTTCTGTCTCTTCAGGGAAGCAAAACATTGAATTGTGCCTAATCAATGCCCTCCATCAATTCTGAGTTTCAGGCTTCTTATTGTCCATCTGCTTAACTATTCAATCCAATATCACCTTTCAATCTTCAGTTCTTCGTCCTTTGCCTTGTCTTTTGTCTTACTGTTTGTCCAGACAAACTCTTTGTGTTGCTGACCTGTTGTTGTGATAATTATTTTTCCTCAATAATTTCTTTTCTTTTTGTCAAGAGAAAGAATTGATATTTGAGAAAAGCATTTACTCATTCTTAGTTCTATTACCTGATGTTCCTGTAGCTTCTGGATGCAATTTTTAACTATATGTTTAAACTATCTATTTCTATCTACCAACTTTGTTGTTGAAGCTAGGGGAGGAGGGAAAAGTAATAATATTTTAAATTCTTTAAGAATTTTCGACTGTATTAGTAAATGAGATTAACTCATAATTTATGCCTTGTAAAGAGGTGTAATATCTTTAAATATCAGTGTCTTTATATCTACTCATTATGCAGAAATGTTCCATTAGTTTCATACACTTTAATGCCAGAATATGTACTTAGATCATCTATCCAGACCTGTAACAGAGGGTGAAAAACTGCTTGCTCTTCAATTAATGAGTCCAGTAAGTGTTTCAGTTGTTTCTGATGGTATCCAAATCTGAAAAGAACATGTTAAGTAATGAGGAATCTATCAGTTGTACTGTTAATCTATTCCAAGGGGTGGTATCCTTGCAGAGTTTATCTTCAACAAGTATCTGAATGGCTCTTGTTTCCATCTGAGGTTCTTTGGCCTCCTTTGTTTCATTATAATATCAGTTACTCATTGTGATATCTATTATTACCTGCTGTTTTATTCCAGTGTAAAATATGTATTCTTTATAAGACCTTTCTGATAATTTGAGAGATTGAGCTATATAAATGTTTTACTGTAACTTATTTACCTCCTTTTGAATAATTTTTGTTGCTGTTGCTGCAGTATTTCTAGCTCCTGAAGGTTTTTTGCATGCTACCTCTAGCACTGCACTTGGTTCCTGATCATTAGCCTTATCTATCTGATAAAATCATGTAAGAGCCTCCTTAATCCAGCTAACCACCCATATGTGCCTCAAAAGTAGATTTTTTTCAATTTGAGTTCATCTCTGAACTATGATTCTATGATAATGTTGAGAATTTTCCTTGGGAAATGAAGTCTGGGGTTAATTACTCAAACTATTGCCATGCTGAAAGGAGCCCTTTCTCATTGGTAGTCCATAAGCACCTCTCAAGATGCACTTCAGTGGGATCTTTATCCACAATAAGTGCTTCTGATTATTTAATTATAATTTTTTAAAAAATCTAATGTATTTAAAGTAGTATTTAAAAGCTTAATACTTAAATCTTTGCATGAGATTTCTGAGGGTATCATTTAAATCAAGGTTTCTTCAAGGTATTTATATCTAAATACCTAAATGGAATTCTTATACACAGAGTGGAGACTATCTTTGTATATTAAACAAGCTTAAGGAATAATTCTTTGTTTTGACTTGGCAGGTGCAGCAGTTCTGTGCTGTTTCCTAGTTTTCATTATTTAGTAGACTGTTCTGTATGGATGTTTTGTCTAATAGTGTATTTAAAACCAATAAGGGTGTCTTAATGTAGACACCTTTTTCTGAAGCAACTTCAAGCAGTTCCTCAAGTTGCTAATCAGATTTCAATTGTGCTTATATTACACTGATTATCAACCTATAATATGGATCTTTTCACCCTGATACTATGGATAATAAATTCAGTAAACCTGCAAGAGCCAGGAAAGTTCATGCAAAGTTTTTGCTAAAGTATTAAGCAATAACATTACAGATTTTTACTCAACTTGTCATTAAGCCACTCTGTTGGCTGCAGTTTCTAACTTGATTGTTTATGACTGGATTAGCAGTGCTGCTTTCCAAAAGGAAAACCTCAGTGACAGAATTTGTTCAGTTGGGTCTCTTGTGTTTCATATTTTTAACTGTAAACCCTGCTATAGGCCAAGATAGATCTCTCACTTAGAGATATATTGTGAAAGAAGTTTTTCAGAGGGTTTAGCTCTGGACGGACCAGTGATGTTGGATTTGAAAGAGTCTGGATGTCAAATGAGTAAAGGCAAGAAATACAATCAGCTTTTCAGGTAAAGCTCTAATAATTTTAGATTATTATTTTAAGGGCTGGACATATGTTTAACTGCATTTCTCCCTGAACTCAAAGGCTGATGATCCTGTTATCAGGCTTGCTTTTGCTACCTCATGTATCCTAAAGCAGTAGATTAAGGATATGTGGGAATTCTGCTTAGATTTACAGTTTTACTGTCTCCTGTTTCAGTGGGTACTTAGGATGTGCCTGTACTGACTTTTATCCCCTGATATTCATGAACTACTGTGAACAGAAATAGCATTACCTGCACATTTAGTTTCAGAAAGGTGAGCTAGTCATGTTGTTATGTAACATCAGCAGGGACATTTACAGGCATTCATCCCTACACTGTTGATGTCAGACTTTTGCTCAGACCCTACCTACCTTGTGGCTCTTGGGGAGGGGTGGGGCATTTTGAAGGGCCTATTTACTTCATCTCCAGTTCCTGTGAGTGTCATGATGTGGGAATGGCAGAGGAGCAGCGTCAGAGGAGGGTTCAGCATGGGTGGGACAGTCACATTCCTTCATGTTGAAAGAATAGGAAGGCAGGTGCTACTGTCAGATCCCTTCATGTCTGCACCAGGAGTGCATCCTGGCTCTGTTTCCTACAGAAATCCAATGAGAAGAGAATTCAGTGGCACTTTTTAAAAGAGAGGATCTACTGCTGCTGTTTTCATGGAAAATAAAATTTTTCTCTTTTGTCTTCCTCTCTCCTCAGTAACACTGAAACCATGCCTTGTTTCGCCAAGCTGCCTGTTTTCCTATGTTTCAGTGGAAAAATAAATACCGTGCTGTTTCTAGCTGAAATTCTAGACTGGTGATTCTCACAGCAGGCCCCAGTTTCTCATGAACTGCAACAGAGGGTTTTCAGGGGAATAACAGCACACTTAAATGGTCTGCTGTTGTGTATTTCCTAGTGTGAGAGATAACTGCTGTTGGCTGGAGGTGTTGGAACTGCATTCTGTCTCCATATTTGTTACTGTTCTTCCAGTGACTTTTGTGAAAATAGAAATGGACACTTTAATGATGTCCACCTCTGTGGTGGAATATATGGTAGTAAGAGTACTCTGCCTGGAGTCATATTCTCTGTCTAGTTTAATTTAGGATTTATCAGTCAGTTGTTAGGGCCTGTGGAGTAAATCATTGAACATATCCAAAATACCTGTACTTGAGCTAGTTCGAGTTGAGGGAAAGAGAAATTTGGAAAGGCTCCCAAATCCTCACTTCAGTAAATACTCTGTTATTCTGTAAGTGCATCTATGAAATCCACTAAAATACATCACTGTCTTCTGAAGAACACTGTAAAGTAGAAAAAGTAAACACATTATGCAATTTTGCTTACAAAAGATACATTGAGAAAGCTTTTTAGCTGTAAGTATTTATTTTGATTTATTCTTTAACCTGAATTGCATTTCAATGAGTGAATTATACCACTTCTTTACTTGTTTCAGCCCTTGTTGTGTTTTTTTTTTCTGTTTTTTTTAATGCAGTAAATACCTTGTAAATTATTTCCAAATAGAAATTGCTTGTTAAGACATTTAAAATTTAAATCCATAGAGCTGAAACTGATTAATATGAATGTTCATGTCCACAAACCAAAATAATGTAACATAAGACCTGAGTTTTATCCTTTATTATATCTTGCCTTTTATTTTATATGTTATCATCTTCTTTGGCACAAAGGATTGGTAAAATGAAGTAGCACAATGGCTGAAATATTCAGTATATGTAAGTGTTTAACATATTTCTACGGATTTACAAAATACAAGTTATTTTTATATTGAGTGCTTGACTGAAGGATGCTTTGACACTATTTTAAAGATTGATTTGCTATTTGAAACTGACTTTTGTGGCCTTCTGACTTTAACTCAATATTCAACATACTGTATTAAAAAAGGTGGAGACTCCTCAATGCTCAGCATCTGTCTTGTTTTGCTTTAGATAAAATATTTTATATGCTTACCATCAAATCTCAGAAAATATCCTTCCTTCAGACTAAGACATTTTATGGCAATTTCCACTGAAGTTTTTATTTTCATTTATTTAAATTCTTAAAATGCGTGTTGCCCTTCAAGCACTTCTAAGATGTGCTGTGTTTATGGAGCTGTGTCCTCCTGTCCTGGGGGATAGGAAGCAATGCTGTTCCAGTGGTGGCAGCCATTCCCAATTCTTCCTCCTTGACTTAGAAATGGCAATACAAGACTTGAATGTCAGTGCTTGTATGCCATTATTTAGAGCAGAACACTGTGTAGTTTTGAGTTTCAGTGATTTTTAACTGCTTAAATAACTGTTCAAAACTACATTTAATTTGTAGGCAGTGTGCAGCTGGAAGGAAGTCTCTAACAATGCCATCAAATTATTCGGATGCAAGATAACAAGGTGTTATACTGACTGGTGTTTTAAATAGGATAGGAATTTTCATAGACATAAAAGTACTTAATTGTATTTATTTTTCATATAGAATGGAGTGGATGTATTTTTTATTAAAGTGTTTGCCTTCTGATCTGATGTTCTCACATAAATCACCTTTTTGTGCAGTCTTTTGTGCCGTGATTTCTCTGTGTAACTCACCATAGCAGTAGTACATATTTTGCAGAAGAGAAATGCTCAGAAAAAAGAAAAGGAAAATAAAGTAGCAGCTATGTATATTAGTTTCCAGCTCTAAATACATGCTGTCATATGCTGTGCGGATGTTTAGAGTTGAAGTGCGCAGCCTAATATTTTCACCTGCCAGGAGGCATTTTTGTTTTCTACCATTTAGCTGACTGCTGTATTGCCAGCTCACCAGTAAGTAGCTGATGCAGTTGACTTGAATAATGCACTCAAACTCATTGGAAATACAAAACCAGGGAGGTGAGGTAGGTACTGTTTACGGTGCCCTGCTGTCCTACTTTGCAGCATTGCCCTGTTCTTGTGTGAGTAAAACTTTACTGTTACCAAGGTACCTTAAAGCTTACTGTGTAAAATTAAGTGCAAATGAAAGAATTTATAAAATCCTACCATATAAAATGCAAAACAGTTACAAAGATTAACAAAAGACACAGAAAAAGGCAAATAATAATACCGGTAGAATTTGACAGTACTGGCGAGTTGATTTACTTTATTCACTGCTTGAAATAGGTTTTTCATCTAGTTTCTGTTCCCCTCAGCTCCTTGGAAGTATCTGTTAGTTTTCCTCTCATTAGGGAAGTGAGGAGGCTGATGACTACCACAGCCAGTGCAAAGGAGAGAGGATGCGAGAGAAGAGATGTGATTTCAGCCCTAGTGTTAGATCAGAATGATTGCTTGTCCTTATTTGCCATCTTTCTGAAGAAGATTTTCTTTCTTGGTAGATAGTTCATTTCTCAGATTGCATCCCTTAGACAAACTTCTATAGGGGGCACTTGTTGCTGGTGGAGCCTGCCAGCTTCTGTCTTTCTTCCTGAAATCCTGCAGGTGGGTCTAGAAAAATACATTTTTTTCTTCTTGAAATTTATTATTTTTTCTTAATCGATGAGACTGATGCTTTCTTTGTCCACAATTAACACTGTTTTTTTTCTGGAAAATGTCAGTGTATTGACCACCATTTATATCTTCCCTTCTTCAAGGAGGGCTGAAGTGTATTTTGTTTAAAAGTAAGCATCTAACGTTAAGTTTTAAGAAATAATATTGGTACAATTTTCTAATAGTATCAGAAGTGCTGAGAATCTAGAAATCTTATTAAACTCATGAAAAACTGCAGAAGCACATTTTCTCTCTTTCCAAATGGAAAGTAGATGTCTAAGTCTCGGGAATTATTAAAATAAAATTTTGGTTACATAAATTGTAACACCACCACCTCTTGCTCCTCCCCCCCCCCAAAAAAAATAAATGAAAAAGAAAGAAAAGAAAAGAAAACAACAAAACAAAGCCAAAAAAACGCCCCACAAAAAAGAGAGATAAAGAGTAGGAAAAATTTTACACATAATAATGAATTTCGTCTGGCCATAACTCATTGGAATTTAGGAAGTGTTCAAAAATGCAGTTATAGTTTTTTCCTGTCTTTTTGTTTTTCACATAGACCAAATCAGTGAATTTCATTCCCTGAACTTGAGAATGATTTAAGTGTTTTCCAGTAGAGTTGTCTTGTGTTTATTGCCTATTTAAAAAAAAAATCAATTAAAGTTAAAACTGGAGTATATTTCTCAACAGACACTGTGGAATCTATAAAAGAATGATATTATTTCTAGTCTGATCTCAATCAAAGCCTTAAGCCACCTGAGACAAGAGACTCAAAGTAAGAGTACTGAAATCAAATTAAATTTTTTCCTGGCCAGGAATTTAGAGAGTGTGAAACCTCTCACTGTTACTGTCTGGTCTTTTTGGATCACAAAGATCCTTGAACCAGGTTAGGTTAAGCGAACAAACACACATTTAGGTGAGAGCAAAATAGTGGGGAAGGTATATACCCCCCCCATCCTATTCTATAAACAAACTTCATTATATATTTATCTCTTATACTGATTTTTTAATGCCTCTTGAGTATTATTAAATATTTATCTAATTGTTTTAAAGTATACTGCTTAAAACATCCTGTGGCAGTGATTTTTTTGTAATTACTTTATGCACTGTGAAAAGAAATTTTCCTTCTTTGATTTAACAAAAGATTCTTTTGAATTCACTTCCACTTATTTCTTTGATTAAGCAAAATTATGTCAAATCATTCTTTATTCACTTTTTCCCCATCAACTGTTTCAAAACTGTTTTCTGTCTTTGTATACAATCACTCTTTTTATAAGCTGAAAATATCTGTACTTCCATTTCATGTGCTTTTTGTGCTTATTTCTGTGGTTTAGTAAATGAAAACTTACTTTAACAGTTGAGAACATCATGGATTCATAAATAAGATTAAAGTTGCCTTTTTTTTTTTTTTTAATTTCTTTATTTATACATTTTCATGCCATTTTTCCTGACAAAGGTGAGTACTTCAGGTAATTGTTCATAGTTAGTTTGACTTGAGTGTCTTAGTTGTTCATGTCATGGATGACATCAGATGTTTATGCTTTCCAGTGTTTTTGCCTGTATGTGTGTACCCAGACTGAATTTCATTTGACATTTTATTATTCAGTGGCACAGCAGCTTTCTGAAACTTTTTGAAGGCAACTTTATTTTTTACCAGTAAAAGATTCTGAATAATTTTGCATCTCTACCAAACTAGTATTTTTCAAGACCACTTAGTATTTTAGTGTTGTTGATTCTGTTATTTTTGTCCTTTTAATTCGTGAACATTTTTTCTCTCATTTGACAGTACCTTAACTTTAGAATTTGACTTAGTTGCCTTGTAAGAAGTGTCTGGACATAGGAATATTTAATATCCAATTACTAACATGTGGGTAGGATCATGTCTTTCAGATTTCTAGGCATTTGTCAATTTGAAACTGGCCAGTAGGTTAAATGTTCTGGAGCAGGGGAGATGGGCATAGTGGGATATAACCTTTCCTACCAGATGTAAAATGCAAACATGAAAGTTTAATTTTCTTAGGAAATAAAGGTAAAAATACTGTGTGTCTTGGTAGTGACTCTTCTTGTCACTATCTGCCATAGACTGTAAGAGAAAAAACCTCCTGGGTTAAGAAGCATCAGTGTCCTCAGGAGGCTGTACTCAGGTCATGCCTCTACTTTTGATTCTGCCACCTCTTGTTTTCTCTTGGGAATTTTTTTAGCTCCCTACCTCATATCTGGAGTTCACCATCCTATTCTCTAGTGAAGCCAGCCTTGATCTTGTCAACTTCCATTATAATTTAAGAAAACCCTTTCACATTGTTATCTTTAAAAGTAAATGTAAAAGTATGGTTTAAATAATATTTAGTTATTTGGAACCATAGGAAGACATGAACAAGTGAGAGAAGAATGTTTTATTGCAAGACTGGCAATCCAGACACGTAGCTGTTTTAGCATTGAGTTCTTGTTCTAACTCTGCATTCATTTGGAATTTTCTCAATCTGTTTGTATTTAGCAAATCTGTATTTTCTTGTGTCAAGGGAGTCCTGGTACATCAAGCTTCCGTTGAACTTGAGGAATTGAAAAGTTTTTATAGTTTTTGAATCTTTGTCAGACAACTGCATGTCATCACCTTCGACCAAATGGATAGTTACATTCTGGAATAACTTTGTTACCAGGGCAACCTTCTGCTGGCAAAAGTTGTGCTCATTAGGAATTTATTGTGGCCAGCAATTATATTTCAGTAGTACAGCACCACTGAAGTCACTAACCTCTTATTGTTTGCCTTGTGTTAAGTGCAATCTGAAATAATAGAAAACTTGAAGAAAAAAGGTGAGAGTGTTAGTCAAAAAAAGAACCACACTGCTTCAACCATATATAGATATGCATAACTTTATGTACAGTCTTTAATACGCCTTAGGATTATTGTGCACAAGGGAGAAAAAACAAATTTCTTAAACAATAATTCAGCTTTTCAGTGTGAAATTAGAGTACTCTCCTTCATATATGAGAGTGTTTTATGTATGACTATAGCTCACAGGTTTTCTTCTATAATAGAAAAAAGCCAGATGGTATTTGTAGAATTATAATGGTGTGTATATGTATCTTTTGTTGATCATCCAAGTCTAGTTTGTTAGTTTTTCCTATTTATTTTAGAGTTTCTTGTGGAGAGACAGAGTTCTCAGATTCTCAATGAAAGGAGACTAAGACTGATGTTCTGCTGGACCACGGTTTAGCCCAGAGCAGTGTGCACATTCAGTTTCCCAACTGTGATCTGCAGTTTCACTGGCACTGGCTATGCAAAACTGACAGTAGCAGCCTGTATGAGGTGCTTAAATATGACTCCCCATTACAATAGAAGTTGTTAACTTCACACAAATGCATGCCTTTGAATGGGTTTGCATATTACTTGCCAATACATGGGAATTTCTGTGTTTAGAGGTCTGTCAGATCCAGAACTCCAAAGTTCCTGGTCTGTCCTTCCTACCAGTGGGCTTGCAGTGAGCAGCAAAGGTGAGGTTCAGTTTGAGATAGAAATGCAAGAAGATAGGTGTCTTTCTGTAAGTTTGTGTTCATTGCTGTGTTGGGTATCTAAAGCTTCACCCAGTAAATAAACTCAGGAGCCTAGAGAGAGATTTAGAGTGATTTATGAGATTTATGGTTTAGAGTGGCTTAACAACTGAATGCCTTTGTAGGCTCCATTGAACATATTGACTCCCATCTTCATTAGCTTTGTAGCATAAGTGCACAGCTTGCTGGTAGGCACTCAGATTTAAAAATCTTCATCTCAAAATGGGAGCTTTCTCCATTTATGCTAAAAGTGACTTAAAATTCTTTTCATAATATTTAAAAGGACTTCTTGTGATGTGAAATTCTTGACCACTAAGTCAACTGTTTTCAAGTAAGTGTGAATTGGAAATATGTTTGTGTATTGCTAATTTTTGTCCATTTTTCTTTGGTAGTATTCATTGAAATCAGGGAAGATTCAGTGCGGAAAATAAAAAGGAAAAGATGAGAACCCGTGCTTTTTTATGAGGAAGGTACTTAGACATGCAAAACCAGAAATCAAAACTCAGTGATATGCATAGGGAAGCCTGTAGGTTTTTCTAGGTTCAGGTTCTTTAGGCAGCTTCCAGTACTGTTGAAATAGCTGTTAATTTTTCTAAAGTGCAATTTGATTGTGAATGCAGAGAGAAAATACTTTTTCTTATGCTTAGCTTAGCTTGAAGAATGTGGGTAATCCCATTGAGTTCAATAGAACAACTCATGAATTTTTTTATTTAAGCATGTTCTCTCAAGTGCTTTACTGAACAGGATCTTGGTGAATGCATATAGAATACTTGTAGAGTGTTAGATATGGTCTAGAAAACAGTTTGTTTTGCTCCTTGGCTACTTTGAAGTAGCCAGTGTTTCTAGAGGAAGGTTTTATTAGAAATAATATTGTTCTCAAACACCAAGTCTGGAAGAGAATTGTATTGCTACATGAGAAGACAAAAAGGAAAAAATTGCCTTTTTTACATCCATATGTTCTTTAATAATATGCTTCCTCCCATAGAGCCCTTTCTCACTGAACTTCACTGATGTATTTTAAGACTACATTACATTTAAGACTACACTACAATTTCAAGTTGTTTAGTATTTTAAATCCACTTAGTTTTCTTTTCTGAAGCTCCAGTTAGTTGTGTCAGTTATTGTTGTTCATAGAAATGATCACTAGCAACTAAGCCACGACTGCCATGGTTTGTTCTGATGTCTTGTTGTTGTTGAGACCTGAACACATGTACAAAGATCCTAACATATTCTACAGTTCTCTGGTTCCTTGTTTCAAATTTATTAAGACATCCACAGCTAACACTGTCTGCAAGGAAAATCTATTAAAGGTTAAAGATAATTTTAGCTTTTTGCCACTCTGTAAGACATAATACCTAAATTCAAACACAACTTTGGTGGGGTGGGGGGAGAAAAGACAAACTAATGTTTGACAAATCCAGTAAAAATTAAATAAAAATAGCTTCTTTGTAGCTGCATAGGTTCTTGTGAAGGGTGTATGAAATTGCTATAATTAATGCTTGTTTCTGGAATGCACAACCTCATTAGAACTACATGAAATAATTAAAAAAATCTTATCTTCTTTTGTCTCTCCAGTCTTTTAGCTTTTAGTAGTGATCACTACATCTTTAATACTTTGGTCTTTCTTGTATTCCTGATACATGATGGTCTTGTGCTTTGCTCTGCCACTTGCATTATCCTTGGCTGTCTATTTTGAGAGCTATTCTGTCCTTTCTTCCAGTCTCACAGGGGTCCTTGGTTCTTTTTCACTTTTTCTCCTTCATCCTACTCATGGGTGATCTGAGGCTTTCTTAAAACTTCACTGTCAGCTTATGCTGATGATTTACATATATACTTTTTTTCTTGACCTGTCTTACTTAGTTAGGATGTGCATTTCAGAACTGTATGACAGTTCTCCTGAGATAGCTGATGACAGTTACTGATACCAAGAATTCCTCTTTTCCTCCATAGAGCTCTTGCTTCTCTTATTTCATAACTTTCTAGTAGGTTCCACAAAGGATTTTTTTTGTTCAACATATTTTTCTCTTACATTTTCCAGACAATCTGTGCTGTACTTTCCCCTCACAGAATTTCAAAAAGCCCAATTCCTATTCTTTTTTTTTTTTTTTTTTCATCTAATACAAATGATATGAATCCCTTTAAATCAGATAGAATATGTAATTTTCTTCTTCTGTCAATTACTCGGATGTTCCATCATTCTGTTCCTTCATTTTCTTCACATTTTTCTCTTTAAGTATTCATATGGTCATCCCAATTTAGTTTGTATTCTCCCAGCAATAGTTCAGAAGCTACTGATCAAAAATCTCCAACTATTTCTATGTGTATATAAATGTGATAAATTTTGGCTGTTTTTGCTTAGTTGGAAATACTTTTTTTGTAGTATGTAACTGAAATAATGTGGCTAGTGCTAGTAAAAATGCAGAAGTACCAAAGTGATGCCCAGCGTGGCATCAGACATGGGCAGTGGTTTTCAAGTGTAATCTGATTTCAGCAGTCCTCTGGGCTGTCTTTAGTAAGCATTATTCCACTAAATCTTTACCACTTTTAGCTCTTAAGATACATTCCTACACAACAAAGGACTGCAGCATGGAGATCTTCAGTTGGGCACTACTTCAGAAATAAAGTTGTCCTGATTATTCAGATCTCTGAACCGAATATATACTGTTAAAATGCAAATTGTGAAATATGGAGTTAATATATTGGTTATTCTAATTAACTATACAAATATTTCAATTTTTATTTTAAATTATTTTTTAAAATTATGCAAAGTAGTTTGTTTAGCATATTTTAAATTAGTGAATTACTTTTATGCTTCCATCTTTTCTTTTGTTTTAAATTTTGCCTAGTCTATTTATCTTCTTGAAATCATATGTCTCTGAGTGAACATTCATTTCTATATTCAACTTTTTTGGCTACACCCTAATCCACTTTCACTACGTGTGCAATAAACCATTTAATAAACTTGTACATGGGAGTCAGTGGGGAAGATTCATTTTATGTAACTCCCTTGTCTTTAGTAATGTTCCATAGGGTAATGATATCTTTCAATGAAGCTGAAATTCAAATTTCTTTAAAACACTCACTCAAGACTAAATATAATATCTGAATCACAGCTTGAGCATCATTACTGTGTTGCAGTAGTGTCATGACTTTGTAAACAATGAAAGAGTTTACAAAGTGAAAATGGCTGTTGTGGGAAACATCTTTCAGGGGTGGGGACTCCACATCTGCTGTTATAGCTTTTGAAAGCTGTGACTGGTGGTACTTGAAGGAAGATAAGTTTTGATTCAGGCTGGAGATGTGTGGGTTAAATTCTGAGACTGTGTTTTTCCACAGTAGGGAGGGCAAAATAGGGGTTGATTTTTTTTTAATTGTAAGAAAGAACAATGTACTTTATATGGCTTTATCAGTTTGTATTAACCCTAATGTTTGGGAAATACTGAGCTCATGCAATTGCATAGGAGTTGAATTGTGTGTTGTAAATAGCACAAGTTTCTTATTAATGTATGCTGACAGAGGTTGCAAAAATGCCTTTGGAAACTTGATTTGAAGATAACTTATGAAATGAATTTAAAAAGTGATACTTTTTTTTTTTAAGTACCTTTGGTTGAACTGTTAATTTATGAAGTTTAACAATATTCTTTTCTCTAATTTTTATATGGGCTGTGTACTGGACTTAGCTACTATTACTTTGAAATGGTGAATATTATTAAACTAAGGATACTTCAGCCCACTTTAGCCGAGTAATAAAGCAACTTAAGTTGATTACTGTGATTTCTTTTCATTCCATTTGCAGGAGTTCACAATGCTTTAATTTCACACAGGCTAGCTTTTATTTTTCCACTTTTTTAAGCGGCACTGACAATTCACCAACCTTTCTACCTTTGTTTCCAAGACCTTCAGTTGCAGCTTTTGTATTTTCCTTTTTTTTTTTTTTTAATTAAGAATGTTTTCTCTGTCCAGTACCACTAAGTTGTTGTTTTAAAAATGTATTTTTTACAGCTATAGAAATGAAAATTTCTAGCTTTTTTGAGGAATGTGGTGCCAATAGCCATGCTGTTTATTATGAGGTTTGTACTTGTAGGTATTTATAGGCAATATCCTGTTGTATTCTCAGCCCAGACTGCTCTGATCTTCTCATCATCTCCTGTTGCCTTCCGTTACTTGCTAATGTGAATGCTGACATAGGCTTTCAGATAACCCTATTCAATCCATTTTACATAATGGATTAATTAGACATAATGTCAAGACCAGTAGTGCACTTTGTTATTGTATGGAGATCAGTGCAGTCTATCAAATGATTCTTAGTGTCTGATGTTATCAGTGCATCTTCAACATCTGCTGAAAAAATTGGAAAAGCTGTGCACATTTTACAGGAGTCATTTCAGACTATTTGTGCTTGGTTAACAAAAATTCACATATATCTAGATTTGATGACATTGTTGTATCATGATTACATGATAGAATTAATAATTTATTTTTGCAACCATAAATCAGAACCTAGTACAGCAGGTCACCTTGACATAGAAAGAGCTGTAGTTAGTCAATCAGGACCTGCTTTTCATAAACCCATGCTGACTATTTTGCAAATTTTTCAATTTCTGTTTTAGTGGTTTTTTTTCCTGTATAACTCAAGAATTCCAGAAATTGTCGTGTACTTTTCCATATATGTAAAATAGTTAAAATTCCATGTACATTTTAAAAATGCAGTTCCATCTTCATGAGAGAACATACAGATAGTTGTGCTTCATTTCTTTTTAACTTATTCTTTTGTGAGAGGACTGTATTTATAAATGCCATCATCAGATGCCATTCAGTGTGTTTCAATTTATTTTCCTTGGAAATTTGCATTGGAAAGATGTGATACCAGTGCTTTTCAATTTAAATGCATTAGCATCCACTAAGGAAGCTGCAATACCTGCATTTTGAAGAGCGATGTATGTTGTGCAAACTGATGGATTTTGTTAATCTAATCAAACTGTCAAAGCAATCCTTTTTACAATATTCTTCTTCATAAACCCAATAAGCATTTGAACTTGTGTTTTATGCCTTTTTCCTACCAGAAAGTAAGCACTGATCACACTCATAGGATTTAGAAAGGAGAATATTAACAAAGATTTAACTGGCAGGCTGGTATGCAACTGAGTAATGAAGAGGAAAACCTATATCATGCTCATCAACAGTAATTAAAATATAGTTTGTAAACTTAGAGCTGATACTTTAAAAAGAAGTAAGATACATATTTTTTATAGTTTTTTAATATAACATTTCAATCAAAAATACTTTCCTTTTTGGGGATAGCTGATTAGTAGTGATTCATACAAAGCTCACAATATCTTCCTGTGTGATAATCTTTCAACCTGCAGATTAAGTCATACTTTAGAACAGAGATTTATTATAAGAGGTTATTTCTAAATTTAATGCGATTTCTTTCCTACTGACTAAAAAGACATGTATAAATGTCATTTTATCCTTGTTTGCTTTAGATATACTTAGATATTTTAGCTGTTATTATTTTCTGTTGTATCACATTACTTCAGAGACTGAACATGGAGGAAATATTAATAGCTGTGGTGATTTATTATTAATATGTCAAATTGGAGAAAACGTGCTCAAAAGTACTACTGTTGGGGAGCAGATCAGAAAGACCCTGCTAAACACATTTCAGGATAGTTTGCACTTAAAATATCTTTGGTGAACCTTTTCTTGTTATCAGTTTTGACATAATAAAGTTGCTGAGTAGTTACCAATTCAGAGAAGACAGAGCAAGCCTCTGGGAAGTACTAATGGAAAGGTATTTTGATGTACCACTATTTTTCCTTTATTCACTGTGAAGGAATTTTGTTGATTAGAAATTTAAAAAAAAAGGTGAATTTTAATTACTTTGAAATGCACAGTAGATGAAGTTGAAACAAAACAGATATTCCTTTATTTCATATCTGAACAAAAGAGTAGTATCTGGTAGCATAACAAGTTGAAAGTTTTCAGAATAAAATACAGTTTTAAGCTGATGAACAGTAAGTACTGCAGGTGTCTGTACTTCTCCTGTGTGTATGTGTGCTAGTTGTACATCTGATATGTAGTGTCATCACAAGTGATCAGGAAAGAAAAGTGAATAACAGGATAGGAAAGTCTGCAACTGGTAAAAACTCAGTCAGAATAAGCATAGAACTGAAACCAAGAAAAGCAGAAAGACTGTCTAAGACAGTGACAAAGATACAATGGCACTTGAAATTCCCATTCATGCAAATGTAAAGGAAAATGGAAAGATTTGGGTAGGAAAAGGAAATTATATTCTGGTAGATAATCTTTAGCCATGAACTGTGTGTTGCCAGTTAGGAACAAGAACTGGAGGTCATAATACTTCTAGGAAAATGTTAGAATGAAGAATGAAAGAGACCCTAATTTTGCCATTTTATAGATCTATGGTGTTCCTATGGAACAGACTGGAGGAAGTCAAGAATAAATGAAAGTGAAGAATTGCACCTTCGCGATTCCTTAGCCTGGCTGGGGTTGTGGGGATGAAAATGATTGGGAGGAGAATGTAGCATGGGTGTACAAAGTACATGTGACACAGGAAGAAGTTGTCACATTTGAAAACTGGTGTCAGTCCAAGCCTAAGATAGTTCTTTACACAGCATACAGTTTAATTGTTGAAGTCTTTACCACAACACTCCGTGGGTCCTGAATGTTTTGTGGATTCAAAAAGACACTGAAAAACTTGTGAGAGAAAAACTTATCATTAGGAGTTGAAGCAGGTTGCAATATTAGGATCAAGATACCACTGTGCTATGATACTGGTGGATGGGAAGAAGTTTCCTAAAGCTTGCACTTCCTTGGATTTTCCTTTACTCAAAGACAAGATACTCAACCTAGATTCTTTTAGAGTAGCTATATTGGGACTCTGAAACTCTGTTGATAACATTTGCACTTATTCCGCATAGAAAAAGGTCCTTAGGTTAGAAAGGTTAAAGAATGTGCTATTTTTAACTGTTTTTTTACAAACTCCATGATTCAAGACTGTCTTGTTCTACAAGGCACTGTGTTTTTTCATAACCACATTATGGCTGGAATGTTTTATGTTACCTCTAGGGTCTAAGGAATGCAAGGTTGACATGCAAAACTAGGCAGCATTTCTTTGTCCACAATATTTTTTTAGCTTGCAATATTGATTTAGAATTTTTCTTCTAATTAAAGTATTTAAACAGAAGAGTGCAACATTTTTCTCTGTGAGATATTGAAATCTGTGTTTTCTATGTAGATTTGTTTTGTTTAAAAGCAGTGTTCTTAAATGTGTTCTCTTTCACTTTTCAAATGTATTTTCTACTCTTACTTCCACATACATTTTATTTGAGCACTTGGCAATATAACACAGTAGGAAAATTTAACTTCCTTGTTTGGTCTTCAAATATATAAAGAGCTGTGAGGAGAGCTGGCTTCTTCATTCAGTCCAGGTCACCAGGTTGCTTGATTTGCTGACAAATAAATAAGCAGAGGATAGATAGAAAAAAAAATCGATACAATATTTGACATAAAATATGATTTGTATTATAGGAAAATTATATCTTTGCTTCTAATTAAGAAAATCTATAAATAATGTTTTATCAAAGTTCTTATTTTTAATGGGATTATGAGAGGTCGACCTTTTTTGTGCTAATAAACTTACTCAAACTGCAAAGTGGTTTCCTTTAGGTGGTAAAGAGTAAAGCCCTTCTTTTTGTTTGTCTCCTGTCTTTACTGCTTCCTTTCCCTCATCTCAAGCAAACATCCATTTTGACGTCCAATGTTTCCAGTAATCCCTTTTTAAAAAACTTATGTCTTATTTAGTTCCACATAATTCATCAGAAGCATTTTGCTCTTATATGTGTTTAAATGCCAGAAGCACATATAATTGGAAATAAATGTTCTTTAATTTTAATCGTGATAGTTTTCCACTACAGGTATGACATTTATGTTGTTTAACAGCACTAACAAAACCTAATGTTATGCTTTCAGCAGGTGTTCAGGGATGAAGTGGGGAGAACAAAGTGTAGGAGAGATGACTCATCTTGTTTTTAGTATTTCTAAATAAAACAGTTGTATTAATATGCTTTGATCCCTCAAATAAGTGCTTGGAAAATGAAGGGAAGATAAAAATTTCTTTCATCTTTTGGGTAATTTAAAACCATTCAGAATTTGGTTTTCTGCCCAGGTTGTCCCTTTATATAGCTAATAAATACCACATTATTAGGTTTTCCATCATATTGCGAAGTCTAAGTAATTAACAGAAAATTATGCAAAGTCAGAGTAATGTTGCAGGTACATCTATTGTAGTAAATAAGTCTTGTAAAGTACTTTTAAATTGGGAATTTAACAATTACTCATTTTGGTATTAAAATATAATGACTATCTGTTTTCTTTTTGATGCATTTGAATTTATGATTTAAGTTACTCTGTGCATTTTATCCCCTTTTATTCAGATTTATCAGCTTGTTGTTATAAATACTTTTTCCCAGTATCATATCCAAAAATTCTGCTAGTATCAGTAAAAAAGTAGACTTTGTAAAGTTATATCTTCATTAAATATTTTTATTCACCAAAGCAGTTTGTTTGTTTTCTTTTTGCTCTTATTTGGCTTCGTTGCTTTTAGAAGTACAAATAAATCCTGAATCAGAAAATTCTTCATGTTTCAAAGGAGTTCTTGGAACTCCACTTCTTGGAAGTGTGATGATGAACACGTGGAATCCTGCATGCCTGTTCTAAAACAAGTTTTATCTCATGCATAATCCTGAAACTGATGCCCAAGAGTTCATTAATGTTGTGTAAAAACACTATGTTAACAACCTTGAGAAGTCTTTATCTCATCAAGCATGAATCTTGCATTCTACCTTTGGTGCAGCCAATTTGAATAATGCTATTTACTGAAACCAAGTGTGAGTTGTGAGTGCTTTCTTGTTCTCCTGTCAGAGAGGGGGTTGAACTTGCTGTATGTCAGCTGCCATTAAGTTCTTTCCTTCTGCCCATGGCTATGAGGAGGATCCTTTTCTAATTTAACTTTATTGTTTATTAGACATGATTAAGTTTAGGCAAGGCAGAGCTAAGCAGTTCTGTATCATGCTGTTGTGAGGAGACAGGGAATGGCTGGCTGATTATGTTAGAAGCAGAGCAGTAATTTCTGGGCTGTTTCTACATGAGATGTGTCAGTTTTACTGATTGCATGTGCTAATAATTGGGGTTTATGATGTAATTGGTGGAACTGAATAGAATAGTTCATTTGAAAGGGACCTACAATTATCATGTAGTTCAACTACCTGACCATGTTTTGATAATTTTTTCTTGCTCACACTAAAAAAGAGAAAAATACCAATCCTTGACTGATTCCTGTTGATGCCTTCTCTTCCTTACATTGCTAGGAAAGGGTGTCACCAAAATACTATATACTAAAGTCTAGCACCACTGCAGGTACAATTTTAGCTATATACTTTCACTGGGGGAGGTGTTTTGTAGAGCTTCATCTTGAGTTTTGATCTTTTTACAAGCATGATTGAGAGGTGCAGGAAACTATTTAGCACATTCCTACTGGAAAAGTTGCTGTTTATGTCACTGGAGCAGTGTAGTTTCTCAAGAAAATGTGATCAGTTGAGTCACTCATTAAGTTTTACTGCATCTCTGGTGTGCTGAGATGTCGGTTCATGTTCTGAAAACAGTGTTCAGAAGCCTCATTCACTTGCCACATCAATGCCTTATTCCTGAGAAGAGGCACAAAAGTCATTCTCGGTTTCTCCAAGCTGGAGTTGATGCTGGCATACTTCACAGCAGAGAGATTTCACTGTGTTCCTGTTCGCTCTAAAATGGAGAACAGAGCGTAGTGCACTGTTGAAATAATCTGCTTCTGGTCAAACACAAAGGCATTTCACAGTCTACAGCACCATCCTTCATCCTTTATGGAGCAGCACAGGAATTTCAATAAGCTCTCATGCAAGGAAGATTATTTCTTTTTAGTATAAACATTTTAAATGAAGGGAGTAAGTCAGAATATCTTAATGACTGTCAGGAAATAGAAGCATAAACCCATTGGGTTTGTGATTATGAAGTATAAGGTTTAGAGAATTAATGGACTTGCAATTTAGTGTAGATTTAAAAGAGAATGTTCTACAATAAGAATTCTGTTTTCTTAGCTTCGTTGATTTGTTTTCTTTGCCAGCTTTCTGATGTCTTTCCTCCTTTCAGCCATTCTGTCTTATCTACAAGGCTGTGTAGATTTTTCCATCTAATTGTTAAAATAAGTTTTGGTTTAAATATGTAAAAAAAAAAAATTAGTAGAAATAAGCTTTCTTGAGGAAAGACACTGCTTTATAGCTGGTCAGAAAGTGGAATTTATCATAGCTAACTGTTGAGATATAAATTTTTGGAAAGCACTTTGTAATGTATTTATTACTGAATATCCACTAATGTACATGAGTCAGAAAAATGCACTTTTTTTTAGTGCACTTTATTTTTCCTGCTCAAGCATAGCTGACTTTAATGGTGAAGTTTGGATGGTGTATTTCAAATTATAAAAATAGTTGAAAAAACCCTCTGAGTTTGTCCTAAAAGCAGTAGTAACTTATAAATGGCAATTCAGTTGCTTTCCTGAGCTGTCTGATAGCTTTGTTGATATGGCAGTCTAGATTTTGGGGGCATATTTGCAGAGATTTCATATCAGTCTTATCCCCTTCTTTTGGTTAAAGCTGTGTACACAACACAGAGCAGTGCAGGGAGGAGACAGGCTGAGCTACCAAAAGATTCTACTTAGAATATCAACAGTCATCGATTTTTTCATCTGAGCTTTAGTTTTCATGACTTTATTAAAATGATTAACAACAAGTTTGTGTTTAGGTCCTTGCATCAGCAAAAATAAAAAGCGCCTAAGAAGAATTGAGCATTAATAGATGAGACATTCTGTGTAGAAATTCTGAGTCTTTCTCACTAGTAGCATAATTATTCCAGTCATCCTTTTCCTCTGACAAATGGAACACAACTGCTGCCAGTCATCTATTAATTGCATCCTTTTTATCAACTTCCAACTTTCTATTAAACTGTGATATGCTCTATTTAGTATATTATTCTGTAGAATTGTTTCTTAGTATTCCCACTGAACAGACATTTATTTTTGTCATGCATGTGTTTCTCTGCGGGAGTGAGGGAGTGTGAAAGAAGGTGTTGAGCAGTGTCAGATGAAGCTCATTGCTATTCTAACAGCATGACTGAGCTCCTTTAGGAGGGCATTCAATCCTTGGCATTCATTCCCTCACACTGATGTGATAACAGAATAAAAGAGCTTTACAGCTGATTGAAGTCAAGTAGTAGAGCCATTGTAAAGGCTCACGAGAAGATTACTGATGAATACCATTACTGCTGGAGGTTCGAGTAGCAATTGTGCATGGCCGTGCTTTCTTAAAGAGATTGAATAATGAAAGAGAGCATGTGGCAATAATTCTGAATTAACTATGCTTTCCTTTCCTAAAGGGAAGATGGGGATGTCCATCTGACTTCGGAGTACTAAGATTTATGTCATAAATGTTGACCAAATTCTGAGAAATCTTCATTTTTTAAGTGATAATTGGAGTCGTGATTGTATTAGTTCTCGTTTCTTGAATATCAGAATAGAGAAAATTGGGCATGATATTCTGCTTTAGTATGGAGTGAAAAGGTGTTTGGCCACTTCAGGTATTAATGGAAATGCATCGTTTTTCCCATCTTTCACAGTGCAACATTCTCGTTTTTCTTATGACAGGAGACAGATTGAAGGCTTTGAATTTATTGCAGTACATGGAACAGTCTTTGCTTATAAATGAAACAGATGATGGAGATAAAATCAAAGGCTCTTCTATGGTTTAGTTTGGGAACGTTTTTGAAACTAAAATAGTTTTGTGTCTGATTGTTTTTTCCTGCAGAGAGGGGAATGTGTAGGGAAAATGTTATAAATGAATTAGCCAATTTAATAATTAAAGAATATAAATTAAATACTCAAAGTATAAGTTTTGGAAAAGCCACAAGCAATGTAGTGCTGAGCCAGGCGATCAGCACTGAGTGAATGACATTTGAACTCTAGCACTTCAAATCTCCAGAGTTTACCAATCCTGCTTTTGTAGGATCCTGTTTTATACTTTCTTCCACTGAGCAGGGGGATCTTCTCACTCCTTTGTTGCTCTTATCCTTTTAGCATATTCATGTATTTTCTTTTCTTGCTGCCGGTCTGATGAAAAGTTTTCCGAGAATGGGTGAATAATAATTAATTTTCTTACTGGAATTCTGTTCAGGAATAAACATTTTTGGCAATGAATATTACCATTAGTGCATATTGAATGCGTATCACTGGGGCCTTGTCAGATGAAAAAATCCTTTTGGAATCAACATTTTTGGAAACAACTTATCCTTATTTGATATCTGCATTTCTCTTTCCTTATCACCTGATGAAAACTGCTTTTTCCTGTAACTGGCTTTGGTATTATGAATGCTGTAGTTCTAATTCTTTTGCACAAATTATTTTGTGATGTATATCACAGAAAACATTACATGAAATTCCCAGTCTGACTTACTTTTTTCTGTTATGCTTTTTAGTAATGAAGAAATAGGAGATAAATAAAACTTTAAATGAAACTGCAAGAAGACTTTCATGTGCAAGATAATAGTTCATAACTACTTGTATTAGCTCTGAGAAGACCCTGGATGCTCTATGAAAGCTCATGTTGTCCTTAGCCGTGGTTCAGTACATGAGTGTATATGAGAATGTGTTTCTAAAGGATGTTTGCAATCCAAATCAAACCACAGTAGTTGTGTCATTCAGAAATTACTTTCTGAATCCTAGAAAACTCCTCAGAGCCTTCTCTGGCCCCTGCAAGGTTCTTTTAATCAAACTCTGTTTACCTCCTGATCCTCTCATCAGTCTTTCTTGCTCTGGCTGGTGTTCTTTGCTGTAATTTTTCTCCTGGTGTTCCCTGGATCCCTGTGATCCCTGGAAATTTCAATTAGTCTGAAGAGGAGCTCCTAAGGGATCTCACTTTTCCTCTGGAGACATCATCCTAACCTCCTGTGCCTGTTTTTGAGAAGGAATATAATCCCCACAAACTTAAAGCATATAATAATCTTTTACAATACTCCTCAATTAGATCATCTTAAATATCCGTAGGGTTATTGTACATTGTATTGCATAATGTTTAATACATGTTCCATTGATTTGGGTAGATTAGAACAATTGCAGGCTGTGATTATTTTTTGTCCTTTATCTGTCTTTGAGAACAATGACAGAAATTCTGTTGATTGTGTTGATACATCTGAATGAAAAAGGTATTATGAAAAGTAATAAATGAAAATTATGCCTCCAACTTCTATTTGCACTGAATTTGTTTCTAATGAAACTTTTATGAAACACAATAAATAGTATTGAAAATGCAAGTTTTATGAAGTGGCTTAGGAAATAGTAATAGTACCTTGAACAAGCTAAACAGATAGAAACAGCAGGTCTTTTACATTCTCGGCAGAAATTAATATTTTGGAGAGGAAACATGGACTAGTAGATAGGACAGTAGAGATAACAGTTGAAATACCTGTGCTCTCCTGCCTTTTTGTTTCAATACAGTCAGTTTTCCTGTCTTTCTTTCTTGCAAAAAGTTATGGGTGAAAATTTCCAGATAACATCACAAACTGTTTCCTTTCTGTACAAGGAGAACAGACTTTGTGAAAGTTTTATATAAATTATTAAATACAAATTAGCTCAACAAAGACTCTATCTTCTGATTATCCTTTAATAAATTCTCATGTTGCTGAAAAAAAGTCTTATTCATTGTGCTCAAAAAGTTCCACAAAACTACTACTAACATTTTCATGATTTAGCCTTTAAGTTCTAATAATCTTCCTGTTTGTTAATAAACAGGTTTTCTTCTTTCTAATGGGATTCTTTCCTTGCTAACAGCAATTTATCAAAACTGTGGAAAATCAGTGTCTTAATGGGAAAACAAATCAATCTCTCCTTTCTGAGAAGTATAAACAACTTTCACTGGTGATAATTTTTTAAAGCTTAGGTTGCAAACAGAAAAGTTGTCTCAAGTATGTTTTGACTTCATTTTAATATTTCAGAAGAAAATCTTTTTCTGGTGGCTATGTGCTCTTGGTTTGTCTTGAAACAAGCCAACACCTGATATTTAGTAAAGCGTTTTCATAATTAAAAATACCAATGTTGTTCAGTTTTCCATAAGATACAATTTGACATGTTTTGTTTCATGATACTGTATGACTTTTACAGTTAAATATTTAAATGCAGAGCAAATGTATGATTGCAATATATAATTTTTTAATTTTTTTTTTCGAAGTGTGATTATTAATATGATCTCTGAATATCTGCTATGTAAATTAGGTATATGGTAAAGAGATTTTTGATTTTCTGACTTGTAGATTCTCTTCCTAATTGTTATTGAGTCCCATTTCATTACACATACGCTCTTCATGGCTTTTATTTTATCTGAGCTATGACTTCTTTGTTTCTTATTTTTCTTTTTGTTTGAAATTCTCTGTAGTTCAGTACCTGTTACAGAAGCAGAACTCTGATTTTTGGTTACCTGTAGAAGTGCTGACACTTCCCACCTGTTTCCATAGTAGCAGCACCTTGTCGTTTTTGAGAAGTGATTATTAATTTGCTTTATTGTTTAAGTGGCCAGGGATGCAGTGAATTTTCACAGCCTTCAAAGGCTAGCCAAGCTTTACTGAGATTACATGGAAAATGAACAGCCCTTGGAATGTTCCTGATACAGTCCTTGCTGTCTGAATGTTATGTAGCTAATGCCTATTCTTGAAAGGTGGCCAGGATCCATCTTCAGTGGAAGAAAGAATGGTAAAACTTCTGGAATCTATTAGTAGTTTGCCTCCTCTGTTTCTGTCACTGTGCCTAGGTGTCTCGCTCTGGGACTCTCTTCAGTGTATAAATTCTCAGTGTAACTTTGTGTGAGCTGATCACTTTGTTTTGCAGCTCATTTTGCACATTGCTTGTTTCAAACATGTTTCTTCCAACTATGCACACTGTGGTGCCTTTGTTTTGGCTGGAAGGAGCTACAGATGTTGTCAGTGTGTGGTGAGCTTCATCTTTCCACAGAGTCATTCTGTAATAGCAGAGATTTTACACCAGTAAGTTTTTAATGCTACCCTGAAAAATAAGGTGTACAGAAAACAGTTTTGCAAAAAGGCATTGGATGATTGGTATTGATTGCCATAAAATATCTGCTTTTATTTTTTGTGAGGTATCTAATTGCATTAAATATAGTTTGTCTTTTATTTAATTCTTCTATATCCTTTGCTATATTGATACTGATTTAGGGTGTTTGGGAATCAGAGTAAGCTGTGTTAAAAGTCTTGTACCAAATGAAGTTATATTTGCAATTTGCATTATTTGTGAGATATGAAAACATTGGCATTAACTTAAATTTATGCTTGAACATACAGCTTTACTTCCTTGTTTTCCAGCATTTTAGGATATGTTTAGATTTTAAAGTCTGAGAATTCAGCATCTTTCGTCTTCATTGCTATAAGCAAAGTCATGTGGGAAAAATCAGTTTGATTAATTTGAAAAATATTATAAAGCTGAAGGACAGATACAGTTAACCATTACATTTTAATGCTACATCCTTTATTTAGTAAATATTTTAGTTCACACTTTGGGTAGATAATATTTTGTTTGGTTTCTGTTTTAGTTTTCTAGAGGCTGAGTTGTTACTGTGCAACATATTTGTTTTTTTCGCATTAGTTTTGTTGATAAAATTAATCTTGAAGCTTGGCAGCTTAATTTTTTTATGTTTTTTGTTGTTGTCTGTTACAACTTAATAAGAGATATTTAAAGAAAATTGTATGTAATTTTTCTCTTTTATAATAGTAGAAAATAAATCCAGAACAAGCAATTTATAACCTCACTCTTTTAAAGTCTTTAATAAAGTAAAGTAAGTAAAATGCTTCTGAAAATTTGGAGAAATACTTTGGAATCTAATGCAGTGTCCAGATTGTTTCATTGGGACTAGTATTGTCCTCTTGAAGTATTTGGTCAATAGTTTTTTATTAAGGAATTTGCAGAAGTACTATACTAGATGGTTTACTTTGAATTTCAGCTGAAGATTCTGTGTTCGGTCAAAAAAATTAACTAAAAAGCTTTTTTTTCTTTTGGATCAAAGCTGTCCTCCTGTTTTGAGCTGCTTAAGGGGAGGGGTAGTGTTTAGGGCAGTCTTGTTTGCTTTGTCATCTGTTGGAAGTGTCTCAAGCTCCTGGTACTGAAGACTTAGTCCTTTAAATGTCAGCGTGGATTAGTGGAGTGTTGCTCACAAAAGCTGATGGAAAGAAAACAGCAAGTCATGTTTATTGACAGCAGTAAGAGATTTGAGTAACTTAAACTTCACAGTCTGGTGATGTCATGTCAAACAAGAAAAACATGAAGCTGTGCAGGTTACCTCAAGGCTGTCAGGATGGAAAAAGCTGTTGAAGTGTAAGAGCTTTTAAAGCCCTTGTGCTGTATTTATGATGGAGTAAGGTTTTCTAGAAAAAAACCCAATTCATTATTGATAGTATTAGAATTGATTAAGTTGCATGTAGGTGGTAGTACCTTAAAATTTGCCTCACTTTCTGCCACTTTTTTCTTCATTTACACTGCTGCTGGATATACTTGTAGGAGCTTCTGTAAGGAGGTGGCTGCTAGGAAATCATTGATGGTTAGTGTCTGATACACTAGAGATGGAGAAAAGTATAAATGTGTTACTATTGTAATAATCTCATAATTGCTCAGGGCTCTTCAGGGTCAATATAGAAATTTTGTTTTTCAGAGATAAGAATAGTAGCATCAGAGGTAACCTCCAGAGAACCTTGACAAAGCAGATTACAGCAACTCTGCAGGTGTTGCCATTCCCACATGAGTCTTTTGCTTTATGCTGCTGTCTTCAATCAATGGTCTGGTGTGAAGGCTTATTATTAAAGCAGACTTTATTTTGATTGTTCTGCAGTTGATTGTCAGCATCTTAAGAACATTTAAATCGAAGACCTTACCTTGATTCAGTGTCCTGAAAGATATTTAAGTTCTGAGCAGGCTGTGGCATCTATGAGTCATTTAGCATCTTCAGAACTGTAATGTTATTCACAGGAACTATTTTTGCTAAATCTAATAAAAGCAGTCATATTTACTAGGTGTAGGCTTTCGTTCTGATCAGAGTTCAGCAAAGCTGCACCTGATCATTGCTATTAATTCTTTGTGTGCTAAGCAGTTGGTGAATGGGAATAGAAGTGGTCTGAAGAGTAGTTTTTGAATTAGCTCAGTGAGTCTTTTGTATTAACAAAAGAAGCAGCTAGGCTTATTCATCCCAACAACATCAAGCTCCTGGTGATAGCTATCAAGTATTTAATGAGTTTAATTAAAATTCGTGCATTATTAACATTTCCAGCTGTGATATTGAGTGACTAGCAATTTTCAGATACTTGGAATGAGTAATGGTGTTGGTTTTCAGTTGCTTTTGACATAAGCTCTTTTATAAACCTGCAGTTTAGCACAATCACAACTATAGAGCCTCTGAGCTGGACATAGCTGAGGAGCAGCTGAGTAATGTTTTCAGATGTTGTGCTTTTTCTTTTCTTTAATCAGACAAGATTGTATTCAGCAGCTGCCTACTTTAGTTTCCGTGGCATTATTAGTTTGTTTTAATAGAAGTTGAATGAAATGCGAAGCAGGCAGACCAAGGAATGTTGTAAGCAGTCATGTGGTCACAAAAAACTTGGTATAATTAAGTCATCATCATGAAGCAAGATTGAACAGTCAGGCAAATTGCCATCCCTAAGTAGAGACTGATTCAAATAGTGTTGCTCAGCAATACGGCAGTGTTCTCATGAATAAGATTTTTGCAGGATAGCAAATGGAGTAAAATACCAGTTCCAGCTATCTCCTAGTCTCTGACAGGAATAATGGTGATCAGAAATAAGGGATTTTGTTGCTTGTTTCTTGTTTTGTAGAATTTGGTTTAATGATGGGAGAAGGGGAAGCAGCCAATGATGTGTCTTGAGTATCCTGATAATGGCTGTGCTGGGAAGTTGGATGATGTTCTTGACTCTCTGTTATGACTTAACTCTGTCATGCCTAAACTTGCTAGCTTGGAAAACAGGGAAGGAAGGTAATACCTCATGCTTATTACTAAGTGTCTTTTTGGTATTTCTACTTATCTTCTTAGTCAACAAGACCACCTATTAGAAAACATGTGACTGAACATGTGACATATCCTTTCTCAGCTCTTATGATGTGTTCCTTGACAGAAACAAAAGTTTTGGAAATAATTTTGCTTAGCTAAAATTTATTTGTTGTTATTATTAAGAAGAAAATAGATTTTTCGTACAACAGAGAAGGTTCTAGTATAAATGTCAATCTAATAAGAAATCTTCACAAAACTTTAACATTACATTGATGTAATTCCCCTGATTTACAGAAGCAGGAATTTGGGGATTGTAGAGTTTTTTATTTATTGAACAAGAATTCAGCAATATCATTGTTGGATTGTTTAATATGCTTTTCTCAAATGACCTATAATATTTTATCTTAGAGTTCATTGTAATCCAACCACCAACTTTGTCCAGAACCTCGCTATCTGGAAGTGACATGTGTAGCCTAAAGCATACTTTATGAGAGGATTTCTTTGAATTATGTACTGGCAGTGTGTCAGCAAGCACTTTCTTGTTACTTGATGAGAAGTTGGAATAAACAACCATTATTTTTTAATACTGTTACTTAGATTTTGCTTTAGCCTTTCAGTATAAATATGTGATATATATATATGTAGAGGTATTTTCATTACTTTTTTCAGTTGTGAAATGGTAGACTAAAATTTACTACTTTCTGTAGGTCTGCCTTGAAGTATATTAATTTGATAACTTTTATGAAAGCTAATAATATGATAAAGCTAAAGCCAATTAATTAAAGGATGATACAGCTATTATACAACTATTTCAGTGTCTTTGAAATCCTTGACTAAAAGCTCTAGTGATTGTCTCGAGCATGTATTTCAGTAGATTTGATAACCCATGAATATCTGCAGAAAAGGATATCATTGTGCTCTTTTTAATGAACTAACAATTTCATATAAAAAATTCAGCAGTACCACTGTTTAGAATAAAGGGATACATGTAAATGAGGCTAGTGCTGAAATTATATTTAAACAATGCTGACAGTTCTTCTATTGTGCCCATTAATTAATTTTCCAGTATCGAGGTTCTCTGGGAATAAACTGCAAAAATAATTAAAATGATACATGAGGTAAATAATTTTGAATTTCAAAAGGTGAAATAGGGAATTAGTTTAGTAAATATTAGTCATGCTGCTTATTTGTGTTCATTTGCCTTTTAAAAGCAGGTTAGTGATGAAGTGTGGTGTGGTTTTGGTTCACGTGATCTGCTGAAGTTCTCACAGATGGAAAAGTTGCCATATTCCTTTTTAATCAATTGTGCTTGTCCTTATACCAAATCAGTAGTTTGCTTAAGGCAGGCTGGCATTTATGTAAAGATATTTTGCCTTGCAGCAAAGTAGTTAAAAATTAAATCAGTTGCAGCACATACTTACTAATGATCTGGATTTAGTTTGTGCTTTTAAAGTTAAATCATACTTCTAAATGGAATTTTATGACTAAAAGCAGTGTTGGTTTTAGTGTGGCACAGCTTTGCTTATTTTCCCACCACATTTTTGGCCAGCTGATTGGTGTCGGGTCACAACTTGAGACAGAATTTGAACGTTTAAGTACAAATTAAATTAATGATTTCAGATAGAATGAACAGGGTTTTAATTAGAAAGAAACTTCAAAACAAATTTCTTTCCAGGTGGACAGTCATGTCTGAATAATTGAAGCCCAGTTTTCAGCGTAGCTTAAAATATATGAAGTTTTTGCAATGCATTTTTTTTTATCATCGAATGGGGAAACAAAGATGAAATCTAAATTTTGGTATCCTGAATGTGCATGCCTTTTGAAAATTTTGTCTGGATGTTTTTAGTCGAATCTGCCATGTAGCCTATTGAAGAAATAGCCTACACGTTTTAGAAACCTTTTTCTGCAACTTCACCTATGCAGGGGAGGCAGCTAGTTGGTCATTTCTGGATTTATCCTTATCCTACTGCTCCTCAGACTTTCCATACCAAGTCAGTACTTTAATACCTTCCCACCTGCGAGAGAGATTTTAAGTTCAGGTGGGGTAATCTCATCAAATTAAAGATACAAAGCGATTTTTCTGGGAAATAGTTAAAGAGTTAGACTTTTCAAGCATGTGGAAGTTTTTGAAAAGGCTGTTGGTAGGGTTGTCCTCTCATACGCTCCTACAGCTTGTGTGATCTCTTTGCCTAAGCCTTTACTGAGGAAAATGCTCAGGACTAAGGTGTGTAGGGAAGTATGTGCTTCACTTTTATGAGTAACAGAATTATTTGTATGCTTGTATTTCATGCTGTTAGAAGAAGTAAATGACGTAGTGGATGTTCAGTGTTAATTACACAGAGATTCAGTCTAAGTCAATGACTTAGAGTCATTGCACTGTGTCATGGTTTGGTAAGATAATTAGGAACCATGTTAATGGCTTTAACCTAAATAGTTTGTTTTTTAATACATCAACTATGATGAACAAAGAAGTATAGCTGTAAGTAATCAACTGCTCTCTAAAACCTAAACAGTGTAAATTATCTCTTGTTATTGATCTGGGCTTATGTGGCTCCTACTTGTTAATACACTGAAACCAACCTGGAAGAGTTTCATTAGTTCTTGCTGCTGGTTCTTCCATTCTCACTGCCAAACCAATAACTTGGAGAAAGTAATTTTTTGTTCCTACTAGAGGGCTCACAAATATGTATATTAGATTGGAGGTTTATATACAACCCTCGCTATTGTTATCTAAAAATCACAGTGATGCCTCTATTGCTGGCAGAATTCATGCTCACATTGCCACATCCCTGTTTTGCTATGTTCTGTGTTGTTATAACTGTTAGGCAAAATGGAAGTTGTTTGCCTTTTCAAGTTGTAGAAATTCAAAGCAGTAGATTAAGAAATAGTTTCTCTAGCAAGTACAAGGAACAACTCATGGTCGCTCTTCACTACAGGTAACAAGAGGCTTATTAACATGGGAAATTAGAAGAAAGAAATTATGTTTTCTGAAAGTCTCACTATCCATAATGCTTGTGTCTATATAGGTTCTTTTCAAAGTAGTGTTAGAAATAAGTGTTACAAAGTGTTCTCCTTGTGTAGAGTTCAGCATCTTGCATTTGTATCCAATGCATTTTTCAAGAAAACTGCTTTATTCCACTTTTTTTCTGTTAATACCCAATTCGGCAAGAAAAGGCTTTAAAGGAGTCACATAAGAAGCTCCATTCCTTTGCTAGGATCTAGCAACACTCCTGTGTGCAAAGGTAATAAACCACCACACAAGAGGAAAAATAGCTGTAAAAGATGACAGTTCAGTGTTGGATGTGAAAGTGTTTCATTGAGTGAGAATTCACTTGACATCCTAGTCATGACTGAACTCTTGGAAAACTTCATGGTGAATTCTTTAAAAGAACTAATTGATTTTTGTTTTCCACCACAGTTTATTCTGGAAAAGCTAGGAATAAAAAGTCAAATACACACTTTGTTAGTTATGTTTAAAATCTATTTGAATTGAGCATGTTAGCAAGTGAAGAGGGCAGTAATTGAAACTCCATTCTGAAAATAAAAGGTCATATGGAAATTTATATGAAGGATGCTTCATAAAACTAAGTTATTAGTTGAAGAGTGGATGAATTGGGTAAATAGTAATTATCACTTGCATCCATTTATATTTGACATTGATTCACAGTCTTAACATGAATTTTGCATGCCATATGGAGGATTCCAGCAGTGGTCTGTGTTCTTTGTGGCTGGCATTTCACAGCAGAGGTTTCTATCACTAGTCATCTTTAAGGAATTGTTGCCAAGTTCGTGTTGACTAGATCAGTGAGGGCAATGACTGAATTGTTGTAAAAACTGATCTTCACCTCATTATCAGCATAAATTTGCCAAATCTAATGGAACATTTGATGATAAGTAATTTTTTTGAACATGCCTAGCAGAAATAGGGAATGTGAACACAGTTCTTGTAATGTTTTTTTTAAAAATAGCTCTTCTATAAGGGATTTAGTGAACTCTAAGGGTTGAGATGATTGCATAGTTTTTTGGCTGTGACAGATATTTTGAGCTTGATGTTATGACCTGGAAATGTTACTTTCCATTAAAGATTTTGAAATTATATGAGATGTGTTTGGATCAGATGTTCTTTATGCAAAGATCAAACCTGCCCATAAATTTTCATATTAATTGATGGATGTTTGCATTAGAAACAGCTACTTGTAGGCCTTACAAATAGGTTATGTTTTATGTTTGTTTGTTTTGTTTTGTTTCTTAAAGCTTAAAAAAAAACCAAAATCCAGTTTCATTGCTATGCTTATGGTGAGGTTGGATTCAGCTTAGATAACTGCTCTGGGTCACTTACTGCTTTTAGGATCATCCTCTTGGGAGCAGTCATTGTGAAAGCAGAAACAGTGATACAAGACAATCCAAAATGTGCAAACTCAGCAAAAGTGTTGTTAATAGGTATTTTTGCATGTAACCGTAAAAAAACTTTTAAACATCTATAATGAATAAAATAAAAAGATTTAGCACTCTTCAAATAATTGAAACTTAATTATATAACTGACTGGAAAGCTGACAAGTGGGAGAAGGTTATGATCCCACATGAGCTGGTACGCTGCTGTGTACAATAAAAATATTTGCAGCCTGCAAAGTATTCTATTATCTTTTAGAATGACAAGATTAGAGTGACTTCAGTTCAGTGTTGTCAAAACTTTGTTGTAATATTTGTTCACCATGACTAAATATGTCATTTTAAGGGAAAAATATGTCATTGTAGGGAAAAAAAAGTGTTAGAGCCAGTGAACACATGTACCAGGTTGATGTAGAATATTGACAACACTGAAAAAGGTTCTTCCACTAAAGGTTATTAAAGAAGAAACATAGCTGTGGAATTCAAGGGAGTATTGTATGAACAATCACTCGTTGAAATATAGAAAACAAATGTTAAGAACAAGCAGGCAAGTTTCAAAATTAAGGGAAATAGCATGTAATTCTTTTGCAATTTGTCATGCTCTTTCTGCTGAAGAGATAAAAAAGGGATGCAGGAGGAACTGAGACAGCAAAGTTTGCTGCCAGAACAGGGTAGTTATAAGGGTAGTAAAGGTGGGAGGTGGACAGCAAAGGTTGCAGGACTTCATGTTTCTGTTAGCAGCCTGGCATAAATAACAGGTAAAATTGGATGTGGACAGATATAAAGTGATATTGTGTGTTTGGACCAATCCTAGCTTTACTGATATTACTATGGGCTTCAAGGTAACTTCCTACAGTCAAGCACAAGGGGAAAATACAAGCTCAGTAGCATCTAGAATAGAAAAATAATAAAAAAACCCCAACCCCCAAAGATTAGGAATTACTGGAAAAGGTAGGGAGAACAAAATACCGGTATGAACACTATGAGAGTTATATTCTTTCTGTGACTTATATGCCATATACAGTTCAAACCCTGTTTCAAAATGAGGAAAATAAAGGAAAGGATACTTAAGAAGGCTGAGCAAAGCTGGTGGAACTGGTACATGAGGAACAGTGGAATAAGCAAAGCAGTTCTATTCTGCAAAACAGAAGGAGATATGACTGGATTGAGGAAAGTGAAAAGGAAATGATTCATACTCTTTCACTGCAAATATTTCAACTACTTTGAATTAAACTAGCAGGTTTAAACCAGACATGCTATATGGCATGCACTCACTCATGTTTTGGAATTCTTTATTCCAGGACTTGGTGATTTGCCAAAAAGTTTACAGTTTTAAAAAGATTTAGGAAGTTATGACAAATCCTTTGACTCCTATTAAATGGACATATTCTGCAGCTTCTCTTAGGACATCTCTGAGCATGAAACCTTTGAAACTTGGAGTATTCTGGGGAGGTACTGCTGTATCTTGTGCACCTATACTCAGTCATCTGCTCTTGGTCATTCCTGATGAGAGGCTAGGTACTGTGATGGACCTCTCTGGTGTTTCTTGCTGTGTTTCTTCTCAGAATGGAGCTCCTGAGTCCATTTTGACAGTTAATTGAGTCTGTGCCTAGGAAGTCAAGGCTCCTGGCAGATCAAAAATGCAAAACTTGGAGGAGCAGCCTAGATATTCCACTTTTTATGATGTTCATGTGTTGGCTTCTTTCTCTTTTTCTGCCATCGATTTCTTGGGTATTTTGGCAAAAATTATTTAAATCTCTTTTCGCTTAAACTATCTGCTCTTTGTAATATCATAGAAATGGAGGTGCTTAAGGTTGCTTTATTAATGTGTAATTACTGAGTGTTTTGAAGTCCTTGTGTCTGAGTTCTTACTTGAGTGTGAAATGTGGTTTAATACCTAACCCTGAAAGAATTTCATAGCTTTAATTTTTCAGAGTCGTTGAACAATAATCTTGTATTGTATATAAATGCAAATATACAATAACGTTTGTACATAAATACAATTATAATAGCATGAGGTATTACACTCCCTAAATGTTGTAGGGTAGAAGGCTGCTTAGACTAACCATTGACAAGACAATGATCAGTCTTGTCATACAACAAAATTTGCATTCTTTTGGTGGTTGTCTAATTTAAGAAGTTTGGGGAGTGCAGTCCAAAGAATGCCTTTCATTTCAGCTGCAGAGGAGATCCAGCATTTACAGGGCAACGAGATATTTGTGATGTTAACAATCTAAATGATTTTTATTGATAGTGACAGATGGTTCTTAGATAATGTGCTCAGAGTCGTCTGTAATATGTTCAGAATAAGTCTTCTGGAAGGTTGTACATCTGCCTTGAGATTTTTTTCTAAAATATTTAAATCAAGGTCATTGCTTATACTTGATTTTAAATAGCTTTTAGCTGGTAGTCTGCATTTCTGTACATTTAGAGATCAAACTGTTTGTAACTTCAAAAGCTGCAAATGGAAAAGTGTAATAGGTATCAGGTGTTAGAAAAGGCAATTATGCATTAGCTGTTTTACTCAATTTCTAAAACTGTCTAAAACTATCCATTGGAAACACTTTGTACCTAGACTTATCTCTGAAGCATGATAAATTTTTAAATCTGTAGGGGATATGCATTTTTTTGTCTAATGAATTGCATTTTTAAACCTATTTTGTTTCATTTAAAAGAGCTTCATTTTGAAGAAACTTTTATTGGTGAAAAAAACCCAGAAAAATCACAAGACCAAGTAGATGTTCTTATATATGTGTAGATAATTTTTCTACAATTCCTTAAAAGTATTTCCAAAATTAGCTAATTCTTATTTTCAGTTTCAAGTACACATTTAAACTTAGTAACTTCCCTCCAAATAATTGGCATTATCTTTTTCTGGAACCTTACTGATTTGGTGGACCAGATGGTCTGTAGTTTCTGTAGCTGTTAGCAAGGTGTTTCACAAATCTCTAGTAGCACACTCTACTCTTTTGTCAGTCATGGATAGAGGAGAAGGAAAAACAATAGTAGGAGAATATTTTTCTTTTGTCACTTGTCATAGCTGGGAAGTTTATTTATTGCACGAATTTTAAATACCATGTTGTTCTAGGTTAAATAGCAATAAAATAGGTATTTTATCATGTTATGCTTTGTATAAGAAGTTGTTTCTTTTCACTATATTTTAGTATTACTGCATTTTTCTGTATTTTTCTGAAGACTAAACTTCACTTTTGAAATGACTAGCAGAGAATATGCAAAAACTTGCTATATTTTTAAAGTACAATAATTAAATCTTATAAATTGTGTAGATGTCAGAATTTAAACATACCTCCATTTGCCGTATTATGTAGTTTAATTTTATAATTGTTATTATCAAATCTTATTTTAATGAGATTTTACATAGCATTAGTTCACAGTCATAAGATTGATAATTTAATATCGTAATAGTTTTTTGGTTCTTAGTGGTATATAAAATATAATCTAAGATTAATTTGATAATATGAGAAAACTTAGTGATGTCGTTTAAAGGCTTCATCGCAAAATTCCCTAAACCTTTATGTGAAATTAAAAAATACTCATTTCTAGGGGGAGTTTTATAGAGGGATGGAATCTGCTGACTTGAACCAGAACAGAAAGCTGCAGATCTGCATGCAAAACTGAGCTGTAAATATTTAATCTTTCAAGTAGGTTTTCTTCCTATAGTGAAAACATCTAATTCCATTCAATATAATACAAGTGGTTTTGGTTTTTACAATGCTTAATAATTTCTTATATCAAAATTTATACTTCAAAAGCTCCTGCTAGTAGTAGAATTGACTTAATGATGGAGCTGAAACATATGTTCACGCCACAGTGTTGAGCTGGACACTATTTCATACCAGGTATAAGCTAATGGATAACAGCAGAAATGGAAAACATACCAGTAAAGAATGAATTTAAGTATGAGAAATGGAAGCTGCCTCATCTCTGTTCCTGGTACAGATAATAGCAATGAATAGGTTTGGCACAGATTACATCCAAGCATGTTTGTGATACAGAGAGAGACAGATGTAGCTGATGTTTTATAGCTACAAGTGAATGTCATAAAAATATACTTGGGGCATATGGTGATCAAAAGTATTATTGTTTGTGTATTGAAAGGATGATCTATTTTTATTTTTTCTAGTCTGAACCAGAGGGTTTTTCTCACTTCCACTTGTACGTCTGTGCTGCCTTCCTTGTCAGGTGGAGGAAAGAGATCCTGGAGGAGAAAGATTTTCAAGTAAGTGAAGGGGATATTTTTCAAGCACAAGGTGGCATTTCTTAGATTTACCTTCCTAACATTACTTGGGGATGAATTTAAGACAAAATAGGAGCAGCAAGACTGACAATGTCTTACTGTTAGTTAGAGTTGCTCCAAAACTGTTAGACCTGAAGTGATGGACTATAAGCAGTAGGAGATGTGTTTTCTTTGTGCACTCTGGAAAAAAAATGCTGTTTTAACTGAGGCAGGCTTTAAGAAGATGATTTCTGGAGAAGCTGTTACCTTGGTATTTTGCAGAGATTTTCTGAAAAGGCAACTGGATTTTTTTAATCTTAAATGCATCACTGAAGTATTTATTTAGAATTTCTCATCTGTATGATAGAACATTCTCTAACAAGGTCATGTTCATTCTTTCAAAAAAGCTGGGCAAGCTGTCTTTTAAAATTAGGACCCTGTTTCTCATTAGGAAGTAAAAGGACTTCAGGCCCCTACATTTCAATACCTTACATTTTTCCAGCAAAAAGCATATCGGGAAGTTGTTGGTAAGAAGATTTGAATATGGTAGATGGGTAATCATTTGCGTGCATCCATAGAAGTCCAATTATTTTTGTGAACTGGTGACAGTTCACTTTCATAGAAATATTTATATTGAATTTTACCCAACCACACACATTGAATGCCTAAAAAGCTTTAAAGTCTTGTTTGAAGGCTGAATATGAATAGCCTGTGCTGCAAAGCCCCCACCATTGCCTACCCCGGTGAAATGGCCCATTACGAGCTTATTTTCTCTCCAGCTGACTGAACTCTGTGGCCCTCTACAAATGAACCATTGTGCAAATTTGTGTATCACTTCAATCTATTTTATCTTCATGAAAGGATTTATTCAGAGCTGTCATAGCCTGCCTTTGAAATGAATAAATCCCTGAGGGCACAATATAATAGCTTTAATTTCTACTACCTGCTAACACTGTCAGATTTTCTCAATTTATGGTACTTGGTCAAAATCATCTCTAATGTTGGTATCCATACCTCTCAATTACAATTGTTCACTGTTAATCCTCCCTAGTAAATTTTTCATGTTGATTTCCTGCACCAAAGAGCATAATTTTCCTCCCTTTACCAAATCTATTACAACTGTGCTTCAAGTAAATAGTACCATGGTATGGTACTATGATACACACATTCAGATCTGTGTACTTATTTAATAATTAAGGCATTTCTGTATGGTTTAATTTCTTTATGGACCATGTAAACTAGAATATAAAGTACAAAAATCAGGAATACACTGGAATGTGTTTATCACACTGCTTTGGATTACTTACAACATAGAAATGCAGTTGGTAATTTTGAGGATCTGTAGATCCATGCTAGTTTTATCACCATCATATGTTATCACTAAAAGCCTTGGCCTTCTTTATTGTGTAACATGACCTTTTAAAATGGCTAAACTAAAGTGTTATCAATTCTCTAAATGATACTTCTGTCCCACAGGCAAGAATAATATCCATTATTCTTCCACTTTGTTAATAATAGCCGTAGATCGTTGCCTAGTCTTCAAAGCAATAAGCACTTAAACTACATTGGGAAACTGGGAAGTTCAGTAAATGCTGTTTGGAGTCCTCTGATTGCATTGAACTCACATTATTGAGAAGTCATAGCTATAGTACATTTTGTAGAGAAGATTTTTGTTCCATAAACTGTATCAAGAATCACATGCATTCAGTCATTTCTCTTCTCATAGCGTGTGTTCTGTTTGTTTTTCTGCATATGACAGGAATAAGGGAAGTCTGTCCTAACTCAGTCAGAGGGCCTGGTTCTTCCCTACTAGCTATGAAAACTCCTGCTCTTCTTTTCCATGTCTGTTTGACCTCTTTCAGTAGAAATACAGGCCTCACAGGAATTTTAAGTTGGAATAATTTCCTAAGAACATCAGGTGTGGCACTGTGCCAGAAGAGACACTGAACAGACTTTGAATGAAAGGCCAATTTTAAAGGAATTGGTTATGCAATACTTTTATTCTTATTATTTGATGAAGTTTATTATCAGTAATATTACAGACAAGATGATTATAGAAAATAGTCTTTGCTCTTAAGATACTTGTTTTCATTCTTTTAAGTATGTCTGCAACCAAGCAATCAGTATAAGTATGATATTTATTCTTCCTGATGTGAACAGAATAGTTGACTTAGATACCAAATGTTCATCCCTCAATATTTCTGTATTAAAGACACACAATGTGTGTGATTGTAGTTTTGGGGACTTTTTTGTGTATTGTCATGTAGCAGAGAAATAAATTTTGAAATGGAAAAAGGCTGAACTCATACTGTAGGGTGATGCAACCTGAAAATTGCTTGGTATTTAGTTTATATCTGTAGAATTAAATATTAAGATATGGAAGGAAGTTAGTTTTGATAAGGAAAGGGTAGAACAAATAAATATTTTAACTCAGGCCTCCAAATGTTCAAAGGTTCATGTGTATATATTATAGGTAAATATTATAGAGGTACATATATATACCTAAACAGGTGTATATATGGACTTAGAATACAGACATGTTACACTGTATTGATGCTCTTTTTCATGTTTGATATTTTTCATGTTTCAAATAACATAATGAAGTAATTTTTTCATTGTTAGATTATAATCAAGTCATGATGATAGTTGTCCTCTTTTGAATCATTTGAACAAGTTATTGCTCTTGCTGCCATTTATTTGGTTAAAAATAAAATGTCAGATGGTTTTATTTTCCTAGGAGTTTAAACCTGCTTTCATTTTGTCCTACTTATTCAGTAATCTTTCTAGTAAGATATAATCCCTTTTTGAAATTTGCTGTTTAATGCAATGAGCTGTGTGATGCAATGCTATGTAATGAGGACAAAAATTATTACATTCAGCAATTTTCAAATTCCCCAGAGTCACTTTTTGATAGCAGTGAAATTAAACTGACATGTTTTCAGGGAGTTGTTTTAAATATTTCATGCCCATGTATAATACAAAGATTAATATCATGGAAAAGAGTGAGGGTTTTTTTAATTTTCACTAGAGCCTGTTATTCTCTCTTGGTTTTCACTTCTACAAAGTCCTCTTTTGAGTGCCTCACAAACCCAGGTACATAGAGGTAGTTTGGATAGCTCTGTTACTTTATTCATAGTTCAGATTGGCAGTTCATACTTCACGTGTGGGGGAGCAGGGAACACAATAACTAGGCAGTAAATGGCAGAAATTTTAATCCTTCCTTAGATTTTCCCATGTAGACAGTGTGATGTTTTATAGCCATTTCTGTTGATGATATGAATATTCTATGTTAATTTACTGGGTCCATACTAGTGTCAGACAAAAAACCCCAAAACCAAAAAAAACCCCAAACCAGTAAGCTTAATATATATATTTTTTTTAATGTGATAAAGTATGCCTTTTGAATGCAAAAAGTAAAATGCAGTTAGCTTCTACTATCTGAGTTTAAGTAATTAAATGTGCAACTAATGAAAACCTTTCTACTCATCAGCATGCCTCAGACTTTGGCTTTCTGTTACTCATTTTCCTCACTACGGCCATATTTCCAAAATTCTCCTGAATTTTTGAGAGGTGTGGATAGCTAATGCTGTTAAGTGATAAGGTATTCATGTACGATTTTGAACATATTTGGAATTAAAACGTTAATATAAAATATGGCTACTGAGTTTACTGTTGGAATGTACTGTTGGAAATTATCTGAAAGATTTTACAGAAACAACACTTCAGGGGCTAGATTCAACTGTTGAACTGAATATAAGTTAATGGTAATTATAATTAGGTTAGCAATAGTTGAATTCATACTGGCTTGTCTGTTAGATTTGTGCTTAAAGGAAATTATCATTTTGTTGACATAGCTGAGCTACAAAAATGTATTCAGTATGTTGTGGTAAGGAATCTGTCTTGCAGATCTTTTCTTATTCATGATTTTAAGATATGGGCTTATCTAAAAGACATTTTCACCCGTGCTGTCACCAACTCACATCTTTATTACTGCATTGTCCTTTACTTTGTCTTTGACAAATGCATTTTTGCTCCAATTATATTCACTCAGACTGCAAAGAAGCTGTAAAGATTATTTTTCAGTCCATCATTTTTTCTTGCTTTCTTGCTCGGCATCTCCCTTAGCTCCCTTTCTTTTAGAGCACCAAGGAAAACTTAGACACTTTCTCTTTTGAGGCATTTAATGGACTAATCCTGACACCTTACATGGCACCTGAGCTTCAGCACTGAGATGCTGACTCCAGTCTATCAGCCTGTGATGACAGTTCCATCACCCACCAGCATTCACAGGAGAGAAACGGTGCTATCTCCCACTTTGCCACCTTACTTAAATGCAGCACCTAATGCAGATATTCAGCTACTTTGCCCTAAGTCATGTCAAGTTCTGGTTTTTTGTTATGCCCAGAATAGATTTGACAGGTTGGCTTGAGTGTGTTAGTAGCACTTAAAGTCACATTGATGAGTTTTGTGTGGCTTCTTTTTTACTTTTCTGCAAATTCATTGTCTCTTGCTTTATACTTAAGCCATAAAATCTTCAGGATAGTGACTGTGCTTTATTATTCCTACTTATATAAAGAATTATTATTTAACTATTTTATATATAGGAAGTAAGTCTTATTGACTTGTTGACCAAAATGAATGCATGCACAATTTTATCTTTTTAAAATTTAGAAAAATGCCAAATAGCAAGATGCTTAGAAGACAAATTAATTTAATTTCATTTCTAATGTCTATATAAGTAGTGAGCTTTAGTTGAAAAAGTTTGATATTAATATCTTTCCTAGGAATTATCTACTATAGGAACATGTCAGACATCAGAGATGTAATTTCATACCATCTTTTTACACTCAACCACAGTAATATAGATTTCATTAGTCTTTTGTGATCGTTGTTATTTATGATGTAAATTTTTAAATTTTACTTTTTCTGCTTACTTCATATTATATGAGGTGTAACTAACAAATCTATTTTAACTTAGCTTCTTGGTGTGTACTGTGCTAAAAAATTAGTTTCCCTTGCTTCTGCAGTAAAAATAAATGTTTTTCAATTAAAGGAAAAATTAAAAATTTATGTTTCTGAAAGGATTCGGTCTTTGAACAGAGGAATGTTTGCCCTCCTTCTCTCTAAGCTCTATGATGATTTTGTGATTTTGCACCCTGTGCCCTCATTCTTCTTTGTATGGAAGCTAATAGGGTTCTTTCTGTGGATGTGCCAAAACCTGTAAAGAATTAAGAACTGTGAACATGGCAGTCTTCTAACTGTAAAGAGCCTGACTACTAACACTGCTGTGATTTTATTGCCTGGTAGAGCACTTTTGGAAGATGTTCCAAATATTGCCATGTGTTTCAAGAAACTGTAGGTTCTGCTGATTTAGGCTTGGAAAGTCATAGCTGGTGATCTACTGGTACTGGTAGCAGACAGCTGGGATTCAACACTCTTGAATCATTTATGTTCAGAAGAGCCGATTTTCAAGAGTAAAATTCCTGACTTTATTTTTGCATGCAGACCTTAATGAACAGAGAATTATGTGAGTGGTAATAGTTTAACTGCTCTTTTATCCACCTTACTCAAGTTTGTCAAAAGCTTCTGCATATTTTTATTGTCATGAATATCTTGACTTTGTCTCCATGTGAGTGTGTTGTAAATTAAACACGACGGTGCAAAGATGTTTTACATACAGTCTTAGAAGCACAGGTTTTGTCTCACTGAAATTCTTATTGCAAAGTTTTAATATTGCACTGAAATATGACAGACTGTTGATCATCATTCTTTTAATACTGGTACTTGTCTAGTACTAGGAGGAGAACTTGCCCTCTAACTGGAAAGCTACTGGAAAATTCTGACCAGCTTATATGGTACACTAAAAATGGCTTAAGAAGCATGAAAAAGGAAATAAAAATTTTACTTACTTATCTCTTTCTGTTTTTTTTTTACTTATCTCTCTCTGAAATGGCTTTCCATTTTCTTTCGACTATATTGTAGGCCAGTTTTTTCGATGTTATACATCATTTTCCCCCAAAGTTTGCTTTCAGATGTGCCAAGCTGAGAATGAAAATAATTTTTTTTAAAAACAACAAACAAGCAAACCCCACTTTTGATTTAAATCTTACATAGCTAGCAATGTAAGTATTTTCATTCCTTAATTCACCTTTTTTTCTTTCTTTTGTGTGAGTTTCTGGGCCAGAATACTATGAGAATAATATATTACTCATACCTAGCATATTAAAAATAATAGTTAATATACTTCCAGTAATACAGATAAATTTTGTACTACCTGAATTTGAAATCTGCCCCTGTTTCTGTTGCCCTCCTTCCATCTAGCTCCCTCCCAGAAGTCCTCCTTCCTCTTCAAGATATTTGGAACAGTGGCACATAGTAAAATTACAAGCTATAATACAACGATTTTGAATTACAAGTAGCTTAAATATATGTATTTGCTACTGAAACTCAGAAGATATTCTGGTATATGATCTAGTCCAATATTGTCAGATAAATCACAGCAGTGAGTGAGACTGAGCTCTGCTCTCTCCAAAGCACTTGAGGAAAAAGTAGTCCTTGAACACCTAATCACTGCAGCCATTACTTATCTTGGGAAATCTGTCCAGGTTTGATTTTATTTTTTTTTTATTTTTTTTTTTTTTTTTTTTTTTATAAAATTTTTTTTTTTTTTTGTTTTTTTTTTTTTTTTTATACTGAAACAGCTTGGTCAAAACAGGAAGAAATTTTCAAAATCCCTGCTGAAGGAGACTAGTTCTGCAGGGCTAGCATACTGTATCAGTAGAGATTTAATTTAGAATTCAGCATGAAAAGTGGAAAGCTGAAACATTGCTGATAAGAAACAGGACAAGGATATTCAACTTTTGATATTGATATAAGTAGAATAATTTTTCAAAAAAATTTAATTTTTTTAATATTTTATAAATATTTCTAACTGTTATCTTCGTTATGAATGTTAAGTTTTAGTAACTTCATTTTTGCCTTTTCCTGTTTTAAGTGTAATTCCAAGGCACACGGCTTTTACAAAGTCATTTATTTTTCAGGAGTTTAACAAATCTGATAATCAAAGTACAGGGAGATAGTAATAAGTGCCTTCTTCCCTACCACATCAGTTGAGAAAATCTGAAAGGGAATGAGGTACTTCATTGTAAAAGCTGCAGTGGCTCTTTTTGGAGGAAATGTGTAAGCTGTTAGAAGAGTACAGAGAATTGTTTTGCAATGATGGCAGCTACTTTTTCTTGAAAGTAGATGGGAAACATGCTTGAAGAGGAAAGGTCTTAACTTATGTCTCTCACTGGAACAGTTTGAAGATCTATTTTGACTCATTACACACAAGTGTTAGTTTGTAATGCTTTCACATTTGCTTACTATTTGAAAAAGTATACCAAAAGGGATATAGTAATTTATAGTCCTGAATAGTCTGTATTTTCTTCCATGTAAATGTTCATGCCATTTGAAAAATTACATTTCATCAGGGTTTTTTTCTGCAGTTAGTTTCAAATTAGTCATTTGAACAGTTTGCTTTTCTGATAGTCAGGGGATGTGTTGCAATTTTAGATGATGCATCAAATTAAAAAGTTCAAAGGTAAGCACTGAAAGTGCAGATTTGTGCTTGGATTTTTCATGTGTGACATACTGCAATTCATTAACTTCTAACCCTTCTTTCATACAGGGCAAAGTCTTTAACTACAGATGTAGTGTATTTGACAGCTGAGTTCATTATACCATTTACTAGGATGACAGAGTTCTTACTCTAGTGTTTCCCTGTGTTCTTCAAAAAAACCCTAAACAACTATATCATAAAGTGAGCAGTTATTTCTATTTTCTAAATCAATTATGTGTGATAGTAGCTAATGTCTTCCTTATTTTTCAAATATTAATCTGTTAAGTAACAAAGATGTTAACCAGCTGCATAGTTCAGTACAAATATTGTATGAAGATATGATTCGTGTTTCAGAGACCAATTGGATTGAAAACGTGTTACATTATGTACTTTGGTTTAAGGTTTAGTGAAATAAAGTGAATCCTATAACTCAGGTCTAAATTAGAAATGAAGTCACTTTATATTACCATTGTATTCAGTGGAAAGACATGTATGAATTAGACCCTTCTGATCTCACCCTATCCCATGCAAATATTTATGTCACTGTATTATTTATGAAGGAATATGGCACTGACAGAAAGTAGAATTCATCTGATAAATCCTGCATTTGATGGTCTGAATATTAAATACTCTGTGAAGACTTCCTTGAGGATGTGAATGTCTCTGCAAGCCCAAATGTTTTTTCCTGTACTGATTGTTACCAGTAGAGAGGAGGAATGGAAGCTCTGAAGCGTCCAGGAGCAAATCCAGTGGAGACTGCTCCATAGAGGGAAAGAGATATTGAACATAATTCCTCTGCAACTTGCTGTTGTGTGGAGAAAAACTGTAGGACATAGTGTTTTTACAATTCATATTGCTTGGAAGATCCCTTTACATTCTGAATGTTTTCATGGAAAAGGAATCTGTTTCTTTGGCAGTCATTCCTTCTTCTGAGAGTTACCTGACTCTTCAGAGACTCCTGAGCCTTTGTGTGTACCTCTATTCTTATCATTTGAATTTAAGGAATTTGATGTTAACAGGTTTGAATACAATTTGAGGGTTTTTGTGGGAAACACATCCTTGTGATTATAATAGGAAAATAACTCTTTTTTAGTTTAGTAATGGATCTTATAGTTTACTGTCACTGAGTGAGCTCTAGAGTTAATTTTTTAAATTTTATTTTATTTTATACTTATCTGTAAAATTGTACTATGTATTCTGTATATTCTTGCCAATAATTGATTTAATGTGTTTTATTGATTTGATTTAAACCTTTCCATTACTACTCATTTTGTATAGTGACTAATTAGCAGAACAACCTAAAAAGGAGTATTACCAACATATCACTTGGTTCCTGACTATCTGCCAGTCTCTTCAGAATCAGAGCTTCTTGAAAAGGAAATATAAAGGATTAAAACAAATAGAGGACATGGAGATTTTCCTGGATGTAGACTGTCAGATACCATTGCAGTAACAATGCAGGCATAGTAATAATTTCTGCCGTGAACTCTGGGTACAATAAAAGCTCCAGGATCTCAGCTCTTTAATCTTGTGACACTGACTACATAGTGTCTGCAAAGTTCTGCAGTTTACCAAAATCTTTATTTCATTTTGCTCCTTGAAAATTGCATATTTCGAATATGATTAGACTATTCCCATTAACCTTATAATGTAATTGGTCAGCTTTTCCTGTTTTCCCCAGGAATTAATTCTCAATTTTTTAATGGAAATTGCTTAGTGAAATTTGTGCTAGATTAAGTGCTTTTTTTTTTATTGTTTTCATTATTGCTGTTTTTAATTGCAGAAAAATGTTTAATATGGCTTTATGTCCCTTATGTGATTGTTTTTTCTTGAAGGTTGTCCTTGCAGAATTAACTGCCACCTAATAAATATGCCCAGATGTAGCAACAAAAATGAATAACAAATGCAACTTTTAGAGTGAATGAGGCTGGCTTGGACCGAATGTAGCATAATCATTGTCATTTTAAAGGAGGTTTCTTTATGAACAGTGTTACAGAAACCAGTGTTTGGATCCAAATATTCTGATGGGGTCATAAAGCATTCATGCATAAGATATTTAATGATGGATAACAACTTTTTCCTGAGCTGAAGAGCGGTACTTGGAGTTTCACAGTTGCTTGCCTGCATTAAAATATATGAAGAAAAAAAAATCAGGTGAAATTAATTCTAGTGATTAAGAACCATTACCAGTTTCAGACAGAGCCCTATTTCGATGATGATACAAACACACAGCCTTCTTTTGCCAAATGAAAAATGGAGCTGTTAATTAATTACACGTGAACAGTTTAGGTGCCTTGAGACTTTAACATTAGTTTTTATTTTTGTTTGATGCAAAGAAAAATAAAAACTTATGTTAAAGTCTCTTTAGCTCTAAAGCTTCTTTAGCTGCTTGTGTTCTTTATATCTTCAGGAATACTGTGGTTTGGATTTTTCTACTGTGAATTTTACTATGCAAGTACTTGAACAGTACTTGGACATTGCAAGATCAGAGAATGATTTTACAATGCTGGATTTTATATTTTATGGTTGGTTGGGGTTTTTTGAAACAGACCTGTAATATAATCTTACAGCTGTTGGTACCCATATGGTTCTCATGTTTCTTCACATTATCAGAATATTGCACACAGTGAAGATCGGTTTTTTAGGAAAAAACCCAAACCCAAACAAACTGCCCAAACCCCTAGTACCACTTTTTTTCTGTGATACAGAGGAACCACAGTTTTGCTCTATTCAACTGCAGAAGATAGAGGTTGAAAAGCTGTAGGAAATCTATACTGAGAACATATATCATTAATGCTGCTAATATGCAAAGACCACAATGAATTTTCAAATTTATGAAAATGTAATATTGTACAATTCATAAATCTGTTTAAATGAAGTTGCTAGGAAACTTTTTTTCTTCTCCAACTCTTTAAAAGACAATTACATATGAAGGGGGAAAATACCTGTTTAGGGACAGAGGACTCTTGACAATCTCTACCAGATTTGGTCTTTTTTCAGTAAGTTTATATAAATAACTTGATATTTTGTGGTGAATAAATCTTAATGGCTTTGGCACAATTTTCTAATAACTTTTAGGTTAAGTAGTTGTGATTGCATCTAAAAATCACATTGTGCATGTCATAATTGAAACAGGATTTTATTTTGCTTATTCTAGAAAAAAGAATAAGGTTAAAAGTATTCACACAGAATGCAACGGGTGATGAATATTGCTGGGCTAATAACCCCTTGGAAAGGATGCAAGAATACAGATTGATTTTTGTTCTCTTATCCATAAAGTAGTTTCTTGATAACCCTCTAGGTCTTTGGATGGCTTTAAGTGAACCAGAATAATAATTTGATTTTGGCTTCAGTTGAGTTATTTGACAAATTGAATTCACCATTTTTAGTAAATGCTGCTGTTGAAGAGTTAAATTGATCACAGAGCCAAAAAAAAAGGGCATAGCATTTTGAATATTTTGAGTAGGCTCTCAGGGATCCAGAGGCACACTGCTGCTGCATTAATACAAACATACCTCTTTTCAAGGCGTATTTAATTGGGCACATTGAGAATCAATAGAATATAAGTTCAGTAAATAGGCTTCAAAACAAAAAATGTTTTACAAATGTGCAGAGCAATTCAAATATAATTTGCAGAGCATTTTACCGAGATGAAAAGGTTTTGCTCTTTCTGTTTTATAGTTAAGACTTGCACATATCATTGTTAATACTGCATAAAATCCTGACAGAAAATCATATGGAGAAGCTGAGCTGAGGTTTTTGCATTCATATTCTGGTGTTTATAAAAAGTGCTGTTTCATTCTGGATGTGCTGTTCTTAGCTGATCTTAAGTAAGTACCCAAACCAGAGAAGGCTTTCTACTAATAGAAAATAAAGTTGCTGCCAGAAATTTTCAGTCTGGCAAAACCTCAAGGTATTGAATCTCCCTTTATGTTAAAAAACCAAGCAAAGAAAGAATCTCCAACAAGCCCAGCCAAAGCCATCCAAATCACAAGAGGCTGTCTATACTCTCTGGTAAAAAACCCACATGTGCTTTTTAATGGGTTCATTTATATACGTTCCAACTATGATTTGTGCTGTGGAACAGCACCTAATGTGTAACTTTGCATGATGTTTGAATTTTCACCTGATAGAATAGTACACTTCTGGGCATTGGAGGAGATTTTTGATTCTTCTAAATTCCACTGAATGTTCTTGTCAGTCCAGATTTCATTTTTGCTGTATTACAGTCATGCTGTATCTTGAATGGTTTCATCGTAATTGCTTCTTTCTCAGAGGAAACATTGGGTTCATCTTAATTGCAGAATTATCGTACTTTAACTTCAGTAAAATTGCCTGTCTTAACAATTTGAGCCTTAGGATAAAAGAGATCTGCATAATGGTGGATATTTGCTGTAGAAAAGCAATGCCAGACTGTCAAGCATGTCAGCAAATTATCCTGAAGCTAATTCAGCTAAAATTGCTGTGGTGAAGATCAAGAATTGAGAAAGTTGACCAAAACAAAATTACTAATGCTGGAAACATAAAATTGGAAGGTGGTTTAACATTTATTTTATATAAAGCTCATTTCTACCATCTTAATGGGGAGAGAATTAGATTTTACTTACAGAAAGATGAAAATATCTAAAAATATTTTAGGTAATTAAATGAATATCACAAATTTGAAAAAATATTCCTGTTTATTCAGGGAACCAAAGTCCAGGTATTCAGCAAAAGAAACTCAGTACCCAAAATTATACTCCAGTGGAATGATTGAACTTATTTGAAAATTTGATCAAAGAAATTAGAAATTAAAAAGTGAAGTTTTCATTTGAGGTTGCAGGAGCATCAGTAGACAGTGTTTCTTTAGTGCTTTCCAAAACTGTCTTTTCAGATAAAGTCTTGTCAGTAAGCCAGGGGTTTTTCTTGCTGTTTGGGTTCCCAGGAATTTTGTTCAAATATTTGGTTATAGTTGTCAAATAGAATTGCTGAAGATGCACTATGGGAAACCCTAGAAAAATCCAAACCACAGTATTCCTGAAGATACAAAGAACAAACACAGCTAAAGAAAGATTCTCTGCATCAAAGGAAAGTAAAAACTCATATTAAAGTCTCAACATAAATGAGCTGTTCTCTTGTAATTAGCAAATGAATTTCATTTGGCAAGACATGCCTGTGTGTTTGTATAATCATTAAAATAGGGTTCTGTGTGACTATATCTGAAACTGGTAATGGTTATTAATCACTAGAATTAATTTCGCCTGATATTTAGACTCTATATTTTGATGCACACAAGAAACTGTTGTTTCCTCTTGACATGTACTTCGTCATCTGCTCTGGCTCTGACCATAATGAAGTCTCCCATCATAAAGTAGTGTGATAACAGCATAAATATAATGTAGTAACAGCGTGATTTAACTGCATGAATCAGCAGTGGACTGTTGTGGCTTTCCAAATCCATGCTGCAACTTTGCTATCTCAACACGGTGTTAGAAAATAAATGAGGTAGCTTTAGGCTTGGAATGGTTCCAGTCACCATAAGTAGCCTGACTTTGTGCTTTGCTTGGGCTGCAAGGATGCTATTTCATGCTTCAGTCCTATTTCAGTCTTGCTGAGTGTGTTATCATTCCTCTTGTGGCAACATAACTCACCAATAAGCAATGTACTCTAGGTCATGAATGTGAAAATGCAGTGAAATAATTTGCCATTTTATTACCTTTATTTATGTTTACTTTTCAGAAAGAAATTAAAGTTATTTTGGATATTTTTAGCTATTTGGATATTTATTTTTGCTGTCATGTAGATTTTGAATACTCAGTCAATTTTTGTTAATATATCTACATGGATATCAGAACTCTTCCTATTGATGGGCTTCTTCACTTTACCAGCAGGGTATCCAAAGCTTTTCCTAATTTTCAGGAAGACTGTAAATAGGGAAACTCCAACATATTGGAGGATAATACTGTTATGAGACTGGTTTTCCAGTGACCACAGTGTGTCCAGCTAACAATAGTAAGAGTTAATAATATTGTCTGCCAAAAGAGCTTTTTGTTCATTTTCCTTTATGGATTTTAATGGAAGTCTTGTAGCATGTAAGTGCTTCCTGTATGTTTGGCAGTTTTTGTGTATCTATTTCAGAAGGCATTGTGGGAAGAAAATACTGTGTTCAGGAAGATAATAAAGATATAGTTTTGATTACAAGTATTAAATTCCATATCTTTACTTATTATCTCTCTAATAATAATTATTTATTACTATTTACTTAGCTAATTTTCTTACATCAGTTAAGGCAAATGAAACATTTTTTCCCCAGTGTCATTCTTAACAGCTTCATTTCTGTCTTTAATTCTGAAAAGTGAATCTACATTGGTGGATGCAAATGTGCAATATAATGATTTCCTACTGTGGTCTATTTTATTCTGTACACTTAAATAGCATTTAACAGTATCAACAAAAATATAATACAATATCTTACTAGGAAGACTAAAAAAAGTACTTTTTTTGTTAATCATCTTCAAGAGGAGCCTTGTCTAGTGAGTGTCTGTGGGAGTCAATATGAGGGTATTCAGCATTTTCACTAACAAAATAGCTGATAATAGAAGTCTGCAGATGACACAGATTTACCATTCTGACAGAGTGAGGAGAGCAGAGCAGTTGCATAAACAAATCTTGAATCACTTGTTCAGCTGAACTTTTCAGGTGAGCCATATTTTGATACAGTCAAATGAAAAAGAAAACCCCTGCAAATAAAGGGAAATTAGAACAGGATAAGTAATGGTCTTCTCTGGGAGTATCATCTATGACCCTAGCAACCAGCCCCATATTTATGTTATGTACCTGTCAAGTAATACTCTCACTGTCATATGTGGTTGCTATCATGTGTAGGTACAAAAAGCATCTGGAGCTCTCACAGTTATTGAAACAGTTAGATTGAAACTGCCTTAGAGTATAATTTTGAAATGTCACTCACCATTTCTAAAACGTGTATAATGTTTTTGTCTACAAACAAATGCCTTCTAAACATTTTGGAATCTAATATTTTTAGTTATCTTTGCCAACTGGGAGCACACAGTGTTAGAATCACATTGCAGTGGCAAATATGTCTAAAATTGTGATTCTCTGTAAATAAAAAGGCTCTGTAAAGCCAGAGGAAAAGCACTATTTTAGTTAAAAAAAGGTTCAGTAGTTGTTGAGTAATCACTGTTTTTTTCTTATTGTTTTTAATTTTTGTCACCGTATCCAATACATTATTGAACTCTAGAAGCAAATTGATTTTGTTCTGCCTCCAAGTTGGCTCCTTCTTTGACCTGGAATGCTACATGAAGTAAAAAAGAAATACATGTATATTTTCTGTTCAGTCCTCTATGCCTCTAAGGATGCTAGGACTAAATTCCTTAGGGATTGAGCAGTGTGGTTTGGAGGCTGAGATACAGAACTGGGGTCCCCTTCATCTGCACATGTTGGCAAGAGTCGTGTTTGGTCTGATTCCTGCTGTAGGAAAGGAAAGATGTGGTGCTAGGTGTGTATAACCTGAAGGGATTTTCAGTAAGCCTTGTTTTACGGCTTCTACTTCACAGTGCTGCTGTTGCTGTCCAAGTTTTAAATCAAATCTTCCACACAATGAAAATCTGATTTTAGTGTCTTGTAAGTTTCTAGAAAAAGCACTTTCTCATTCCTGTAAGATATATTTCTCTCACCAACCAATGTTTTTATTTATTTTCAGTAAATACCACAAAGGGATCTCTGCATTTTCTCTATTTCAATATAAAAAGGATTTCTCTTTAACAAAGAAACAACAACTGTTCATCCTGAGCAACTAAAGTGACCTGCTAAACTAAATGCACTGGCAGGACTTCCATTTAGTTAGTAATTCACAGCTGTCACTGGAGACATTTCTCTACAAAGAAAACTGTTTTCTTTCCATGTTTATTTGTTCAGCAGAACCTGCTGCATAACAATGTCAATTATTGGCCTTATCAGTGTGTAACCCTGGAGAAGACTAAAATCACAGGAGCCTATACACTTGACAACCAAACTCAATCAAAACTACTGATAAGAGAACAAAGAGAAACCAGAAGCTTTTGGAGTATGAGCTGAGTAATAGGATGAAGTGACATATGCCTTTCTTTGAGACAAGAAGATGGAAGAGGATTAATTTTCTTTCTTTCAATTTTCTGTTCTCTCCTATGGTTTCCTAAATGCTAGTGCATGTAAATTTTGCTGTCTTACAACAAAATTGTCTCTTTGCAACTGCAAGACAGTAAAAATAACAAGAACTGAAATGCCTATTGTTTTGTCATCCTTGTAAAAAAATCAGAATTAGATTTTTTCCAGAAATGTCATTATGGCAGATTTACTGTTACTGTCATGGCCTCCTGCTTAGATCTTTCAGCTGCCATAAAGAGTAAAATCTTTGCACAACTTGTTTGCTCTCTAGTATTTTTTGCATTAGACATCATTTTCCAAATATATTAAGAGTTCTTATTTATCCCAGCTTAATTTTTTTTTCCTCAGAGTAGAATTTGCTGGTTGTTAGCTGAATGAAAAGCAACGGTTCCATCCAGTCCATGGGAGCTGATTCACCAAAGCTTTGTGTTTATTTTTTTCCTCAGAATTCTTACACATCTTGCTTAGTTTCAGGAGCTGATCCCCATAGATCAGCAGGTTAAAAAGGGTCATCTGAAATCCTTAATAGCTGTTGTTCTTTACCACATCCTTTCTTAAATATTGCCACCCCTGAGAAAAGATGACAGTGGCACCGAACTGCTATGGCAGTGCCAGCTCGCAAGCCTATTAAAGCAACACAAAATTGCCAGCAGCAATATACCTCTGAAAATTATATTTCATGTAGTTGTTGACGTCTTTATTCTCTTCTGTGAGAAAAGGTCACATCTTTGAAGCTGTGCTGTGGTCTCCTTTCTAGATTATTGTGATAAATACAGGAATTCCTCCTCTCATCTGCCTGCTAAAGAAGCAGAAAGAGATGGAAGATGCATCACTGTCAGTGGCAAACACGTTATACCACGCAATGCATCACTGAAATGTTTATCCATTAGAACTGTTAGTGTCTTTTTTGCCAGAGCCTGAAACACTTTTTGGTCATGTTTATTTATTTAAACACAATGGCACTTTATTCACAAGGTATGGTTTTGTAAAAGAAATAATGTTGTCATAAGTCCGGTTATCCAAAGAAAATTAATTTAGGTATAATGTTGTCCTTAAAACCTATTTGGTTTATTTGTGGGTTTGATTCTTTAGATAACTAGTTCAGATAGATTTTTTGAGGCCTTTCTTTGAATCTTTAAAGGCCATAACCTTCTTCGAAATGTTATTGGAATTTTTACAAAACCAAGTGGGTGTAAGAACGCAACACCTGGGAGAAATACAGCAAAATATTATTCAGATTCAGTTTATGTAATACTAGTTGTCACAGGTTAACATAATTATTATAAAACCAGTATTTGTCTCTCTATATTGATTCTCTCTGGTTTTAGTTATACTTCTTACATAGTGGGAAATTAAGGACTTTGACCTATTTGATCTTTGATGACCATTCTGGAGCTGCTGTGCAATTGTCAGTGTTCCTTGGCCAAACTGCTCTTTGGGTATTGATACAATGACAGAGGCCACTGCTTTCAATGTGCAGATTCTTTTAAAGTTTGAGTGTGAACTTCTGTATTTCCTGATATGTGTGGACCAGGATTGCCAAGAAGAGGTAGTCATGGCCTAAGAGCTTTTAGGACTTACATCTTGGAAATCTTAAAAATGAGCAGTCAGAAAAGATTAACCTAGCTCATTGTCACCCACTGTACTGAAAAGACATTCAATACTCTTGTGTTTGTGTCTGGAGGCTGTATTTTTGTACATAAGTAAAGAATAAGTCCTGCATTCAGCTGTTGGTTTACACATATTTTTCATGAAAATTCAGGCATTTATCATCTTATATAGAAATTTGATCTCAGATTCTGTCTGGCCAAAGTTGAGTTGTAGATATCTTATTTTTATCAGAATAGTGATGGGTAAGAAAGGCAATTAAATATATAAAGAAATTGTGAAAATATTTTAATTGTCTTAGAAATCCAGGGCCTTGGGATATTTGTATGTACTTTAAGGCTTCCAAGTACTCCATTTAGAGCTACTTTTTTTCTGTGGTTCCAGTAATATTCTTTGTTTTGAAAAATTGCATTTCTCTGACACTTGCATGAGAATTATGTATTTGGATTTTATGTAATTTCTTTAGAGTTGCATTTAACAAGAGTAGACTGGGAAATGAAGAATTTACCTTAGCAGAGTATTAGAAGAATGTTGCTTGTTTAACCTGATGAAGCAAAGCTTGATAGAGAATATGATCATCTTCTAGAATGCCTTTGGGTTGTTTTATAACAGGGGTAAAGATTTAAGTCATAATGCAATTTTGGTGAAAGATCGAAAGTGTATAAATTCTTTCATTTTGATTTGTAAACCATTAGATAAAGTAAAGCATCTTGTATGTGAAATATCAGGATATAAAGGGCAGCATATATTTTCTAACAAAGCTTGATAAATTTATGTTATTGTGTGGTACACGAAGATAAATCTTGGTTTGGGATTTTTCTTATCCTGAAACAACTGAAGATTCTTGAGCACAGTCTCAGTTATTAGTCGTGTTTCTCATGTAGTATTTATTGGTTTGGGATATTTTAATTCTTTAGCTTAAAGTGTACAATTGGATTACATTGTGTTAACTTGAATTGATGCTTCAGTCTATTGTCTATGCATGCACTTTTGGAATTTCTCTCTGACTGAAGTGTTCTATATCACATTTTTTTTTTCTTAAGGCATCAAGGAATGGATAGAAATTTGTGGGGATGTTGTTTTTGTACCTTGGGAAAACCTATGCAGCTTGGGTGATCCTCTGTCTTATGTTCTTGTGCCTGCGTGCTGTGCTCACCAAGGAAGCTTAATTGATTTCTTAATTTGAACAGTGGCATTTTCCTCAGAGATGAAGGGATTTTCAGATTACTTCTTATTGATTTCTGTGAGGCTTCTCAAGTTAGGTGGGACATTTTCACTTATCAGATGGGGCAGGTTGTTTCCTTTAGCTGTGATATCTTCATGAAGGTTTCCTCCACTGCTGAGTCATTGGTTCTCTGTACTGCTGTCCTTAAGTCTCTTAGAGGTGCACAAATGCTTTGTGGGCTTTGACATGGCAAGTGGGGAATGATTGTTTGTTATTCAGAGCAAAACACAGAAATGTGGCTTCATTTGGCAGTGATTGAGCGATGTAATGGAAATGGCCTTTCAGTCCTGTATCCCCATGGATACTGAAAATATTCCACTTCAACTGTGTTTAGGACTTGTTTTGCTTCTAAAAATACACTAGTTTAAGTAGGTTCTGCACTGTCACATATTTATTGGATGCAAAAGTTGCATATCTCAGGCAGCACTTCTTAAGTTATAGAAAACAGGTAAATTTGCATCAGCCATCCTTAATATATGTTTTCTCTAGAACAAAATGAGGTTATACTCAGAACAGCACTTTGTCAAAGCATAATAATTACTTCAGGTTAGAAATACACACAATTCTGATTCACTTTTGTCCTGTGCTTCATTATATTCAGTTGGTATTTTATGATTTTCTTTCTTATTTTCTTTTTTTTTTTTTTTTTGGCTGAGCTTTTAGCTATTTATACTACATTGTTAAAATCTAAGTCATTGATAAGGAAGGATTTGATTTCCTTAATCAAGATAAGGAAATGAAATGTGTGTGAATTTGTAGCTGTAAAATTATCCCTCCATAAATGCATTGCCAAATTATGGTCAGGAAAACCATTCCAAGAAGAATGGTTAGCATATGAACTTCATGGAGAGGCAGAATTGGAAATTTTCTCTTGGAATCAGATATAGAAATATTTTGATCTTGCTAGATTACAGAAAAAAAAATAGATAGAATGTAGTAATTTATTGGTAAATAATTTCAGAAATTAAATTCTGCCATAATTGCTGCAGCTTTAAGTGGTAGAGTATGTTCTATGTTTGGATGGATTTTGTTTGCATTTTCTTTTGATAGAATGACAACTGATCTTCCTACTTTTATACTCCAGATATTTGTATCTGTTCTTTATTTGTTGTGTTTTGGATGGAACTAGTGGTAAATAACATACTTGGGCTTTTTCTTATTTGTTTGTTATGATTTATATTTTGGTACATAAGAAATACACATATCTCCAAATACCATCAATATAACAATATCTCATAAAACGAGATGGAAAAAATTATAATCAGAGTGGTTCAGGGCTGTTCTGTTCTGAGCTCTAGCAACTGGAACTGTCAGCTCTGTTGGAACTGCTCTATCAACTGTGAAACTTCCTGAGATACTCAGTTTCCATGTGGGATATGTAAAATAGAAATTCTGTTTTCTTTAGTTTAAATGTGAGAGAGAACCTAGAACTGTTTTTGCTTGGCTGTCCAATCTAAGTTTGAATTTAAGTCAGTGTTTGAGTGTCATAGAACCATAGAAGGTTTTGAGAGGGTAGGCATCTTAAATCCTTTAGGTTTTGTGGCAATGCTTGTTTTGATTCCTTAACCTTGTCTTATGAATTTGAGATAATAACGTGTGGATAGCAAGTTAATTGAGAAAAAGATCTAGCATATAAATTTGATTCTTGTTTTAGGGTTGGAGATTACTTGTTGGTTTGGTTTTTGTTTGAGACCAACATAACAAGACTGCCTATAATACCAGGTCCTTTAATGTACCTTTTAAGCAATACTCTTGGAAATGAAGGTGTAAATCTTCTCTTCAGCTAAGTGAGCTGAAGCTAAGCACAGCTTCTCTGACATAGTCCTTTAGAACCACATATTTTATGATTAGCAATTAAGGTTGCTAATGACTTGTGTAAGAGATCCACACTGGATGAAACAGGACTTTAATTGCTAGTTTAGTATGCTGAGTCCTGGAATCTTTTTCAGTAGTCATGAAAAGGAAAACATGAAAGGGAAATGATAAACCCATCAACTTTCCATAGGCTTTCATTTTCAGGACGTTAAGGTGTGTTTCTATGAAGTTCTTATTAGGAATATGAAATTAATTTTAAGAATAGCCTACTTCATTATGTTTTCATAAGATTAATGGACAATTTATCAGCTGAAATGAAGAATTAAAATGTATATTTGAATCAAAGGATATATATATTTATGTATATATATTTATACTGTATTTAAATCAAAAGGATAAAAAATATATATACTTGTTAAAAACCACTGTGTCCCTGAGGTGCTGAATATAAGCTAGTAGCAGAAGAAATTAACCTTTAAAATATTTAGATTAAAAAAAAAAAAAGAATTTAAGATGCAACAAATCTAGTTCTGAATAGTATTTTTTCTCTGTAGTTAGATTCCTGCTGTTCTGAGTTCTGTGTGCTGTAGTCTGTTGATTGAAATGTCATGATGTGTGAAAAAAGGTCAAAATTAAGATGTATAAGACTGATTGAAAGAATTAATGTTCCTTTCAAGGAATTCTAGGAGCATAATGTAAGTAATGCACAATAGAGGAATGTACAAGAAAAGATCAGATGTAGCACTGAATTTCAGAAGTTCAATGTTACAGTATTTCAGCAAATATTTGAGCCAGGGTTTTTTGACTCTTGTTTCTTTCCTCTAAACTTTCACATTCCAGGTGGAAGTTTTTGAGTGACACTGATTTATGACTGGCCAAGAATAAGTCTCAAATCTTTCAGACTATATTGAGTGCAGACTTCAATGCTCCTACCACTTAGCATAGATAAACCAGTGTTGCCCCATCTTGTGCTTATCAAAATTTTGGTTCATCCATAGTCTTTGAAGTTACAGGAACAAGGAAGGCATTTTTGCATTCAGGATCCAAAAGGGACTGTTCTGTGCTACCTCAGGCATTACTGCTGTGTGCTTTCCATGCTCAGGAAGCAGCACAGGCACTCAGCTGTACCACTGAAGGATCCAGGTCCACTTATGCATCTTAACCCTTATCTGCAGCAAATATTTCTTAAGCTGCAGTAGGTGGTCTATTCCTACTATCTCTTTAATATTAGATTGTGAAATCTTAGTATTTTCAATTCCAGCTGGGCCCAACAGGAAAGAAATGTTCTCTCTGACTCCAGGACACAGGTAATTAATAAGATGCACAGCACTCCAGAAATAGAGCTCATTATTTGCAACTCTGTGTAGCAGGTTAGGACATCTGGAGCAGTAAGAAGTGGCAGCATCATAGGGAATATTGCTGAGCGTTTTACAAGAAACTACTCAAGAAAGGAAAGAGAACTTGTCTCAGAGCTAGAGCTGTATTCATTTGGTGCACTATCCTATCAACAGCAAGGGGCAGAGAGAAGGGAGAGGCAGCACTGGGGCAGCTGAACAAGGTCACCCAGGCTCTGCAGTGTGTGCTGGACCTGTGCTTTCATGTCACCAGCCAGTGCAGTTCCTGCTTTGATAGCAGGCTGGAGGAGAGGATTTGTAGTGAGCTTGGCTGAGTCCCAAAGCAGCAGGTATCCTTCATCCTAAATATCTGGGAAGAGGATTAGAGGTTAACAGGGCACAGCACCGTGCCAGCCTGGTTCCTGCAGCTCTTACAGGGTGTGAGGCACGTGTCTGCCTGCTCACAGTGCAGGGAAAGGCACCAAGGCCATGGAGGGGATGCATACTTGGCACTGGCCATCCTTTCCTTTCACACTTGACAATCCCAAATGCAATCAAGTGAAAAAGAATGTTGTAAAGGAGAAGGGAATTAAATAATCCCTATATTAAGGCATTTTTTGCCTGTATAGTGGTTGTATCTTGTTGGAAACAAATGTATGAATCATCATCCAGCTCTATCTCTGGTCCAACATTATGCAATTTCCTATAAAACCATTTAGATTTCTTTTAATGCATGCATAGAGTTTATTTCTCTTTTCTATTATCTAAAAAGATAAATGAGATAGTTTTTCCCCCTGAAATAATTGGTTTCCTCCTTAGGTTGTCTCAATAATTACTCTAAATAAATTTTAGTAGAATTTCTCTTCATTAGTTCTTTAAAAGTAGGCGTTATGTTCTGGGATTTCAAGTACAACTTTGGAAAATACAAATAACTCTCATAAAGGGGCCATTTAATCAAATTGCCATCATAAATTTTGCTGTGTTTTTTATATGTTCATAATGTGTAATCCATACAGCTTGTATTAAAATTATAGTTGTTAGCATTTTCTTATAGAATCATTGAAGATATATATAAATTTAATTTACCTTTAAGTTATTTATATACAGTCCTAAAGTATAATATTGTAAAGTTTATGATCATAAAATATAGTAAGATTGTAGGTTCTGCCTATCAGTATAAAATAGAGCTGTGGTAGACCAGGAGAACTCAGACCATAATTACATTGCAGTTAACAGCAGGAAGGATTAACAACTCTCATAGAAAAGTAATGCATTTTAGGACTGCCTTTATTTGTTAAATTAATAGCTCAGTTCTCAGTTTTGACACTAAAACCTAACTCTGGTAATATCCTCAGTATGTTCAAGTTTGATTTTAACCTTAGTTGCTGCCATTTTATATTATCTAAAGTAGAAACACTATTACTGGTTTTTATGTCATGTTAAGTTTCTTCTATTAAAAAACCAAAACCTTGCAACTGAACTTTGACCATAATTCACACAGACAAAACGTCTGGATTTTCAAAATAAATATATTGTTTTGATTAGCACAAAAGATACCTTAGTGTTCTACTCATTACAATAACATTTTTATGTTTTATAAACTATCAACATGTTTTTTTTCTGTAATTGCTTCTGATATTCCTTCCTTCCAGATCCACATGTGGAGTCAGAGTAGGGATGATAATAAATAACATAACAACTACAGATAGGTGTTGTCAAATTGCCAGTAATTTTTGCCAATCTTATGCTAAAAATTGTATTTCTAACATGATTATAGCAGGCATCATACTGTAAGGAGATGTGGTAATGAACTACGTTCCAAAACATGACAAAATTTGCTTTCTTTGCTCTGGGTTTGGGGTTTTTAAATATCATTTTAATATGCTGAGGTTTCATGGGGTTAAAATCTTAATGAGGAGAAAGAGGCTGATAACTTTGTAATAATGATTATAAATATATTTTGCAAAGTTTTATTAACATTCAGTTTTGATTTAGTCTGCAAGGAGCAGACCTTGACCTTTTTGGTTTTAGAGGAAACTGAGGAATAAAGGCTTTGGAAATCAGCTTTTTGAGCTATCTATCTGGTAGCCTGGTATTTCATTTTAGATATGTGTATTGGGTCTCCTGGGGTAACATTATTTTCCCTCGAGAATAATTTTGTGTGTGACAACAGCCATTGCTTAACCTTCAGTATTACTCTTACCATTGTGGTGTGTAAAACACAGATCTCATACTTTTAGTCTTCATACATCTAGAGGTGCTTTTATACCACAGCACTTCCAGCATGTTTACCACTGGCTTGTCTTGACTACATGGTGATGAGAATAGTTCTAAAATACATGTTAATTAACTGAGAAAAATTACATTTTGAAAGTACATTTACTTTAAAATTGCACTCTGTGTAGATGCTTTTAAGTGTTTAAAAATACTTTATATATAGTAGCATAGTTGAACATGCTGTATATAAAGTGTTTCAGCATATTTTACAAACACACATATGTAAAGTATCATGTAAATCCAAATGTAGTTAAAGCTGTGGAAATCCGAGGAGTGTAATTCTATAAAAGGTAAAGATTCTATAAAAGATATAATTCTATAAAAGATAAAGATAAATTCTATAAAAGAAAATGTTGAATTTCAAGTGTACTGAAGAATTATTTCAGACTTGTGGGTTAAATGCATCAATGTAAACCAGAAATCGCTTAATAAAAGGCTGATATATAGTTTATGTTCAGATCTTTTGCCATACTTTAAAGTCAGTTTGATTTATAGATTTGTAATTTATTCATAGTCTGACCCTGCTGCACCAATCCCCTATATCCTTTAATTACAAATGAAAAATACATACTTCTCAGGAAACAAACCTTTATTGTATCTTGAAATGATCCAAAGGGGTAAATGTTTAGCTTTTTTGTTGTTGTTGTTGTACTTTTGGATTTCTTCTCTATTTAAGCCCATGTCCTTTGAAAAACAAAACACTGGAAAATTTCACTGTGGAAGGGAGGTCCATAGTGCAGGTTGCTGCTGCAAGCCAGGCTAGCATCAGAGCTTGAGCAGCCTGTTCAGGGCTGTGCCAGGCCAGCTGTGAGGATCCCAGTGGACAGATTCACAGTTTCCCTGGCAAGCTGCTCAAGCACCCTCATTGCAAAGGATTCTTTTATGACAAGTTAGCTTTGTATGAGAAGTTAGCTTCAGCTTATTACTATTGCCTCTTTTCACCTCTTTCCTTCTTTCCAAGCCCCTCTATGTCGAACTGCTCTCAAATCCTCCCTTAGCTTTCTCTTCTCCCTGCTAAGAAATGCCAGTTTTCTCACATTGCCCTGGGTAACATCAGCTACTGCCCCCTAACCATGGTAGTAACACTGTGACTAAAATCTCTTCATTTCTGCTTGATGAGGGGCAGGAGCAAATACAAGTGGTACCGTTGGAGTCCAGGACATTCCCTTGGAATTCGTCTGTCCGAGGCAAAGTTGAAGTCAGCTGCTTTGGCTGCAAATCTTCCCGTCTTCTCTGGGTTTCTTCCTGGCTTTAGAGGGCTTTGTGTGTCCACTGGAAAGCACCCAGTGAAGCCAATTCTTGGTGAGGTGCCCACCCAAGGATGCCAATTCTCGGTGAGGTGCCCACCCAGGGATGCCAGTTCTTGGGTGGGTTTTCCTCACCCGAGATTTAGGTGGTTTAAAGTCCTTGGCCCTCTAAAAGCCCCGAGTCGTGTTGGTATAAAAAAGCAGAGTCCTCAAGGTCTGTTTTCAGGTTTCTCATGTTGTTTATTATTTGGTATCTCAAAATTTTCTCTGCTCCCAGCCGAGGTCTGGACAGCAGCTGGGACACGAGGGGACTGCCTGCCCCAGGGGATGTCCCCTAACATTTCTACAGATAACTACATATCGGTTTACTATTTTGTACCAATGCCCAGTGCCCACACTAAAAGTGTCATTTCTACTTTGCTCCAATGCACTCTAAATACTTTGTGCCATCACCACCCCAAAAGATGGAGGACGAGGAAGAAGGAGAAGTACATGAGGTACTATTGGCTCGGCTGGCAAGGAGAAAGGGAGGATGGAGATGCCTTTTGTGGCGTGGCATGAGAGGGCAGACACCAGAAATAGACTGAGCTGAAGCTGTGCTGGCAGGCTGGGCCATGCAGATGGGCCCCAGTTCAAGGCATTAATATAGCTGTTCCTCTCAGTGACAGTCCAGGAAAACAGGGCACTTCATTTGCCAAATTCAAAGGACATCATTTTGAGCCTATTTTTTGTTGATACAGCCAAAATGTAAACACAAACATTGGAGTGGGATTTTAGAAACCCCAGCTCTGATGATAATCTCTTGGCTGCCCTGAGTCTTCAGCCAGGTGTCATCACAATACCATTTAAATTAAGCAGAAAACAAAACTCTTCCAGGAATATTTTACAAATATTGATTTTCAGACTCAGTTTTCTTCTGAAATAGACCAGTTTATCACCTACAAGTGTTTAATGGGAAATATTAATTCCCATTATGATTCATCATCTTTCAAGGAGTGCCTCATATTTTAATACTGTTGTGGATAGGAAAATAAATCTAAGAAGTTAGTATGCATGCCTTATTTATACATGCTGCTTAGTATTTCCTGTTTATCTGTTGGCAAAAAAAAAAAAAAATAATTAAAAGTAAATTAGTAAGCTTGAGTCACTTGTAGTAATTCTTGCTCTTTTTTGTTTTTTACTTGTCATGTGGTCTTGTAAATATTAAGTAGTGTGTTTGTAAAATTCTTCAAATCCAAGGACTTTATTTGGGGGTTTTTGGTTGTTTCTTTATAATAGTTTCCTTATTTCCAAAGAATGCTCAATATACAGCAATCATAGGCAGCATGATTTTCTTTAGCAGTTAAAGAAAAATAAAATTTTCTTATTTAAAGAAAATAACATTTTCCTTAGTAAGTTTTTTGCCAATATTTTTTTAAAGATGTAAACTTTATTTCTATCTGAGCAAGTTTTGAAGCTCCGTAGTAGATCACAGGAAGATAAGTCTTATCTTCAGACAATTATACAAGTAGTATGTCTTTGGCCAGTTACTTTATTTGGATTTATAACACATATTCACCAGTCAGTACCAGTCTTAGACTTTGGTATTTTTTCTTGGCAACAGTGGAAAAATGCCCACTCAGACAGAAGTGGACTTGCACAGTCAATGCATTACTCTGCCATTTATTCATGTATTTAATTCAGATGAAAATTATTATGAAATTTGAAATGAATGGTAGAAGTATTTAGCTGGTTCATCACTAACAGTCCTATTTCAGACTGGAGCTATATGTTAAATTTCATATAGCATGGATATCAAAGCTATAGTCTTTGGATGTTCCGAAGCCCGAAGAAAACCAAAGCCCAAAAGAAAACCAAAACACTGCTTCAGCAATATGAATTATTTGAACCAGTTTGCACCAGAAGTCTGACCCAGAAAAGTATTGAGACTACAAACAGTAAAAGAAGTAATTTCACAAAGCTCACTGAATTAATTGCTGTGTCTTAGGGCTGCTTGAAAGTTACTTTTGTAAAAGGAGAAAAGAACTTTCATGGAGGTAGGCATTTATGAGCCCTCCACACAACCCTCCTACTCTCTACTGCTAATTTATTAATTACAGTTATCAGCTTAACTGTCAAATAAGTACATAGAAAATTTTTTAAAAGAGTGGGATTTTGACAATTGCACAATACTTTATTAAAAATGTGTTCTCTCAAGTGTAATAGAGATATTCTCATGCTAGCTCTGTTGTATTACTACTTATTATTCATAATTAAATATACAGAATGCTCAACTTCTATCCTTTCTCTTTTCATATTACAAGAACCAGTATAGCAGGACCGTGAAACAGATGAAGTAAAAAATAATTTTCTCACAAACACAAATCATTTAATGTTAATTTCTGCTCCTGGCTGTTTCCTAAAATCACTGGATCCTTGCTAAGGGCTTCTACAGCCATCTTCTATGAAAGCAGGTGCAGAGGGAGAAGGGGGAACAAGGAAAATAAGACTCTTACAACGAAGAATAATTTCCCTGGATAGTTATACCTGATACTGCAGGATTCTGATTTATAATGAGATAATGGCTGTGGTTTTAATTGCATTCCCATTCACTTGTTTCTGATCTTTAGAATAAACCTTAACAGACATACTCACACAAAAATATACTTACACACATTCTCACAAATGCATATGCATGTATACAGATGTGCACAAATTGTCTGCATTTTTACTGCAAAAATAGAGCACCCAGAAGATACAAGCAGCTTAACAACTTCACTTATTCCTAAGATTGCCTTATACCTCCCATCATAAAAATCTACATTCATTTTGTTGTGATTCATCCAAAATTTCTCTTTTGCTGTTTTGCCACAGTTTTATCAAAACAATTAAAAGCATGAGACAGGTGATCTGCTCTATGGAAATTTTCAAACACGAGCTTCAAATTTGGCCTAGACTTTTGCATCACATTTGAGGGTTTCTGACCTTATGGGTCACCAGTTTTCTTTCTTTAAAGAGCAAACTAACTTCCTGAGTTCAGTCAAATTATGAGCCTTATAAAAATTGTCATTTGCATGAAGTCAGGAGATGATTTGTGGTAGCTGATCTTCCAGAGTCCCCTCAGAGCTGGCAGGTTTCAGACTACAGGTGAGGATTTGAGGCTGCTGCAGATCGTGGTGGATTTTGATGCATGTTCATCAGAAATGAACATAGAGGCACTGTCTCAGTGAGCTTCTTGTCACCTCTGTTCCTGGGCTTAGGCTCCTTGGAAGTGAATTTTGCCTAAACCAAACAGGAGAGACAGGAAAAGCTGATCCACAGGAAAATATTTTGGGATCAGAGATCAGCAGGGAGTGAGAAACCTGGGCTAAGAATCAAGGTGGGAATTGACTGCAACTGACTGAAATAATAATTTATTTCATAATTCTTAATGTCTAAGTAGAGAAATGGCTTATCTTTGCATTGGTGTGAGAGAATCCTGGAGTTAGGGATTCTCTCTAATCATACATAATTTTGAAAATGTATCTGTTTATATAACTTCATGCCTTGTAGCATAAAAATAATTTCGGTAGGCGACAACACATATTATTTTTCTCAAAAAAAAGAAAAATCTGACAAATGACCATATTTCAGTTACTCACAGGCTGCTGAACTGAAACATTGAATAGCAAGTATTTATGTAAAAAATCACTAAACCTAGTTGGATCTCAGGTTTGTTTGGGATACAGAGGTGCTGCATGAGTGGTTGCTTATAAATGATCATTGTATAAGTAATACATATTTATTACACTGCTATTTGAAAAAATGTATTTACTTATTTTTCTTTTTTTCTTTTTAATTAGGAGTTACTGATATTTTTACAGAATTTGCCCACAGTACACTGGGGGAATGAAGACATCAGTGTGCTCCTAGCAGAGGCCTACAGACTGAAGTTTGCATTTGCAGATGCCCCGAATCATTACAAGAAGTGAATATAAAGAGACAGAAATCATTAGAACCAATGTGTTCTGCAGTATCATGGCATCTGTTGTTCTGGTTATGCTTTCAGCTCATTGCTCTTTCATTTGAAGTAAGATGACCATTAAAATTCTGTTAGAATTTGCAGAATGAGAACAGAATACCAAAGAAGTGGACAAAGCAGGATATCGAGCACTGAATGAACTTAAAAGTGAATTTTTTTGCTCAGCATGAAATATGAGTTCAGAAGTCTTATAATTTTCTTCTTTTTTCCCCTTCTCTAAATAGGAGAATTGTAGTCTGTCTTATTTATGCTAAGCAATTTTTCTATGTACTTTAGACTTAAAACTACTTATGGAATGATTTTGTCATTACTTCAGTGTCACCTGCCATGACTTTATCAGCCACTTTTGTTCAGTGAAATGTATCTGCTTGAAGTGGCAGAAAAGAACTTTTCCATGATGCAGGCCATATGAGACAGCAAGGCCTGTGCTTTGACTCAAAAGACACTGATATTAGCACACCATCTGTTGTTTTTCCATTGAATTAGGTTAGAATACTCCCATAATATAAGAATATAGAAGGTTGTAATGGAAATTGGTGGCATTTTTCTAAACATTATTCAGTCTTGAAGGATGCTACAGAAGCTTTTTAGCCATAAAAAGGAGTTACTTAAAGCTGAAGACTCATCTATTACACTGAAATAAATCCCTCACAATACATTTTGGAGTGCTTTAAAATAGTGAATTAAGCAGAAGGCATGGTCTTGTCAAAGTAATTAAAGTTTCTCTTTCAAGGCCTTGCAATTTTTCAGCATGAAAGTTCACTTTTAAGAAATGTATTAAGAAGCTTGGTTTACAAAGCAAGAAATATTTTTATCTCGGTTGTTGCCTTATTCTCCATTTCTAGCAAGTTAGAAAAGGAAAATTAATATATCTTTCCGAAGCTTTTTTGTTGCATAATTTAATACCTTTTTTTTTTCTCCTGATTATTCAGAGGAAGAGAGCTAGCTCCCAGTAACAGTAACAGTAACTGTGTACTCAGATTGCTTGTGGGTCATTAGCAGAACAAAAATCTTCTGTGAGTTTATAGACTAAAATGAGTCTTTCCTCATATAACCATGGGATACTGAATAGTTTCTTAAAACTTACATAATTTAAGTGCACTGTTTTTTTTTTTTCAAGAGATATTTTCTGGTAAGAATTCTAATTTGCTCTGTTGGATGTAAATAACTCATATTAATTTGTGCCTACCATACCCATGAAGGTTATGAAGTATGGGAGTTGCACTAAGCAATACACTTAAAAGTTCAGAATTATTGTTCCTCAGTTTGGTTCTTGAGTTGCACAGTGTTGCACAGAAAGTGCAGTGCACTTTTAAGTTTGGGAAATAAAAAATCTTCAAGAGATTTTCTCTTGTGACTTGTTATTGGAGGATTATTTTCAACTTCTTAAAAATATGTAGATACATATTGAAGAGAGCTTTCTAAATGTATTAGTTACATTACTTGCTTTAGGGGCCTTAGTTCTTCACACAGACTTTACACAGTTCTTCACACAGTAATAATTAGGTGTTTCAGGGTAAATAAAGTAAACTACATTTTTACCAACATGTGATTATGAGACCATCTGTATTTTAAAAGTATATGAAATCTTTGGTAGAAGATAAAAAAAGAGAATTATTTCAGAAGCTGGAGTGTTTGGCATCCAGGATGCTTTTCCTTTCCACTGGTGTCAGCCGGGTGTTTCAGTTGTGATGGATACAGGGTCAGGGCTCCCAGATGGCTGCATTTGTGCCTGGAATGTGTCGTGGGTCTGTGCTTCTTACATGTCTGTGTACTGCTTTCTGTAACTTCAGTTTGTGGTCTGATGTATCAAGATTTATGTTTACAAAGAATGTCATATTGTGCCTAACAGTGTCTACCAATAACAGAATAAAAGAAACATGAAATCTATGACCATTTGCTTTAAACTTGGTATCTGCAATCATTTGTTCATAGAAATGCATATTATTGTAATGAGAGAAGACAACACAGCATTAACTGTTGTAAGGGTTTTCTATAATTAACCTTTTTCTATTAAGACATTATTTAGGTAGTTACGTGTAACATGGAAAGTTGACCCAAAGTTGTCTGCTGTGTCAGATGCTCCTGCATAACATTTCTGGGACTGGAGATATAAAATTTCCTTCACTGGGTCCACATAAGTTGTCTGCCATGTCTTCCAAATTCAACAGGTACCTCTTACTTCCCTTGGAAGGAAGTTTTACCATTAGAGGTCACATTTACTATGGTGTCTGTGTCAGAAGTTGAATATTGTACTTGAGCACATTGCTTTTTAAGGATAGTGGGAAGTTTCCTGATATAATACCAATGTTTATTTATGTAGATATAGACTTTTCTGGAACATATGATATAGATATATAAATAACATTATATATCTATACAGGTAGGAGTAGTAGTTCTCAGTAAATAGAAGGCTGACATTTATGTAAAATTTCAAATTTTTATGAAAAGCCCACACATTTAACAATTCTACATCTCAGGTAAAATGTCATTCCAAAAAAAAAAAAAAAAATGCATAGAAAAGGAAATAGCATTATCATTATTACATCCCTTGTACTTAGTTTTTTCAAAATTCAAGATTCTGAATATTATAAATTTCCTTTGTAATATGTATTTTCTTATGAAGGAGGCATCTTGACACGTCACTAGTGAAATTAGGCAGTAATTTCCTAGAACTCATGTGAAATATTGAAGTTGCAGTGTCTGAAATGCGTGTTAAATAATTTCTGTAATTAAAGTTTAAACTAGAATGTATAATATAAAAAGATTTATGGCTACAGAATTTGAAAAATGTATATAATAAATTAGTTAACTGTGTAAATACAGTACATGGAGTAAGATAGAAATGTAAGTTGAAATCTTATGTAACTCTGTAATATGTTATAAAAAATTAGTTTCATTATTTTTTGGCGCAGTTCCATATGGAAAGGCCTGTTAATTTGTTTTTAATTTCATAACTACAGAATAGAACTATCTCAAGTTCCACTGTATGCTTCTGACAAACATTACCACTGAGGCACTGGTTAAAACTGTAAAACTGGTGAAAGATGAGGAAATAAACACATATTTATGAAGTGCTATATAGAGTGCAAAGCTTGAGTTTGTTGTTTTCTTCCAACACATTGCACCCTGTGCCAAAGCATGGGTTGGGTTTGTGTCACTGTAGGACACAAAAGACTCCAAATATTTCAGAAGGCAAAGAGTGTAGAAAAAGAAGGGTTTCTTGTTTAAATTCTTACTCTTTTTTTATAAGGTGTTCTGATACAGATTTAATTTAGTATGACTGGTGAATAGGAGTGACTCCTTTCTAATGCCATTGGTTAAACTAGAGAAGCAGCAAACACTAGCTGGACAAAGATTGTTTTGAGAAAAAGCTTTCATGAGAAACTTTTCCTTAGGAAAAAGTTTGCAGATGCTAGCGTGCTAAAATCTCTCAGGTTCACAGGTGTGTTTCCATTCTGCAGCCTCAAAAGTCTTTCTCACAAGAGGAAATGCCTTAGCAGAACCTCAGTGCTCAGTTACTCGGGCAGAGAGTGGCAGAAATGTATCTTGTAGGTTTTGCAAGTTGGTAATAGAAGCAAGTTCCAAGGGTGTGTCTTAGACACATGTACATACAGGATACTGAGCAATTTTTGGAAAAAGCAAATGAAGATAGATTTGACACCACAGCAGAACTGAACTGAAGAGAAGGTGGAGCAAATCAGGGATTTGCACAGAGGAGGCACAGAATTCTGTATGGTTCTGGGGGTGCAGGAGAAGGGGAAGCAACAGCTCATAGTGAGGAAACAGTAAACAGCTGATAGGGTCAGTAAGACCTGGAAACTAAGATGATTTAAGCAGATTAACTGTCAGGGAGAGATGTCATATATGTAGACATGTACATGTATATGTAGCTCAAATACCTTCTGTCAAGAAAGCTGCTGGGAAACTTCCAATAATCCAGTGTGACTGCTGAGAAAATATACAAGGAAAGCAAAGACAGTAACTCCTCTCTTTAGAACTCCACATTCAGGAGAAAAGAGGCAGGGATGCAGAGGGAGTCTGTCTGTGATGTGTGTGAATGACAATGAATTGTAATCATGCTGGTTTCTCACCTTGAATAAAACTTGTGTTTCCTTATCTGCTGTAATCCTCTAAAGATCCTGCATAAAATCAGCAATGGAATATCTTCCAAATTGTTTTTTCAAAAGCAGAACAGATCAAGGAGGTGGAGTAAAGATCCAAGGGATCACAAGGTATGTGGGGGTATTTGTTTGTTGATTTTCTTGTGCAAAAGGAGCCCTGGAAAACTGATATTGTGGGCAGATGGAGGATTTCCGTGGGTATAAATGTGAAGTACAACAAAAAGGACTTTCTGAAAATCTGATCTGTGCTTCAGGTCACTTCCTCCTTGAAAACAGAGTGGAGTACAAGATAAGTACTTTGTAGCACATTAAATTCTTTGGAGATTGGAAGAGGTGGTGAGGTGGAAAAGCTCCCAGTCCAGCGATCACTCAGGCAGAATTCTGTGCCATGGGAAAGAACTGCAGCTCAAGTGCTTCTTATCACTGTATGATGGAGAGTCAAGTTCCTGAGCAATTTAATTCCAGATCATTTGCATTTTTATAAGTTAAAGCTAAAATCTTGCATCCCATCTAATTCCTTTAGCTTAGTGTAGCTGAGGCAGCACGGGAGAAAATAATTAAATTGCTATGGCACTATATCAAAGACTCTTTTAACACTTCAAAGTCTTCTGTGTGGAGCTCACAGGAGAGTCAATGCATGTGCCAGAAATGAGAGGCTGAGAGATGTGATGCTAGAGAAAGCCTCTCAGAGACAGGTGCTCTGAAAATTGGGCTTTTTCTGGCCACAAGAATTTCCTGCAAGCTTCCAAAGGAGAATTAATGTGCACGGTACATAGTTGTTTGAACTGGGCTTCCACATTTGTCCTTGTAATCAGGCTTCCACATCAGAGAAAATTAGAGTCTGAAATTGCAACCAGTGTGGACAGAGGTGCTTGAAAACTCATGCCCCAGGCACAAGCTTTAAAGTCTGAACTACATTACAGTTATTCATTTTGTTCCTAGTACAGAATCATTTAGAAAGGTAAGTCAGAAATGGCCAAAAGTTCTAGCAGAAGTGTATTGCAATGTCTGTTGGTCACTCTTTGTTATCAAATCAATTCAGATTTAGTATACGTTTTTCTCTGATTTTCCTGTTATGTATCCTTCAGAGCTGAGATCTCATTTCTGTGAGATCTGGATTTGGGGATTGAATCCACTTTATTCCAGAAATTTCTTATCCAACCATCACTTGTGCCCTCTCAGAGATCCTCCTCATGGGAAGAAGAGCATTCTGAAATTTAGAGCAATAGAAGAAATCCCCAAACCCAACGAAATAGGGAGAATAGGGAGTTTTATTCCCATTAATTTCTTATTTCCAAACAGGAGAAAACATGCCTCTTGGGGTATTTAGTCAACTTTATCCCTAAACTCAGGATGCAATCTCTCACATAGAGCTTTTTTGAAATTCAGCTTATGTATTTTCATATATTTCCATTTTCCTCCAGAAAGATCTGAGATTTCCAGTGAACAGTTCCTGCTACCAGCCCATTTGATCAATTCCGTTCACTCTTTTAGCAGCAGCAGAAATACAAAATACATAGCTGTCATGACAACTCACAGGAGGTAATGAGATACCCAGGCTTATCAATAGTTAGATGGCTATCTCACTCATAAAATCTCATTCAAACAGCAAACAGACTTGGTAATTTTTCATCTTTTGTGGTCAAAAAAGAAGTCTGCAGCTCCAGCTCAAAGCTGTGCTTGTAGAAGCACTTTCAGACTGTAGCTAACAATAAACTACATATCTGGAGAAAGAAATTTAGTCGTACACTTACCTCAAGTAAGTAAGATCAAGTCAAAACTTTTCCTAAGACATCGACAAGTATTTGCTGCAACTGTATAGAATATATTGCCTCATGCAAATAAATAATTCAGCTTTTTCATGCAGAAATGAATAAAGTTGGCATATCAGTAAAGAAAATTTTCACTGTTATATTTTTTCCTCAGATATTTTACTATTATTGCATCAGTGAAAAATTCTGTATAAATTTTAAAAAGGAGTACTTTTCTCTCCATCACTGTCATCAAATACAGGGCATCAGACTTGTTCACATTCAGGTGAAGCAGCCATCATATTCTCAGTAAAGGAAGTTTATGTGAATGTTTTGATGGTAAGGGCCAGCGTGTTGTTGCATGTTGCAGTCATCCTCTGGGTTGTAAAGGTATTCCAAATAATTCCAATCGTACTGGATAATATTGTCTCTGTTATCTGTGAAAGAGTAATAAGAAAAAGTCCATCTCTCCTCATCCAAGGACATCTGTTCAGTTTTGAAAACTTGTATCTAGTATGGAAATGCTCTGAAAAGAATATATTTTATATATAATATGCGTATATAACATTATTCAATTTTCCTATCAATTTAAGTTAAATTGGTACTTGTAGCCAGCAAAGGAGTCCCAAATCCAACAAGCATTCCCCATGTATGTGTAATGTAGTAAGCACAAAATATTTGTCTTGGCAGGGGGATATCAATGGGCAAAAGATTTAGTGTTGGATAAGTAGTAACTTTGCTTATTTATGCAAGTTACTATCTCCCCAGTCTCACAGTTTGTCAGAAAAGGAGAGACGTCTACATCTGAGCTTTTGTCACACTCCTTTTGTAGCCAGGGGAGAGAATCAGGTCTTTATTTCCAGACCACAGAATGTTCTGGGTTGGAAGGCACCCACAAGGATCTTGAAGTCCAGCTTTTACGTGGATGACCTGTTCAGGACTGAACCCACAATCTTGGTGTTATTTGCACAGGCTCCAGCTGACCTCAGCCCCTCCAAGGTGCCCCTGCCTCTGAGTGCACCCTGGACTGTGCCAAGTGCCAGAGCCAGGTCCTGCTGCCCCCAGCATATGGAGAATATGGAACTTTTAGAGCCAGTGCAGAGGAGGAACATGAAATTTATAAGGGGACTAGAGTACCTCCACTATGAAGACAGACTGAGACAGCTGGGGTTGTTCACCATGGAGAAGGTGTGGAGACCTCACAGCAACTTTCCAGTATCTGAAGGGGGAAGCTGGAGAGGGACTCTTCAGGAACTGAAGATTGACAGGACAAGGGGTAATGGGTTCAGACTGAAAGAGGGGAAATTTAGGTTAAATATATGGAGGAAATTTTTCACTGTGAGGGTGATGAGGCACTGGAACAGTTTGGTCAGAGAAGCTTTGGAGGCTCTTTGGAAGTGCTCAAGGCCAGGTTGAATGGGTCATTGAGCAGCGCAGTCTAGTGGAAGGTGTCCCTGCCTATGGCAGAGGGCTTGGAACCAGATGATCAAAGATTCTTTCCACCCCAAACCATTCTGTGATTCTGTGATTCTAAGTGAGTGACTCCCAAAAAGTTTTCTGTTTCTCCACTGGCTCTAAAGGAGCCCAGAGGACAAATAGTGGACATCTATAGAGAGATGTCAGCATTGCCAGTTTGGAATTTTGAAGTGGCTGCTACAACTGCAGGTTGAAACATCATTCCTGTACATAAATTAGAAAGAATCACTAGCTGTCTCAGATACATTCTTAAAATGCACACTTGAACTTCAAATCTTATATTCATTCTCATGGGCCAAATAAGTTATAATCTGCAGCTCACATCGACTTGTTTGCTGTAGCTACTGTACTGTGACATTCAACCTAAGGTAAGCTTCAGCTCCAGCTAGATGGTGGCTCAGTCCATTAGCTTGCTGTTTATATTTGCTCTCTCTCCTGCTGTGAATAAACTATAGCCCTGTAGCACAGCCAGAGATAAAACTTAGTATCCTTGCATGCAAATTGAAATGAGTGGAAAAACAAATGTTGACAAATTACTTCATTTTAAAGTGGAATCTTTGCACTGTGGTCTTCCTCCTACCGCATGTTATGTAAATAAACGTTATAGGCTGCTAAGTAAAATGTATAGGACACAAATTCCCATTCTGTCTAGCCAAAAGTAATAGTAATGGTTGGGTTTACTCTTCCTGTTTAAGTAAGCATGCAAACTGTATAATCTGTTTTCCAGACAGTAAGGAAGATGAAGATCCTACCTCACAGAACGGAATGTGCGGAGCACTGCAGGGAATGTTGGCTGGGATGGTGATATCTGACAGGGACTGAGGACTTGACAAATGTCCCGAGGAGGCCCTGCTTAGCTGACCAGATTTCCAATCCATGAATTAGTGTGAAATACATTCACTTCATATACCTGCAAGTTTCTTGGGAATTCAGTGTGTTAGCAACAAAATGGTCTGATGGTGTCCTGACTGAATGTGTTTTTTATTAAAACAAAAAAAAATAAAAATAAACAAACCCCCCAAATTAGTAACCCATCAATCCATGGGATAAACAGAGTAACTTCACTGTTGTGAAACCATTGATGAAGTACACTGATTTCAAGCAAGAGTATTAGCAATGGAAAAATTGGAGGCTATTGCTGAAGTTTAGAATGAGTCCAACAGCTGGCTCAGAAGTACCTGCATGTGATAGGAGGTGACACATGGTGTCTGCATATTAGAGGTTAGACTAGTTCTCAGAGCTCTTTTAAACCTTGCATTCATTTTTATGAATGGGGTCATATTTTTTACCATGTCAGGAGAAAAGGCAAACTTTGGTACAGAGGGCTTCAGAAATGGCAAATTTCCACGCCATCCCCTCCTCAGTTTAGAAACCCATCTCTGTATCAGAGCCCAACCAGTCCACTTTAAATTGTTGTTTCTCACCTTAATTAATAACATCAATCTTTTGTCTTGCTACTCGCATATACTGATTGTATTTTATACAACGTTCTTGTAAATTATTGATGTAGAAAGTTTCTGTAAGGAAGCACAGGTACTCTCTTAATTTCAAATTATCAAATAGAGCTAGGGGAAAATACATCAAGTTTTATTGAGCAGGAACATTGTGAAGATGCCTCTTTTCATTCTGAATTGTTGCTTCAGTTCCTTAAACTGCTCTGGGCTTTTTATGTAGATTTTTTTAGACTTCTTTCTAACTGGCAGGACAAACCCAACCTTCCTCTAACTTTTGAGATATCAGAAATAGTTGGAGGAAAATGGTGGTTAGAGGGCATAGATGCTATAACTGGTAATTTATTTGGAACTCATGCAAGCTCTCTATAAATGATATGGATTGATACAGCCCCAACAAATAGAAATTGGTTTCAAACAGTGTCGTTTTGGAATACTGAGGGCCAACATGTATCTTGGACAACCTCTTGGAGACTAGTAAATACTACCAGCTAGGTTTTAAACTCAGTTCAAAAAGCAACTCCATAAAACATTTGTGTGTACTCTCTTTTGTCAAATCCAATTTTGGGTCCTAGGTGTTAGAACTGTAAAAGAATCTTCCTAATCTGTCGTATTATGTGGTAACTTTATAATGTATGCATCAAATATACGGAAGAATTTAGTAATGTCACAAACATTAACCTCCACTTTTTTATAATCATCTTTATAAGCTTTTTCTTTTGTCCACTGGCTTTTAAGGCACACTAACAGGAGCTACAGAATGAGAAAAGGATTCAGCATCAGCTTATGGCTTATTAAAAAAGGAAGTGATTTAGACTTCAGAAATAATTGGTGGGTTTCTTTTTTTTGGTTGGCCTGAGTGAAAGAAAGTGTCATTTCAGGAAACCAAGTTCCAATTACAAGATTCTTTTTATTGAAGGAAAGAAACAAATTCCTGCAAAAAAACCCTAACAACAAACCTGATAGATCTGAGGCAGCCCACTGCATAAGAGCAGCCTGGATGAGGACTAAGTGTTGCTTATGTTTAAAGTGCAAATTAATTTTCTCTCCAGAGAAATGAAGTAGCTCAAAGCTATGAAAATCTCATATGTGAACAAGGACTATTAAAGAAACTGCCAGTTAAGACAACTAATGGAACAAATGCAGCAGAGGAAGAACATTGAAATTTATGATGACTAGGCAAAATAGATCAATAGAAACAAAATACATCTGGAATTTCCCTACCTACAATAGGAGATGAAGAGAAATAGCCTGAAAACTATCCAAACCCAGAAATACCACTCCTTTCTATAGAAGAAAAAAGGAAAAAAGGATAGACAAGATTTAATCTGACTGGGTAATCTGTTAAAAGGAAAGCAGTCCAATGCCTCTCTAACCAAATAAAGATAGTGACTATTTGATTGTCTTGGATAGCAGAATAAAGAAAGAAGGAAGGCAAAGCATTTTTTGAAGCAGCTATGTTGTCACCCAACAGATATTATTCACAGTACCACCTTTAAACAGCTGGTTTACTGCCTACATTGCTCAGAGGATCCCTCTAAGTTGCTTCCAGGGACCATGAAAAGACAAAGATAGTTGTCTTTGGCTGGAGACAGCCTCCAACCTCTGTCCTGCTCCCAGTCACTGAGGACAAGTGCCAAGAACTGAGATGGATAAGTCAGCTACATGAAAATGGGCAAAAGGAATACCTCCCTTTCCTACTCCATGCCATTGCTGAGGGAAAAAATCTCTCATAACTCTTCTGCTCTTTGAAATAGAATTATCTTCAGGACCTTTTCCTTGCCAGTGAAAAACATCTTTTGGGGCAGTTTGGAGATTCTTGTATTACAGCTCTGTAATGTGAATACCTTACAATTTAATGATATGCTCTTGTACTTTAGGAAGAAACACAGACTCTTAAAAAACACAGTAATTTCCACTGCTGTGCATGGATGCTGATGGCCACTACTTTGATTTGATGTTTTGTGGTGAATCAATGCAGCAATGATGGTGTCAGAATCAAAGTAAGTAAAAAGCAAAAGATTTTTCTCAGTGGTTCTACCTAAACTCTACTGGTTTCCCTGAAATTAAAATGTACAACTGGTGGTATATTCCTTCAAAGAATTTCATGCAAAGGAAATGTCACCTTGAAATACTTCTTTCTTTACCCTGCTCTATTTGACTGAAATTTTAATGATTTTATGAAAAGTGGATGTATAAATGTATAAATGTATAAAGTATAAATGTATAAAATGGATGTATAAATGTATAAAGTCATATTAGATCCTCTTTGGGAGTAGCAAAATCTCTTGGTGGATGTATTCTTGTTTCTTCTGACTTGTGTTCTCTGCATAAGCTAAAAAAAGCCACGTGAGGAGGACTCAACCCCACTATTCTTATTGCTATTTAGCAAGTCTAAACTTCTCCATTTTTTTTCCAAATTATATTTTTATCGATAAATTCTTGCAGATCGAACGATGGGGTTTTTTGCAAGGTTTCTATTTGACAAAATTTCGTTAAAAAAAAAACCCAAAAAACCAAAAAAACCAAAACAAACAAACAAAAAAAAACCCCAACAACAACAACAACAAAAAACCCAAACAAAAAAAAACCCCAAAAAACCAACCAAAACCAACAAAAAACAGAACCCCCAAACCTCCCAATCTCCAGGGAGATGCCTTGATGGTTTGCTCTGCAAACACTTCAGGGCTGGTACACGGGAGGGCGCATCTATCCTACAATTGCAGCAGCTCCACAGCAGTAACCCTTTACTTGAGAGACAAAACCCGCCTTCACCATCAGCTCTCCAGCCAGAACACAGGAACAGTAAAAATAGCCTCGGTCCAGGAGCTCCTGCCAGACAGGGATAGTTACATTACAAGCCAGGCTTCAGAAATTACTCGCTTCCCTTCAGTCAGGCCAGTCAAAAGAAATTTGCTTAACCAGCCACGATGCTGCCTTCAGAACCAGGGAAATCGTGTGTATGATTTCCGTGGCTTTTTGGGGGCTGGTCAGATCTTACAGGACACATCTTCAGGGGAATAAATCTAGGAAAATATGGCCTTTAGTGTACGTCTTGCTGTGCTTTGGTATATGAGCTGAAACTATAGGAAAATAGCACACTGAAGACATGTAGCATATGGTAAAATTAGTGAAATACCAGCAGCAGTAAGGCTGGAATGACATATCTCTCCATACTGGTACTGTGTCTCATTAAAGTTTTATATTACAGGCTGTCCCAGTCAGAATTAGGGGCCTCTGTGTGAGGTATTCAACAACTACTTTGCCTTGAGCAAACAAAGCTGGGAAAACAACAAAGACTGGGATTTAAAATTCCCAGCCTAAAGCAACAAACAGCACAGAGCAGAGTCTCATAGCTCGTTGTAAATGCCTCTGATCATGGGATTTATCACTCTCTCACCTGTATTCTTTTAATCTAGCTACTTAGTCTCTGCAAGCTGATTCAGAAAATGACTATCTGAATGTTTCAGCTGTTCACCTTGAGTAATACCATGGGGCCAGAATTTGTCTCTGCAACTTGGTTCAATATTGAAATGGAAGGAGACAAAATGAGCACGTGCATTGTGTAGGGATGAATCCCAGTTAAAGTGTCTACAATTTCTTTGTTACAAGGACAGATATTGGCCCGTGGTGTCATGAAGGAGAAAAGCAGAGTCATGCTCCTGCCTCATTTTTTGCACAAGGCAACCTTGTCTTCCAGCTCCAATGAGGAGACCATGCCAAAATCCTTGAGACAAGACCAACCTCTGGAAGTTCAGCTGTGGCTCTCATTTCACCTTTTCCAGTTTGAACTCACTTGTCCTTAGGCAAGGCAATTATCCCCTGAGGCAAAAATTTTCAAGCAGTTCTCTCCCTGCCTCTGAAATCTGGGAAGCTCTGGAGCTGCTGCATTGCATATCAGCTCAATGTGGTCTAGTACTTGGGCACTGGTCTTTGCATCTGGGGTTGTGCTGCTTTCCCTAATAAACACCAGCAATCAACTAAAATGGCAGCAAAGGCATGTAAAACCTCCTGAAGCAAGCTAACAGGTGAAGAAATGCAACCAGATACCAGTAAGGCCACAGATAAATTAAAATATGCAAACTAATTGTTTCCCTAATAGGATAGTTCTTCTGAGGACTGCTGTTTGGAAATGCAATGGCCTGGAAAACGGGGTCAATAAAGCAACAAAGGACAACTAACATAGCTGAAAGGGGGAGCATTTGATGGAAATAATTTAATCACCAAACTAATTCCTTATCTGTTAAGTAGGGAATGCTGAGTTGGGAATGCAGTGGAGCATGCTAAATCTTAACAGCTGAAGTCCTAACAATGTAGTTAGATGCTCTTTGATGTAGCAACACACACCCTTTGGGATGGAGCAACTCCTCTTGTGCTGCTTTTCTCCAAGAAGTATTAAAATGGCAAGAGCCAGTAACGGGCTGTTTTGTTGTTGTTGTTGAGACTGGGGTTATTCCATATGTACAAAACACTACCTTCATAGTTTCTTACTGTATTTTTCTTTCTTACCAAGTCACCCTGGAGGCTGTACTTGATAGCAGGTCTATCACAGTGACTGGTCTCACAGCTGATGGCAGGCTCTTTGTGAAGTCCTGCTCCATTAATGACCACTGAACTCCTGCCTAACACAGGACACACTGCCCAACACAGGAGCTCCTGCCCAAGTTTACGACACTCAAATGAAATGTCATCCCTTGCAAAAATTCCTCCAGTGTAGCTCATCACCAAGTCCTCTTCTTCTATTGCAGTTTATCCTGGAAAAAAGGTGGTATCAGAGTTTGCTGCTTCTTCCCATCACCATTATGTGACATAATGTCATGTAATTCAGACCAGTTCTTCCAGAAAATCAGGAACCATTGCTGTATAAAGCATTCAAATATAGTCTGCCTTAAGAGAAGACTCAAAGAAATAATATAGCATCTAACACAATAAAAGGCAGTAGGACAATAAAATAGCAGGTCTATGTTGTTCATTGACAGTCTGTAGGCAGACAATCTAATGTTACCTGAGATTTTTTTGAGCCACAGCCCTTTCTAGTGTTAGTTCTGTGATTTTACATGTTTTCCATAGATACGCTTTCAAAAGATTCACTTTGAATTTGTATATAGCACTTAATCTTTCAGAAATATGCAGTTAAAATTGAGCTAGGAAGTACAGCTGCGTCTGTCCTTTCCAGATAAGGGATAGGAGTATTCATCTTTTTGTTTGTGGCAGAGAAAGGCTGGAGACCAGCCAGTGTTAAGCTATATCAGCATTGTAAGGTAGACTCTGAGGGTACCAAGCAGTATCACAAGTCTGGAAAAAATGGGTTAGCAAAATGACCTGCGTGGATTAATCCAAGGAATTTCAGAGAGGAGAAAACTAAACCATCAAATATGTAGCTAATCAGGCTCATGAGATATAAGGAGACCTAAGAGTCAAGAATAAATAGTCCATAAATAATAAGATGCCATGCTTCAGGGGTAAGAATGTTGCTGATTTAATATGATGTGATTTAACTGCCTGTGTTTCCTGTTAACAGACCCTTTCCAGCACAGTCTGATCATCGTTTAGGTTTTCATGTTCTCTGCCAAATGATGCAAATACTATGCATATGGAGAAATGCACTGGAATGTGTAATGCAAGAAGAAAGAAGATCTATACCAAAAGGTAAGCTCAATAACAAAAAAGCAAGATATAATCAAAGTTCTTGAGTTTTTCCCCTTTGCCTTATTAATATATTTTCTCTGCTTTGATGTAGCAAATCACCCTCAAACACAGGATGAATCTTGAAAGCTGTGCCTCTGTCAGAGTTGATGCTGTTCATTAATGATTTGCTGCTACTGTCTACTGGAGAGTAGTCTCATTAAGCCTACAAGCCCTCTTTCAATCAGGAAAGCAACCTGGGGTAGAGGAATCACAAAACATCTTGGTTTGTAAGAAAAGGTGTCCCTCTCTATTAGCCAAAGAGGCAAAATTTTATCTATGGAGTTGCAAAGAAACTTGTGATATTTTCTGAGAGGCAACAACAGCTGTGCCTTAGCAGCAGCTCAGGGTAATCTAGGACTAGGTAACTGTAATCTGCACATTCCCTGTGGACCCAGGCTGCACACCCCTATCCTCACTCTTGCATTAGCCCTGTCATCTCTCTGATTTCACGTGGATCCTATCCAGGGGATTTACCTTGCTGAAAGCTAATTATTTTATTTCATAAGCTTTCAGTTTTTCCAGCTCTGTGAACCACTTCACCATGCAATCAAATAAGTGCTTGTGCTAAAGTCACAGAGAAGGGCACAGAAAGCTGGAAATGGGCAGGATAGTAGGACCAGAGCTTGATCTAGATTATCTTAAAACACATGCTGAGACACTTTTCCTGAGGGCTCTAAGTGGGCCAGGCCACAGAGGTCTGATCTTCTGCCAGCTGCTAGCTAAGCTATGCTCACAGTTTGATTCTGTGTTCAGGTCTTTCTTTTGCCTCTACTGCTTTGTCTACACAGCTTAAAGAAAAGAATTATTTCTTCTTGTCAGGTTTTCTCTATCTACTTGGTGTCTGCCACTGGTCAGAAGAGAAGAAAAGCAAAGCTGCTGTTCTGTTGGACTCATGGAAAAGGCACATCTGGTATGTGAGCAGTGATGGGCTGCCCTCTCCACGCAACAAAGATGGTCAATATCCCCAGTGTTTATTGTTCAAACTCTAATTTACAATCTTCTCTCTAAGAAAATCATTGGTTTTGCACGAGAGTACAGCAGAAAATATGTACAGGGTACTTCAAGGATGCTCATCTCCCTTCAGCCCTGCTCTTCCTGGTCATCAGAGTCATCTTCCTCTGACCTTTTCCTCCCCTCCTCCCTGCCCCATTCCTTTACTGTGCTTCCCTCTGTTTCCCAATTGTTGGCACTTTGCTTTTCCAACCAGTCCAATGTTTGAATACTTTCTCTTTTTATTTGTATGTAAATGTTTTTGTCTTTAGACCTTCCTGAGTGCTCTAAACAAAATTTTTTTTTAAGCCCTGGCTTAAATCCTGCTCCTTTAATCAGAATCTCTTACATAAAATGTTCCCCAGAAATCAGTCATCTCCCTTTGGCTTGCATATCTTGTATTAAAAATCTTGCTTAAAAATTCACACTATAACTCTCACTCTCTGCTTCCAGTGGATAAATCCTGCCACAGAGATGGACTCTGTTATATGACAGGACATTTATTATGTACCATTACAAAGCACACGAGCTGTTATTCCGTGTTGTTAGCTCGGCTTCGCTGGAATTCCGGAACACATCTGTACACAATTTATAGCTGCTTATAACATATGCCTGTACACAGTGTGTGAACAGCTAGAATTTAAACTCAGATCCTGCATGAGGCTCTTTACGAATCACAGCTGCTGCCAGTATTGCTCTGTCTTGGAAAACAGGAACAGTGGAATTCTACTCAAGGCAAAATGAAGACGAGGCATGAATACCAAGGCTCTCGGAAGAGGGCAGAGATTTGGCTGACTCTAGAGTTACTTTCTTTTTCTTCAAATAGAGATATGAAGAATTGTGGGTAGATTTTAGGAGTTCCTTTCTGAACATTCAATTTTATTTTTTTTAAAGACTACTGATTGCCTGACAAAAGAAGATGGTAATTGTACTGTAGGTTAAAATTGCAGTACCGATATTGGACTGACATGGAGCCTCTCAGAATGTGTTTAGGTGTCTTGTATTAACATTAAGCAGCTGTTGAGATTTTGTCTTTAATAATGCACAATGTTATTACTCTGAAGAGTACTAGCACTGACATCTCCAAGCTCATATCAGAAGGAAAGCAGACTACTTTAATTGTATTATTCACTATTTTGTATGTCAGCATTGCCACTTTAGCTTTCAAGCTCAGAAGAGGGACTACATTTACTGCTGTGTCTTATAGTTGGCAGTAAAAACTTTCAGGCAGCAGAGAATGCTATGAAAAAAGTAACCCTTCATTTCTAAATTTCATGGATTTTAAAGTACATTATTTCATCTCAACAGACTGTAAATATAATTTTTCGATGGCTAACAATGTGGATGTTACTGTACCTTGTGAAAACCAAACACTGTAATTTCCCAGCCTGGATGACTGAAAGTTTTTCTTCTCTCAACTCCTTCAGACAGCTTGGCTACAGATTTTCTGTCTTTTGTTCCTTGAGGCAGCTGCATCTCTTGCAGCCATGCGTGGTCAGACAGGTGCTTCCTAGGAAACCCACCCTGTGAGTGTCTGCTTTTAGAGTCCAGAAAATTTAACTCCCATCCTTCTATCCAGTTGATTGTCTTCAAAGGGAACCTTTAAAGTCAAGCTTGTAGGAGGGAGGATGACGTGAGGATCCCAAATTCATTCCTCTCTCAGAGCTGGTTACCATTCTATCTGAACTGACTATTGGTAATACAATGCATGTATCAGTCTGGTTGTGATGTCCTATAAAACATGATTAATAAGGTGGATGTATATGCAGAACTTCAGGGTTTTCACATTTAACTTAAGGTTAAATGTGAAAAAGTTTATTCCTGCCTTTGCATGACATCCCTGGAAAAGTCATTATGATAAGCTAATATTCTACTAAGGTTTATTCTGGACATGGTTGCTTCTGGTCAGTAATGACCAGCTGAGAATGACTTTGCCTATGTGAAGTAGTTGTAACAGGCAATGACTTTGTGTGAGAGAGGTAGAGATGTTTCTGCTTGAGATAATAAACAAAAAGGCAGGGGAAGTTCAGAATTTGACATATACCCAGATGTGGAGCTGGGTTGTGAAAGAAACCAGGATGCCCTCTAACCCCATCCTCTTCTAAGAGTACAAATGGAGGACACAAGATTGGATAAAAGTGTCCTGAACAGAAGGGTTGACAGTGGTTGGCAACTTCTCAGCTGGACCACGCCAATGGAGCAGTCACATGTGAGGAATGCTTCATTTCCCTTCATTTCTATCCAACTGTTTCCACAGACAGTGGAGCTTCTCTCCTTGAATTTGGTATACAGATTTGCTTTTGGCTTTTTCTTTCCTGAGGGCAGTTCCAGAGTAACTGGCAAAAACTGCATTCATTTTTGAATGGTTATCCTGAGGACAGGAGAACTGGCTTCCACTTAGCCAACCTGAACTCCCAGAGAAAGAATGGTCCTTGGTGGCCAACAGGAGTCAGGAAGCTGGCATCAGCTGGAAAGGAGGAAAGATGAAGGAACAGGCAGTGTCAGTGCCACTAGGAACTGGCATTACACTGAGCTGGCAGACTGTCCTGGGTGGCCCAGGTGGGCCCTGGCACTGGGGCTGCTCAGCCAAGACATTCCCATCATTCCCACTTTTCCAAATGGAGTGTGGGGACTGGTGGCTGGGATACAGCCCCAAGGAGTCTGTCCTGCTGTGAGCTGAGGATAAGCCACCTGAAAACCACAAATATTCCAGTTGAACCCAGTCTAATGAGAGTCTGCGGGATCCTTCCTTCTTCTTAGTGGAAAGAATCATTGTTATTGACTTTTTTTCCACAAGGAATTTTGCTTTCATTTTCAGACTGTTTTCTGACACAAACTTTGTGAAACAAAATATTATCAACAGGCTGTATAGAGTGCCAAGGTTATGCTCAGCCATTGATCTACTGTCCAATATCATTATGGTCAGAGTGGATTGGTATGACTCTCTGATTTAAACAGCTGCTTCTGGCCTTGCCTCAAAGGTTCTACAGCTTCCTACTTCTAGCTTCTGTTCCAGTCAGAAGTTGAAATTCAAATACTTCAAGTCATGGAAAGTGATACTTTTCTTCACATCTTTTCCAAGGCTCTAACAATCAGAAATATGATTTAAATTTTCTTATGGCCCTGTTTGTCATGCACCAAGAAGAACTTAATTCACTTCACAGTGCTGAGATCTATGGGCTAAGTTTTATAGCTGGTGTGTCTGAGAAAGAGCAATTTGAGTAATTTTGTTGGTAGTTATAGAAATCACGGAAATAGTAAACTCTTTTGTTAATGCACTGACCATTGCAAAATGCAATTATGTATTTTTATTCCCTACACTTTAGGATGTGGAATCACTGCTTAATGATGGCTGTCAACAATGAGTGCCCTAGAATTCATAGGTTGAAAAAAGTGCCACTCATGGAAGGACAAAAGCAGAAACCTCCAGCTTCACAAAATCTCTTGCTACTTTTCCAGCTGTGCTGAAAACCTGTTTCCAATTTAAACTAGCACTTGAACAAGTGTTCACCACCAGCAGAAAAGGACTCATTTGGAGGTACACAACTCTTTCTGAAAGATTTTCTAGATTAATTTTGAGAAGTACCATGTTTTTCTGGTTTCTCCCGATGGTAATGTGGCTGCAATTTTTTTATGACACTGAGAGAACCAAATTGTCCTGAATAAAAGCACCTGTGTTGAATGACAGAATTACATCCAAATCCCATCAAAATCAATGGCAGCCTTTCCACAGAGCTTCGAGAGAGCTGGATCTGTTAGTGATCATGTTTTATCTTCGCTCCATGGTTCCTTTGAGTAAATATGTTTATTCATAGCCAAATTGATTACAGGTCAAGATGACTCCACATAAAACTTGACCTCACATCTGAAAGGAATTAGTTTCTCCTTGGATAGTACTTAAGGTGAATTACAGGCTTTCTTCCTTTAGAGTGGACTTGCTTATCTTAAAAAAAAAAAAAGTTTATTTTTTTTTCTTATCTGATTGTAGGACTTGCTTGTAGCTCTTTCTTGAACCGTTGCAATAAATCTTAGCAGGATTATCAGAGTTTTACGGGTTTTTGGAAGCTTTGGATTTGCCTTCATGCTGTTAGGCAGTGCAGGCATGAGAGGATGAATCTGCATCACAACTAAACACCTGCCACTTCAAATCCTGCAGTGACAATCAGAGTGTCCCAGTAGGATCACCCAATTACTGCAGCCTACAGCACACACGATTTTTCCTGCAGCCACAAAAAAATAATTCATGTTTTGTCATAGGCTTACTGCACCACGCTATGATGCAGACAAATATGAGAAAGCTGGAGCCTATGACTGAATAAAATTTAATTTTCTATGAAATTAGGTAGTACTATGATTAGAGGGATAAAGATAACTTGTTGTCTTAGAAAGTGGGTTATGTATTCTTCCATTTCAGTAGAAATCCCTTTGACAGATGATATATAGGGCTGTGAAGAAGAGAAGGGCTGTATTATTGCAGACATAAACACCTTTAATGGTAAAGACCAGGTAAAACAATAGTTTAGTAGAAAGATGTTATCAATGAGCTGCAAACAGCTGTCATGCTCCAAAGGAATTACTGATTTTGCTGTCCTGAAGGAGAATAGGTGGAGGAGTGCTGGGAATCTGTAGTGACATCAGTGAAGAAAAATGAATGTCATCTGCACCTCTGCATTACTTTCCAGATCTATAACTAGGTGACAAGGAGACACAGATGTAACAATTCAGTGACAGTTTGGGCTGTTACTTGTTTTGATGAATTTGTGCTCTTTTTTATAAAAAGCTGTTATACATTTTAATTGAGGGATTTACCAAAAGGTTCAATTATATTAAAAAGCCCGACAGCAAAGCTCCAATTTCATGCAAATGTTCACAAGAAAAAAAAAGGCCAAGTATGTCTTTTAATTGTAAAGCTATTTGATTTATAATTGCAACTTGATACATGTTATAAAAAGTCTTAGAGTAATACTTTATACCAGGAACTGAAAATATCCTAATACTTAGTACAAGCAGCAAAACAAAAAGAGCTTTTTTTTCAGAAGTGTGTAGATAATTGCAGATTTTTGAAATCAAGACTCAAAGAATTTGACCACAATTCAGTCATTCATAATGACTACTGACTGCAGCATCATATCCCAATGAAAATAGCTTGAGAACATTACCTGAAGAAACCCTGAGTTTAGGTACCCAGTGAATGGCTTCATGCAGCATCATGGTTTAAATGTGATGGTATCCACCACCTGTTCTGTGGTTCCCAGCAATGCACAGTTTGCTTTCTGCAGGATCTAGCATTCAGAGACAAATCTCTGACCCAATTAAATGTTTCCTGGAGAAGACTGAGCTGTAAAAATTACTAGATTAGTGAATTTAAAAGATCTCAAATAAAAGCAGAATCAAGGGAACAGATAAAAAGTGGCAAGAATGAAGGAGAAAGGAGGGAAGCAAGATTAATGAATGAAGAAGAAAAAAAAATCTCTCTTTAGAAAAGCTGTTTTCAACCTCACAGCTTCAGATATGGCCTGGAAGGTGGATATGGTGCCCAAGCTCTTTAGCCTTTTACATGGCTGTTTACTCTCAGTTCTTTTCACAGGGGCAGATAGTGATAGGACAAGGGGGAGTGCCCTTAAACTGAAACACAGAAGGTTTGGATTAGATATTAGGGAGAAATTCATTATTGTGAGGGTGGTGAGGCACTGGAACAGGTTGCCCAGAGAGGCTGAGGACACCTCACCCCTGTGGGTGTTCAAGACCAGATTGGATGGGGCTCTGAGTAACTTCATTTAGTGGCAGGGGGATTGGAACTGGATGATCTTTTATGTTCCTTTCAACCCAAACCATTTACAGATTCTATGACTCCTGAGATAAAAAGCAGGAAGTAATAACTGCAACCTCATCTACCTTTTTGACTGACACCCTAATTTTATTTTTTAAAAAAATTAACCTTTCTTTTCTCTCTGCAATCTCAAATTCCTGTGTGCAAATGCTACGTCATAAAATCAACTTTGGAGCAACAGTTTCTGTAAGTTAGGAAACTTAATAAAGATTACTGTGTGTGAACCAAAGGTTTCCTAAGTCCATCAGTATAGTACTGGCATCTTAATTTGTACCACAGGGCACCCTCCAGCAGCTGAACAGGGTGGAAGAGAGAACAGATTTATGAGATCTGCAGAAGCAAAGTCTCTGGGACTAAGACAACAATCATAAAGTGATTTTTCAGGTTTCATGGTTCCATGCTGATTTTCTGTTGTAAAACAAAGCTTTCCACACGCTGCCTGCACTTGGTCTCACAAATGCAATTGCCTGTTACTCATGGTCCAAACCACTTGTGCAACAGGATCAAAGTAAAATATTTTTGAGTGGTAGTTGTTGCCCTTTTTCTAAATGGTTTTTGTTTTTAAAAATGCAGTCATTTGACTGGTCCAGTTTAGGACATTTTTCCAACAGGTGTTTGCACAACTGGGTGCAGGAAATTGCAGCGACAGAGGCTGGACAGAATGGGAACTTCTTGTATTGCCTTTGTTGGTGAGGACTGGCATCTAGTCACTGCCTGGGACTGGATGAACGAGGTGGCTGATTACAGCAATATCATTTAAGTTCTCTTGTCCCTTTCCTACTTTGCATGGAAACGTGTGACCTGCAACTGCAACTTTTTGATCCCAAAGAGAGAATTTCCCCTCAGTGTTGCTGCTATGGAACCCACTGTTACAAATTATAAGAAGCCAGTTCAAAATAACAGAATTTATTTAGCAAATGTCAAAAAAAAAGACCAAATTGAAAGGCCACAATAAATTTGGACAACATCAATCGAATGTTGGGTGGGCAGAGTGACAGTAACAACGGTACCATCAAACCTCAACCACACACTCTAGGTCGGGTGTAAGGTTTTTATACAGTTTATTTGTCCTGAGGCTAAGTCCATTGAAAGTCCAAATGTTCATGTATCTCCTTATTTCCAAGCGAGCTCTTGAAAGGGGTTCCCATAAGTATGAAAAGACGTTGATAGTCCTCCTGGATCTCGTCTTTGGGGTGCTGATTTGATCATCCTCTGGATCCCCTATCAAGATTAATATCAGATATCAGCAGCTGTGAAGTGGAGGCCCATCATTGATGAATGGGCCATCTCCAGTCCGGCCATGTCATTTCTGTTGCAAATTTTGTGGTTTCACAGCTTGCACCACAGGTCCTGGAATCTCAGAGATGCCCTGGAGTAGCTTTTTAATAGACCAAATCTTTGATGCATGAATTTATCAATTACATTTACCACACCACTATGCACACTAGATGCTAAGAAGGGGCAGTTTACTGGCCTACATTAAGCTGGAAGTGACCTTTGAGGTATATTCTATATAGGTCGCTCTAGAGGAGTTTAATTGGCTCCAACTGAAGATGTTGCACTAAGTGTTGCTTTTTTATCTCTGGTACAGTGTACTAGAACAATGCCACTGGATGCTGGGTGTGGGTAGTGAGCTGCCTTGAGGAGCACTGCTGGAAAGGGCTGGTTCAAGCACAGCAGCCTCACTGCAGCACCACACCAGCTACAGAGCTTGGCAGGCTGTGGATGGGGTGTTGTTTAGGATGCCAGGCACAAAGAAAACTGCTATTTGTCCTTTCTTCAAAAATACACAGTAATTGAAAATGCTTCTGCAAAAGTCTGTCACAAATACATTGCTGTCCTGATCTCAATGGAGTTACATTAGCACCTTGTTAAATACTCCATTGATTTTAGAATTGCTGTAATGGCCTATAAGTATTGCAGGGTTCTGAGTGTCTGTATTGATCTCAGTGGCTGGTCTTGCACCGAGCCTAGATGTTACACAGCAGGGTTGTCTCGAAGTTGTACTGCAGGATATTTGAAAACACAGGTGCAGAACTGTGCCCTTTTGCTTGCTGAGCATGACTCTTTAGGCATCAATTTGCAACAGAAGTCTGAGACTCTGAGACATATAAGATGCCATTTTTCTATTTCTTTAATAAGATTTCTATTATTCTGACGGCTTTCAGAACATTTTGTCGACTTAGTGCCTAGAGAGGCGTTCACTAGAAGAACTGTTTTATTTTATTAATTACAATTTAATCTTTTTCTTTAGAAGATTAAAGTCAACAAAATGATAAAACAAGATTTTGTCTCTCCCCTTTCTTTGTCAGGACTTTCAATTTCACTTCAATGAAATACAGCTGAATGCAGCAATCATTTGATGGCTGATGCTCTTATTGTTTGGGGAAGTAGCTACCAGTGAGTTAAATACAGGGAGCCCAAAAGCTAAACTGATTCCTTTATGTGTGCACTCTGTGAAGACACTCTAAACCATCTCAGCCTTGCACCACGGGGGCCTTAGTGTGCCTCAGTTGGAAACACACATTTCAAAATGACCTTGGCTATCCAACAGCCACATCCCACAGCACTGATGCCCTGAATAACAAGTTGACTGCCTTCAAATGCAGAGGGATGGAGAAAAGATATTGCAAGGAATAAAGTTCCTATGTATTTTTCCATGGCTTTGGCTATTAGGTGCTGATGTCTAAGAAAGAGGTTTCTTTTTGTCTGAGAGGAGCACTGGGCTCAGATCTTTAGACTTCTGAGGTGACTTGGGGTTTTCAGTCCTTGAGTAAATGATCTCTCTTCCAGTGAACAACAGGAGTTAAACAGCAAAAATTAGTTTATGGTTTCTGAGAAAAAGAGAGAATAAATATGAGGCATTCTTTTGGAGGTACGGATGTGTCTCTATTTAGGTTCAAATGACAGCTGAAGAGGGGTTTCTCAGGGCCCTGCAGAACCCTGTTCTGTCCCAGACATTCTGAAGCACATCTGTCTGAAGCCCCAGCAGGGGCTTGCTGGCACAGGCAGCACACTTGGATTGCTGGTTATCACTGCATACCAGGTAGCAAATATGGACAACAAGGGAATGACTGAAAAAGACATTCCTTGAATATTCTGGAATTTATTTACTGCCAAAGACAGAAGGAACACTGTAAAGTTCAGACTGGGAAATAACTATGTGGCACAGAGGCACAAATGTTGGTATTTAGCAGCTCCTGAGAAAACAAAACAAAACAAAACAAAACAAAAAAAAAAAACACAAAAAGCTACAGAGACTTCTGCAAGGAAAACCACTGACATGGGGGTAAGGTGATGAATAAAATGCATGTGTATTTCTGGTCACTTCTGGTCAAGAAAGGGGGTTTCTATGTTGACTAGCTGCAAGAAAAGTTGGTAGGGTGGAGGAGTGGCATGTCTGCTTTAGAAAGTGGAAATTCAGGTTCCTCAGTCTAGGAGAGGGGAAGCTGAGAAGGGGCTTTCTCTCTATAAATTCATCAAATACAAGTGAATCACCTAAAGCAAACACTGAACAAACAACAAAGACTGAAAAAATTCAACCGATGGTCAAAAAAACCCTTGAAATATGATTAGAGGCTGGAAAATAGGTCTAATAGTGATTGCTATGGTTAGATTTATCAAAAAGGAAAGAGAGATGATTTACTCCAATGTGTAAACACCTCCCAGGAAAAATTCATTTGATATCTAGGAATCATGGAGTCATTAAGGCTGGAAAAGACCTCTGAGATCATTGAGACCAACCTTTGAGCCATCACCACCCTGTCAACAGGACCACAGCACTAAGTGCCACATCCAGTCATTTCAGTAACACTTCCAGCGACAGCGACTTCATCACCTCCATGGGCAGCCCATTCCAATGCTTAATCACCCTTTCTGTGAAAAAATTCATCCTTTTGTCCAAAAAAAATTCATCATTTTGTCCAACACAAACCTCACCAGGTGTGATTTGAGGCTGGGTCCTCTCCTCCTGTCACCAGCTGCCTGGGAGAAGAGGCTGAGCCCCACCTGGCTGCAACCTCCTTTCAGGCAGTTGTGGAGGGATAAGGTCCCCAGAGTCTCCTCTTCCTCAGCCAGACTAACTCAGCAGCTCCTCATTAGACTTGTGCCCCAGACCCTTCACCAGCTTTGTGGCCCTTCTGCAGTCTTACTCCAGCACCTCAATGTCTCTTTAGTAGTGGGGGGCCCAAAACTGAACACAGTGTTTGAGGTATAGTCTCACCATTCCCAAGTACCAAGGGACAATCACTTCCTGCACTCGCACTGGTTCTGATAAAAAGCAGGATTCCTTCTTGGCCACCTGGGCACACACAGGCTCAGCACCCCCAATTCCAGCACCCCCAGGTCCAAGCAGCTTCCCAGTCACTCTGCCCCCAGCCTGTAGCCCTGCATGAAATTGTTGTGAGAGCTCTCTCAAACAGAACAGGAACATGCTGAGCAGCCACTGCCATGCACAGAAGTCTTTTCCTGTTTCAGGGAGGAAACAGAGCTCAGGTCCCCCACATAAGGATTATCTGTTACAGCGAACTTTGAGAGAGGGTGCTGAATGCTTCAGCTCCTGGTGCTCATCTGGAAGACTCAGTTTTAGTCAAAAGCAGTTAATGCTCCGTGCAAATATGTGTTGGTGGACTTTCAAAGACTGAAAGAGGTAAGGCTTGTTGTGACTTTGGGGGTCTAAGAACACATCCTACAGCAGAACATAGAACATACAGCTCTGCAGGAAACAGAAATCTGCTAAAACCCCCAACATGAACAAACAAGCACATAGACTTTCTCTTCCCTTTCTGAATAAGTTTGATTCATTGATTCTGGCCTTTTCCTTCACTTATAGAGACTCTCCTGTTCTGAACTAAGTCATTGTCAGTCTCCTGCTCCTCTTCTGCTTACAGAATTGTTTATGCCCAGCCTCTCTCTCTGGCAGCCATTTGGTTCAGTCCACCTGGTGGCACCAATGACATTTTACAGCTTTAAGTCACCTTTGGTTCCTTCACTACTTTGTGCTACTGGAGTTTATAATCCCCTTTACTCCTCACCTGCATAAACCAGCCTTGTGATTAACCTGGATGTGTCCACAATGCACAGACCTGCAAGCAGGTAATTTTGATCTTGGATATCAGACATGCCAAATCCTACAGCTCACTGCATGCAAAATCCTTCCAGATAGCAGAGGACATTCCAGTGTTTACACTTCATATCTAGTCCCACTTTCTAGCCCCAAAGTCAATTACTAAGAGCATTTTCTGATAACCTTTTAATTTCAGAAACGTAGCCACCACGCATACACAAATGCATAGAAAATATTTTACAGTAAACAGAAAAAGAAGAACAGATCATTATTGCAGAACCTTGATGTAGCTGACTTGTTATTTGAAAATTGATCAGCTTGCCAGCTAACAACTGATAACTGTGACATAACACAAGGGATATTTTCTGGGCTGGTTTTCACGTGGAAATAAAACATAATTAGGAGAATGGTTTTGCTCAGAATTCATGTGCAGCTATCCCTCTGTGCTCTGTGGAAAAGAAAAATGGATACTGCCTGTTATTCTGACTAAGCTCAGGGTTTGACATCTTTGTGGGGTGATGTCAGGTTTGCAAGGGACTCTGCTTGTAAGCCCTGTGAGCACAGGATGCAGCCAGCCAGCGTGGCTTTAAGTGACAAAAGGCAGCTTAGTGGGCTAGGGCTCTGTTCCTGCCAGGGTTCCACCAGCTCGTCCTGGGAAGGCTTTAATAAGCTCAGGGCACGATGAGAACCATAACTGGTTCCTTATACTGTATTTCTCCCCACTCTTCCTAATTTTCCTGTGGCATGTAAACATTTATCTGTCAGCTTCAGAAGCTGAAAATTGAGTGAGATCTCAGTAAATTCTCTCTGCAGCTTCATGAAGCATAGCTGCAGAAATGGGCACTTTTATTCCTTCATTATGAACCTTCCTCCATGAGATCACCACAGGCTCTGATTCGCAATTTAATATCTCTTCTGCTAACAGTGAGATGAACTGAAGTAGCTACAGAGAAACTCAATTAGTATTGCAGCTAATAAAAATGATAGTTGTGATAGAAAAATGATTCATAACTGCAGAATGTGCTTCTGCATGTTTTTCATTATTTAGTCTGCACTAACTCTCGTAATATATTTCCCTGCACTTTCTGAACCACACGTCTTCCCACTGAGTAGCAGCTAAAATTTGTGTTTACTCCAGAGTGGTTTTTACTGACACTTCCTTTTGCCAGTATCATCTTCTTCCACCTAAGGCTGTAGTGTAAAACATGAGCTAATATTTTAGACATTGCTATCTGCCTCTGCACACAAAAAAGCTCCACAGAAGGGACCACATAATTGTCAAATAAAATTTGTCTACAGACATGTTTCCTTCACTGCTCACCTGGCAACAGCAGTACTGAGCTTTTCAGTCATTAGGCTTTCACAAACCTCTGGATGTCAACTGTGGCATATGTAGATTTGCCAGTGTTTTTCTAGTGTTTTATTTTGCAAATTGGTTATAACCTATTTTAGTGCTAACAAGAGATGCTGAAATTCATCAACAAGGGAATTTTTCACAGAAGCATTGATAGCATTCACTGGCCATGGAGATTCCTGGAGAGGTTAGTGTATAATTGCCACTTGTGACTGTGAAAAGCTGTTCCTCTCCTGATGTCTTTTACAAATAATACTTTACACTGGTGGTAATTATCTTCCACCTCTGGCGGCAGAAAGAACCATTCTGTGTTTTAAATTGCTTTTCATATTTTTATTTCTGTAATTAAAAAGCCCAATTTATTATACAAGCTTAATAAAAGATAATTAGAAATAAACGCAGTATTTTTAACTATAGAGTTGGAAAGGAAAAGGAGATGTGTAATATCAAAAAGACAGATTCTGTTTTCACCTGAATTTTCCAGAAATTTTGTTAATGGACCTGAGGTAAGTCCTATTGAGTTCACTAAGTTGAGAGCTACAGTATGGCCTTTCAGACTGGGTTTTATCTCCAAAATATGTCTCCACAATAATCATAGTAATACTTCTGGTGGCAAAAATTGAAGGTCTGATTATTTAAGAGCAATAACATATGCCAGCATGAAAAGATAACATTTGATGATGCAAAATCTCTACTGTGAAAACATGGCCATTATTCTTTTCCTCTGTGTTGTAGAAGTGCATACACTTTCAGAATGGTAAAAAAGGAAAGAATCTGAAAGCTGATTCTGTCCTGGCAGTAATGAGTTGGAACAATCACTGAACACTAGGATGCAACTTCTAAAATAATTTGATTAAGAAGTTGCTTATGCATTTTGATTAGAACAAAGTAGATTGTAAAAAAGACTGCTTTTGAACTGTAGTTCATCTCTGGTATAACTCCACTGATCAGGGCCCGGTGAGAGTGATAAAAAAGAAAAAAAAAGAGATCCACTGTTCCATTAATAATTTATATTCTGTTCTTTGTAAGTGACCTACTAAATGGAAGTACAAGAATCATCTAGAAATGTCTCAAATACAAAACTAGGTGCACAGTGTCTTTTTATATCTCACTCTCAAGATTTTAAATTGCTCAAGAGAAGATTTTTCTAGTTTGGGGGGTTCATGGGCAGGCATTAGAGGAAAACAGACATAAGGCAGCAGCTGTAGAAACAGCATGATCTTTTCCTTAGTCCTTTATGATAAATCTCAGCCCATGTGAAGCAAGTTATGATTATGGTGTGGAAATATGATGATATTCTTAGAAGGTACATATTTTTACTGATCACATGAATACCAGTAAAATTTAAATACCCCCCAAATTATAGTTTCCATAGTAAAACTTCTCATTTCAGCACAACGCGGAGATACTAACATAAATTTTTAAAGGATGGGATTAGAAGACCATCTCTATGGACACGTGAAGAACATAGGGGCACAAGGGAAGGCAAGAGGGTCAGGCAAAGAGCCCCCAGTCTGGGATGGGCAGGGAGAGTCCAGAGACTCTGAGAGTTGGCTACTGGAGGGACTGGAAATCTGACGTAAATGGTCCCTGAAGCCCCATGGGTTCCCAGCAGACAGCATGGACCATCAGGTCCCTTTGGGACAGCCTTGGGCACAGGGAGCAGTGGCAGCCTCTCCTCTGCCAGGCCACTGGATTTGGCAACACTTAACTGAGTACAGCCTTCATTCCTGGCAGTTTCACAGAGGAAACCATCTGAGGAGGGGAATTACAACATCAGGACAATCCCAATCCCTTAGAATGCTGAGCAGTGCTGAAACTCCTCCTGTGGTGGGCGGTACCCAGGAGAAGACAGAGGTGCTTTGGCAGGGGAGAAGCACCACTTGGAGAAGGCTGCCAAGACTGAGAGCCCTTCTTTTGGACATGAGCAGATGGGCTGACAGAGCCAGTCTGGGGTGTCTCCACCCTGCAGCAGCATTGCCTGCATACAGGGAAGGCCCACAGCATCCTCCTCTCCTGAGTTTCCACTTCTGCTGTGGAAACACATCATCCACAGCATCCTCCTCTCCTGAGTTTCCAGAGGGACAGCAGGGACGAGTTGGAGCTAACACAGTGTTTCACAAACTCCAAAGCCTGGCTCCCTCCAGAGGACCCCATCTGTTTATAAGTCCTGCTGCTCCCTGAACTGAGGAATGAAAGTGGCTGTAAGGGGAGAAGGAATTTGTTGTACCGGCAGGCTGCTCTGCATTTACATAATTGTTTTGTTTTCAAAGAAACTTCACAACACATTCCCCAAATGGGTGTCTACTATGGGCAACTGAGTTCTCCTTGTTCTTTCTGAAGCTGGTGCTGAGGAAGGCACCTGGGGCCTGGGAGATGTGCCAGGCAGTGCCCACACACTGTGCCTTGCCATGTGGGAATTGCCAGCCCTGGGAAACCTGGGCATGAGCAGAAGGGAATGCCTGAGGGACACTGAGTGCCCTTCTCTCCACAGCTGGTCCCTGTAAGGCTGAGCTGTCCCCTGGGGCACAGAGGAAGGCTTTTTGGGGATATCATGGGGGAAGTGGAAGGGGAGCAGATCTCTCACATGCTGTGCTGTGCTGCTCTGGTGTGTGACCCCAAAGAGTCTCTCCTCTTGCTCTACAAGTTAAAGCATGCACTGTTCTCCTCCACAGCTGGCTTCATGCTATCAGGTGCTTTTACTGAGATTGAAGGCAGCACTTATTTGCAGAATAATCATTTTAAGCTGTGTTTGAAGTGTTCCCTTTTTTTCCCTTACAATGATATTTTCTGTGTAGTTTTGCTGGAAGCATTTCTTAACAAGCTTCTTCAGCTTGCCTTGCAATCTCTGCAGCTGGGCAGGTGCTGTTTCATTGAACATCACAGCACTTTCCAAAGGATTGTTGCAGTCCTCAGGCCCATGGATGTCTCAGCATCTGCTTGGCTTTAAACTTGTGAGCCTGCTCACACACCACATGTGTTTGGAGCATATCCAAAAAGTCCTCAAAACAGATTTTCAGGTCCTTATCTCTCGTAACTCAGTTGTGAGCTCTGTGCTCAAGCTCTCAGTTGAATTTTTAGAAACTTTTAAAGCCTCTCACAGTCACTCTTGCAGCTGCTTGGGATTCGACCCCGGAGGGAGCCAATGCAGTAGTTGCAATATTGAAGTTCCTTCATATTTTTCTGAAGTCAGATGCTCAAGTCAAGCTTGTAACTTCCAGATTAAAAAAAAAAAAAAAAAAAAAAAAAAAAAAAAAAAAAAAAAAAAAAAGTCCAAACGTTGGGGTATTTCACTGATGGAAACCTGACTAACTTCAGTGACTCCAGGGTAACACAGGGCAAGTGCATGGCTGTGGTAGTCACATCACTTGGGAGTTTCAGGCACCAGCAGTAATCATCCAGTCCCTTAGCCAATCTGTGTCTTAATTATTTAAATCTGCAAAACATGTCCCATCTTCCATTCCTTTCAGAAATTTATAAAGCATTAAAAATAATGCCAGCCAAAACTTGCTCTTAAGCAATCAGTTTCAGAGGAATATTTTTTTTTAATCTAAATGTTTTATTCAATTTCCTGTTGTTCTGAAGGTGCTTTAAAACTGAACACATACTTTTAAAGATTAGGCTCAGTATTGGGTACTTATTCTCTGCAAGACAGTGGCTTTTTTAAAACAGAGAGAGAATAAGTGGGTTTTTTTGTATGGTTTGCTTTTATATTTTGCATTTTCAGTAGGGCAACATACCTCAGAAAGCAAATTAATATCCTGACCCAGAGTGAATGTATGAATTCCTCATGAAATTTGCAGAAATGATCTAGATAGGAAAAGCAACTATGTAAGATAAATGTGTAAGGAAGTCTGGGTTATGGCTTTCTTACTGAAACACAATCACTCCTTGTCAAGTTTGCATGGGAAAAAGTTGATATTCAAGGGACACTGATTCAAGGGACACTAATAATCTACTTTTGTTAGCAGAAAATGAGAAAGCTTTGTATGAGAGACACAATTATTTTGTGTTAAAACTCTCTTAACCATTTAGCATGTGCAGCACTACCATTTTTGAGTTTGCTCAGATATTCATGAGTAAATTTGATCCCTGCACTGTACTGTTCTTTTAATATCCTCTCTCCTATAAGTTTTCAATTTATTCCAGTTTCCCTGGTATGCTTTTCATAACTAGAATATATTCCAGTATCAGGCTTTATAATTACTTGGACTCTATTCATTTCCAAATTTATATTTCAGGCTGTATTTCCTCCTGTGCTACAAGGAACAGATCATTGTACTGAAAAGCAATCTATGATGTATGTTAAAGTTATTGCAACAGTTGTGTTGGAAATCTGGTTTAATTTGGGGAGTGTCTGGGGTGGTGGTTGGAGAGCACAGGGGAATTAACAGAGAACTGGTAAAAGGATTTACATCTATAGATCTATAGCTACTTGGTAACGTGGTGATTGGCAGGTGGGAATGTCTGCCAGCATTATATTTGGTTTTACTGAAATTAAATTTCAGCACTGGAGGACACAGAAGGCACAGAATTCCCCCACATTAATATTACAAAAAATGTAGTGTTTTAGGTCTGCCTCTGGAGAGCTCAGTGCTGCATGGATATGGTTTGGCACTGTACAGCACCTCAGAATGTCAGAGGAAAACTAAGGCTCAGCTCTGGGACTGAACCCATGAACTCTGGTCCACCTGAGGACTTAATTTCATATTTAAATTTAAACATGTGAACAGATGCTTACAGCTGGGGCACATTGCACATGTGCTGAACAGTAAGTCAATGTTAAAGTGCTCCAGTGCACTGTTAGGATTAGTATACTCAAAAGCTGAGCTCTAAGTGGCTTGGGACAATGGTACAAAAATAAGCTAGAGTTCAGAAAGATGCTGATTCTTCAGTCTGGAGAGTAAATACGTCACAAATATGAGGAAAATCACAACATGGGCATTTTTTAAGACAGGGAAAACAGTAAACTATATTCAAAGATTAGTGGAGGGTGAATGTAACTACTTGCAGGATCACTTGTTTCTGCAGAGCAAAAAATGATGACTTTCATGAATTGGAATAGCAGGCATGAAACAAAATTCAGTGTACTAATGTTCAAAAGGTAAATGTGTAGTTTGTCCAAAAATATGAAGGATGACAGTAGCTGTGCTGTTTGTAACATGGGAACCTATGTGAAATGAGCACTGAGGAGAAGAGAGGTAAGAAAAATGCAACAACTCTTCAGGGATCATACCGAGGGAAATGGAGATTGAAAATGTGGTGGGAGTTGACAAAAGATACCAGCACTGATAAAAGAGTTTTCAAAAGGCACTGAAGTAGTGATTTTTGAATCAAAAAAAAGGCATATACTTCCGAAAAAAAGAGCCTAACAATGACTTTTGTAGAAGAAATGGAATAAGAGGTAGTACAATGAGCACTGGAACTGGATCAAAAGAAAAGCTGATCTTTTTTTTCCTAAACAGAACAGTTATATTCTTTGAGTTCATAAACCAAATAGCATAAAGAGGAAGGAGCACAGGAAGGTGGGGAGGGGTGGCACAAAATGAGCCAGAGGGAGGAAGGGAGTGCTGAGAGCAGAGTCCTGAGTTCAGTGTGTCACCAATGGCATCAAAAGGAAAAGAAAAAAAAAAAAAAAACAGAAATGAAGGAAAAATGCAAATTTTTCTTAGTTACCATTCTGAAAAGAACAAAGTTTTGTTGGGAAATAGGTCACGAAAGATGTGAAGAGGGGAGGAAAGAAGGCAGGACCTTTGTTTTCAAGTGCAGCATAAAAGTAGGATTGTTCTGACAGAAACATTGTGATCAGAGAGGAGACTTCTGAGGCTGCAATGGACAGTCTGCTGCTTTTCAAAGTCTCATTGTATCTAAGATCAAAGGATGGCCAGAGCATTGTAGCATCATTGCTTACAGATAAAAGTCAGACAGGTTTTGAGACAGGCATTTTCATTATGAAATGTGGAATTAACAGCTTTATTAACATTTGCGGTGATTACCATGCTTAGGAGTGAAGAAAGTGTAATTGTTTGTTTGCTTTAAACAGTTTTCCATCCCTGGGGTATCTGAGTGACTTCCATGTAAAACTAATAGCTGAAACTGAAATCCAGAGGGTAGTAGAAGAAGTAGCCAGAAGTCGTGCTAGTTTGAGAGTACATAGGGAAATTTCATATCGGGTGCCATCCATATGTCTCTCGCACCCATCTGACTTTGAGGACCAGAGCCTGATGCACACCCCACTATGTCCCCCAGTCCCTGGGCTGCTCAGCTCCAGTTACACACTCTCCCTCTGCGGCTGCAGAGCAGTGTCTGGCCCTCCCACACCCCACAGCTCCATGTGGGGAGACCCAGCAGGAGCAGCAGAGTCACCCCTCTGACACCTGTCTGTGCTGGCAGCTGCTGCTCCTCCTTGCCAGGCTCTGGAAGCCATCAGGTGCCACTGCATCCATCCAGAGCTGTGCTCCAGGCTTTACAAGTGCTGAGTGTTCCCTGCAGCCCAATACCCTTGGGACACCACAGTGTCCATGCCGTGGCACTGGCAGGCTTCAGCAGTATCCCATCATTGTGCCTGAGCTCTTTGCCTCCACTCAGCATCTGCTGGTTTGAGCTGCACTCACAGAAGGATCTTGAGATCTCGGGGGCTACTTGGTGACTATGGGGAAACTGAAACATCTGCCTCCAGGAGGTTCTAGATCAGGCTTCAAAGTTTAGACTAGATGCCTAAGAAGCCTGTCTGGCTATGCTTTCCTACAATAAGTAAGAGCTCTCCCAACTGTGGTAAAATAGAACTCAGAACAAATGTTTTCTGGAAATATTTTTTCTGATTCTTGCTTGTCCATCCATTTCTATGACAAATACCCTTCCTGCAACTGAGGTGCTGTGCACAGAAACAATTTACATGGAGTAGTTGGGTCAGTGGGCTGTTTTATGAATTTATAATTAGGGTTACACTGATTAAAAATAGGAGAAAATTTAATTACATAGTCTTGAGGGTCCAGGAAGTCCACATTTCGTACTTCTTAATCTGATAGTTGACTAATGATCACCTTACTGTAACTGATTTCCCCACATTCATATAAGAGAAAATATACAAAAAATTTAGCTGAATTTTCAGGCATTTCAGATATGTGTATGTGGCATTAATTTACAATTCTGTCCTGTACAATATTTCACCTAGACATTTACAATTCTATCCAGTAAGTTTTTCTTTCTTACCTGAAAGTATTATTACTGAATCATCTTCTCCAGAAAGAAAACAATCATTAATCTGCTGAAAGTGAATCCATGAGAGTAAACAGAATCATTATGAATCTTACATGGAATCAGAATATCTTTATTATCTGAGTAGTGCCCCACTTTGGCCCAGAGATACTGCGGCCCTCCATTGTACAGGAAAACAGAAAAAATTCATAAAAGCTACCTGGTAAAGGCTTTGATTTTCTCAGATGATGATGTGATTTCATTACCTTCACATACCACTATACACTGAGCTTAATTTTCATGTGAGAAAATCACAGTCAGTGGCAAGAACATTTCTATTTGGCTGCAGTTTCAAAAAGAGAATGAAAAATTTAGAAGGTAAGATCAATAGCTGGAAAATGAAGTTCATCTTAACAAGGAAACTTAAGGCTTAGAGCCATGCAAAACAGCTGGAGAAGCTGGGAGTTTCAAAATCACTCTGGATGAGAAATGATAAAGTTCAACTGAATGGAGCAGCTCTTAAACTAAACCAAAGAAGTGCAAAAGGAAAAAACTCGCCTTTCTTCCCCCTTTTCCAAACAAATTGGAGATAAAATTTGGAGCAATGGCTCAATCCACCTTCCACCCCCAGCTGTACAGGCCAGGTGTACCTGCAGAGCACACACCTTCCCTTCCTAGAGCACCAGCCTTTTAGGAGCACAGAGAAGTGTCTTGGGAGCCTATTCCACAAAGGGAAAAAGGCATTGAAGAGGAGTTTTCTATTTTCAAAGTATTTGTATAATCTGATGGAAGTGTTGTAGAAAAAAGAGGAAAAGGTTTCTTGTCCCCAGCCCCACGCAGAGACTCGTAACCAGGAATGAGTTCCCTGGTGGTGGGGAACTGGAGCATTTGCCCAGTGAGGAGAGGCAGAGGGAGCTGGGGCTGTCTGGCCTGTAGCAGGGATAGCTTCTGGTGGGCTAAAGAGCCACTCCAGGTGCCTGCAGGAGGTCACTGAGGAGGTTGAGCCAGTCCCTGCACAGCAAGAGAGACAACAGGCATGAGCTGAAACAGGCTCCCATTCAGATGGGAAAGGAAGAGAGGGAAGGAAGGAAAACCTTTTCCTCTGTGGGGACAATGAAGCTATGTGCTGGGCTGCCCACAGAATATGTGCAGTCTTTATCCTTTTAGTTTCTCAAGACTTGGCTAGATAAAGCCCTGAATAACCTGGTCTAAGAGCTGACACTGCTCTGAGGAGTAGGTTTGCCTAGAGACATCCTGAGGTCCCTTTCCACCTGAATTTATTGTATTAAATACAAACATGCTCACAAAACCCTCTTCCCATAGATAAAAGCTCTGTATATCAAGACTGATATGAGTACCTCACCCTAAGAAATGTTTTCAGACCCCCTTTGCACAAAATATTTCAGGTACAGGTTTCAGTTCAGCATTTCTTTTTTGTTGACCTCTTGCCACACTCCTGTGCTGCTGCAGCAGTTCCAGACTAAGGTACCCATTACCTCCTGTGTGCAGAAAAGGGAATCCATGTCTGGAACATAAAATGTGGCAGTACTGTGTTAGAGAAGATACAAATGCATTTGGGAGTTTGGTCTGGAGAACATAACAAGCCAGATAATAAGATAATAGCTACTAATTCATTTCCTTATATTGCAATTACTTCACAGACTTATCTGCTGCTTTGGAAAGCTGTACCACACCTACCCATTTCTCAACAAAACACGGTCCTGTAGAGTGATTTCTAATCCCGCAAATTAAATGAGCTTAATTTTTTTCCGGTGGCAGATTCCACATGCTGAAAGTGGTTTGTCCCGGGAGGAAGCTATAATGGCAAGCTCCAGATGGGCCAGCGACAAAGTATCAAACAATAATCCCACTCACGGGTTTGAAGATCAAATCCTATATTGCTCCGAAAGACATAAATACTGTTTGATGACTAAATCCCAAAGCGTTTTGCTCAGCTGCTGGGTAACCCTGTGTACTATAGAAACATGGAACTTCACCTCTGTGCGTGCTCACAGATGCCATGTATTTGACAATATCGAGAATTTTGGCATCTGTGTTACACCTGAGTGCATTCACGTTTCACAAAGTGGATGCTGTGCCATCTGTCTCAGCATGGGTATTTGGTGTATTAGACATGCTCTCAGCCTAGCTCCTGGATCAGAAACTGGAATCCTCACTCGAAAGAAGGGAAAGAAAAATCCTGGGTTGCAGTCTTTTTCTGAGTACTGTTGATATATTACACAGTATCTGAGTAAAATGCTAGCTAAGTTGTAAAATGCTTATACTGGGATCTGAAATGCCAGAGATCCCTCCCCAGTGTGCTCCCTTATGGTGCAGGTAGCAGTCCAGTTTCATTGCTGGGAGCTTTCTTTGTGCCTTGGTTGGTTTTTCAGCCAGGACTGTGCTGTGACTTCAACAAGGATGAGAGCCAGTGCTATGATTTGGTTAGTGAGAGGTGCCTCTGCCCAAAGCAAGGTGCAAATGGGACCATGTACCAAAGTCAGTAATATGGATTTTATTTCATAGCGAGGTAGAGATGGAAAAAAATAGAGAAGGCTGGCAGCTGGGGGGAGAGAGATCAAGCAGAAATAAGCACCACCCATGGATCCAGTGGTGTCTTGTTGGTCCTTCACCCAGTGGTGGGGACCCTGGAGTCACTGTTCTGTGGATATCACCTTTATACAGCCCGAGTTCAGTGTAGCCACAGGGTTGTTGCAGATGCCGTCCCCAAACCTTGGGTGTTATGTGTTTGAGCAGTTTCCTCCTTCCTCACAGTTTTCCACCACGGGAATTTTTCTCTGGATGCATTAACCATGATGTGTGATGTAGATCTTGTCTCACCAGACTGTGAATTAGCAGCTTTTGCAAATTCTTTCCCTCTGCTTTTTTTTCAAGTAACTGCTGTGGCTGCTGTGGTGGCTTTTCTTGTGGCAAGATCCTTCTGTGGATCAGTGTTTTGAGACAGGCTACTTTGCTCTTTAGGTCCTTACAGCTTGTCCTCAACCTGGCCAGCAGTTCGGCCTCCTCCAGGGAGGTAGTTTTGAAATTCCAGTTTCAAAATATGCAGAAATTAAGGGAATGAAACAGCCTGCATCTTAGGTGGGTTAAATACCATGCAACTGCATGAAAGCCTGCTACTTTCAGGGAAGAAAGATTTACCCTTGGGCACTGAGTCTCTCAGACAGACTCCTCCAGATGGGAGGAGATGCAAAAGAAGGAGAACAGGAAAAAAAAAAAAAAAAAGGAAAAACCTGTTCCATCTCCTCTGGGCTAGATAAGCAGCTTCCCCTTCAGCAGGTTTATTTTGTGATCCTTTCTTGAGGCATCTTTTCAGATAGGGAGCCAAGTTCCTAAAATGGGGCTGTGAGACTGAACACCTTGTCTCTTTGTAATCTGGACTGAGGTGTTTGTAATTCAGAAGCAGCACATAGCTCATTCCTCAGGAGTATTTCCCTTCACTTCAGGGTAGGCATAGATTACATACAGTGTTTGATCAGGTTTTATTTTAAATTGAGCCTCGGAGTCTCTGATGTTCTATAAAGGGCCAAGCACGCTGATGAGTCTGTCTGAAGGACAGCCCTTATGCAAACACAAGTGCGCTGCCTGCAGCCAGCTCCCTTAATAGCTCTCCACTGCTATTTTATTTTCCTCACTTTTACCTCTTGGGCACTTTAAAGTCATCTTTACTTTATCCCACACCTTTCTGTTACTCAGTCAATCAAGAAAGGATGGACAAAAGGATGCTCAGTCCTTTACACCACTTCTAAGTTAGTTGTGCTTTTTCAAGTACTCATTCCTACCATGACTTCTTTCTACTATGGGTTACTTTGATGAAAGGATTTAATCAGTCTAATGCCTATTATGGCTAATTTATAAAATATAAAGCTGTTACCTTATAGGAGGCAAAAGCTGAAAATAAGAGAATGCCTAAAATTTGGAACAAAGACAGCTTTTTAATTGACTCTTTATAGTGTATAAACCACTGGGATTGTGTTTCCAGGCAACAAGTTACCTAACTATATGTGACCAGCAAAGACAACTGCCGTCTTTAACTGTCCTTTAAAGGATCCATGATGCCTGCAGTCTTTTTTAATAAGCCTGGAAGGGTGAGTAGCCTCCTCCTTTGCATGTTTAGCCAGAAGATTTGCTGGTACTAACTGTCCTAGTCCATCAAACTGGATCACTGACCTGACATAATGAAATTATCATGCAGGTTTTCTATTTCACTGAATATTTTTCCCTTTCCCTCCTAGAGAAACAAAAGCTTTTCTCCTTAGGTAATACCCACTCCAAACCAGGCGTGTCATGACCTATCAGCTTTTGATGAGTATTTGCTCCCGCTCCTATTTTATCTCATAGAAAAATGAGATGCTCTTTTCTGAACTCACATCCATTAAAAGAGAAAATCATGTAAAATAGAACACTTATTAAAATAGTTATTAGGATTCTGCTTTACCTCCTTAGACATGCAATTCCTTAGCAGAGCTGTTGCTCTGGTGTGCTGGAATGGGAGATGAAATGTGGAATATTGCCTGCAGAGAATTCACATGATGCTTTTTCTGAACAAAATCAAGATGTTTAATTACTTTCCAGTTGGAAGCATAGGGTACAACATACCTCATGCTTACACTGCACACTTAGATTGGATGAAACTTGTACTATAATTTCACAATTACTCTTGCAGAAGAGCAGAAAAGAGAGTTCTAGGACAGAGTTAACATGACTCTAACACCAAGTAACTGAAATTTTGCTTTGACCACTCTAAAGCATATAGACATGTTTTCAGTGTGCAAATGAAAACTCTGTAAATTACAGATTACTGTACTTTCAGAGGTATCTATAACTGATTTGAGAAATGCTAGAGGCACACATTTACACAGTTAGGGCTATGTCTAGCCTGCTCCTCTCAGCATTTGAAGATTCCTCGATGAAGGGAAAGAGAAGGGTGCTGAGTGTCACTGGCAAGAGCGAGACAATCACACACCGTAATTCCAGGAGCTGGCACTGGTGCTCAAAGCACCAACCTTGCTGAACCAACCTTCTCCAGCAGCTTCTCTCTGATCTTGTTAGTCATTGCCTTCATCCTTGTGCGTAAGTTTCTCATGCAATAATGTAATGAGCATTTTGTATCCTCTCCCACTTCAGGTTGAGCTTCCTTCAGCTCCCTGCCCCAGTCTGTCACTCAACTGCATGTATCTTTGTGCCAGGGTGGAGAAATGCAACAGCAGGCAGGAGAAGTGGAGGAAGTCAGCAGCAGTGGAGGAAGTCAGCAGGGCAATTTTCTTAGGGTCAATGCTGGCAAATTCTAGCTTAAAGCACTTGTGAACTTCTGGCCTCAAATGGGTCATAAAAAAGAATGCCTTTGAATTCAGCAATAAAAAACATTTTTGTGACAGAGGGACAAGTCATGAACAAAGCTTTTCTCTGTGTTTAAAGATGGTATCTTACATAATTAAAAAGTAAGGCACTAGCCAAGGCTGCTTGGAAAATTCTTAGTCCTTAATAGAGTCACACAATTTATTATCGCTTCTTTCTTCTGTTCTCTAGTTGCACAGGTCTTGGGTTCAGAGTATGATGTTTCCCTGCAAATTCAGACTGCAATAAAGGATTGAAACTATCCTTCATCCAGCCAGCTCTGGCTGGATCGACCCAAACTCCATTTCAGGAAACACATTTCTTTAATTTTACCTTGAAATCATAAAATGGATTGGATACAGCTTTCAAGAGGGAAAGATTATTATTATAAATAGATAACATGGCTTCAGGCTGCACCATTTGTCACTTCAATCACAGTTAGGTCCACAATAATGTTTGTGCTCAGAAAATCCTCAAGAGCATGAGAGTGAATTTGTATGGCCTGTTAGGCACAAAATTGCCTGTTTTATTGGTGCAATACAGGTGCACCTTTTAAAAATTTTACTTCCTTTGTTTATAACTGGTCAACCAAAAAAAAAATCTCAAAGCAGATGTGACACATTGCCTGGTGATATGGAGGTGGTGTCAGCTTATGCAGTGTACACATAATTCAATGTGCCATTTTTCTAAACATATTAATATGCCATATTTCTTCAGCCTAGTTATTAGAATTCTTTCCTAAATTACATCTACACCAAAACAGGGCCAGGTGCATTGAAGCAGTGGTATTGCATTATGATCTCATGAAATAAATATCACTTTTCCTTCCTTAAATAGTTTTGTTACTGAACAGGTTGAACTCTACTACAAGGTTAAGAAGTGCCTGCACTGTGTTTCAGCAAACAAAAATGCCTCTAGTTTTTTCACCTACATGGTTGCCTAAATCACCCCACAATATTTCAGCACCCTGTGTTTTTACTCACCTCAGTAGCAGTTATCAGCTGAACTGTGGGCATCACTGTTGTGATGATGAGCTCATGAGTTTATATCTTGGGTTTTGAGAAAGTGCATTACTTTGTTGTAGTGTCACAACTGCAGTTCAGGTTTCACAGTGCAGTCTATGATAATGCAACAAAACATGATTGGTGTGTCTTTTGCATCTGACCAGAGAGGCATTCTCACTGACAAGTGTCTTCCACTGCTGCAGGTCTGTAAGCCAGGATGTGCATGCTGCCAGTAGCTCTGATTAGAATAAGGAATTAACCCTTTTTAATCTCTTTCTGCTAAAGGGAATGGAGTCCTCAGACAACTAGAGCCAAGCTCAGTGGTCTCATGCAGGAGCTTGAAGAAGGCAGCAGGTCTTCCTTTGGATTTTCAGAATGGAAGGACACAGGGTCTGGGTAAGCTCATGACAGATCCTGTTTTCTCCCTGTTTTCACTGCTGACAGTGTTGTGTGCCTGCAGGAATCAGCACTTCCAACTGGCAGAAGCGACAAAGATACAGACACTCCATCTCCAGTGCTCCCTTGCTTCATCTTTGAGGCACTTCATTTTCCCATATGTTCCTACTTTGTACATACCTTCACTAGCACTAATATTGTGTTATACCACACCTAAACCTTTGTTATGGAAAAAGTATATTTGAGTATCTTTGTTATGGAAAAGTATCTTTGTTATGGAAAAAGCCTTGTTATGGAAAAAGCTTTTGATGAAGTATTAAACGAGAGAAAGTGGACAAATTCTTAAAAGACACACAAAGGTATTTTCTTTTTACTTTTATGGATATGTCCAATTTCCAGAATTAAGCAAGGGTTTATGGTCACGCACTGACTATATAGTGTCTATATATCAGAAACTTTGGACAGTAGCAGAAACAAAAAAGGATATTACACGAGATCTCCTAAAATATCTGTGCAGGGACTAGAAACTGAGCTGAATATATCCTCACCCTGGAGTGAAGCCATAAGTCTGCCTCTGTTTCTTTAAGTGGCTACTGCAAAACGTATCAGAGTACACTGAACTTCTAACACTATTTTTTATTAGAACAGAATAGTAAGTATTTTCTTCAAGTGAGAAACTTGAAAGGGGGCTGAAAACAAAATACTAAAAACCTTCATCTCCTATGTTGGGCGGGACAGGACTTTCTTTCCAGCCCTGTTATTAGTCTAGAACATTTAAATAGCCTGCTGCTTTCGTTCCACTTCCACCATCCCACCAAGTACCTCAGAAAATTCCCTTTTCTTTAGCTCTGGAATACATGTGTATTTTCTGCTCTTCTCCACTTGCTTCTCCACCTTAGCAGTCCCCTGTCTGCCAAGTCTGTTCCTTCCCAGATGCTCTCCTTCACCTTTTCCCTGCTGAGCAAGTTCAGTTGCTGTCAGAAAAGAAGCAACTGCCCTGTCTGTAAAATGTTCCTCTATTGCCAAAGCCCTGTGGCAAAGTAGTCAAGGTAAGGCAGAAAAGCAATCTTCTTACCTGCTACCAGCCTCTGATTTTAAAAGGAATGTAAAAAACACTAATTGCAAACCAGAAAATTAAACAGGTGCTATTCATCACAGTCCCACCCGCAGCATCTGGACTGCTACACCATCTCCTTTCTACCTCATCTCTTCTATCTCCTCCACACTTTCTTCCTGTGTGCCCATCTCTCACTCTTACCCTAAATCCTCTCATATTTTCTGTAATTTATATAAAAATAATTTAATTTTTATAGAATTTTCCCCATCTTGTTTCAAAGACTTGGTGTTCCTCAGATCCTCAGATCACCTTTTTTTTTTTTTCTCCTGCTCACTTGTAAATTGCTTTTCATTCAAAGAAGACTTTCTTTTCTTTGCTTACCTAAAACCTGATATGCTGTTTCTGATTATTTTTCTTCATTCTGAATCTACTCATCTCAGTCTTTCATTTCCTGACAAACTCTGCCTTTGGCTTGCACACATTTTTGAACAGCAGTTGTAGTGCATTCAGACCAGATCCTCACAGGGAGCATGCCTTGTAGGTGGGCTGACATCAATTTTGATTTATTTGCAATTATGCTAGCTCAGAATTTGATTCCTCTTTTTAAATTTCTTCTTCTTATTATTTTTTTTTCCTCTTTCATTTAAATTTGGTCTAGTGACTGTAGGGAGCACTGATTGTACACCTTACCAGTCCTGGTTTAGTTTGCAACCATGTAACAATGGTTACATCTCCCCTCTTTTTTCCTCTTGCTGACAAATAACTGACTGCTGTGCCTTTCCAGGACTGAAACTGTCTTTTTCTTTTTTTGCTTATATTCCTACTGTGCTCACTAATGTCTGTTCTCAGACTCCTTATTTACTTTTCCCCCTTTATATCCCAGAAGTTTTATCTGATCTGTCAAGCTTCCTTTATAATTTTGTTCATAATCTTGACCTTGTCATACGTTATTTTCCTTATAAGAACATGGGAATTGCTAAATCAGAAAACAAACAATGATTCATCAAGCCTACTAGCATGTCAAAGAGGGCAGAAAAGGCTCACAGGATATCTAGACAGGAATAAAATATTATATAAGAGGATGTAAATCCTCCTTGGCTTCCAGCATTGATCAGCTTGAGCCCTCAGGCTTTAGTTTATATAGTTTACTGTTCTTATTTCAGCTAGTATGAACTACTTATGGCCTTTTCCCTGCAGTTCTATTTTATGCTGGTAAAATAGATTATTTTATTTATAAATAAATAAAATAAATTATTCAATTTATAAAATAATCTATTTTAAATAGAAATATTACTATATATAAATATATATTATTTATTATATAATTTTATAATTAATATATTATTAATATGGTAATACTAATACATTATTAATCAATATAATAGTAATCAATATAGTATTAATAATATTGATATATTTTTAATATATTTGCATGATATGATTTATTTATTTATTTATCTAAATATTATTTTATTTATAGATTACCTTGTTTATCATTTTAACATTTTGGCTAAAAAAATACAGTGTTGGTTATCTGCATATTATATGAGAAGCCTTTTCAATGCTAAGAAAACATCTGCTTACAAAAATCTTTCCTGGTCTACCTACATATAAACAAAACAACTGAAAAACTGGGTGTTTCACTTCGTGCACCTTTTCTGGAGCAGGATACTTCCTCTCTCAGTTCTTGTGTTCGTATATGACTCCTAAATTTTTCTTAAGAATAATTAATTGAATCTTTCACCCACTCTGTCTGGACTTGTGGTCCAAGATACAAGAAGAAAAATTACAGCTTTCCAAATGGAAAGGAAAATTATTTCTGTAGATCTACAGCAGGAGAGAACACACTGGACAGGGTTGCAGGGTTATTTCTAGCGAAGCTCAGTGGTGAGGCAGGGAACTGAGACAGTCACTTCACAAAGATAGACTTGAGAAGGCAGATTTAGATAGAAAGTTTTGGATAGCCTTTAGCTAGACAACAGTTTTGTTTCCTTAAAACCTCTGCCTTTGGGATGAGAGAATCACCAAGATGCCACTTGCTGAGGAACTTGTCTTAAAGGAATACCATGGATACAGTGTCACTTGTGGTTTTTTGGACAGCAGGCACGGCAGGGTCCCACAGAACCAGCCACCACAGCATGTCATGGGCCAGCTGGGAAACTTTGGACAGTTCATCTCAAATCCACTTGAAATACTCTTTCCCAAATGCCTGAGGGATCATAGTGAGTTCTTGGCTGTTAATTCGGGTCTGTTTTGAGCAGTTCATGGAACATTATCAGTGAAGTCCGTTGAGTCATTAATAGTTTTGAGTCTCGTTAGTTGTAAGATGAAAATGGAAAAGTTCTGAGTTATGTACTGCATGTTGTACTACATTTCAGGTAAATTAGAAGAGCTGGGATAGAAATCGTAGAGCAGAAATTAGTTTTTCCCCCCTTTAGCCCTCCACTACTAGTACTAAGACTCAAAGAATGTGTCTAACTTATCATGTAAATGAACTTTACCAGAGCTAGTAAAATTTTCCAGTATCTCAATTCCCTCTGGTATTTTCAGCCCAAATAGGTGATGAATAAAATATTTCCCTAGTTTAGTATCATGAGGTGATCTGTGGTCTTCCTTTAAGCATCCTGAATTATTTTCCCTCTTTTCCACTGAAAAGAGTGCCCAGCGCTTCCTCTTTCTATAATTTATTGATATGACCCTTGACAAATTTTAAATACAAAAGATGGTGTGTAAATATTGCCCCGATTTCTTACTGTTTCCTAGGAATCAGAGCCTTGGAGGAGGCTTATTTCCATTTCACTGATTGCAAATGAGGAGGAACTTCAGCTGCTATGTGTTGTTTTGTTGTTAATCAGAGAGGTGCCCAAAGAGAGACCAGCTGTGTGCAACTCAACCTCAGCCATCTAGATGAGATATATCTGCTGGGTCCCTGGGTTCCTTCTCAGGCTCCTCACTCTCCCAGCAGAAATTCAGGGAGGCCAGTACTTGATCTCCCCAGCCAGTGAGGAGGAGGGTTCCAGTGCGAGTGGACACTCTTGACTTTCTAGATCAGAAGGGTAAATTGTTTATTTGAAGTGTTTTCTGTATCTAACTGAAAAACGTTTGGTCGTCATTTGGTATCATTAGACTCTTGATGTATAAGGGTTTAAAAATGAAAGGAGAGCTGGATCTTAAGCAGAACAATAACACATTTGGGCTGAAGGATAGCTCCCACCTTGTAATGGTTATGAGGCTGAAGAAACCATTTGCTCTTGAATACTTAGCAGCTGATTCAACACAGGCTGATTAGATAAAGAAAAGAGAGTGGAAGGATAATAAATAAAAAGAGTGCTGTGATGAGAGTTCTAAGGAAATGAAAAACACTTTATTGATAATCAATCTGTGCTAGATTTTGATAATGAACTCCTGTATAATAAGCAGCCCATGTGCTCACTCTGCCACTGGAATTCTAATAAGGAAGATAATAGATCCAAATTAGAAGTTTGCCAGTGAGCCTGTTATTAAAACAATCAAACATTTTAAATGCAAGTAAACAGAAGTTGGAATCCCTATTTTGCTATTAGGTTATATACTATCTTCCTTTTATTTCCTTACTAATGAATGGACAGAGTTATCCTTTGGATATATAAGAGTTTTATGATTACCTTCTTGAAGCAGGGGGGACTATTGTGGATGAAATGGGATTAAACAGTGACATAATATCATGTGATTATGTTGTATGGGGCAGGTAAAAATAAGTTTTCATGTCAAGACACAGAAATATGGATATGAAAGTCCTTCTGCTGTTAAAGGTTATAAGCCCTATTAAGCTATGTTCTATTGCAAAGCAGCAGGTCTGTACATGGCACAGTAGTTAAAAAAATATATGTCTATCCACCCCTGGGTTAATCAGACTCTTTTTTGCATCCAGACAACTCTGATCATCCTCTTGCTGAGCTCTGCTGGAATAAGCATTGAGCAGAGCCACTCTCACGTTTGAACAGTTTTCCCAGCTCAAACCCACCTTCTGACAATGCCTCTATGCTTAATCACTTGCCATAATTCTGCCTCAGTGGCTGTAATATCCTCCATCAAGTGCTTCTCATCAGCCTGTTGAGAATCTGCCTTTCCACCTTAGTGAGCTACTGTTTAGCTTGTCCCTTGTTAGTCTCATTTTCTTTTTCCAATGAACTTACTGCATGATTGAATCTTGTTAATTCTGCCAGACAGTCACTAACTGTTGCCAAAGAGGCTTGTCACACCACTCCAGCAATTTTTTACTTTGCTCTTCCTCTCCTCTTGTTCCCACTGCTGCCAGCACTGAAACCAGGGCCCAAGAGGTTGCCCAAAAGCTGAAATGTGGCTCCATGCACCATTTTGTGTCTCAGCTCTGTCTCCTCTTCCCTTTTTCAAATGCAGGTTAAACAGTTGAGCAATTGATCTGGTGGTGGAAATGGGTTTAATCTTTCCTGTTTCTTTGAATAATTCAAAGTGAATTTAATATTTCAGCTTCTACCATGCTTGGCAGAATATTCCATGTTTGAGAGTTGTGTGTTAGGATGGAAACAAGAGGAAGGACATGAGAAAGGAAAAGAGAAGGACAAACTGTTCACAGAATGCCTTAGATAGCTTCATGAATTTCAGTTTTCCCAGGGAGTGACCCTTTTAGGGGGAAAGATGACTCAACACAGAACAAGTTTCACATGTACACTTGTGGTAGATAATATGCTACTACTGAGTGGAGAAAAGCCTTTGATATTATTAGTATAAGGATTTTCAAGTAACCCTTGACTCCCCTCACCTCAGACCCTACTGGAATACCCAGGGCTCCAGGGTCTCAGCTCACCTCAGGACTGAGCATCAAGAAGGATATCTTGATATATATATAAAAAATAATTGCAGTTCAGAAGACTGCAGCATGACCATAGTGTATGGACAATTCCATTTTGTCTGGAACTATAAAAAATATCTGTGCAACTGGTAAATGAATTGTTCACAAATCATGATCAAGGGAAAAGATTTAGCAACTTTTGGTGCAGAAGAGATTTAAGTATTGAAATAAACTATAAAACAGTAGCTGCTTCAGCCTTTTTTAAAATGCATCAGTCTTCCATTTTACTGCTACCACTTTTTGACATGAGCTCTTAAATTCATCTTGCAAGTTCTATTGTTCAGAGGAGACAGCTCACCTTTAAAGGAGACATGAAAGGTCTAAAGATGTGTGGTTGAATTACTAGCAGTTTAATCTCAGACAGAGATTTCTATATAGTGATCAAACAATTTCATAAAACTTTTACTTCTGCAGGAAAAGAGGGGGAAAAACTACATTACTGAAAACAAATTGAGTAACACAAGGCATTAGAGAGAGATTGATTTAATATCATGTGAAAACAAGAGACAGACATTTTGGAGATCATCTAATTTTTCCATTCTGAGTGTTATGTCCACTCAGAACATGGTCTATGTAAAAATGGGATTTTATAGAAGTATGATAGTTGTGGTGGAATGTGAATCTCTCTGAACCCTCTGCAAAAGAGATTCCATGGAACTAATTTCTTATGGAATATTTACACTTTTTCCTACAAAAACTAGAAATTTTGTGGCTTTGTTCTCTTCTGGAGAAGATGGTCATGTCGGTATCAGACTGAACCTTAAACTGCAGTCAAAATACATCGCAGGTTTTTGTAGCCCTGGTTTCGTGCCTGACATGTTTTGGTTTTCTGAAATTCTTTTCCCAGGGAATTTTCTGTAAACAAGAGAAGTGTTTTTGTAACTACTATGTTTTCATTCTTTTCCCTAGGAGGGGCTTCTTCTTGATGTCCCTCTGATCTGACCAATGTGATTGAAGAGGTTGGTCTTTGCTTCACCAATCAAATTGGTCTGTGTAGAATAGTATAAAAGGGAGGCATATCCCAAAAATAATTTTCAGCCTTCTGAAATTGGAGTCTGTGTCCTTGTGGTGTACAACAATGTCAGGGTTTTGCCTTGTAGGGGTTTCACAGCTTTTCCTTCATAATTTTTCTTGTGCATGCACCCCATTTTTTGACAACAGCACTAATTTCCACTAGTCCAATCACTTCTACAGACAATGCGCTCTTTTCTCCGTTATCATTAATGCCATAAAGAAGTTCTCAAAATCAAGGTAATTTATTCATGGTCCTTTCCTCATCCCTTGTGTACATATAACATATTCTTCAATGTTAATAGTATAACATAATAACCATGGGATTTTTTTCCAGCCTTCTTGCTCCATTCCTTCTCACTCATTTTGTTCCAACTGAGCTGCAGTCCATGGGGGCCTCTCTCTATCAACAGTGTTTAACACAATGAGTGCTTAATAGGGTAAGACATGGTTAAGGGAAGGGAAAATTCTAGGTGTTATAATATAATTGGCAATGCAAATTAAAATCTGTCTTCTTTAGAGTCTGTTTTTTTCTGTGCAAGGAAGGCTGAAAAATGCCTTGTATTTAGTCTTCTACACTCTGACTTATATTTCAATATGCCTGAGGTAAAATTCAGAGATAGAGCATTTCCTTTCTTGGGTCACTGCATTAAGATACTCTGCCATCAGGAAGGATACTGTTAATGGCACTCATGTAGGATGGCTTTCCATTTAAGTGAATGATCATGACCAGTCTGCCTTTTTTACCCAACTCATACAGTTGACCTTCATCAAAACAATTTGCTTTCTACAGAAGATGAAACCAACAAGTGACACTTGCGTTGTGAAATGAAAAAATAATGATAAATCATACATGACAAATGAAGTTCTAGAAAAGTTTAGGGTTCTGTTTACCACTGTTCCCTGTTCTGAAGTAGATTCAATTTACTGCTCCCCTAGGAGCAGATACTGTAGGTCATGCAGTAAGGTATTGATTTTGCCAATTACTGAGGATAATATAGTATATTTTTGAGTTGTAACATTATTCTTGAAACTTGTTTCTTGGTTACTAAACAAAAAAAATTTTCATGCATAAGTTCTTCAGACCTGTCAATTTAAAAACCAAATGTGCTTTATATAATTCTCTAAATACAGCATCATGATTTCTGTATAAAATTCTTTCTCCATATTATTGGTGGAATTTAGGTCAAATTTATATATGTATTTTTAAGGACTTATTTCAGAACTGCATTGTAACTAATTGGTCCTTAACAATTGTCTAAGTTAATCATTCGACTACAAAGAACTGAACCAATCATTTTTCTTGAGCTGAAGTAACAGGTTCAGAATGGGTTGTTTACTCCTTAATTGAAGATGCTTCTTAAAACAACATTAAAGAAGAAAGAATCACTAAAAAATCAGAGGAAGACTGTACTAAGAAGGAATTATTTATTCTTAGATGAAAAGATTAATTTACACCTATTCCCAGCCAGAAGATAGCTGATTTTGAGAAAGAGTCTGAGGTAAACCATAATAGGAACCCTAAACCATTCATAACATTGCAGCACCATTTTATGCTTACTGCCTAAATATTACTAACTGAAGGAGATGGTTGTGCCTTTGAGAATGTCTTCTGCAGACGACTTAAGTACTATATGATAAATTTGCACCCAAGCTTATGGTTAAAAGTATGGACATATGGGTCAAGTCATGATTTTGAACTGCTTTACTCTTCATATGGTTTTTTTCCTGAATTTTGTTGAAAAGTCCCTAGGGAACAGACCTTGAAAATAATTCATGTGCTAATTTTTTAAATTTCAGTAGAGTTGATCATGATTAGATTTGTTCTTTGAGAAAATGCTGAGCTCCAAGTAGACAACTTGTGGAGTCACTTTATATTAAAACCTGGTCACTTCCTTTGGTGTCTTAATGAGACCTGAACTTTTTTTCAATCTTTTGTCCCAGCTATTGAGTTTTAGTTATTCTGAAAACTGTAGCATGAATTGCTGTCTTGATACTCTCCCTGAATTGCAAACAGGCATATTTTGTCACACGAATGTTTTTATAGTTGCCTATAACTTGCAATGTTCTGTCATTGCAGAGTTTGCCTCCTAAACTTTCAGAGGAACTTGGACTTGCTTGTACCAGATCTATATGTGAATTTTTGACACAGAGAGAAGTATAGCAGTAAAAAAGATTTATACTCAGAGTTTATTACTGATGAATAGAATCATGCTGGAGTAAGGCTTGAAAAGACATGTTTATTGATAGTAAGTCTTCTGTTTAAAGTGCCAAGTCCCAAGTTGGATGGGATTTGTGATATGCAAGCAGAAGACAAAATTTTACTGAGGTGATGAAGTGATATAGTTTTCAGAAGGATTTTTGAAGGAGTGCAGAAAAGTTAGTCACTTACCTCCAGCTGATGTTCATCAAAAACTGAGTGCCAAAGTTTCTGAAGCTCTCCTTTATACTGTGTGCAGCAACTCTACTGGCATAGTAGTCATTTTCTTAGACTTATTTATCATGATGAGGAGAGGTTCAGTCTTTTTTCTTCCAATTTCTTTTACCACTAGATGGGAAAATTTGTCAGCTTGCTTAGTTAAAGTGGATGGGTGTGGTTCATGTTAATGAGCTCCTTTGTTTTGGTCACATTAAGAAAATTAAAATGTCCCTGTTCTATTGTCTGTGGGCTCATTGCTGAAAGTGTGCAGGATCAGACTAATTTTCAGCATGGGAGAAGATTATTTGCTTGGAGATCATCCCCATGTTTGGAACACAATTTATAGGTAGTTTGGGAATTATATTTTTTTTTCTCAATTTCAGAATATTTGTTACTTTAAGATTTGCAGATCCAATTGACTTGCCTCCCCCTTCAAGCTCTGACTCCATGCAGGTGTGTCTCTGTAACCATTACTCCTGCAAGCATTTCTGGGGCTCTTTTAGGATGCAGACTGGGATGGTTCAGTGATGCAGGGAGGCACGTGGGAGAAGAGCTGTGCAACAGGGCTTTGGTGCATCTAAATAGTGCTTCTAAAACATATCCCTAAAATACTGCTTCAATGAATATATCAAACTCTCTGTCCTGGACTATTTTCAGAGCTGGGGTGGAGTCAACCTACTAGAGTTTTGGGGAGCATCAAATGGGTCTTCTACTCCCCATGTGGACCCCAGGCTTGATTTACCTGCAAGATGTCTGGCCCTGACTCACTCTGCAGTCACTGGCTGCCCCATCAGATCCTACCATGAGATAAGGTGTGTACACTTGCAGAGCAGGGGGAATAGCCTATTACTTTTCCTTTCAGGACCTAACACAACTCTGGGGATATCCACACTGTAGTGGTGGGGAATTGTAGGGAATCACAAGACAGGCTGAATGCTGGTTGCCTTAAAGGAAGAAATTGGATGATCTGCTGTATCTCAGGAGTGGTCAGGGCTCCAGGGTTTGCAGTGTCCAGCTCACACTACAGCTTCCTTGGCCAGCTTGGACATATGAGCATGTCCTCATGGGAGCCAAGGTCCCTGGGCCAAAGCACCATGAAGAGCTGGGAAGCAGCCTTGGCTGCACAGTGCAATAGCATTACACTCTTTGGTTATGTGCTGACTGTTATGTGGTGGAGCAGATGCAGGCGCGTTTCTTATGTTGCTCTTGGTAGGGAAGATCCAATTTCTGTCCTTGCAAAACTTCATCCTATACACAAATTCAGATTTGATTCTCTCTGCAGTTCTTAACAAAATATCCCCTGTACAGTCTTTTTTTTTTTTTTTTTTTTTTTTTTTTTTCATTACCATCAGGCTCTTTTAAGGTTCACTGGACATGTTTTAAGTAATTTCAGTATATGTTAAAAGAGGACCCTAAGAGCAGGGCAGGAAATCAGTCTATTATGGAGGATTTAAGTTGATTTTTCAAATTAATGTTTCAAATCACCATGCAGCAGTAGATATAATTAAGTGTCAGAGAGTGAGGGCTAAATGCATGAATAAAATATCTTATTGTATCATTACACTTTTATAATAAGATTTACTTGTCAACTTATAATATAATAATGTAACTAACAAGATAATTTATTTCTCAATGTAATGAAGATGTACAGAAGGCAGAGGCAGAACTTGTGAGATGCCAGCTTCACTCTGTGGCTGAGCCTGCTGGGTAGCATGCACATATAATGAAGGAAAAACCCTACTGAACTGAAGGAGGGGGCGTAGGATGGATAGCGGATGAGGAAAGAGCGGGAGTAGGCATGAAGTTTGCATTTGGTACAGGAGTGAAAGATGAGAGAAAAACTGTGATAACAGAAGGCATAAGAGTCTGCTGGGGAAGATGATACTGAGTGTAGTTCTCCAATTGGTAGAGCAAGACATTTCCATACTGTAAACTTTCAGCGAAAGAAGGTTAAAATAGCTAATTGCCTTGGTGTGGGCTGAGAAGATATGTATGGAAAGCTATCCCAGACTGGATGACACATGCTAAGTTGTCTGGCTGTGTAAGTTTAATGATGCCTTCCTCAGGAAAAAAGAGGTCTACTGGATGTCAACCAGGAAGACAGAAATCTTCATGAGTTTTTCCCAGTTTAGCTACATCTGATAGAGACTATGATTTATAAAAATGTGAGAGTGATGAAAGAGCTTGTGAGGAATAATTTGCTACCATCTCATTTCTAAGACTATGTATGCACCAAGTCCCAGAAAGATCCTTCATGTCACAGTTTCTTGGCCGTGAGCAATGCCCCTCACCTGCCCTCTCTAAATTTCTGTCGGTGGAATTCTGTGGGGACACACATGTATTTTCAAAGAAACAGAGGACTGTGTTGCCATTCTGGCTGTCTTCAAAAATAACCTAGGGAGCTGCAAACATGAGACCCTGCAAAGTCTGTGGTTGCATCCTTCCTGACTCCTTCCCCCAGATACTAGCTTCAAGTCACCGCCATAATCAAGCAAGGCAAATGGAGAAACATGTCTCCCCACATGTGAATGGAGAAAAATATAGATGCAGATATGCTGGGGCCATGTTCAGCATCACTAAAGCAGGTGAAGGGATGCAGCGTTCTCTCAGAGAGAGAATAGGACATCCTGAATTAATCTGTTGATTCTTATTAGACCCAGAGTTTGGCCAAGTGCTGAGAGGGCTGGCTGTTGATGCCTGTGCAGTTCTGCAGGCATGCACTGGAAACCACTGCAGGATAGGCTTCAGTCTGTGGGAGTGCTGGAGCAGGCTGTGAGGTGGTGGCAGGGTCCCTGTATCAGCATGGTGGAAGGAGGAGTTGCTGTGACTCTCACCCCTGGTGCAGTGCAAGGCTGTGGAAAGTATGTCATTTCTGTACAATGCACTCTCATACCTCCCATGCAATCTCTGCAGCCAGGCACCGCACAGAATAGCAACAGCACACCCCGTAAGTGTATTCCTGAGCTGTGCAGCATAAATGTGAATGAGAGGGAGCATACTGCACTTTAAATATTTTGTACATTGTGCTGTGTGTTATGACAATGAGTACACTGTGGTACGTTATTAAAAATGTGAGAAGTACAGTAACCTGCAAGTGATGGTTTGTTTTTCCCTTTATGGCTGCCAGATGGTGTGGAACCATTTACACAACATCTGAGTGTTAGTGCATTTTAACCAGGGAAAGAAGGATCCTGCTCAGTGGTTTTTTTTTTAAATTCATGACTACCTAGCCAGCATATTTTTTCTGGAGAAAACAAACCCTACGTAGTATTACCTTATTCTGTATTTCCAAGCCACTCCAAGAACTTAAGGAGAGAAAGAACAGTTTCTCATTATTGCTTTTATGAAAGTGGAATAATAGTGACAGCTTTTTTTACTATGGTTGTTTTGTTTCTTCACAAAGTGTGATGATAGTGCTTGGAGATCCAACCAGACCACTTGTTTCAGGACTGTTTTAAGGGATCTCCTAAACATGAAGGAACATATATATCACATAGACGTAATGCCATAAGGCAACATTATATTATCCTTCTGTTTAAAACAGGGGACTTACAAAAGAGATCTTCTACTTGTATGCAATTCGATAAGCATACTATTCCTAAAATAAGAGAAAGTTATTAGTCTTAGCTGGTTTTTATTTTCTTGGCTGAGATGGTGCCACAAAGCATCTTTCCCTCTTAGAGGAAAAGAATCAATACACCTTGATGATCAACTTAGAGAAATTACCATTTTTCTTACTTTTGTGGAAAAATGAAAAGAGGAAAAAGTTTTGGTAGATTTCTGCAGCTGGCACAGTCTTCTTCCTTTGAAAGTGTGGATTAAAATGGTGACCTTTGCTGAATGTACAAGGGAGAAGGGAAGGAGAACTGTTGCTCACCTTTGGTTTCCAGCATTCTCCCACCTGTTCACACCGTAGGAAGTCCCCAACGTTCAAAGTCAAATTCCTAAAGTATCTGAGCATTTGAAGTCCATGTTATAATACTGGCCAGCGTAAGTGACTTCTATCTAGTCTTGGAGATTGGATGAGAGGAAAGGAGGAGATATTGCATTACACTGCTAGTCGATTAGGGTCGTTCAGCCTTACAGAATACATGTATTTTGATATAAACTGATACAGTACGTCTTCCAGAAATACAGTTTTCACAGTGGGTAGAAGCTTGTGGGCAGGTAGTAAAATCCCTGCACTGACCAGAAACTGTTGTGAACATCTGTTCCCTGACTACTTAAATTATACTTGGACAGTTTGATGCATCTCTGGCAGCCATCCCATGTGCTAACAGAATGAAAGTAGAAGAGAAGAAGAATGTAAAATCAGGAATCCTGTTGGGTTGTAATATTTCTGCTCTTTCTATTTTCTTCTCCATCCAGCAAATGTCACATCTTTGTTTAGCAACATATGACATCTTTTCTTTCCCTCTATTGTATTTGCAGCTTCCTGCTTACTTATTTTGTGTACATTACTTTGAGCCATGCAAGACTTTAAACCTAATTAAAAAGCATGACAATAGAAAGAGATTTCTATAGAAATATCTTGTGGAATGTCCTGTGGAGTTAAATCCTCCCTACCAAACAATAATTTCTGAAATAAATGGTTCTTCCATCTTTCAGTACCATCTTCACTTGAATTTCACTGCATGACTTGTGTGATGCTCAGGGGTTGTATATAACCTTGGGAATGATGCTAGAAGGATGATTAGTTTGGTTGAAACTATTGTGGTGGCACATGGAAATGTGAACTGCCTTCAGCTTCCCCAGATATTACAGCAAAAGAACAATTAATTCCCATCTTTATGTTAAAGCTACCCTTGCTCAGTTTTTAGACTGTACTTATGCGCTTGAAGTGTTATTGCAATGTGACAGATTTTCCATTCTGGCAAAAACAGTGCTTGATTTACCAAAAAGTGAAAATCAAAGCCACTGCACAAATCCTAAACTCCGTTTTAAAAGAGCAATAATATTGATTAAGTCAAAATTATTAGTGTTTTTAAGGGCCTTTTTAATTGCTGTTTGGCTCAAAGATATAATCTCATTTTGGCATGCTTGCATGAAAACGGGTTGGTGCCAGAGGGTTGGCTTTCCACAAGAGCAATTTGGAATATGACTCATCTATCATTAGTTTAAGCACATGTGAAAATATAGACCTTGTGTTTTATAGCAGTGGAGAAAGACTATAACATGCAATAACAGGTGTACCTCAACTGTGTGGCCTTAGGAGATGCTCCAGATGATATTCTTCACTGCCAATGGCAGAGAAAGCCTTTTCTGTATACACTGGCATAAATCTGCTCCATGCATAAAAAGGAACACATTGTGATTTCAGTAATCATACTGGGCACAAAACACAACTACTAGCTTGTATTCAAATAAAATTCTGTAATCCTTTTCCACAAGCTCAGAGCTGCATTCAGCTGGGAAATCTGAGAATAGATTATGTGCCTTATGAGAAATGGAGTACAGTGAAAGACAGAATTATGTGCCTCATTCAACAAATATGTTAATACTGAAGATTTTTGTTCCCCCTGTGGGTAAAGGAGGAGATAACTGGCAAAAATCCTGGCCATGAAAGGTAACCAAGTTTCTACACTGAGATACACATGCTAATTCTGTCAGGTATGCTATCTGTCTTCCCAAGCAGTTAGGGCTTGCCAAAATCCCTTTTTGCCATTCCTCTCCCTGCTTCCTCTGAATCACTTCAATGTAATTCTTTGGTCTAATTTGCTGTCAACTCATATATTGGTACAGGTATGAAAATCGAGTTTAAATGCAAAATTCTTCGACATTAATCCTTCACAGAATCATTAATTTATAAAGTCAAAGCTTGCTTCAATAAAAGGAAAAGACTGAAATATATATAAAAGATTTAAATACTGTATTAAAAACCTAGAATCCTTTTTCCTCCTCTTCTAATCTGGATATTTCTTCTTGTCTCACATATCTGAGTGCCACACCTCTATAAATTAAGCACATCATATAATTAAAAATGCAAATAATAGCAAAAGTCATCCTTTTCCTTTCCTCAGTTTTTACAACCAGTAACTAGGACTGATTAATGTAGGAAGATGTGTGTGAAGCTATTTTTCTTATTAAAACTGGGGTTAAGCAGTTATATTTTGTTCTTTATCTCTTCTGGGTGAAAGAATACAGCTCCTTGCCTCTTCTGGAATGGATTCTGTACCTGAGAATGGTGAAACATGTTCCCCTTACAGATCAGTACCCTGCAGTGATGATCCTGGACTAAAAAGGAAAAAAAATAGCACAAATAAGAAAAAGAAATACATAGGAGAAATCAAAGTAAATGAGCAAAGCTAAAAGCAAAGTATAAGGGATTTATTGTGATTATTGAAATCAGTATGTGTTCTTTTTTCTGTCCTTGAACATATATAGGTAAATACTAAAAAGATCTCAAAATAACATTAACAAGGTATGTAATATGAAGCACATAGAAAAAAAATCCCCCAAAACCCTTCAGAAAAAAACCCACAATCAAACAGAGGCAGGGAATGATTTCTATGTGAGAAGAGACAAGTAACCTAGCACTTTGACATTGGAAAAGAGACACCTGAGAAGGGATATAGTAAATGATGTTATGTATAGATTATTAGGGAGCAGTGGTCATTACAAAGTTTTATAAAGTTAGTCACATCTCTGACCACTTCTAGGGATTTTGTTTCTCTGGAGGATTGAGGGAGATGCCAAGTGCCTGTTCATCTACATACAAGTTCCCAATTAGACAACAGAAACTCGTTTCTATTAAAAAGGCACTTCTGAGTATGCACAGCAGATATCTAATAGAGAAGGATCTAACAAGAGTGCAGGACTGGGTGGGGTTAGGAAGGCTGGTAATTAGGTTTGCTGTCTGGCACTTAGCAGGATAGAAGATGCTGGTAGGACTGAGGCAGGCTGCAGAGCACCCCAGGTTTGTGCACAAACAGTGATGCACAGTCTCTTACAAGCAGGATGGAAAGACAGCTTTTACAGCTGTTGCACGTCACACAGTCCCTGGCTCTGTGTGTGATGAATACATTTTCTGGGGGTGGATGCCCTTTCACATCTTGTGTTGCTATCAAGGAGGCAACTTCTTTAGTGTATTTTCTCAGTTCTTTTGACTTCTGCATCTTTACTCAGGCACTGCTAGCAGGCTGCTGCTGGGAGAGCTCAGTGAAGGAGCTGCTCATGGTACTCACTCTCCTGTGAGCACCTGTGTAGTGCTATAAATTCTGTGTACATTATCCTATCATTACTCTCCTAAAACTTCTGCAGCTATGGAGTAAATTGGAGAAAGGGGCAGAGCTGATGTGGGAAACAGGTCATTGTAAACAGCCCTTGAATTCAGCTAGAGAGGAGAAACTCAAGCCACCTGAGGGCATTTCCATTCAAAGTGTTTTTAAGTTGCTCCAGACAGTTTACACATGAAATATATTTATTAAATGTGCTGTAAAAATTGTTCTTCAATTTTTTATTAGCTTAATTAAGTATTAATATCCAACTTACTTTATATCTCAAACTCCAAAATCTAAGTCTTCCTCACTACAATATATTACAAAGACTACTGTCACAATTATTTTGTTATGTTGAATGAGTATGCATCATTTAAAATGTAAATAGTTTTACCCAGAATAACAAAGATAAGATTGGTGCATATGCAAGTTACAATCTTATCTCCAGAAGAATCCACAAACTTCCCATTATATATGTCATGTGCACATAAAATATGAAAACCTGCAGTGGATCCTCACAGCTGCACTTGGGTTACCTGTGCACTGTAAAGTGTGCAGTTACTGCTCAAATGCAGTCTGAAAACCCCTGCTGGCTTTGGTGCAGGTACTTGGTACAGGTCTCATGCCTCTGGACCAGGGATGGCAGCAGAGGATGGCAGCAAACCATGTCTTTTAAATGCTAATGTAATTATTTTGCAATTAGCTCCCTGTTACTCCTGCTACACAGCTAATGTTGCCCATGGTAGTTTGCTTAGAAATAGCTGAAGAAATTCCATGAGCTAAAATCACTGTTGACAGCAGTTTATAGATCAATAGAAATAAGAAGGTGATATTGCTGTTATTTTCCTGAAGGGAAGAAAAAAGGAATGCTAGAATTAACTAGCTAGGGAGAAATTGGGAGGCTGATGGACTGCAGAAAGAATGGCCACTCAATAAATCTAAGGTCTAATGCAGGTTCTAGTGCACTCTTGCATGATGATTGTGTCACTTAACTCCTCTGAATCTGAGTTTTTGTGTTCTAAGATGGAAGTAATTATATGCAGCTACCATATAATACCCACAGAGAGATGTGCAATTGAAAAGTATTACTGAACCTATCAACAGAAAAAAATGGGAGGTACTTAATAAATTTTAAGGCCAGAAGGGAACATTATGATCGTTTAACCTGTCCTACTGTGTTACTGAGGCCATAAAATTTCCTCTGTGTGATGTTTGAATTAGTCCTGAAACTTGTAGTTTCAAAAAGGCATTCAGACATTTTCTGCTCTTGATGAGAACACTTTTAGAGTCTGTCCCAGTAAGTTTTTCTAAAGGCAATAAATAGAAGTATATCTTTAGTATCCTAGGGAATACTGTGCTTGAAAACAGGAGGAAAAACCCATTTAATACAGTGTGAAGACATTCTTTAAAGCAAAAATCCACAGTTTGAATCAGTTGAAATACCTTCCTTGAATAAAGTTAAAAATGTTACTTCTATTCTCTCATCCTACTTCCCTGTCTGTCTGAGCAGGGTGGAGGTCTGCTGGTGGAGATGGATGTCTCCAAATATACAGTGTGGGTCTCTTCAACAGCTGGGCTCTTACACCCAGTAGCTGTCCCTGGGTCCCAGTCTCCCCTGTTTCTGGCACTTGGACATATGAGCCCCCAAAGCTGAAGCTTCATTCCAGCTGCTGGGACAGATGCTCTTACACACACCTGTGCTGGCACACACACACAGAGCACACCCACTGGCCTCCCTCCTGGAGCTGGGCTTAGCCACACAGTTCATGCAGAAGCTGCTCTGGGGTACCACTGTCCTCCCCTTCCTCTCATCTCACTCCCAGAGACACACACACCAATGTCCACCCACCCCAGAGTCTCTCATCTAGGAAAAGAGTCAGGCAGAGGTTTAGCTAGAGGACAGGACACATTTCACTAGTGGGGTGCAGGGCACAACCAGATGATTGTGCTGACCAGCTCCTGTTCATACATAAATGAACCCTTTAATCCTCTTACTCTTCTATCTTTCTGTGTGTGTTCCTTCCCAAATCACCTTGATCCTTCTTTTTCTCCACCTCTGGTTCCTGCCCTAAACATCCCATAATCAGTCCTATGCAAACTTGAAATGCTCTTCCTCTGCATTTCACAGTGGAGAGAAGTGCTCTTACTGCTGGAGAGCAGCTCCCACTGCCCCATGGGGATGGACATCCCCAGTCCATGATGCTGAGGAACTCCTGTGCTAGTGGAGGAGCTGGGTGGGGAGTTTTTCCACCTGCTTTGAGCCCTTGTGCTCCTTCATGGATGTGGGCATCCATGGATGGGTTAACGACTGAGATGGAGCTGGCATGAGGAGGGTGTGGTGTAATTTGAACTTCCCCTTTTGTGCCTCTGTGTTCTTCTCTATGTGTGCAGTCAAGCTTTTTATCCCATTACTTAACAATTGTATTAGTGGAATGCATGGCAAAATCACTTTTTTTCCTCCTCATGTTTCTTTTCAAACAAGCAGTTTTCAAATTACTTAAGTGATGGTGAAACATTTCCTCTTGGGGAAATCCATATTAAAATATTAAGTGGGAATGTTTCCAGCTGGCCTCTTTTAATAGTTTTTGTGGTGAAGATTTGTACCTTATGAAAATACTTAAACAGCATATAAATCCTCCTACCTCCCACTTGTGCTCCTAATAGGGAAAATCAGCTCACTCTGCACTAGTCATCTTTGCCAATTATTTTAGGATGGAGAATCTCTGTCTGGAGGTTCTCCAGTCTTTCTGTAGTTTATAGGGTGAATATATACCATAAGTAAAGTAAATGCCTAGATTTAAGATGGCTAAAACCAGGTAAGATGGTTCCCATTCTACATATCATTTTGGGGGGAAAAAGTCAATATTTTTTTCCTACAATCACTGCTATGTGAAAATGTGGAATGCTTTCCCACATAATTTCCAGAAATATTTAGACTTAAAACGTCTGATCAAGCAGCTGCATTTCAGGAGGTCCAATAGCCCATAAAAATAAACGCTGGAAAATTATACACTGATTTTTGTATCTTTTATGATTTACAGCTGTAAGAGTCTATCCAAACCCTTTGTCTTGCAAGGTGTTTACCAATAGACAGGTGTTGACACTGCTACGGGTTGCACAGCAAATATGGCATGAGAAACAAAAAATCCTGGTAAAACTCATGCCACAAGTTTAAAATTTCTGCATTGTCCATTTGTCAGCCATTGCCCCTTTCAGCTGATTGGTACTGAAAGTGCTTCTTCTCCAGGCAACATCCTTTCATAGTCCTGCATCTCCAGGTATGCTCTTCTCCAGGGACACCTGACCTTATGCTGATTGTAAAATACATCCATGGGGATGTGTTTTATTATGTGGAATGGGAGATGGGAAATAGTGCAGTGATGGCACCTGGAGACTTTTCTATCAGTCATAACTAATATTTTCTTTCTTAGATATCTACCCCATTCCTTACACTTGCCACCTTGACGAGGTTCAGAATGATCAGGCAAACAAAAACTTTCTCAATTCTCTCTGCATCTTCCTGTTCAAGACTGACAGATATAGTAGCACCAAATAAAACTAGAGTGGATGAGAAACACCGTTGTAAAGTTTAACTGTGGTTTTAAAGCCAGCTGACTAAATAGCAGTGAAGAGAATTTTGCCAATTATCTCAGTCCCTAGCTGATTGAAAAATTTAATGGGAGTATCATCTTTGCTATAAATACAGCATTACTCTTCTGACATATAGAGAGAAGTTGCAGGAAGTAGACTGTATTTTTAGCAAGTTTAATTTGATGTTGAAAAATGTTACTTCTTGAAACATTAGGTATATTATATACAGTTGTATAATTGAGAACTGTGATTATCACAGCAAACCTAATCTGATTATGAATCTTTTTTTATCTATTATAGATACAAGTCTAATATGTCAATATGAGCATGGCTATATGAGGGATTTGACTTCTGCCAGGAAAAACAAACTAAAGGGGTACAAAGATAAGTGATGTTGGTAACAGGATCTGTGCCCTGTGGAAAATCATAACCTCTTCTCACTGCAGTGCTTCCTCTGGCTTTTATAGAGCCTGGTCCTGGCACATCCTGCCTGTTCCCCTGCCAGAATTTGGGGTGGCTGGAGTCCACCACAGCTGCCAGATGAGTGCATTGCACTGAGACAGGGAAGGCATTTCCTCCACCAGCCCCATTTTCTGCCAGCACAATGCAGAGGAAGGCATGAGTCACCCTGCACATGCTTCCTGTATGAGTTTGATTAGCTAAGACCTTTTTTTTTTCATGTAATTAAATTTTTAGAGAAGACGTATAATGGCCTGCGTTTTTCAGAGTAATAGGTTACTTTGCCTATTCTCAGCTTCTTGGCCAAAGTTGGTAAAACTGAGTCTTCAGATCCCTTCTAAAAACAGACTTTAAGGATGAGGTCAGGCATATGTCTTGGTTTAAAAAATGCTGCTTGTTCTGTCTTTTGGAGGGTATGAGAAGTATGCATATATTTATAGCAAAACCCTCACCTTTTTTAGTCTTTTACTGTTTTTTCTAATTTAAAAAACATGCTTTACTCAGAATCTTTCCCAAAGTCATTACATCTCAACATTGCTGTTAAAATCAGTACACATTTTTTTCAAAATTACCCCTATTTTTAAAATCCATGTTCCTGATGGTTGAAATTCTTCTTGACTTGTAAAATAGCAAATGATCTTATGGGACACGATGCAATGCAGACTGCAAGAAACCCAGTCCCATGAGAGAAATGAGGAAATGAGTCAAATGAGGGCTGATGGTGTTTGACCCTGCTTGTGCTGGGTCCCACTCTTTCAGCAAAGCGTGTACAAATGATTGAGGCATTTTAGTTTGGGTTTATTTATTTGTTTTGTTTGGTTGATTGGTTTTGGTTTATTTTTTTCTTTTGTTATTTTTTTTCCCTCTTTAGAATATTTTGATGTTTTCTGGATGGGATTGCTATATACCTCTGGAAACTGGTTACTGCACAGGTCATGTAGCTATTTTGATTTGCATTTACATTGCAAATTCTACCCATTTTAGAAATATTTGGACCACATATGCTGCCATGTAATTAAACCATGATGGTTCCAGTGGTAGTGTTATGCTCTATCAAGCTCATAATTTCACTTGAAAAAAATTTTTCTGAAGAAAGTGTACATGACACAATGTGGAAAATATTATATATTTTCACAATTTATTGAACTTCATTTACATAATTCAGGTTTTTGAAGTCCATAAATACTTATTTATTTGCAAATGCTTGACACCATGATGTGACTGTATCAGTTCTCATGTAGCCTAATGAGAATAAAGTAAAATCAGGGCATTAACTCAAGAAATATCAAAAGAATCTTATAAAAAAATCCCAAGAAAATATGATATGAGAAATGAAAATTGGACACATTTTAAATTAAATCTGACATGCCATTCTCAGTTTACCCCACTGTGTCTAGGAGCTATTGAACAGTGGATGTTCTGTGATTGTTTTTCCAGAGTGAATCTCATTCTCAGGAAAGGTTCTGGACTGACACAACCAGTATGCAAAAGTTATGTTCCTTTTTAAAATGTTCGACACATGAACTGTGGGAAAATCAAGAAAAGTATGAGCTGCTGAGCATTCTTTTCATCTGGGAACTGAGTGGATAGAAGGACATTCAGCGTTCCACAGGACAGACTTTCTCTTTGCTTCTTTTTAATTCACTTCTAGCTTTTTGTCATTGGATCAAGCTCTAAATAAGAAAGTGGCAAGGTTTCCTTGCCTCTCTTTCTCATAATTGTTGGATTTGTGGTAATTTCTGGGGCTCACATCTCCAACATAGGAACAGAAAGGGTCCTTAACACCAAATCTCTCAAGCACACTTTTGTGGGATGAAATATTTTGTCTAAAAAATATCTTCTTACTGGTTAAGGAAAATCAAACAGACTTGGGGCACTGCTCCCTCTCATGAAAAATTACAAGGCAGTCAACATCCTGGAAATGCATTTATTCACTTTTGTTTCCTAGTGCAAAACAGCCAGTTCTCTAAAATAAAAGAGCAGAAGATTTAGCTAATCTCCCTCTGAATTAGGTTTTTGTCTTTGCTAAAAGCACAAGGGAGTTTTTGCACTGAACTCTTTGCAAGACAAGGGTCTACTACTGACTGCATTGTGATCAAAATCAATGTTAAACCTTTGCCCATTGGGGTTTATGAAGGAGTTCAAGAAATAAAAATCTATTTTCCTTGTAGAGAAAATAGAAAGCATGAAAAGCAGTCCAAAATAAGATTGTAGAGTTTCTCATTTGAAATTTAACATAAAAAAAAATTAGATTACTCTAACTTTAACTGCCCAATGTAGATGCCTACTTGAGATATGAAGGCAGTATTTTCTTCGAGCTGGATTTGGGATATCTTTCCAAAAAGGCTTTATCCTCTGCAATAGACATGAGCACAACATTGAGAGCACAAGTATAGCACTGCATTCTACAGCTGGAAAAAACAAACAAAAAGCCTCTCTGTAATTGGATGCATACATTATTGCAATAGAAGGAGACCCTCTTGGCAGTGTCTCTGTGGCAGTGAAACAATATTACAGCCAGGAGCAGCTCTCTTTTCTGTTCTATTCCATCTTATTGATACAAGCCTGGATAATCAAGTTGTATATGAAGTGGGTGCATCAGTTTAAGTTGCAAGCATCATTTAAAATACTCAGTTAATTGCATATTTTACATATTGCTGTACTGTAATTATGCAGCTATATTATGCTTCTTGTCCAGAAATTCCTGGAAACCTGAAATTGCTTGTTCCTTGTTGTGGCCACAGGCTGTCTAAATTCAAATGAACTTTTCGCTCAGCTGCAATTGTATTAAGTCTGCAGGCCAGCCTCTGATTCCTGGTTGGGAGGCAGGAGACAACTCTTGTTAGGGAATGTGTGTTTGAGTGTAGTGGTACTACTGAATGATAGCTAATCATCTGAAAGGAAGGCTCTTTAAGGGAGCAATGCCTCGCCAGGAGAATTGGAACAATTCTGGGCCACATCCTTAGAAGTAATGAATTCTCATTTCTTTTCAATCTAGCAAATGCCCTCTTTAAAGGTTAATTCTTAAATAGTCACTTGGGAACAGACATCTCCTTCAGTCTGATCTCTGTGAGTCAAGCAGTCTGCTAAGAAACTTCAGTTTGTCTCCTTCATTGCCTGATGGCCCTTTGCTTCAGATTAAGACTCTGATAAAGGTGATTTCAGCTGCCTCATCTCCTGCATATTCTGTAATTGCTGAAAAAAGGAACGAGCTGAAGGAACTAAACAATAACAAACTGATATCTAGGCAAGGTACACAGCTCTTCCTGAGGCAAAAGGGAACTTGCTTTTTTTCTATATCACTCCAGTGGCACAAAGAATCTGAGGAGACAATTGCCTTGGCTGGGCAAAGGACCATAAAGGCTGTTGGGATGATACAGTAAATTATCATTGTCTCTTATTCAGAGTGATCTGGCTGAAGGCTGAGTATCAACTAAAGTATGTCTGTGACAATCAGAAAGGATGCTGTCCTTGTTCCATGGCCCTCACGGACCTAGATAATTACCCTCATTTCCCATCTGCAGCTCTGAAATTCTTGCAACGAAAAAAGGGAATGAAATTATTTTGACACTGTTCATTCGTCTGTATGAGCATGGAACAGGAAGGTTTGACAGGAAAATACGTCAAGAGACTTATGATAAACTAATACAATCCAGATGAACGCAAGTGCTGCCTGGAATATAGAGATGGTGGGTAAATTGCTTGAAATGAGCCTTATTGATTCCACTCTGTGTTGATGGGGCATATCTGGAAAAGGAAGTTTCATTTAAACACTTGGTCACTGCAGTAATTAATTGAGCCCTGGGACAGTTTATGTAAAGGACTGGCTCAGATTCTTTAGGAGCTGGTGACTATCTCTCTTAAATATGAAGCACATTAAGAGCAGAACAGCTAATTTTTTATAATGGAATGGAAAAATACCACAGCACCCTTGTGGCCCAGATAATGGAGCAGCAGGTTACTGCTCTGATGAATAGGGACATTGATCAGTAGATGTAGCGCTTTCTAGTCTTAGAAGAGAATAGATCAATTTCTTCTTCTTTATGAAGAATGATTCCTTTGCAGTGCTGCTGAGAGCTGTGGACATGTACACCTGTGTTAATCACCCCCAGCATAATCCAAGCACTACAGCTATTCTTAGCTGTTATGTTTCTTGCTATATAAATAAGCAATTAATTTGTAAAACAGGAAATATAAGAGAAATTTGATTTCTGTTTCTATACCTTGGTGGTATTTCTATAGCCTTCTACTGCTCACATTGCATTTAAGGAAGACCAGAGAGGGGAAAGTCTTCCCAGTGGGCTGAGAAGGCTGTAGCTGGGAACATGTGGGGCTTCTTGGCTGAGTGAGCTGTATTTGGGTGGGCAGCCCAGAGAAAGGCTGGGGTTCAGTAGATGGCACTCTTCCCTCAGAGACGGCTTCATCCATGCCTAGGTTGAGCTGGTGTGGAGCTGGGAACGGGGCATGAGCTCAGTGACCTCCACATCATTGCAAACACAGTTTCCAAACTCTTTGTGCATCTCTGGGAGCTGCTGCTTGTAGGCCTAGTGCTCCATCAGTATTATTTAGAGATTCCATCACTATACCCTTTTTATTCTGGCATTCTGGCCCCACAGCTTCCTGTTTGCCTTTACTTGATTTTTAGGGGTGAATTGTATCTCAGCACACAGAAGAGCACAGGAATGGAGCACACAGCTGATCCAGTTCTAACAGCAACTCCCTCACAGTTCTCTCAACCAACATCTGAGATTTCTAACAGTCAAGTTTCATAGTAGACAAAAAATGGCATAGAGACAGTGTTGATGAATGTGCTGAACAACTTTTTTCCTGGCCATCATCAAAGAATAGCATTATAATAGTGTTACTGAACGAGTGACATTTAAGATGATACATTATGGTTTGCATAAAGATGACTCCTAACATAAAAATCAATGTCTGGATTTTATTATGTCATTTAACTTAACTCTTGATTTTCATTAATTTGGGAAATGCTGCACTCCCAGCAGATACTCAAAAAGGAAAAGGCAGCTTTGTCCTATATTGCAAGCACATAAATAGCAAATCTCCCCATGCCAAGATTCAGGACTATTTGCAGAGAGTTCCCTGCTGTTGTCACTGCCTCTGCTTTCATTATGGTAATAAGATCTTCATGATTTAAGAATACTTCAATAATTTTCTGTAACAGTTATTTCTTGTGGTCCCTCCTGATCTCATCTCCATGCTCAGCCTGTGTCATACTTAAGAGTTTACCCAAGGCTTTCTTCAGCTGAAACAAAGGTGAAGGAGCACCCTATTTCCTCTCCTTACATTTGCAAATGTGCACTGAAGTAGTCCTGCACATTTAATCATGAAGAGAAAACACAGAGCTGGAAATGTGAGTGACTATTCTACAGTAAATGCTGGTTATCCCTTAGTGTCACACTGACATCTGGCTGTGATCCAGCTTGTGAAAAGCATTCCGAAAATTTGTTTATGGAATAGAAAAATGATGTTTTTAATAAATTTCTTATTTCTAAAAGACCAAATTCTTTTATGACTAGAAATTTTCTCTAGAACAGTTTCAAAATTGTGAGGTAAATTTATATTACATATTAGGAATAACTTCTTGGCTGGCAAGCAGGATGAAACTCACAAAAATGAAAAGCCTTATGAGGCTAGATTAGACAAAGCTCTGCCAGGGATGCTCTATTTAAGTTGATTGTACCTAAAAAGCAAAGGAATGGACAGTCAGTTGCTGTCTTCAGGCAACTCCCAGCCTGTCAGTTCTGAGATACTTTGCAATAAAACACATTATCACTAGCAGTGAAAGAAAATGCTCTGAATTTCTCAAAATGAAATGTTTCAACCATATAGAAAAGGAATGAGTAGACTATTTTTGTAAAATCTACAGATAGAAACATTCCTGCAAAAGTGCTTTGATTTAAGTAGGACACAGTCTTCCATCAGGAATTTTTTTAACCAGTTTTCCTCTTCTTCTCTTTGGGGAGTGCTTTGTTACACAACTGTAACTTTCACCAGAAGTTCTTCCAATGGCCTGCTCCTTGGGTGTTTGCTAGGGAAGTGGTTTCACAGTTCATGAGTTTCCTGGTCCAATGTGTATGGATTGCAGCTCTGCAGGAGCTCTTGTTGGTCTGGCTGGTCTGATTCACACCAGTGTGCAGCACACTGAGGGGAGAGGTCCTTGCAGCAGCATATACACTGCAAGAGAGAGGGAGGCTGTGCTCTTGGGTCTCAGGTCACTGACAGAATCCAACCCAGCAAAGGCTATGTCTGGATTTGCAAAACGTTGTTTGTGCCCTGAAAACTTCAGCCAAGGAACTGTCTGTGTGGATCTAATTGCAGGTCAAATTGACAAACAACAGCACGTGCTTGACTCTCACCATTAATCTAATTTTATATTGTTTGTAACCAGAAGCCATGGCCCTTTATCAGAGGGTTTTACAGGCTATGTCTATAATAGTAAATAAAACAGGCAGGGGCCTTGTCTTGAGGCCAGTTGGTGCTGCATGGTGTGTGTCCAGCCAGAAGGAACTCTGCTGCCCTTCTCCCATAAATCAGGACTGCCACATTCAAGTTACCATTGCAGAGGCCTCTGCCCTTGCTACCCCTGAGCCCTTCCCAGGCAATGTTTGAGGCAGCAAAGCCAAAACCAGTGTTAGGGACTATGGTAATAGTTGGGGAATGTTACTGTTGAGTGGAAACTTGCAGACCAGCACTTGGCATGTACCTTGACCTTCTTGAGTTGATTCTATATCTGTAGCCATATGTGAAGCTGTACCAACTCTCTGTATTTTCTCCTCTCATCATTTTCCTAAGGAAAGGAAGAGCTAAATTGACTTTCCACGCCTCCCTACCCTCACAGATAACACACAAAGATGTGCTGTGTCTTGCCCAGGTTTATATAAAGATCTTGTAGAAAAGATAGAATGTCTATACCAGGCTCTATGTCATACCAGATCAGTATTGTTTAAAAATGCGCACTAACAGAACTCTGTTTTATGTAATGATTTCTTTTGCAAGGATTGTTGTGGCAATGGGTATGGACTTCAAAGTATGTGTACTTTAAAGTATTCTAAACCATGTTTATAGAACCAAAAGAAAGCTCACAATAGATGGGAAACAATGAATTTTTAAAAACACTTCTCCCCTTAAAAATTTGATAAGACACTGTGTTATTTTCGCCTCCTGTTTGTTCAAAACAGAAAATTTATTTCAATTAGGGTGGCAGCTCCTTACCCCCCAAATGTTCCATAATTATCAGCTAAAAGTGCAGAATCAACAGAAAAATCTGTTTTATTAATTTCTCACAAACATAAATCGTTCAGAACAATACAACTCTACTTCCTGCTTGGGCACTTATCCAGGGGAGAGCTCCAGCTGAGATTTATTTCCTTTTCTGTAATTTTAATTGAACGTGCAGCCACAGATACCGCGCACAAACACTAGGCACCGTAACTGACTTAATTACACTTTTTATTTTTTTTTCCCTTGGAAAGCGTGACTTTACACATCCCCTTAATACAACCACAGTTCCTGCGTGGTGTCGCTCCCGTTCTCACTTTGGGTTTTGGCAGATGGGCTGTGTCAGACTGAGCAGCCTTGCTCTGAGGTGTGGGATGCTGATGAGCCGGGAGCGGGACCCGTGCTGAGCACCAGTGACCTTCGTCTCTCTGCTTTGGGAAGGCTGCCCTTGGAGAGAAATAGGGGCGACCAGATGGGGTGACAATGCCCTCAGCCACACTTAGTGGTCTGTCAGAGCCCCCGGCTTCCTCTAACAGCATCTCAGCACTGCCTCCACCCTTACAAATTTTCTGTTTCAGTGATATCAGCGCCGATTTCCCCGTGGCAAACTCCAGGCCACTGCCCTGTTGTCTACCATGTGCACACCCAAATGTTCAAAAATCCTAGCCAGCCTTCTCCAAGCCCATGCTGTGATAAACTGTTTGAAAACTGAATTCTACAGTTTTTGTCTTATGGTACTCAAAATGTACAAGAATAAAAGATAGCAAGTTAGGGTGGTTTTTGTTTTTTTTTTTGGGGGGGTTTTTTTGTACATTTGGTAGGGTTTCTTTTTGCTATGGTGAAGACGAATTTTAATTTATCTGCATGAATTCTTAGGGACACAGTGAACTCCTTTTTCCAGGATTTCTCTGAGACACTGGGGTGGCCCGAGGCACTGCCAGACCAGTGCATGTTCAAGCTGTGGTCCCACATCAGTGCCACTGCCAGGCTCTGCATGGAGGACAAGGAGAGGGTTTTATCAATAGATTGAGGGTCTGTGATTGCCCCTTGGAGCAGAGGTGACATCACTCCTTCCCTGCAAGAAAGGAAAGGGGAACAGCATGGGGCTGCGGCAGAGAGAGGTTGCTGTCAGGGAACTCTGTGGTCTTTGGTGGTGAGGGAGCTCATCATCCTGCTCCATGTTAGCCCAGTCCTGTGGAAGCAGAGTGACAGCCACTGTCATCTCAAGTGACCAGCCTGCCCAGAAATTCTGTTCTTTGGCACAGTCAGCGTCTACTTTTTATATATCAGACCCAATATGACTTGCTGCCTCTTCAGACTCGCAGCTCAGTGTGTTGGCTTTGATCACTGGAGCCTCTCACTGTCTTTGTGCATTACTCCATCCAGCTGGGAATTGTTTTCAGTGAGAGTCATCTGCTCTGGAGCTGATCCCAGTCTCAGCCCCAGTTAACATCAGTGAAATGGAAGGTCTAGACATAGAATCATGATCAAGAAATAATGGTTTATCGAACTCTTTGACAGATCAGTATGTGTCAAGATATGTACAAATATGTTAATGTGACTTCAATAGACAGATTTGCTAAATGTTCATGCAAATCATCTTTTGTTATTGGTAAAGATTTCCCTTTTTAATGTGTGTTGTATTTATTTGTGCAGTAAGTGTTAACTAACTAGCATATATATTTATTTCATTTTATAGCCTGCGTCAAAGTGCTATTTATTCACAGTACAGTGATCATAAATTTGATTTCCTTAGTGATTTCCCCTGTGTGCGTGAACTCTGGTTTATGTTCAAATTCTTTTCCCTGTTAGATCAAATTATTTGTCTTCAGGGAAGATGGGTGGACTGAAGTGACACACTAATATTTCTGATGGCAATCTGAAAAATGAGTGCCTTTGTGATTATTTACAAGGCAGATATTGGAGAACTGTGTGTGCATTATGTTGTCCTAAAGTTATAGGCTGAAAAAATCTGGCTTTTATCCATAGACGTGGAATGGAACATGTATTAATTCCAACACTTAAAATTGCTTATCAAGAAGATAGATGGAGGAAGAGATTTACAAAAAAATCCTCAAAACATAAGGTTTTTTCCTAAGATTTTCCTTCTTCATGTGGATTTTCTGCTCCACAGTCTTGTGACTCTAGAGACATGCCTTAGATCACTTCATTGTAATATCTTGTGTTGAACTGAGCAGTGTTCATGTGAGCAAATGAGAGTAGGACCAGCCACTTGGGGTTTCAGTATCCAGTGTCAGGTTGTTTGAGGAGAAAAATCATCTGTTCTTACACATTTTATTCCTTCACATCCTTCACATCCTTCACATCCTTCATTTCTACTCTGAAGAAGGATTTTTGAAAGTATAGTAAGCGTCTGGGATTTTCAGACTAAGAAATATAGAAATGAGGGGAAGGAAATTTTATGCTTTAAAGCGTTAAAATCTTTCCTTGTTTTTTAAGAGCAAAGACTTATAAAGACACAGGTTTATATGTGGCTGTACAAGCAGGATCTTGTTCAAGATGCTGGCAAATCCACAGACCCAGTAAAGTGTAATGCTCCTTGCTCTGCAACATGTTGGGAGCCATGCTGTGCTCTGAGTCTCTTTGAGAAGGAGTGGCTGACAGTACTGTGTTTTCTCTTTATCTGTAACTCTCTTGTTATTTTTTTTAATACTGGAGTACAAATGCGAGATAAATTACAGTATTGTCTTGGCTGTGTGTTCTTCCTGGGATGCAGTTCCTAGTCCATGGATGTGTTGTGTTTGCTGTATAATGGTGTTTGGGGGCTGTGATCAATATCTGCTCCGCTGTCCCAGATGCTGTTGCGCTTGCAGAGTTCATAATAGCTGTAGAAGTGAGTCTTGAGGAGGGACCTGCATGTTTGAAGCTAAAGCCTTGTTCCTTACTGAGAAAAGAAAGGGTGAAAATCTTCTGGAAGTAAAGTGGAGTGTTAAGTAGCCTATGGCAACAGCAGCGATAGTGCAGGACATGGGCAAGGGGGTTTGAGCTGAGGTTAGAAACAGAAGACAACTCTTGTTCCTTTCCACACTTCTAGCAAAATGATGGTGTTCAGTTCCAAAAATGTGACTGCCTTAGAAAATTCAGCAACTAAAACCACAAAGCAGGATTTTCTTCAATTTTGCCTTCATTTTGTAGCTGTTCTCTGCATTCATCCTTTGATTACTGATACACTGAGTGACTTCAAAAAACCAACCAAACAATCCCTTGCAGATCTAGTAATTTTTTTTGCTTACTTGCCTTTTTTATTAATCCTGCTTAACCAAGATAAAAAACAGAAAGGCATACAACAGAGGAACATGACAGCTCAGGAAAGGAACAGGAAAGGTTTTCATGTAAAACAGCTCATTTTGGATTGACGCAGGAATTGATTGTTTTAACGACTGGAAAAGTAAAGGATGCTCAGAGGCAAATTATGTATTTTTGATACATGTAATTTCTGCAACTCATGTCTTGTAAAAGTGGTAGGATCTGATTCTGTGGGAAAACTCAGGATGGACAGTGAAGTCCATCTCAGATTTTTAAAGCTATATTGACTGTTTTGATCCAATATTTATGACAACATAGTGGCAATCATTTTGTCAGCCACGTAGTCCCTAGACTTTCCTAAAATGGTCCAAGTAGTCAGCAGTTTATTAATGTTCCCATAATTGTGCCATTATGCAGCTTGTTTCTGTGCTGATTTTCTAAGTAGGACATAGCAACTTTAGTGGTGCCAACTCTCGTGGCAAGGGCTGAATGAAGTGTGTCACACCATGTGAGTTAATTTGGTCTAACAGCAGTTCATTCCCCAGACAAATAAGAAAAGGCACTGGTGTATGTGAAAAAGAGTCTTGAGCTATGTTCCTTTAATGTTGTAATAGCAGTGTGGTAGCATTTTTAAGAAGGGTAAAGAAATTAAAATTCATAAACTTAGGACTTGCATGGCAAACCTGGCATAAGAATTAAAACAGTTGCTTAATGTGCTTGTTTTAAAATTACTAAGGAAACTTAAAGGATACTAGCTATTAACAAATTATTTACTCAAGGTATCTCAAAATGCATGATCATGGTAGCTTTTGCCTTAGCTGCTTCCTAATGACCAGCAAGATCTTTGTTTTCTTATTTTTAAAGTTTCTCTGCATATTTCACCACAATATCAAATAATTGTTGCAGTAAATGACGCAATATATAGCTATTGTAGCAAAATGATGTCCGTTAAGGAAGAAATCTTTAAAAGAATAATTAGCCAGTTTTCATGGAGCTCTGGCTGTTGGAAGTGCAGCTCCTTAGCATGATATTTATTTAAGCACATTTTAGGAGCAATTTAAGTCATACATTTGTTTGTCTCTAATGGACACTGAAAGTTTTCCACCACTGAACAAACAGATTTTCACAGTTCTAGCTGTTGTGTTCCTGGGCAGTGTTTCTCTTGAAAGGGTTTCCTACCAGCTGTGGACTTACAATTTGTTATGTGATGCTGAAGGTCTAATGTCTTAGTTAACAGGCTGTTAATTATGTTAATGGTGCTTAGGAAAAGATTATTATGAAATTTAGTTAATAGTCTTTTGCAGTGCAAAAACATTCTAATGTAGTGATATGAAGATATCACCATGGTGTCTCTTAGTGAATGAGAATATGAAGAGCTGAAAAGGATACATCGCTTTCTGCAGAAACCTTAAAAGAAGAAAAAGTGAAATTTCAAAATAAATTATGTAATTGGAGTCATGATACAGGTCTTCTTACAGCCCATGCAGCCTCTGGTGCTGTTATGTTTCGTCCCATTGTCACTGACAATCTTTCAGAACCTGATGGCATTCAAGGTGTAAAAACTGGGTAAGAATAGAAGTAATGAGAATGAAAAACCCTGAGGTAAAGCCATGCCATCACATATTTCACTACAAAGAATAACATAGGCAGATATTTCCATGATGAATTATGTGCTATTAAAGTAGTGTTTGTAAAGCTAGATTGAATGGACAGAATTAGAGTGGGTTTAATAAGACATACGATATTATTATTATGGAGCTTTTTTTTGCTTATTTGTAAGTCCTTGATAAATTTGCACCTGGAAAATTTGGTACATAATGGCAATTCTGGAGGTCATTTGAAAGAAGTGAAAAACTCATGTGAAGGTGTCCATAAGAAAACAGCAGTTAGTTCCACAAGGCAAAAACCCACAGTGTTTGTTGTTTTCTTCTATGTGCAAAGCACGTCTTTATGTAAGGTGGTAAGACAGAAGATTTTAACCCAGATTTATTAATCTTTTAAGTTATTAAAATTTGGCATCTATACTCTGTGTCAATTAGAAAAATGTACTGTTATAAAAAAATGTAATTTAATAAGAATTTTCTTTAAACTAATATTTTCAGGATTTTCAAAAGAAAAAAAGGCCAACTACTTTCTCTGTCTTGCTACCCTCAAATCCTCTACCATGCCTTCAGGTTTCAAGCAACAAATCAATATTTATCAGGAGCCAGTAAATTAGTGGGTACTATACTCGGTATGCTATAAACTAGAAATTTATGGGATGAGCCTCTGAATATAAAATCACAGAATGGTTTGGATTGGAAGGGTCTTTAAGGATCATCTAGTTCCAACCTCTTGTCATGGGCAGGGACACCTTCCCAAGGGACCAGGTCCTTCCCAAGGACCCAACATCTCATCCAATCTGTCCTTGAACAGTCCCAAGGATGAGGCATCTACAGCTTCTCTGGGCATCATGTTCCAGTGCCTCACCACCCTCACAGAGCAGAATTTATTCCTAATAGTCTAAACCTACCCTCTTTCATCCTATAAATTTTCCCCCTTGTCCTGCCACTACATGCCCCATCTCTCTCAGCCTGTCCTCACAGGAGAGGTGCTCCAGCCCTCTGACCATCTTTGTGGCACTCCCCTGTGCTTACAGCAGGATTAGCTACAGAAGGTTTCTCAGAGTCATGATCAGACATCTTTTGAATATCTACAAGTGGGGAGATTCCAAAACATCCCTGGGCAACCTGTTCTGATGTTTGACTGACCTCGTAACAAGAAGTCTCTTACTTATGCTTAGATAGAATTTTCTATATTTTTGTGGCCACTTCCTCTGGTCTCCTGGACACAACTGAGAACATTGTGGCTTTGTCTTCTTTACACCCTCCTGTCAGGTGTATCATTGGTAAGATTCCTTTGATGCTTCTCTTCTCCAGGCTGAGCAGTCTCCATTCTTTGAGCCTTGTCTTGTGTGAAAGACGGTCCAACCCCTTAATCACCTTTGTATTCCTTTGCTGAATTCACTTCAGTGCATCCATGCCTGTCTTGTCCTGGGAGCCCAACAGTGGGCACAATATTTGGCTGTGTCTCACCAGGGCAGAGTAAAGGGGAAGAATCACCTCCCTTGACCTGCTGACAACATTCCTAGTGCAGCTTGGGAGACTGCTGGCCTGATTCACTCCAAGGGCACATCCCTGGTGTTCAGCCTGGCTTCCACAAGGACCTGATGGCCCTTTTTATGGCAAGCTGCTTTCCATCCCTGCCCCATGCCGGTGCATTTAAGTATATATTCATATACTTAAAATGAAATCAATTTTTTAAAAAAGCTAAGAGCAAGTATTTCAAGCTTTCTCTTCAAAACAACACTCCTGCTTTTTTTTTGGTTCTTTTCCTCTGTGAAAGGGTCAGAACAGCAGCTGCGCTTCAGCAAATGATAAATCACTACTGAGAACACCAAAGCAGCATTATGTATAACCTTATATATGCCATAAGGAAGCTTGGAATCAAAATACATAGAAATATAGAATGGTTGTGATAAGCAGGTGAAAATTCTAATGAGAAAAAAAAATACATAGGTTATAGTATACTATACTATAACCAGTTTAAATTATATCTCTTACTTTTATGTAGGGTTTTTGTTGTAGGTTTTGTTTTTTTAGGAATTACTCTAATAGCACAGAATAAATTGCTCCATTTTCAGTATTAGACTTTGTCTTTCAAGTTCAGCTGAAGAGATGCAAAGGAATCAGTGATGTAGTCCTAAAGACAGTTCTGGGATATTTGGAAGCAGAGATGGAGCTGGTGCTAGGCATTTTTGAAAGCCAAAATTACAGCTGACAACAGCTGGAAATGCTCTCATTACAGGCATTGTAATCGAGACTGTGAACAAGAAGCGAGTGAGACATAATTTTCTTATTTGGATTTGCCACTAAGTTTATCATAAGAAAACTTGGGCAAGTAAAGGCACTACAACCATGCACCAGACATTTTACATTTTGTGGACACACTGTTAGAAACCAAAAAGCTGTCTAGAATCTCAAGCAAGATAACATTAATTATGAAAAACAATCTAATGAGAATCTATCATATCCCTGCTCAAACATCCCATCACAATGCAAAAGATTGTAAGAGCTGAATTAATTAGCATACACTGTCAATGGCATGTGCCAGTGAAGATATTTAGTAGGAAATTGAAGTTTTGAACTGGTAAAACAGCAGGTGCACTGACAGCTCATGCTAGAGAGAAATTTGATTGGTGAAAATCTACTATTTAAAGACCAAATCTTCAACAGAAATATTATTTCAGTTTTCCTAAATGATGTGAAAGCTGAAGTGTTGGCTATAAAGGCAGAGCCATTATCTATCAACAGTGTTCTGGGCACCTGGAACAGTGTGATAGAGAGTCTAAAGAATACTCACTTTGAACTCAAACATCTTGGAACTAGCAAGACAAAAGGAAGAAAAACAAGAATTAACATAGAAGATGGACTGGAGGCTCTTTCATTTGTTTATGTTTTTCTTCTACAAGATTTGGTGGCATGGAAAGGATCTACAATCAGGATATTTGTTTTTCTCATCCTTGGTGCCTTACTGTGTTTGGAATATGTGTGGCATGGAAAGTATCTACAATCAGGATATTTGGTTTTTTATCCTTGGTGCCTTACTGTGTTTGGAATATGTGTAGCATAGAGTGAATAGAGTGTAGACAGTTTGTTCTATAATGTATTTTCTCCTTTAGCCTCAAAAGCAATAAGAGTATTTCCACTGTGCATTTTCAAAACTTGATTAGTTTTAAAAACATTCTTCCCATGTGAGAGCATCATATGAAGAATAGAATTAGCAAGATACAACAAAAAATATTTTCTTTTGCTGGATAAAACAAAAGGAATATTAGCCTCTTCAACAACATACTTAAGAGTTTAATTTATATGCAACATAATTGATCTGAATCATAACAAAACAGAATAAATACCTTGGAGAGTTCAAAGAAAATGTTAGTATTATTACTTGATTCAAATACCAAGTGATGGTAATATAAAAATATTTATTTTCACAACATGTCGCAACCATGACAGCTTGATAATATTCTTGATGATTATAGCTGACATTTTCTTTGAAAAATAGTAAACAATATGTTCTCCTGGAGCAATTACACAAATGATTATTGGTAATGTGCCCTGAGATATTCATAGAGAATAGCTCTCAGAATGGGGCCAGGGTTTCTCCAAGGCTGGGGTCATGGGTTGACAAGTGCCTCCCATCTCTCATCGAGCAAGTAAGGACCTGAGACTGAGAAGTGAGGAAAGAACTTTCAGAAAAGACAATGATTACTGAAAAAGGTTGAGAATTACTGTGCTTCAAGTAAAACACAGGAAGCTGCAATGCCGTTTTATGTTCAAATAAAGCTGATCCATTATGTTACACAGAACTCACAGAAATGTATTAAGCACTTAAGGACTCTGCAGGATAAAGAGCTATACTGCATATTTCATCAGTTAAATATTTATTTCTGAGGACAGCTAAGGACAATACTTTTATGTGCAGAAGTGATAATGCTGTAAATGCAGACAAATGATGGTAAAATCCCTGTACAATGGCAAAGCTTCAAGTACAAGAGTGTCTCACAAGAAATCTTGGAAATCTTGAATGCCTCATGTCTTGAGTAATGAGGGGAAGGCTATATAGATAAATTTTAACACACTGTACAGTGCTTTGCACATTACCAAATGTGGATGAATGAATGCCTGTGCGTAGCAACTGTAATATGTGGCACAAATCTATGGGCTGTGAGCTGTTTGCTTGTTTGTAACAAATAAAAGCATGAGTAACTAAGCCACTATGCAGCATATCTAAAGTTCAGAATTCTTACTCTTATGGGAGTTAGGGACTTAAAAGCCTAATTACTAGACTTTTGTAGAAATTAATTGAGTATTTTTTATTAATTCACATAATTAATTTTATTAATTTATTTTAAATTAATAATTGTTTGATAATATAATTTATTAATTCACATTAATTTCTATCTAAATTAATACAGATTTTTTTAAAAAATTGTCTCTTTCTAAGTAGTTTCATTTATGAACAAAACCTTATTATTAAAATCACGTACTTATGATTTATGTTTGTGAAACTGTAGTTTGCTGCTTAATAACTGAAAATATCATGTTGCAATAGAGTAGTAATAGTGGCTACAACTGTCTATTAAAAGACTTGTTGGAAGTGCAGTACAACATGGGCAATCCCTGTGCCAAAATCCATGTTAGGCACTCCTCTATTATTGAAAAGAAACTATTGGATGTATAAGCTGAAAACCCAGCTGATGCCAGAGCAATGTTCTGACCATTATGATGTTATTCACTAACCATTTCCCCACTTGGAGCAGGATATTGATTTTTTTTCCACATGCATTAAAGGGCTAATATTTTGTTGTTTATATTAAACTCTTCCACTTGAAAATACATATTTTTTCCCCCTCCATGACTGTTTCTGGAATTAAAGGTGGCAAGGCTCAATTTTTGTGTGTGGTTTATGGTCTAGTAATAGTTCTGCATAGGAAGAAATTACCTGCTTGACACAATGAAAATAACTCAGTAGAACCCAAGAACATGTCAGCAGCACTGCAGGACAGTGCATATTCAGCCTCACACATGCTTGGGGAAATATGCTGATGCAGAAAGTCAAAAACTTGCATATGGAGAAGAGCATGCCTTGCACCAGCAGTCTAAAGTGTCACAAGCGTCTCTTCCTCATACCTGCTACAGATCACAAGGCTGTAAAGCAGATGTTTTGGTCAAAGCTGATGTCAGGTAAAGAAAAAGTGGACACAAACTGAAAGACAGGGAAACATTTTTTAATGTGAGAGTGATTAAGGGCGTTGTGGATTCTCCTCCCTTAGAAATGTTCAAAAGCTGTCTGGATTTTCCCCTGGACAACATGCATTTGATGGCCCTGCTTGAGCAGGGGGTTGGACTAGGTGACTGACAGAGCTCTTTTCCAACCTTGACTACACTGTGACTGCAAAGGAATCCAAGAGGTCATCTGTGTTGATGAATGAATTTTGTTGTCTTAGTATACATATGGTTCTGCTCTCAGTACAAGGAACAATATTACAGTCAAAGGCTGTGGTGTGGTCAGAATGTTTTGGCAGGGTATATATTTCTGTTTTGACTCCTGATTAAACATTTACCTTAAGGACATGATATTTGCAAGAAAAACCTAAACCTTTTTTATCAGTTCAAGCTCTCCAGGTTTTCCAGTCTTCTGAGTCAGAGGAACAGATCTTTTCATCAGACTGTTTTACTGGTATTATTCGTATACACTATTATAGGCAAACTTTATAATACTTGAATATAAAAAAGCACAGGTCAGACCCCTGCTGTACAGGTAATGCAAAATATTTCAGTGTAGGTTTAGTAACCACAAGAAAGCATAATGGAAAAGGTTAGTCCTTTGCTGCTCAGTATTTAGTCTACTGAATTCAAGTGGACTTATTAATTGCCCAGTCCAGATTTCAATTTCTGTTCTGACTGAGTGCAAAATGTGTGTACCTTTAAGTAACTAATTTGTACAGACAACTGTAATAATTATTATCTGAAAGACAGATTGCAGAAATAGCTGATCAGTTACATAAGCTAATGAGCTTTCTGAACATGTATTTTCTCATCTTTATTTGCAGACAGAAATATGTAAATCTAGGCTTACCATTAAAATTTCTTCATTTGTGAAACTGGACTGTGCAGAAAGAAAAGACAAAAAGAATATAAATGAGTCCAGATAGATTTGCATAATGTAGGACTATCACCACATTTTAATATCTATTATAATGTTTCTGATACTTAATAAAATCAGGTTAGTGCCAGATTTTAGTAAAGGTCATCATAGTGCACTTTCATTTTATAACTACAGCATTTCCTCATTTATAAGGATTATTTTAAACTGAATGAATTAAATGAATGAATGACATACTACAGAGGTAAATATTAAGGAAGGAGTTGGAGTATTATTATTTAAGTTAAAGGATGGTATTGGCAAAAGATCAAATGACTGTAAATTTGCCACGAATAAATTTGGAGGGGAAATTGGAAGAAGGCTCCTTATCCATCCAAGAGGTATGTTTCTGGAACTGTCTGACAAAGAGAGAAGGAACTGAGTATTTTAAACTCTTTTTTAAGTAATGTGATACACTTTGGATAGGGATACACTTTGGAAATAGGAGATTTCATGAAGTGAGATTTTCCACAGGACCCTGGAAAGTCATTTTGTCCCAAAGCACAAGTTTGCAGTGACAGTTTTCACTGGTGTGTCACTGTTCCCAAAGACACCCCTTAGAAATGCTATTGCCAGAAAATCATATAACCATGTCCATGTTGCTGAGTTTCTGTTCAGCACTGGTTAGAAATAAGCCATCAGTTTCCTATCTTGACCTGTATTTGGCTTTCTTTGGGTCTGCATTCACTGTCCTCTGAAGCCTTGGAGGTGAGCAAGTGGACATAGATGGGGTGAAATTGTACCTTTAATGGCTTTACATCATTAGGTGTCTGGTTGCTGTGCTCTGATCACACAGTCTGTGTAAAACTCGCAGTTGCCAGGTAGGAGCTTAAGAGAAAATTATTTCCTGAATTTAAATTAGCAGCAGTCCTGTAGTCTTTGTCTGTCTTAGGACTCTCTCTGAGTTTTATTCAGCAACTAAAGCACAGGGACCTGTGGTATTAGTGAGATTCTCTGCTTTTACCAAGGGCATAGTTCAGGCTTCGCTTTCTGCAGGAGTGTTGGGAAGATTTTTTATCCTTTGCTGCATGGTATACATGTTTTCAGACTTCTTTAAAACCTGACAGCTGTGGCATGGCTGCCTGAAATTTGGAACTCTGTGAAATGGCAAATTTCTCCCATCCTTTGTTCTCAAATAAGGTAATAATCTTACTTATTTTAAACAGAAAGTTTAAATTCCATTTCTTAACAAGTAATATGCATTCCCTAACTTTATAATTCTGTAACCATTTTCTGACAGAATTTTTTTTTCATGATCATTGGTACTCTTTCCATTGATACTCCCTACTTCACTATATCATTACATGGGTGGAAGGGGACATCTGGAATGGAAGCTTTGCCTTTGATTCTGATGCAAGAAGGAAGAAAAGAGGGTACACTGGAAGCAGTATTTATCAGTGGTTAAGCCTGTATTAAGCTCTTTAGAATAAGGATCCCATGGAAACCAGCTCATGAAGTCTAATGACAAAACTGAAAAGACAAAATTGCATAGTACTTGCTTATGACACCTGCCTTTAGCAGTGTTTTGAGCTTCAAACCTAAAAAAGCTACAAAATGCCCTCCTGAATAAAGGCAGTACTCACCCTTCTGTGAAATACTACAGGGAATGTGTTAAATACCACCCACTGTCTGTTCATCTGAAGCCCATAGCTAGCCAGCAACACTGCCAATACCAATACCACAATTTCCAGTGCCCATCTCTGTGTGTGGTGCATTGAGTGTGGTTATATCGCAATAAAATTATAATTCATAGTGTTCCTGTTGTTTTTTATAATGTTCACCCATTAAAAACCATGAAACTGAGAATGCAATATGAAATATTTTTAACCTTTTTTTTTTCAAATTCATGAAAGGACTCCAAAATGGCACGTGAAGGTTATCAACTTATGTATATTCTTGATTAAGAGAATTTGCTATGAGGACCTCTGCTTTTCCCCTTCTAGATTTTCTTAAATCTGATCTTCTTCACTGTTCTGGCTTAAGATTTTCTTCTTCAGGGTGAGGGAAATCAACTCCTCCTATTCCCTGGTGCAGAAATGAACTTTACAGTGCAAAGGCTGTCTAAACCCACATTCCAGCTGTCACTGAAAATTTCAGCATATTACAGCAAATAAACCAGTCTGCCGCTGAAAAATAAATTACAATTAGAAGTGGTCAGAAATGCTTTGCCCTGCTCAGCTTGCCTGTGATATATGTGATGAATTTCAGTAAAAGAGATTTTGATCACAATTTCCATCAAAACTTCACTTTCCAACAACAACATCTGACTAGGTTGCCAGACCTATATAGCTTCTTGATTAGGAAAAAATCTAGTTTGGACAGAGGATTGAGATATGTAGTTTTTTAAATTTGTTTTCAAGGACATGAACTATATTGTAAGGGATATAAGGGAGAAAAGTGAAAAAAGGCCTGAGGGCTCCAATACAGTAAAAAGAGTTTCAGATGGCAGAAATGAGAATTAAAGCATGCAGGAGAAAATAAACTGGAAAACATATACTAAGTGGGATGGAAAGAGCAGTAAAGCTAAAAGAGACCTTAGGGAAGAGAGAGGACAGCAAATTAGACATGAATTTGTAATCTGATATTGAAGCAAAACAAGGCAATGAAATTTGAGCTATTTATACAAAAGAAGTGCATCATAAAAATACTCCAAGTAAATGGAGTAAACATTTTTACATCTAACTTTCCCTATAGAGGGTTTTAAATCCCATTTTATAAATAGAATTGCAAATACAGAGTGCAAAAAGGGTGAAGGGCTGGATCTGGTAAGATACAGACCATGTGAGTAGTATCCATCTTGCCTGATTTTACATGTCTGGAAGTTAATTGCCATCAAAAGAGCTGCCTGTCTTAACAGGAGACACATCCCCCTTTGGATATGTCTGTTTCTACAGATTGACTCAGTGGTGACCAATTTAGACAGCTGAACTTTTCCATAGCTAAATTTTAAAGAGGTGAATCATGTATTTTTGTTACTAAAAGACTTGAGAAAACCAAGATGAGAATGACATGGAAAGTCTGGAGTGTCTAGATGTGCCTGCAAGGTTTGAAAAACCACTGAGATAAGACTGAAGATCTCATAACAGTTAATAACTATAGAGAAAAAAAGAAAAAGAAAGCTTTGAGGAATGTGGAAAATCCATTTGAGGTATAAATGTACATAACCAATAAAAGAGGATTGAGGGGGATTTAGTACTTTGCAGCTTGTACACACAGTCCAGTTCAGTTGAGGAAAATGAAGAAGCTTCAGGGAGAAAATTTGATCCTTCAGAAAAGTGCTTCTATCTTTTTTTTTTTTCTACCTTCTCACAGCTGTGACAGCCTTGCAGCACTGTCAAAGCATTTACATCAGTTTAACTGCAAAATGAAAGGACATCCAAGTTGTTCCAACTCCAAGAGCCATTTAATAGGTGCCTTCCTTGAATCCACTCCCTATCTGAGTATGTGGCATCTGGGTACTGTGGTCAAATTCAGGTGAGCTGCCACACTTTATACACCACACTGAGTTTCTCAGAAAAACACTGCTTTTGTGGGTAACCATTTCCTATGCCAAAACTGTTGATTTCCTGCTCTTTTACCTTCTATTTGTTGCAGATGCAAAGAAGGTATGTTAACCCTCAGGGTTTCATGATAGCTGACACTTCATAGAAAAATCTGTGTGGTTTTTTGTGTAAATTGTTAGTTCATTTGTAACAAAATCAGAAATCTATTATTTTCACAGTAGTTTTGAGAAGATCAGGTACTTTGTTTTGGTTTGGCTTTTATGTTGAAGTGCACATTTCCTAGTGTAAATTATTTTATTGCTATCAATTTCATTTATCCAGCATCTTTTAAAGCAATTAGTTGATTCTGCTTACTGAAAGATCAGTTTTGTCAACTTTAAACATGTTGACTTCCACTTATGATGATGGAACTCAAATTAAGGCAGACATAATTAAGCTCTGAGGATGGCATCCCCTTGCCCTTCCATAACCCTGTGAAGCTGAACCATCCTGTCTTGTAACATGCAGCCTTTTATACTGAATGAACAAAGCTGAGGTTGACACAAAATATATCCTGGAGTCAGACTAGCAAAGCTCTTAAAATTACTCACCCAGACTCAAAATCTAATTATCTTTCAGCTTTCCTCCTTTTACCATGAGAATGGTCAATAAAGTGGGTGCAAAGCCAGCTCACAAATGACATTTTAGATGCTGATGGGAGGAGAGGGAAAGGAGATTATTTTGCAAACCTGAAAATAACCCTTGTCTCCAAAGTCACAGGTAAGCTTAGGCACCATCAAGTTTAAATGCAGCATGGTGCAGTTCATGTTATACTGTTTAGTATGCACTGAGTGCACAGAGGGAAGAGCATGAGAGAAAAATAAATGGACTCAGTACAAAATAAATGGGTAACATAAGGCTTTTGAGACTAAGACAACATTTCTCTGCCTCTTACTGTTTATTTTATTTTAGGTTGAAGTGCTTTATCCTTTATATTTCCAAGTTTCTATATTTATCTGTGGAGCAGCTGGTGCTATTTGTTCTGGGTGATTTAATTTATTTATTGCTATGTATTCTAAAGACATGTAGCTCTATCTTCTAATGGTTTTACTGTGTGCTCTTTAAATTGAAACAGTTGATCAAGTTTTTTTTTTTTTTTTGCTACACCATCTCTTGGATTTTTTTAAAGAACAATTGTATTTCAATGCATTTTTCTTAAAAAGGGAGTTTAATCAAAGTGAAGGATAGACTTGAACAACACTGTATATATTCATTAAACATGAATATCAAGATGCTCAGGATTGCATGGTTAGATTTTGTTCTTTGGTTAAGATGTTCACGAAGTCAGCAAATATAGTTGCAAAGTGATGTATGATTCAGCAAGATCCCAAATAATGCTACTTTTCAATTGAAAACATTTACTTTCAACAGTTTTCTCTCTCTTAGTTCTAGACAGGATTTCCTATTTGCTTATGTTCTGTTGTGAGATGCAAACAAGTATGTAGGAGCCTTGTAAAAATAAATTTTTGCATTGCTAGTATAAATGTCCCTGTCCAGAAGTATTTTTATTTTTAAAATGAAGATATCAGTAGATATAATGTATCCTGACATCCATTCCGATCTGATTGGACTGAAAACACAGATCTGTTGATTGGGAAAAATTAGTTTGGTAACCATGGTAGGAGGGAGATTTTACACTCTAAAGCAGTTCAAGAAAGAAGAGAACAGTGGACCTATAACACTTTTTATTTCTTTTTCTGTGCTACTTCAGGAATGAACGGAGAGCTGTAAGAAAGTTGTTATTGCTTGCAGACTCTATCTTTGATGACCCTTGAGAAATAAATCAGCAGCAGTTCCTTATGCACGACTGCAAATAGCAGGAACATTGCCACAGCTGACTCACTCTTGCACTGCTGATGCCATTGTTTCGCTCTTTGCCAGTGCCTAAACAATCACCAGAGGATACCATTTACATTCACTCCAGGCTGGATAAAGAAACTGCCATCTGAACAGAAAATCATGTTAAGATCTAAAAAAATAAAGATGAATGAGCACTCAGTTGTAGACTGAATGTGTTTTACACATTCACTTTGAATTTTTTTTTTGACATTCACTTTCAATTCATGTGGGGGACTTTTCATGTGCAAACCTAGGCATTTTTTCATTTTTTTCCCCCTAGTTTTGGTGCTTATTTTTTCCCGCACAAAAATTTTTAAATGCATGAAAATTTGGAGGAGAGTTATGCGTCAGAAAATTCACAAGTTTAAGAAGCTTTCTATCCTACTATTATCAGGGAAAATGTAAAGGTGTTTAATGCACCACCTCTTCAGAAGTGCAGGGGTCTTTTTTTTTTTTTTTTTTTTTTTTCCCATCTGTTTGTTTGTTTGGGTTTTTTTGTGGTTGACCTTTCATTTATCCTTTTTACAAAAAGGAGTAGGGACTCAAAATCAATTTATCATTCATATCCAGGGCTGGACTTTCAAAGCAGATCAGATTACTAAATAAGTAATCTGAAAATTTGACTGTAAGAGTCACACCAGCAGCAGCTGTGCTCTCTAATCACTTCTGAGAAATCTGGGCTTTGTGTGCATCCAAGAGAGCACCACATGTCTGATGCATCTTAAACCAACACTCCGAGAGCAAACCTTGTGTGGAGCAGTCATTATCTGAAACCAGAAGCTGTTTTTACAATTTATTTTGAACAACTTTATGGCTTGTGCGTGTCGATGCATTGACAGATGTCACTCCAGCTGTGTTACAGATATTTTATGTTTTTGAACAGAGCTTGTCAGTGAGTAGCAATTCTCTGTTGAACAAACACAGGAAAATCTGAAGAAGCACAAGGTGTTGTGCTTTGAACTGTCGTATCTGTAGGCAGAGCAATACAGTAAATGATTCTCTTTGCTGTGTCAGAGCATCAACCCCTCTGAGGCATCAAATATGGCTAGTGCAAATGTTTAATATTTGTTAGGCTGTATGGAAGGATGCCTGGCATTCAGTCCTGACTCTGGAGTTGATGATCTGAGCTCCAAGCTGGCCTATAGAGAGGGGAAAATAGCTACACAAGCAGAAAAGTTTTGCTCCTCTTCCAGCTGCAGTATGAAGTTTTCTTTGTTGTTGCCTTTTAATCATTTTACAGTCCTTAGAAAAAAAGCACCCTATAGAAATTCAAAGTATAAACTGCCATTTAAAAAAGAGTAACAGAGAAGCACAAGTGCTCATATATCTGTAAAAGCCAATAAAAGAATTTTTATGAGTCTACAAAAAAATTCTTTAAGATGCAGCCCCTGAATGACATGCTCATGCCTTTCTTACACACTGCTCTTTGAGGAGCCGCACAGCAGAGGGCAAGATGAATCCTACTCTCCAGCTTGGAACTGGAAGAGCTTACACAACATAGAAGAGGAATTGTTTCTGTCAGAAGTGCACCAGGCTCCTTCAGTGGTCTGGCTCCCACTGATGGGTGAAAACAGCCCATTTCTTGGTCAGAGGCTCTTAATCAGCAGCAGCACAGTACCTAGTACATACATCCTCAGCCTGTTCTAAACATGCTGCTGTATGAGTCAATGCCATTCACTTTTTATTGCTGCACTGACGAGTCCCTAGAGGGAAGGAAATTGAGGAATCCCTCATGAGATTTGTGTCTGATGGCCTTTTGATAGCTCTGGGACTCGTATCACTTTGATCCCTTCAATTCAAATGGAGTAGGATGCGTTTTCCCCTGCTCTAGGCCAGCCTGTATTCCAGCTGAATAAATATATCCTTATTAATGTTCATTTGTGCACAGACTTGCATTTCTGCTTGTGACTGGATCTTGACTGGCAGCCCACTGGTGTAAATTCAGCCTCACTCCAAGCTCCAACTGGGCGAGCTCGCTCACTTCCAGTATCTAAAGGTATCATGTCTTTAGGGGGAGGATATAGTTCATAATCCATTACTATTTAATTGTATCCTCTCTGCTGATACTGCTGTTGAGGGCACCAATTAGTTTCAATTGTGCAGGTGGTTTTAGCAGAGCCGACAGTTAGGCTAATGGGAAATGGACTGTGATCATCTACCTCATTTCACAGAGCTAAGGAGCAACAGTTTAATATGAACTGAGTTCAATTATTCTTGACTGGAACTTGCTTTAAACAAGCAACTTCGGTGCAAAAAGGCTGTCGGGGTCATTCAGCCTCTTGATTTCTGTTTTGCCCACATAGGTCTCTTCATCAAAAGTACTTGACAGTAACTGGCTTTGAAGCAGCCAATGAAACATTCCTGTTTGGCAACATCTAACAAATGGTTTTTTCCCTGCACAGCCATTTTGACATTTAATTCTTGACAACTGTAGGGAAAAATCTTCCTGTAAAAATCCACACAGGTAAATCGTTTAATAAGAGCAATAGCACCAGAAAAATTATCAAATGACCTCTTACAGGATTTTAATCAGCTCCTAGATTTATGTTTTCTTGTGTGCCCCTAAGTCTGCATGGGCAATTAATGGTGTTTATCACAGTTTTCTGTCTTCTATTCTGGTCCTGAAAACTTGAAGGTGAAAAAAGGCAGAAGAAATAGTATAGAATAGAAGGTAGAGAAAATTAAGGTGCAAATGTAAAATGTAAGTACAAAGATATGCTCACTGATAGCTGGTCATTTCCCCAGGAAAAGCCAGAGAGCTTGTGAGGGCACTTGAGAAGTCAATACCTTTTTGGTCATAGGAGGCAGATCTTCTTGCCACACACAAGTACATGGCTTAAAGGTCATGTAACTGCCAGTCTATCTGATTTTCTCTTTCTGAAGCCTTTTGAAATAAGTCTGGCTCATCCTCCCTGTCATCTTGTTTTTCTTTCAATTTCTCTTCAGGGCTCTGGTCCTGGATGTCCACAGTATAGCCTTACAAGTTTGATCTTTGTTTATTCTTGAATAGTTCAAGTAGATGTGGTGGCAGGAAATTGTGTTTAGGACACAGAGAAAAACTCCTTCCACAGGGTGCACCATGTCTCACTCTTCCTATCTGAGAAATTCCTCCAGCAATAGCACCTCAACAGGCCACGAAAAGGGGCTCATGACACTCCCCTAAAGGACAGAGATCGTGCAGGGGAACAGCCTTTAATGAACTGCCTTTAAGCACTGCAAGAGCACAGCACCAAGAGGTTGAGACAAGTTCTGGAGCCACTTTATTTCAATTCCACTACACCTCAGCACCCATGCTCAAGGGACACAGAGCCGGGATGGTCACCCACTGCTCAGCAGCCCTTCAGTCCCAGGTCCCCTCCTTGGTGGCTGGAGGTGGGATGCATCTTTGCTGCTGACTCTGGATCCTGTGTGACACTCAGTGATACTGTACTGCTCTCCTGACAGTCCTGAACCTAGGAGGACTCTCATCTGTGGGAACTGGTCCTCTGGCCCTCAGGAAAAAGGAAAGGGGGACTACTCAGAGCTGTGGTGAGATGGTGGGAAACATCCCAGCAAAGATATCCTTCATTTTTTGCTGGTGATACAGAGTTGATTCCTCCAGGGTTTGACACCTTCTGTATGAGTATGAACTAAATGAACATAGACTCTTCTAGATGGGAAAGAGATGAGTCAGGAAGACTAGTTAAGAGGCTGATGGTATGATGAAGAGTGACATTGAGCAGGTGGTTACTCACTGATCAAAGCACTTTTTGAAAAAAGGGATTGGGGGAATGAAATTAAGTTGGAAAATAATAGGCCCAAACTAAATAAAAGTCAGGCATTCTTCAAATAGCCAGTAAGTAGTCTGTGAAATGTCTTGCTACAGCATCTTGTGAAAGTTAATGTCATTCAAGAGCAACTAGATACATTGACAAAAAACCTGTCAAAAGTTATTAGATATAATCATCTTTGCCTTATGATGTTCCTTTTGATGGAGCTGAGAAAAATTTTTTTGGGGAGGTGCTAGTAACTTTAAATTTCTCACATTCTCTGATCATATTTCTTTGTGGTCATTGTTGGAGCCAACATCCCAGAGTTTTGTTTGCTGACAAAACCTTTCCATTTCACTTGAACCCTTTTCTGAAGCATGAGCCACATCATGCCAAGGCTCTCTGAACCTCAGGTGCTGTAAAAGGACAGCAGGCAATATGCTCCAGTGACACATGATAAGAATTGTCCGTAGACCTGTGTGAGAGGGTGGTTGTCTCACATGGGATGTGTTAAACAGATGAGAAGACGTGGTTCTTATCAGAGGGGCATCTTTTGATTCTAAATCTTTTGGTGCTAAAGATTCTGAGCCAAAAAAATTCTGTGCAGCTGTGTGTGCTACTTGATGCATATCCTGGACATAGAGGGTCCATGCCAGCAAAACAGTGTGTAGTCTGTACAATGTGAATATAAGCTGATCCCTAGCAACTGACCATGGATAGATATTTGTTCCCTTAAATTGATTTTGAGGCCTGCATGGAGAAAAATCAAGAAAGCAAGTGACCAAAAGGGTTTTCTGATGGACTAAATACCAAAATGGTATTGTTTGAGGATTATTTCTTCCTATAATGATAGAAATTATATCCAAGTAGGATTTTTTTTAATTAATTGTGTTTCTCTTTTGAGCTCAAAATTAAACAAGGCATTGAGAAAGACAAAGGGACTGTGTTAAAATTACTACTGTTGTTATTAAAAACAACTCTTTTGAGCCTGTGGTTATATTGGAGGGAGTAATAAACATTTCAAAAATCAAGGCCTGATTTACAAGTGTTGAGCAAGTGTAGTAAAAATTTCAAATGAGCTCATGTCCCATTCAAACTGTTGTCCCATCAATTGTTCTTAAATTTAAGTGCTATTAATTTTACTTTTAGAAAATGCTACTGTAGAAAGTATAGCCAAGACAATAGTACTTTCTCTGTACAAAATCTCTTCATGTGGTCATGTTTGGCATAGGGAAAGGGTGATTATGCTTTATTTATCTAATATAGAATTTTAGGAAAATGCAAACACAGAACTTTTAAATATTTATTAGTTTCCACTCTGAATAGAAAAATGTAAATATTCTGTCTGATTTATTAAAGATGTCAACAAAGCAATCATAATCTGACAATTTAAAGGATTTGTTCATGGTTAGCATTCATTTCGGTCTTTCCTTAGTCCCAGATCGTAATTGAATCTAACTAACTTTAATCTGACATCATGAAACTGTTCTAAACATGTTCACTCTGTCATTGAGATAAAGGGATATCCTGAGCTCTGAAGGCCATTGTGAAAAGAAATAATCTTGAACCATGGCATTTGATAAACAGTACTTGTATCACCCCCCAAAGTAAGTGGATTTGGAGATTAAGTGGTGATTGCTAGAACAAACTAGCTTTGAGATTATTCTTCTAACATGGTTATTATCTCAAGCCATCTGTATTCAAGCTGTCTCAAAATATAGAGACCATGGGTAAAATTATCTTTAGGCTGATGAAAAGTATTTGTTTATGTATGGCATATTCCTTAATTGTGTGAAACTATTAGGAGAATATTAATTGTCTTCTTGATAAAGCAACCAACAGTTCAGTTACTTTTAGAAAATAGTATAAAAGTACCTTCCTGATTTAATACAGAGTTCATTCAAGCCTGTGAAAATTTGTATTAATTCCATATATCATTGTTATAAAAACTGCACTGTACATAGTTAGCTATGCAATAAAGTGTAATTTAGTACTTTTATTTTCAAAGTATGTTTGTGTACAAATTCATTCTCACATTGTAGTGCCTTCCCTTTTTTTATGGTCATAATTAACATAAAGCAATGTTTTTCTCTCCAAGAAAAACACAATTTAATATTATGGACATGTCTGAAAGGAGATAATTGTGAAAAATAGTCCTGTTGCTGTTTGGAGAGCTCTTGAACCATGCAGGTCCCAATTTGAATGTTTCTGATGAATCTGTTTTTTCCCTGGGGAAGTCATCACATGGGGAAGTTAATGGAGATAGACCTTAAGGCCAAGCACTGGAGGCTGCTCATCCTAAACCAGAAACACTTACAGAAACACTTATCAGGAAAGACAGAGATCTCAGACCAGTGAGACAAAATGAATATGGGGCATTACCTGCACCTATGCTTGTGAGGGAGCTGCAAACCTGGATGCTGCATTAATCATGCCTCAATGCATGATTATCAAGACCCTAAATTCTCTCTAATCAAGACCCTAAATTCTCTCTAATGTGGCTTTTTCAGCTTGCTAGAAAGGCATGGAACTCTTCCTTCACGTGTAGTCACACACTGATAAAACATGCAGAGTGACAAAGACAACAATTTTCCAGCAGGGGCATTGAACTGGCCAGAACTTTGAAGAGTATCCACCCAGTTGTTTCCTTCTAGAGAGTTCCCAAACAAAAGCCTTTGAGCCAAGCTTGGTTGTACTAGAAATACAAGCTTAAGTAGCTTTTAAAGCAGCACAATCTCAAAGTGACTAGCAATAAAAGTGCCATAAAAAAATACCTTTGCTTGGTGCAAGTCTTTGCATTCACACTTACATTCAGCTGACTCAGAAACTTTCTGTGTTGCCTCAAACTCTGCTCTGTGTCTTCTGGTCCTGATGAGAACTCTTGCCACTGCCTCTGAGGGCTGATGACTGGCTTCTCCATGTGTTCTCCATCTGAACAACACTGCCCCTCAGAAGAGCAATCTCCCATTCCTTTAAGAAGTGTCATTTGACATCCTGTTTTATTGAAGAGCGTAACATGCAGCTGAGGACAAGCAAATCAAACATATGTAAACATTTATCTGCTGGGGGTTTGAAATCGTGCACAGGTCAATGCCAATGCATGCTGGCATTGCAGGGGGGGCTTCCCTCTGATACTGTAACTCAGAGTGCTCTATGCATACCCAAAATATATTTCCCCCACCTTAAATCACTGGAGGGTCTTGTGGATGAGAAGGATGTTTTCATGTTTCAAAAATGATCAAGGGTGTGAGCAATTCTTCTGCTTCCCAATGGAGTCCAGGCTGAAGATTTCAACTTTTTTATGTTTTCGCTATTCCAAAATTCATCTGTATTTTTAAAATTCCAATTGAGAGAAAAATTATTTTTATTTGTGTTCTTAGAGAATCATAAAGAGATGTTGTCTTAATTTTTATATTTTAATTGGATGGTTGTTCTCCTTTTTCATAGGCTTGACTTGCAAAAAGATGTGGTCCCTCATGCACCAAAAATGAGATACAACGTAATTGAGAAAAGTTATAGATAGATATAAATATAAGTTATATAGATAAAGATTTTAGATATAGATATAGATTATATGGATAAAGATGACATAGATAGAGATATGGCAGTGGAGAGAACATATTCAGTACACTGGAACATATTTTAACTTAGTTTGCAGATGGAAGGTCAAACTCATCTCTGAAAAATGCCTACAGATTTCCACCAAAGATACTTGAAGTCACAGGTATTTCTCTGAGCTCAAAATATAGCCTGAAGATATTAACAGCCTTTCTCAAAAAGCTGAGCATGATAAAAGTCTGGGACAACTTAAAGTAGTAAGTCAAAAGTCAGTGTGAATTCTCTGTGGCGGAAGCAGTGAGAGGAAAATAGAAATATGTTCTGCAATAATTTATAGGTTTGGAAGATTAATGGAGAAAAAGGTGCAGACATACAACAGAGATAAAAAGCAGTATTATCCAGGCCAACCTACACACAGAGATCAAAGTTAATTTGAAAACATAAGTGTTTAAAGAAAAAGTAAAGAACACCTAAAGTAAAGACAGGGTAACACTGAGGAAAAGAAACAACATGTTAAAAGAGACTTGCAATTGCAGAAAAGAAGAACAGAGATGTAAAAGGGAGAAAATGTCTCAGGAAGTTGCCGGTATCATTTAAAAGTATCTTGATGTGAAAGATATTTCAGAAAAACAGACTATTTCTTTGGATGACATTATACACCAGTAGAAGGGAAAGAAAATTACTAGTGGAAGAGTGAAATGTGATGAAGTCTCATGTAAGTGTGGTAAAGGGAATGTTCCAAGTAATCCAGTCACAGAAAGTATATGACCGTGGGGGAAGAACACACCCCTCTTCACCATGACACTGACTTACAGCCTTGCATTGGAAAAGCTCCTGCCATTTTCCAAATTGCATGCACTTAGGACACTTTTCCAAATGTTCTAAAGATTACTAGGTTTGAAAAGGAAGGCTACAAAGTAGGGAAAAGGAGGAAATTAGCAACACTGTATCAGAAAATGCAACACATACCAGTCCCTCCTACTCTTGACCTTGTGCCTTCCTATACAGCCTCCTATAAAAATGATGCTTCTTCTGTTTTAATAATGAATTCTCTGGGTGATACAGCTGTTAAAAATGCTCATGGTCTTTTGATTACAAAGCAGGGAAACATCTCGTAGAGATATAAGGTGTCATTTCTGCCTTTCTGTCATTTACAAAACCCCAAACCACTGAAACACTTCAAACGGAAGTTGAGATCTTGGACAGAATTAGGAAAAAAGTTGTGAGGACAGTATCAGCCTGAGAAAGCCTGCTCTCAAGAAGAGCTTAGATGAATTTGATTTTATCTTTGCCAAGGTCAAGAAGTACTTGTAAAAACAGGAGAACTCAGATGCAAAATTTCCTTAGATCCATTAAAAAAAAAGCATAGCAGGATGCCATAGCGAATCAGAAACAGGAGAACTAGTATAAATTATACTAATTCTAAGGAATTTTGTTTCTGGTATTTTTAAATATAGCTTGAAGTCTCTCGGGTAGATAACTGCATGCTGGCAAGTTGTGGATGTGATGACTGGGTCAGGTTTGATGGTATTTGGTATATGAGAAGTCAGATTAGATGATCATAACAATCCATCTGATTTTATAATGCATGTGTCTTTTCTTAAAGACTTACTATTATTGAGAAACTCTTTCTCTGTCATTCTATATTACATCTGATGTATTTTCTTCTTTGATAAGGTAGATTATTCACTCTGAATACATACAGGTTCTTGTGTTATTTAATGGACTTTTTCTGGTACCTATTGTTGTATTTTAGACTGCTTGAGGAAGGGTTGTGATCATCTTTGGTTAACACAAGTTAGCAAGGGTAGTTGTGCTTTCAGAGCTTTGTAGTTTGGTCATGATGACACAGTAAGACACATTTAACTAACTGCCCAGAAGCTTTTGTGCTACTTGTAATTTAATCTGTGTCAAGTCAGGCTCATATTTTCACTATGCTGAAAGGAAAGGCTCTCTTCCAGCTTGTGTTCCTGTACAAAAACACACACACATATTTTATAAAGTTGCTTTGTCAACATATTAACATGAATGAAACTCTTGTAAAAAACAGTATCCGTGTCTGTGAATGTTGAACCTAGTCACGCAAAGGTTTCTTCTTCTTGGAGTGAGTAGAAAGAAATTCTGTAGAATCACAAAATATTCTGAGTTGGAAGGGTCTCACAAGGATCATCAAGTCCAGTTCCTGCACAGGACAGCCTCAAGAATCCCATCCATGTGTCTTCTTGAGCTCAGTCAGGCTTGGTGCTGTGCCCAGTTCCCTGGAAAAGTGCCATACACTTCACATGAAGTCACTAGACAAACTGGAAGAATTCAAGAGACTTTCTTGCACTTAGGAGATATTTCTCTGTGTTATTGATTTTTATGCTTCCTCTGAGGCTGTGACTCTTTGTGCTCAGTGTGATGAAGTCTACATCTTTTTTAACAAGTACTCAGCAATCCAATACTTACAATGAACAGCAAGCAGCAATGCCTAAACCAGCTTGTTCTTTTTTGTCTCTGTATGCAGAGCATTGTCAGAGTCTTCCTTTAGCCCACTGTTGTTCTGTATGTTTGTTCTGTCACTTACAGACATAATCTGTTGAACATTGTACCAGTTTGGACACATAATATTTGGAGATGACTTGAGCATCTTTAGTTTTTCATTGAATTGCACTATATGCAGAGATTTAGGGGAAAAGTTATGTCTTTAGTCCTTATATCAGATGACCTGTTAAATATGCAGAGGACTTTCAGACATTTCTAGAAGCAGTTTACAGTCTTTACATATACTTTAACCCAGCCTGATTGACAGCCTTAACTATAAATGTAGGTCATTCAGCCATATATAGCTTATCTTTCAGACTTCTAGCTATCTGTCTGAAGGAACACAACATCCCAGTTCCCACTTGAGATTTCAGCCCACCCAGGTGTTTTTTGTTACATCGATCTGTGAAAGCTTCAGAGATTCTTACTGTTTTTAGCAATATTCCTCATTCAGCTGTGTACAGCATTTCTTATTGTAGGCTAAAATCATGCCCTTTTTATACACTATCATTCACCTGGATGGCTCTGAATTGATGTCAGAAATATTCCTGGTTCCTTTTTTTTTTTTTTTTTTTTTTTTTTTTTTTTTTTTTTTTTTTTAATTTTCCTCGGGAGATACTCATATGTTTCTGATGAAATAATTTCAGAAGGTGTTGCACACTGAATGCCCTGGCCTTCAGGTGCAGTCTGTCAGGGCTTAGGGCACAACCCATGTTTAGAAGGTGATAACATACCTTTGGTTTTTTGAGTACCATTTCATTAATTTTGAGTTAACTGGGAAACCTGCTGGTTATTGCAAGTACTACTTTTCTCCTTCTGGGATTTATTGACTATCTGATCCAAAGCCTTTAATCTCCCACAAATGTTTATTCTTTGTTTTGAACTATCTCATGAGGAACTGAGAAGAGTACACAGATAGTGTCATGCAGACCTTGTTCTCTGGAGCAAACAGCTCTGCTCTGCTCCAAGGCCAGATCAATAAGGATGCTCCAATTGCTGATTTTTAGCTCAGGATTGGCAGTGAAGCTATGCAGGAAGACATGTTCCTAAGGCTGAATGGTAGAGCAGAAACTGCTTGGATTTTAGGTAGCTTTGGAACATCACAGTCCCATTTTGGCACCACTGCGTTAGATTTGGTGTGAGTACTTTATTGTAGTCTCCTGAACCTTAAGATACTCTCAGTTTCCTCCATCTCCTGTGTTTGTTGGTATTTCTTATTTTCTCCAGCTAAATCTGTTCAGTTTCATAGGAATAGTACTTGTTAGGGAAGAGTCATTACAACTGGAACTAGGCACTTGTCCCTGAAGAGGCAAAGTTGAGGGTTAGGTTTTACTAAGCCCTTTGGGGCTCTGGGATGTTCAGTGCCATGTCTTGAGCCAATGGCTTTCTTACCAGGCTCTGGGATATTCTATGCCTGCTCTACTGCAGGGGTATCTGGAAAACAACAGACACTGACTCTGACTTAATAATGGCTAAGGCACTGGGATAGGGCTTACTTTAGAGTACCCACATTCAGGCCTCTTTTTTTCCAGTGAATTATCAACCATCTTTATTAGGTATTAGTGTGAAATGTCCAGGTAGGAATTGTGTCTCTACTGACTGCCAGCAAAGCATAGCAGTGTGGTCAGCACACAGCACAAGGTGGAGTCTGCAACACCAGCCAGATTCCATGACTTAAGAGAGGCTCAAGCTCTTTCACCATATGCTCCTTCGAAGGATTTTGGCCTTTGAAACATACTGTTAAACAATCTGCAGAACCAAGAGCTACAGAATTTATAGCAGTGTTGAAGGGGTCTTCATTCTCATATGGATTTCTGCCAGGGTGTGTTGTGAATGTCTTTGAGAAACTAAACGGAATTTCAATAAATAAATGCAACTCACAGACTGCTCTGCAGAAGTGATGAGAGGGGCCAGTACTGTAGTCTCTCTTGTGTGTTTCTGAGTCTTGATCTGCTTTTATGAGTGTCAGGGTTTAACCCCAGTCAGCAACTCAGCCTCACACAGCCACTCACTCACTCCCCCATAGTGGGATGGGGGAGTGAACTGAGAGGGTAAAAATGAGGAAACTCCTGGGCTGTGATAAAGACAGTTTCATAGAGAAAGCAAAAGCCATGCATGCAGCTATGCAAAACAAGGAATTAATTCACCACTTCTCCTGTGTAGGCAGGTGTTCAGCCATCCCTGGGAAAACAGGGTTTCATCACATGTAATGGTGACTTGGGAAGACAAACACCATCACTGCAAACATCCCCTCCCTCCCTTCTTTCCCAAGTTGAGAAGAGAGTGATGTCTTAAGGTCTGGAAAATCCCTTGAGTCAGTTGTGTCCCCTCTCAACTTCTTGTCCAAAGGACAAGAATAGCCTCATACTAATTACTGCAAAGAAAATTAACTATACCCCAGCCAAAACCAAAACTTTTAGCCCTAGGACTTGAATGAACAAGCAGTTTGTGCAGCAGCTGTACTGTTGTTCAGAAAAGGAAAAGAGAAAAGACTGAATCTGTCTTTGAGGTTAGAATCTGCAGAGCAGCTGTAAGAGCATGCATAGAGTGCAGTAATAGATCATGGACTTTATCATCTTTTTCCTCACGTTTCTACTGTGTGCTTCATATAGATATATATTTGATAAAAGTCCTCCTGTACAGAGATCTTGTTAAATTACATATTTGCACTAATTTATCTAAAACTGTGATACACTCTGCACCACCAGACTTAAAAGCTGTTGCTGAGAAGATAGCACAATATAAATAAGACTGCAGTGGTTTTGTAGTATTCAGGCTTGATGATGTCTAATTCAGTCTCAATTTCAGAGTAAAAATCTTAATGGCTGCATTTTAGAAGCCCTAAAACAAAAAATAGGATTAAAAGAAAGAAAAGCAGTGAATAGGAAAAGTCAGCAACTTGGAAGACAATTTGTAGCTATCAGGATGACTCAGAAAGATGCATGTCTATTCTACAAAACAGGTTTCCTCCTTCAGGCAGGAGAGCAGCATCACTCCCTTTTTTCACCTCTCCTTCCTTTGATACTATATTGCTGGACTGCACTTATTATTATTATTATTATTATTATTATTATGTTTTCCTGCCTCTTTTATTAAATTTCTTACAAAACATTTGATAATGAGGATAGCTTTTCTTGTCCTGAATGAAGCCTTATCCATCTTAAGCACATAGTTGGACCTAAAACCTGAAACACTTTTTGAACTGTTTCCTGCTGCCATTCAAGATTTTCATTTTGTTTGTTTGTTCATTCTTTTTTTTTTTTTTTTTTTCCAGATGAGGCAAAAATAAGAGCACATATAAGGTGAAATAAATTACTTTTGATGTCCTGAGCTAATAAGTCCTCTAGCACTGTGGAAAGATATGAAATGCTATGCATAGACTGTGAAGCATGAATTTAATATGTCCTTTTAGTTATTTTCCTGATGGCGACCTGCAGTATTTGAAACACTCTGACAACTCTCCCGCCCCAAATGAAGCTGTCAGAATACATTACCACTGTTCCAGTTGTTGCCACAACTCCTTGCAATGTATGTCCAATCCACTGGGTAGCATATGTATTGTGCCTGTCATCAATTATAACTGGATCATGTGAGCATATTTTCACAGATACTGTGGGATCAACATGGCCTGCAGTTGTCTAGAGGACAAATCAATCCACAATCTTAGGGGGTGCAGCCTCTAGCACCAGGGACCTGTATTCTGCATAGATATTTTCTTTTCCAGCCCCCTAAGATTTGCATTGGTGAAGATCACAGAGGAATTTGCTCCATCCTGATTTCCAGCATTTTTACTGAGAAGGGATTTAAGGGCCAGGAAATGAAGCAAGTATTTAGTAACCAACTGGGAATGCAATATCTTTGAACAAATGTGCCTACACTTTAGGCAGTTTCTGTTACATATATTGGCATTTCTAATCTACTAACAGAGAACATTTTAATTGTACTTGTCTTATCAAACCTGCATAAAACAGAAAATCTGCTGAGTTCTTCAAGATGCTCCTTTGTTTTAAGCACAGTGACATTTATTGCGGTCTTCCCAGCTTTATTAATAATGTTATTAATATTCTTTTTGCACAGAGCAGGAGTGGAAAAGTGTCTGGTACTCATGGGTGTTTCATTATTTAAAATGTAAATAAGAAAGGCTGCAAGAAATTAACCATCTCAGCAGGAAAAAAGGAACAAACCTTTAGTTTTACAGATATGGGCTTATCACTGTTTCCCTCATTACAGCATATGAAATACTTTATAGTCCTATGTTTGTAACATCAACAAGAATATTTTTTCTTTGTTCATCCACAGAACTATCCACCTGCCTGTTTCTTTAGGAAAGGAATTTAGATGCAAATTTTCTGAATAGCCTGTAAATTGATTTTATTTTCACAGAGTTATGAAAAAACTTTCCTTGATTCGTCTTCTACTTTCTCCTCACATGAGCTGACTGGGTAGAGCGAAGAAAAGGAAAAGGTGAGTGTATTTTGGCTATCACCATTGAGGCCTTGGGGAGCTCAGCATGTGGAGCTCTCTGTGGCATATATAAAAAGATAAAAAGGAGGTACATGAGCTTTCTTTTGGGCCTGTACACCTCAGAGGTTTTGTGCTCTTGGTGGAGAGGCCCATGTCAAACTGAGCTGAGAAGGATTTGGACTGGCTGGGATTCGGCAGCTTTCATATCCTGGTTGCAGCCCTGCACTCCATGTGAATATCAAGTTGATAATTATTATCACCCACATTATAGAAGATGTTTCTCCACAGATTCTTCAACTGAGCAGCACTGTTCTCCCAGTCGGTTCATGTTTGTTTTCAGGTATTCAGAAATCACAGTGAAAGTGGTCTGAGAGCAGGTCCAAGTGACATGGGTCACCCTTCCCTGCTGGATTGGTGAAACAAAGACCAACCTCTTCAATCACATTGATCAGACCAGAGGGGCATCAAGAAGAGGTCTCTCCTAGGGAAAGAATGCAAACAAATTTGCAGTTACAAGAACCTGTCTCTTGTTTGCAGAAAATTCCCTGGGAAATGAATTTCAGAAAACCAAAACATCTCAGGCATGAAACAGAGCTACAAGGAGTAACCATTAATATTCTTGAAATTCAGTTTGAATAATCCCAGTCTTGAGTAATAGATATACATGGGATGATGGACTTTGCAGCCTTGTGTATAGGACTAGAACAAAATAAAACAATTATTACTGTGGTAGATTTGAACACATGAAAAAGTGTTTGAACTGAAAGGTTATTTTACAATAGGTAAGAACAGCAAGGATATTTGTCTAAGTCTGTGTTTGCTTCTCAAAGGTCCAGCATCTTTTGAAAATAATGGACAAAAGAATGGTTGCCCTCTATTCATATCATCTTTCATAACATATGGAAAAAATATCATCATATGTTTTCCATATGTTATGGAACAACCTAAACTGACCTCGTGACAGACTTACATACTTTTTCAGCTGTAGGATCTACAAAAGAAATCATTCTCATCATTTTATACTTCTTTTTTATGCTCTTTTTATAACTACCTTCAAAGACACTTTGTCTTGTAAAATTCTGACTAAAAAGGGAAATATTGGCTCATAATTTTCTGAGCTTCTGGAGCTTCTGCTGTTGGAACTTTGAAGGAATGACTACTTTTGAATGTTTTCCTTCTCAGACTCTTTTAGTACCTGAATTGGGAGTGGTCCTGTTATTCTTTGTGGCATTTATTGGTGTTGAGGGAGTAAGGTCACTGAGGGAGAAGAGAAACAAAGAAAGCAAATACTGTTAAACTGGAATTATGGAGGAAGCATGCACTTTATATGACAATAAAATAGTAAGAATACCAGCTCTGAAGGTTAGAAAATACAAAGATAAAGCCACCTCTTCAGAAACTTCCCTAAAATATTTGATAGCCTCACATAATGAACTAGATATTGCTGACACATCACTTTCCATCTTAAAATTTATCTGCCATTTTGTCTATAAGGTATACTATCCCTCATCCAATTTATTGTCCAACACAAGCAGTTAACTATTAATGAAAGGACAAAACTATATGGATTATTAAACAAATGATATATGGAGCTGTCTACTTCAGTGCATGATAGCTGAAAGGTAGATTAATTTAGTATATGTCAATATATGGTAATCACTTAAATTATGCCACCACAGCAAAAAGACTGAAATGATTCAACTTGAGTACCTAAGGTTAAGGACCTAAATCTGTACTTGGGCAGCTCACCATCTTCACTGAGCTCAACAAAGGCTGTGATTGCTATGCACTCCTGAAAATAAGATAATCTGAATTTTGTGCTAGTCTGCCTAACTCTTGGCTTTGGTTTAAAAACTTTGTCCAGTGGTATGTGAGGATGTGGGGGTAAAATGTCCCTTCTGTCAGCTTGACTGAGATTTGTTGTGTGATGCACTTCCTCCAAAGAAAGATGTTTAATGCTATTGATTGCAAGGTGGCCTACTTAAAATAGCATAATGTGACAAATGATGGATACCACGAAGAGCAAAATTGTAAGGTAATTCAATATATGGGCATGTATGGTATGTATATCAGAGTAGCAGCTTCATTTTTCATGAGGGTGAGTTAAGAGGTCATCTATTTCACTTAAAGGCATTGAACATTTTTGTTGGTTTGACAGCCATTATGGGCTTGATCCTGTTATTCAAGGCAGTCATTAAACTCCTATTGACCTAAAGTGGGTAGGAGTGGGGCCAAGCTTTAGAATATGCAAAGCAGACACTATGAGATTAAAAAACCTGATGGATAATACTGCTGAGTGAAAAAAGCATTATGGTGGCTGCTATATATAAACAATAAAAATCCTAAGAAATATCTGAGGATTTTTTCAAATGTTTTATACCACAGTATTACTTCCATTAAAATTTTTCCTGCTAAACTTAGGATTTTCCCAATCTTTAAAGAAATTCATGCAACTTTGTACTCTTGCTTTTTTGCATCACAGATCAGATTAACTGCTTACACTTTCTAATGCTGTGTTTATTCTTAGATATGGGCTGTTCGATGGTCTGTAAGCCTTACAAAATCAGTGGTTTTAAGGGTATTTAGACTAATTCTTAAATCTTTACTGGGAAAAGTCAGGTAGGAAGAATGTGAAGAAAAGTCTTTCTGGAAACAAGTATGTTTATTAATGAAGAAATCAGTTAAAGAGACAAATTTAGGAGAAAAAGAATTTCTATCATTACAATGATAGAAATTTTTGGATTGCAATGTATTTCATGCTTCAGCACAAAACCAAACCCTAGCATTTTAATTTTTTTTTCTTTTTTTTTTTTTTTTTTTTTTGCCTCTCATGTGTCATTGATCTCTTTCCTTATTTGCAGCTTCCCATGAAACTTTGGCTGCACGTGCTTAGGAGTACACAGAAAGAAAACTGGGACTAGTCTGATGTAAAATGGGTTTCTGCCCTCCTGCTGATGCATATTTCAGCTTGGCACATCCACACAGATAGTTCTCATCTTCCAAGACACACTTGAGGAAGACCCAAGTGCAGGGCTAGACCAGGGGTCCACTCCTTGTGGAGAGCCACTCTGCTAAAAACTCAGGAACTTCTGTAGCTCAGGGACCAGTAATTAGCAGGATAACAATGTTTCCCATGGCTCCCTTTTGAGAAGCAGGATGTGAGGAGGTAGAGAACACAGAATCGCTTTACTGAATGAATCTGCATTTAGGTAATGGCCTGAAATGTCATTTAGGTAGCTCAGTGATATTTCTGACTGCACAGCAAAAAGAACCCAAGAGTTTGCAGGATCTGGAGAGTCATCCCCATCCTTCACACTGAGGCCATTTTAGTTAAGTGCTCTTACACCAACACCTCAATATTTTGTTTTCAGGAATCAATAGCACGTTAATTTTTTAAAATTGCACTTAGATATAACTCAGCTTTCACATTTTTTTCAGTAAGAAAATGACTTCATGATCTGAAGTCATGCAATGAAATAGTAGGTCAGATTTAAATGCAATCTTACATTCCTTGAAACACCCTGGAGTTTAAAATCAGAGGTTTTTTTATAAAAACCTTACTATGGTTAAGCTCTGTTACAGTTTTAATTCAAAGCAAGGTTAAATGAGTAAATTATCTTACTTTTATAAGACAGCAGATGAAATGCAGAACTCAGAGATTGTTTGCTTTGGTTTTTGCTCATTCAGGCTCAGAAAGACAGAGAAGACTGCAAACACACCTGTCATAAATCACAGATATATTCCAAAAATATCCTGCAAAGTAAACACTTCCAGTTTGAAAATCTGAATATGATATTTTAGATCATTAGTTTGAAAGATTATTTTTTATGTAGCTTTATTTTAAAAATATTTTAAATTAAGTAGTTTTTTAAAATAGAAAGCAGTAAAGTCTGGAAATGCAGTTTAAAGTGGGTAAGTCAGTTCAAACAATGTAAATATAGTACTCTAAGGACTTTCTTTTGTTCCATCTTTCTTTGCAATTATTCTAACCTTTTTACCTCTCCCAGAAGAGTCCAGGGAATTTAGCAAAGGGTATCAGATTTTCTGTAATCCTTTAATGAAGGCTTTGCTTGACTGTAGTTTGCTGTTAAGCCATGATCAATTAATTAATTAATTAATTAAATCTCATGTTGTTGCTTTGACATTTCCAAACATAGAACAAAAGGAAAAGGTCAGAGTTGTTGCCTGAAATGCTACAAACAGATGAGAGGATTGTTTCTCCCCTGTTTATCTATCAGAAAGCACTTGGTTTATACTTAGAAAGCTTATTTAACACACATATCTTAGGAAGCTTATTTAACATAAAATCTGACTACTGCTTTCTGTTTCTTGGGTTCCTTGTTACAAACATTTTATTATAAGCCTAAAATTGTCTATAACTTAGAACACTGCAGTGGGCACTCAAGTGTAGTTAATTTTGATCTATTCAGACTTGCATTGTTAAACAAAGTGGAAAGATTAATTGTTTTTTAATTATACACTCCAATAAAGATACTACAGTTGACTAAGTTTTGTCTAATAGAGAACAATTTTAGCAAATGTTGTCTCCTTTTGTTCTTTTGGAGTTCAAGTCTATCATGTGAATTACCTGTCACCCAGCACTTCTGGAGCTCTTTGTTACAATAATGCTTTTATTCTAATTCCAGAAATGTTGCAAAATGTCTGTCTGGACTTCATTATGTAGATGATAAAAATAGTTAAGAGGTTTTCTTACTGTCCCAGATAGCTTCAACATGTTTTGACTTTGAGATCAGAATCTCTCAGGAATCCTGAAGAGGAATGTTAGAAAGGAATCCATATTTTTAGCTGTTTCCATAATTTTTTCTATTTGAAAAGATCTAGATATATTTGATTGTTTAAGAACATTTGTCACTGACACTTCATTTTTTTTATTTAACTAGGCATCTATTTTCACTCTTTCTGTCATCCTTATTGTTCCATCTTTACTTTTTCTTCAGTTGTGAACAAGACAGACAGCTTGCTATTTTACTACCAGCCCTAATGGTCTCTGAGCCCTGCCTGTAAACTGACACAGGGAATAAAATTGCTCAAAGGACTTATGACACTTTAGAAGCTGTGATGGATGACTTTCAAAGCTGCTGCTGCCTTTTCTGGTTTTTTTTTTTTTTTTTTTTTTTTTTTTTTTTTTTCCTTATTTGGACTGTGACTTATTCCTTTCTGCTAATTCTCTCTGAGATGTGAAAAAAATTAAGGGAAATGTTGAAAATGACACACAATAGGCTTTAAGGATTTAATGAATTAATTTTCTGAGATATGTTGGTTAGCAATGGGTTTAAACCAGACCAGATGTGCTTTTCTCATGGCCTCAAACAAAAAATGTAGTCTGGGTTTTTATCACTGATTTACAGCCACCAAAACTACCTAAATACAAGGTTATAGCACATTGGATGCTCAGCTGGAAAACATGATCTTTAGAAGCAGAGGTAATAGCAATGGGAAAGTAAATCAGCTGAAATGGTCAGTGTTTTGTAAAAGTGGTGGTTGTTTCAGAACTTGTACAACATGTGAGTAGATCTGCACACTCTCTGGGTCTTATGTGACAGGAAGAAGAGATTGGGAAAGACAGGGGTGAATCTGGAGTCTTCCTTACAAGCAGTGGCCAGAATAGGAAGTTGCCACTCTAGCAAGATTGTTGTTGCTCAGAATCAAACGTTTGGACTGCTTTCTGAGATTTATTCATTCTGCACTGGTGCTGCATGTAAGTTGACATTTAAAATGCATTCACACAGTGCTACTTGATGTACTATACTGTGCAGCCTATCAGTTTTGAAATGGAGTTTAGCCTGTCAGCAAATCCTCCTTGCTGTACTCAAATAAACTTAGTCAGACTTGGATCAAGGTGGCTTAAGGATCTACATAATTTTAATGCCTCTGTTGTGTTTTTTCTTTATTTTTTATTAAGTCTGTCGTACTTGGGTCCTGTAGGATCTTTCTCCATATGTGAACATATATTTGTGTCCACAGGGCTAAAGTATTGATACAAAATAAAATAACTTTAACTCCTATGCTTACTCGATGTATTTACTTATGTGATCTTTCTTTATGTCTTTTCCCTCTTCCTCTGTGCTTGATGACTAATTTTTAACACTTTGCAGTACACAGCATTAAGTGATTTTTACCCCACACCATCAGATATTTAATTCTGAAAAAAGACATCACAGATTTTAATGTTGCACCTCAATAAGCATTAGAAAAAACCCCCAGTTTTTCTTACTTGTTTTGTAAAACTAGGCTTCCTCAGACCTGGATAACTTCTGATGTGATATTTGGTGGGATCTGGTGATCACCCCAGTGATTACAATAGCAAGTTCAAGAAACATCATGTACAGACAACTTTCCAGGAACAGTCCATATCTTGTTATTATAATGACTGACATGGATTTTTAGAGCAACTTGCTTTTTGCTGTGTAAAATAAAAATTCTTGACTGCTCAGGAATGAAGGACACCAAAGCCCACCTCTGAGGCATCTGCGTGATATCCTGACCTTAAATTCAGAGAGATCCTCTTTCTTCCTGTTTGGTTGACTCTTTGCTCCAGAGAACATACTTTATTTTTAGTAATTGAGAGTTTTTCTGGCTAGTGATTTGGATAATTGAGATGACTCTGTATATATTAATATTTACCAGTTTCTCATAGCAATCTGTCTTCCATGACTACTTCTGTATTTTCCCCATTGCTTATAAGGCATACATCACTAGTCTTTCCTTCAGCAACATGACAGCTTCAAATCCTTCTGAGGCTCCACTGAATGAAAGGTTGTTATTCTTGTTAGTCTGTACAGGGTTTCCATTCTTTTCTCAAATGTGTAAACAGTGCATGCCCCTGTCATACTTCTTACCTCTGCAGTGAGATTTCTTTCTTTCCATATTCCAGGGGTTAATTTTCCTAAGTGGACAGTGGCAATATAAGGTTCATTCGCACTCAGTCCTAGATATTTCTTTTGACATCACAGACTTTTAGACTTCCATGATTCACATATGTCATGTTAATTCCTCTCTCTGTTCATCTAGTGTTCATCTGGTTAGTCTAGTCTTTGTAGCCTCTCCTTAACTTTTTATCACTGTGGTTGAATTCATGTCCCTGATTTCAGAGCCACAGTGATACTTTACTGATGGCTCTGGGAAAGTGCCTCATGTGTGTCTTTGGTAGGAGAAATCATTTAAGAAGTAAGTGTCTGCAGCTCATAGATTTTTATGAATGTCAGATTTTGTTGGGATAATATGCACACAGTAAATGCAGTCACTTTGTATGTGTACCTTATTCCATGATGTATAAATGTAATAAGGCAAAAAAAATTAGCTTTACTTTACTTGTGAACGTTATTATATCTTTGCATGAGAGATCAGAGAAGTTCTGTTAAGAGTCATATATAATTCTGATGGAGATTTTTTAAACTTGCTGTTCTTATAAAGTGTTCATCAGATTGTTTGATATATTTTTGGTTTATTTCTTGCATTTAGGCTGAATAATAATTTTCAATAGCATAGATAATATGGAAAATTCTTACTTGTAACATTAGAAAATATTAATTTAGTTTGAATCTAATGTCTCCCGCACTAGAGTCAAGCAGTTTTAGCTTTGCTGCATGAAATTGTTTGTTTTCTACTTCAGGATATTCAATTTTCACAAAAGTCCCTAATTCCATGGTTCTAATAATTTCTAATAAAAGATGACTTTTTGTATTACAAATTAAAAAATCACCCTCCAAAAAGATGAATGCAACTAAATAGGCAAAGGTTTAGTTCTCCTTTAAAATACATCACTAGTCTGATAATTACTGCTGACATAACTCATGGACAGAATCAAGTACCATCTTCAAAAGTATAGGTATTACATTTATGCATATATGAAATATTGCTAGAACTAGGACTAGAAGTATGAGAAGGGAAGGAGTCATAACACCCAATTTTAGACACTAGGAGTTAGCTATCAAGTGAAAACTGGTCATTCTAGAATTCCTCTGTAGGGCAATTAATTTTACTTATCCTTAAGTCTTATTATGAGATGACCTTTAAGAAGTGCTTACTTCTTTTCAGTAAGTACAGAAGAAGCCTAGTTTGACTGAACACCGTTTAATTAGGGCAGATGAATCTCATTATCTTAGCACAAGATGATACCAGTGGCTTCCAGTAGTCAAAAGTAGTTCATACTTAAACAGAAATATGTGAGCTAGAAAAGAAAAATACTTTTAGTCACGAAAACATCAGTTCTTCTAAATGAGATAAAACAAAGGTTAGAGAAGAGATCTCCATAGTTCCTGTGTCATTACAAGGTTTGTTTCCTCCCTTACAGACAAATCATCAATTTAAGTAGTTCCAAATACATTTATGTGTCCCTGGGAGAGACCCTCTCCAGCTGTGCTGGGATGAGCACACACTCCCTGCAGAGTTGGGCTCTCTGCTTCTCACAGCAATCTCCCACTGCCCACAGGAGCTGTAGGCACCCTGCTACATCCCTGCATGCCACATCCTCCACTGCAGATGGGTCTCCAAGCTGAGCATACACAGGTTTTTGTTGGGAAAGCACAATCCCCTCTCCCATCACTTTTTCTGAAGTGGTTTAACCTGACCCAGACGGAAATAGCTGGAGTTCTCAGCCAGCCTTCCCCTCTACTGCCCAGTTGCAGTCTTTTAGCCCAACTTAAAACCTACAGGCTTAAACACAGTAAACTGTAGAACCCCAAATCCATTAAAATCTCACCAGAAAATGGTCTTAAACAAATTCACCTATAAGTTACACCAGGAATCTCCCACCTCCATTTCATTTTTTCCAGCTTACCACTGACACAATTCTGATCATTATGGTCAATGCAGATAGCCATGAATAAGGTTTCTTAAACATGTTAAAAGTGAATGCTAGTGTGCACAGGCTGAACTCCTGCTACTTGTCACCTTTATATTGTTGGAATGTATGTGGAAAGAAACAGAGTTTCAGAGTTTTGGGGATTTTCAGAATTAAAATACTTAAGGTGAACAGTACTTAAAATTTGATATGTCCTACTCCCAATACTTATTTTCTTTCTCCATCTGCTTATAACTGTTCTGGCATGAATCCTGAGGTGTCTGCCTCCTGCCTCCATTCCCCGGGGTCAGACTGCATTGTTCCAGAAATTTCAAGTTCTGAAGTACCTAACAGATCTCAGTCTTCAGTAGCAAGCACAATGATCAGGGAAAAAAAAAAAAAAAAAAAAAAGAGCTTTTCTCTCCTATTAGTCTTAATGCCCTGCCTATTTAAGCAGGTATATTAGATGTGAACCATAGCACTGCCTTCCTTTTTTCTGCCCTGTTTATAAAGGACAACAGTGAGCTGTCTTAGCTCTTTGACAAAACAACTGCAGGTGCTACTCATGGAAATCACCTTCCTTGGTGGATCAATTTTCTCTCCTTATTCTCTCTCATTCTACAACCCTCCTAAGCACTTGACAGCATGTTCAGTGTTCATCTGTGGGCCGAGATTCCTAAACTTCTTGTCAAGCTTAATATCTCTCACTGGATCTAATGCTGAGTATTTGTCTGCCTTACATCTTGCATTACTCCCATCCAGCCTCAGCCCACTTTGGTGCTTTCTTTGGGTATTTGAGATGGAACAGATGCAGCAGATGATTTGGCTACTCTCTTGACTCAAACTCAGTGTATTAGTTTTGCTTTAGATGAATGCACAAAATTTTAACAACTTCTTTGGGGAGACTAAAAGTCAGATGCATTTCTCAGTTAGGAAGACAGAGTAGGTAAAGTTTACTTTTTCATATTGTACAGGATCTAATTGTATACTACTTATGATTTTACTGCTAATTTCAGTTAATATAAGAATATAAATGTCCCCTGACAATTTTGCTTGAGCTTTTTTATTCCTTGAAATTGGAGATATTATGAGGAAGTAAATTGAATTCTCAAAAATTTACATTCACATAGTTACTAAAGGCATTGGCTTCTATTTCCAAAAACCAAGTGAATAGGTCTGCTGTTTGTCATACAGAACTGTTTAACAGTTGAATGACCTTTGCATCAAATCCTGTATTTAATTTTTGTGCAAATATAGGAAATTAATGCTAATAAGGAAAACAGAAATTGAGGAACATCTTATGGCGAGACTTTTATCTTCTTTTAATATTATTTTTTCCTTGTAAAAGTCTGGCTTCTCCTTTTAATTTCTGCCTAAAAAGAGTATTGAAATATTTCAACACAAGACCATAGACTGCCAGTACAGACTGAAAACAAAATTTATCTAGGAAGAGTTAAATTCATAACTAATAGTCAAAATAGCAATTATGTAGATAGCAGCATTGTGATCAGCATTGTAAACTCACAGAAATCAGTAATGCACACACAAAAATCAGTTTAACTATACCAGATAAAATGTTTCTTTGAAGTTTTCCAGGTGGCTTCTTCAAACACAGAAGCTGATTTTTGTTGACAGAAATAGGTACTTTGCTGTGAAATGTGTTCAGATTTTAATGTGGCAATGGTACATTTAACCTGGAGCAAATATGTGAAAATGTCATCCAGGACAAAATTTGACAATTACTTTCCAAGCAGAACAAAATGCACTTTTTGCATGTAACATTTCTGAAAGCTGTAAACTATGGTTCCTCACAGTCTTACAATGGGAGCTAAACAAACAACTATCAAAACCACACTAAAATTACCATATCCAAATGGAAAATATTTTTAACTTTGTTTGCTAATAATTTTTCAATCACAGATACAGAGATTGGTAAATAAATGTTTCAATAACTTCTGTAAATGAAGAAAAATTATGAGCAGCCTAGTTTACTGTTTACACAGCTCACAATTTGTCACTTGCTCAGAAATGTGCCTACAGTTCTGATAAGTAGAATTGAATCTAGGTTTTTCACAAATTCAGCATGTGTATTTCTCCTCCATTTTTTCCACTGAAGAAACTGGAACTGCAAAAAATGATGTTAACTCTAGTAGAATTTCTGAAGTAATTTTCCTCCACGGTGACTAATTAGAATTAGAGTTAGATCCTATATGAGTTCACTCACCTTGTAGAGATGCACTTGTCTTTCTACTTGCTCCAGGGAGAGATTAAGGTGAGCGAGGCCTCAGTTGTATTTTTTTATTTTAGACTACAAGATTTATCTAATTTCCATACAATACTACTGCAATTATATCCTCTGCATTGTCAGAAAATCCTTTCCAGAATTTTAGGTCCCAGACACATAGAATTAGTCAGAAAGTCACTAAACTGGCCACCAGAGATGATTTCCAGAGTATCTATTGAGCACCTGAAATCAACCATATAGATAGGAAATTTGCCTTGGATTTTCCAGAGCCTACTCTTTTGTTGACAAATAAAGTAACCAGCACTCATTTATACAATTCCCACCACCAAACTCAGACTTATGCCTTACTTGTGGTATATCAAAATTCAACTTCTGTTGATGTTTTTTTCCGCGTTATGAATTTCATCTCTATAACTACGTGTCATAGTACATAGGGAAATGGAAAGACCTAAATTCTGTTATGCAATGGAAAGTCAAAATATTTTTCCCCACCATTCCGACATCATTAACCAACTGATCAGTTGTAAGATAAAAAGCTATCTTTCCTGAGTTGCCCATATTTCCATAATTCAACATTTTCAGTAGTGTGAGCTGTTGTGCAAATCTGAAGAGCAAGGGTCTGGTTGCTCACTCAGGTTTGATATTGGTGCTGTAAGGATTCCTTTGCCATATGATAGTTCCATATGCATTGCATAGGGGTTGACATTATAAAGCATGCTGCCATTTATTCCCAGTCATTTTCCTCTTTTTCTTTTTCACAGCTGAAGCATTTAACACATCTGGAATATGTCCTAACATCAGTACATGAGACTGTCTGCTAGTTATACATACAGAGTGTTCAGAATGTGTAAATTGCTAATATTCTCTGTTATTTGGTACCTTTGATTGAAGACACTAACCACTATTAAGTATTCAATACTCATGGCAAATGCATCCATAATTCAGCATTATTCCATCTACTTAAAACTACTGCATATATTTGTAGTAACTCAAATTCTATTACTGCCTCTGTTCCATGGAAGAACAGATTTTTCACTTAATCCCTAGAGACTGTGTGGTATTAAGAAGACATTAGTAGTGAGAATAACTTTATTAAGCTTAGTAAGTTATGAACAGTTTTAAATATTCATAATGGAGCTCTTTATTTTAATCATCTACGTCCACACTAATTCCTATATATTAATCCTACAGTTCTAAAGAATCCAAAAGGTATTGCAAGGACCAGGGGGAAAAAACCCACATAAAACCCATATAGGGACATAAAGAATAACTTTTTAGGAGGTCACATACAAGTCATGAAGCTGTACAGCAGCAGCAGAAGTATGCAGGGGTACTCTGGGAGGAAGCTGGACTTTTGGAACAGTGCAGCTCCATCCCACCATTTTTTGCCAGCTTTTCTGAGAAGCTGTTGCTGTTCTGAAGTGACCAAACCCCATTTCTGATGTTTGAGTAGGGGCCCTGAGTACATCTTCCTCACCTACCAGTGCAATCCCCTTCCTGAGGAATGTGGTGGAAGGTGCCCCCACGATGCTGCCCTGCTGCTTGGCTGGGGTTAATGAGTCCTGACCTGCTGGCTGCCTTCCTAAAGATACTGAGAGAGGTTGACTCTTCAAAACCAAATGGAAGCAACATGTTAGTGAGGTTATGAAATTATGAAATTAGTCCTGAGCCAAAGGAAACACTTCCGAGCACGGCACTATTTTCAAATGGTCAGCATCAGCCTTCTGGGTGATTTGGTACTTCTTCTTGGAAAGTAACTCAGCATCAATTATTTCTGTACTCCAGTGTGAATCCTTTTTCATTCATAAAATTATCTTTTTCTGTATTCCAAGTAGTGGATGGGTCACATCAGGTGTGGAAGCAAAAGCCCTAAGGTCTGAGTTAGCTCTCTGATCTTGCTAAGAAGGTAACCCACAGGAACATGACATCAGTGGGTTTTAGATATCTCATTTTTTTAATGCTATCTATGACATCTCATATCTGAAGTTTCCCATTTTAAATCTGGAAGAAGTTTAATCTCGGAAAAAGCTTTATACAATCATTGTGCTTTTAGATGAACAATGTGCACTCTTTTCCCTGAAGTTTGATGCAATGCAATTTTGTTTTCATGTATTTCTGCTTCACCAGTGTATTCCATTAAGGCATTTTCAGAATCATAAATCAGAATACCTCTACTACACTGTGCATGTATTCCTTAAAAGTCTGGAAATGTCTTTGTGGGGATTTCTTTTTTGTTGTTTCTTTTTTAATCAGTGTGTTCTGATTTTTTTTTCCTGAGTGAGCCTGTTGCAAAATTCCTTGAAGACGGATATTTGTAACACTGAAATCTTGTCAGTTGTCTCATACTGCTGCATATTTTTTGGTGATTAGAGTGCTGTTCAACAATATCTACCCCATGAATTGAAAAGATCTATTTAAAATTTAAATTTAATCTATTTTAATTTAAATTTAATGTATTTAAAAGATCTTTAGAGTAGAAACAAAAATGAATCATGGCAATTAAAATCCTCTTCCAGCTACAACAACTCTTTCATATATTCTTCTTTAAAGTAACATTTTATATTCATAATATGTTAAAAATTAAGTGCTGAACGCATATCCAAAAACATTTTCAAAATGCTTTCACTTTTCACCTGTAATTGAGTCATCAATTTTAGCAACCAGCTATGAAACTAATTTGGCTTATTGCATTACTCATCCTCATATCTTAATTATTGATTAACACTCTCACTGACAGTGAAAGGTTTCCTTTGAAATGTAATTACTGCATTGTAACACTGTGCTATGACTGTCTCCAAAATTATCTGTGCCACAAATTTTCTTTATAATTAAAATAATATATTTAAATTTGCATATGGGCAGTCAGGCAAGTATCTTCATACTACATTTATATGTATTAAAGCATCATTTGTAACAGACAAGGGAATTAAACATCATGATATGGCTTATTTCTCCAGAAAATTAACTCAGTAGCCAAATGAGTGTCTCATGGCTCTTGCCACCTGCTTACCTTCCTTCATTGTCTGTATATCTCTTGAAAAGATCATCTTTATTTGATTAAAATACAATGTCCCTGGGGAAAAAAATAAATCTTCATGCTAGCAACACTCTGTTAGCACCTTATGCTAAGCCAATCATAACTTGATGAAAATATATTAATGTCCACATGAAGCTATTATATATTCTATATTATTAATATTATATTCTATTTTAATAGATCGTAAAATGTGTAAGTTTGGATAAAGCTCTAGTTCTAGTGTGCAAGATGATTGTTTTCTGTGTGTTGAGTTTGAAGATACATGATGCAAGACGTTCATGTTTTTAAGAAGGTTGAGTGGTTCTTGCTTAGTAGCCAAAATTCTCTGCACACCCATGAAAACTATTTTTGAGCTATTGGAGTAGACTCCAAGGAACATCAGCTTGTTGGTCACAGCACAGCAGCAGCTTCTTTTTTATCAGCTGGGTATTGGGCAAAGCTGAATATTTGGGTAAATATTCCCAGAATTGCTCATATTGTGTCTGGTCATCTGTACTATCGAAATGAATCCCTTTACCTGGTCTACATCCCTTTATTTAAACCATCAACCTAATTCCCTTTGTGTTGTATTATCCATAGCATAATGGATTTAGGGAAGGTACTGTGAAAATACAGTGTCAAATCCACTCCCCAATAAGCAATCCAAGTGTAACAAGACAAAGTCAGAGTCATTGGCTAGAATTGGGTCAGTTATGAAGCCCAGAATATAGGTTGGAAAATACCCAAATTTGATTAGAACAAGAGGAAATCTGTGGTTGTGAAAAGCACATTTAGTAAGCAGTGACAAGCAAGTGGGACAAGAATGGTTACTGGGGGGCAGGAGAGAGCTTGTATTGTCAAGGACTCTGTGTAGTGTTGAAGACTCAGGAAAGGAGTAAGCCAGTGTGCAAGCATGGGAAGGATGCAGTCCCTGGGGCAGGCTGAGATGTCAGGGAATGTATGGCTCTCATGACTGGAAGTGCAGTCACAAGGGGCTGATGTAAATCAGACAAGGTAATTTTTGTTGTTTGTTTATTTTCTCCCTATAAAATATGCTTCCACCGCTTTCTTATTTCTGTTGCTTTTCATTACTTTCTTCTTTCCAGAAGTAGTGAATAATCAGGGATAGAAGTAATTTGGGGATAAACGATGTGTAGAAAGTATTTGACTTAATCAGAAAAGTTTGTTAACCCTTTCTTGCAACAGTTTTTCTTTTTCACTCTGTGTCTTCTGTTTTGTGTCCTCCTTAACATCTGGAAATTCTAAATACATAAAAATATATTTTTCTGCAGTTTTACTATTAGTAAACTAGCATCCCCACTTTTAAGAATCAAAAAAATCACATTTTATTGCAGTGATATTTCAGATTTTGAAAATCAGAGAGGCAGATGTCAGCAAAGTAGTTTTAGGTCCAGTTTCTTTTGAGAAGCAGGGAATTATGAGATCCAACCAAAGATATTAAACTGCGACATCATCCTGTCTTGTAGTCACTACTAAAAATCTTGTCCTTTTCCTTCTCTCAGTGTATTCCCCCCAAATTACTGAACTTCTTTTAAAATTAAAAGAGTTAGCTATATGAATCAGTTTCATTAAAGGACTCCACTTTGGGTAACCATATTCCTAGCTCAGACAGTGTTACAGATCCAAGCTTCCAAATAATGCACATTCTTACCTGGCAAAATTGGTGAATAAAGAGATCTTTGAATTTCTGCAGCTGTTCCAGGTCTCAGACTTCATGTCGTCCTCCATTCTGACAAGTAATTACTTTTATGCAACTTCCCTGTGTGATTTAAAAGCTGTGCAATGTTTATAGAATGGCATATGTAGCCCAAACATTGATAATCAACCCAGGGTGCCAGCTGACAAACTGTGATTGTGGTGCTCTAGTGAGCATTTTTCTGTCCAACTACAAGAGCAAAGAAAATGACAGAATCATAGAACCACAGAATGGCTTGGGATGGAAAGGACCTTAAAGATCATTCAGATCCAACCCCCCTGCCATAGGCAAGGACATCTTCTACTAGACCACGTTGCTCAGAGCTCCATCCTTGAACTTTTCCTGGGATGGGGCATCCACAGCTTCTCTGGACAAGCTGTTCCAATGTCTCACCACTCCCACAGCCAAGAATTTTTTTCTAATATGCAATCTAAACATACCCTTTTTTAGTTGGAAGCATCCCCCCTTATCCTATCAGTATATACCCTTGTCAAAAGTCTCTCTACATCTTTGTTATAGGGCCCCTTCAGGTTAAATGAACTACATGGGTCACCCCTAACACTTCCTTAACCTTCCCCCTTGGGTTGCAGAAGAAAGCTGTATAGATTCCATGGAGCTAACAGAATAGATTTAAAAACTAACAGCTGCTTTGTCTTTCAGATTTTTTGAGGCTTCATACATACACATTTAAAAATAAAGTGAACTTAAATATTTTGAATAGATACTAACTTAATTTATCAGAAGTTAAATTTATAGCAATGCTTTCATGCGTGTAGGCCTACACTGAAATGAAGTGCAAAAAATTAATCAGAGCAAATAGAAGCCTTTTTGAATACCACTTTCAGGTCCTACAAACTTAAAATATCTATTCTATTAACACATTTTTTTTCTTTAGAGAGATTTCTGAGTCTGGCTTCTGAAAAAAATTATCATTTCAATTCTATTAATAAAATAGTTGGAATGATAAACATTCAATAACCTATAGTTAATAAGTTATTTCATTCATAGTATTAGGTGCTTTCAAGCACTATAGCTGCAAATAATAATATTCAAAGTATGTATGCATTGATCATTTACTTGTTGCATAAGCCATTCTCAGTTATTTTCCATTGCTATGGCTGATAGGAATCGTTAGAAGGATGATTAATGTGTTCTAGATAGCATGCTAAAGCCACAAGATTTGCAGCTGCACACTTGCCAAAAGAGAGAAAATACTTCTGCTCTGTAGTGCATGTAATTAAGCATCCAGCTGTTGAAAATGTTATAAAATAATGAAGCATAATTGGAGAACTTTTAAGCAGGATTTCTGCTCTGTCTCCTAGCAGCTGGTACAAATGGAAAAGCCTAGTAAACAAAAAGTGGCATTGCTTCTTCCAGTCGTGATTTAACAAGAAATTGATATATGCGTATCGCTGAGAAAAAGAAAATTCAACAGAGTAACTGAAGTAAATAGAAGTGGGGAAGGGATGATCAGAACTATTGAATGTGCATAAATCACGAGAAGAACATACAGCTAATGAAAGAAGCAATTTCCTATGACATTACCTGCTAAGCAGTGGCTTACCAACAGCAAACCTTCCAGAGAATAATGTAGCACTTTCTTGAATGCACAGCGATTAATGGCAAAGTACAGCTCCAAATAGTTTCCATTTGAAAGCCTCTTTGTACTTTTGCAAGAGGCAACAATAGCATAGATTTACACCTCTGCTGGTGTAAATCAGTGTATCTCCAAAGAAGTCACCAGCATGGTGCTCAGATTTATTTGGTGAGAGTCTAAGTCAAAGGAAGGAGGGTGAAATCAAAAAACAATCGTTGTTCATATGCATAGTTCCACAAATACCAAATTCACATGGATATAGCTGTACTACTAACCCTGTGACTCTAAGAAAGTTTTCCTGAGGAAAACAGGAAACTGTAAACCTTTCTCTTGAGCAGCCTACAAAATCATATCTGCTCTGAGCAGGCTGAAGGATGGAATGGATCATCTGTGTCACTGAATCTGTTTCAGGTAATTGCATCACATAAAGTCTTACGTAACAGATATGTAATGATTTGTTTCCTAAAGCAGGTGCATTCCATGTTCAAAGTATTTATACATTTTCTATACTACTCTAGTTAGAAAGCTGCCCCAGCACTGTACTTCTGCAAAGCTTGGATGAAAACCTCTCATTTAATTATGTATTTATTTGACTACCATACTTACATGCATTGTACCAGTGGGAATGGTTTCATAGGATTTCAAACTGCACAAAAAAAGCTGCTATGGTCCATGCAATTTGGATTCAAAATTATTGTTTATTGTAGTAATATTAGAAGGAATTATGATCTATGTGGTCACAAGTGGAAAGCACTAGAGCATGGAGACCATCACAGAGAAAAGCTAGGGAGAATGGTTAATATGATAGTTTTTGAATATATTTCACTATATCTTGATTTGACACGATTGCAGCACCTCCTTTCATCCATATATTTCATTCATCCACCCATGTTTTAGCAGGATGACACTACCTTTCTTCATAAAGCAAGATTTCTAGAATGATACAATCCCTTTGTTAAAGGCAAAATCCAGGGCTAGTGAATAGGTAATCTGCATGAACACCCAGAAACACCATTTTAGCTTTGTAGTCTGACAGATTGCTGACAGTTTCCACAATTCTTTAACCATTTCTGTCTAAATCCTGACATCCATGTAAGTAAGAATGGGATTTATTTAACTATTAGCATTTCTGCCTGCTGGCTGTCTTCAGACTTTTCCAAATCTCTCAAAAGCTGTTTAGCAGCTTTATAAATTGTGCTTGGCAAGGCAAATTTTTAGCAGTAGATTATATTTGTCTTTTTTGATTTTTCCTGACCTTCTTAACCCCCATCTTCTGTGAAAAAACAGACAGATTAAGTACATTGAACATTACTAGACGATTCAGTTTCAATTTGTATTTAATATTCCTGTGATTTTCAACAGGAACTCTAAGTTTTCATGCTACTTTATTTTTTTCTCTCATAGTAAGAATAAATTAATATAGCATTTTTTTAAACCTGAAGTTTCTGTGCCAGTAATACTAAAATGATCATACTTTAGGCTTCATATAGTGTAATTATTTTAAAATAAATGCTGTACATTCTAAGTGGGAGAGGCCTTGAAAAGGGATATAAAATATGTAATTTCTGCCATATTTGAAAGAATAACATTAATCTTACCTTTGAAGGACATGCTTTTGTTAATATGAAACCTTTCTCAGTGAGGATTTGCAAGTGTGAGTAGTCAATTCATAGCTAGTATAAGAAATATATTCTGACAGAGGATAAAACTAGTCTGGAAATTTGTAATGAACATCCAATTTTTAGGGACCTGCTCTTATTCTTGAATTTATTTCCCCCCACTATTCTTTAAGCATTTTTAAAAATTTTGTAAGACGTTATCCTAAGTCTCCCAACTTTGTTTTTAAAGGTGCAGTTTATATGTGCAGTAGATCTGCAGAAAATAGTTGAGGTATGACTGAGGTATTGCTGCTTTGACTGTTATTATTCCTTCTTGTACAATAGTGTGCTATTCAGTGTAATTTGCCGCACCTTGTGTAGTGAGGAACAAGATATTTTGTAATAGCTGTCCATCTAAGATGAGAGAGAGCCAAAGGTGAGCTCCCTCAAGATGGAATTCCTTCCCACTTTCTATTTCCATATGTCATTTAGGTAAATGATCTAAAAGTCCTCTGTTGACTCTTTCTATAATCATTTGAGACTGAAACACTTGTACAGCTGACTCAATTATCTAGTCTAAAGATTTATGTGGTTATGATGACTCAGACTCTGGGAGTGTCTACTTTTTCCTGTTTAGTGTAGAAAGACCAAGGTGGCTTGTTTTCAGATGAGGGGATTTGGAGATGTGAATCCTACCACCATAGCCTAGAATCTAGAGATCTGGTGGAATCTAGAGATCAAGACTCCCAAGTGACTTTCTTTCAGAAAAGCTGTAGACTCAGACAGACATATCTTTACCCAGATCCTCAATTTAAAGGTTTCAGTATAATCAGAAGAGTGAGGGACAACTGCATGTTATCCATCTTCTTTAAGACAGATGTGCAATGGAGTGAATATATGATAAACTTTACTTTCTTGCAAATATCCCTTAAAAGAGTATATTTTAACGTAGAAACATATTCTTTCTTTACATTTAAAATAAAACAAAATATTCAGTCCCTTGTTTCTAATTATCTTGCTTAACTAAAAACATACAAATAAATTAGTGGAACTTAACCCCAGGTTTATAGCATGAAATAATATACTTTTTGAATAACTAAGCTTTTTAGAATTCTAGCTTGCTTTAAAAGTCTATATATGTTTGTACTTTCATGTATATCTATGAAAGGCACATTCAGTGATATTGAAAGTCAGTAATGCACTTGAACTTGCTAATACCTTTTTATGAAAGTCTTATTGTATTTCTGCTGTTTCTGCGCATGTATAAGACCTATTTTCTGAGCCACAGAATGCACTAACATACTTTAACTCAGTATGTTTTGAGAAAAAAAAATGCTTGTGATGAGCTGCTGCATGAAAAAAAAAGAAGTAGTAGTTTTAAAGTACACAGTTACAATCCTAAACCACAACAATCCTAGTTGAGTTGATCTGTGATGCATATGGTATCTTAGGGTAATGTCACAAAGAGGGCATTTGTAATGCTGTCAGACAGCTAAGTATTTGCTTTAGTGTTTAAATTTGACCTGGCTTAAGCAATCTCCAAACTGGAGGCCAGGTGGTCACATGTGTCTTTCTGCAGCCTTCTGGATCAAGATGATTGCTTTACTTTTGTGTTCAAACTGATATATTTTTGCTGGGTCTACAGAATGGAGGATGTGAATTTGAAAAGTGTTGTTGGGGAGCTACTATCTGAAAAGTGATGTTGGGGAGCTACTATCACCACCTAAAAATGAACACTTAATTGCAGTTATGGTCAATTAGCCTATCACAGTCTATGACCAAAACCAAATGTAGGAATCTACGTTGAAGCGAGCAACACACGAGTCCTAAATCATTAATAAAAAGAGTTGTCACACCATTAAAAAACCTTCGAGTGACTTTTGCAGGTGAACATGTCTGTACAATAGACACCCAACATCAGGTCAAATGAATTCCACCCTAAAATGTTAAATATAGCCCAATCCATATTATTGCCTAACAAATATTATTGTTTATGTTGTATCTTACAAATAGTCCAAGAATAACATTACCTGTTGCTCATATGCAAGAATATTTGCCAGTAATATAAGTTCTAACTAAATACTTAAACAGTCACATTAGATTATAGTTTTGTTCAGTTCTTTTTTCTTTATCCTCCTTATTCACAAGAGGCATATAGTCAAGGTCAAGTTTCCTATTAGTATGCTAAAACACACTGCTCTTTCTCAGGAGTTAGTCTAATAACTTACGTGTGTGAGAATTGTAAATCACTGCTACATTTAAAATTTGGCTTCTTGGTGTTAAGCAAGGCAGAGCACAGCCTTGATTTTGCTTTGAGTACAAGGGAGTTTTTATCTGCCTTCTAGGTTGGAGAGCTGATGTTATACCTAAACCCCATACTTCTGAAGTAGAAAGTCATTCTGATTTTAGGATCTTCTGGGCAAATTTTCCAGATCCTCTCTGTACACAGCATGGCCTTACTGCCAGTTTGCCCTAGATATATGATGTGCTGGAACTCATGGAGCAGTGTTCAACATATAGTTTTGGTTTTATACCTATATGGGATGTCAAAAACAGAGGTGTTCATCCAGTGTAGTCAGTATATTCCTGACACCAGTTCTGGTCATTTGTCTCATTCTCAGTTCCAGTTCAGGAATCCAGAATTATTAGAAGGCCATGAGCAATCCTTCCAACACTTTGTACCATTTCTTGTATAGTTTTCACTCAGAAGCCTGCAAAACCCTCAGTGGATAAGACCACAGCATCCCTCCCTATCACTTGTGAAGAATTTCATATTAAATTTTAAGACTAAAATGTTGTGAATAGCCAAGAAAAGCTTTCAGTCTGTTCATATCAGTCTTTCCAATTTAAACATCTTCCTTTCTTCCATGATTTAACCCTCATTACAATCAAGCACATCTAGGTCTTAGAGTCATAAAAAGTCTCAGAAAAGACAAGCTCAGTAAAACTTAGGTTAGACATATCTGCCAGTTTCTGCAGAAAGCCTGAGGCAATGATTTATACCAGGAAGTGTGCCTATTTGTCAAATATTATGAAATTATGAGCATGACACTTGATAATTGTTGCTTTGTCTTGTAGTGCATGTCAAAAGTCATACCAATATACAGATGTGCACAAATTAGTTTGTGTGACCTTCCACTTTTTTCCACAATTGAGTAGACCAAGTGCCTTTTTTATGTCTATATAGGACTACCATTTATTTATGAGAAGAATCTAAGCATGAATTTCAAGTCTGGAGGATTCACTTAGTGGGTGAATCTTTGTCTGAACAGAACTTACTATACTCTTACACTCTTGAGGACATTTGCATTCAAGTACTCATTCTCGTTTTTCATGCTTTGTTATTTACATTCTTTTGGTAAATAACAGGAAAAGGAAAAGGCTATGTCAGAAAGTGATAGATTTTTTTCTTGGTCTTCAAGTTTTGTTTGTATTTAATTTATTTCTTAGCTTATTCTCATAGATCTCTTGAAGCATTCAAAAATTTCTCATTGGCATGTTCCTCGACTAAATGTACTCTGAAGCTGAATATGTTTTTCTCTTTAGCTTAAACAGGTGGTGAGTTTATCCCTAGAGGTCATTGTCTTTTAAAAAGGAGAAATTAAAGGAATGATCTTCAATTAGATGAACAAAAATTTGATTTAAAATTAAGTTGTGAAAGGTGGAAATTAAGCACATTTTTTACTACATTTTTTATCATGCTATGCTTCTTCTTAAATTATTCATAAATCATTAAGGTGCCTGTTTAGTTAACATTCAAACTCAAATTGAATTTTATCTTGTTAATCTTATTGTTTCCTGCTAAGAAACTTGTGAGGGATTGTGATTTGAAGTGGAAAAGATTCACTTCTCTTTCTGCAGAAATAGAAATCCTAAAATTAATGACACAGATACAAAAAAATCCTACAAGACAACTAAAGCAGCACTGTAACACACAAGGTAAGCTGCACTGTGGAAACAGCAGCTGTAAAAAAAAGGTGCAATATATTCTGTATTATCTGTGTGCACAGCCTTTAAAAAAACCAGCAGAATTGCAGACCAAGAGACGTGATTCCATTCTGTTTTGTAGGAAATTTTCATGAAGTATCTAATATCTCCCGGAAGGCCAACAGTGCGGATCACAAAAAAATCCGGCTATGTGCATTGGTGTCATAAATTCATTACATGGATGACATGGCAGTGTTGTTGATGAAGGGACATGCTCAGCTGGACTTGATCTTTAAAAGGAAAGTGAGAACTGGTTGAAGCTCTTGGCTGTTGGCTCAGTGGCCGTGAGATGATGGAGCTCAGGATACTGAGAGAAGAGATGAAGGCAAACAGCAGGATTCCAACCTTGCACTTGAGGAGAGTGAACTTTGACCTGTTATGCTTGCAAGAATGCCATGGGAAACTACACTGGAGAGAAGGGAGTTCCAGGAGAGATGATTGGTTTCAAATATTATCTCCTCCAGCCTCAGGAATGGTCCATTCCAATGAGCAGGAAATCTAGCCATTGTGACAGGACACATACACGAGTGAAAAAATTGCTCCAGATTCAACTCACACATGAAAAACCACACATAAGAGGTGGAAACCCAGTCAGATGATGCAGGAGTGTTGGAGTTCAGGGCATCCCTTTGGTCGCCCTGGAAGGACACAGACCTCAGCAGAGATGCCTGGGACCTGAGCAAGAGGGTTTGAGATCTGTACGGGGGGGGCTGGAATATGAACAGGAGGGTTTTAAACCCTGGCACAGAGCCCAGGAAGACACAGTCTTTGATTTCAGTCGGTGGGAAAAGATTCCAACACTGAGAGAAGAATTACAAGTCACAAAGGTGTGACAGACAGTAGTGTAGTTTATCACAGGGTGGAAAATTTTGTAGTTTTGGGGTTCTTAGTATGGAGGTGAATGGGGAACAAGATGAGGGATTAGGGTGGTGCCCTGGGTTCTTCTTCTCCTCTGGCCTCCATCTTCTGCTGACAGTGGCACAAAGCAGTTTAAGGGGATTGGGTCAGAGTAGAAATGACCTGTTCAGTATAGTTGACAGGTATTGGCACATAATTTTTAATAAGAGACATGTAATTAATTATCTGTAAAAGAGGACTGTGACCTCCCATAGGAGGAGAGTTGTCTGGTGTCCGCATTGCCGAACTAACCTCAGTCAGGCACAGAGAGAATTGTAAGATAAGAAATAATAAACAACACAAGAAACCTTGAGAAACAAGACCTTGAAGACTCCGTTTCATTCTTGCATCTGGCTCGGGCCCTTCAGAGGGCAAAAGACTCTCAACCACCTGAATCTCGGGTGAGAAAAAACCCAAGACAGGAGGAATGCAAAATCCCGGAATCACAGTGATCACAGCCTTTTTGCTGATCCTAAAATCATGAGTCAGACACAGGTAGGTGATAAAAAGGTGATATATATGGATCTTTAGGTGCACAACCTGCTAGGTAGAAAGCACCCGAAGATGTACACGTAATATAAAGCACATACAGTTTTTATGAGTTTAGTAAATTGGCATAACTGACAAGAATCCCCAATTAAAGACATAAGTAATGAGGTAATTCCTCTTTGGTCCAATCCTTTCTGTATCCTCTGCTTAGACAGTAACTAAATTTTGTTTATGAAGTTGTGTCTTGGAGATCTAGCTTCAACCTTGGCTTCCCAGAGAATCTAACCTTGGACACCCAGCTGGAGCCATCAGTGAATCTATTTTCTCTTAGTGGCTAAGAGAGTAGGTAAAATGCTTGCTATAAATACTATAATAGGATACAGAGCTGGAAATGTATTTGTGAAGAATATAGAGACTATATAGAAGCAAAAAAGGCAAAATCAATTCATCATCAACAGAACAGCTGAAATCAACTGGCTTCTCTGGACATCATTTAGTCCAACTCTCCTGCTCAACACAGGGTCATCTGTAGAAAATGACACAGGTCCATGTCCAGCTGAGTTTTGGATACATCCAAGGATGTATTCAAGCACTCCACAACCTCTCAGTGCAGCCCATTTCTGTGTTAAGTTACCCTAAGTCAATGCTCACAGTCAGATACCTATTTATATGGTCAAATATTTGAAAATGTTGTATTTAATAAAACAAACAAACAAACAAACAAAATCACAAAAAACCACCCCAAAACAAAACAAAAACCCAAAACTAAACACAAGAAAAGAAAATGTGTGCTTTTCCTAATAGCCAAGGATGGGATCTCTATAAAACAGATACCTTTTTTCACACCTACTTTACTAGGAGTAAAAAAGCAGTGCCTAACCTCTGTGTATAGAAAATGGTGAACAGTAGGTATCTTTGAATGCCTCTAGAGAGAGTTCCTCTCTGCTCAATTTAGGTTCTTAAATTAGGCAGACTGATGCCATCTCAGTGTGTGCCAATTATTAGAAATGGACCAATGTAGAAGAATGCAGAGAGGAAATGAATCTGGGAAGCCACAGCTTATTTCCCTTCCAACAGAGATTTCTCTAAAAGGATGTCAATATTATGCAAGGTCAATACCAAGTTTCATTGAATAAATCAGTTTGTTCATTCTATCCCCCACAAATATCTATAAACCAAAAAAAAAGCTATCATTTTTTACCACACACAGCCTCATTCATCTATGTAGATGCATGGCTAAGCTACTGCTCTGCTTTAAAAATCTTGACACAATGACCTAATCTTTTGCTTGAAAGGTGAATAGTTGTGTAAGCCACTTCTGCCATTATTATTCTGTAAAAAGCTGAACTCCATTGATTCCAATTTGTTGTTACCTCACAAAAGTCATCAGCATTCACTCGTGGAACTGCTGCAGAACTAATTGCTCTCCAGTCTACGCTCTGAGTATCAATGCCCAGGTATAACATCTCATGCCTTCAAGGCATAGTAAGAAAGGTAAGAAAGCCTCCTGCCCTTTCACAGGGCTGCTAGTGTCCATGCCCTGTGCTTTGGTGATGCTTATCCAGAATATCTGAATAAGAAACATTTACCCTCTGGAGACCAGGTGTACAAACAGCTGTGAATATAGTGACTGGACAACCTTTTTAAAAAAAGTATGATTTAAACTTATTGGTAGCAATAAAACTGAATGTAAACAAACCATTATAATCTGAGCTGATCCCAAAAGTGAGCAAGTCAAAGTTGTTGTCTACATCTTATATCTTTACTGCATTTTCCTGCCTTTGAGACAGTAGCTTTCAGTTAACTTGGCAATTATTAGTCTCTCTTTCCAGTGCAGGAACAAGAACCCAAGCGGAGCTGGAAGCTTCAGGGATGACTGCAAAAGGGGAAAGTTTTTGCTACAAAGGTAGCTGGTAAGCAGGAGCCCATCAGAACCTAGTTTTCATCTGAGCTTTGTTAAAAAAACTTGCCATGATCACTTTAGAAATTACTTTTTTTACTAGCTATTCTTTTTGTATTTTATTAAATCTTCCTTTTCCAGTGAATCAGTAAGAATGGTTTACAGTTATTGTGTGCTATCATATACAGGTAGAAAATTATAAAAGAAAGGGCTCATAAAATCAGGCCTGCTCTAGTAAATAAATGTCTGGCCTGTCATCTCTTCAAATTCCCATGCAAAAACAATCTTAGTATGAGAACTCATTAGCATAACAACCTATTCTTAAGTTAAAAAACAAATGGATCTGCAATAACAAAGGATTTTTCCCATGAAAATCAGTTAAAAAAATGTAAACAGTCCAAGAATAAAGAGATTTGACAGACAAGTCAAATATCTTTACTAACCAATAGATGAATTAACAAGAAAATTATGAACCAAGTTGCACACGAAGTCTGTAAAAACTGTATAAAATGAGTTGTAAAAATAATTTGCTTTTCCCTTCATGAAGATAATGGAGTCTTGGCTAACTTATTACAACTGCATGCATCCTCAGTCTGTAAAGAAAATTGTATCCTTGCTATGAGGTGCAAGTAAGAACGACATAATTTGCCTTATAGTATTCGCCATGGTGCAATAAATCCATCATACTAGGTAACATCCATGGAATAGCAGTCCACAGCCTACAGGGAAGTGCCTTTTTCAGTAATTATTTATTAGAGAGTCACTTTTTTTGAAATTCAAAATGGGATTTAAAATGGCAAAAAGCCTGTAATTTTGATTGTTTCTACCTACTTGGAGACGTGTCTTAGGCAAGCAACTTGGCAGTGTTGGGTCAATGGTTGGACTCGATCTTAAAGGTCTTTTCTAACCTAAATAAGTCTGTAATTGTATTGTTCTGTAATTCTCACCTCTGTTTCCTTCCATCAGTCTCTACTGCTTCTCAACAGAGCCTTTTCACCCCTTGGGAACTGCATCTATCTTACTCTTAAATGCTGATGTGCTGTTTCCCTAAAAGGCTAAAATGAGATTAGAAACTTGGCACTATGAGAAGGCAGGAGCTTGTCAGAAAAGAACACTCTCATCCCGTTTTAATCACCCTGAAATATTTATCAAAAATTTCTTCTTGTGGTTTATCTTTCTTATTTTTTGAGCCTTCTGCTGTTATACTTTCCTAATACATTCATACAATGAATATCCAAGTAATTTTTTCACATATGATACAAAAATGGTTTCGCAGAGCAGAGCCACTTTAATCTCAGTTTGTGAATTCAAGCATGCATCTCAGACTGAAAAAAATACTGTTGTAAGGAGACATATGGTGTATTGATAAGCAACTCATATTCACTGCCTTTGCTATCTATGGAGAGAGTGACTATTTAATCCTTCCTATTTTAGAAACTCACCAAAAAAAAAAAAAAAAAAAAAAAAAAAAAAAGGGATAAGTTGTTTTCAGGAAGTTCCTAACTGTTTGATTACATAGTGATCTTATAATGACCCTTAAGTTAGATACCTGACTTTTTAAGTGTTTAATGCATAATAATGAATTACATCCTAGTGAAACCCATGAATCTTCCTTGGATGAACCATATAATTGAACCTTGCTGAATGTTTAGATATTACTTATGCTGCTTTTCTTTGCCTTGGCTTGGTATGAAATGACTGAATATTTCTAGTTTCCCTTTGCACATAAAGCACTCACCACAAATAATGTTACTTCCTCACTAAGGCCCCATTTAAAATTTTAAATGCTAAATGTAGTGCAAAAAACTGATATTAGATATGGTCCTGGTTTATTATGACAAGTGATTCTTATCATTTGAACTTTCTGTCTTCTCTACCTAGAAAATGGATTCATTATTCCTTTAAAGGTTATCACACCTTAAATTCAAGCAGTTTAGGGTGATCTTTTCTAATCAGTATGCTAGCTGCATTAAAAATGGCCTTTGACTAAAGGTATTAAACCCTTTTGGTTGAAAAATTTGTGCTTTGTTAGATATGCTATTATTCCCCATTCTTGCCACCAGGCTCAAATCTATTCATTGTATATTAAAAGCCAGTGACCACACAGATTGTTAGAACATGTGAGATGAAGATAATGTTCTTCTTCTGTTGCCTACAGGAGGAAATTGCCACAGCTTTGGTCTCCACTAGCAAGCCACTTTGAAAGAAAATGATGCAGTCACAAGCCAAACAATTAGTTTATTTTTATTTGAAAATTCAACATTTACCCAGTGAACTGAAGTGGTGTGTTCACTAATTTATTGCTATACTTTTTTCTTTTTTTCTTCTCACTGTAGATACATACCCACAAACCCATGGATTCATATATTCACTTAGTAGACACTGAGAGATTGTTGTATGCTGATTAAGGTTAAAACCCCAAAATTGATTTTTTTTCTCCTTGTCACTCCATAGAAAACACCATTCATTCTAATAATGAGAACAATATTAAGTTGAAGTTCATTGCATTGACTCTTTCAAAAATCTGACTGAGATTAATGATAAAACTTCCTATTATCTAGTGCCCCCAGGGTATGACCTCTATTTTAACAACATCAGAAAAAAATATTTAAAACAATATTTTTCCCTCTGTTTTTTAAAAAAAATCCTCAAAATTCTCATTTCATTCAGATATGCAGAAATCTTCGTGTCGCCCTAAGCCAACTTTTCATGTTCAGCATTTAAAACCATATGCACATATATGCAAAGTAAATAACATATGGCTAATTTACTTTTTTGTGTTTTTTTTTTTTTTTTTAATATTTTTCTCAACCACACATTTAAGTTTGACAAGTATTATATGTGATTTCATTTACAGATTCTTATGAATAGGTATAAAATCTTTGCTTGACAGGTTACTTATGCAGCTTATTTTCTCACTTTTTTTAGTGACAAAGAAGAAGTAATTAAAATTTCAGTAGATTTTGCTTACTGATTTACTGATGGAAAGCAATATTGATATGCTGCACTGAAGTGTGAGTTCAAGTGAAGAGGTACATTACAACAGATAATTTTTTTCTCAGTAGTGGAAGTGCTTTTGCTCTGGACTGCCCGTGAGCAATGTGAGTGCAGTTGGCACTCAGCATGTGTTCATAAGGTACTTGTAAAGACAGATCTGGGGGTGAAAGGAGAGGAAGGAAACAAAAGATAATTTTCTTCAGAGGAATTTTTTGGCTTATTTAGGGAAGTTTTATTGTGGTTTTTTTAGTTAGACTCATCAGTCAGACTACATAACAAGTAAAATTGTGTTCCCTCAATGCAATGTCTTCCTAAAACCACATCTTATGAAAGGGATAAGAATAGCAAAGCTAAGGTAATCTGAATGACATATTTTTATATGTTCACATATATTAAATTCTATTTTTTCTTTAGAAAGGTATTATTAAGCATGCAAAGTATATTAGACACTAGCAAGCTTTCTCACCCTATCTATCAGTTCAGGTGAAGTATATCAATAAAGCAGCAGGGAAAGTGCTGTGACTAAAGAAATGATTTATTGATACTTTAGGCTTGTTAAAGCGGGTTAATGTCAATGCAATTAACTTCTGGATCAAGTCAGTCCACTGCAAAGTGCAAGCTGACAGAATGGCTTTAAAACCACATCCTGAACAAAATGAGAGCATCAATGAGCATCCGGCCTCAGAGGAGGAACCTGCTAGTGACAAGGTTCACCCTCTTTCAGTAAAAAAAAAGGGTTTCTTTTGTAGGAAACTGTTCAAGTAATGGGCCAGTGAGCAGCAAACTGTTCAAATAGTTTTAGATGTGTAAAGAAAAGGAAGATGAGATAACAAGGCAGCATATAGAAGTTAGAAATTAGACAAAGTTGAAAGTAACAGTACTGACTGATCAGCAAGTGGCCAGGTTACAGGATGTCAGCTTCATTTGCAAAATATTAGACACTAATTACTTTGAGTGGATAAAATTCTGCCAGGAAAGTGAATAAATTCGTCATAATTTACTCCATTATATATTAGCAAAGAAGCTTTTTAAGATGTTCAGACTGCTTCTTTAAGTGAAAGTTAAAGTATATGTAAACCATGGGAGGTTAAAATTAGCACTAAGAAAATTCAGAACTGTGCAAATGGGCTATAAAGGAAAAGCAGATAAAAAATATACCCTCCCATATTTCAGACAGTAATTTAAATACATTTCCATGTGTAAAAGACCATATCACATATTCAAAAGCAACTTTTCTGTTTCAATATTTCATCATTGATATTGCAGCAGCAATTGAATTCAGTCACATATATTGTATACTTGATAAGTTACTGCTCCTCATGTAAGTGGTGGCTCACACAACTTTGTTAAATTCCACTGATTTGCTGCCCATGGATAGTGGCAGCTGCCCTGTAGGATCCCTGCCTGTGCTGTTGGTGATGAGCTTTATGAAACTGTGAAGTAGAGCTTCCACACTGAAATGAGAGCATGAGCACAAGAGAAAGGATCCTGAATTAATTTCTTTAATCCCTAAAACAGGGGCACAGCCAGGTTGGGAGGTACAGGCTACAGGGCTGTCTTTCCTTTGATAACAGTAGCACTAAAATATATTAGCTTATGCCAAAAGACTGTTTTCACAAGGAGGTACAAGACACTCTCCTTCTTGTGTCAGCTTCCAAATCGTCTAAACAAGCATTGATCTTACAGTGTCAATATTGGGGTATGTAGTTTTTATGCTGTATGCTTTAACAAGCTCGTCAAATACTGAGAACAGTTAAGCTGGTAAAAGCCAACAAATGCTTGTTACAAGTTTGTTCCATGAGTAAGAATCTTTCAGAGTCAGAAGGTTCTTCTATTAAGTTCTTTCCTGCAGCACAGATAATGGAGAGTTTTAGTATTTACTTGGTTATCAGTATTACAGAAAATATTGCTAACTACCAAACTTGTGACTTAACTATCTTTTAAGTTGGTATTTCTACGAGTTCTATATTTCAGCAATAACTTTAAAACTGTAACTTCCTAGATGTTTAGTGACATGAGAAGAGCTTAACTCAAGGTGAGGTATGGCACTGCTATAGCTTTCCCTTTCCAGTAAAACCTATCAGGTCACATATCAGAGAAGAAAATAAAATCTTTGAATCATAGAATAACATAGGTTGCAAAGGACCTCCAGAGGTCATCTCATCCAGTCTCCTGTTCCAAAAGGATATGGTTCATCATGATGATTTTCAGTTAAATTCTGCATATCTTTAAGGATGGAGATTCTACAGCCTTTCAGAGTCACTGATTGACTATTCTTATTATTCTCATGGTAAAATACTTCTTCCTCATAGCTTTTTTTCCCCCATGTTCCCATGTTGAATCTTAAACTCAATCCTTTTTGTCCTAGTGCCTCTTGGCAAAAAATCATTGATTTTGCACAGATATAGTACCTTCAAGGTCCATATAGACAAATTGTTTAATAATTTGGTGTTGTATCTTTCTGAGGACTAAATTTATGAAGTTAATTTTTTAATACGTGAAATGAGTTCTGCATGATTTTTATTACAGAGAACTTCTTGTCCATGTATGTCTATCATTGGTCAAGTTCTGAAAAATTACACCTCTGCCATAATGTCTACACCAGCTGCCATGAACTTTCAACATGTTATTCTGTGTCATTAAAAGCTGCAAGTCTCATTGCCCAACAGGTTTCACCAAAGTAAAAAGACAGATTTGTGTGTTCAGAGAAAAGCCTATCCAAGAGTTATTTAGATCTATTTACTTTTATGTCAGGATGTTGTAATCAGCATTATTTTATAGTTTTTCAGAATCACCGCTGGAATTTTGTTCAGAATTTGAAGGTTTTATCTCAAAGTTCATTTTTCCTTATGAAGAATCTGAAGCATTGTCAACTTCTTCAGTACATAATCTCTGAACAAACCTGTTTTTTAGAATTAGGTTGTCTTTTTATGAGGATGAACAGAACAGTTGAGGCAAGGGACATGTTCTGGGACCTCTGTGAAGAGCACCTACTGAACATGCCTGTGGATTCTCCAGCAGCCTCTCAGATGCTGTCTGGGGAAAGAAAGGAGGAGGTATTGGGAATGGAACTGCTCCAAATTGCGTGGCTCTGTAGTCATCTGTCTGGAGCAAACAGGCCTGCTTAGCAGCCCAGATGATGTTTCTCAAGTATTACTTTGCACAGTTTAGAATAAGATTTTCACCCTCTGTTTCTCTTGTTCTATTTTCCTTCAACTGTCTTGAAGCACATCACAAATTCCTGGGGACACCCTTGAAAAAATGCATCATACATGTCATCAGACTGCAGACAGAGGGTTCTACACTCACATTTCTTATTCAACAAGGGAAAATCTAAGTCTGTAACATTGATAATACTCATGGATCGAGAAGGCAAAGTGTCTTTTTTCAGCGCAGGTTGCTTTCACTTGTATTTTAGAAGATTAATTTTTTTTTTAAATACATATTTTGTGACATAATATGTGCTTACCAAGGGATCTATACTAGCCACTCCTCTATCAACCCTACTCTGGGCTTCTGTTACGACTGAGCCAAGAAGGAAAAAAAGCAGAAGACAACCTGCCCACTGCTTTGGGAGTTAATTATAAAACTAGGTTATTTTAAATTATATGTTCAATAAAATCACAGAATTATTCAGGTTGGAGAAGACATCTAAGATCATTGATTACAACGATTAACCCAGCATCACCATGCTCACCACTCTACCACATGTGCCATATTCACACGTCTTGTGAGCACTTCCAGGAATGTAATATCACCATTTACCTGGGCAATCTAGTCCAATCAATGCCTGACCACCCTTTCTGTGAAGAATTCTTTCCTAACATCCAACCTAAGCCTCCCCTGGCACAACTTGACGTATTTTCCTCTGGTCCTGTTACCTGTTACCTGGGAGAAGAGGCCTTATGACAATCTCCTTTCAGGGAGTTGGAGTTATAAAATACCCCTTTAAAGCTTTAGTGGTACTTAAAATACAATTTCAGTAAGCTAAAATTATGATAATACCAGAAAAAATGTGTTGATCAAATGCAATTAGAAATTGTTTCACCTGAATTAGTAGGTTGTATTGTCTTCAATAAAGTAAGTTTTGAATGCTCCCTTTCAGAGATTCTGGGGGAATTTATACTAGGTCTACCTGATATGGACACTGTATGTAACCTTTATTCTTCCAAAGCCAAGGTTTCAATGCATATTTTTTGATAATATATCAGCTGGTTATAAGAAGGTACATTTATAACCATTTACAATATAACCATTTACAGCAGGTTATAAGAAGGCAAGTGTACATTTGAGCTGTCTCTTGTAATTTTAACTTGTTTTATATTTCACATGGCGTGTTATCAGTACCTCCACTGGTAATAAACACCCACTTCTATGTGTGCATGCTGCTTCTGTGTTAAGCTTGCTTACTTCAAGGGCATCTATCTCCATGCATCTTGCTTTTCTGTTTCCAGGAAAATGCCTGGTTTTAGGAGTTGCTAAGGATTTACTGAGACCTATTGCTCTCACAGTTATCAAATATCTGTTCTACTCTGTATGTATAGCAAATTTATAATTTATAGCAGAACAGAGGTAAATTGCCTGCCATGATAATTATTTGTTAGCTTCATTCATATTGTATCAATTCTCACATAATTTTGTCAAATATTTTCAATTTTTAATTTTTTGTGCTTCTATGAGCAAGGAAGGTCAGCCACAAATACATCAATGTGAGAGAAGTTTATGTAAGAATCCTAGAAGTACATATTTTTTACATATATTTTTTTACTTTTTTTTACATATATTGTAAAAATATACATTTTTTACATATTTTGTATGTGCCACATTTTCGTTGTTGAAAAGTACTTGTTTGCTAAAAATGTGTGGATTAATACTATAAGGAGAAGGCACCACTTCTAGTTCATATTTCTGCTTGTATAAATGCCCTTTGATATAAGTAATCTGGCTGTATAGTAATTGTAAGGTAAAACAGAGCTTTCAACAGATTCTTTTTGTTAACGTATTGGAATGTTTTGGCTTGGTCTAAAAGTTCTTCTTGTTCTCTTGGTTTAGACATTACTTATAAATTCTTATCTTATTTGGAAGCAGATACCGATGAGAAAAGTTTGTGGGCCAATAAGTTAACTTACACAGTTTTGATAGCAACTCTTGGCCTGTTTGAGCAGAAGTTAATCCATCAAGTTTAAGTGATTGACTAGTATAGTCTCTTCCAAGTGACAAGAAAAAAAATCAAAACCCTTCAACTCCAAAACCAACAAGTAAACTTTATTGGCCTACTGAATACTATTTTATTCTGTGTCCATAAATCCATTGCACCTCTACTGTCTTTAAATAATGAGAAAATGTCATGTATGTCATCAAATGCTATCTGAAATCTTACAGAAATTTACATTTCAGGAATTTTAAAGTTTGTACCAAGAAACCTCTTTGTGCAAATTAATTAAATTTCAAAAACCTAACTGAAGGAGAAAGTTTTTTTCTATGTGATGAGAAAATGCAAACAAAGTATATAAAGAATTTGTTGTTTATTTCTTGCTTATCTCTGTATTTGAGTGTACCTTGAAATTCTCATCTTTTTTTTATCCTGTTACAATAAATTCTCCATCCATCTTTTCTGCAGTTTTCTTATGCTAAATATTAATATAATTTATATTTAATCCTTATGAGAAATAGATTTTAAATGAAATAGATAATTCATACTGACTTCCTACTGATTGCTTTCTTCACTTCCTTTCTTCCTGTTAGAGAAAAGTTGCAAGAAATATTCTTCAAATAATTATAAAATAAAACCAGGTCAGTCTAGGTGAAAGAAGAATTTATGATAAATCTTATGCTGCAAAGGAAAATCCTCAGGGAGCCAAGTTCTTGACCACTGCATAACTGCAAAAAGATCAGGGCCTTTACATGTCATTACCAGAAAACTGATACTGCTTGTGGAAAAAATATACAACCTCTCAATGAATACATTTAGAAAAAAAAATACTAAATTACAAATTATGCTATCAAGTCTTCTGACAATTAACTTTGCTGCTTTGTTAGTAGTTCATGTACTATTATTCTTCCACACAAGTTATTGCAGTTTAAAACATGCAGAGTTGAAGGGACCTACAATGTTCACATTGAATGACCACCTACAGTGCACATAACCTGTGATGATTACTAATCTATCTCTCTTAATGATTGTGCTGCATAAGAGAAGATTAATAAATTCAATTTTTTTAAAAAAGAGTAAATATGTGACTTTTAAAAGCATTATGCTTGCTGAACCTTATTATTAGGTGATTTCCATTATCAAATATATCACTTGGCATATTGATTTCAATACATTTGTCAACTGACATTCCTGTTCTAAATGTCCTCCTCTGATTACTAAATGGAGAGCTATTAAACCAATAATTTTTAATCTGAGGTATTAAAAGTACCTCAATATGCAATTGTTAATGGATGTAAGTGTTTGCATGATTAAACCTACAATTGCTAGTTGTCTTGTGGCTGAACTTATATTATTTTGTGCAATTGCATTACGCCAAAATAACAGGGACCAGACCCTGATTTTAATATCTAATTTTAATGCATAGTATTAGATGAAGAATTCTATAATGCTTTTGGTAAACTGCCATCACTTAATAATTTTTCAGGGTATGAGTCCATCAGTTATTTAATTTAGAAAATGTCTGTGTCTGCTCTTTAATCTACCTCTTGCTGGTGTATTACCATTAAAACTGTGGGAATGACACCATGGCTCTTTGAGGAATGGCCTGTAACCTTCTGTTATATAACCTGAAATCACATTCACTCTTTCATGCTTGCATGGCATTGGTGGCTCATAGATATTCTGTGACTGATTAATAGATCCAGCTGCTTTTGCTTCTTTATTGTTTCCAACTGAGAAGCTCCTGGATTATAGAAGAAATTCTCATTATTGGTCCCTGCATGAATGACCTTTACTTTCTGCAGTTGAATTTCATCCATATCTGTATTCCATTCCTTAATGTCAGGGAGTCCTTCCATTACAAGGATCTGATCTTTCCCATGCTCACAAGGTTGCCAATTTTGTGTCAGCAAGTGAAATACCTTTACATTTTTCTTTCCAAGGTTAATAATGAAGATATTAAATGTGTGTTGACTAGTGCTATATTGCCTATTGAAACTTGATATTCTCTTGCATATTTTTGAAATTTCCTTTTGAGTCTGACTTTATATATTTTACTGTTCACATTCTAGTTCTCTTATTTCCCATTACCATTAATAATGTCTAATATAATACTGAGTGGCACCAATATCTTATCTTACCTAGGTATATGTTTATGTTGTATACCATACACTATAGTGAATGTTTTTATATTACAAAGTACATTCTTGCACTTAGTGCAAGAAATTATTTTAATATCTGAGGAATTTGTCATAAGCTACCTCTGAGAAGCAGTCCTAGAGGAGAACGACTGTTCCTTCTCCAGTAGCTGGAACAATTCTGTTGGACATCACCTGGAGCATTTGGGTGTCTCAGTAGCTACCCTAGTTTGGAGTAATCCCATTGACGTGTTCCATCTGAAATCTAGGGTGCATCCCAGCATGGAAAGTGATCGATGTCTGTATATTTTCCCCTGTTTCTTTGAAAATACCTTTCATCCCTGACCTCATAGTGTGCATGCTTTTTCCTGGCAGACTTTATACTGAATTTCTTCTGTATCTGTTGCAGTGGCAGATTTGTTAGTCTGTACCAAGGACTCTCCAGTCACAAAAACATTGCTTCTCATCTTAAAGCTCTATTCTGAGTTATTTCTCCTGTCTGTTAACTATCCTGCCTTCTCTTCTGTGTAATGTCTTTGTTTACACTTGGGCAATTTCTCAAAGCTATCTCCATTACCTCTTCTCTTATGGGGATAGCAGCTTCTCTCTTCTGTCATCCTGTCTTCTCCTTCAGCAGGTTTCTCCTCATTGCTGCCCACTGCAACATAGCTGTTCCTAAACTGGCTCTTAATCCTCCTGCCATTTTCTTACAGTCATTCCTTTTCTTGGTTTATTGATCTGCCATTCAGCTTCTGCTGTTCAGTAAATGCAGGCCGTCAGTTTTTTATGCTGCCTTCTCTCTTCCGTTTATCTTGACATTCTCAACTGGACTTCTCCAAGTCCATGTCCAGTCTTCATTTCTTCCTCTCCATGAGCGCCCCATGGGGAAAAGCCACAAGCCCAGATTTTTTTTTTTTTTTTTTTTTTTTTTTTTTTTTTTTTTTTTTTTTTTTTTTTTTTTTTGTGTCTTTGTCTTCTCTTTTTAGTGAATGGTTCACTGTTATTTCTTTGAGTAACCATTTGCACTCCTTATCATGCCTTTAAAGCTAATCATAGGTGGGTTAAAGTTGCTTTACACAAACTCAGTGTTTTCTGTTGTTTGTTGGGCTCATTATTCAGAAATCTCCATGTTAGAGTCATAATTTTATATCTGGGAGTTTACAGTCTTCACGACACCTCAAAATATAGGCACAAAAATTGAATTAAGCAAGAAAAAATAATTTTTTTCAAGATTTCCACTGCTTTTTATCTGAAGACCATGGTAACATAAATATAGCCAACAAAGCATTTTTTTAGAAAATATTTGCCATTCCACTTCTGCTCTGAATCAAAACCATCCATATATATGCATGTTTTTCTCCTATTTATCAGCGGAGGCGTCCTAGCAAATGCTTGCTGTTCAATGTTTCTCCATATCTGTCAGATGCAATTCTCTACAGAACACCTGGAGAAGAATGTTGTAAAAGTAAATCACTGGAGACAAGGTGAAGTGTGTACTCTGTTTTTATAATGCATTTCACTGCCCTGTTTTTTATCAAAGCATGAAGCTGTAATCCAACAGATCTAACTGATGAAAAGGTAAAATCCTCTGTTTCTTATAACAGAATTTCAAATCCTTTTTCTGTGAAAAATTCTCTTGGAGACTGAATCTGAAAACTATATTTCTTTAGTAAAGAATTTAAAAGTAGGAGTCAGAGGTTAAAGAATGTGGTTTCTCCTTTCTGAATAATGAATTATTTAATAAAAAGGTCTTAATTCTATTGCACTCTTCAAAAGTACAGACGTACTTATAATAATTTGATGCAAATTTGCTGAAATTAGAATTGTACCAAAATTTAAACAGTTGAGAATTCTGAAGAAATCTCAATCTTTAATATTATATGAACTTTAATCTTCCTTTACACGTAACTGACAAGAATCCTGTTCCCTGAAAATTTTTTCCAACTCTGCCAGTTGGTGAAAGAATATACCTATTTTCTTAGCTTGAAATAGAAAATTTATCACTGTTTCACCTGAGCTCTGTTGACATCTATGTTTTCTATCAAAATGAATATAGAAGAAAAACTACGGAGAGATAAAGAAAAATTACTTTCACAAGCATTAATTGCAGTCTACAAAACTACTATACTTTTAGATCCTGTAGTTTAAACTGGTACAGCTTTTAAGACTCTTGAAATATTTCTGTTCTGTGGAGCATATGGATGACATATAGGACCTGATCTTTACAGTCATTCAAACAAAGTAAAATCTGAAAAGAAATTGTACTTAAAAGTACTCATATTATTCACGTTGAAGACCTGATTTTCACCTACAATTGGAAAGACGGTAATTAGACAAACTAGACTACAATTCTTTGCTATCATACCCTGAAAAGTACAAGGCTTTTCTTTCTCATTTTATCACTAGGAATCTATTTCAAATGGATTAGTGACTTTTTTTTTTCCTACTAAACGCGTTAAATTCTTCAGAAGTTCTTTTGTCTAGTAGCAGAATAGTGGTTTCTGGAATAATTTAAGTGCAACTGCATTGTTGGATGAAGATTATGAAGATAAGTTGCAAACTCTTTGATTATTTCCTAAGTTTTCTGCTGTATAATGTGTAACCCAGGAGGGGGATTTTTACATTTTTATTACAAAAGCCTATGTTTCAAATAGCTTTGTAAGTTCAATTCTGTTTCCAAGCACTTTGAAGATTCAATAGAATCAAGACACTTCGGGATGAATTTTAAGAGTTATGCATGAAAAATAATCACATACAGTTTGATCATAAATAAAGGGGGGTTTGTGTGTATTTCCTAGAGATTGCTTTGAAAGTTTACCCTTTTAGAAGTTCATAAGCTACAGCAAAGAAAGGCCTTAAGGGTCAGACAGGCATTCTAAAACTTTTTAAATGGCTTTTATAACAGACTCATTTTAAATTTCTGTAGGCATGACCCAAAGTCTGTCAAAGTAAATGCAGTTGTTTTGCTTCTTTCCCGTAAATTTTAGATCAAAAAAATCTCTTAATTTTCTAAGAGAAGGAAAGCATATGTTTGACTGATTTTGGACTCAAAAGATTATTTCTTTTGGGAAATAATTAAGATAATTGTAATGAAATGTCTTATCATCACATGAGTTGCACATTTAAATTATTTATTAATAGAAAGGCTGTAATAGGAATATAAAAGGGAGCCTCTTAGGGATCAAAACTTCCTTTCATTGTCCCTATGAAGTAAACATGAAATTCCACATCCTAATGCTTGATGTTGACATTTATGAAGATTAAAAAAATTAAAACACCCCTGAGAAACAAACAAAATATCAGGAGCTGTTGAGCCCAGTCCTGACACTGCTGTATTATTTTAGGATGGCTTCCAAGGTTTGATTGACTCTTAATATTTCCTAAGGATGTCGCCATAGATGGCATAAGATGGAGAGCACTGTAGGTAACTGAACTTTTACCAAAATTGTGCAAGACTGCATAATATTTATGGCATATGTGTCACATTGTATTAAGATTAATGATGACTGCTTCAGGAACACTTCTAAGGAGGAGAAACAATACAAAATGTAATTCTTCCTTGTCTTCTCCCAAGATATTCTGGTTCTTTTCACTTTTATTTACAGTACAGTATTTGTTTTATTCTAAATCTGTAGATGATATTATGTTTGGAGTATTTAAGTCACCATGGAAAACTGGAGCTAGCATGTAATAATACAGAAATAGCAACACTTTCATTAACTTTTGTACAAAAAATGTTGTTGCTAGAGATGATGCAACTGTTCAAACTATGAGGATTTAAGAGTTTAGCAGCAACTGAGGACTACTGTTCAGCTAACCAGAAGTATTGATGCCTACAAATTACTTCAGAGCTTAAAGGAATTAAACTAGTTGAAAAGCAAGTAGAATAATTCATTGTGTAGAATTTATTCCACAAATTTAGTTAGAGCAGTCTAGATTACTGATTGCAGACACCTTCCCCTGAGAATTGATCTCTTCCTACTGTGAATTGCTCATGAGCTGCTTTTCAGTTGGTTAATTATAAATGTTGTGGGAACAGGGAAAGAACAGTCTCCACACCACTTAAATTTAGGCAGCTAACTTAAGTGCCTGAGACAGCAGGCTAATCTACTAGGCTTCTTATATACTCAGTGGGAAAAAAGATAGACTCTTCCTCAGGGAGAATTTGGATAAAATTTTTAAGCCCCCACTCTGACTTGCAGTACTTTCATTTTTCTTTACAAATTCTAAGAATATTCTAGTTGTTTCTGTCACCTGAAATGTATAATTTCCCTTAACATTCTGAATCTATAATTTGCTCCTAAAGAAATTGAAAACATACATTTGGTTTAAACACATTAAGGTAAAATTTTTTACTTGAGCATAGCAAAAATAGTACACAAATATGTTCAGCATAACTGGCTCTTCCCTGGAATCATTTAAGTAGTAAGGGCAGAAGGGTCCAGCTGAGGCAGAAGACATCTTCCCAAAGCCCTGCACTTTGTGTAGAACCATGGAATGGTTTGGGTTGAAAGGGATCTTGAAGATCAGCTAGTTCCAAACCCCAACCATGGCAGGGACACCTTTCACTAGATCAGGCTTTTCAGGGCCCCATCCAGCCTGACCTAGAACACTTCCACGGATGGTGTATCCATAACCTCTTTGGGCAACCTGTGTAGCATCTTACACCCTCATAGTAAAGATATTCTTTATAATAATAATATCCAATCTAATCCTCTACTCTTTCAGTTTAAAGTCTTTCCCCCTTGTCCTCTACCAATAGACTTAAAAGTTTGGGTTCATCCTTGCTGCCTGAAGTTTGCCTGCTTTTCACTGTTTGCATTTGTTCTCAAACAGCTTCAAGAAAACTATTTATATTTTTAGAATTTATCTATTGTTTACATATTTCTCCTCTGGGAGGAGAAAGATGATTGATGGTGATGTTCACCAACGAGGTTGAAGAGGTGGCTGCCTGTGTAGCCAATCTTCGGCCTGCTGGCAAAAGGTATTTAGACGGAGTCAGAGAAAATCAAGTAGAGAGATTTTCTGCTTGACCTCTTGCTGCCTGCTTCATTCTTTTGTGTCCCTAACAGCGACACATCATTTTTTATAAGCCCTCTTTAAGTACTGCTGAAGAGATCAAACAGTACCTGTCCCAGTACAAACCTCTAACAGACACCACTCATCTCTCTCTGGACAATGAGCTGTTGACCACTACTACTCTCTGGGCAGGACCATCCAAATGATTCTTCATTCGCTGATGAATAAAAATCCATAAAAATACACAGATCTATGATTTAGAGAGAAGGCACATGGAGGACAGGGAAGTGATTTGGGACAGCCAGTATACCATCACCAAGGGCTAGTCTTCTAGGTGAATCTGTTCCATGATCTTCCCAGGCACAACATGAGGCTGACAGGTCAGTAGTTTGTCACTTAGAGTGGGAGGCTTTGCTCTCCCATCCCCTATCTTAGTGTCCATCTACTCAAGAGGTGTGAGATGAGAGGTTACCAGTGAAGACTGAGACAAAAAAATGGGGGAATATCTCAGCCTTCTCCTCTTTTATTGCTACCAGTTGGTGCATCTTTCTCATCAGGTGAAGTATGCTTTCTTTGGCTTTTATATTTTGGTTAACATGAGGGCCTGTAGAAGCCCTTGTGGTTATTTGCATCCTTTGCCAAGTTGTGCTTCAGCTGCACCATGGTCTTTTTAACCCAAACCCTACACAACTGAAGAGCATCCATTAACTCTTCCCAGGATGCCTTTCCCTGCTTCCATTGCCTGTGTAGCTGCTATATGTTATAATAATGACAATGGAATTTCAAACAAAGCTAAAGGTATGCATAAATAATCAAATTTTATAACAACATTTTGTAAGACATTTCATGACCAAAAAAAAAAATCCATTAGATTGATGGACACACTACATGTAAATGTGTTAACTCCACAGAAACTATGTGCTAGAATGACCTGGATATACAGGCAGTAGTCTAGATATGGGTAGATGTGCTACAATTGCTCTTTATTTGGCTATACACAACCTAGACTTAGGGCAGATTTCCTTTCTTAGTTTGAAGAACTGAAAAACTGGGTTAAAGAATAAGGTAGTTTGGAGCTGCCCCTTGCTTGGTCTGATGCTGTCCCAGATGCTCACCAAAGATATGGTTTACTGTTTTTTTTCTCTACCCACATCAGCTGATCTCTTAGACTTAATGTTTGCAATATCAATTTGCTTGCAGTTGTGATTTCAAAACCGGTTTTCAATTAAAAGTTACTGCTATTGACTTACAAAGTATACAAGAAACAAATGTCCCAACAAATCTTCTTTATTTAAGCAAAATCTTACAAATCCCTGTTTCGGATTTTTGTTCAGATTTATAAAGGAGTGTAAAATATATTTTCTAAAAGAGTTTGTAACCATTTCAGGAATCCAACTAGGAGAATGAGTTTAAGACCTAAGGATTTAATTATGTCCTCTCAGATCAGCAGAATACAAATAATCTCAGTTTACAATAATTAAATAATTATTAACAACAAAGGGTGAGAAAAGGCAAGAAAAATGAGGGAGCTATGGGCACTACGGGCAATGAAAGTGTACAGGAAGCTTTGGACTGAAATTCAAAACGATCTTGAAAAAAATGAAGTTGCAGTCAGAAAAGAATGAGATTTATTAGGGAAAAGAGATCTTTCAAATAGGAATAATCTGATGCACAATTAAGGAGTGAAGAACCAATTCTTCAGAAAAAAGATTTTGAGTTGTTAGCAAGCTGTATATAGGCTAGCAATGCCATGCTGAATGAAAGAAAACAAATTTGTACAACATGCCAACACTTATACAACCTGTTAGCCATATGCATATCCTGATGGTAAGAATGGTTTTCATTTCTATCCAGTCTGAAATAGTCATGACAGTTTGTGTCAGCCTCTCTCTGTCTTCTCTCTAGGCTCCAATGGAAGTCCAAGAAGAGACCATTAAATTCATCATCCTACTTCCCTCTGTTTCCTTTTCTGTCTTCTCCTCCTGTCTTCCATTTACCAGTTCCTCTAATATTTAGATGGGGTTCCATGCTCCCAGACAGTGAAAAACTCCTGACATTTTGGCTAGTAGTCCTGGAAATCTCTTATCTTTCTCACTCATGAACTTCCAGCCTCTTGAACTGTAGAAGCAAAGGGACAGGTTTTTGGATCTCACTAATTACTCTAGATTCCTTTCAAGAAAATAAGCCTCCAACCCTTAATTAGTAGATATATGAGCTCCCATGAGCCATGGGTTTTGTATTTGCCATAGTTTGCCTTTATTAGGAATGGAAAGAAAAACATCTTTGCATTTTTAGAGAAGAGTCTCTTAAGCCTAAGTATTATGTTCCATTTGTGATGTGGATTTAGTTCTGAACAACTCATCTGAAACAGATTTTTCTGTCTGTGTCCTGAGGGATTTATTGGCAAAACTAGCCATCTATTAACGTTATCTTGGGACTCCGCACAGGGAGAATAGATACAATAAATCTTAGTTGTATAAAAGCCCAGAAGCTATAAGGTTTTACTGGACAGCAAATAGAAAATCCCCAAAAATTCAAACCTGTTTATTTTACTTGGAATGAAAGAACATTCTGAGTGAAGCTTGACTGGAAACATCTTTGGAGATGGCCATTTTGTCCATATCACACTAATCAATTACATATCACACTTTGCCCTTGTGCACTTTTTCTTAAAGACATAAAGTTATTTTCCATGGACCATGCAAAAGAACAGGAACTTGTATTACTAATTGCTATGTCAATGGCCTTGGACTTGGGTGAGATTAGATCTAACAATAAAAGAAATTAACAAATGTGTCCATAATATCATACTGCATTAATGGTAATAGTTTACAATTTAAATTTACATTACTCATCAGGATTCATATTTCTCAACTGTCAGATAAAATTAAGATTATTCAAAGACCAATTAGTTCTGATTACTTCTGTTAGTTTTTTCTGACTGGTCTCACAACAATTATTGCAGAACATCATAGATTTACTTAAGCATAGTTAAAAAATTTCTTGTTAAAATTAGAAGATGGCTGCCTACTCAGAACTTGTCAGTAAGAGGGTACATGGTGTTCACACTTGGAGGATTTGAGGTCCCAAAAATGTTCTTTGATTTGTGTTTCTTAAATTTTAATTTTGCTGTACATACTATTTTCCATCTGCTTTTATCATGTATACTTCATTCTGGCCAACCTCATTTGCAACAGGTATTTTTTCAGCAGTTACTGCCATATGACCATAGTTATTCTGTTATTATAATTTCTTGTACAGCATTTCCAACCAAATCATGCCTAGCAAAGAAACAAAACATTACCACTTATCACACCTCCTGGCTTTATTTAAACTTTTAACCAAAGGTGTAAGGCAGGTTTTTATACAGTATTATGCCTCTAGTACAGCTTACTTACCCAGTAAGATTTTTTAATCTTTGTAATCAGTTTGCATTTATGCAGTATCATAACAGGGCTAAAAAGCCACCATTGAGCTCAATAGAAAAAAAAAAAAAAGTTTTTTTTGCATTATGTCTCAAACCCCAAAGTCTTTCATATTTGTGAAGTTAAAAATTCAATTATTATACATAAACCTGGAAGATGACAAAACTGTTCTTTATTCCTACTCTTATAGGTGTGTGAATAGGTACAGAATTCATACCTCTTCTTAGGTGTATTAACCTCTAAGTTATTTGTAATTTATGTAAATCAGAAAACACCAAGAGGAAAAAAATTGTGATTGAACTATGGCAGTAAAAACAAATCTAAAAAATCTTCAAAAGATTGAAGTTTCCCATCTCATTTATAACACTCTCAATGAAAGTACTGGAAATCAGAAACATTTACATTTATTTACCAAAAAAACAAACAACTTGTTGTGGGACATATCTCTGGCATGCAGCTGTGCTGCTCCACATGAATCTTTCATCTTCCTTAATCCTTATTCAGAGTCAAGGAAGGCAACTGGAGGTGTCTAAGGTAACTTGCAGTCACTGTTCAAGGGAATACCATGGAACCTTATCCTGAAAGTCAGTAGGGGGAATACCTCTTATTTGGATCCCATGAAAACTAAATGTAATCTAAATGTAAAACTAAATGTAAAACTAAATGTAATCTAAAGGTCATCAATATTCATAATTCTGAAGTTGCATACCACAGCTGAGTCCTCACACTTTGGGCCACTTTTAATTTGGGAAATGCTATTTCTTTCTAAATGAAATCAAAGCATCAGTATTCTTCTGTAATTTACTGTTCTAAAACAAAATAATTTTTCTTTCAAAGGCTTTGTTTATATTAGAATTATAGAGTCATACGACAGCCCAGGTTAGAAGGGACCTCAAAAGACCACCTGGTCCAACGTTTGATGGGAAAGAAAACCTAGATGACATTATTTAGCACCCCATCCGAATGCCTCTTGAAAACCTTCAGTGATGTCCCTGGAAAGGGTATTCCAGTGAATGACTATTCTTGCTGTAAAAAATACCTTTCTTGTATCAAGAAGGAAGTTCTTGGCAGTTCAATCAACACCTTGAAATGGGAAGAAACAATTAAACATTTTCACTTTATAAAAATCTCTTATCATTTATAAGATGTTACAGAACCTGAGTCCTTTGGAAGCTCTGTAAGCTTTTTCAAGAAAGAAATTAGGGTAATGCTTCTGCAATGCAGCATGCTGCTTTTGATCTCAGCTCCACATTATTTTCCCTTGCTAACAAAGGAACTGGTATCACTGGATGAAAAATAGTAGTCTGAAGACTTGATTCTTAGGCAGTCATCTATTTATGACAATAGGCTTTATTGTCTCTATTCTTGAAGAGCAAGAGAAAGCCAGGATAAACTACCCATTAAGATGTTATGAAAAGCCCATGTACAAGGTTCTGACCAAGATGAGGTTGCCAAGCATGTTATTGGAGAAAAATCAATACATTAAATTCTACCAAAAAATTAAGCACTCATCCTAGGAAACTGAATATGAAAAAATCATTCAGTGCGATAAATTTAGCAGCAGTAAGATGGCTGGTTCAGATACTTGTAGGAAAAAGAGAACCACAAGAAAGCTGCTCAGGATAGGGACCAGAATCAATCACACAAAAAATAAGATCATACAGACACACAGACAACAGGATACAGAAAGGAGGAAGAAAAAATTTTGCCATCAACATAACAATGAGGAAATGTATTTATATTTTATGACACATATGTATGCCTTCCAAAAGGGAAGCCAAAGCAATTTTAGGCAGGCTGTGGGACTGGTGCAAGAGTTTGTGCTTCTATGAAGTAAATGTTGACTTAACATCAACGGCAACTGAACAAGACTCAGAGCCAATTTGTTCATCTTTGTTCATCAAATGAGGGCCAGGAAACTACCTGGGAAAATCCCCATCAGGAAAAGCTACACATTTACAAAAAAGCAAGGGAGATACTGCCATTATTGTAATTCACAGGCTTTACATGTATCATAATGCTGTCAGGGTGTTACTTGCCAAAAATAGACCTTGACAATATGTTCCATGTCTGCCTGATCTGCCAAAGACATTACCTGAGGAGGAAGATGGGGATTTTAGAATGACACCAAGTACAATAGATCAGACATTCAACTTAAGAAATTGAACAGAAAACACTGAGAATATGAAATAGAACTATACTCTAACTTCACAGGCTTCAATAGATCATTTGATCATTCATGGCAATGAATGCTATAGACTGTGATGAAGACACTCAACATTAGCAAAAGAACAGTGACAACCACTGAAATCCTTTATTACAGCGCAGGGAATAAAGTCCTTGAAGGTATCACACTGAGTAAGTAGTTCCATATAGCAGCTGGTGTAAGAAAGTGATGTCTCCTATTGCCACATCTCTTCAATAGTTTCCTTGTCAAAGGACTCTGAAAACTTTGAAGGAGTGCTGTCAGTTAGAGGTAGTATTACAGGTAATCTATCCTTTGAAGATGATGTAGATTCAATAGGAGGAATGGGACCAGTGCATGGAAAAGCAATGACAAAGATGGGCAGCACTGCAGTGATATATGGTATGGAGATCAGGACAGAAATATAGCATTGTAATGACAGTGAAGATTACTGACTCTGAAAAAGAAATAGATATCAAAAGCAAGAAAGTTGAATGGGGGGGACTTATTCAAGTACCTCCGTACTACTACCATGAAAGACAGAAAACTTGAAACAGAAATCCAAAGAATTGCCCTCATGCTAGCAGTGCTCACAGTCCAAAATACAACCTGGAAAGACAAGAACAACTTTAGTAGATCCAAGAGAAGAAAAAAAAAAGGAACTTCTTAGAAATATTGTGTTCTCAAGAGCATGAACAGTGTGAAACAGGTGAAACTCAAACAGCAGTAACAGAATGAAGAATTCAAGCCTTTGAATTCTGATGTCTCTGCAGAATTCAATAGATACCATGTACAGTGCACAGAACTAACAGCTCTATTACAGGGAAGCAGGATCTGCAGTAATTGGATCCCATGAGCCTCTGCTAGCAGCAGTGTAAAGAGAGAAGCTGGAAAGGTTTGGCAATGTGACTAAAGCAAAAGTCCTAGCAAACATAAATTTGCTGAGAAAAAAAATGAAAAGAGGAGGAGCTGTTTGTTGACAACCCAGTAAAAAACATCACCAGAAGTTGGACAGGCAAATCTCCAGCAGAACTTCTTTGAGTACTTAAAATCACCTGAAAGGAAAGATTATGGTTATCACTTTACTATGACCAAGCCAGCCACAGGAGGGGAAAGGGATTATTGCAGTACAAAAATCTGTTATAAAGACCATCAATACAGAATTTCTAGGAAGCCACTCCACTGTCACTGTATTTTATAAATAATAAGAAGTAATTTTTTGTTCTTTACTGACTTTCTTCTTTCCTGTATTTGTTCAAGTGATATTTAATCATTTCCAGACTGGTACTTCCTTCGCTAGGTAAATGGGAAAAGAATATTTGCTCAATACACTGCTGTTAGTGGGTTAAAGACAAATCTGGCAGCTCAAGAGAGATGAAACTGTCACAACTTCATGTCTCCAGGTTCATCAGTAGTGAGGCTGAACATATAATCCCTGTGCATATAATCCCTATAATCAGGAACAGGCACAAACATGTCTACACTGCATTTAAATATACGATGGTCTGCGCAGATCAATACAGAGACACAGAGCACTTACACAAAGACAGCACAGAAAGCAATGGCCTCACCCTACTTCCCTCTCTGCTGAGCAGGATGGAGATCTGCTACTGGGATCCTGTATGTGTGCATATGTACAGTAAGGTTCCCCCCACAGCTGAGCTTACACTCCCAGTGTGCCCAGTAGCCAGGACCTGGACACAAACTCCTGAGGCCACAGCCATGCTCTAGCTGCTGTTGCAAATGCCCTCACAGATGCACACCTACACAAAGAACCATTTGAAACTCTCCTGATCCCCAGTAACCAGCCCACATCCTATGCCTATCTTTCTCTTAGAGATCCCCTGACTCCCAGATCACCACGCTGACTTGGTGGTTCACCTGGCTGTATCTTTGCTGGCACTCACTCAGTTTACACACTTGCTCCAGTGGTTGGCACCATGGACATCCCTGAGACCTGAGGTCCCACTTTCTGGCACTGACATCCACCCACTGGGGCCTTGGCAGCTGTTTCCACCTCCAGCCTGTGGTCTGCCTGTAATCACAGTCCCAGATGCCCAGAGGCATGTGAGAGTTCCTCACTTGGAAAAGAGAAGAAAGGAATCTAGTAATGAAATAGGACAATCTCTGCAGATCAGATATGGGGCATGGACAAACAGGTTTACCAAAAAGCAAGCCATTTACATGGTAAACCAAACTACCATTTACAAAAGCAGCCCTACTTCACTCCTTATTTTCCCACTATTCTTCCTCCTCGAACCACCTCAATTTCTCTTTTTCCCCCCCTTTAATTCCACCTTTAATCCCACCCTTAAACTTCCTGTAATAATTCTTGTGCAATCCCCAATGTTCTTCCCCAGCATCACATAACATTTCCCATGTCTCTGTGTAATATCTCCTCAATCCAAAAGCTGCCCTGATTTACCTCTGGTGATGGGTTTCATATCTGGACAACGAGACTGTAGCTGTCCTGTAACAGCCCTGGAAAGGGCTTTGACAGTGTGGTATTTATTTCCTCTGAGACCCCAGTTTGGGTTCCCTCCTCTCCTTGTTCTCCTGTCTGGGTCTATGGAGATAGTCCACTGATGGCTTGATGGATTCTATGATGCTTCTGGGAGAAGCCAGGCCAGGGCATTATTGTCTTTGTGCTCCTTTTTGGGCATATAGACCAGATCTATTGCACAATTATAATTGGCTACTGTAATTTTCTTCTGCTGAGCAAGGTAAAAGGTTGTAATTGTTACTTCTACCTTTTATTTCAGTTTAATTTAAACTTTTGCTGTACATCCATCTTCTGTGTAAGCATCCCAGTGCAGGTTGTTTCTCAGCCTGTTGGAGACTGACATAGATTCAATCTGTGGTTTTTCCATGTCTTTTTTTCTGTAGTTGTATATCTAGCTGTAGTTTATCACTGCTGTATTCTTTCACTCTGTGCTCCTTTTGTATCAGGAGAGCTAATATGAACATCTTTTGTCAGTGCAAAACTTGTGATGTTAACAGAATCCAGGAGATATTGGAAATGTGAAAGCCCATAACTCAAATCATTAGACAGAAATGCATCACCTCTGATGTCCCTGAGCTCCTCAAACCCAGCAACACCATCCTCTCTGCACTTCTGTAGTTGAATTTCAGCTGGATTCAATGTGCTGTCATGAAAACTCTTGGACAACAGGAGCCATTGCTTGTGCAATCTCTGCTCCAAACTCACTGTAAAGATATTCATATTCATATTCAAAGGGGTCCTGTAATAAACCCAATGCACTTAAAAATATTTAATTAGCACACCAACACAAAGAATATATATTTGGAATTCATTCAGAGTCTCTCTACCTGTGGTGCTTCATTTGAAATTTGAATGCTTTCATCTCTGCTGCACCACCCACACAGAAGTCTTGGGGGAGTCCTCCCAAATCTCCTCCTAATTTACTTTAAATTCATTAGTCCCCTAAACCACTAGCTGGCATGTGAACTACACAAAATATATTTTTTATTTTATTCTTTGGTGAAGAACAACTGATTCCTAATGACCAAAGAAAAAATGAAGGTTAACTAGTTCTTAACCAAAGGTTAACATGAGTAACCCAAAAGTAGAATATCATAAAATTAAAAAAAAAAAAAAAAAAAAAGAAGAAAAGAAAGAAATCAGAGTAATTTATTTGATATGGGCTTTATTTTTTGCTTTGAATACGCAAAAAAAAAAAAAAAAGTGAAAATATGATATGGCAAGAACATTCTGTGTTAATTGTGTGCAGTAATAAAGAACAGATTTGCATTATTTTCCCCACAAAAGTGGAGTATTTGATGCATGTGGCAGTCTTGTAAATACTGAAGATTCTCACCCAAGTCAGGTTCTGACCTTGCAATCTTCATTTATGTTAATGGTCCTTCAGCTGCAACAGAAAGTCAATGGGACTATTCTTATCACTAAATATTATTGCTGCATATAAGTATCGTACATCTTGTGGTATTTCTGCTTGGGTTGGATGAAGAGATAAAATTCTAATTACTGAGAAATCCACCTGCTATCTTTTTACTTTCCTGGTTGAAAATAAAAAAAAAGCAAAAAAAAAAAAAAAGCAAAGTGGGTCAAAAGTCAAAAAGAGTTGGTTATTGTAAAGATAAAGTAAGAAATCAATGACAAGCTGCACTAGAGATGTAAGCCATAAAGGAAAGGTTAGGTGGAAGATGGGAGTCCAACAAAGCCGTGGGAGATAAGAGCAATAGTAGCTGGCAGCAAAATGTGAAAATTGGTTCAGAGATAAAGCACAACTGCTTAAAAAGTATAGCCAACATGTATGACTGAAAAAAGAAGTCTAGATACTTTTGGAAACATTTTAGTTTTACGTATTCACCAACAGAAAACTCCCTAGTGGAACAAACACTTTGGATCCATTTCCAAAACAACAGAATGGATGCACAATCAGCCAAGTGCATAATGAGTATTGCTGTTTCCACAGCTTTATTTTCATCTGCCTGAGTGTGGTACTCTTGCAATAGTTCCTTGTTTTTTATGTGTGATTTTCCTGAACTCTATAAAAATCTCTTCAGGGTTTTTATCCATATCGTCTTTATTTCACTTATTTTTATTTTCTCTAATGCAGATACAGAAGAACCAAAATGATCATTCATAAATAAAAGTTCTAAGAAAATGATACAAGAATTGCATTAAAAATTATCTTTTCAGATGTCCTGAATAAAGCACCCAGTATTTTGTTTTGCTTTGATGTGCTGTCAGTGGTTTATTAAACCACCACGATTAAGATAAATATTTTCAGTATCAATAAGCACTGGGAATTCTAGCTGTGGTTCAGTACAAAGGATTTTACCACTTTGTGCTGAAATGGCAATGAAAGAATTTGAAATGTTCAGTGACCTGCAAGCTCCAATTCTATTTACATTCTTTGCTGTTGTAGCATTATTTAGTGTGTGAAGTAAGGCATGTAAAAGTCTAGCTGTTTAACTGTCTTTGCAAGCTTTTTATTTTCTCTGTGATTTTTTTTTTTTATCTTGCCCAAAGTTGTTATTTGGTCTTCTATTTAAATGTGCTTCTCATTATTTTAAGGAAATCTAAGGTTAGTAAGAACCAATCATGACATGGACTTGCTGGTAATTTGCAATTTCTATAAGCCTGGTGTCCCTCAGCTTCTTCTAATTTTGAACTACTTTTTAAAATAACATTCCTAAACCCTCTTTTCATAAGTATCCTATTGGTTTAATGGATTTCTGATGTCAGGCATCAGCTGAAGAGCTGACTAAAATTTCTGACTGTGAATAAATTTGATTTTGTTTCTTGAGTTGAGCCAATTCTGTATTGTTTTCCCTAAAGTTTGACAGACAGGCAGACACACACGTGGAAGTTGCACTTCCTAAAGTAAGCTCACATAATTGCAAGTGATGAAATTAGTGAGGATTAGCTGGTAACTGGTCTGAAATAAGATACCTGCAAAAGAGACCACTCAATCTCCTAATTCTGTCCACTTGAATTATAGAAGCAAAGATTAGCCCACCCTGTTGACTACACTAATACACCAGGCATTAGCACTTCTGGTCAGTTGCTGGCAGCTGGATTAAGTTACCAGACTGCCAAATTTGGCAATTTGTAAATCTATAATTGTATTCAAAGATAAGAGGAACAGGGTCTTTTCCATTTTGATGATAGGTCCATGCTGAATGTAATATAGAAAGCTTAAACTTTATACTCCTTTACTAATTTAAAAATTGTTGCTCTGGCAGGAACACATAGGTAATATTTGCCCATTGTGAATACATAACATGTAGTTGAAATGGCAAAGGATCAATTTGGTTTGCAGAATGCATGTTGACTGTAGATTTCTTTCATCTCTAATCAATATTTCATAGATACTGAAAGCTCCCAGCATAAAAATTTTCCAAATTCTAAGTGAGATGCTTCTTTGTATATGTTCAAAGCATAACTTGTAGAAAACTGACCTGAGGTATTTAAAGCTGAAAAAAATATTTTATTAGCGTGATCTGCTACAGAAAGAGAGAAAGAACTTTCCATTTGTATCTTTTATGGTATTCAAAGTTCCAGTGATTCTCCCTGTGTTTTGGAAAATGTACATCAGAAAATTGTGTTCTGAGAATGTGCTGAAAGTAACCTTTTCTTCTCTTCACATAAAAGCCTTCACACATCCAAAACTTCATCCTGCTTGCTCCAGTGAGAGTGTTTTTGTTCACAACACTGCAATGACTTTGGGTGTTAGAGGCAGAGAAGCTGCAAACTTGTGCTTTATATGACTTGCATTTGCTCACAGCAGATGGAATTACACAGAAACAAGTTCCTGAATATTTTGTCTCCCACTGGAGCTCAGCCTCTGGTATTCCATCCTCAGAGCTAAACTGCACCGTATAGTCCCAATGGCACTCTGTAAGTGAAAATGCACTTTCAGAGTGTTTCAGTGACCTCGATTGCACTAGGCAGGTGGGCCCATTTCAGCTGTGCCAAAGCAGCAGATCCCTTAAAGACCTGAAGTGCCCATTCCAAATCTTTGATTTAAGTAATTTTAATTAATCTCTACTCCAGAACACTGCTGCTTACTTATCTGCCCTGCTTACATATTTTTTACCTGCAGCTGCCAACATATTAACTCAGCAAAGGCTAAACCCATAACAAAATAAAAATTATTTGCATCATTTGAGGTCAAAATAGCCACTAATGTAAATATGATTTCTGTCCATCACCAGCCCCCTCACACATGCAGCACATCCTCCTGCCCCTCAGATATTTCACTGGTGGAACTGTTGGAGGAGATCTAAATGTGAATCTGCTGGGCACTTAACTCCCAGACCACCACTGCATTTATTGCATATAAACAATGCTTGTGTTGCTCATGCCTGTTCCATATTGTTTAAAACTGATCTCATAATTTCCTCATCCTTCTATTCCCTCTAGTGTGCCTGGAGTTCTGATTAGTAATTTACCACGGAGTTCTATAACAGTGAATACTCTACTGCTGCTGTTAATTAAATCTGTGTGGGTAACTATTCACTCACTAGAGACAATCATTGCAGCAAGATATTGTCAGGCCTGAGGCTTTGCTCTAATAGAATCTGTACATATCCCAGAGGTGATATGTTCTGTATCTGGAGAGGAAGCAGTGAGCCAGATCTTCTAACATATCCAGCCAATGATTCAGTGAATGAATGCCAAGGGGACAAGCTTCAAAAGACAATGTTCCTAAGACTGAAAGATGGGCAGAATCAGAGCAGAACAGTATGGATATTTTATCATTCTTGATATAATGTAATCTCATAACCTGAGATTTAGCCCATGTTTCTTTTAACTTTAATTTGGGACACATGACTGACATGGAGTGCTTTAAGTTGTTAAAATAAATCATTTAGAGAGATGTCATACACTGTGAATGGTATTGTTGTATTAGGAGCATAGATGAGTTGAGGACACACATGGTAAAAGTGGTTTATAGCACAATTCTGAAGAATTGCATAAAGGAGCTTTAAAGAAACTACAGACAATTTTCCATCAGTTAGTTTCAGTGGTGACCCATAAAACATTCCCCTGTCAGATAATGATAGCTTTTGCCATATTCAAGGGATTTTCAAACGTGTGTCAGGAGGTTATACACATCACAGGAAAACTGAAGATTTTTAAAGGTTACCATTGTCTTCATTAGCCCCATCACATTAACAAAGGGACAGTTGCCTCCAGCAGGCAATTGCTGCCTCACGAACTCTGCACATGAATTGCTGCAGTATAGGCATCTGCAACAGGATCCTATTGTTAGGAGGGAATGCCTTAACTGGGTTACACATATTGTTTAAGAACTATACAAAGCAAAGCATTTCTCCTTATTACAAGCTATAAAAACTGTATATTATCTTCTAGTCTACAAAGTGAGGGATTAAAAATTATCTTGCTTCATACAGATGTAATTATCTTTTTATATGCACAAGGAGTTGTATAATACCTAATGAAACAAGAATTACTATAATAGGTGAAGAAAAGACCTGGTTAGAAGGCAGCAGAAATGCTTCTCTCAAATTTTGGAAGATGTGGTGAGGCTAAACTATGTTTTTCATGCGCACATAATGCTAATAAACAGAATGTTTTATATGTTCAGAGAACCAGTTTCACAAACATCATTGTAGCCATGGTTCATAGTCTATTTTCATTGTTCAATAGATAAAGGTGAATAGAATGAGAACTGATTTGTTACATATACATGAACAGGTATACACATATACAGATAATAAAACATACATATAACTAATAGGTACTCTTTTATATAAAATATATCTGATAAATAGTTGTATATATCCAAAGAAAAGGACAACTAGATTATTAGGTACTATAACAAAATCTGGAGACAAGAAGCTTCCTGGAAGCAGATGATTGCCTAGAGTTGTAATATCAAATGTCAATCATTTAAACCTTGAGTCATCCAAATGGGTCATACAAGCCCCAGCTGTAGCCACTGCAATAACAACTTCTGGACAATTTGTCACACCTATTCTGGGTATTTTATGGTTGTGCTTATGTCTATACACCTGTCTATCATTGCAGTGCTCAGCAGAGACACTTGAAGACCACACTGTTCGTGATGAAGAAGCATGCTTCTGAGCTCCTCACAGCTTCATAATTTTCTTTGTTCGGGGACTGAAGAGCTTCGACAGGTAACAGGTTTGATCACTGGAGGGAACCAGAGGTGATTCACTGAGGTACTTTGATGTCAGCATGTACAACTCAAAGTGCCTTTGTGGCAAATAAAAATTGCCAAGGGGAAGTTGTTGATGAATAAAAACCAAACCAAACCAAACCAAAAAACAAAAAACCAATCAACCAAACAAAAAACAACAACAACAAAAAAAACCAAAACAAAAAAACCCACCGCCAACACCAAAACCAAACCAAACCAAACCAAACCAACAAAAAAGGTAACTTTGATGATTCAATAACTTGGGTTTAACATAAGGATCTTGTAAAATTGTTGCAGGTGCTGAAATGGAGAAAGTTATCTTCTGCTCATTGACAAGGAAAGGAGCTCACCACTTTCCACCATGAACATTTTTAATGCATGCATATTTCAAAAGCACTTTGTGAAGAAGCTCTAGTAGACGCAGACCCTGCAGGCGACGTGGTCACATTGTTCCTCCTTCATGTGACTTGTGTTGATTCTGCTTATCTGGCACATGGAAATCAACAAGCACAGTCAAAATGGTATTAAACAACACTTGAAAAAAACCTGTGAATATATGTTTGAGTATCAATTCACAATGCACATGCCTAAGAGGTGATTTCCAGACTTATTATTGCTTTTCTATGGCTTATAATATATATTAAACATTTCATGTAGACTTATTGTATCCAGCTATACAAAATGAGACAGCAGTGAATCTAGAAACACCCAGAAACAAGTAGAAAATGAACTGGAGGGCTTTTTTGTTGCGAAGTGGTAATTAATAACTAAAACCAGCCATGGTTACTTACTTTCCACTGTTGTTCTGCAAAGTGCTTCTGGCTTTAACACATTGAAAAAATTAGTAGATGGTTCAAATGAAAATTTTATAGAAAAAGTATTTGCTTTACAGTTCTCCTTTTAAGAAGGGCTCTCTCTAAATTTTTATTTGACAGGATAAGCACACAGAATCCTTTCTAGCAGAACACACTGGAAGAGTGGGAAACTCAAACTCTGAAGCCTTTGGGAATGCTACTGAAAATGACGTAAAGAGAGATTTCTAATAAAAAAATTAATAGCTTTTTTAAACCAATTTAAGATAAAAAGATTAATAGCTGTGTGCTTTACTTCCTCCTTTCGCCATCTCTGTCTAGCACATTAGGGAGCTTCACAGTTTTCCTTTCTAGATCAGATTAATTTCTTTACTGTGATTAGCACTCAATTGGACTGTTTACAGTGAGCACAAGGAAAAAATAAGCATGATTTAGTGAAATTGCTACGAAATGATTTGTGAAATAGCTGTGCCTTGCAGAAGATGGGAAGAGCAAAAGAAGCTACAGCTTGATGACACCAATTCAAAAAACACTTGATAAAAATAAAAGTAAATTATAAAACTCTGCATTTCAGTTCATGAAGAGAAATGACAAAGAGAAATCAATAATTTCATAGGTGTTATCAGTTGCTTCCAGTATAATGATCTCTACATGCTTCACATGTATATTATGATGTACAAACATGAAAAAAGAGAGATTTTTTTCAGTCTGTTATTGGCAAGAAAGATTTGTTAATGATTATTATTCTATAGCTCTAATTCACAAAGCAAGGTGGCAAACTGGGCAATGAGAGAAGGATGAAAAGGAGGAACAATATCACTTTGCATTTTAGCTATGATGTTGAGCCAGCAAATTACATATATCTGCAGTAAAACAGCTTATTTTTTGCTAGCCTGCACTCTTGCTGTTACACCTTAGAAAATTATGATTCATATGTTTTAAAACAAATTCAATCATTAACAAACATATTTAATAATAAGAGAATCAGAATTTCAATAAGTTCATGAAAACTAAATAAATATACCAAGTTTTCTATTTCATTGACAATAACACCTGCTGTACCAGGAGTTCAGTTTCATAATTCCTTAGCAATCTGAACTCTTTATTTACCTTAAACAGGAGAGATTCTTACAGATATTGAAGTCTAACCTCCTTGATTTGTCTATAAGCACTTAGCTTTTGAGTGCTGAATTTCATTCTGATTATTGCTGAGAACCTGCTTATAGTATTTCATTTTGGTTTAGACAAATTACTTACTTGTGTCCTATTCTTGAAACCTATTCAGGATCACAAGGAACTTCCTTTGGGACCATCAACCACTTATCTGCAAGACTTGAATCAAATGCTCCAGCAAAAGGTACAAAGAAACTAGAAGTAAATGGATTTAAAATAATATGCTCTCCAGACAGTTTTCTACTTGCTCTGTTTTACTCAGAAACCCCAAAAATTTATTTTTTCCAAAACATATTTTTTGCATATATATATATATATATATATATACATATAAAAAAGTTGCTCTGGATAATCTCATCCTTTTTTAAAGGCACTACTAAATACTTTACAAACTTAATTTGCTTGGACATCAGCACTGGCAGCAAGGAACAGCTTTCACAGTGCCTTCAAGAATGGTTTTCTTTCCTGTGTCGTATAGCTTAGGTAAGTGGTTAGAAAGATCCACAGAATTAAATCTTATGCAATAATATCAATGTCTTTCCCATATAATTCCAGGCATTTTCTCTGTGATCTGTCAAGCAGTGAGATAAAAGCCCCACTACTATGCTTTCTGATGATTTTGATTTGAGAACAAGAAAGAGTGAGGGATTTCAATGCAATGACAGTAGACTCCTGCTTTCATTGCATTCATACTGAACTTCAGGCAGGAGACTGGTGCCCAGTTTAGGATATTGTCTACTTATAGCTTTTGTAGCAGTTACTGAAGAGCAATGAAGAGGAACATTTCCAAAGAGCGGTCCAGATCTTGGATGGTCTGAGCTGTTCTCCAGAAAGGTCTACTTTTTCTCTCCTGATTACCAAGGCAGAAAGCCAAGGCAATAACCATCATGATCACTTGCAAGAGTGAGGAATGGTCCAAACAGGAGCAGCCCAATAACACATTCTGTGATAATTTAATAGAGTCTTCTACATTATCGACATGGTTCAACATGTATTAATAATCCACAAGAAATGTCAAAAGTTTAATTTTATTTTTAATGATCTATCAACTAAATGCTGTTTTCAAGCTAATGACAACCTAAAAAGGGGGAGGGATGGGACATGAACATCCCTTCTTGCACTGTACAATTATCCATTATTAGGAACTGCTTTAAGATCTCTTTAACACTCTGACTCAAATAGGCAGAGCACTGAAAAGAAGCAGGAGAAAAGGAATCCGAAGGGGTTCAAATCAGAATGAAAATCAAACTATTTTTGGTTTGTGATACCTGGTATTGTGAAAAAAATGTTCTATATGAATTTGAAAACAAAATATGTATATCAACAAGATAAAGAGAGACTTAATTATGTGGGGAAAAGGAAGTTTCCCATGCGGGACATAGAACTGAAATGCTGAGTACAACAAATGCTAACAGGCATGAAAGTCTGCTGGGCTCTATCACCAGGTTCAAAGGAATATATTATAGGATCACAGAATCATAGAATGGTTTGAGTTGGGAGGAACCTGAAAGGTCATGTTGTTGCAGCCCTCCTGACATGAGCAGATATATCTTCTACCAGGCCACGTGCTCAACAATCCATCCAACCTGTCCTGGGACTCCTCCAGGGAAGGGGCAACCACAGTTTCACTGAGCAGTGTGTTTCAGCATCTCATCACTCACAGCAAGGAATTATTTCCTAATACTTAATCTAAACCTACCTTCCTTCAGATTAAGGCCATTACCTCTTGTCCCATCACTACATGCACTTGTCCAAAGTTACTCTCCAGCTTTCTTGTAAGCTTCCCTTAGATACTGGAAGGCTGCAGGAAGGTCTCCCTGGAGACTTCTTGTCTTCAGTGTGAACAACCCAACTCTCTCAGCCTGTCTTGATAGGAGGGATGCTCCCTCCACGCTTCTCTCATCTTGTGGACCTTGTATAACTCTCTCCAGCAGGCCCTTCTTGTGTTTGGAGTCCCAGAGCTGGATGCAGGATTCCAGGTGGGGTCTCATATGAGCAGAGTAGAGGAGGAGAATCACCTTTCTTGACTGGCTGGTCAAACTTGTCTTGACTTTTTGTTGATTGTCCTGGTAAGGTAGCAGCAAAACAAAATAATCGAAAAAGCTGACATTAGCCTTAAAATACTGGTAAAAAACTGCAGTATTTACAGTAATATTTTCTGTGATACACAGTGAAGAACATAAAATTAAGAAATGCCTGAATTGAGATTTTCAATGTGATCTGAACTGTCGATGTACCTTATAGGCCTTAATTGCATGGTGACATATGCCCTGATGTAGTCAACTTAAATTAGACCTTTACTGAAATACCTACAACTCAAGAGTAGTTATTCAACAATCTGCTGATAACCTGTCAGGAGGCAGGTAGCTTTTACATCTGATTCTGACACTGCAGGAGCTGAATGGTCTCTGGGGTAGTCTGTTTCATCCCACTGACCCCAGAAAAAGTGGAAAGTAGAGGCACCTCAATTAAGTGCATACAGCATGATGGGATGAATAATGGCAGGAACAGGACTGATTCGGTTCAGAGAGGCATCTGTCAGAATGAATGGTGCAGGTTTAATGAGCAGCTAATCAATATTTGGTATTCTCACTGCTGGTAAGTGAGCGAGCACATGTCATCTTTGCTGAACACATCTAATTTTGCTATCCATGCAGAATAATTAATTTCCTCATTAGTATTTCTGTGGTGCTCCTCACTGAAGTATCTGAATTGCTCATAAAAATGAATTGGTGCATCTTCTTAGTACCTTGTACAAGAGACAGAGACTGTCAGGATACACAATGCTCAGCACTGTAACATCCAAAAGTTACCTACCATGGCCACAGCAAAGCTCATATGGTTGAATTATACTCCCAGGTCAATCTGCATTCAGCAGAAGACAGTGTTTTTGAGTGGAGCTTACATGTGTCAGGACACTGAGGGGGTTAGGAGGTCCTTGCTGAGCAGCTAGATAGTACAAAGACATGGATGTGTATGTCTGAAATTAAAGGTGGCTGCCTTGGAAGTTCAGTAAGACTTCTCTGTTAAACCTCTTTTGAGTTTACTAATGTAGTCCATTCTCTCAATCAGGTATTTAGCATGTTCACCTCAAGAACTTGCACATCCTACACCTAGAAATGGGAAGCAAGGGCTTCAGTGTCTCTAATGACCATAGAGGTTAGGTTTTAACAGATTGTGTGTGGGGATGCCTAGCAGTTGTTTAAAGAATTCTTAATGCAGGACTTGTATATCAAGAAGGAGGGAATCAGAAGGAATATATGACAAAAAATCAACATAACTAGTCTCTGGGACATGTCATTTTTTTATCTCAAAGACCACTAACTAGGCCTTTTGAATCCTGCCTTTGCAGACTTGCATCCTTTGCAGAAGATCTCCTTAAAGCCTTTTTGTGTCTGCGGCCACCTCAGGTATCTAAGCAAGGTCAGCAAGGTTGTCCTGCATTTCTCCTAAATTCTGCCAAGAAGGCATTTCAGACACCTTCTGCTGCCTGAGAGGTTGAACTCACAGTCTCACTGCCTGCTATTATCTGAAGGCTAAGAGCATTCACGTGTGAAGCTATTTTGGGTCACCTGGCATGGTGTAACTGACTGTCCTGTGATCACTTATGTCCCTTCCCTTCTGCTCCAGGAATGAATAAAAATGGAAACAGGGTTAAAAAATTCTCAGAGTGGACCATAACTTTTATCTGGTGTGATCAGGGTTGCAGAAAGAGGATATAGATTTTGTGGCATAGAAAGCTATAAGGAAGTTGTCTTCAGGGTTCAGTAAGTGGGGTTATCACCTTATTCTTTTTGAGATATATGTTCTGAGTTCAATATCATTAGCTATATTGTGTAACTCTGGGAAAAAAAGGAAACCTGTGAGACTGAGGATTTGGTTAACATGAGAGGCTGCTTACATTGACCTATATAGCCATAAATTGCAAAGTACTTCTTAAAGCACTTCACCTCAGCTCTTACAGCTGGAAAATTCTCAGCTGCAGTTAGTAAGCATCATCTCAAAAAAGCGGTTTTGAATACATGGGGACCATGTAGAAAGAATTGTAGACACTTGTAGACACTTGTAGACAATTGTACTGTAAACAGTAGCTTACTTTGGGAAGAACAGAGAGAAGCAAGTGAGACATTACAAGTCTGTGTACTCTGATGATTGTACCAGCTCAACCCAGCTATTCAGTCTTGCATGTGAATCTGGCCGAATAGTGCACCATTTGAGAATAACCAATGGGAAATGTGGTTATTTACTTTCCCCTGAGACTTTCCCAGGGTGCAAAGTTGTTCCTAAAAATAAATGCCTACAAATTTTAAAGGTATACATAACACAAAATTAATCTTTCTCTGGCTACTAATATAACTGGCTTTGTGAATAAATACTTATTTTTTCTTTTTAATTAGTATTATGAAGAGTGTAATGGATTTTTCTTGTTATAAAAGTTTGTCATATGTAGCCAGACAAAAAACCCTGGCAATTTTTTCCTTATTAAAAAAGAAATGGGGTTGCTGCTCTTACTACAACTCCAAACCAAATTCACTTATTTGTGATTCTTGTTAAAGAAAAAAATCTAAAAATGCTACTATGAGTTACTTAAAAGATTTGAGTTTAATTACTGTAGATAATAAAAATTAAACTAGCATTTCTAAATGTAGGAAAACTTATTTACATTTCAAAGCAGTTTTCAGTAGGCCTTTAGTATACCCAGGAATCATTTATCAAAATTTATCAAAATATATATGTCTGTGTGTCTTAAGCAGAGTTACTTTATGTTGATAGGATTTTAATCACAGGAGTCTAGATCAATATTCTGCATATGGTGAGAGTGGTCTGTCTTTGATCTTCCCTTTCCCAACACACTTTGTAAAGGCCCAAGAGAGAGTTAATTTAAAAGAGCTAAAGATTTCACAGATGTAAACTATTAATACTTGCCTATAGTGTTTCATTACAGAAAACATTGTTATGCTGAATTATTACAGGAAATTGCTTAATACTATTTGACTACTTTTGCTGTTATCCAGTTAATGTATTATTTTCATTATTCAGGAGCTCTATAAATAATGAAGTGCTATTACACAAATCATGTGTTTAATGAACAATGTCAGAATTCAGTGGATAGATTCTTAATGGTATGCCTAACATTGTTTAATACCAAAACAATATAGGAGATGAAAATTCCAGTAAACATTATTTTCGGGGCATTCTATTTTTGAGCCTTTTTGGACAGAAATTGAGGCTGCATTTAAAAGAGCTTTCACAGCAATACAGAGCTCTAGTTTTTACCTGAGAAGTCTCTAAACCTCTCTTGCATTTTGAGTGATTTAAAGACTTTTGACTGCAAAGATTCAATCAATAGTTCTTTCAAGAGCTTAAGATTCTGACACTTAGGTTCATCCTGAAGCCAGAGATAAGACAATCAGCCAATTTGGAGTTAACAGCTCCTGACTGGCTTAAAAAAGGACAGTGAATTCTTTCCTTTATTCCCAGATGCCTGGCAGGTCTGTTCACAGGCAGAGAAAGAATTGGACCACCATGCTCCTAAGGCAGAAATGCATAACTGTCACCTTTTCAAAGAGGAAATGAAGGTGATACGTGCTATCCTAAAGGGATGTCAAGCCAGGCTTGGACTGGGGTGCCACTCCTTTCTCCTCTAATATGGGAAAGCATTCACACTGTGTGTGTGTGCTGCATGAAGCCAGAGAAGCACGGACTAATAGTTTCCAATAGTTTACAAAGCATGCTGACTGCAATTTCAAAAACACCAACCAGAACCACTGCCCTTTACTAAAGCTCCTGCAAACTCCTTTTTTACTATATTCCTGCTCACTAATCGTATTTTCTATAGGACTAAATCAAAAAAATTTATTTCTTAATAACTATTTTTGTAGTAAAATTTTCAGCTCTGTTCAATGAATTCTCGATTTAATGTTTTTCTGAATTTCTTGTCCTTCTTTACATCATTCCTTTCCCTTTCTCTCCCTCTCCCTCCTTTCCTATATTACTCCTACCATCTGGGTGCTTCTCACTTTCTTAAGTGCTTTATCATTGAATCAGTATGGTTGGAAAAAAATTCCATGATAATCAAGCCTCACCTTTGACAGTGCCACCACCCTGTTAACAAAACCACAGCACTGAGTGAGTGCCATGTCCTGTTGTTTCCTCCTCACTTCACACTATATGGACTCTAATCTAATCTAATCTAATCTAATCTAATCTAATCTTTTCTGCTCCCTAAGTATTTTTCCTGCTAGTACTATCACCTCTTTTTAATCTCCTTGGAAGGGATCAGAGAATGAATTCTGTCACTCTTTAAATATAACAGCTGAAATTCTCAGACAGTGAAAATATTTGGATGATGCTCTGCAAAGATAGTTAGCTGACAGCTTTGCATATGCAATGCCTAAAATACCTTTTGAAAGTATTTTCTGGCATGTTGTTAAGAAAATAGCTGAAAGGAAGTTATATATATATAAATACAAATTTCCTGGTTATGTTTTTTAAAGTAAAATGTATCCTTTCTGGGTTAAATATGATGTAAGGAGAGCTAGCAAGAAATAAACATAGTAAAGCAGTCTATGTCTTTCAGGAACATCTCACAATTGATTTCAGTTTAAAAGAAGTGTGTCTATGTGTTTGTATACATATAAAAATAAAAATACTACAGAAACATCTTTGCTTAACAAAAAAGCGTGAGGAGATACTTAATGAGATACAATTAAAAAAAAAATCTCAAATTATGTACTAACTACTTTGAGCATTAGCTTGCTAAGGGACTATGTCTGAGAACATGAAAAAAATCCCAAACTTCTTTTTCAGTTAAAGAAATAACACAATTATTCTATTTTCAAGACAGAAAATGTGTGGAACCAGCAGTGCTCCGAAGTGTGCCCAAGTAGAAGCACATTAAGAAGACATTAGCAGTATGGAGTCCATAGCAACATGCCAAGAATGGCAGGCTCAGGGCTTGTCCTCAGGTGGGCTCAGCTCTGCCCAGACAGCAAAGGGCACATGATGAATTCTGAGAGTTTAAAAGGAAATTTTTCTAAGCTTGAAACCAAATCCAAAAAGGGTAATAGAAAATAACAGATATATCAATAACTCTCCAAAACAGCTTCTCACAGATTCCAATAAACAAGGTTTATTTACATGAGGATACTTAAACATACGTATTTACCAAATTCCTGTGAGATACATTTTTGTTCTTCCAGACTGAATAATAGTCTTTCAGTCCAAGAGTCACAGACATCAGTTAGTGGCCTGAAGATTGGTTGCTGTCTTATCTGTGTTTGCTCTAAAGTTTAATGGAAACATCAATTAGAAGGCCTTCTGTAGATTCAAAGGCATTCAAAAACATCTTTACAGGAAAAATAGGTTGATTACTTACAAACAGTGCATAATGGAACCAGTGTGAACAAAAATTATTCTCAACACACGAAGAATTGCCTTCCTCTGAAAAGAACAGTGTTGCTTGAGAATGCTGATGGCAGCACAAAGAAAAAGCAAGCAAGTTAAAGACCTGCAAACTAAGCTAAGCCATGCTATGCTATGCTATGCTGTCCTATCCTATCCTATCCTAGTAAGTTTATGAATTTATTTCTTGCTCTTAGAGTGCCTGAAAACCATTCAGAGAAGTATTCTCTACTGTAACTGTGAATCCACCACATACACTTATGTTGTATTCTCCTCTTCCAGGGCACCAGCACAATAGTAGTAGAAAGTAAGGACTCTTACTTTTCTAGAGTTTTAGACACTCTTCCATCATTATTTTTTAATATGAACATCTTGTGACATGTTTGTTAGAGAGGGCAAGTTAAAGGAATACAATCTGCACTGGGGGCAGTAGCAGAGGAAATCTGTGATGGCATATTTTTCTGGAGGGTGTGGGCAGAGGGCAGAGAGAGCAGGGAGGGCATTTTTGCAGAAACCTCTAAGAAATTCATGTCACCTGCATATCTCAGTTTTACTGCTGCAGTAGAGAACTGTGTTACACTGGAAGACTAGAGCTGTCACTGATGCTTTTCATTTCTAAGCTGGAGGTTTTTGCTCTGCTGTCGTGGGCACAGGACTTATAAAAACCTTAAAAAACACTGTAGGCCCAAGACTTTGAACTTGAGTATGGATTTTATTGAATGAACACCAAACTTACTCTCATGAGGGACTATATCTGACAATCTGGCATCTGATACATCCCCCATTTGACAAAAATTATCAAAGCAAATGCATCTACTGTAAAGGTATTGACATTTCTGTGTGGACTTAGTCTGTTGCTCCTCTTGCACAGAAAGCACTAGATCAGTGGGGAAAACCTGGTGTGGAAGGTAAGGTCTTTTCATCTAGATGCTCTGCCACATGGATATGATTGCCCTGCCATGGTGCCAGAATTAGGGTGTCTGTAGAGTGATGTGATCTAACACATGGATTAATCAGTGTCAGGGTTTTTTTTCTTGCCCATAACCTCCACTGAGAAGATTCACAGAAAAATCTGTGTTCCACAGCCTCCTTCCAAAGAACACCACTGGAAAATGAGCTTGATGTGCTCATGATGGTCTCTGTTGCTAGGAGATACATGGCTGCTTTGGTTCCACTTGGAATTTCTTAGGCACTGAAGACACCACTTCAAGGTATATCAGGAATCACTGGCCAGCTGAAGACAGCAGAAAGCACAAATAGTTTATGCCAAGATTTTGCCTGCAATATGGGGTGAAGGCTAAGTCTCAGTAGCTGAGGAAAGAAACTTCATCACTTCAGGAACTGCTTTCTGAGACCAGTCAATAGTAAAGGAACACTTCTGGAGTGTGGACTGAGCTGATGACACCTAGGTCTATTCCCTAGTTAAATGACTCTCTTTCATGAGAGCTTCATTAGATAGTTTTGTTCAAGCACCAGATCATCTTGCTGTTAGTGTTTGCAGTGAAGGACTGATTCAAACTTGGGCTATTTTCAAATTAGTGGCACTTGGTTCCAAGCCATTTAATCAATTTACCTACTTAATCTCTGAGTGTTGGTGATTCAGCATGCTGAAAACATGATTAATTAATGTGGGAAATCTCAGTGGTAGGGAAGGGAAGAAAAAATTGGAGTGGAGTTCTTATCCTGTGCTTCTCTAGAGGAGGGATTCAAAGCCCTTGGCATTTTTATGTTGGTGATTAGACATGATCCCAGTCTGAATGGAGGCTGTACAATCATTAGCACCCAGTGACTGACAAGTGCCTTCAGACACCTGTGCTCAGAGATACTGTGGCAATTGTGGAGCATGAAGGCAATGCCAGGCTGTGAATCTTAGTTTCACAAATACTTCTCAGGGTATTTCTTCAGCAGTGATTGAAGTCTGGCAGAAAGACTGTATTTTCCTTATACTCTTCTCTTCCCAATGTCTAGATTGGAGAGCCACTCCTTATGCAAGGCATTGTGACTGAGAGACCTCTCTGACTGTTCAGCGCCACAGTTTACCAAACTCCTAAAAGCATGAAGTACCAAGCAAGGGGAGATGGGTGCACTGGTGGCAATTTGTTTGTAGATGCAATCTAGGTAAGTAAAACTGATTTGATTGAGAGGTGGGCATAACCAAAATGCCAACATCTACGTCCCAAAAATTCCTGGTTGTGACTAAACTTGCACAGGTCAAGTCTGAATTCAGTGTAGACATCTGCACTGCTTTGAAATGTGGGCACCAGAAACAGGTTTCTGTGTTCTCACATCCTGTAAGGACTCTGCCTGGAGATTTCAGGACTCTGTCTGCTTTAAGCTTTAACTAATAGAGTGATGACTTTTGCCAGGAATGTCTGCTTAGCAAGCACAAGAATTGGCTTCCAGTGCTGTTCTAGGGGTGGAATGAATTTCTAGCAGGGTGCCCAGATGACTTTATTATAGGCTGGGTCCTGGAACAGTTGGATTTTTTATAATGGAAAGGGTCTGCACAAAGATAGAACTACAGGATTCATGAGGTCAAAGGTGAAAAAATAGGTGATTATGCTGGCATCTTAAAATTCAAATAGAGGTAGGAATTGAATTGTTTTAAGAAATCTGTGGATTATTTAATTTATATTTTTTAATCCAACAGTTGTGAAATAAAAAAAAAAATCTAGAGAGTTTAGGTAGGTAGCTTTTATTGCAACCAGAAGTACATGTCCCTGAGTGTGCAAATTCAGTGCACATAGCAGAGAAAAAGAGATGCATTTACAATATTCAAGTACAATTCTGAGTTTTCCTAGAACTGGTGATATAAATAGTCATTACCTTCGGTTGCTGAAACATCTCAGTTCTGTGGCACTCAGCTTTTCCATAATCATGAATTCTCTTTGCACCATTCCTTGTTTCAGGCTGATGGACTTGGCACTGCAACTCCTGCTGTAACAAATGGAAGGAGATGGGCATCTGTAAAGTGTGGTCTCATTTACTCTTCACTTTACTCAGGATGTGCCTAGAGAAGGTAATACATTTCACACTCTGTTCTGGTGATGAATGATGATGCTCTGGATACTTTCTGATAAGAATAAAAAGAACTCAGAAGTTTTATTTGCGTCCTCTTTGCGTTTATTCTGTCAGAACTTGGCTTTAAAAGGCAAGAAACCTCGTTTTTAGCAAAAATTACTGGTAATTTTTTTGATTTTATTTCAATCAAATGGATGCAAAATTTTGTATTGACATGACACAAGTGAGATAGGATCTATCTGAAATCTTCCTGGTTTCCTCTTGCAATTATTGATTGCTTCTTGTGTTAAAATTAGCACTGGACAATTTTCTAGGCGAAAACAACAGCTATTCTTTCCTAAAAACTTGCAGTTGTCTGGGGTCCATTTCAGCCCTAACAACAGCAGAATATAAGTTGCAATGTATTAAGTTTATTGTCAATGTGCAGCTAATGAAATATCGCAATTATTAGTTCAGATATGTGCAATGGGATATATATTTTTCTGTAAATTTGCCATTCTTCCTTGGCAACTGCTTGTACTAATTACTTCCTTATAGGCTGTATAAAGAAAACTGGAATGTTAAAGTGAAAATTTTACTGTATATCTCGAGGGAGGCCAAGCAAAATATGTTCCTTGAAATCCTTTAAATAATTGTGGATTGGTTTGCAGCACTGGCTACTGTGAGGCAGCAGTTTTAATATAAGAAAGCTATCAGACAGAAATACCTCAAACTAATTTACTAGAGTTTGATTTTATTGCTTATCATAAAACTACACTGCAGCTGTTCAAGAGAAGAATGTACTGAGCTTGTCTCTGTGAAGGCATCTGCCAAACCCCATCTTTTGTAACTCCTTCTGTGTGTGAAGAAACTGATTAGTTCCGGCTTCTTGTATCCAAAATCAGAGGGAAATGTTTTGCTACTGTTGAGTTTCTTATTGCTTTGTGGATAAAAGTGCTTGTGTCTAGATTGATATCATAAGCATGGGAGAGGCTTTGGAGGTGGCTGAGTTCAGTTTCCTGCTCTCACAGCCTCCTTACTCCCTAAGGATTCCTCTGAGTGCCTGCCTCTCAGTGGATGCTCTGGCTTAGTGCCAGCAGCTTGCTGGGACAAGATGCAAAAATACACCTCCTGTCAGCCTCTTTCTTTCGTTGCAAAGGCAAGTTGACTGAAAAGGATTTTTAATGTACTGGGACTAACATACCCAGAATAATGCACTCATTCCCCCTTTAAAAAAAAAAAAAAAAAAAAATAATAATATCTGTGCAGTTTAATCCTATATATTTTAATAGTCTTTGAGAAAAGAGTCAGCAAATATATGGTACTGCACTCTGAATGTCTCAGTGAGTCTGCCCTGATGCACAAAAATTCCTCATCCAGAATTACAGGTTTATTTCTTGTTGCTTCTTGTTCACACTGCAGCACCTGGTATTTTTTCAAAGTACTAATGAAGAATTTATCTTCATAACCCAAAATGAAGGGGTCAGCATCAGCTCTGCCTCATTTGCAGAGAACTGAGACACAGAGGAATGAAAAACAACATTCACTTAAGATGCTAAACTATTGTAGCTCAGTTGTTCAGATGGTTCCAGCCAATGTAAAGTGCACCCATGTGCATACAACAGCTCTGTGTGTCCCTGAGGATGTTGAAAGACAACTTGGAGCTACAGTTTGCACACATTTAGATTAAGATACATGTTTAAAGCACTGTAGCTGTTCCTGGGTAATTCTACCACAGGAAAAATAGTTGTAATTAGCTGGTGAAGATTTGCCTTCTGTTAAAAAGGGTATCTGGCAATGATGGTCTTCAAGTGATTTTGCCCTGAAAACAGATAGGCTGGCTACTAAAAGCAAGAGAATTGTCAGGAATGAGATCTCTGCAATTGGTGAGAGTGAGAGGGAGATAAGATGTTTATATCTAATAGTTGTGGCCTACTGCAAGATATTCCACATAACATGACCTCAAACACTGTCAGCAGCTGGAATATGCTCAGTACATGCTAAACTTTGCAGCAAAGTGTAAAAGAGTTTCTGTGTGGTATAGGTAAACTGAGACTTCTTGAAAGGCTCATGACTTGGTTAACCTGTCTTTAATATGAATGGTGAAAATCAGATGTCCGTCACTATCTTTATGTCTCCATTATTTTCTCAAAGAGAATAAACAAGCTTAACAACCAGAAAATTAATGTGTAAACTCATTTTTCCTCATGTAACACTTTGAGTAGACTGAAAAATTTCTTTCAAAGAATTGCAGCTTCTTTCAGTCTGAGTCATGTACACATCATGGAAAATGTACTTCTAAAGATTAAGTTATAGAGAAAAGTAAGATAAAAATCACTGAAAAACAAACTACAAAATTTAGACAGATTTGTGAAGAGCAACAATATTTTTAATAGCTTTTGCTTTCTGGAGAAGAATACTTAGGAACATTGTCTTTGATAGTATCTCCTGGGTTTATTGCCTTATTTGGGTGAATATTTCCTATGAACAGTGATGCAGAAACAATGACTTCATTAGTGTTACATACAGTCAATTTTTTTGGCAAAATATTTCTGAAGGAACCCATTGTGAGGAATTATCTTGATGCAAAACAAATCTTTATACTGAGGAGAAAAAATACATCATATCTGGAAACAATAGCTCTTGTGCTAACCTCTGGTTCTACTGACTGTGGCTGGCTGGCCTCTCCAGTCTTAAAGAAAACATCTCCTAACTGAGAATTATTCTGAATATCATTCACTTTAAAAGTAGGAGCCAAAGCCAAGGGAAATATTTAGATTGCATGCCAACAAAATAGTGGCACAAAAATTGGCATAACTTCAGTTCATGAAGCTTAGATTTAGGTCATAACTTTAACTATATTTATTTAGATATTATTAGAGTTGAAAATGATGTGTGAATATAAGAAAGCAACACAATGAATGTGCTACAGGTTCAGGGGTCTAGTGGCCAGATCATTTGAAAACTTACCTAATAAGGTCTTGCTAGGTTATATACAGAACCCAAATCAATAGTTTACTCATGCTTATGGAATAACTGTGACACAATAAGTTTTCTGTTTACAGTTTTCCATCTCCAGAATATTTAACACAACCTTATTTTCTGGTTTCACATTAAATAGGTGATTTTTGTACCCATATTTCTTCTTTTAGATGGATTTACATCTTTGAACTCTCAAAATGTCTTGTGGAAAACGACTGCTTCGCATACACATCACTGAAAAGCTGTGCTTATGTCCTTTTCACATAGGGCTGTGTGAAGGGCCACCTCTCAAGTGGAACCTCAGAATGGTGTTACCACTTAACATATAAAGGGTCTTGCATACAGCATTTTGTCCATGGATGTTCAAACTACTGGAGAACAGAAACCATCAGTGTAAAAATAATTGGCCAAGAATAGGTTTTCTTTTTAATCTCTTACTGCTACCTGAAAGTCACTGAATGCCTTTTTCTAAAACAGAATTCTCTATGAAAAATTCTACTTACATTGAGACAAAGAGGATTAAATAATATCTGAATTTCTGTGCTTGTCACCATGGAGTATAAATATATAGGATTAGTTGAATAAATGAGACATCACAATAAAGGGGCCCTCCAACCTGTATCAGGAACCGTAGCTTATAATGCCTTTAATTACTCATCAGGTTCTAATTTCAAGTGCTCTATGCCTTTCCTTGAAAAGCTGTTCCTGGCTCAAATTTTTATCTTTATTGACTCTGAGGCTTATGTAAGTGTTTTCCCAATGATCTGTGTTAGAAATGCTCCTATGCAGAGTTTCAGTTTGTGGGAGATTTTCCCTGTTTGATATTCTGATTCTTTTCCCTTTGAATTTCAGCAAAAGTCCTGCAATTAATGCCAGGGAGAATAGGATCTAAGGATAAATGAGGATGTTGGGGGAGTCACTAAAAAATTACTTCTACAGCACTTTGCCTTTGTCAGAGAAATAGATCTGCCATGGTTTTTGGCCTCCAGCCTTTTTAAGCTCATCACAAAGTCTCACATGCACATAAGAGAAACATTCTCTGCATCATTTCTAAAAGACATGTCCTTGAGCTTTACTCATAAATTATGAATAAAGCTGGAGATTATAGGATTACTAAAAAAAATGTGATAGGGGTAAATCAGTACCTAAGGGGGAGATTGTGGCTGACTGTGCTGAAGGAAACTACAGGTCTTCCATTGTGGTGAAATTCCTTAAGTACTTGACTTAGACCAAATTATAGTTAATGTATTAATTGATATCCATTTAAAGTTTTAAGAATATACTAGTGGTTGTTACATACATTTAGAAAAATAATTCAATGTGTGAGGTGTAAGAACATCATGAACGAAAATTTTGTCTTGAGAACTGGAGATGCAGCCAGGTGAGGAAAAAATAACATTATCCTGTAGAGGCAAAAGCTGAGAAATTTCCTCTGCCTTCAATAGCTGATGAGATGGAAGCAGCAGGAGAAAAGAAAGAACTGGATGTATTAGTGGACTACAAGATGTTTTGGAAAATAAGATTGTGAAAAAGTCCAGTATTCAATGCTAATATCTCTTGAAATGCTAGATATTCCCAGCTAGAAGAAAATTGAAGCCAGAACACATGCCTTCTTCCCTCTCCAGCTGTGTTGCTCACAGAGGTAATGACCCCAATCCTGTTCCCAGCTGCTAATCACTTTCTCCTTCACATCGTGATGTGTCTTCTAACTCATTTTAGCCAAATGAGCCAGGTTGTCTTAAAAAGTTTCAACTGAAGATGTAAATGAGCTCTCCCAGCTTATTTAACCAGAAATAAAAGACAATAATCACTTAAATGGCTTGCTGGCATAATCTAAGCAAGGGATAATCTATCAGGGTATCTCCAACAAAAAGTAGAGCAGAAAATGGAATGGTAGCCTCTGGTTATCAATAGTAACTTTTTATGGTTGCCTTAAAATGGTAAACTCTGCACTGGGTGTGATTAGAGGTGGAAGATAAGGTATAACAACAGCCAACAAGGACAATGAGCCAAAATAAAACTACCTTGCATTTGAGGGTTACTTTTGTTGAAACTGGGAAGCACAGATAAAATATTGAAAGACCTGAAGAAGAAAACATTTTGTGACTACTCACAAGAAACACAGAAGTCATCAAATCATACAACTTCTAGTGTAATATCAATTCCTGGAAAAAGATTTAACTAAGGAATCAAACCTATCTCTAAGCATGTGGAAGATAACAAGCAGATAATAACAGGCAGCACTGAATTGTCAACAGTAAATCATGTCAAGCCTGCCCAGCAATAGATGTCATATAATGACTTTTGTAGGGCATTTGAAATAATCTCTTGTGACAATCTCATAAGCAAACTTTGGAGTCACAGTCCAGATGAAAACTACCAGGTGGGTGTTAGACAGCTTTGCTAACAGTACACATGGAGTCCTTGGCAATATTTCACTGTCAAAAAAGCAGGAAGGGTCAGGTGGGAATGTACAGGGTTCTGCCATGGGTCTAGTTCTGTTCAATGTTTTTATTAACAAATTGAACTGAAATTCAATTGGAATGGAGAAGACACTTATTAAATTTGCAGGTGTCATGAAACTGAGAGACATCACAAGGATGGAGGTAGGATTAGAGTTCTAAATTATCTTGACAAATGGAAGAAATGGCCTAAAAATTGGATGAAATACAAGGTACAGCACTTAGGCAGAAATAATCTGCAAGATGAAACTGGTATGGGAACAACTGTCTCACAAATATATTTCAAAAGAAGCCTAAGAGATACAGGGCAAAAGCAAGGTAAAGTTTTCATGCTAATATCTGTATGTAGCATGAGCATTGAAATGTGCACCATTTGGAGAGATTATAGTGGCAAGCAAAGGGAATGATGACTGCTGAAAAAAATTATCCAAGAGAAAACATTGAAGGAAAGGGATTATCTATTTAAACTGCAGCAAAGGTATACAAGGAAAATGATAACTGTCTTCAGCTAATTTAAGCAATGTTGAAAAGAGAAAATAACTGCACTCCTTGTGAACAGTGTCTTCAGATGAACCAAGAAAGATGGAGTTGAACATAGAGGAGAGAAAGTCTAATAATCAAAAAAATCAAAACACAGGAATCTTTGTGCAAGGAAGGCTGTGGAGCTCCACTCACATTTTAAACATAGACCACTTGCCAGCATTGGCACATTCACATGAGCCTTGCTGTGTGGCAGGTCTTGACAGTGCCACAATTTTGATGTGATACAATGACTATATAGCACAATAAAGAAATATTCTTGGCATTTTTTCATTTCATAAGAATGTTTCCTTATGAAAAGTGAGGTCCTTCACTAAAACCCAATACATACTTTCATATATGGAAGCATTTCATTACAGAAGTAGGTGTAGGCAAAAAGAACTCCTGACATTAATTGATTAATAGTACTATAGTCTGAAACAACATAATGTCAATGGAGGCTTAAGGTAGTGAAATGAAAATGAATGTTCTAATTGCAACCAAATACAGTAGACAAGGATTTCTTCTGCAACCTTATGAGATTCTCATGGGTCAAACTTAATGCCACTGTCTACAGTTTTGCCAACAGAAATAAGACATATTTTCACAAACAAAAAAATACTACTGAAAATACTTGGAACAAAAAGAGATTGAGCTTTGCTAAAAGTTTGAATATATAATAAAATTATTTTTGCTTTATTGTCTTTCAAGCCTTTGTTGATGTCAGATTTGATCTACTGTAAAAATCTATGGATAAGCAGTAACGATCTGATTTAATCTCAAAGTTTTTTCCATTTATGATATAAATATAAATGCCATCAACTGCCCAAACCTCCATAAACTTATATGAGGCTGTGACCAAGAGATACAAGAGGCATGATGCAATGAAAATTTCATGAGAAGACAGTGTAAAAGGTGAGAAGAGGGGGTGAAAATTTTATTAGGTGAAAATTTTATTTTTTCTCCTTAGTAACCATTGTTAAATGGAGTTGGTTCTAAGGAAGGCTAAATGAAAAAGACAATTAATTAACAATTAATCTTCAATAATATTTTCAGTAGTTTGAGATTTGTGTATATGTTCATCTTATCCTCTTAAATAGTACGAAATAATAAAAGATTTAAGATTTGGTAGACTGTGTATCATTTGCTTTAATATTCCCTGACCTTAGATAGGAGACCCTGACTCTTCCATCAATGGTGAATCAGCTGCTCCAGACTTTTCCCCTTGGTCTTAGGGATCTAGGATTTATGGAGGTCGATCTTGCTGGTTAAAAACTGAGGCTGTTATTTACTGTCCATAATGCTGGTATTTTTTAAGTTGTAGTTGAAGGAGTGGGAGAGGTTTACTGTCTTATACTAGAAACATATTAATTTTGCTCATCCCAGCATTGTGAATGCTGTCTCAGGATTTTATCAGAGTTTATCTGAGAAGTTGATGATACCTGTAGCAGACATCTGTTGGAGCGGACATATAGACTGACTGTCCCACAGGCATTCTGTTGTTTAAAATGTAGCCAGGAAAATGATAAAATGTATCTTAGTAAACAAGAAATTCCATGTTTCCTTGAATGTGAAATTATTACTGTCTTCTTCAGAAAAGTTTTAGAGCTTTCCATTACGTTTGTCTCTTTCAGTTCAATAATTTTGACTTTTTCTTTCTTTTAAACAATCCAGTTCTTTTAACATACATTGGATAAAAATTCAGATACCTGTGTGACATATGAGTAAGTGCGTTAATAAACCGTTTAAAGCAAAACAAACAAGCAAACCCAAAAGACAACCCATGAAACCATAGCTCATTCTCAGACATTTTGTAGGAAACTGAAGTTTATATAATTTGTGAGAGGTTAATATGAGGTTTATTAGATTAAATTTGAGACAACTCAGTAAGGAAAAATCCTATCAAACAGATTTACCCAGCATCCTTGTTGCCCATGCCTGCTGCAATTTATCTATAATATGCTATATTCTCTAAATCACTAGACAAATTAAAATGTAAGCTTTGCAAAGACTATATAAGTTGTTGCCTTATCAGTTAAGCTGTACACAGATGAATGGTGTGTGCAAGGCAGTAGTTGGTATAATAAAATGCTTTAGTTAATTTAGTTCAGAGGAAATCTGAACCAATTTCCTGAAAGGAAAAGCAGCTTCTTCAAGCATGATTTTCATTTCCAATTTTCAATTTATTAGGGATGAAAGCAATATTTTAAACACAGAATAAGTTATAGTTACACCTTTCAATAAGGTGTAATAATTATTAGATTGCAAATGTTCTGTCTCATGGCATAAATGAAACAATTTACAATACATTGGCTGATAAACAATTACCCTTCTTTGACTTGTGCATGCAAAACTTTGTTTTCAATACCAAGAAAAAATGATAATGAGTATTGCAAATAGATCAGGGAGACTGCAAACAGAAGAATCCAGATAAGCTCTTTGAGAATATAATCCCCCATTTTAGTGTGAAGTGCAACTATAGCATTTCATCATCAGAGACATACAAACCTCCAATTTCTGCAGAAAACCTCAGTTTTTGAAAACTCTTCTATTATCTGAAATAAGCAGAAGATTCTCCTGGAATTCATGGAGAATTCAACTAAGTCAATATACTGAAAAATCCCATAATTATTGTCCAATAGCTTAAGAAGACAGATATGCACACACTGAGCTGAAAGTCTTCGTAGTTGCTAGTGAGAAACTTACTTAACCTTCACTAACAAAATTGCTTCCTTTTTTTTTTTTTTTTTTTGGTTGAGTGCAAGTATTTTTTGTTAACTTTACTATATAATGACATTTTTACAGTAACACAAATAATAAGAGGGTTTTTTTGAAAAATAGTTTAAGTCTTATCAAACAGTCATTGTGGTCTCTGGAGGAAAAAAGTGGTATGGAAATATGGGCCTCAATCACAGGGCATGGTGTTCCACATTCTTAGTGCCATTATACTCAGACAGAAAAACAGGCTGTTTAGTCAATTATTTTGTTTTTTTAAGCTTTTAGAATTTATCCTCTCAAAAGCCTGACAATTGTCATTAAAATCCATCCAAATGCTATCTGCAATGAAATAGTGGCACTGTGCTCACACCTGTGGCCTCAGCAGACCTGACATATTGTCCTGCAGACAATGGAAGGAAGAAGGAATCTGGGAAGACATCTGGAAGCCAGCACAGGAACTCAAGTTGTGCCTCACATCTCTGATATCTGTTTGGGGAATTGAGAAGAGAAACAAAGGACACTTCATGTGGGGCTCAGGCTGCCTCAGCCTTCCTTCTGCTGTGGTTACATACCTGATGGAGAAAAGCAGTCACTTCTTCCAGCATCCTATCATGCCAAAAGCACCCCAAAAGCCTGTGTTCAGGTTCCTCATCATCTTGAGGAGGCTGGATCCCTCTAACCACACCTAAATTACTTGGTGCTTTGAGTGGTGCAGTGAGGACTCTGGGCTGGAGCAAGGAGACAGAAGAAGAGGTCTCATTTGGACAGAATGGAAAAGAGCTCTGTGCATATTTATGGGAAAATGCGTCTGAAAAATAAGGAGATAGTCCTAGGGGTGGAAATTGAAATATGAGGTCTGATTCCCTTCCACTAACCTGCTCAGAATTTATTTTCCTTCTAGCATTTGCAACCCTGAGAAAGTCCCATAAACCAGTATAAGTACTCTAATATGAAGATCAGCTCTAGAATTCATCTAGATTACTCTATCAATATCCATACTATATAAAAATTAATGGGTAAGTTAGAAATAGTGTTAGTTAGTTAGCTAGTTAGTTAGTCAGTCAGTTAATTTGTGACTCTGACAATAAGATGGACATAATTTTTGGGTTTTTATTGGCCTAAGGAACATGCAACTTTTACTTGTATTTGACCACGAAGCACTACTGTGTGTATTGTTTAATGGCCTTTTTTTTTGGTACTGTGGTTGTCATCCTGCAGTTTTTAGTGATTTTGGCATACAAATAATCTATTTCCACTTTTATTTAAACTTTTATTTCCAGATTTGCTCTGATAGCAATTATACCTTTTGAATAATTATGAATTCTCAATGAGAATTTTGTTCTTTTGTTCAGGAAGTCAATACAAGGTTTGTGGCTCATGCCATCCCAATCACCACCCAAACACTGCATTAGCAAATAGCTTCTTACAGATACATTGATTAAGGAATTCAATTTTCCAGGTCTCAGTTTTGCTTTCAAAATAGAATGTACATTTCAACGCAGCTCAAGAACTGGCAACCCCTAAAAATCTCAGCCTTTCCTCAGGGCCCTTAAGTAAATAAAACAACCCTGTAATGTCTCACAACAAAACATAATAAAATGGAACATAAAAGCTGAAAAATAAAAACAAGATGCCATTAGAAATTATTTGTGATAGGAGATAAAAATGAAAGTATTTTCTTTGGAATAAAGGTAGAATCTTCCATACTTAAAATAACAAGTGGATTTTTTTCCAGAATATATTGTCTTGTTCACTCTGATGTCATGCGATTCGTTTGGGAATTACTTGGTAAAAATAATGTCCTTCCTTATGCAAAGGAGTCAGACAAAATTATTAATGGGGTCCTTTCTAGAGTAAAGATCTATGAAATTTCCATTGACCGTTTCAATGGGATTTGAAAGCACTCAACACACAGCCAAATGAAGACACATTAAAATAATATAAAAGTGTCAGTGGGGCTCCCTGGAAGGCAAAGCAGAGGGTCAAAGAGCTCCTCTTTTGGCCCTGAGTGATGCAATGGTGAAATGCAGTCCATGGTTAATTCCAAAGACATCCATGGGTAGGAATAGAGCTTGACTTTTGGCAGAGATTGCACAGAATCCTGTTGCTACAGTAAAAAACATTAATATTTGTTGTTCTCCAGTGAAGCTGAGTTTTAAAAATTGCTTAGTTTTCTTGTCAGGTCTTACTGTCATCATGAGAGGGTAAACTAACAGAAGGCTGGTTGCCTTCAATACTTATCTCTGTGCATTTATGCTCATTTGCCTTTCGAAAATGAAAGCTTTTTTATTTCTTTCAGCTAGTTTCTTAAGAGTCAATTGATAACTTTGGACATGCTCACTTTGAAGATGATGCAATGATTCTTTAATATTTTTTACTCTGTAATTTTTGATCTATACTTTTGAATTTTTTTCTTCTTCTAGTGGGTTACACAGTTATGAGAATTTTAAAAAATCTGGATGTTCACCTAAATAATACTTACTGTGCAGAATTTCATCATTAGTTTTAAGTGTGATTAGGAGAAAGACTTCTATTGTAATTATTTGTGGAAATAAAAAAATTCTTGGGTAATAAATTTAACCAACAACCCAATTAACAACAACTTCAATTCTAAAGCTCCTCAGCTGTAAAATTTGACCCTTGGAAAGTTCATCCAGTTCTCGAGAGAAGTGGGAAGTGTGACAAGAGAACATGATATGTTTTACATGTCAGATCTTTACTTTATTTAAAAATTAATTTTAATTTTACAGTTTAGTGAAACCTCTATCAGAATGGCCTCAGGCTCTCCATTTGCATTGTGCTTTAAACCAAGAGATATTTAAGCTAGTGTCTTTACTTTTTTTCTGTTTGTATTTGGGTAGTGTTAATAAATTATAATTTCATAAATATCTTTTAATACCATGCATTTGCATCTATTTCTGATTAGAAATGAATATTGAATTAATAAGAAAATATTTAAATGTAAAACCAAGCTGATTTAAAGGTGAAGGCAAGAAAGCTTAATGTTTTTCCATGATGCACATATACTGTATATGCTTCCTAAAAATGGTTAAATATTCACAGCATACATTTTAAATCTTGCCTGGATTCTGAAAATTTAAGAAGTGTTAAGCCTCACCTACAGTTCACCTTCTTTTGCTGATTCCTATTACAGTAAATGGCATTTTTATGCATCTCAGTAATTTTCAAAGGTCATTTTATTGGCTCAAAATATATATACTACAGAAATAGATTATGCAATCCATTTGCATTTCTTCTGTAGTTAATAAGAGTCCCAGTTACTTACACTTCACTTAAAATGCATATGTAAGGCACAGCAAATCATTAGGCCAAGGTCTTCAATTAGGCGTGTGTGAAATATGTCTCACAGCCAAAGTCTGTTAGGATTTTTTGTGACACTTGTTGAATGGTGACAGAGGAAAAAAAAAAGTGTCAGCTACAACACTGAGAACAACAAAAATCTATGTATTACATTGTATTATATCTGACATAACTGCAATACCATGAGATTCTTCTCAATTTCCAGATAGGTACTGCTTCATGGTAGAATTTATCCTGTTTTTAAAGCATTCCACATTAAGTCTTTAAGCTTAATAACTTAAGCTAAAAGATAGGAATCTAGGAATATTTTTCAGAAAAGGAACACTTTTATTTAAACCCCTGATATAATGCCAAGAGCAATGAGAATAAGAAAACAATAGTCAACATTTCTCTTCTTTGTTTTGCAAACTTTTCCCTGCTAGAGGGCTTGACTTTTTATCTTCCAAGTGTTTCTTATGCTATCTATTATTATAAAATTTTACTAGAAAAACACTAGGTGCTTGTCAGTTGTCATTTGTTAATGTGGTAAAATAACAGGGGATAAAATCCCCATTGGTTATAGTAGATGAAAGAAGATCCATGAGGAACATTGTTTTTTTCTTTCTGTACAACAGTGAAGATTGTATTTTGTATAAATATTCTTTAGGAATCAGGTTTTACTTAAACTCTTCATCATCGGGTTGATGAAAGCTCTTAGGCAGAGATTTAATTTCAATTTTTCATTAGTCTTTTGTTGTTTAGAGGTAAATATAAGCATATCCTCGAGTGCTGTGATGTGCTGGAATTCTGCTTGCTGGGTTTCATGCTGCTAAGTGGAAGAAATCACATGAGATTTGTGGATATAGTTGACATGTCCAAATTGCAATAGACATTTTTTTAATAGGGAGTTGAGCTGGAACGTTGTTTCATTTGCTTCAAGACACTTTTCAAACTCTTGGAGGATTTCTTGTTGCTGGTGTTCTTTATTTGTATTGTAGTTCTACTGGCTACAAAAGGCACTTTGACTCCTTTTGTGTCTTTTCCTTGAACAGGATTTTTACACCACTGGAATAGAAAATGCAAAATAAGCCAGAGATTTCAGTAAATTTTATTTGGGCTCTGTGCTTTGGGTTATTTCATTCTACACTAAAAAAAAAAAAAAAAAAAGTAGGGGGAAAATAAAAATAAAAAGGATGAAACAGATTTGCACAAAGAGAGATGCTTCTTAATGCATTATAGTTGAACTTTTTTTTATTCAGTGCCCACTGGGAAAGTTCACAAACTAGCAACATAACAAGTCCAGCTTGGACTTATTCATATTTAATGGGACTAACTTCAGAAGAGTTGATGAAGCGTTTATGGAAACCCCTCAGGCAGCTCATAATTGGCTATGTTAAATGAATCTGAATATATTTTGAAGAGACAATAAATACTCAATGCCTTGAAAGTATCTGGCCGAACTTGTGAAAAATCACAAGGGTATTTTTAGAAGTTTGTGTTGCTGCAGTATGATTACTGTAAAACCTTAGCATAATTATAATGAAAATCACTGCTATGAGCAGGGGAACTCATTTAGCTGAGCTCCAAGCTGTGGGGAAGTGAGCTGAGACCTACACAACAACTTACAGGCATTGCTTATATGTTGCTTCCTGAACTTTTAAAAGGATTTTTGCTTAGAAAACAGAATAAAAATATCAATTATCAGGGGAGCAGGGACCAGAATTTAAGACTTCTCCCTAGAGAGTATTTAATCAGTAAATTTAAATCATATTTCTTGCTCTTGCATGCCTTATTGATAGGCTAAATCATGTCACCCTCCTCATCCACATTTCTTGCACTCCTGACTACAGAACTAGAACAACCTGTCTAGAGTGGCTGTGGATTCCCCATCCCTGGAATTGTGTTGGTGAAGATGAATCAGGGAAACATTATAATATGATTGCTTAGCAAAAGATTCTGAAAATGTGAAACCTATAATCAAACTAGAAATGAAAGCTTACTTTGAGTTATAGGATACTGAGTCTTAGTTACTATAAAACCTGAAAACAATGGTCTAGCTAGCCGAAGGAGAATCCCTTTGGATTGAGCAGAACCCTTTCTGCTGGCTAAGGGATCCAGAGGTCAATGTAGCAAAACAGAAGTTTAAAGAGTAGTTTTTAGAGTTTAAAATATAACACAGTATGGTAATATAGTAGTTCTTATAGGCTGTATGTAGATTCTATAGGATTTTGTGTCTTGTGTTGGTTGGTCACTGTAAATTAGAATATTCATCACAAAAGGAGATATAATGTATTGTAACAAGGACCTCGCTCTCTTACCTCTTACCTCTTCTCTTAACTCTTAATTCTCTTACCTCTCCTCTGAACTCCTCTCTTACCCTTCTTCTTCTCCCTACTCCTGCTCTCTCCTGCTCTCTCCCCCTGCCCTTTGCTCTCTCACTCTCTTCTCTCTCAGCTCTCACCCTCCTGTTCTTTCTCCCTCTCTCTTTGGGACTTCCCTTCAGTCCAGGCTGGTGGCTGAAGGCAAGGCCTTTTTACCCACCACCTTTGCAATAAAACCCACATGTTCTAGAATATCTCAGGCCAGAAGAGTGCCTTGTCCCAGCAGTCCGCAGATTTGCCTACAGAATTGTTTAAAACCAGGCTGCATGGTCTTTGAGCAACTTGGTCTAGTAGAAGGTGTCCATGATCATGGCAGGGGTATTGGAACTGGGTGACCTTTGAGGTCCCCTCCCACCCAAACCATTCTGAGATCTCTTAAAAAATAAAAGGGCCTTGCCCATCAGGTCAATACACAAAATAGGGCTCTCAGCTCAAGGAGAAGAAAGCATGCAGTATGTGTTTCATCTCAAATTCTGCTGAACCTAAATTCAGATTATTACATCTAAGGTAATTTTCCCAAGCTTCTTTGCTAACAGTGGAGGGAAAAACCCCCACACTTTCAGAGAGCAATTTATCATGAGTGAGTTACACCCATGTGGAAATTAGTGTAATTTTCACTTCCTTAGTTATAAAAGCAACCCCTGTGACTAACTCAGATATGGATGTGCAGATTTGACAAATGTTTGATTACTGCTGTGGGGTACCTTGAATGTCTAAACTCCAGAGAAATATAAAAGTGTTAAACAGGAAAGATTTCTACTGCCAGAACTACCTAAATCATTACTGGCAAGAGAAGGGACCCTAAATGCCTAGTTTTTGTGCTGTGTTCAAGGCCCCTTAAAATTTGAATTAAACAGCACTTTGCAAACTTGTTTACTTATTGTGAGTTTCGGGTATTTGAGAAGCTCCATGCAGTAGTGCAGTTTTTTAGTGTGATGGGCATCTAAAGAATAATAGTACCATCATATGAGTACGCTTGAAAGAAAAGTCTTATCAGTAGGCAATTTCCGAGAATATTTGATGAAAGCTGATCTCCAAATCATGAACAACATCATGTTTGTTTTGTTTTGAGTTCTGCCTTCCCAATTTTGTTTCTTATTTTTCTACATACCATCAATGTGCCAGGTGGAATGCATTTGGGTGCCACTTTTTGGGAGCCACAAGGATAACTTTAATATTAAAAATCTTTATTCAGTTAGGAGATTTAAACTTCATAGTACTGTGAAGTACCAGGAACAGAGAAAGTATGATCTAGTAATTTGGGAACAGGTAATAAAGTGTTTTATTATAATGATCTGATCTAACCTAATGATTGCAATTGGTCAAGCATCTTGTGTTTGCTTTCCTTTTCCATGTCTTCTAAAATTTCTGCTCTTGATTATGACCATTCCCTCCATTTAAGAGTTAGGTTATGATTTAGCAAATCAACATAATCATTCTACAAATATACTAGAGTTTTCCACACAGCAGGCAAAATTACGGAAAAGCTGATTAGAAGTGTTTATCAAAGTGTTAAAATTTTGTTACCTGCTGTACAGCCCTGTTCATGTACTAGACCATAATTGTTATTCAGCACTTAGGAGAGGAAAGAAAAAGTAGACTGCTTGTACAATTTACTAAGTCATTTGAGCTGCTGCACAACTGTTATTCTCTGATTAATGTAACTACTGAAGCAGGGTACGTGTAGATGATTACGAGCTTCATGCATTACATAATTATCAGACTTTTCAGTGTGAATAAAATCTTACAATGATTTATGAATAAAACTATTTCAACAGGAATAGCACAAGTTTAGATCATGACTTGAGCCTGCTACTCCTGAAGGGTTCTGTCATTGATTTAGAGAGGTGTTAATGGAAGGTGCAAACTCACCATCCACATGTGGGTGACTCCTCTTGATCTCACTGGACTGCCAGGCCTGAGCTCAGTGATGGGGGTTTCACATGTAATAGCTAACTGCCCTTTCAGTTCACTTCAATGAGGGACCCCTTAAGATAATCTATCTTTTTTGCTTTGTGTATTAACCTCCATAACTTCAGGCTGGGCTCAGTAAAGGGATTTAGGTGATAAAGTAGCTCTTAAACACAAATAAGAAAAATAAACTACTAAATTAAAAAAAAAATTCAATCTCAGCTGCTTCCCAAAGGCACCCTTGCCTAAAGTGGAGTGGTGGTTTGCTTTTTGTGTTTGGTGAGTTTGGGGTTTTCTTTCACATTCTTCCACAGACTGCTAAAAATCTGCCCTCAGTCTTAATTGTGCTGGACAGGTCAGTGCCAATCATTGCAGTTATTCAGGATCTGTGAGTTCATCTACTTTTACTACTCTAAAGGTTCAATTCAGTCAGTGGGATCAGATTGTTACCACTACCTTCCTTCCCAAAGTTAGCCAGCTGAAGAGCTGCCAGCTCAATTTTAAGAGTAACTTAGAATTTAAAGCACAAATCAGTAAACAATGGCCCTGAATTTAAGTTCTGCCTCAGCGTGGAGTGATCAAAACACATAATATTGATCTCCATGCATGTGTCATTCTCTTACTACTTCAAGACAGTTTGTTAGTCAGCTCTTCTGTGAAATCTCTCCACTTTCAAAGTGGAATTAAAGTAATAACAGATCCAGGAACATTCTGCAGGAGTGAGAGTGGGAGTAGGGCACAGGCTGGATCACAGAGGATCAAAAATGTCTTTGTGTGCATTTATTTCAGAGTGCCCTTGAGCTGAACACGTAGCACAGTATGCTCTGGGATCATCCTGTGTCCTTAGTTCTCCTGGTACCCCAGTGAGTCCTGAGGTGCTCTGTGCATCCTGAGCGAGTTACAGCAGAAGGAATGGAGACAACAGATAAGGAGCATTTAGAACAATAATGTGAAAAAAGGGCATCAAATACACTGATGTCATAAATTGACTGGCCTGACAGATGGAGCACTGAATGAGATACAGCCTGACTTTTAGCAAAGTTTGCAACACACCTCCAAGTGACATTTTCATAAACAAAAGTGGACAAGTATGTTTTGTGTACAAACATTGCTAGGTGGACACATGCTGTGATGGAAAACTGCTTCTGGAGGAAGTGTCATTTGTTTACTCCTCACCACAAAGATATTTCAGGAGAAGTCTTGCAGAAGTCTGTTCTGGATCTGAATTTATTTCATGTGTTCATTAATGGATCAGGTGATAGAGTAAGGAATATAATACCTTCTGCTGATAAGCCAGTCTTAGAATCATTTTGTGGAGAGGGATGAGAATTCAAAATCATCTTAATAAACTGAAGGTATGATTTGATTGAAAGAAGACAAGATTCGAGACAGAGAGATGAAATATTATGAATTAAGAGAAGCTGAATTAGAAAATTGAGACAAACAAACTAAGCAACAATACTGCAAAAATGGATCTGCATCTTGCAGTCTGCCACAAAAATGTGATGTTTTTCAAAATTGAAAGGGAACATTTCTGTATGTCTTACAAAGGGTAAGGTATTCAAGATATATATTATTCTAGATTGATAAAGATTTTTAAGTCTTTTTTTGGAGGGGGGAAATGCATTTGGAGAAAGATATAACTTGGAAAAAACACAGAAGCTAACAAATGTAATAAGAAATTTTAAGATGAGTTGAAAGAATTGATTTGGTTTTCCTTTAAAAAGAAGATTAAAGAGAAATTTTAACCCACCATAAGAAAGAGATACTGGAAGAGAACTAGATATATTTCTGAGAAAATTAGTTAAGCTAAATATTGATAGAAAATTTAAAGTATGGAACTGAATATTAAAAAATATGGAATGTCATTCATTGGAACTAAGCCAAAGCAGCTAAAAGGTTTATTGTGGCTAGTGGGTGTGCACACACCTGACCCAGAGCAGAGGTCAAGACTGCATTTACCTGTATGTCATTATGTTGTTAAATTGAATAAATATATTTAAATAAATTATAAATTATTTAAATAAATAAATTATTGTTTTTAAGGTGACTTGAAATTGTAATTTAGATAGCTTAATGTAGTCTTACATACTGAAAGTCTACAACTTTCTACAGAAAAAAAGATTGCTTTGGTGAAGAGCCAATTGTATCCTCATCACTAAAATGCAAATGCAGGGAAAAGGATGAGGTCTATTAATTGTATTGAGAATTTAGCTTTGCAGAAATGTAGTCAGAAAAAAATTTATGCCTCAATACTTTGTTCAGCATAAACACATTACTGACATGTACTTTATGGTGCTGATTTTTAAACAAAAGAGGGTCTAGTTAACTGGGGAATACACATAAAATACAATAATAGCTTTGGTTGAACTTCTGGACTGGATACTAGCATTATTTTGGAATCAGTTGTTTTGGTTAACAGCCTGTAACATTAAATTGCAATAAGAACACCACCATGGTGAAGATGCTGTAAAGTTGGAGTATATTTAAACAAATCCTTTGTCTAGCCAGCAAGGAAAGAGGTTCATCAAAGCATTAAGAAATATTATTTGAAAATGAATGCAAAATTGATAAATCAAAAACCCCAGAGGTTTAAGAGGCATATTAGAAGCAAAACACTTCAGAGCATGGTATTTTTTGAGGCCAGGATGTCTTCTTAATTGGGCCAAATAAAGAAGGTTTGAACATGGAATCAGACAGTAAGCTTCCAACAGATTTTGCTTTGTGAAAGCATTTTATTTCAATATTATCTATAGATTTACACAGTGCATTTGTCAGATTCTGCTGAAGTGAACCTCCAGCTTCCTGCAGTCACTTCAGAGTTACTTGACACAGTCAAACCCAGCACATGCCAGGCACGTTGAACAGACCTCACTTTATCTAACCTAACAATCAACTCATGAATTTCAGGGAAACATCACGTGCTTCTGTTTATGGGTCCTGCTGCTGAGAAAGATTACATCCATTTATGTAATCTCAAAAAAAAAAATCAACATCAAAGTGCTTTATTGATTTGTAAGTGGCACACAAACAACTGACAATCATTGAACTACAGGTTGAGGATCAGGATCAGTAATACAACAGATAGACCCAAATTATGATTCAGAAACGCTAATAAACATACACAATTATTTGAATATGCTTTTCTTACTAATGCTGAATGGTTCTAGTACAAATGCACATACATCCACACATCCATACACATCACAGGGGCCATCACAGGCATGCCATGTGGGAACCCCTTGCAGCCCCTGGGAGGTTGTAGGTACCATTTTTCACTCCACAGCCCTGTTCTGTGCTCATCACTGGGAGAAAGCCTCACAAAGAATTGACCTGGCAGCAATATAGTGTGCTATATAGTGCCAGGACAAGTTTCTTAGCCAGGCAGTAAGGTTTAAAGAGCAATAAGCTTTTCTGAGTCAGTCCAGCTAGGGCTGGATAAAATCTAATAAATTTTCTAGGCTGTTTCTCTGCTAGTACTGAAACACTCCCCAAGGTACACTGCTATATTTTCCAGACTTAGTCCCCTATACTTTTATGTGCATCAGGCAGTGTACCTTCTTGCCCATATTTTGTTTGTTTTTTTATATCTGGTTTGTATTCAAGTATCAGTATGAAATGAAGACAATATCTCTTTTCTGAAAGTTCCTGGTAAAGCCTACTATTCTCAGGTGTCCCTTTGATATGGATATGAAACACAATCCAATAGTGAAATGAATGCCATGAATAACATTTTACCTAATGTTCAACCTTGGCATAAGATGAAGGAAGTGCCTGCTGGCAATAGGCTGTGGGTACAGGGGCAGCACCTGAACAAAGCTGGAGAGAAGCAGCTCTAACAGTTTTGTATTTCCCAGGATGATACATGCAAAACCATTTCTAGTGCCAGCATTAAGAGTGATCTACCTGAAAAAAAATCTGAGGGACAAATACAGAAATAAAATAGAATTTGACAAGTAGAAATAAAATCATTACAGAAATTATGCTCCTGATTGTATGTGTGGCTCTTCCAACTGGATGAAAAGTGCAGATAGATGCCTGGACAGAACCCTTCTGTGTACTTGGAGTGTCCTCCAGGCACTGCTTTACATGCAGTAAAAGACACAGACTTTGGCTTTTTGTTCCTCATTGGCAGCTACTGCACAACGAAATGCTCCAAACTTGCACTAGGATAGCTTCAAATCAGAACCTGCTCCAGCCGAAGTTACTAGAAAATCAGCTTTGGATTTCAAAGGCAGTAAGTTCGGAAAAAGTTGAAAGACTTGAGTGTATTCAATTTTGGCAAAGTATCTGCTAATCTCTGATGAGACTTGATGCTGTTTAGGCTTTATGATCTATTACAGAAGACAAACCATTACTAATAAAGAGTCCTACAAACCACCTACTTATTTTTCTGAAAAGTGAATTCTTATCCTAAAACATTTTTTAATTCATGAATAGTAATTTCAGTTTCCCTCTCTATTAAAAAATCAGCAGGGTATCACTGCAAGTTCTGAGCTGATTCAGACATAAATGCTGGTTTTTTTCCTGTGAAATGAATATTCTCTGAGTATTTGCCTCAGGACTATATTACTAAGCAGTGAAATTAAATGAAAAGCCAATGTAATCCTTGGTTTCTCTTTTCCTTTTTTTTCCTCTCTCTAAGGAAAAAGGCTTAAAGAAATCAAGCAGTTTGTTTTCAAAATAGACGTAATCATTTCTTTAAAAAAACAAAACAAAACAAAATCCAAATTAATTTGATTCTCAAATCCTTCCCTTTTCCCCCAGCCCCAAAGCCCCTCATTAAACCCCAGAGGAAGGCACAAAGGGTATAGGCAGTACTGCAATAAAATTTTTCTTGGTCTTTATCAATTGACAAAACCAAAGTCCAGTAGAACTGGAAGTGGAGCTGTCCCTTTAGACACAGAATCACAGAATCACAGAATCACAGAATCACAGAATCACAGAATCACAGAATCACAGAATCACAGAATTGCAGAATGAGTAAGGTGGCAACAGTGGTTTGTCATCTGTTCCAGCCTTCCCACTCAAATAGGATCACCACATTGCGCAGGATTGCATCCAGATGGTTTGGTTCTGGAATATTTGTGAGGGAGATTACACACCCTCTCTGGGCAACCTGTTCCAGTAAAGAAATTCTTCATTGTATTCAGATGGAACTTCCTGTACATCAGTTTCTGTCCATTGTCGTATTTCTACCTCTTGTCTCATTGCTCAGTGTCGCTAAAAACCTGGCTCCATCCTTTTCAATGTGATTTGACAGAATCACAGGATCGTTTAGGTTTGAAAAAACCTCTGACATCATTGAGTCACACCTTTGAACCTTCACCACTTTGTCAATAAGACCATAGCACTAAGTGCCATGTCCAGTTGTTTCTTGAACACTTCCAGGGATGATGAGCCCATGACCATCTGGCAGCCCAATGCTTAACCACCCTGTCAGTGAAAAAATTCTTCCTGATGCCCAACCTGAACCTTCCCTGTTGCAGCTTGAGGCTATTTCCTTTTGTCCTCTCACCAGCTGCCTGAGAGAAAAGCCTGTTCCCTACCTGGCTACAGCCTCTTTTCAGACAGGTGTAGAGAGCAATAAGGTCACTCCTGAGCCTCCTTTTCTCCAGGCTAAACACACCCAGATCCTCAGCCACTTGTCATAGGACTTACCCTCTGTACCTTTCACCAGTTCCATGCCCTTTTCAGGACACACTCCAGCACCACAGTGTCTTTCTAGTCATGAGCTGCCTAGAATTGGACACAGTGCTCCAGGTCCAGCCTCATCAATGTCAAGTACAGAGGGACAATCACTTCCATTGTTCTGCTAGCCACTTTATTTCTGATCCAGGCCAGGATGCCATTGGCCTTCTTGGCCACCTGGGCACACATTGACTCATGTTCAGCTGCTGTAAACCAGCACCCCTGGTCCTTTTCCGCTGGGCAGCTTTCCAGCTACTCTGTTCTCAGGCTTTAGTGCTGCAGGGGGTGGGTGTGACCAAAGTGCAGGACCTGGCATTTGGCCGTAGAGAACCTCATAACTCAGGCCGTCAATCCAGCCTGTCCAGATCCCTCTGCAGAGCCTTCCTGCCCTCAGCAGATCAACACTCTCACCCAACTTCTTGTTATTTGCAAACTGACTGAGTGTACACTTGAACCCCTCATCCAGATCATGGATAAAGATATTAAACAGGACTGGTCCCTTGGTAAACCCGACTAATTATAGTCTCTCTTCAGATACTTGGATAGATTGATAAGGTTCCCTTTCAGTCATTCCTCTCAAGGATGAACAGGCCCATCTCTCTCAGCCTTTCCTTGTAAAAATAGCTGCTCCAGATCCTTAATCATCTTTGGCACCGTCTCCTGGACCCACTCCAGGAACTCCTTGTGTCTATTGTAGTGAGGACTCCAGAATTGGGCACAGAACTCCAGATGTGGCCTCACTAGGGCTGAGTGGAGGGGCAAGATCATCTCTCTCAGCAGTGTTATTCCTTATGCACCCCAGGACACCTTCTTGGCCACAAGGACACACTGGTTACTGGACAGCTTGTTGTCCACCAGAACCCTCAGCTCCTTCTCTGCAGAGCCTCTTTCTCACAGGCCAGCCCCCAGCCTGTTACTGGGGCGTGGGGTTGTTCCTCTGCAGGTGCAGGAGCCTGCATTTGCCATTGCTGTATTTCAGACAGCTCTTCCCTGCCCATCTCCCCAATGTGGTGAGGTCCCCCCAAAGGGCTGCACAGCACTCTGGGCTATCAGCCATGCCTCCCAAGTTCGTATCCTCAGAAAACTTGCTGCAGGGGAACCTGTCCCTTCATCCAAACCATTGATGAATAAGCTAAACAATACTGTGCCCAGTGCTGAACCTTGGGGGGACACCAAGAGTGTCTCACACTAGACCCTGCACAACTGATTACAACCCTTTGGGATCATATTTCTTGAATATTTTATACTTGTTCAGCATGTATAATTTAAGGCAACATGGGCAGAATGAATCAAGTCTCTAAATTAGGGATTCAAAGAAGGGATTGAAAAGAACGATTTTCCACCTTGTGTAAAATCCCCAGCAGTTTAGAAATTCAGCAGTTAGACTCTGCTTTTCAACATCAAACTTTCTGTGCTGATTTGTATTGTATTTGGAAGAATAAAATGGAAGTAAAGGTCAATAAATGTGAAATAAATTTACCATGGAATGTTCTGCAACAGGAATACTGAAAATAATTTTTAAACATCCAAAGTTGAAAACCAAAATTACAGAATAAATATTAATAATATTGTAGTATGAAAACAAAGCAAATCCGTTTACATTAATAAAAACTTCTTTCTTATTATTACCTATTATGTAAAGATTGTATGATTGATACCAGTAGACTTCTTTCTGTGTTTCTCTGTTCTGAAAACCAGTGAAGTTCTTCAGCTGTACAGGGTCAGACCACAGGTTTTTCTAGTCCAATAGCTAGCGTGTAACAGTAGCAACCAGAAAAATCTTATAGAAAGATTAAGGGGAAATGGAAAACATTATAAAGCAATTTTCCTTTTATATCCTATCAGTTTTTGACAATCATGAGGATTAAGAACTTCTGAGATGCAGGTTAGGCACAGGACTTATTTTTAATAGCCGCTGACGGACTTTTCCCCATATACCAAACTAATCCCTTTTTCAATTCAACAAAGCATTTTGTGACATTCTTTTGTCTGAATTGAGCCTGTTATCAAATAATTTCACTGGTTATGACCAGTTTTCTGTAGCATAGGAAGTAGTGAATAATCATACCCAATTCCTCTCTCTTACCCACGCATGAGATGGTGATGTCCTGTCCCAATTGTCTCTTATCCAATAAGGACATCTAATTTATTCAGTCATTTTTGTATGGAAATACGTTTGGAGTCAGTGTTCTTGGTCATTATCTCATTTCTTTCTATACCTTCTAAGATGAGAGGGTAATAGTTTTTAAGAGGTAGAATTGGTCTTCCCTAGGGAAGATGGTGTATGCATTTACAAATTAGGTATTTGGTCACATCCTGTCATTGGAGTTTCTCCTTAATTCATGTACACATTCTAGTATCTCTAGAATTGCATTACTTGGACATTTTAAAATAAGGTTATTTATTGTATTTATTTTGCCCTTTCTTTTTTTTCCAAATGTGGCAAAAGATGGGAGCACTAATTTACATCCTAGAGCACATGTAAATATATTTATGCAACTGATGTGATGAATAAATTCTAGTTAGGTTTCAGTGGTTTTATTAATATTATCTACATTTACCTTGTCTTTTGACAGCAACCAAGTGTTGAGCGATTTCCAGCAGAATGAGTAACAAAGGTGTGCTATTTATATAATTTATTCTTGTTGAGATTTTGTTTGGTTCACCTGAAAATAAAACAATAAATGAGTGCAGTGTCAGATATAATGACATGTCTGTAACTAGAAGCTGAAAGCAAGATTTCTTTGTAACATTCAACAGAAAAACCTTATCAAAATGCATTCCATATTATTTTATAGAAACAAATAATCCTGACAATATTTTTGTTAAATTTTTTAATGTATTCATAAGAATATTTTTTTTGTACTGAATTTCATATCAGTAATTATTTGTTTTCATCAAGTATTCGGCAGTTCTAAAAGAATCCAGTTTAGACTCATGCTTGCCATAATTATATATCTCAAAACAATAGCAGCAACAAGCAAAGCATTCTAGACATAAGACAAGCAAGAATACAAGTTGTATTTTCTCTTCTATTGTCACATAAATATTCATATAAAATCCTTATCAGAAAAATGTTATTTCTTTCCTTTTAAAGATAGTTTCAAGGAATTTGCATGGCTTTCTGACAAGCTTGTCTGTGGTCTTAATTGTTTGTTTTTTTTACAGAGCGAGTCAGCAGCATCTAAGGGACAATTTCTGGAAGCGTGTGAGGGTTTGGTGATCTATACCTTTCAGACTTAAGACTGTGCTTATGTGGACACATTTCTTTTCACTCTGCATTGATTTAAGAAGCAGCCACTGAAAAGTAAGGCTTTTGCATCATGTTCTGTCTGAGTGGTCTTTGGATACTGAAGGACTCCATAACTTTGTCCCATTCCACGGTCACCTAATCTAGCCCTCTGAACTGAAGTCAGTGTCAGTTTGCTGCTGGATTTTATAAAGTAGGGATGTTTTGGAGAAGAGAAACATTATTGAGTTCACATGTAATTTGATTTGAGGGAGTAGAATCTTGCACAAAAATAGTATGTGGAATTTTTAAGTACTCTGAGAATAATTTAATAAGTATAATCTGAAACAAACAAAGGACAAAAATGAAATACAACTTAATCATGATGTATTAATGCAAAGAAAGTTTCTGTGTATATATATGATTTGAAATGACATTTTAGTTTTAGGGTCAGTGTAACCACAGTGAGTTGAAAGGAGATTTTTATTTTTGCAGCATTTTTTCTAACAAAGCATTTTCTGTTGAGGCTTCCAAGTTAAAGTAAAATAATCAAGGAAGAAAATTAAAGAAATTCAAAGGGACTATTGCATCTTTTATGAGATGAGAAAAGAATCATTAGTTTGAGAATTTACAGTTATTCAGATACAGTTTTCCTTTTCTGTAAGAGACTGGACATGAGCATAGTCAGTTCTCAGAGAACATTGGGAGGTTCTATGAGTGGAGGAATTTAGAATACACTGTACCTTTAAAGCCAAATGAAAGCATTTCTGATCTTTGGGTATGAACTGGAGAAGGACAGCTTATTCATTTCCAATCTTTAAGACATTTTATGAAGTAAAAAATTTGAAATATATCCAAAGAAGACAGTGTCAAGATCAAAAATGAGGGACATATCAAAAAAGAAACTTTCCAAAATATAAGACCTATTTTCTTTTAAGACAAATTTAGAATACATGTAGTTCTAAAGGACTGTGAAATGCTCTGTATAGGTTTAAGGTATACTATTAAATTCTGGTCATTTATGAAAAGAGTGCAAAATAACTCTTCCCTCTTTCATTTCAGGAATCCTTGATTTTACACTCTGAAGTTTTTTCCCACTATCACATAAATACTCTATTAAACATCCACCTGTGAGCATATATCAGCTTCCTCTACCCTCTTTGGTCACTCCTTTGGAATTGTTAATCCAGAATGCTCAGCCAAATTTGGAATTGAGGTACAATGTCCATTTTGGCAGCAGTAACTGGGCAAAATCACTCATTGTCAACATGAATTTTCAAGGTTTCTGAAGATATTTTCAATGTATTTTTTGGTGATTTTGATCATGAACTGAAGTCAATTAGATTTGATTGTCTTGGCAGAACTCCAAACCGCTTGAAATATATAATAGTTGCTTATGAATTGCAGGGAATACAAATATATTAGCCAGTTTTCTATGATTTACTTACTTATCTGACTAGAAATATGCTTTTACCACTCTTATCTCATAATAAATATGGTAGCATTGTTTGTCTTAAGCATCTCTTAAGCATTTGTTAATACCAAGTTCCCTAGAACTCCATCACATAAAGATTCAGTTATTGAGAAATTGGGTCTTTGCTTTGAATTGGAAAAACACAAGTTAAAGTTGTTTGTGCTGTTGTAGATAAGAATAAAGACAGATGCCTTTAGAAAATGGATACAGCAGACACCAGGAGATCTTTTATATAGCTATGGAATTGTCGACAGGAAAAAACCTACTACGTAGTGACTATACAATTTACAGATGAGTATTGAGTCTTCTATTTATTTACTGGCAGTAAAGGTCCAGAGAATAAAAAATTCCATTTCTAAGTGTGAAACCCATAACTTGATTTTTCTTCTGTTTGTTTAGTCGTGCCTTTTCTTTTCCTTTTTTTTTTTTTTTTTTTTTTTTTTTTTTTTTTTTTTTTTTTTTTCCCTTTGGTTTGTTGCAGGATTGCTTTTTCTGTTTCATAGAACACTATTAAACTATTAAATGGGTTGATATGAAATATCTCAGCTATGCATTGGCCACTCCTTCACAACTCTTTCACAACAAATAGTCTGGCATTATAAAAATATCTTTAGTGTTGGACTCAAAAAGGTTCTGACAGAAAACCTACACTTGCTTCTTTTTCATTGGTATGTATATATATCTCCTAGCTTTGTGCAATTACATGGAATATGGTACTTCACATCTGGATAGCAGAGAAAATAGATACATGTCATATTAGTGGTCTAAATTTCAGAAAAATAATGTTCCTTACAAGACTCAAGACAGTACTATCAAATGCAGAATAAATAAATTAACAGATATATTAAATATATTAATGGAGTTCCAAAACTTTTTAGACATCCTTGCATCTAGTATATTTGTGAGAATTTCTGGAATTTCTGTAGCAGTTGACTGATACACAAGAAAACAAAAATCAGAATTGGAGCAAACATGACATCACTGCAATCTATTATGCTTCTCACTGCCTAACACACTGAAGGAAGCCTTATTCAACAAAGACAACAATTTGAGTTTAAGATGTTCTGAAATGCACTCTAAAAAAAAAAAAAAAAAAAAAAAAGAAAACATTGATCAGTACTGAACTGCTTTCATGTGTTTACAAAATGAAAAGTGATGCCAAAAGGATCTGCTCATATGTGTCCAGATCAGTTAGATATCTAGAGCTCCCCTATCATCAGCACAGAGGAAGAAACACTGTAAGGCTCAAGTCTATCATACCTATAATTAGAAACTTATTTTAAGAAAGGATAAAGTAAATTGTATACAGGTCTACTTGATTTCACTGACCACAAGGAAATTTGCTTAGCTAGAGGCATCTACATGGCAGATGTCCAAGTTTAGCTACCTGAATGCTATTAAGATTTTTGGGGTTTGGATGTTTTTATTTTACAAATTTAATATAAAGTATTTTCTTTATTCAGGTTCCTTTTCGTATTTTATTTCTCAGCTTTCCTGTCAGTTGAAAATATTCGTATTATAATCAAATTTCTGTCTGACAGTTTCATGTATTTCAAGCATATGAGAGACTTTGTACTAAGAAGAGAGAGATTCTACCCAGATATTTGAGTAGTTTAAGTTTATACTTTTCATTAACTACAGTAAGCTGGGGATGTGGAGGGAATGGACTCAGGGGAGGAGGTAGAAGAGTGCAACACTCTTTCTAGATTCCTAGATCCCTCACAAATTGTTCAAGTTATTAACTACCAGCAGTGTTACATTCACTTAATATCAGGTCTGAATTTACCTTGCTTCAGGGTTTTTCCTTTGAAGAATTTTCTTTTCCTGTCTCCAAGTACAGTTCTACTGCAAAACACTTGATATGCAGTACCTGTAGTAATTATACATTATTTCTGAAGATTTCATTGAATCTTAGTCTTGAAGCAGTATGTTCTGTCTACAATCTAATTTAAAATTAGTTTTACACAATTTAAAACTCTCACATTGAACAGAGTTGGGTTTTCTTATTTTTCTGCTAGTAATTGAAATAATATTGCTATTGCCTTTGATCCCATAAAATATTTCTCATTATATTAAAAATTAGAGATTACAGAGGATAAATAAAACACAGGTGATATTGATATTTTTGATCTGTCAGAAATGCAAATGATAAAATTTTAATGCTTTGGGATCCAGAAATTGAATTCCTGTCTGGATAAGTGAGCATTTTAATAAAGATGCAAGAAACATGAAAGAATTAAAAGTATTTACTTAGACTTTTCTTTTTTAATCTCTGTGTATTTATTAAAACCTTAATTCTGTGTCTGTACCATTTATTGAAGCAATATGGGGTAGGCAAGTTGGATTTAAATAGAAATTGATAAAATATTAGTTTGGTTAATCAAGAGCATAATACACAATGAAAATATTGCAACGTGAATTCTGTGTCAAATATGAGTGCTGACAGGTATCCAACTTTCATTGCTTTCTTGGGAAAAACCCAACCCTTATAACCATTGCTGATTTGAAAAGGAAATAATTCACATGCTTTTATACGTGCACGCAGACACTTGTCATATCTCTGTGAAGTGGGGATTTGGATTTCACCTGTAGAGGCCTGATCACATCCTTCTGCTTCTCCTGATCATTAGAGCTTATCCAAAGCAGAGAATTGCACTTTGTCTCCTTCATGTCAGTAGACTTCATTTAAAATCAGGTAAAAAGAAGGCTTGTAATAAGTCTATTTAATTGAATTCTTCTTTGAAAAATCTATTCCAGTGATATCAAAGTGTACCTGTGTGTGAGAGAGAGAAAAACTAAAAAAGAAAGTAAAAAAAAAAAAGAGTATTCCTATTAATATACTTTGCCTGAATGTTTGCTTGGTTGCTTTACCTAGTTAGCTTCAGGATATAGTTAAGTGCTTTGTCTCTTTTTTTTTTTTTTTTTTTTTTTTTTTTTTTTTTTCTTTTTTTTTTTTTAATTTTTAATTAAATCTTGGATTTTAAACATTTCTTCTAATGACAGCTACATTAAAAGGAGCTTGCTTGAATAAAATATTTTATTTCCAGAAGTCTATAGTTTCTGTTTAAACAACTATTTTGAAGTGTTTTGTCCACAGGGTTGTATACCTTCAAGTAAAATATTTTTGCCCATACAGACTTTATTGGATTACATTGAATTTAATGTGAATTCTCAACCTGAGTTTATTTGTCTACTTCAGTCACACCTAATCAAGAGAATATTGAATTATCTCCAGACTGTCTCACTTAGTTGGCTGTTGAAGTGCACCAAATGTTAATCATTTAGGAACTAGGAGTAATGTTTATTTTCTACTTTTGAGTATTGAAGCAAATAAGCAATCTGGATTTACAGATTGCAATAGCAAGGTCAGCAAAAAATAAGACAATTTCAGTGTTTATAGAATTATTAAAAGATAATGTGTTAACATGGGATGAAACAGAAGGAATGGGAACAGAAAATTTGAAAGGAAGGAGATGATATTAATTTAAAACTTACTGTATGCAACTGACCAAATGTTGTAAGAGTCCCCTGTAAAGAGATGTCATTTATTTTACTTAGACTAAACACCTAAAATGTTTCAGGTGAATAGAAGTCACCCATTGGTAGAGTTAAGGCAACCATTGATCAGCATAGAGAAAACTCATAAATTTTATCACTGATTTGCCAACCTGTGTCACATTGTTTTCTTGCAGAGATTAAATGGCAAATCAAGGCAGTAGGGAGCTTCATATTACTAATGCTTCAGTATTTAAATCATACTTGTGAACATAATAAAAAATACCTTTAACACTTAAAAGTAGACTACAGAATAAAGCTTTTCTGTCTTAAAGATTTTTTTTCTTTAAATTAGATCCATCCTTTCATTCATAGTTGCCCTCCTCTTCTATCCCATAATGTTTATATGCAATTGCACCACTGTGAAATTTGAGCTAAAGAGCAGTCTTGCAGATGCTATAGCTGCTTTACAAGAATGCTGTGTGTGGAAAAGTTACACTGGAATTGTGCAGATGTAATAATCTGTAGAAGAACTGTATCTCACCAGAAGAAACCCAAACACTTAATAGTGCATTGTATACCACAGCTAAATGGGCCTTTCATTTCCAGCTCTCCTTCTTTCACTGCAGTGTTTCATCATCCTTTCTGTTTAAAACTTTCCTGTGATTTAAGCCTGTTTTCATGCACTTTACTTGGATAAATCAAAAATTAATCCTTACTGGCTATTAGATAAAATACTGAGGGAAAGATCCATGGTTCCATGGATCTTCTACTTCTTTTCTTGAATTTTAAACCTCCTAATGTTAATTCTGATGATATTCAAGGGGAGGTTTTTTTTTGGTTTTTTTTTTTTTTTTTTTTTTTTTCTAAAAGAGACAATTTATAATGAACAATTTACATAATTACAGGATAAATCAGATCAGAGTATGCTTTTACTGTGTTAAGCAAAACTATATCAGATACATTATAAGGAAAGAAGAGTGGTTGTGTTACCTAGCTAGGTTCAATTTAATATGCATTTTAATGAAAATTGTGTTTACTTTTTCCCATGTGTGGAAGCCACATTAGCTCTAAAGAGAATGCACTGGTAGTAAATTACTGCCAGGAAATCTTTGTAGCAATTCAGACCACTACGGCTGGCAGGTGATAGGTGATAAAAAACTGTTTTCTCTGTCATCTCTTACAATCTAAAGTGATATTAATGCTGCAAAGTGAAAATGCCCCACTTTTATACCCAACAAACAAAGAAAATAAAAAAAAAAAACCCCATTCAAATAGAATGAAGTTTAAGAGGAATTTTATATATGGCTTCAGAGAAAAAGGTTTTAGACATTTTCTGGCTGTAACATTCCTATTCTAAGAGAGGGAAATCCTCCTTAAAGACAGGGAGAAAAGGTAGAGAGTGACAAATTCACAGGGCATATTCGCAAGTGACCAAAGGGCCCACTTCATTTTGGTAGGGAAATATATGCAATACATGTTTTAACATTTTAATATATAGCTGGATTCAAGAAGTCTACTCTGAGCCTGAAGGCAAGGATGCATCATTGAGTTTGTTTGTTTATAGAATGAAACATGAAGCCTCAGAGAGTCTGATGCTGAAACTGTCAGTGTACCATGAATCGCTGGTGCATGGGATAATGCATTATTTTTATATGCTTCTCCCTGAATAAAAATGACAACAAATGAGGAGAACAACTTAGCAAAATATGGAGGACAAAAGCCAAAGCTGAAATATTTCACTACATTTCCTGAGGTCAGCTACTTTCCAAAATATTCAGATTTGAAAGACACTAAGTCACAAAAGCAATGTCTTATGGTAGCGGATCATTTGAATTTTTTGGCCAGAATTCCTTCGGATTGACACAGGTTATGGCAGTCTTAATATCATGCTCAATTATTCAATCATAATGTATGAAGAATGCTGTTTCTCAGTCACAAAGCAGCTCAGCGATTTTTAACCCATATAAACCAGGCTGCTGAGGAGGAGCAATGAGTTAGACTGCTATTATGCACAACTGGGTAACATATTTTTTCCACTGGAGGATTCTTCTATGGAATAGTAATAATAAAGCTATTGCAGAACATAGAGGTATCATATTGTATTTTTCACTCTCATGTGGGGTTTAGATCATTGCTTTTGCTGTAATGTTCTCTATTTCAACTGAGCTAGTGATCATCTTGCAATAATTATACTTCTGCTCTTATACCTTTGGTGTAACCTTGCAAGTGAGAAACTCAGTATATCACGTCCATTTGAGGTAATCTCTGAGCTTTCTAATTGTACAGTGTTCCATTGTTGCTACTCAGTGCCTCATTTGGTAGTTTTTCTCCGTGGGTTTGAAATACACAATGCAGAAATTACATACATTATTCCCAAATATATCTTCTGTTTGGCTATAATCTTCTGAGTTAATATGATTATTAGTATTCTCACGAGTGAAAACAAAATGCTCCCCTAATCCTCATAAATTAAGAAACCATATTTGTTTCAGCATTTATTACAGTGTGGTTTTAGCCTAATAGCAATGCACTGTAGGTGGTACTTACAACTTTTAGAGCATTTTGAGTAATTCTAGTAGTGCCCCTGTGACCTGTAGTTTCACTGCAGAAAATGCTTTTAGCTTTTTCTGATTTGCTTTTAAGAACAGCTCCCTTTTGCAATGTTAAAATGTTTACAAGGCCACAGCTCTTTGCCTTTAAGTTGTGGTAAATTCTGATACTCACAGGCAAACAGAAGGAAAATGTGAATTAATGTCAAAATTAGGTGTGAGAAACTCCTGACTCCCAGATTTCTGTCTCATCCCTGACAGCAGGTGTCGTCCCTTTGGAACACCACACTTCTGAAAAGGATTCAGTAACTGATGTCAGGAGTTTGTTATTTTCAAGAGAGCATTACAGAACAAGTGTGAAGGACTGAAATGTTCTGGTTAATGGTTTAAACACTGTCATGAAGAACTTTTTGCCCACTGTGGCAAAACTGCATAAAGAAGCTGTGACCACCAAAGCCCACACCTCCCTGAATATATCTTCTGGCTGGAATTTTGGACTATGAGATAATCTGCCTAAGGGATCTTGAGACAGATAAAGCTGACACTAGAGTCCTGTTATTTCAGGTCTAGGGAGAAGTAACAAGGCTGAGGAAGAGGAATGTAAACACAAGGAAAGCCAAACCCAGCATCTGTCTTGAGAATTATCTCTGCAGGGTTCAGGGGAAGGCCATAGCCCAGGGGTTCATCTGGTGGGGCCACATTTGCCCCCCAAAAAAGGGGGAGGAGGAGAATTTTGGGTGTGTGGCATAACCTCTAGTCACAGGCAGTAAACATCCACCCTCCCTCATAAAACCTGGCTCAGGTGTGAATCCTCCCATCACAACAAGGCCACATCCACAGCACATTCAGCTGAGGAAGTGTCACAAAACACCAAAGACCCTTAAACCACCCCTGAGACAGATTCCTCACGCCTTCCACCTGGCTGAGGATGGCTGCACATGATGCAAAGTGATGCAACACATCCAGAGCCTATTGAAAGAGACTGTGTCAAATAGGGGAGGTACCTGGGCATTCCCACATACCTCTATTAATTAATTATTAGTTTTTATTTTAAAAATTAGATTTATTTTAATAAAATATTTATTAATCAATTGGATTATTAATCCATTCGAATCTATGCTTTGCAGGACTCTCACCACCAATAAGACTAGAAGAACAGGATCAACAGGACACCATCAGGATCCATGGAGTGGTGATATTTTCTACCTTAATCTATTTCTATGTTACTCTCTTTCTCTCCCCCACTCCCCCTTTTTCTAGTTTTTTCTCTCTCTCCTCACATTTCCTGTTAAATAAAAGCCATACTATTGCCACTGACAAATGGTCTGCTTAGCACCTTAATTTGGGCAGAGGTATTTCTCTAATAATTTTAATAGCCACATCATAAGTCTCCTTTTTTAAAAAGTGTCTATACAGCAGTGGGGGAATATGTTGGATTTTTTTTTTTTTTAATTTTTAGCTTTAGTGCAATAGTGTTTGATCCCTATATCTGTGAGGAATATGCTTGTGCCAGGAATTGCTTCCTTATTTACTTAAGTCAGTGATTAATATGTACTAGCAAATGTCTTAGTTTTGAGAATAAGGACTGTGTGTCAGAGCAAAGAATGATAAGGGAAGTACATTTTGACCACATACTTGAGACAGTTTCAAGGAGAAGAGATTCACTAGAAGAGCCAGAACCATATCCAAATAAGTCCATGGAAATAATTAGCCTAAATGCATGTATTCAGACAACATAATGAATATGTAATACAAATGTGATGAATATTTAGTTTCAAGAATATAACTTGTTCTGTTTGGTTGCTGAGTATGTGTTGTTTTATGAGAAATACCCATGCTTCCAGCACTGTTAATAAAGTAATGTTGGCTTTCTAACATAACAAATTGATTGGAGATTTATTTCATATTTTTCAGTGACAAGAGGAGGGAGGAGGCATTGAAATGTGTGAGATATTTGAGAACTGAATATTAGGCTGGCAAGTGTGTTACAGGGCAGTGAAGCAGTGCTCAGTGTTATTGCTAGTTGGCTGAATGGACTGTCTTCATGATCATTGGGTGAATTACTTTACTAGCAATTGCTGTCAGTGGACATCAAAGAGTTTGGGACAACTGGCATTTTCAGAAGAGATTGGTAATTGCATAGGCTGAGCAGTGTGACAGGAAAACTATTGGAGAGCTCCTAAAAATACATGTCCTATTACATTCACATTTAAATAAGCTCTCTCCTTGCAGCTGTGAACAGGAGTCAGATTAAAACAAAGATCTTTCTCAGGTAGTCTGCATGCGTGAAATATTTAGTTCATGCTCACTTGATTTAACTGAGCATTGAAAAATAAGTCTTTTGATAATGAGAGGAAGTTATTGCTGCTTAGAGTGCGTAGACAAGAAAAGATCTGCAGACGAACATTGTGCTGTAATCTGTGTCCTGGTTTAAGGCAAATTTGGGAGGAAATCTCTGAATGGGGTTGCTCTGGGGAGCAAATGCAAATGGCCCCTTCCCTCAGCCAGTCCGGGAAAAAAATTTCCTCAGAGAAAAGTGGAAAAAACTATTTATTTAACAAACAAAATGCCCATGAGCGTGAGGAACAAAAAAATATTAAGCAATAAAACCTCTCGCTGCTCTGAAGAGAGATGGCAAAACTGAGGAAGTCCTTGCCAGGAGTTAGCTCAGCTCTTTCTCAGTCTTTTATCAATCCCAGTCTCTCTGGTTCTGGAAAATGCCGAGGTCCAGGCCCCGGTGGGCCACGGATTCTGGATCCCAGTCCTTCTCTGGGTTTTCAGTCCAGAGCAGATTTGAACAATCCCAAGAAAAAAGAAAAACAAACAAACAAACAAACAACCCCCCCCAAAACCAAAACAGTCCAGGAAGATTCTTTGCCTCAGCTAGCTAAACTAGCTAAAAGAAAAAAACCTGTCCCTGGCTGCTCTCCGTGTATCCGACCACCACACAGTCCCAAGAAAGAAGGTAAAAAGGAATGTGGAGGAATGAACACTTTTCAAAACAAATTGCGTGTGTCTTCTTTCCCTGCTCACCCTCAGAACCACTGTTAAAAGTTACAGAACACAACCTACAGCACACACAGAACAGATGACTGGGGATACAGAGGCATCACAGTCACCCCAGGACAATCTGTTATGTAACTAAGAATGTTTCTGAGGCTTTGAAAAGGAGATGGCCTACAAGGCTTCAAAAATAATACATGCAGGGCTTGAAAATCTCCATTAATGAAGTGGTGGGTATTTGGATCATCATAACAACCATTGTGACTATGGCAATGAAAGTGGTAATTATAACACAGTTTTAGTTATAGTTTCAAGGCTTTGTAATTAGTTTTAGTTTCAAGTTTCAAGGCTTGGTTTCAAGACCTTGTAATTTCTGCAGTTATTTTGAAAGCTCAAGACAACCTTACCCAACATGAGACAGATTTCCAATCTGTGTTTAGCCTTTCAAGACTGTTTGAGCGATTTACTGGGATGTTTAACTTTCAAAGAGAGTGCCCATTGAGAGCATTGGTGGAGGAGTGCATTGATTTATCAGCTCAAATCCTAGGCTTAAGTGAACTCGGAGAAAAAAAGAAGTGAATTCAAATATCAATCAAAACATGAGTAAGTGACACTTTTATAACTTTTAAAGTGTAAAATCACCACTTTTTCATATCTGATCACTTTTATCCATTTAAGAGAACTTAAGCATCACTCAGTTTGGGGTTGATATCTACAGGAACAATCAGATAAACAACAGCAGCCAGGAGCATGCTTTGGTGATAGCTTTTAAATGAAATTATTGCTCAAATACACATGGAAAGCAAAATAAGACCTTGCAAAGTTGGAAGATGAATAGGCAAGTTCACAATTACTTAGTGGATTAATCAACTTTCTTTGTAAAACTGTAGTTTATGAAAAATTAACTTCTGAAGGAAGGTATTTTAAAAGGAAAATCAACATGTTTTAGAATTACTTGTAAAGTGATAGAGCAGACTTTTGCTTTTTCCAGCATAAGAAGTTTGATCTAAACATATCCAAAAGAAGTCTGCAGTCTTAATTTTTACCTCCATACTGGCTGATGTAATTTTTTTCCTTTTATTCCATACCACAGTTTGGCATTTATGTTGTTTACAGTCCCCACTTTGTTACAAAACTTATTCCTTCACACTTAAACGTCCATCATTTAATTTTTGCTCATATATATTTTAATCTCTCCTTTAGCCTAAATCTCATTATATTTCACTTTTACTGGGGGTTGGATGGTCCTACTTGTTCTACTTGCTGGATGGTCCTGCTTGTTTCTTTCATGCCCACTCATAAAAGGCTTTAAATTAAAAGGCACCTCAGCCTGTCCTTGTGACCACATCCTTCCCTCTCCACATTCCTGCAGAGGTTCACCATCTGTGGTTCCACAAAATTCAGTGCTGCTGCACTCTACTATTCTGTTGCAATGACATTACCTGCCTTTACTTCCCTGTTTCCTCCTCTGGCTTTTTTTTTTTTTTATTCTCAGAATTCCTATGAAGTACTTCCTTCTTATTATTATTTTCTGTAGAAAGACTAAAGATCTGTTTGTCAGGAACTGTTCCTAATGACATGTATGTGCAGTGCCCAATTCAATAAGGTTCTTCTTGCTGTGAGAACCTCTCTGCTTTATGCATATGAGCCTGAATAACCCATTCTATAAAGCCACATCAGCCTACAGAGCAAAACCAAATAAAAATATAGAGTGGTCAGGACCTGTGCTATTGCCTCTGATCCTCCAGTACTAATAACCAGGTAAATTACCATAGCTGAGCTGCCTGCTGGTCATACTTGGTACATCAACAGAACAAGACTTGAGCTCACTGCTGAATATATTGCAAAGTTTCTTATCAGTTCAGCTGACACCCCTAGCAATAAAGATGCTATAAAACAAGTGAAAAATAATTAATTCTTCCTGGACTAGAACTGTAGTGTCTGGATAAGGGTAGTTCCTGGAAGGATACTGTTGTGTAAGTTGAACATCACTCCCCTTGCTGGCTGATGCAGAAAGGAGGCATCTACAGGCGAAGTCTTTCTATAAGTTTTGGATTTCTGTCACTATGAAGACATCCCTTCTCCTTAAGTCTAGTGAGGGAAAGGAAAAGGACCTGAATATTCCTGCTGCTTTAGGAATAAAAGAAAACACAAGAAGGAGAATTTTGATGCTTTTTGGCCCTGCTTTGCAACTTAGCTTATTTGCATTTGAACTTGATAGTTTACTTTTCCCTGCTGGGTGTGGCAGCATCTCTTCCACAGATACCCTAGAAGAGAAAGACAAAAAAAATCTCTAACTCTAAATAGTTATCTTAAGGAAAAATTCTCAAGGTGTTGCTAAGGAAATGAAGATAGGTACCTCAGGCTATTTGCACTCAGAGATGTTATTCTCAGGCCTTTGCAACCATTTCCTCTCCACTCTCTTTTGTTTAAGAGATCTTCTTAATTCTTTTGAGTTTAATGCATTTTTAAATCTTCTTGGAAAAACAAAGCTAAAAATGGAATTTTCTAGCTAGTAAAAATACCTTAACTATTATTAGTGTCTTGGCACTCTCTCTAGGTTGTGAATCTGTTGGGATTAACTTACTGAAGCCCTATTATTGAGGTATTAATCATATCAGACTTCCAGCCATGTCTGCCAATTGCTCAAAATAAGTGTAATATTATTCTTTTTCACATGCAACATCTCCAACTTTCCAACTGACAGATAAGAAAGAAAAAAATGATGCAACGCTCCTTTGGAATTCAAATGTAATACCACATTCATTCCAAATCTAGCACATTTAAGACATTGTGAGTCTAATTCTCTGTGGGAGTATATTAGTGCAGATTCACTTATAGCAATGGCAGGCTCTGCTGATGGAGTCAACTGAGAAACTCTTCAGGGTACACATGAGTTGCAAGCACAAAACTCAAGAAAAGTAGGACCCTTTCACCTCCTTGCCTTCCTTAGTGAGCTCCAGGTTAGGGGTCTTTGCTACTTTAACACTGACTCTTTTTCAATGAGATTTTAACACCTTTCCTTGCCTAGGAGATTCTTTTCCTCCAAGGAGGAAGAAAATTATTTAGAAAACAGAACAGGAAAATTTCAGCTCTCAAGTCTGCACATGGTAGGGGTATGTTCAAGTTATAACATTCAGAATTAAGTTATTAGTGATCCTCAAAGTCAGGAATATGCTAATTGACAAAAGGTAATATTGTTTTAACTGCCAAAATATTTTCCTCTCTTTGACTCCTTCATTACTGGTATTATCTGTCCCACAAAATTTCTTTTGCTGTCTGTCATTTACACAAACTCTCTGACAAAGGACCAAAACCCTTTCAACAATCAAAACTACTTCACCTCCTACCTGCTGGCTTTATTTCCCCATACACCACACTCATCTCTAATTCCTGTGGTTTCTTTTTCCACTTTAGCCCACCCACATTCAACGTAGCACTGGGTAACACACTGAACTCCTGATATGTAATCCCTTAGGCTGATCTGTCTGCTTGTTTTGTTTATGAAGGTGCAAAAACCTGGAGTAGAATCTCCAGGCTTGCATGGTGTTGGTGATGTCTGTGCAAGCTCACTATTTATTATGTGGTACTTTCCTGGCCTCACACATTAAATACTCAGGTACTAGCATGGAGCAATGCCTCAGAACTTTTCCTCCTTATTAAACTTTTTTTTGCTTCTAGGAAAAACTTGTCTTTTCCTCTACTACCTTTTTTTCACCACAAGGCAGAAGATAGAGTTGGACATTTTAGTACTTCAGACTTTATCTCAACTCAGATTATTACATGCCAAGATCATTTCAAAACAGGAGGCAGCTCTACTACTATGCTAAAACCCATTTTTCTCACTAGTTATACAAAAAGATAACATTTTTGTTTAAAGGTTTCTGCTAGGAGAAGCAGCCATTTTTAATCCTGAAATCACCCTGGTGCCTTAGGTTGTATTCTCAACATCTGAACTGACCCCATCTTTCTAAACCAAATGCAACCTCATCAGCAGCTACCTGGGATCTACACTTTGACAGGTCATCCTAGCAGGCAGGTAGACAGCTCCTGTCTGGGTCATCAGCACCCATCATCATGTGTTACCACTATCCATGATTATATGGCAAAAAGAGCAATCCTTTGTTATGCTTTCCCTGGCTGTTCAGGGCCACCTGTCACATTTGTATAGGGATGCTCACCAGAAAGGTTCTACATCTGTGAAGATACATGCAGCTGTGCCTACACACTGTGTGCTGCTGAGGAACTCTGCAGGTGCAAGTACAGAGTAAATAGTGCATTGTGTAGATCCACCTGGCTTGTCCTTTCTGCAAACAGGATGAACAAAAGAGTTTATATTAATACACATAAACGAGACCAAATTATACACGAGTCCCAACTCTAAAGTCCACAGCTATAAACACCATTGCACACTGCAGTTTCCTCATCCATATCCTACTATTCCTTCTCCAATAGTCAATCACTCCTTTCTTTCTTCATTATCTCTTCATTCAACCAGTGGTTTTTCCACTTTTTTTCAGCCTCCTGGCTCCCCTCCATCTAGTGCTAAGTCCTGTGGTACAGGGACTCTAATTTTCTGGGTTCATTCCAAAAAATATCCTCAAATAGTGTTTATCTTCTATGTTACAGCTTCTTCCCCTTTTATTCCTCCCCCTTCCCTCCTGTTTAATAAACACTCACCATCTCCTTCTGGGAAGTATTTTATGTTGCCATTACAGTCTTCCTTGTCTGACTACATCATTCTGCTCTTCTTCCTCCTTAGGGAATTGACCATGCTGCCATCCCAAAAACTTCAACAAGGTGAAGATGCTCACTGATTTTGCAGAAACAATGCAAAAAGATATGAATTAAGAAAATACAGGTGCTGCTGGCACATCAGAAACCACTTGGAAAAGTCACAGTAGCAAGATCCTCCTAAAACAGGGTGACTAAGTCTCTAAGTGTATGAGCAAGTCCTGCTGTTCCAGTTAACTCCTTGCTGCTTTTAGTCTGCAGAGCAAGGACTTAAACACAAAACAGTCTGTGCTGCTGGCCCCTAACCTCATGCCTTTCTGAGGATACAGATGCTTTGTTCTGCAGTTCAACAAAACTGTGAGCCCACACACTTTCATTCTGGACAACTGGGAGGTTTGGGATTGAGTACGAACTTGAAAGCAGGGCAACATGACAGCAAAAGACATCTGAGGAGGGAAATTTCTTACATGACATATGTGTTGCTGCTCTCTTCTGTTATCCTTGATGGGAGTGGTAGTGTAACTAATTCAACTGTGAAAATGGTAAATACTGGAAATATTGGAAGTGTTTGTGGGAATACTGGAAAGTAAAAATGGAAAATATATCAAATGCCTAGCCAATATCAATGAACTATAAGATAGGTGAGCTTGATATCCTTTTTCAATCAGAAAATAGTGTACCTGTTAAATATTGTGATATGACAACCCTAATTTTATATAAGCCAAATCATCCCTTAAGAAGTGCATTTCTGAAATTCATGAAGTTGCTGGAAATGAAAAATATTGAACATATAAATATACACTGTGTGTATATATATGAAAGATGAAAAAGATGAAACCCCCACATTTTTCAATACTTTGACTGTCCATCTTCAAGTTTATTAAGTTTCTACTGAATGCAGAATTTAGTCTTAGAACACTTCCTGTATTAAAAATCTTTTATTGAGAAACTACACAGTAGTTCAATGAGTAAAATTCATGTATGTTGTAAGAAAAGGGCAGCTTGACTGATAAGAAGGAAAAATATTATTTATTCTATGTTAAGATCTATGAAGTATTGTTTATTTACTTTTTTGTTTTTCACTTCTACAACTTAGTGTATATAATATACAACGTATAATGTCTACAAATGGATTGGTTGTTTGTTAGTAATCCTCAATAGATACAATATGCATGCAGTGCTTTTGAAAGACCTCCATTGAAAGCATCTCATTAAATTTTTTTCTTACATTTGCCTAATTTTAATTAAACACAAAAGAGGACCTCTATCATTCTCAATGCTCCTCGCTTTTACCTAAATAGCTGAGTACATAGTTCATGTTTTCTGTTTCCTTTATACCTGATAATCTGTTTTTTAAAAATAAAGCATGTTTTAATTAAAGTAATGTGTGCATATATGCAAGGGAAGATAATGACAGCTGCATTACAGAATAAACTTGTTAATTTGCATTGATGATAGGTAGAGCTATGGTGAATTACAGAATTTTGCAAATTAACATCAAAGTGAATAAATAATGAAAACCAGAGGGTAGTTAATCCACAAAAGTTTCATTAATTCCTTTTATGCGTTGTAATTTGGCTATAATTATCTACACTTTATTTTTCTTTTATTAAGAGCTAATGAAATATCTGATGTGTTATGATGCTAAAAATGATTTCTGTTCCACAAAGTTTACAGTCAAGAGGACACCTGCAGAAAAACAAGTGACTGTTCTGGAAACTACACAGGTGAGCATGACCTGTTATTCTTCCTCCTCATCATCCATATCCTTTGCTGAGGTCTTCCAGCAATAAGCATTATAGTGTTTGTGTGCATAGAAAGAAAAAGTAGACATTGGAAGAAACTGAAGGCAGTTTTGGGCTGTTCATACATAAGTGGAATGCAGATTAGTGAGGTTTTGATGTCTGATGCAATTAAAGTGAAATTTATCAAAGTATAACTTTCTTCAAATTTAAAATAATTCAAAGGTGAATATGAGAGCAAGTTTAAGACACTTGCAAATAGGTCCTGATATCTTAAAAACTGCAGCAGATTGTATTTTGACTACGAAAGGAGATATTTCATGCTAGTTTTTGACAGAATCATACAATGGGTAAGGCCGCCCAGTCCAGCCTCCCTGCTCAAGCAAGGTCCTCTTAGAGCACGTTGCTCAGAATTGTATCCATATGGCAAGTAATAAGTTAAACAATATTGGGCTCAGTATTGAACCTTGGGGAACACCACTAGTGACAGATCTCCATCCAGCCACTGATAACAACCCTCTGAACTCTGCCAATTCTCAATCCACCTCACCATCCACTCATCCAGCTCACTCTCCCTGAGGTCTTCTGGGAGCATGTCATGGGAAACCTTGCTGAAAGCCTTTCTGAAGCCCAGGTAGGCAACATCCCTACTGCTCTTTCCTCGTGTCTCCAGCCAGTTGTCCCATTAGTGAAGGATAGTGAAGCATGACTTCCCTTTGGTGAATCCATACTGACTACTCCTGATCACCTTCTTGTCTTCTACATGATTAAATTTGCCTCCAGAATGTGCTGTTCCATGTGAGTCTGACTGGCCTGTTCCTCTTTCTCCCTTTTTGAAGACTGGGGTGACATTACTTTCTTTTGGTCCTGACTGCCATGACTTTTCAAAGATGAGAGTGCCATAACAATGATATGTGCCAGTTCCCTTAGCATCTGTGGGCAAATCTCATCAGAGTCCTGTGGATGTCAAATTCAACTAAATGGCCTCTAGCATGAACCTCCTCAAGAAATGGAAAGGCACTCTTCTCCCAGACCTTCTCTGGGGTCTACTGGGTCAGGGATTCCTGAGGGCTGGCTTTGTCAGTAAAAACTGAAAGAAGATGTTCAGTATCTCAGCTTTCTTTGAAATTTCTGCTGCAGAGTTTCCTGTTCCATTCAGTGGTGGGTCCACATTTTCTTTAGTATCTCTTTTGTTGTTAATTTCAATTAATAAATTAATTGGAAAAGTTCTTGTTGTCCTTGATGTCCTGAGCAATATTTAGTTCCAAACGAGCTAAAATAGCTAATATTTAGTTCCAAATTTAGTTCCAAATGAGCCTCGACCTTTCTCATTTTGTTTCTGTATACTCTGATAACTTCCCTATATTCATCCCAGGCATCCTGTCCCCTACACCTCATGTGTCTCCTGCTTATGTGTGAGTTTTCAGAGGAATTTCTTGTTCATCCATGTGGGTCTCCTGCCTCTTTTGTTAAATTTCTCATCCATTCTCTAGGGCACATTCCCATTTGATTATTCCAAGAAGATCCCTGAAGAGGGAAAGTTAGCTGTCCTGAAGCTCAGGTGTGTAACGTTTTCCTTGTCTGGCTCCTTGCAGGACACCAAACTCCTTGATCTAGTGGTTGCTGTAGTCAAGGTTCCCCTCAATGCTCACATCTCCAGACTTTTCTGGTTTGTCACCATAAGGCCCAGCAGCACACCTTTCTGTGCTGGCTCCATTACCTGTTATTTTCTTTTAAAGTACAAGAATTGTGGAGAGAAGAAAATGACAGGATTTATTTTGTTTTTACCAGAATGTAAAATTAGGGCAGTGACACTATAACAATGTAGTTATACTGCTTCAGTTACATTGGCTGTGGACGTTCAGTCACCTTGATTGTGTCTGCCCCAGAAATGATTAGTGCAAAGTTGTCTGTGTGATGTGTCTAAACTAGAACTGATTGTGGTTTTTTTCACTTTTGGTGTAAATTTTGACCTAGATAATCTTCTGGGGCACATCAGGTCACAGTGGTACAGATGGTGTTGGCCACACTGTCAGACAAATGGCTTTGTAAGCTGCCCTACCTTGCTTTCAGCTTGCCAAGTGCTCAGGCTACCTCCAGCCAACTGCTTCATCAAACCTTCTTCTGTCCCACTGTGGATTGTCAGGACAGAACCTAACTGAAAAAGAAGAGTGGAGAACACAGACATCTCTTCAGGTGAGCCCCTGTTCTGATAAATAATCCAGTTCTGGGTTTGTTCCCAGGCAACCCCAGGTCATCTACTTTGCATACATGTTAGATAAGACCCAGGCTCTCCTGAACATGCTATGTCCTCCTGAGAAAAAATTCAGCTTTGCTTGGGATTTCTGTTCCCCTATGTAGGATGGGCAAGAGCATAGGTAACACTGTTTCTATGGAAACATCTTACCTAGTTACTGCACAGCTATGAAATTAGTAACCTCTGTAATTGATATGGGGCTTTTTTGTGGGTTGTTCCTGAAAAATATGGCAGATGCTTTTTGTGATAAAAGTCGTCAAGGTGCTAACATCTGCATTCTCTAAATGCTAGCTGCTATTTCAGCCAACTTGGTCACATTTGAATAAACTGCAGTGGTTACTGAACTACAAACTTTTACTACAGTGCTGTTGGGTACCTCACTAGTTGGCATCATACTGGTTACATCATGGAGCTGTGAAAATTCACGTTGATAACTTTCTAGTGATGACTATAACACATTTCATTTTGATTTGGACGTGTCTGTCCAAATCTGGGAGACAGATGAAGTTTTCCAGCAATTCTGTGACCATGTCCTCCCACAGGTACAGGTTCTGTTGATACAACCGGCCTTTGTCTGTTTGGATGGCAGTGTGTTTCTTCTTAATTGCCATAAGTAGTGTGCACCAGAAGTGCCAGTTGATGAGTGATGAGTCTGTGAGACTGTGTGTGCTCCTGCAGCTGCTGCTCTGCCATCCACCACACAGAATCCACCCCGATCCCCCTGATGCATGAATTCATACAGGCAAGGGCACACAGTGGAGCTGGAAAACAAACTATTACAAAAAGCCAGTTTCACATCTAAGTAACTGCAATATTAATTCATTTCTGACAGTATGGGCAGGTAATATATCTGACTTTGCAGTATGCTGGAACATTCTGGATTATTAGTCCAAGTCTGCAGCAACTGTTGAGAAAAAAACGCCTGTGAAGGAACAGTACCTGCACTAATGTTTGATTTATCTGAAAATGGATCACTTGAACAGCACAGATCATGGAAATGAGATAGCTCAAAACTAAGTACTTGGGAAGATGGAAATAAGTGCAGTGCAGGAACAGATATTAGGTATACAAAGGGCTATCATAGTTCAGGTGTGGAGGAATGAAGGCAAAGCATGATGAAATTTATTACAGTTGGATTTAGTTCAAGGAGAACTCTCTCCAGTAGGATGTTAATTTCACAAAAGATTTCATGAAGCTTAGTCTCCTGTTATACAAAATAGCAGTCAGAAAATAGAGCAGATGCAGTAAACCATTAAAAATGGAGGCTCATTTGATACAGATTTTTCTTATTACTTTAGTGAGCCACTTAATAAATAACCTAATATGGAAAACACTATAAATATGTCACTCATCATAAAGCTGCTTTAAACAATGAGAATGTAGTGACATAGCAGGATGAGTGTAGGCACTAAAATAACATACACAGTAATTCTGCTCTCTCACCCAAGAGCTAAAGAAAATGAAGTGATAGTAAGAATACAATGACTGCAATCACTTTTATTTTATTCATGCTCCACTGAAGTTTGATGCACATGCTACTGCCTGTACTACACATTGTGTTAGATAACTGTAATGGGAATAGATATGTGTGAATACAGGATTAAAACTTCCTTTCTTCTCTCAATGCTATTTAAATTTCAAATCTTCTCATGTCTACTCATGCCATAGCAAAATGTAGCTCTCATTTTAGTAACTGTGTTTTTCTTAGTTATCCTACTTGTTTTCTCAGTGTACTTCCATAAGTTTTTGTCTTTGATTATTTTATTTCAACATGTTTATCACAACATTTCATCTCAGCTCTTTTCAGTTGAATATCTGACATGGAGCTGTTATATTTCTTCACATCACTTCATTTTTCTCTTTCTATTCTTTGTATATCCTTTACCTTATTCTTCTTTCTAGTTATTTTTCAGTCCCCTTTCCCTTTCTTCCTTCACTCAGCTCTTTATCTATACTTCTCCTTTTTCTTACTGAACACTTTATTTTTCTCTCTTAACTCTCTTTTCTTTTCCTATTAGCTGCTTAGCTGGACATTTCTCATTTTTGTTTTCTTTATTCCTGAGCCATCACTTGTCTGATTTTATACCTATATAAATATCCTCAAAGATACCAAAATAGAGGGGAACTCATAAGGAAATGGTGGAGAACTGGATAACTGAGAAAGGGGCAAAGGGCAAACCATGAAATAAAAAAGTATGGTGGTATACAGGCAAAGACAGTCTTTGATGCTTAAATGGCATTGTCTACCACAGTATAGAAATCACTGTAGCTTCCTTTCTGAGTGTGAGGTCTGGGTCTAATGTTAGCTCCCTTGGTGGGAACATGATGCTGATGCCATCCGGGTTGTTGGTGTGATACCCATATGGGCCATTTGCTTTAGAGCTGCACTTGATCCTTCTGGAACTCTTCCAACTCAGAATATACTGTGAAATCTATGTGGTGAGGTGGATGGCTTTATCTGAGACGAGGGGCACAGGGTTGCTGTTTCTGTAAGCTCCATGACAAAGGAGAGAGACGTTTGTTTTTTCTCTTCTTAAGCTGCTCACAATACCTCTGAATTTTCTTCTTAGATGCTTTCTTTCCTGCAGCTTAGTGCTGTGAACAAATGCAGTATCTGTCGATGTTTTGTTTAAGTGACATTCCAGAAACTATTTTGGTGGATAGTAAGGCTCTGTTAAACCTGGTATGTGGTTTCATGCACATTGGGTTTTTTTAATAAACTTTTTTGCAAGATTTTCATAGAGCTGGCATGTAGTACCTACCTTATAATAATGATGTCATACAGCGTGGCATTTCAGGAGCTGGCACAACAGCTGAGTATGGCCCAATTAGTGCAGTAACTGTGTAGAAGCAGAATCAATATAAATCTCTGATGGAATTCCTGTGAGGGTAAGAAAGGGCAAAAAAGCTGGTATAATGTATTGCTATTAATCTCTAAACATTATGATGCTAGTGTAACATCTCCTCAGGTAGCTGAAGTACATGTGCTGCATTAGAAGCAGATGTCACAGATTCTGAGACCTTATATAAGAAGTGTTATCCCTACAAAAAATTAAAAAATCAGTTCCGTGTGAAAAATATATCCATAGCTTAGCATTTTCTCTGCTCTTGTTAGAAAGCTTTGAATACCAGTATTGTAACTGGAGAGACGGTCAGCAGCACTGGGCAAAAACACAGTATAAGTTAAAGGTTAAAAACAGATCCAATATGTCACATTGTGAAATAAATACTACCCTGCATGTATTAGCTTTATATTGTATAGCAGTGTATTTGGGTGGGAGCAAGAGACACTACAGACAGTGGGTAGATGGAGGCTGCAATGAGAATTGCTACTATAACACTCTCTTTACACTAGATGCTAAAATTGTACTTCTCTGGAAAAATACCGTTATTAACATTGTGTCCAAAAAGAGTGTGTTTAGCTTATATAAATGAAATCTGGTTAATTTCATCAAATCAGGTGTCCTATGACTTCTTGAGTATCTAAGAAAAAATGAGAATGAGAAAGTGTCAGTGTTTACATTGTTATTATTTAGTTGTTTGAAGTTATATGCCTGATTTTTTTGGGTGGGTTGATTTTCATATTAAGAACCTGATGACAATACTTAAGATGTACACATTCTTTATGACTATTTCTTTTTTAAATTATGGTCTAATAAAAGACTGATAGGAGGGTAACATATGAAGACTGTATCTTAGAGAAATAAAAAATCCACTGGATCGTATTAGCTAAAACTGGTATAGGAACATTACTTCTTTATATCCAACTTTACTGATATATGCACTGGAATGTATGTGCTCAAGGTAAATATTTAGATTTTGACAATATGTTTGCAAAAAAATAGAAGGAGAATGAATACAAGCATGAAATCAGCGGGGATGTCTCCCACCCCTTCCATTCTGTAGTTAAGAAGCTTAATGTATTCAGTAAAATTAAGGTGATAAACACATGCTTTTGTGTTTTTAATTTCTTCCCTGAAAGACAATAAATTTTTACTTTGTTTGACTGCAGGATAAAACTGTCAAGATGAATATTTGCCATGCAAAAGCATGCCTGTCCATAGCCTGAGAAAAACATAAAAAAGGGTCTGATCATATTTTATGAACATGCTCATGGCCAGTAAATTTCTGACACCAGAAAACTTTTGAGTCTGGATTAGGAATGTGAAATGTAGATTTTTCTCCATGTGAAAAAATCCAGACAAAAAGTTAGTTCTGAAGGTTAAAAGAATTTAATCCTGTTCACTTGCTAGGGCAAAAAGATCACCTCTAGCTGATTTTACTACCATAAATTGCAGTCAAGTTTACCAGTAGTTCTTGTATTGAGATTTATTAATTCACCTGGAAGTAGGTTTGAATAAGTAAGTGGTGAATATCTGTATGCTTACAGTAAAGCCATGGGTACTGTGAAGAATATAGGGTTGTATGAGAGAGACATTAAATTCACTAGTAGAATCATTTGAACTGGGAGTGAAAGCAGAGGCTCAGATGTAGCAGAGAAAGGAGTTCACACAGAGCTGCCTGGACCTGCCAAAAGGCTCCATTTTCCTTCAGTATCTCTGACAGAGAATTGAACACCCTGTATGGTGGGCAACAGACCAGCAGCAGAGAACTGCTTCTGATTCTCTGGGATGCTCACTGGATGAGCATCAGAGCAGGGGATGTTATACTGAACTGAAGTGAGACTTCAAGCCATTATCTGACTAGACAGCTCTTATTTGGAATTTCTTTAGAAAACTGCTATTCATATCAAGAGATGCTTTCTCTTTCTTTAACTGTTTTATTTTTCTTTTATTTAGGCAAAAAATATATTTTGTGTTTATAGGACAGTGAATGATTTGACACAGACTTTCTGAATGTTGCTGGACAAGAAAGAAGTTTTAGGAAGTATGATAATGTGTTAATGGTCTGAGCCACAGCTATACTTATTTGCAAAAATTGGACTCTTTAACTAAGGAATTACTTATAAATACTTATCCAAATTATTCCTGTGACCAATATTAAGAACATACTGATGAAAAGATAAAATATGTTTCTATTCAGCTGTAACTCTGGAGAAAACTAAACATATACACCTAATTGAAATGTATCTAAATGAGGAGGTTACATCAGGAGTACATCAGAACTTTTCAAAAAGTTTTTTTGCAGACCTCCTGACTCACTGTTTTCCACCTTTTAACCAGTTTTAGGGTGAAAGAATATGTAGAGAAGACTGAAAAAAATATTGTTTCAATATTGATATGGGAAAAAATGCATGACAAAAATATCAACAGGTCAGTGTCTCTGACATCACACCTGGATAGACTGTCTTGCTGGACTGTGCAGAATCCCCTTACCTAAATAAATAAAATACTACAGTGATGACAGTAATATCAATTAAATCTGTTCAAGCCTTGTTTATTGAATAATTGAACTTAAAAGCTAAACTGACCAAAAAAGAATTTGCATTGGTAAAATATTTTCCTGAGAAATATGTGGCTCTGGTACAATGTGATTCATGTTTAAAAATAAGGCTACACAAAATCAATGTGGTATGTACTAAATGAACTAAAGACAGGCTAAGTTATATGCATGAAAGACTGGCTAATGGAAAACCTGAAATAATGAAAATTTTCTTCCTTAAGGGTTAATGCAGGTATTTTTCCTGGTCCACTGCCACTCATTCTCCTTCTCAATGTCCTAGAGAAAAAGTGAAATACTCAAAACTGCCAAATCTTCCAACTGTGGGTTTTGGAAACAAAACTGGTCAAGGACAGCTGTTACAGCAAGCCTTGTACATTCAAACAATGCATATTTTAACCAATTTAAATTCAAAGTCTGATCTTACTCCAAAGAAAACTCACTGTTGTAAAGCATACTTCTTCCCTTCCATGATTTTGTAAATATTCTGAAAAATTTGAGAATTTTCAAACACTTTAGAAAGATAAACTGAGCACACTCTTGCTCTGCACCCATCTCCTCTACCTTATTAAGTCATGAAAAGTATGCAGATTTACAGCAATATCTTTTGATGACTGGTGAGGACAAGAAGAGACCTCCTTAGAGAAAGCCAGTAGGAAGCAAACACAAGCCTTATGGATCAGGAAGGATTTTGTCATACTCATTAATCTTGATTTTCTCATCTAATTGCGCATGTCCTTTTTGTCCTTTTCTCCTGAAATGCAAGAATTCTTTGTGTTTAAAGGGGACCAGTTTCTGTCCAAGTAAGTGTTTGAAAACCAACTTCCACAAATCCATCACCTTCAAAGGATGAGTTACAATTAAATTATGAAGTGCTGAAATCGTGTCCTTCTCTGTGATAGAGACAGAAAAGAACAAGGTCCTGCCACCGGCATCATACAGTCAAGAAACTGACCCCAACAATTCATTCAGCACCTTCTGTGAGGTTTTGAACTTCCAGCTGTCAAAGACTTCCATGAGTTATTCCACAGCATCCTGAAGAGAAATTTAGGTAAAGTATCATTTGAGATGTACTCAGCTAAAGAACATGGGCTGAATTTTATTAAGTAGTTTCTTTCTGCTTAAGAAATCAGTCAGTGTCTTCCCACGTGATTCTGTAGAATTGAGATCCAATGAATAAAATATTCCACTTCATGATAAAATATGATGTTTATTAAATGCACATTTAAAAAAATTTACTGGATACCTGCAGAGCTTGCAGTGTTGTTGGGTAGGATTGGATTAATCTGCCTGATTCTAGTAGAGTTGATCTGTAAAACATAACTTATTGTGCTGTCATAGGATATGCTTTACTGGCACTGCATCCCACGATTTTATTGTGACAATTACAGCTTTCGGTAGTCAAGCGACAAACTCCATAAAAGTACTCTGAAATTGAATTTTTGAAATTCCTTCCCTGCCTGCAACTATAAACTCTGAAGAACTGAAATTTTAATAAAATAACTCAGGAGTATTTGATTTTCTTCTACTCTGGATCTGCTACCTTATTACACCTATTCTGTAAGCTATTAAATGTTCAGTCCTGTAAAGCCTGAACTTGATCTTCAGAATGTGCAGAGATGCCAAGGTATGACTGAAGAAAGCATTGACAAGCTGAGGTGCAAGATGCTATTGACTTTGTTGTGTTAGTTACAACTTCAAATGAGAATGCATGCACCTAGTCTCTCTGTATCCACAGTAACAGGAGGGAGAGATGAAGGAACAGAGTTGATTTAATTGTGCAGACATAAATAAAATTTTCAGGCCAGGAAAAAAGACGCCATTGCATAAACACCAGACCATTTTCTAGTACATCCAGCCACCTAGAGAAGGAGCTCATCATTGCATTATGACATAAAATCAATATCTTGCAAAAGTCAGAAAGAAGATCATGAAAGAGAAATATGTTGTATCTACAAAGATTGCATATATCCAGTTTGGTATTTAGGATATCAGACTTAGCAAAGGGAAAAAAAAGGCAAAAATCTTTCTTATTCAGAAGTGTGCAACAATGTGAGACAAAATAGGCATTTAACAGGCCTCTGTTTATGTTTTTATCAAGATGAATTTGGATGGGTTTGAAGATCTCTACTTCCTGGAATAACCACTCCAATGAAGTACTTAGGAAATCATGTTTTAGCAATATTTCTGTTATGACAGTAATTGGTAGAAAGAATCAAAACTGAAGATTGTGGATATTGAGGGAGCAATATTTATTACATTTCAATAACATTTTCTAGGGTACTACTACTTGCATAACCCTGACTCTGTAAAAGAAGAGAGGATGATGAGTTGCATTATACTGGGGAAAAAAAAAATCTAGTGATTATTTATTTGTAGTAACTTTTAGAAGATTTATATCATTATAAATTAAACTGATAAAGAAATATTGATGCAACAGGAAAATTACAACATTATTCCCTGGGACTGACATAATAAAAACATCATTAAATCAAGTAATTGTATAGTGTAATGGACTTTTTTTTCATACAGATTTTTATTGCATATGTCAAGCCTTTACTTAATGATATTAATGTCACCTATCTGAATTCAATTCATCTGCACTGGAGTATCTCAAGGTCATGCAGGGCAGGTTGATATGGGAATTAGCTTATTTATAAGCACTGGGTTTTGTAAACAGACTCAATCCCATGACATTCTTCCAAATGGAACCTACTTCAGTGGTCATTCTACTCATGAGGCAGAATGGAACGTGTCATGGAGTCACAGATTCTTCTGAGTTGGGAAGGACCCACAAAGATAAATGAGTCCAACTCTTAAGTGGCCTATATAGGGGTTGAACCCATAGCATTGGCATTGTTAGCACCATGTTTGACCAGCCTAGCTAACCATCCCACCTTCTGCATTCCTAACAAATCACCTCACATAATATGACAAGATAAAAAATTAGCTTTCTCTTTCTTTTTTTTCTTCTCCTCTCAAAACCTTCATTTCAGAGTTAGAGTGAAATCAGAACTTTTAAAAGTGGAGAACTGTACCTGAGTAACAGTCTCAGGGAGGGTCATTTGGATCCTCATCTGAGCTGATGGACCAAAGATTTGAACATGTTCCAAATGAACATCATAATCGTTGAAATATTGGCTATTCAAAAAAAAAGTTCTGAAAGGATATTCAGAGCTGTGATTCTCACTCAGGAAGGGTTTCATCAAATCAGAGTCTAAGAAACCTTTACTGTCAAAATTCCTTCTGTACAGAAGTAAGCATTTAGTATGAAAATTTCCTGTTAAGTGCAAGTACATAGACAAACGTATGGGGGAAGGTCTCAGTACCAAATATAGGAGCTATTGCACTATTTTCCTACTGCATTTATTATTATTTATGCTTATTATTACTATTATTTAGTATACTTGAGGATTACTTTAATCACTCTGTTGATTGGGACCATTAACTCTGAATTTAACTTTACAATGAAAATGGGAGAAAATATAATGCTTCTTTAACATATTGATGTATGGTGGGAAATATACATGGTATGCATGTCTAATGTAATAAAGGTAACCACGAGGCAGAGTACATGGTTGCCTAAATATCTTATTTGTAACAAGAGCATTGAGATAGCGATTTCAAGCAAGTGGAGATGTTTGTATGAAAGACACAACAAGAAAAGGTGAAACTGTGGGTTTTAATGAAACTGCTACCAAATATGTCAGCTAAGATGTAAAATAAAAGGAAATAGGAGGGAAAAAAAAAAAAAAAAAAAAAAAAAAAAAAAAAAAAAAAGCATCCTACAGGGACAAATCTGGAGGCCTCCAATTTGTATCACAATCTGTTCTTGTTCTAAGTGTTGTAACTCATCTGCAAGTCATTGACTGAGAATTCCCCTGGAAGAGAATGTCTCCTGTTGCTCCACTCAGTCTCAGCAGAAAACAGGTGTGTGTGTGTGTGTGTACTGAAAACACTGCTACTATATACATATTTCCATCCAGTCTGGGATCTATTCAGAGATATGGCTGAACCAGATTTAAAATAAACACACGAAGCTTGTGTGAAAGCTGCATGTTTTATTTATGAATTTGTGCATGTCATATAATGCTGAAGCGTTACATATAAGCAAAACAATTGGAGGGGACAAAGAGTAGATGAAATTCCTAAATCTCCGTGGGGTATACAGACTTACAACATCCCAATACATTTTTAATAAAGTAATTTAAATCTATGCTGATGCCTGTCCTCCCAGCAACACATATTTCATTGAACATTTTTGTCCAACTGAATTCTTTCTATTAACTTTCTTTTGACTACTGACATCACTAAGAATTTCAAAATCAGTGCCTAAAAATTGAGATCCATCTCGTAAGATGAAAATGAAATAAAAACAGTGATAATTGAGATAGGAAGCTATGAAACCAGAAAGCCTTTCTAAGGAGATTTAAACCCCACTGTTACAAAACTGGTGATCTGGTAGTGGTGGACAATGCACTAATTTCATAACAGCACTGCAATTGAAGCTGGATGCAGCATCATTAAGTTTAAGCCCTGTTGTTCTGCTCTGCACCCACACATGCCTCTGGTCTGCTTACCACTCTGCTGTGCCCCTGCCTGCCTCACATATTACTCACCATACTTTCAAAGAAAAGCTGTCCTGGGACAGCTTTGGTTTTGGAACAGAGGTGATGTGGCTTTGACAGAAGGTAGATATAATTTATTTCCAATTTGCTTTTGGTTTTTGGGTTTAAGTTTTTTCCACTTAAATTCTGACTGGTAGATATTATAATTGCCTCTGAATTACTATATGATAATGAAAGACTTGCAGAAGGAGCCTCTAATAGCAGTAATGAGAGATCTACAAAATGTTCACCCAAGCTGAAACTGTCCTTTGCTAAAAAGGCTGGTAAAAGGCTCATCTTCATGCTTCCTGCACTTGGATGATGTCAGTGAGAGATGAGTGCTTCCACTGAAAGATGCTGTTCCCAGGTGCATGACACAAAGTTATCCTCATTTTAAAACTTCTATGTATAAGGTAGGGGAGAAGGGGAAAGTAGAATCTCCATAGTTCACCTGAAACAAAATCTACAAAATTTGCAAATCTATGGCTTCCAATGCTTGGCAGAAGGGAGGTAGACAATCTTTTTCCTCTTGCATAAAATCTTTAAAATCTGTAAATACAATATGCCTTGCCTTTCCTTTAACATTTGTGCTAATTTTATAGGTGTGGCCACTGAGTGTGAACTACAGTTTGAAAGTCACTAGTCTTTTATCTTAATTTTAAAGCAAAGTATCAAAAGGAAACTAAAGCCCCACATTGAAGAGCAGAAGACACAGTCAGAAGCACTCATGAGGCATCCACAAGTTTGTGAGAATGGCATGCTGATAGTGAGAGCATATTATCTTATGTCTCCCTTATGCGGAGTCTTACCTAGTGCCAGTAACAGTAGATTGGATTAGACAGACATCATTTTTGATCCTGAGTAGTAGTGCCTTTTTTTTGTCCTTACTTTGTTAGTGATATTTTCTTGAAAAGTTGGTTATTGATTTTTGCTACTGAAAGCTCTGATTTCAGGATGTCCCCTTGGACTGTGACAACAGGAAAGGATTAAGGATGTTGGACTTTTGGATGACAGAAATCTATCCAGACTTTCCAAGTTAACCGATTCTCACATTCCTCAGGCTCTCAAATATATGTATAAAATAAAATATGCACAGCTGTAAATAAATGCTTATAGTGAGGAGTATTTAACCTTTATGAAAAAAACAAAACATCTAGGCCTACACACAGCACTGCAGTAATGTCTTCAAACATCTCATCATTAGGAAATATTTTATTTCAATTATCCATATGGAGATTAGCTTCTGTTGCTGACACTGTGAAAGTGAAATGTACAGCTGAAATAAGCAGAACCGTATTTTTTAAGTGATTACACGTTATTTAAAAAACTAGTCAAGAGACAAGAAGATTTGATAAAATTCATATACATACACACATGAATTTCATGTATAAATATAAACAAAAAAACCACACAGAGAATATTTGTGAACTCTGAAATAAATGTTCTGAAATCAAGTAGACAGCTCCAGTATATCTGAGAGGTGTTTGAAGGAACCGCAGTTGAAATGTAAGGCTTCTAACTACTGATTCTTGCAAACAAAATGAATTCAACTGTTGTAATTTTACTCAAGTCCTATGGGGATTTGAGAGGTTGCTTTTTATTATTAGTGTGTTTTAATTAATTCAGCTGCTCTAAATAGATTATTTGAATGCAGGTATAACTACAGGTAACACAAAAGAAAATAAGATACAGCCCAAATAAGTATAAATCCACCTTCATAAAACTAATGCAACTTTCTGTCATTCTCACTATAAAAAACAGTGTGGTTAATCATGTGAAAATATTGGTGCTTTCTCCTAGGAAATGTGACAAGAACCTTGATTGCATAGAAATTGGATAGGGAAAAATGCCATTTCTTCAGTGTCAGACTAACTGCTACTGCAAGAAATATTGGATGTAGAATTTTGTTTTTTGTTTGCTGTAAAGGATGTTTTTCCCATAGTTCATTTATTTTTTTTTTAACTGGGGAATAGATTTAACTATGTAAACATTAAACATAGTTTTTGGTCTGTCTTTATCTCTCTGATTCCTTTGTGTTGCCTTCCATCCTAATAACTATGCATTAATGTTCAGGACTGATTTTTGGAAAATACAACTGACAGTGAATTTAAGACAAACTATGGTTTCAAGCCAGATTTATCATGACTCTGTCTAGCCCACTTTAAAGGTTTCTTTGAGATCTACAGTAGAGGCTCAGCTCAGTTCAGAACACTATAGTTTTGACAGCAGAAAACTTACTGTGGTCTGCCCAATCTGAGACCATTTTCAGGTCTGCAAATGACTCCTCTGATATGCAGACAGAATTGTTTGCAAATACTTGCATTTGGTGTCAAGAACTGGTAGCAGAACACAACACACTGGGGTCTTATGGGCTACCCCTTGAGCCAGAAGACCAAAGGAATATAGGGAATGACTGGTTAGAGAAAGGCTGTTGTAGGATTTTTTATCCCTTGTCTCTCTGAAGGACAGGAAGCCAAAAAAAGCAAAATGAATAGTGAGAGAATCTGGGTTGGAATCAGATACCCAGAGACAGACAGCAGATGACTGATGAGGTTAGTGCTGCACCCTAGGAAGACCAGGACTGGCTAGAATATAGGAGAAAGAACTAATGAAAAGGGATAGGAAAATAAAGATGCGTGACAGGCAAAATTGGTGAAGAGCAAAAGCATGTGGAGAAGCAAAATAGCTAGAGAAATGGACTGAGCCAAGGAATCGGGAAAGAAAAATGAGAAAAAACTATGGATTTGGGGTAAAGTTAATTTCAAAGTGAGACTAATTTCAACAAAAGGAAAGCAAAGGAATGTAAAATGTAAGATTGGCTGAAATGATTGACAAAAGACTGAATAAAAAGCTGATTGCAAGTGAGATGGTTGGAGGGACTGTAAGAGATGAGGGAAAGGCAGGCTGAGAAAGGAAGTGGAGACTAAACAAGCAAAAGATAGAATTTTCTGGGAAAATGTGCTTGACTTGCCATGAGAAGCCTGTGAGAGCATGCTTATGAAACAGGGAAATGAGTCAGTTCTCTATCTGGTTTCTTTCACTCTTTGTGAAATCTGCCTGTCAGGTGTCCCATAGCTGATCAATACACGACCTTACAGAGGTTAATAATCTACTCCTTTTGTTTATTCTATTAAAACAGATGTCAAAAATGGGCATGGGCGAGCCATATTTCAATTCAAAATTGCAAATAGAATATACAGGTAAGTAGAAAATTAATTTTAATTTTGTAAATAGTATATTGCAAAGGTCTTCTTCTTCTTAGATATAATTAATTTAAATTTAGGTTAAAAAAACGCGTGAACAGTGCAAACTTCAGCATGTAAAATTAAAAGAATGTCATAATGCATCACATTGCTGGACAAGCTCAACCAAATTATTTTCTAGTAAGTTTTTGTTGTTGTTGTTTTTGTTTTGTAGGTTTTTTTTTTTTTTTTTTTTTTTTTTTATGAGTGTATGTATCAGATTCTTTCTTCCTTATATATAAGGTTATCTCTGTGGATGGTCTGTGTACAAATACACTGTTGTCAGGCTGCTAAACAGAACATCAATCTCATAATAAATTTCATATATACAAAGCCAAATGTAATAGTGGGAAAGGAATGAAAGCCATGGAAAATATTTTCATGGCCCTTGCCTTCCCATTTAATGGGGCAGTCAGCTGTCTCTGCATTAACTGGGTCCACCAACTAAGTTAGTATCCTGTTTCCTGTAGCACCTTTCAATTTTTAATTTGTCTTGTGAGAAGGATAGCTGGACTGCTGGGTATCCCAAAAGGTGGTCTCTGGAAGCTCAGTAGCCCAGAAAGGTAAGTGTCCAGGAAGTCAAGGCAGCTGGGCTATCCAAAGATAACCAGTGTGAGGAAATGGGCAATATGGGCATTTACCAGCTGGGCAGCCTTTCCTACCATCCAAGTAGGAAACACTGGTGTTCTGCCAATGTAGGAGCCTGGGAGTGCAACAGCCTTGGGGAGAAGATGGCATTGTACGTGATGCCATGGCAGAAAGCTTGATGATTTGGCTGCCACACACTTGAATTAGTAATTTCTATTGAAAACTGTGACCAGCCTTTGGGATTTGTTTATAATTGGGTCGTTGGGGGCCTGATAGACAGTCTCATCAGCTGCTCTAACATTTGCCAAAACTGTGGCAATATCAGCATGCTTAAGGACAATGGAGTTCTTGGCTATGTTACAAGTACAATTTCCTTGGCAAGCTAAACCAGAATTTTGTTAGCCAGGAGATATAATTAGTTTGACATAAAAGTGGCAAAATAAGGTGAAGAAAGAAAACAAATCAGGAAGGAAGGGTAATAATGGGAACCCAGTTCCAACAGGTAGCATTATGCAAAGATCAGCTAAATCTCATTAGGTGTTTTATTTTGCTAGCCTAGTCTACTCAGGATGCCTGATATGATATGGTGAGGAAAGAACAAATACAGATATGCCCAATCCTAAAATCATTGGAAATGGTGGCCTGGAAAAAGTAGAAATGAGATTGAGAAATCAACACCTCTTTGACCATTGTCCAATTAACACTGCCTGAAAAATGACATTTTAATATTCCAAAAAGTGTTAGATTTATTGGTATTTATGAGAGTGAAATAAGTGTACCTTCCAGAGGTATCTCAGTTTATTCCAGTACTATGTGGTGTTCTGACAAGAAGCCAGCAAGTCTGTTTATTGCACGTTTTTAAATATCAGCAATCTATTTTACATGTTGGGTTTTTTTTTCCATACCACTATTTTTTCTATCTGATACAAAATTTTATGTACCAGCCCTGAAATTGTGAGCTGCATTTATTACTTTGTTACTTAGCACAGTTTCGCACATTCTATCTCTAGAAAGAGAATGAACTTTTTAAGCGCGTCAGCTCTAACAATTGAAATGTGGGCAAGTGATGAAGAGCTGTTACAGTTCACTGAGCATGTTTCATTCCTTCTGCAGACTCATCTAAGTCATCTCCTTCCTTATCACTCCCCCATAATGTCCCAGTCCCACAGATAATTTTATAGACAGGCTGCCCTTTCCAGCACTTGAGAAAAACAAAACACGGCAAACCAAACCCCAAATCCCTATTGGAATCATCAGGGAGAAGAAATAGCTCACCTGAGATGGTTTTTGTTATCACAGGTTAATTTCCATACGATGGGACATCCAGTCTGGAAGTTCAAAGTGAAGGACATAGTGTTTTGAATATTCTGACCAAATATGACTGAATGATTAATCCTGAAAAAACACTGTCTAGCATGAAACAGAACAACAAATTTGTTTTCTTCCTTCATCTAACATTTCTAGGTGTGTTTGTTGTCACTTAGCTAAGGTGGTATGTTTCTGAGGCTTGTAGCAGCCTCCTTCTGCTCTGTCCATAGCTGTTTCAAAATAACATTTTCTGCTTTAATGATTAGAATTTCCATTTCAGTGCATTGTCTCTGCTTGCCTACTTGTCCCTTCTGTGCGTGCCTTGTCAATGTAATTAAACATTGCAAATGCCCATTACAAAGTGGGCTGGAGGAGAACACTCCCAGCAGCACTGCCAGATGTGATCCTCCAGCTCATATTGCTGTAGTTAATGCACAGCCCTTTCAGCAACTGGCACAAGGGGATGTGTCGCTCCTCTCATCCACCATGCTGCATCCAAATGTTGTGTTTCCTTCGGCCAGCTTCAGTGCTCTTTCTTCTCACATGGGTCTTGTTTTCCAATGGCAAGTTCTAGCCGGTTCTGTGCATTTCTGTCTCACAGAAGATCAGATGACTGGAAACAGTCCTCAGTAAAAGGCAGCTGGCAACTCACGGAAAGGAATGAGGTAGACATTACAGACAATAGGGAGATTGAGATCACAAGAAGGTGGGAAAAAGAAATGGTTGCTTGTGTGGGATTAGACAGTAATTTCTCTTTGCTGGTTTAAAACTTTGCTTGGATGATGATTAGATTTTCACAGTATGGGGTAATTTTGTGTTTTCCTTTTGGAAGGCTGAAGTAGCTTCTGTAGCTTTTAAGGAGCTTCTATGTATGCCCTAGGCTGCCCATGAACATGAAAGATTTCTTCCCCACCCACCCTCACCCCATGGAAGAACAGCTGGCCTGAGCTCTTCACACACAGAGAGGAGACAAAAGTATTCCTCATCATATACTGCTGGTAGCTGTGATACTTTTGGATGTTGAAATAGGATTGTAATTTATGTATCTGAGAGATGAACTTACATCTAAACTCAGTGAACAATTTCTGGGTTTTAAGCCTCTTGCCATAAATGCTGCTTATCTAAACAATCATGCTTAAGTGACAAGACAGAAAAGAATTAATCAAGCACACCACTCAGTAGAGACATATGGTATTCTGGACTTCAAAACAGCTGTAAAGAGAAAGCAGTGCTTGTAACTAATGCTTTTAAGTAGTTAAAAAATTATATTGCTGGCATGGAGAATAGAGAGAAGCAAAAAATGCAAAAGTTCTGTTACAGTTCTTGGGTCTAATCTTGAGGAAAGACAGGACAGAGTATTTTAATCTTCCTAATTTATGATCTATCTGTTCATTTTATTGCATTTGGTTGCCAAAGAGAGTGTGTTCTGCTACAGAAGACTGCAAAATTTTACTCTGTGGAATTGCTCTGGGTAAGAAGGTTTTTCCTGTGGCAGATTCCGGCCAGTGTGTACTGATTAGTGGCACTCTTCTGATATGAGTAAGTTTTTTTCTGAGATAATTATTTTGAGGAAAAGGAGAAGTAATTTTCCTAAAAACAGAAAAAAAATTCACTACAGGTGTCAGTTGCTTGTGAAAGATAACTTTACATCTGCAAACACTTAGAAAGGATTTGCCTAAGCTCAACCCAAAGAAGAGCAATGACACTCCTTCTGAGTTCAAAAGCTTTACTTGTAGAAAATCTCATACTATTAAAATAACATAGAGTGAATAAGGGGAGAAGTAAGGTACATCCCTGAATGAAGGGTTTCTTCATGAAAAGGCCATCTCTGTCCTTTCAGAGTATGCACCTCAGTCTGTCAATCAGTCAGTCAGTCAGTCTTTAACAGGAATAATTTACAAGTGAGACCTATAGATAAAAAAATCTTTCCCCTCCACCCTAGTCCTTCTATGCTATCATATCATATTTTCACCAGATTGCTTCTTCTGCCAGTACAGACATGAATGGTAAAAGGTAATTCACACTTTTTAAACATTTCTTTGACTAGGGTCTGAGTTCATGTGGGCTTCCCTCTCAGGCTGATCTGGTCCTGGATTCTCCTTTACACTTCTCTTACAAGCTGTGACTCTAAAGAATAAATTCAGTTTTGGGGCAGACAGTGTCAGATTAGGGAGAATCCCTAGTTGAGGATGGCTCCAGATTTCTGTGAGGAGACCTGAGCTTGCTTTAGCTCTATTTAGACCAGCTTCAAAGCTACAGCATCTGTGAGGAGTTGAGAGCGAAGCACACTGCCCATGCTTTTGGCATGACATGCTTACCCCTAGGGGCTGAACTAGGTGGGAAGTGGATATACCAAGGCTGTGAGGGCCCTTTGCAATGGACAATATTCGTGGAGAAGGTATGGCTCCATGCCGGCCCATCTGTGAACCTGGAGCATCCTGAAGGCAAAGCATTTGGGAGTGAAACTGACCCAGAAAGGGCAGTTTTCCAGTTCAACCAAGCTTCAGCTTGATTTCTTAAATTTCAGTTTGTTTGTGAATTAGTAAGTTCCAATAAGCTGTTTCTCCACATGCAACTTTCCTTGCACTGTTGCATGGAAACCTCCTTCATCCTATGCAGGAGAGTTGCAAAGACCACCAACTCATGAAATAGAAGTATTTAATTTAATCAATTAAAGAATCTAATTCCTTTTTTTTTCCCATTAAGGTCTTGCAAGGATAAGTCAAGGGAAAGAGGGCAGGGGAAAGAGATTTCCTGATGAGATTTGCATTTACCTCCTGGGGCAAATGTTCTTTGAAATAATTCAAAACAACAAAATAAGCCAGTACATTTTAAGCAAAGTAGCAAGCCATTTTTATCAGCAACATTTGCATCATGAATCACAACCTGTGTCATAAGTCTGGAGAGAGCAAGATCCTGCTGTATACTGTTTGCTGTCTCTTTCTCACCCAGTATTCATTCTACAACACTCTGTGCCTGTGTTTTGTAAAAATAAAATGTTGGGCACACTAAGATATGTATAATGAAAATATTTTTGGTAAAAATATGTGAAACCCAAATTTTATTTCTTTTTTAAAAATTGTGTTAATGAATAGAAAGAAAGAAAAGCATATCTTGACACGCTTAGGAGCATTTAGCAAATGAATTACCAGCAATATTTAGAATCCGTTTTAGTAAAATCTGTCAATATCTAGGACATTGAAACAGTGAATGTTTCTGGCAAAGATAGCATTTAAATTCAGAAGAGGTTATGTGCATGTGCATTTAAATAGTTATGGTGCAATTTTTGACCAGCTCTGCAGATACCATGAAGGTTTATGCCATCCCTTTCTGTTTCTAGCATTTTAAGGTAATTTCTTTCCTATTTCCTGTAATTTGATTTTTCTCCATTTTTGTTTTCCTCTACTCATCCATCTTTTCCTCCAAACTTATCCTTAATGTCAGCTGAAGACCAGCATGAAAAGATATGATTATAATAGAATAAATTCGTCTGATTTTTATTATGACGACAGATGTGAAGCTTATTTCTCCCTTGGAGATAATGATTAAATATCTCCTTGCTATTGCATTGAAGAAAAAGAATCTGAACTTGAACAGCAATAGTGAATTTTTGCCCATGGGTCTATTTTTCTTGAGAATTTAAACTCACAAGGGCACAAATTATCAGCATATAACATAAATATTTCTTGTAAATATTATTTTTTTTACATTTGACTTTTCAAACATATGAAATTTAAGACAAAATTGAAACAATCTTCCTTGTTTAATTATGAAGATGCTTTTTGATATTTCTCTCTGAAGAGATAATTTTTCACACAACTAATTGTTACTATGGTGTACAACAGATTGCCTTTTGATATTCTGTAACAGCAAATGCATAAAGGCAAAGCAAGTACATTTTTGCACGTTTTCTAACCACAAATAGCATGTACTTCATGATCTCTGAACAGACTTACAGTATCACCCATCAGCAGCTAACATGCTGGGATAAATCTAGGAGCAGAGAGTACTAGATAGGCACACTTATGTTGTGCTGGTTTAACCTAGATTCCAAGTATTTTATTCTTCTCCCTGCAGCTCATGGTAAAATCCAGTGCTGATAAGGTGATGCAGGGTGTTGGTAGGTGCTGTGAATAATCTAGTTAAAGGGATTTTATAATGAAAGCTTCTCATGGCTCTTCGGGCATGCCACATGGAACCTGCAGCACTTCCTGAGCTGATAGCAGAGAAATGTTCCATTCTGTGCAATCCTGAGAGAAGATATAAGAGACAAATAGTTGTTTTTAATGTTTGTTAAATATTTAATCATGTTTCTAAATTTTCCTCCTCTAACTTAAATGACATTTAAGTTACTTCAATAGAATTTGCCTAACACCGGGTACGCCTCATACCCTTTTCAGGACTTACATGGGAAATTTTATGAAAACTATTGCTTTTCTAGTTAGTCAACATATTGTCTCATAGCTTACAGAAAGCAGGAAAGAGAGTTTTTCATCAAGATAAAAGATACAGTTCTAGAAAAGACTTAAATGTTTTACATTTGCAATACTGAGGTCACTAATACTTCTTGGAATTTAGAGACTTGTTATTTTTTTGCGTTAAATTATTCTTCATCATAGCCTTCTTGAATTTTACAGGATGCAAGGTGTGGTGAGTAATTTCAGTCTTCTGTCTATGTCAGTTTTATTGAAATAAACATTGATATTTTATTCAATACAAAAAGTAAGTTTGTTAACATGCAGTCTGAGACAATATAAATCTTGATGTGTTTTGGAACATGAAGGTGGTGTATGCTGAATACTTACAAGGGAAATATTTTAATCTGTCTGTGATTCATGGATATTTTGAGAGGAACACAACAAAGCTGTAATTCTGTCAGACCATCTTCTAGACCTGATGTGCCTCATAAGTGGGCAGCCTTGGGTGTGCCAGTGAGAGGGGGCAATCAGCCTTTGGCAGTTCAGGTCTCAATGTCAGAAATGCACTCATTGCCCTGATATCAGTTGGAACTGATTGCAGGGGGAAGCAATTGTTTAATCAGAAAGCTGGGACCAATGCAAAATTACCCCAAAATTTTGAAGATCCAAAAGTAGAAAGGGTGAAAGTGTGCATGTGCAAGTGAAATCCATGATAGGTGTATAAGAGGTAATTGACTCAAATAGCAGAGATGGCATTTTTCCTGTTTTTCTACTTACCTTTATATTATGTTTTATGTGTGTATTTGCACTTAAAACTGGTTGTGGTATGAAATTATCTCTTTATTATTTTTCATTTACTATTAGCATAAGTACTACATTAGAATTCTTTCCAAGTTATGCTGACAGGAGGTGTCATGGTGTGGCCGGGTGTGTTGACACTGCATCTCTGCATCGGCACTGCAGAGGAATCTTCTCATGCAGACCTTACACCTGGCCTAATTTCTTGTAACCTACCATTTCTCATGGAGTCTGTCATCAATGGGCCATGAGATGACCCTGGCAGGAGATCCCTGGCTGTTGAGGCAGGTGTTTTGTGGTCATGGTCCATTCCACACCCATCATGGAGTTTCCAGGTGGAGGGGCACCACTCAGGCATGCTGGGCACTCAGCCTGGCACTGTGACCTTGCAGCAGGCAGTGCTGCTTGGCAGGCACTGCAGGCTGGAGGTTTCTGAGCTGGTGGTGTCCAGGAGCATGCACTGTCCACACAGTGTGTGAGGTGTGATGCCCTCCAGATGGCAAATCTTGCTGTGCCATCTGGGGTACTGCCGTGCTCCACTGGGTGTTCAAACACCTGCACAGTATTTGTGGCTGGGGAATGTGCTCTTGCAGTGTCCTCAGGGTGCATCGACAATTCAGTGTAAATGCAGCTACAGGCAACTGTACTGCAGGTATGTCCCCTGAGAACACCATCAACTATTTTTATGATTTAGCTACTTAACACACTGCAGACCCTTAAAGAAGGAGCCAACGTTATACAGCATCAGATTATGCTGGCTTGGCAGATGTCTGTTTTAGAAAAACCAGGACTTGATTTTATATGCCAGTATTTATTGCTAAGTTGGGTTTCCTTGCTGCCAAGTGCTCTTGTGACCTGATCACTGCTTTACATCTATTTACATTCTGCTAGAGAGCTGTAGTCTTATGGTGAATAAAGAGCAACAGGCAGGCTATTTGGTGGCACAATAAATTTTGTTGTTAAGCTATGAGGCTGTATTTTCTGCTTGTTTGGCTAAAGTGGCTCTTGTTTCGGTGGTCTATAGGATCTATCTCTTCTGCTTTGCAAAGACAATATATATTAAGAGTGTTTTCAAAGTAATTCTTAGGTAATATATGGGAAAGAAAGGATGGAGGAAAAGAAAAGAAAGACGGAAGCCTGAAAATCTACTTCTGACAGCCTATATTTCAGTGATAACATTCCAGAGTCATAGACAAAGTTAATAGAACTGGAAATTATATTCGCCATGCCTATATATTTCTGTCACTTTCTGTCCATTTTTATTTTATAGTCATGTTATACTGCTTACTGAGATTATGATTGCGATGTTCTATCTTTATTACTTTGTGGCCTAACCTTTCAAGTCTGAACTTTCATGGACTAAACAATAAATTTTGCTATAACAACCTCACTTAATTCCCCTATAAAACTAATGTTTCCTGACGCTTGTTCACTGGTGTGTACTATAAATATAGCCTCCATAAATTTTAGAATTTAGTCTGATTTGATCCATACAAAACAATAATAAAAGTCTATAAAACAGAAAGAAGTAAGATAAGATTATTCAGTAGCAACTGTGTCTAATTCTGTTCTCCACATGAAGAAGTGTAATTAAAAAATGCCTTGTAAGGCAACATTTCCCAAAATTACATTTGCAATATGACTGATTGCTAAATTCCCTCTTTAGCTATTACTTAAGGACCAAAGTGTTACTGGGAGAAGGTATGGATGGAGGGAATGATAATGAGGAACAAGACCTCTGTCAGTAAATGTGTGAGCTGTGGAGCTGTGTGAAGCAGCAAATGATTAGTTACTCTCCTATCTCTGACAGTGGATGCAGCCTTGCCATAGGGATCTGTAGGTAGTGGATGACATTGCCTAACATGAAGAAAGGAGGAGAAAAGGGAAAGCTGGTTTTCTGAAAAAAAAACCAAAAACCAAAAACCAAAACAAAAACCAAAAACCAAACCAAAACAAACAAACAAAAAAAAACAAACAAAAAAACCCCCCCACCAAAAAACCAAAACCAAAACAAAGCAAAACAAAACAAAAAAACCACCACCACCACCACAACAACAAAAAACAAAAAAAAACAAAACACCAAAAAAACCACCCCAGACTTTCAATATTAAAAGCTCTTGCCAGATTTTCTCATACATTGGTCGTAAATAACAGCCTGAGCTCAGCTTTCATTTTGTAAGTCTGTTGCTCTCCTCTAGATTCCAGATGTGCAGTTCTAATAGCAATAATGACAAAGCACAGCTTCTGATTAACACTAATGATGTGATTGTGAATTGGCACTGTGACAATACAAATCTTTTTTGGACTGCTTCAACTTTTTACCTTAGACCTACCCCAGTCTGCCTCCTCCTGAGACATTCAGGTAGTGACTTTCCCTTACCAGATTCCTGGTGGGACTTAGGTAGTTTTTCCCCCTTTTCTTATTTTGTTTTTCTTGGGCTCTCTTGAACAATACTCTCTGTACAGTTATATTGGTTTTTGTACAATCAGTGGCTAAAATAGAGATGTCTTAAAAAGAAAGATGTGGAAAGGGAGAAACCAATAGCCAATGATTAATGAATCCTTGGGAGATTATGTATAAAATTATACACAGAGAGAAAATTGAGAACAGAGGAAACTTTGATAGTTGATTATCCTCCTGTGTTCATATTTCAGCCATCCCAGGTTTGTCAGTGGTATGATTGAGAGATATTTTTTTTCCAGAATATATTTATAATTAAGAATTTCAAGTCTAGCAAGAAAATCTAGATAAAAAGAGCTGGATGGCAAAAGTCAATTTCAGCAGGAAAAATTATCTGCATTCTTTCAGCATCTGTGTTGGCTCTTGCATGTATTTGTGAAATGTTCTTCATCTAGTCTTTCTGATCCTGTAAGAGATATTATTATTTTTAAACATAAGATTATTCACAATTTGATTAAATTAAGAGAAAGAAGTCCCAGAAGGCAGTGTATCTTTATTCAAAAGAACTGAATCTTCTCCTATAAATATCTAAGTGCCTACATGATGTCATTGTACAAAATTATGTTGAAAATGTGGATCTCAGAGAGCTGTTTATAGTACTTCTAAAAAATGTAACCTTAAGGATTCAGGAAGTTAAATCAGCTAAAATTAGGCACACCTCAGAACTGGTTTACATCAATTTTCTTTGCAATTTATGCAGGCCGCTCAAATATCATGGAAGTGAAAGGCACAAAAATGGATGGGTGAACTAACAGATGGATATGAAAAATCGGAAAATTAGTTTAAATTTCAGGATTTGAATAAATTAAGCATGACAAGCATAACACAGGAACCCATTATTTATTTAGTTCATTTAGCTTTGTTTTTATTATAAAAAAATTGTCAGTATATATTGGAAATCTCATTTATTGCAGAATAGAAGAATATGAAGTTGGCATCTGATGATGCCAAACCCAGAACTGCAAGAAAACACACGTTCTTCTGGCAGGATTAAGGTGTGATTCAGAAAAATATGGTCATGATTTAAGAAAGTTTTGAACAATTTTGCTACTAAACTGACAAAATAAATTTTACCTGACACCATTCCCTCCCCTCCCCTTATTATTTGATTATATGTAGGTAATATCAACAATAAAATTAAGCCTTTTTGAACTGATAATTTTCATACTGTTTGGTTAGATGCTGGATAACATTTAAATATTTTTGTGTCATTCAGGGATAATGCATTAGTGAATATAAGCAAAAACATGAACTTCTGTAGATTTTGCATATTACTTCACAGTGCAAAAAGTATTGTGCATATAAGAATTTAGGAGAGGAGCTCTACATGTAATGATTTGTCCATTCTTTCCTAAATGAATATATATATATATATATATATATATATATACATTTGTTCCCAAATAGGAAGTTAGTTTCTTTTGTTCTTGGACTGTATACTTTGATATAGTGACATCAAAAATTTTTATAGCCTGTTTTGGCTGCCAGAATAATCAAGTGGCAATAACTCTATTCAATGATAGAAAAATCTTACTAGCTTCCCAATCGCTGAAGAGCTAAGTAAATACACAAATAATTTTCACATCTTTGTTGATCTAGTTAATTATAGTGTAGGGAGAAAGACTAGCAGCTGTCCTGCATATGTTTCATTTTTGTCCTCTTTTTCCTCCCCCCTGATTTGAACCTCACATGACTTCTTAAGTATTTTAGAGGTTATAGACTGATTCAACTTTTTTATCCACAGCAATCCATGAATATTATAACTCTCACAATAAAAACTGAAAAAAGATGCTAGAAATATCTCTAGTATGAGAGTAAATCTCAAAAGAAAACAGATGCTGGGTAAATATCTTTTGGTGAACTATTTTTAAAGAGCTTAGACAATTAGCAGTAAAAATTTGGACATGAAAATATTTTAACTCATGCAGACCAAACCTACACTGCAATAGTTCAGCCCATAAAATGGTGTAGATTTTCAAACCAGATTTGAACACACAATTGATTGCTTTACTTTTTTATAACAGTCAGCAGAATTTGAGAATATTTTTCTTAATGAAAATCTAATAAAATTCCAGACAGGCTCACATATTGAGATTGCCTGTAAAAGACCCAACAGTTGCACTGAACAGGATATATTTTGGAAACTAGTATTTGTTGGATAAGTGTGAGTTCTTCCAGGCAATTAATCAGCATGACTGTTCTTTTCAAAAGTGAAAAAAAAAAAAAAAAAGAAAAAAAAAGAAAATCACAGATCTTTCAAAATGAAGATTAAAAATAATTTTATACACATAGGACTTGGCCTAAATATACTGGCAGTCAGACTTCAAGTTCTGTACAGATTTGAGAGTAGAACATAGCTTATGAAAGTCCCTATTTATGTTGTGTCTTCTGTTGGATCACATTTTACTGATCTAAAGACTGCTTTCCTTTTTTGATCTGCTGCAAATCTTTACAAGACTTCATAATTTGACAAGTCACTTTCATAGCAGCACAAAAGTAATGGCTTTTATTAAAGAGCTCAGCACTGACAAAAAGTCAGGCAAACTTAGGTCAATGAGGGGAAAGTATGAACAAATCCAAATATATCCATGAAGAAACCTGCAAAGAGAAGTTAAACAATTCTTGCTGGGAATTCACCTGCCAAATTTTAGCAATGAGCAAGTTTGGTATGTGGAATTAGTTGGTTGCCTAGACTACTTCTTTAGCAACTGGAAAAAGATTGACACTTCTTGTGAATATTTAATTCTGATTAGTTTAAAAGACTTCACCTATAATGAATATTTGGTATATTTAACCAGCTTCTAAAATGCTTCAAATAAAAAAAAAATTACTTGACAAAAAGCATTCTGGGAAATACTATTAATATTGAGTAAATAAACCAAATTTCTTATTTCCAATGCTGTGAAAAATAGTTAAAAGTGTTTTTATAAATACATCAAGAACAAAAAGAGAGCCAAGGAAAATCTCCATTTTTATATTGGACACAAAGTGGGGAACATTGTCACTAAGGATGTGGAAAAGATGTGGGTACTTAATGCCTACTTTACCTCTGTCTTTGATAGGAAGAATGGTTGTCCTCAAGGCAGCTGGCTCCCTGGGCTGGTAGACAGGGACAGGGAGCAGAATAGACTCCCTGCACTCTGGGAGGAAGTAGTTTAGTGACCTGCTGTGACAACTAGATGCTCACAAGTGTGTGGAACTGGATGGGATTTGTCTGAGGTCACTGAGCTCACCAAGATGATCTCTTTCATTTATCTGTGTCCTGGCTAACCAAGGAGATCCCAGATGAATGTCACATTAGCCAATGTGACACTCATCCACAAAAAGATGGAAGGAGAATCTGGGGAACTACAAGCATGTTCATCTTAATTTTTAGAATCATAGAACAGTGCAGATGAAGAATGCCCTTGAAAAATTGTCTGGTCCAACCTTCTGTTGGAAAGGAAGCCTAGATCACAGAATTAGGATCACAGAATCACAGAATATTCTGAGTTGGAAGGAACTAACTTGTTCAGCTGCATCTTGCAAACCTCCAGTGATGAAAACTCTATCATGAACCAGTGGACGGATCTTCTCACTGTATAAAGTTTCTCGTTTCTTGTTACTGTCCAGTAATTAAAATAGTTGAGGAATTCCTAAGCTCGAATTAAGGCTCAAATGAGACCATATGCCTGTGACAATAGCATGGATTTTATTTGATAGTAACTATGAGGGAAAGAACAGGAGAGAGAGAGAAATGGGAAAAGAGGAGCTTGCGGGATGTGGGGTGGGGAGAGACTGAGGTGGAGACAGACTAGGTAGAAAGTATCACCACTCCATGGATCCCAATGGCATCCCATTGATCCTTGCCTTCTGGTTTTCTTGATTTTGAAGGTCCTCTGAAAACATAGAATCCCATGGGTTCTGCATCCCAGGTGGCAATGTCCAGGTGCATACATCTTCCCCGGGGGGAGGGCAGGGACAGTCTCTTGCAACAGACTGGATCTGTTACATCACATGCAATCCTGCAGTGCAAGGCCTCTGGGGAGCATTTTGGGGGTCTTTGGTGGATTGTGACACCTCCTCAGCTGCCTCTCACATGAATGTCCCATAGATTTGGCCTGTGGGGTTCAGCAGCTGGGCCAGTTTGTGAAAGGGAGGACGGGTGTTGAGTGCCCCTGACTGGAGGTCAGACCTGAAACCTCCTCCCCCTCACACTCATTTCGTGTGTATGGGAGAGGAGTGTGTCTGTGCAAACTTGGCTTCTGCAGGCTGTGGTGTCCCTCTCCCCAAATCCAGCCAGAGGTGACACTTAGCATGGATGATGGGTTTAGTTCTCTTCTGGATGCTTTTCCCCAGCCTTGTTTGTTTTGTCCTGGGCCTGGTGATTGAAGAATGAGTTTCCGTTTATCTAATTAGTAGTCTGATTTTCAGTCCAAAGTCCTAGTCAGGCGTCCTTTAGGGAGGGATGGTCTTCTTTATACAGTTAAAAACTTTATATCAATGTTTGAAGCATGAGCTATTTCAGTCTCTGACACTTCTATGAAGTTGAAACCCTTGGCAGTGCAAATGGAAGCCACTGGCCCTCATCCTTTCCCTGTCTCCTTGAGAAGTGAGATGACAACCTTTGTCCTTTTCAAGTACTGGAAGACTCAATAAATGGAAAACTTAATAAATACTTAATAAAATTAAGTTATTCTTGAGCTTTCTCTTCTCTAGAGAGAAGAGCCCTAACTTCTTCAGTCTTTCCTCAAAGGGCAGGCTCTCTATCCTGAAAAATGTCAAATTTATTTCCAAATAAATTTGAAAATAGATCCCGCTCATACTGTAGCTGCCTAGACAGCTTCTTTTTCAGTGACCTTGCAGGCAGAAGTGTTAATTCTCTTTCAGGATTGTTTCCAAACAAACTGAAATATCTTTGAAAAATATCCAATTACATTCAGCGTGAAGTGTGCTGCTTTATTCTCTTTGGTATAATAACGTCATAATGTAGATGACTGGCCACTACTGTCCATCAGTGGCTACATGAACATGAAACAACATCTGGTGGTGGGATGGGACATGTGTACCTGTCACAGTCTGGTCCGGAGGCACAGGCACACTCAGGTGCAGTGATTCACTCTTTGGTGCACTCTCAGGTGCAGAAGGATCAGCATTTCTGTGAGGCTGTCTGAGCCACATTTGCCACCTTGGGCGACACAGGAGTAAAAGCAGAGAGATGGGGACTTTCCATCCTCCAGAACTTTGTTCCATGAGGTCCAAAGGGGAAAGAGGCAGATGGCCCAAGGAGAGAGGGACTATATAGGGTAGCCAGGGGCAGGGTTTCATAACTTGGCCAGTAGGGAAAGGAATTGGGAAAGGGACCAAGAAGGTAAAGGATCCAAAACGCACCAATGGGGGAAAGGAAAAGCCAGGCGCTGAGAGTAAAGCAAATCAAGAGTAAATTGAGAGTAAATTGAATTCATGGAACTGTCTAGTTTTGCTTGCCCTGAGCAAGAGGGAAGTCCCTTATGGAGGCTTTCCAGGCAGAGAACACAGCAGCTTGAAAGAAGGTCACAGCCTGCAAAACCTCCACAGGAGGGCAAGCTCTTCTTCTTAGAGGCCACCACATATACCCTATAATATTAATTTTAAGCTTTAAGAAGAATTTTAAGAATTTTAAGAAGAGTGATTCCAATTCTCATAAGAATAAATAAAAAAAATTACTTAAATTTGAAATTAATTTTCCTTGGCTTTGTTTCAATGACCAGAACATTTACATCATATTGTCAAATGTGCAAACTTAAGTTACAAGCTTCTGTGAATTGAAAACATCTTTTTACTTGTAAAAAAAGAAGGTGATTTTTACACAGAAGGACTCTTTGTTTACTGCTCAAGAAACAGCGTGAAATATTATTTGTTAGATTTCATTCAAATCTCCTAGATATAGTGGAAGACTAACGTCAGCCTACAAGAGGGCTGGAGAGGGACTTTTACAAGGGCATGTAGTGATAGGACAAGAGCCTTATGCTCTTCAGGCTTAAGCTGAATAAGTGTAGGTTTAGATTTTTATATTTGGAAGAAATTCTTTACTGTGAATGTGAAGAGGCACTAGAAAAGGTTGCCTAGAGAAGTTGTGGATTTCCCATCCCTGGAAGTGTTCAAAGCCCTGTTGGATGGGGTCCTGAGAAACTTGATTTAGTGGAAGGTGCCCCTACTCATGACAAGGTGATGAAAATAAACTATCTTTAAGGTCCTGGAAATAAACTATCTTTAAGGTCTCTCTCCAAGTCGTTCTATGTCTGTCTTGCTGATGTGAATATGTTAATTCCTGTGTCAATGACTGGAATAAACCATCATTATGCATCAGTCTACCATCTCCTGCTATAAGTCTGTCTCAGGCTGCCCAGAGATATCTCAGTCCTGCAATAGTTGAAAAATTAGGTAATTATGGTATTTTACATCATGTACAGCAAGCAATTATTAGTCCTAATTAATTGATAGACATAGCCATCTGTATTCATATACTTCACATGTTGGGGAAGGAGAGGCTTCATTAAGATGTAAAAATTGTCATAATGTACACACACTGTCCCCTTTTCTAACTTGCAAGACAACTGACTCATGGTAAGATGGCAATCTTTGGTATAACTTGTTCCTGAGCAAAGGTTCACAGCTCCAAGAAACAACTATTAAATTCATGAAGCCCTGCTGATAAGCTTTATATCAAAATCTTTTTAAATGAGAAAAGGCAAAATTGTGTTTTATCAAGAATTTTAATTACCAACTGAGCTTTGTATGTTGTGAGCAGTATTTAGCAATAGTAACAGCTTAACTGAATGATACACAGAAATGTTTTATTGGCTCTTACCAAAAAAGTAGATGGCCCTGTAAATTCATTGAATGCTTTTCACTAAGATTTCCACGGTTGTTTTGCTTTTCCTTGAGTTCTGCAAAATAAGAAAAGTCCGAATAATCATCATATATCCTTAATCAAATTATGATGAAACAGTATTGGGATAGTTTTTAAGACTGGGTTTAAGACAGTGTCTTAGGGATAGGTAGCCATAATAACCTTTCTAACATTTAATATTTTCTGCAGTATTGATAACATATTGCTACAGTTAGTTGTTAGTCTTGATTTTAAGGCTACAGACTTCAAAAGGCCAGATTGCCTGAGGATTAAGAAAAAATCTCTTTGATTTGATAATGAATGTTCATATCTTGAAAGACTCAAATGCATTTATCCAGGTAATTTAAGAGGGAATTCAGACTGGATTTAAGTCTGCTGACTTAGAGTTAATAATAAGGATTTGTGTTTCAAAAGACTTTAAATGCACATATCGACCCTTTGATGGGATATTGCTGTTGTTAACTTTTGTCCTGCATGATGTCATTTACTCAGTAACCTGATTCAACAAGTGTGTAATAAGGTCAATTGGCCTGACTAAAAAAAAAAGTAACAGTCACCAATAAAGATAACATTCTAAAGTGAAGTAAAAAGAAAGAGGAAGAAGAAAATGACCTTCAACATTCTGCTAGTGAAATTGCCAGTCTGATAACTATGGAATTAAAGACAAAAGCATGAAAGTATGCTTCTCTCAGTATGCTGATAATAAACTGCTTGCTCCATGTCTTTTCTTCTGTGGATTTATTTAGGCACAATACTCTTAATCATGAAATTATACTTATAAAGCAGTACAGTTTTCCATGGTACTTCATTGCAATAAAACTAAGAAGCACTTTGCTGCATTCTCAAATAATTTTTTCTCAAATGCAGACTGGAAAGTAAAACATATCACTTAATCACTTTGCCCTGTAGGTGGTTAAGACTCTAAAATCTTTCTCTTTGTCATGCATTATAAAAGTAAACATTATTTAGTGTGATAATAGCAAAGGAAATATTGGTGAATATGAAGTTGAGGGTTGATACAGCAGATAGGGAAAGTTGTATTACACAAAAAAGTCACTCTATTCTGAAAATGTTCTACTCAATACTTCTGATAATAATTGAATGCTACTATGAAGCATCCCATACCTCATATATTATCATATTTGCTTCTTTCAAAAGAAGCAAATATTGAAGTATTAAAATCTGAAGTTCACATTTTCATAACATTTTTTCTGAAAGTTAAATTCACAAACAGGACAACAATACCACTTTTTGGCTTTAACCTCTGAAAGAACTGACATTTTTTGAGTCAGCATGAACATTTTAGGTCAATGCTCCAAGAGCTGCTGCCTTGAAAATGTTATCTTATTATTACATTTTTTTTAAAAAAAGGTTTTTCAATAAAGAAAATATAGAAAGATTGTACTAAAATAAGATACAGAAGCATAATATTTCCAGCCTTTTACCATTTTGATCAGACACCAGGATGGTTTGAACTCAGTAGGAAAGAAAAAGATGAAATGCTGCTGGTATTGATATCTACAGACGATAGATCTACGGAAGGTGAACATATATCTAGGAATATTTTCTTTTTTAATCTTCACTATTTCAGTTAGGGAAAGTAATGTTCCTGCTGAAAGAAAAAGAAAGTAAACAAGATGAACTTAACAAACTTATTATAGCAATATTGCAAGTAAGCAGCAGGAATAATGAGCAAAAAGAGGAAGAAAAGGTGCCCCAAGGGACTAGATTAGAGCCAAAGAGGTGTAATCTCATTTTCAGTTATTTGCAGGTCTCCTTTTAATGAGTTGCCAAGAGTGCTGGTGTAGTATGAGTATGAAGTCCTCAGACATAACCATATCCATAAACAGAATGAAGAAATGGCTCAGAATGCCCACGTTTTTAAAGAGTTTCTATATTTAGAGCTTTGCTATTCCTGATATTCCACAGTTAGCCAACTCTCAAGCAGTCTGACAGCAAGCCCTGAGCCACAGGATGATGATCAGAAATTAACTCTTTTTGGTTGCAACAGACCTGGAACTGACTTCTTTCAGCAGATTTCTTTGTGATTGTGGTTAGCATTTCATCACGAGTCCTTCTGGATGCTGTTTGCTGAATCCTTCATAGTTTGTAACACAACAGAAGAGAGGTGTGAGACTCACACTGTCACTGAACCTCTGGGAGAATAATGGAGGGATTTATCTTGCAGAAGGTCTTCAGGAGAGCACTCTCCTTTGTAGAGTTAAGGATAATTTGTGTAGAAAGAGAAAGGGGGAAAAAAGATAACGTTCTTGTAACAATAGTCATCTGAAAATAGCTACAGAGAGCCCAGAGGGAATAAAGCCTTAAGCTCCCCAAAGGACAGGGAACTATTAAGCCATTGCCATTACCTATCTAAGTAATAAAGGTGTAAGGTTAGGACAATACACCTTTTAATTCTTTTTTGGCACTGGACATAGCACTTTGGAGAAAATAATATAGGTAAGTATGTCAACAAAACATCACACTCCATTATATAGAGTTTGTCATCTAGGCAACTGGTCACTATATTTCAAGGTTCAGTTCACATGGAAGACAGGATGTTATTCATCATTAGATAAACCAGCCTCTTATGAATTCTGATAGCTTAAGATGTTTGTGTTTCCCTTTAATCTAATATATGACATTAGATTCCTGGAATTATGGTGACCAATTAATGCACTCCTGTATAGATTTTCATTTTCAAACAGGCAAAATTTATTTCTACATTCTTCATTTTACCACAACAAAAATGCATAGGGGTGATTTGTCTCACTAATCTTTGAACAATGAAAGTTAGAATGTAGGTGTTTTCTTTTTATTCAGTCCTATAAATTCAAAGGAGAAAATATCTGAAACTATTCATCTGAACTATAGAATAGATTAATTATAGAATTAATTTTTCACGCTTAGATATAGAGTCGGTGGTTTCTGCTGAAATTTAAATAAATAATTATTAAATTCAGCCCTTTTTTCACGTACTTCCTTTTAGTGTTGGGATATTTCTTCTAAAAGGCAATTAAAGAGGAAGACCAGATTCCTTAAGACACGACTTTCAATCAGGAAATATTAGCAGATTATTGTTCTGAATGCTAAGAAATTAAAGAGTCAAAATATTTTTATATCACTGGATGAGAACCACTCCCAACAATGATTAAACTAAGTTTTTGCAAAACTGGTCAGTACTTCTGCAGATGCTGGCAAAGACAAAATTGAGACTTGAACAAAAATAGAATGCCAGAAAGAAAGAAATTATTTCCCAACTTGTGCTAAAGAAGCTAACTCACAAAAAACATCAGAATTTTTAATTCTAAAATTCTCATTTTCAAACTTAGAAGATTATTTTCCTTCTATCACTCTTATATTAGTAATATTATCATATTAATTATCTAATTTCAAGTGAAATGAAATGGTATACTATCTAAAAATATCAGGTAGCTTAATAGAAATGGCTTCTCTTTTTAATTTCACTGATGGCAATTAGATGTTTAACTGCATTTTAGAATCTGAATAAATTATATAAATTTACAGGAATCATATAAACAATCATATATGTACTGACAGTGGATAATGTTACACGTAAAATACAGTCTGAATATCTCTTGTCTCATAGAAAGGTTTGGCAAGATGTAATCTAGTTTTAAAATACTTGAGAAACTTGCTACAGAATTTGTTTACAATCACATTGCATAGAGCACTAGAAATATGTATTTGGAAATAATCTAGGTTTTGTTGGGTATGGATTCAATAATTACTGAAATCTATTTTTTCTCTGGTTTAATATTAAATAGTGTATTACAGTGATTTTCCAAATTAGGAAAATCATTGAACAACTACATCATAGACCCAAGACCTACCACTAATTGTTTGCTCAGGTAGTTCATCCAGAAACAGATTTCCCAACTCAAATGGCTTCAGTGTAAGGACATATCCTTTTAAAAAAATTATGGTTTAATACAAACCCTTCATATTTCCCGTATTAATAATAAGGATAATTTTCAAAAATAGCCAAAAATTGAAAATTGAGAACAAAATTCACTGATTTTTTTTAAATAAAGATTTTGGTGTTCCTCATAATAACACAAATTATGATTACTCACAGGAGTACATTGAAAGTGGTCTCATTAAATGCCATTGAGGAGTCTTTTAGAAAAACGACTAGTTTCAGCAGCATTACTGAGTGCAATGCTAAAAATATTCGCAAATGCACGTGAAGTGTTCAGCAAATGATGTTACCACTCTGAGCCTTTTAATTTCTTTACTGACATTACTTAAAAGGAGGAAACAGTAAAGTCATCTCATTAGATTCAAGGGTAGTAAATCACGTTTACAAATTTTATACACAATGTGCTCACTTGAATACCCAGAATGAGTTGTTGGACATCTGTTCTGTATTCCAGAGATTAGTTATCCACTGTGATAAGTGAAGTCATTCTGTAAGTTGCCACTTCCAGCACCATCAAGTCTGTTAAGTTTATAGTTAGTTTTGAATTATTTGGCTCCTGTTTTAACCCAAAACTTAAAATAGTTTCACATGGGCATGTTCATAATTCATTGTGAGATTTCATCCTGGTAAGGATTATTTTCCTGTTTAATCTCTCAGCATCACATGCAATGTACTTGTTGTGATTCATTGTCTATGAGCTTCCAAGATTACACTATATGAGGTCATACTGGAAACTTTGGGTTTTTTTCTCCTATTGTTCTGTCAGCATTTATGTTATTTTTAAAAATTTGCCTCGCAAAAAAGTTGCATCATATTTTTGTGCAAAATTATGATATTCTTTGCCACATACACACAGCAATCCATGGTAGTTATATTTATTCTAGATGGTAGAATAACCAAAGTGTATAGGCACTTCTGTTAACAATAGAAAGCAATTGATGTTTGAAGCTTATAAAGGCAAAATCTGTTAAAAGTGTTAGTTTTACTTTTTAAGGGTGTCATTTTTCTAAAGATTTCTGACTACATTTTGGACAAAACTTACTCACATGGGTTTTTTTTTATCATTGTATTTCAAGAAAAGCCACTGTCTGTATTCCTTTAAAGGCAGCAACCTAAGATGCACTGGTGGAGCTGAGCTGTTTGAAGTCAGTGAGTGGCTGTTTCACAGCTCACCAGACATGCTGACAACTTTAAAGACTTGCTGCTTCAGACTTAAAATAGGCAAAGATATTAGACAAGACATTAAAGAAAATCAACCAATTTTAAACTGTAAATCTAGAGCACCACACCTATTTTGCTGTAAGGCACATTGTAATGAAATGAGAAATTGATGGGCAGACACTTTTCTTTCTTCCAGAAGATTCTGAAAAGTGGTGGCCAAAAGTTATTGCAGAACTAGTTCCAGCACCCTCCCATCCTGTGTTTACAAAGTGTTACTAATTTGGGAGAACCTGTTTCTCTCCATTAATCACACAGTGTTGGTGTAAGTACCATGTAAGAGCCCCCACAATTGACTTGTTCAAGAGAATAAGGTGTTCCAGAGATAACAACAGGGATGCAACAACAAAGCTGAGGCAAGGGGAAGAGGCTGCGAACAAGTACATCTTCTAAGCCAGTGGGCTGGGGCTCCACAAGAATTCTTACAGCTCTTTGCCACAGCTTTACTGATTTTCACAATAATCTGATCCAAGGTTGCACGGCTATCCCACACTGTTAATGATAGTGGCAGTCAAATCTCTGGGTGAGGAAAGAGATTACACACACTGAGGGCCTTCACAAAATATTTCTTAGTATCTTAGAACTTCAATCTTCAATCATTCTGTTCAGTTTATTAAACTATTGTCACTTCATGTGTTTCTTTTATGTAATGTCTATATCACATTTTGTTTATTTACTGTATTCTATATTTAAATTTTTCAACAATTTTCTGCTTAATTCAATGCTTTGCATTTTTTGGGGAAACAGACTGAACTTGAGTTTTTCTTGGTTAAATGTCTCTGAGGATTAACAATCAGGATTAAAGACACCTAATGTAAATCCCTTGAATTAAATCCTTGTCATCAGTCATGGGAAGGTAGTACTTTTTTATACCAGCTATTATTGCTGAGAAGAAAACAAAATGTCAGAATCCTGAGTTCTGCTTTAGAGATGGAGTAGAAATTTGTATGAAACCCTAAACTGTGACTGAATAAAACTAAAATACCCTTTTTTTGTTGAAGATTTATTACCAGCAATTGTTGCTCTCCAGTTCTGTTAAAATATAGAGCAATAATACTGATAACCAAATTCAAGGCTCAAACACTGCTTGGATGTTCCAGGAGGGTCCACAGGCTGTTTTATAACTTCACTGGAGCAGATTGAAAATCTTCAGCATGTCACACCTAGAGCAGACGGCGATAGTGTGACAATCAAAACCCGTCCTCAGACAGGGAAGTGCAGATCGCTGCCACCTGATAAATAAATGTGTTACTTCCAATTCTATTACAGAAGCAGTGAAAATGTGTCACGTTAGCTTAACATCGATTCGTTGAATGCCTAAGAGGAACACTGGCAGATTGCTTTAATTAACAGATGTACCAGGGCTGCTGATGTTTTTCAAAGTGAAATTTCCTTGCCTCTTGCGGCAACCTATCAGGCTGTCATTCTCAGGTGACAGAATGACAAGATATCAGACCAACTGCTATAAAAGCTTTTAATTTTCAGTACTGTGTCTAAATATCTATGTTAACAATATGTTCTTTTTCACAACCATATTTTAGTCTTTAGTCTTAAAAAAAAAGGCAGTGACTTTCTGTCAAAAGAAGTCAACCGTTGGATTTCTTGACTTTTCCTGTAAAATGAAGTAGAGTGATTATAATGGTTTCTTGCTCAAGGGTTTATTTCATTTAGAAAACAAACTGCTTACACGTATGCTTCAGAAACCTTGCTACTGGCCTGTTTCCTGATTTCCACTTGCCTCACCTTGTAAAAAACAAAATGCATGCATGATATCATCCAATCTAACATAGACATCCACCTTAAACTCAAATTGTAGGTGTCTAGTAAGAGTTTCTTTAATGCTATATCTTTATATGGAATTCAAGTATTCACAAAAAATCTAGTTCACTTTAGTGCTTACATTAGGCAGATAGAAATCCTTCTGCAGGACTTAAAAAGTCACCTTGGTACCAATGCTGAAACACCCAATCCTTCAGTAGCTCATCTCTGTTCTGAAATTTGAGAGGCTGGACTTAAATTTTAGTTTCAGTTCCAATTCTGTTCAGCAGCATAAATTAACAAATCCTGATGATTTGTATATCTGTGTGTGCGTGTGTATGTATCCGGGAGAAAGGAAGCTCTGTCTCCCCAGCTTATAAACAATTTTCAAAGGGTGAGGTAATAATATCTCCTTCAGGCCAGCTGTCATGAGATCATTGTCATTTTGAGGAAAAACAGAAGAGAGAATTACAAGTTCTGCTGCCTGTGACATACTCATTGTTGAGGTTGAAAGAGCTGGCCTCAGATACGTGTAGACAGGGTGCTGCTCAGGCAGAGCTGTGTCCCAGACCATGTCAGGCATGAGAAGAATGCCTTGGAGCACATTGAGTGAAACTTTAAACAAACATCCTATTTCATTCTGCATGTTGGAACTGTTTACAAGCCCAAGGCCTTGAAAAAGATAGTTTCAGACCTTCATGTTTCTCTGTCTCTCTCTCCATCTATCTATTTATCTAGTGAAGACTTGATATCTGCAAACAATAAGATTGCTGGTGAGGGCACAGCTTACAGGGGCAGTATGTTGTGCAATCAATGAACAAGAGGGATATCTAGTCCACTAGTCACAATAATTTGGATATTGTTCACTAAGTACTTCCCTTAAGTCAGTTAAATTCAAGAAGTGATATGCATGGCCATAGACATATTCAATTTAATTTCTCTTTGTGGTGTTGATGAAAAAGCCATGGCTGAAAATAATTTGCTATTGGGAAAATTCTATGTATACAAATGAAATGTTCTGTTTTGGTAAACAGCCAGGAAGAATACCAGCAAAAATTGTTTGTATTGTCCCATAGGCTTTGATCCATTCTGGTTACAGCACCCAGGAAGGTGACCGTGAAACTTAAAGGTAATGCTTGGCAGTTTTCCTGAACTCTATTAACACTTTCAAAAGGAAAATGACTGCAGCAAAGGAACAGGTATAGAAACATTTCTGAATGGAAACCAAGTGTTAAAGAATTCAATGTTACAACAATAAACACAGATGCTGGAAGAAATGTGTTTGATTTGCATTGTTATAACCTCTCCAATGACTGATGAATCGTTGAATTATATGGAAATATGTATTCAGTGGAAAAAATGCATAATAGTAACATGAAATGGATTTGCTTTCTCTCTAGCTAATGAAAGACTTGTCATAACTAGTGTTTAAAAAAATCAAAGAACATTTGTGGAAGCAACAGTAATTTGCAGGAAAATTTAAGTTGTATACACATAAAGCTAAGTAATTCCTGAGAAAGTCAGACCCTTATATAACAGAAATAGTTTTGTCAATAGGAAAATGGATCTGAAGACCATTTACCTGCTTTATTGGCCAATGATAAAGTATAGATGAGAAATTAAAACTATAATAAACGGAAAGATTTTTAGCTGAGTATCATCATATAACACATACACCAGATTTAATTTTCTTAAGGTGGCATGTTTTGAGTAATTTTTCTCCTGACGCCAAAGTTAATACATTCCATGATACTCTGAAAGAGAACATCCAATAAGTATTTTAAAAGACAGAAAACGGAGGGTTCTTTTTACCTTAAGTATTTTCACAGGTAACTACCAAGGAATTCTTGCCATCAAATTATTTTGTACGTTTTGTTTTCAAATCTTTTTGTCTTCAAGTTATGAAGTTCAATATTTTAATCTATGTATATGTTAATCTGTTTTAACATATTTGATATGATAAAAACATAGTTAGGGTAAACTGTCATACAACTTAAAATGAAGAAAAAAAAGCAAGAGATTTGAGTGCAAATTCTTTTGTTAATGATAGAATTAAAAGACACAATTTGTCTTTTAGGAAAGAATTCCAGAAAGAAGCAGATAATGAAAAGAAGGAAAAGAGGAACAAGGAGAAAATTGGAGGGAAGGAAAAAAAAAAAAAAAAAAAAAAAAAAAAAAAAAAAGAAAAGGAGATTTAACCCCAAGACTGCAAACTGCAATGTGGATAACATTTCTCTCCACTTAGGATCCTAGAGGGTCTGTGATTTGTGTCAGGACCCTAAAATCAATGGCAAGTGGTATATCTGGATCCCTGGTTTGTCCCCAGTATTACATACAATTAAATATATTTTGACCTATTTCTTGGCCTCATTTATTTGAAATATTAATAAGCTAATCAAATAAAAATATTTCTGTAGTTTAATTTTATTAATGGCTACACAATGCAAGATAAAAAAATCATCTAGTTGACAGTCAAAATAAAGAAAAATATATTTGGTTTCTGTTTATGAGTTAATCATCTTGACCTGCATTTGATCACACTGTTCAACTCCTTCATTATGTCCAACCAGAGACAGCACCAAAGTGCCTCACAGAGTAAAACAGATCAATGACTCAAGGTCCCATACTGGGAGAGACCTGACCCCAAACACTTCCATTTGGTATCCTGCTGAAATCTTTATGATTTTTCTTTGCTTTTCTTTTTCCTTCACTTAATTACTGGCTTGTTTCTGCATTATTTATACTTCTAGGTTACGTGAACATGTGAAATGGGGCAGGTCTTGTTGAAGCATTAAAAAAGAATGTTTTCTTAGAAAGAACTTTATAAAGACAGAAGTGTCATAACCGCACATTCTTGTTAGTAAGAGAGAAAATTTCTTTGTGTTATTTCACTAACAACTGGTTTTTATCTCATAGGTATCAAGTTTGGATTCATATAATCTGCTTTGTTGGATGAAGTCATGATTTATTTTTATGAGTAATCATCCTGGCAGGTCTCATCTACTCATATTTACATACATTACATCATGCCCTAATTTAAATAATTTCACCTACTCCCCTTGTTTGTATAGGTATTAGAAGCCTTCCAGCTTGATTTTAAGGACTTTCTATAATCAAATTTCTACCGAAATTTGGAAGCTTGTTTTCTACTTTCCTATTAACTTGTAATTATCTGATCACAGACTTTCCCCTAAAGTCACTGTGTGCTTACTGTACATGAAATTCTTGGGAGACAATTGTGTCTTAAAACTGTCACCTTATAGATTTAAAGAATTTATCTCCAAATCCTTAAAAGAGTTAGGGATTTGCACCTTTTCTTTCAAGACCTACTGAAATATCTTCAAAGAATGCTTCTGTTAATGCTGTTCAGTAGTGAATAAACTATAATTGATGTGGGATCTCATTCCCAGAAACTCGTCAGTTGAACAATGCTGTCATCACAGACCAGTCAACACACACTTTCATGTGATTTTAAACCCTTTTTTGAAAAACATGGATAGTATAATTTTGCTTTTGTAGAGAGAACACTATAGGAGGGCATGGGGAAATTTCATTATATGTTCTGTCAGCACAGTTAAACTGCAGAGAGGTACAGGAGCTAAGTATAAAATAGCTGTATCTATTTTAAATATATGAGGAAATAAGCCATGCATCATCCTATGATTAAAGGGATACAAGCATTGCTTGTGTGCAATGTTAGTCCCTCATATTCCCAGATAGAGATCAGAAAATCTCTGAGGATATATGATAAAATTTTGGTTCCTTACTTCTTCTGTTATATTCAGTTCATCAAATTATTGCTTTGATAGGTTGTAAAATAATGTCTTAAGAAGAAAGAGTGGGAAAAAAAATGGATATGGAGGGGAGTATTATTCCTCCAAAGTAATGGTGGGAAGGACTCTCCAAGCTTCTTAAAGGCACATAGAGAGTAAATCCAAGTAAATGTAACTTTGCTGAAATCAGCAGCTGTTGTCATAATTTATGTAGATGACATACACATCCTAGCTGGCCACTGCAATATATCAACGCCTGTCAGAGACTGAAATGGTTAATGGCTTAACTATTTGTAGATCACCTACTAGTCTACTGTAGCAAACTGCAAAGAAGCAGCTGCTCCTGTATTGAAGCCCACCCCTCCCTGTGCATGCCTACTGATTTGGACTGCAAAAGGACCTGAGAAAAGATAAGGTGCTTCCATAGTTCAGCTATCCCAGGTTAGAGAGAAGAATGTATCCACAAGTGTAAGAGATTGAGCTGCTAACCTTTGGCCCCTGAAGTAAGCCCAGGTGCTTTAGGAGACTGCTGCTAATGGCTCAAGCAATTGTTTTGGTGCTTTGCTGGTGATGCACACAGTGGCCTCCCAGGTGCAGAAGGGTGTGCCTACCTGAAGTGACAAACTAGGACTCCAGATAAGGGAAAAGGCTGATAAAAGGCATGATAAGACATCATCCAGTGGTACAGGGGGCATTTCCACCTAGACTCTGTACAATGTAAACCCAATGAAAGAGGAATTTTGTGGACTCATCCCCCAATCCCAGCCCACTCCAGTTCATGGATATAGTCTGCAACCACAGAGATGACCAGAAGAAGAGGCTCATTGGGATGTCATCAGAATCTATAGAGTAGTGACATGTTTTTTCTGCTTAATCTGTCTCTCTGTTACTCTCTTTCTTTCCTCTCCTCTCCCACCCCAATCCCCTTTCCCCATCTCTCTCCCTCTCTCTTCCTCATTTACTCTTAAATAAAATCTGTGCTATTGACTTCAGCATATGGTCTCATTTGCACCTTAAATCAGGCACAGGAATCTCTCTAATAATTTTAATAATTGGATCTTAACAACGCCATCCTTATTTCATATCTCTTTCCCTCTGCTGACAAAGATAACCTTAGGAAAGATTTTTGTGTTATTTTGTAACAGAGCACGGGTGCACACAATTTACTTCACCTGTTAAAATGTATGCAGGAGAGTAATGAAAGCATCTAAACCAAATGAGAATATCCATAGTATCAGGTCATACGATTAATAAAAAAAATGCTTTCAAAAAAGGATAAAGTTTTGTATTTGAGGACTTTCACTGAGTATCTAAAATATTGACTATTCCCATATAAATTGATCATGCCTTTACCTCTTCTCCTATCTTTCCTTTTCCCTCCCTCTTTTTATTCAATATACTGAAGAAACACAATGGATATTTTCAACAAAAAATATCAACTCTTCTCTGAAGAGATGAAAGCAACCTTACTATCTCATGAAAGTGTTTTGTTTACTTGTTCTCTTATTTTTAATCCCTAATAGTTTTAAATTACATGGAGATATCCAATTATGAATAGCAACAGACATAATGACATCCCTGGGCCTTTACAGAAAGTCTCCTAAGTTGTCCTCCTTTTGTAAACAATGAAAAAAAGAAAACAATTAGAGGAAATGATCCATTATGCCATAAAGTTCACAGGGGCAAAAATTTCAGCATCCCTAAAATAAACAAATAAAAGTGAATTGAACACAGGGGAGGAACTTCATTACATTTCCTAATAACAGCATATTTGAGAGCCCATTAAGAGCAATACCCAAATAGTCTCCCATGTCAAGATGTCATTTCAGAGAAAAGACAGAGGAATGAAAAAAGGATAAAGCTTTTGGAAAGATGGCATTTTCCTTTTTATTGTTATGACTCCTTTTTATTAATGTGTATTAATACTGTCCAAGAGGACATTATCCATCAGCTCTTTTACTTAAAGAACCATGACCACTTCTAAATACATTTACATGCTGATAAGATAATGGGCTTTAATTCTACACATACATACACCAGTACTTATTTTTTACTCAATGTAAAACTTTCTGCTTCCAAAACATAGCATGCATGGATTCTCCTCAGAAACCCAGGTTTAGGTGTACACAGGGCATGAAGCAGGATGCAAGCTGAGGGAACCATCTCTGTTCAGCCTCTTTCTCAACTGCTACTAACTCTGTAGGAGCCTACATTAGGGTGTCCTGTTGTTATCATACTTAACAGTTCTATGATTATCTCATATGTAAGTCTCACCCAAATGCAGAAATTGCTTATATTTCACATATCTTTCACAAGAGATAGTGATAAAGAGATCTTGTCTGTGATCAGATGCTACAGAAAAATTCAGTGTTACTGAAATACTTTCTTTCAGAGCATGGCAACAGTGGAAGGAGCCATCAGCTCTCCTATGTGTATTTCAGTAGTTCAGTATTTTTTGGTGCTCTAACGCAGATTTTGTGACTATTTACTCATTTAGGCACAGTGAGCATTAGATTTGTCTGGTAGATGCTCTGGTTCCCTCCCATTAAAGTTACATCAGTGCATCTAAATATTTATTGGGTGTGAGCAAACCTCTGTATCCTGCAGGCTGGGGCACTCATTTGGAATGAGGCACACTTGTGTTCCAGTTTGTGGGGGTAGTTGATATATTAAACTGCCTTCCCTTGTCACTCTCACAGGCATCAGTTTTTCTGCCTACCTCCCCCACCGTGTTGCATTTTGTTTGTGAATGGCACAAATTTTGGCATATGTGTTTGTGTACCACATATACTTTTAAAATATCAAGAATTGCTTGTAAAACTTCTTAATTCTGCAATATTTATGTTGACCAGATGTTTCTAAAATTCACTGCATTGGAGGGTATTCCAAGAATAAAATACTGCCATTATTGTTGGGATTGATGTATTCTGAATTTCAGGGAAGATAAGTGGTATTCAGCCTTGACTTCTCCTTATCATTTGTTCTTAACTTATTTATTCTAAAAACTGACTGCCTGCATTTTATAATATTTTCAAACTAAGAGCAAGTTTAAGAAAACCACATTTAAATTACCAACACTGATTGTTTTCATATAATGAAAGAAAGCCTAATACAATTCCTCTGGGTGATATAATTTATAAGGTCTTGAGGATATATTTGGTAACAGTCTGTAGGGACAAATTGCTATGTAGATTTATAGAACTTTACTCATAGACAGAAATTCAAATATTCCTCCCAGGAGTCATAACTTATTTCATTCAAGACTATGAGAAGGTGACAGAGTTGGGTCAAACTTACTGCAGACTTGCTCAGAATCCTCACGGGAAACTAAAGAAATAATGGTTTCTATAGCAACTAAATGCGTCAACATTATGTTTATTAATTACACATATGAACAGCAGAAACTGAAGGAAAAAACCCCATGATGAGTCAGGACCTCACACTAGGACCAAGAGGCTATTACTATAGCAAGAATTGTGAGTTGTGAGTCTTAGTATGAAATGCAGCAAAGCAGAAGCAGCTGATCAGATACCTGCTGCCTGCCTGTGTGCCTTTATGCCACAGCTGGAGGATTAGATAAAGTTACTGTAACATATGGATGCTCTACTCTGGGTTGTTTGGTTTCTTTCCTCACCTGCCCCCCATTTAATTATCTTTCTGTTAGGTAGATTTCATCAGAATATTTGCTACCATGGAAGTGCCTTCACTGTCCATAGGGGAGGATTTTGTACTGTAGGATTCAGTCTTTACCTCAGGTATTTTGCTTTTTTTTTTAATGGAGACTACTGACCATGAAACCACTGACATATTAGCACTATACAATGAATAATAACTTCCAGTACTTAGCCTTGTAGGTCTATTCATACTCCTGTCTTTTGCCAGTGATATTAAATATTTTCTGCAGTATATCATATTTACTATTTCCTATTTTCTCTTACTTATTACTTCTATAATTTTGTCTTTATTACAGAACAAGCAATCAGTTTTTCTGGTAACATCAAGTCTCTGTATACCTGATCTCCTTTCTACTAATAAAATCGTTATGCTCTCTTACAAGCCTTTTCCCATCCAACCTTTCCCTTTCTGTGCTTTTTTTTTTTTTTTTTTTTTTTTTTAATATTGTCTCTTAAATTACAGGAAAAGCTTTCAGGAAATGCTAGAGATGGAGCTATTATGAAAGGGCAACAACATTTTGATTTTCTTTGCTACTTTTTAATTTTTTGGGAGACTGGGCTAAAGAAAATGCTTGGAACTTTAAAGATCTTAATGATGGATTTCAGCACAACCAAACAGCAGGACTAGAATTAAGTGGCAGCTGACACTAGAGATAATAATTGCAGCAATGAAAGCCAAACTGCAGTATGCCTATGAACCAAACGACCTGTTGCTGCTAGCAGTGGTTTTTCCAAGGAAGAAAGATGAGGTACAGCAGGTTGAATTCTAATAGGAGTAGGAGCTCTGCCAAAGCTCTGCCAAAGTGATTTCTGTGTTAAGCTTCTCTCCTGCCCTCCTGATTCAGAGCTGTTCTATTTGACAGACTGCAAGCAGATGCACTGGATACAATTTCTCAGCGCTGGGGTTGTGGCAGGCTGGTCACCTACACTTCACCTGTTCTATCCTTGGTAATTGCCTTCACCAAGATCCTTACCAGCAAGGCAGTCTCCAACCATCTGTAGGAGAAATTTGGGGCTGGCTGCAGAGTGTTTACAGCTCATTTGAAGACAGATGTAAGCTCATGCTGACCATAAATCATTCTCACCTTCCAAACCAGGGCAAATCTGTAGCCACAGTCAGCTTCATGCCAAAGACAAGGCAATATGCCCTGCTTGCAGTGCTTTATATTGTGCCAGCCTCCTGATCTGGGGTGATGGAGCACAGTCACAACCAGTTTGACTTCTTGCACAAGACTGCTTAGAGGCATATACTTGAGTCCAGGTACTACTTTAAAATCATCTAAACCAGAAAAGGGACCAGAATGGAGGTGAAAATTTTTCTTGGTACACCTCCAAGCCTTGAATTGTTTCTGTTGCTAACTAAACTGTCAGGCAACTAGAGCCCATCACATTTACTACAGCTGTGTGGGCGTTAAGAGTCTAAGAAAAAGCTCTGACAGAGCCTCATTATGTTATTGCCAGCTTTTGAGGAAAGTTAATAAAAACAACAGCTGGGGCTGGCAAACAAAGAAAATCTAAACTCTAGTATGGAGAACACTGGAAAAGAGGAAAAAGTTTTGGTTTTGTTTTTTTTTTTTTTTTTTCCCCAATTTGTTTTTATCAAAGACTTTTTGCAGCCTGCTTCTGGTGGAGAAAATCCTCAGCATTAGAGCATTTAGAGTGGCAGCTATGGGTAGACAATATATTCCAGTATGTACCAGTTAGTTCTTTACCATATTATTGCAGTTACTCTCAATAAACTTCAAACAGCCTTCAGCTTAGTCAAGCACACCATATTCTAGAAATGCATAGAAATAAATTGTAAGATTACATATCCCTATTGAAAGCTCATGCACTTGGCTACCTGATCAGCTCATAATTTTTACGTGAGAAACTTATCTGTACAAGAACTCTATGGAAACAAGATGAAAAAAGCCTCTGTCTCTCGTTGTGCTCACAGCCTGACTCTTCAGAAAAGTGTGGGTTTCTTGCCTCAGAAAAATGTGTATTGGTTCGCAGAGAATGTCTTTTAAAAGCTCGCACAGAAGAGCAGAGAATAAATAATAAATGATAATAGCATATAACTCTTTAGATCTCGAAATGCTTTATGTAGCCATCTTCATGACAAAGAGACATCAGGACAAAGAGAGGTGGAGCAATTGGCTCTGTATCACACAGTAGATCATTAGCAAGACCAGGAATAGTCCCAGGTATCCTGAGACCAAATCCACTGCCCTATCTTCAGGGCCCATTGTGCCTTCCATTATTGGCAGATAACGAATGTGAGGGAGATAAAGCACTGACAATCCTAAGCTACAGCTAGTCAAATATAGCCCAGTTGTTTTGCGTTTCTGAGGTCTAGAAAAAAAACATGCTTAATAAATTCCAAGGTTTTACAGTTGTTTAGTTTGACAAAAAAAAAAAACAAAAATAAAACTGGTATTCAGGGCTTGCTTATTAAGTTTTCAAATTTCTTTCAAAAAGCATCGTCTATTTAAAATCTTGAACAAATCAAACCAGTTGGAGAAATTTATGCCAATAAATATGTGTAAACAAGTATGAATTAGTGACAAATATGACTTCATGTGATCAGGATCTAACAGTCAGGCATTATTGAATTTAAGAGTTGTTGTTGTTCCCATAAGCCTGGAAGTTTTTTTACTATTTTAGAAGATATCTATTTCTTAAAAAATTACATTTTTCTCAAGGAGGCTACATTACAGAGTGCAGCTAAATTTGTTTTTCATGGCAGAAGTAACCCAATAGCTCTAAAGAATATTATACTGGTAGATATTGAATAAATGAATCAAAAAATACATGGGACAGTGGAAAAATTCTGGAGATCTTCAGTGCTATTCATGTAAGACTTTTATGTAGAAGTGCCAATATCTGTGTCTGTCCCCACACAGTCTTAATAAAACCACTCTGGAGATATAAAGAAGCAGACTGTGACCATGAGTAGATAACTAGCTGTAATTGTAACAGGAAATGTCACTAAATGTCATTAGAGCTTGACATAACCTAACTGATGGCAGTATGTTTAGTGTAATGGAAGAATATAATGAGAATATGGCATTTCCTTTAAGGACAGTAGCAGATTCAGACCAGTAAATTAATTCAGTAGTAGTGGCCAGCTGAGCAGCAAAGTAACTGGTTGTGTTGCAAAAACCCCTTTAGATTCATAGCCAACCTACAAACACAAAATCTTTAAAAGAAAAGAAAAACAATCATCTTTATGAGGTGCAACAAGAGGTTGAAGCACAGATGGTGAGAAAAGCATTCTAATAAAGCCTGTTTCTTTCACAGTTTCCCAACACGCACATGACTAAGGTTCCTAGCAAATAGAGTGAATTTTAATCTCTTCAGGAGAGCCACAGAAACCCCAGTAATTATATAAATCCCGTGGAAGTCTTCTATTTCAAGTGGAAAACAATGGAATTCGTTTTATTCCAGAAATTCACTTATCCTGCTGAGTTCACTGTCTGAATAGGGAAATCAAGATCCTATCAAGGAGGGTCTAAAGACTAGCTGTATCCCACCTTTAAAGTAGGAGCCTTATCTTTGAAATGGTAGAAGTGAAAGATGCCCTTGCCATTAGGAAATTTACAGTTTGCTGTGGATTTATTTTTTGCTTTTCTGGTTGGTTCGTTTTGTACCTTTAAAAGCTGTGACAAAGGGAGAGTGTTTCTGGATAAAGAGAAGTGACAGAAACAATTACAGTAAAAAATAAACAGAATGAAAAAGTAAAGAATAATTTAGCAGTGGGGAGGCTTTTTAATAGTTATGTTGTTTGCTCCTAATCATCAAATTATAAATAAACAGATTTCCCTTAGAATAGCTCAGTATTTATCAGGGATAATAACCACAAGAAATCACCAGTATTCACAGTTCCCTACCTTAAATTTACTTTTCAATAGTCACGCTGATACAAGAAACAATAGAGACTGTTTTACCAAACTGCAGTTATGAGATGGTGGGCCATATGTGGTCTTAGAGCAACTCCACTGAAATCACTGACTCAACATCAGGAACAACTTTAGTTTATATGCTCAGCCTTTGTAGGGACAGAGAAAGACCTCTGTGGGCTAACGCACCATAGAGCAAGACCAAAGCCATCTATGCTTTTAGGGAGAAAGCAATTGAAAATTGTGGGAAATTGGAAACATACCAGGTTTCTGATATGTCTTATCTATGTTAGCTGTTAGTGCTGAAAATCATGATCTCCATGTTAAAAAGCTGAAGCAAGACAATAAAATTTTAAAAATAAGAAAATAAAAATTGTATTCTGCCCAGTAGCCAAAAAGCCTAGAATACAGAAATAGATGAGGAATTTGGAAAACTGTTACAGCATATTCCTGCCCTTCACCCTGGTCTATAGAAATTCCAGTGATTTTAATGAGTGGGAACAAGCACAACGTCAGCAGCTGAGACCATTTCTAAGAGAAAATCTGTGATTTCCCTTCAGCCCTTGAAAAGTGTTTGACAACTGAGATTGTGAAGCTTTTGTAGTGTTTTTGTACACAGAAAGTTACTTTATCTCCTCAATCGGTAAAATAAATGATAGTTATAACTTATTCCATTAATATATATAAACAGAAAGGAAAACCTAATGCCTTTTGGTATTTGTTCTCTCAACTTAGAATAAACCCCAGCTTCTTTTAAGTTGCTAAGAAAGGATGTTGGGGATAGATGGTTGATGTTCTGGAAAAGACAGAATTTTGCTGTAATGCTTTCCAGAGGATGATAAGATGGCAAGCAACATACAAATTTCTTAACAGTAGATACTTAGCAGTAAATGTATGTCTCTGAAGATTCAGGGGTCATGTCTATTGTTTCCTAAGCAGGAGAGACACTGGAAAATTATCTTGCTTTCAAAACATACATTTATCCAGGGCTGAATAAAAACAGAAGATAGGGCCTAAACTGGGTGACCTTGAACCTATGGTAATCAGAATATGGACATGAAAACTACAACATCTTTTGTTTGCCATGATTTTGTCACTCGCCTAGATTGCTATGCATACTGACAAGTTTTATCCTTGGTCAGACATTACTTTGGGAGTCTGTTATGGCAATGATACCAGAGACAAAGAGTGGATTTAATCTGGATTTAATCCAACAGTTCTTCATGTTTTCTGCACTTTTTGCTGAAGGTCTTGAGGTAAACATACCTTTTTAGGGGATTGAAAAAGAATGATTTCACTGAACAATAGAAAAGAAAGCAAGAATTCAGCTTCATGCAAAGAATCGCAGAAGCAGTATTCAATGAGACTTTCTCTGGAGGTCATAGTGTATAATTGTTGTTTGTAGATTCCTTGTTATCACAGTTTTGGAAGTAATCTCCTGAAATCCAGTTATTCAGAGCCCTCTCCATCCACTGGACACAATAGTTATTGTTGTCCTGAGATAAGGACTTGTATGATCAATTTAGGTACCTTAGAATTAAGCATATGGGTTTAGGTGGGATGTCTGAAAATCTGGCAGAAGAAAAATTGATCCTTAAGCAGAATGCCACAATTCCCCCAGCTGCAGGGATGGTATGGTGTCACTCCACAGGGTCATCCAACCCCCAAAGTTAGGCTTGGACTTTATTTAATTAAATATGGAGTTTATAAACAGTAGTTAACCAGAGGCATCAAAACTTTCTGATACTGGAGATGAGCACTGTCAGCTCAGGTACATCTCTCTGGACACTGAGAGTTACCCAGGCTAAAGACTGAAGCTCCAGATAAAGATGGACTACTATCATCACAAATTAGGGTCTCCCTGGTGAGTAAAGCAAATGAAATTAGGTATCATGGGAATCTTTTGAACAAATGAGATGATCTCTAGTAGCCTTAGATACCTGCAGCATTAGATGATGACAGGGTGTAAGCAATCCAGTTCTTGACTAGAGTTTAGTAGAATTAAAAGTGATAGAGTACCAGTCTAGGTGAGGTTAGTTAATCTGTGTAGAAACAACATTCAGCATTATGAGTATCATCAAGCTGGGTTATGAATCATTATAAAGATTACAAATTCCAGCTTTCTACAAAACAGAGTTTTTCAGGAGTTCTAAAACAGATATTCAGGGCATACTTAATATAGTACTTTAGATTAAATACAAAGACAAAAAATAAATTTTTGTCACCTAAGACATAACTAGTTTTGTTTAAAAAATTAATCCTTATTATTGCTGTTAGTGGCTTTTTCTCTCTTAAACTGAGACAGCTAGGTCTGATTATTCATCTGCCTTTAAAAATATGGATTTCAGACTAGTTTTACTTTAATAACTAATATGTTAAGTGTTAAGGCAAAACAGGTTTGTAAATGCCTGTCACTTTCCTGTTGTAGTGTCACTGACCCACATCTGATTATAGAGCACATTTGTCACAGTTGTTTGAAAGGTCAAGAAAATCTTTTTTTCCTTTACAAAAACAAGTCAGTAGGCAAGACTAAGTTTAGATACACAGAAAATGAAACCAGCTGCTAACATTTCCTTCCAACAAAGGGAAGTCTTTTCATCATTATGTCTGCTCTCATGTTTGTCTTAGGTATACTGGTTGACTAAGAAAAGTCAACATTTATCCAGTCTTACTACAGAGTGATATTAGAAATGACAGCAGTTTCCTGCATTTAGCAAAAGAAATATCCAGGCATAAGTAAAGATGCCATTAATTTACACAAATGTTGAAGTTTTTAACAGAGACCATTCCATAGACTTACAAGAATGCATATACATTTACACACAACAGATTTGTTTCATAGCACAGTACTTGCCCAGCTTAATTTGCTCTTCACCTATGAGTTTATCTATTTGCATGTTCCTATCATTATACCATTAATGAATTCAAAAGCACTGTAATCTAGAGGAAGTTTCCTTAAAACCTCACCATTTAATATTATTGGTATTTTTTTTCCCAAAGTGAGATTATTTACTTTTACATGAATCACTGCTATGTCTATCTTTACTGCTTGCATTTTTGTTATAATCATTTGGAAATTACAAATTACAAATTAGAAATGGTTATTTGATATGGAAGAAGTCTTTGTGTTTTATCTTTCATGACAGAAATCTTTGAACAGAATATTTTTTCCTTCCTATTGGATGCAATTGAAGACCAATGGCAAAAGTTTCCTCCTGTAGAACTTCGAGAGAAGGTAGTATGTTAGCTGATTGCATACACGACTCTGAGAAATTCACATCTATTGCTATCAGTTTTCAAACCAGCAGATTATTCACATATTTAATGTGTGAGTAGTCACAGATAAATCCACAAAAATCCCCACCTGCCTAGAAACAACTGTCTACTTAAGAGCTTTACTGATGGTAATGAGCAATCAAGTTGTATCACATCATCTCCCATCCATCTTAAGAGAGGAAATATGGACATCTTTTTGCCTGTACCATTATATTTTCCCTATTTTGTTTTGACAGTCCACCCAGGGATCTCATTATACAGAAAAATCTCCACTCTTCCTATTTCAGCATTTTTTTGAAATGTGATTTATTTTAATCCTGTACTTTTCAGTAGCACTGGGAGAAAAGAAAATCTCAGAAGGGAACCAAGTATTTATTTTTCTGCACCTTATTTTCTGCACGCCCTATTTAATGGCATTATTAGTCACAAGCCCTATCACAGAACAATAAGTCACAGAAGTGCAGCATAGTTAGGACAATTTTATAAGAATTTTCAACATTTTGAGTGACAGGAGCCATGATCTTGAAGTTTTGTTTTCTTAGAGTTTGAGTTATTTTTTTATACAGGGAATAATAAAAGCAGCATGAATGGACTTCAGTGCTGTTTCAAGTCATATACATGCTGAAGTGTTCCACTGAATTGGCAATGACTTAATTTGGATTATTTTAAAATGTTTGTAGGTTAAAAACAAAGAAAGAAACAAAGTTCCAGATCTTTGTACGGTGAAGTAGCAAATTTTAATACAACAATTTACACTCCAGAGAAGTTGATCACCCTGAGATTACTTACAATAATTTTGTCCTTTCTCTCTTGTAAAGCACATTGCTTCTCTCTAGTTCTTTCTTCTCTAGTATCATTTTCAGGCTAGTTTGAGACCTTGATATCAGTAGGGTCAGCTTCACTTCTCAGTAACATCTATAACATCATAACAAAACCCAATATAGACTTCTCTACTTCCCCCACATGAATTAATCAAAAGAAATGTGATATGAAAAATGTTGTGTTGTTTTTTGCTTTTTCTCCTCCACAGCTGCATGTAGTTACAGCAACTTGTTAGTGGACCTTAGGGATCTGAATACTGCATACCAGAGTTGGTTCATGCCAATTATTATGTTGAGTGATGAAACTGCCTTGTATCATTTCATTTGTGGATATGAACAGCAGGTGAATGTTATAGTTTCTGCTTTCCAATTATAAATCACACAGACTGAAATCTCAGTTCTCTGAGTAAGGGCTGTAAAAGCAGAGGAGTGTAAGGAGACTACTGTTTATTGTGAAAAGGAGTCTGAAATTAGAGTTTATTGATGTAGGGTTTTTTTCCCACCTCCCTGTCACAGTTAGCTTTTAAGACCAAAATTGAAAAGTTATTGGATAAAGGAACTGAACGGAAAGCAAATAAAACAGCTAACTACAAATACTGTATTTAGGACTAAAAACCATGGATACGTCTAGCACCGATACATTCATGTGATTGAGTAATATGAAATTCACTTTGGGTTTTGTACTGGTGGGCTTTCAAGAAAAAAATATGAAAGGATATGGCAATGGTAACAGGAGTCTCTTTCCAATCCAATCCCTGGCAAAACTAAGCATGTCTTTAAATATTTATAATTTTAAGATCCCCCTTCAAGTGTATCTGCGAAGACCTGTGTGACACTTGAGTTTGCAGTCTAGACTAAGGCAGATGGACAAAGGCTAAGATTCTCTACAGACAAAATAGAAAGTGTTTGGTGGTAAAAGTATGTAACTGACAACATCAAAAGGACTGGATTCAGTTACTCAAAGAAAATCTTCAGAATCAGAATAGTTTTTTTTTCTGAAATAGTTTTTTTTGCTAGCCATACTTGTAGTCTAGTTTTGGGCTCCCTAATGCAAGACAGGCTGTACATACTGAATTGAGCACCCAACATACCACAAGGTGGCGGGGGATGGAGTGGACAGCACAGAAGCTGAAGTCCACTTATTTAGGTAAACCTGAACAATAAAAGACTGAAGGTGGACATAGTGTTCTCTACAGTCACTTAGAGGAAGGCTGTAGAGGAGATGAAGCATCTTACATATGAACAGAGAAAGGACAAAAAAAAAGATATGGTCACAAATTGTAAAAAAGGGAGTTCTATAAATAATAATAAGAAAAATAAATATAAATGTTTGAAAATAATATAAATAAATATAAATAAGAAAAAAGAAGGTCACCATCAAGGGCCCAAACATAGGAAAAGTTGCACAGAGATTCTGCATTCTTAGACACACTCAAAAAGCTGGGAAAAATCTGGCTATGTGATCTAAGTTGTCTTTGAGTTTGGTAGCAGAGAGGAGGAAAGGCTGAAGATCTCCAGAAGTGTCTTCTGACCTAAATCACTCTGTTAGTCTAAAATTCTCACTCTTTTATTCTGTGATTATATTCTTCCAGTTCATGATTTACGTTTCTCCCAATTTGAAATTTGGGGGAGGGACTGGGAAGGGGCGACTTATTCTAGTCACGAGTATATATGGTAGTTTCTCCTAATGATATATCATCTTATTCTTCTTGTTCATGCAGTTTTGTCTAGTAGGGGCTGTGAAAATTGCCACCGGGTGGGTGTAAGTCACATATATTAGTTACCTTATATGTGTGCATCTCATGGGAAACTATTTTTAGAAGATTTTTTAATCCTATTGACAAGGACCAATTTGAATTTATCTCTGTTCCCACCAACAAGCATGAGGAAAGAAGGAGCAATATTCAGCTCTTACCTGGTTTTTGAGAGAGTTATAACAATCTGAGGTGTACACTCACTGACTGCAAAAGAGTCATGTACTAATGAAGTCCCAAGATAGGTCTACCAACTAAGGCATACAGTAGTAGAATATTGTGCTTCATTATCCCTAAAAGTTATCTGTGGTGCATTATGCAGGTTCAAAAAAAGAGATTTTTTTGCAGATTTTTGAAACAAGTAGGATAAGACTGTTTGTCTTTCACTTCGACCAGGCTTTTGTTTACACAATAATAAATGTACAGTTCAAAGGTCAAAATTGACTGGGAAAAATCTCTGTAGAAAATTCGATGCCATTAAAAAGAAACAAACAAAATAGAATTCTGAAATTTCTAAGTCTTATGTACTCACAGAATTTTTCACCAACTTGCTTAAAGCAGTGAAATTACACATCACAAAATGTGGGAATTTTTTACAAGAGAGAATTAGTAATATATTGTAAAGGTTCCATCAAAGTTTTGTAACTACATAATTGATACCATCTGGTGTTTCAGAAAAGATAGATTTGATTTGGGGTGAACTATCAAAATCACAGGTCAATATCAAGAAACCATATTTCTAGGTTACCAAAACCATAAATATAAGATACTGAACTTTTCAACTCACTACGTGAAGTAACTATGTATTTGCTTGATTTAAAAGTTATTTGTACATTGGAATATTAGAAAATTACACTTCTAATTTCTTTTTACATAAAGTTGCACTACTTTTTAAATAATTTTTTTCATATTCATCTATTTTAGCTCAGGAAATATTTTTGGTCTATCTCATTTCCCTCTGTGTAAGTCTGGAAGTATGAACTGTTCTGCAGCATGAAGCTCTATTTTTTTTCTCCACTGACTGGACTCTTCATTGCTTGTGCAAAGGTTATCTGGTTTCTGTGCAACTATGATTTAATGATTCTAGTTCCAGATGTAATAACTTTTGCTGTTCTTCATAATTAGATTTCAAAACTTATGCAGGTTATTACCAAAAATATGTGAATCACTGCCCTGATGAAATGGCAGGAAGGAATCTCTAGTGAACTAGAAAATGGCCCTTTGTCATCTTCTGGTAAGCCATTGCCAACAGCCAGTCCTACCCTCACTCTCCAATGAAATTAGAGACTTTTGGTTCATCAGCACCTGAATGAGAGTCAGATAAATATAGTTACATACAACATGGGGAAAAAAAAATGGGCCTTTTAGTAGTGTTACTAGTTAATTGGCCTGTATCACTGTAGTCAGTGCTTGGGAAACTGGGAAAGAATTGAAGTTTTGGATTCAATTCCAACATTGTGTGAATCATATATCTAGAGTTTGCAAACACTATCAGATCAGAAAGATCATATTTTGGAATCTCTTTGTATGGGTCTAAATGACTATACACTGCAAAAAAGAAGCCCTAGGATCACAGTCACTTTTAGAGAAGCCCCAAGTGCCTTGTACTTTGATACTGTCCTATTCTAACTAGATGAGCTTACCCATCAGCAGACAGACATAAGAGTCATCTGCTTTTGATAATGTCAGCTGGGATTTTCCAGTCAGGCATCTCACTAGGAATGTGGGTTGCTCGGCTTACAAAGTGTGAGGAGAATGGATCCTTTTCAGAGAAACCTACAAGGCCCAGGGGATGAGACTAGTGTGGTACAGGCTTGATTCAGACAAATCTGACAAGTCTAATTCCCCAGACATGTCAAAGAGCTGGAAAGCAGACAGCAGTGAACAGATCCAGAATTGTAACTGGGAACAGCAAAAGGCAAGCACCAGGTGTTTTCTAAACATAGTGCTCACTCTCACTGGTCTTGTAATCAAATTTATGTCTTCTAGTTTTTGAAGAAAATACTGAGTGCTCTTATGCCACTGAAAATACTAAAACGGTGGGAAGGAAATGTGTTACAAAAATAAGGATGTGAAATATGGGTACACATGTAAAATTTTCCATTGAAAACATACAGTTGAGCAAAACTGCTTCCTAGTCACCCTAGTACAAAAATAAGTAGGGTTTGGTGCCACACTCATGGATATTATTTTATCAAAGCCACTGGAAGGTGAGAATCAAATAGGGCATAAACAGTCCCTTTTATGACAGCAAAGAAATGGAGAGTAACAAAGGAAAATAAAAAGGACAATGGTTCTTTTTTACCTATATTTGCTCTTCACTTTCCTTTTTCTATTTCTTTTTGGTTTTGTATTTTATTTTTAACTCACTGTATTTTCTTATTTCTAAGTGGTTTCAAATATATTAGTTTATATTAAAGCCTAACATTAGCATCAAGATAATTTTTGGTTTTGTATCTAGTCTTTTTCTTTGAGGGGTGGGGTTGAAATGGGAGAAAGATTTAGCTAAGTGTGTATTGTCAGGATTCAAATGAGCTATAATTAATTTCTGGTCATGAAAACTTTATACTCTCTATAATAACCATGTGTTTGCTGAAACATTTGTAGCATGTTTGAGGAAAAAAAACATCTCAGATTTCAGCTGAAGAGCTTAATCCTTGATACACAAAAATACCTATGCTTGAGAGACCTAGCTAATGATGAAAACAAGGGAACATTCTTCATGTCCCCAAACATAACTGCTAAATAAATATGTGTTTACAAGCTTTTTATCACACTTCTCTTGAAAATGACAGAAACCATTACGTAGCTGAATAAAGCTGCTTCACTGCTGCCCTGCTCTTATCCAATATATGACCTCTATCCTTGAGCGGGTACCAAAAATCTTTAAAAATTCTCGGACAAAAGAGAGCCTTTTAATGGGTGAACTTCTTGATGTTTTGTTGCACTTTTCTCCTGTATATATTATGAAATATGTGGCAATATATAAAGATAACAAGTTCCATGTCTTAACTAGGGACAACTACAAGAACTGTCAACATTTGGGCTGTTTTATTGTTAATGGCAAATATGATTTTTACAGTAAGTTCTTTTGGAAGTCTAGGATGTCTAACTAACATTTGAGTAGCTGCTTCTGTTGAATTACACCACCATTAATCATCTCCACTAATTCAATAAAAACAATGTCAATACAATAAAACACTTTTTCTATTGAATTAATGAGGGTGGTTGGTTACTAATAGGGTATGACTGCACTAGGGAAATGTTTAAAGTAACATGATAGACTAACAAGGAAACATTTAATAAATATTTCATATAATTTTTAACTCTTTCCAAACCCTATAAGGAAGGAAGGAAATCTTATTATGAAGATAGTCTCTGTATAAACTCGCTGAATATCATCACTTAAATCTTTCCCATGACAGTGTGTAAACTAAGATATATGACTGGCCCTTTCTTGATTTTCTGTTTTCTTGTTTATAAAATGTGAGGAATTGTACACACCCTTTGTTCAATGCTATAAGATTTCCCAAATAGAAATACTGAACATGAGCCATAGATTATTCATGTGTAGAGAGGTTTTATCTTTCTGTAAGGAAAGATGCTCTAAACTCACCTCAAATAATAATTGTTTCTATAACCTTAGGCAGCTCCCTTACAGCCTTTCAGAAATTGCTTAAATTTACATTTTCCATTGTTTTTTGTTACTGGAATATTTGAGTAGCAGTATCTCTGCAATTCAGGCTGTTCACCTTAAGCTGATACTTAAGCTCAGTTTTTCCAGCTGTAAAGTAGTTGCAACAATACTTGTCTTTGTCCACATTGGCTTCAAAATTAGTGACCTGATAGCCAGAAATTAATTCCACTATGAGAACGAGTTAAAAATAATAAGCTCATTTGTTTATTGGATGGCAAAAGGATAACTTCCTGGGGATGTTTGGACACTGCAAAGTAGCATAGCTATTGTAACATGAGAGCAGAGAAATGCAGTTTATTGTCTGTGGAATAGCTTTACCTTTCCTTTTGTGCCTACGTATGTCTGGTGTGTCACTCAAGTCAATGAGGAGGTGCTGAAGGGATAACACTGCCAGCCCTGGAATGCTGAATGAATCTGACATTGGCCATGACTAATACCAGCCATGATGGAGCAAATAAGATCTCCCTGGCATTACATCTTGAGAAAAACCTTCATCCATGCAAGTGATTCTCTTTACCTGAGTTTGATTTCAGTTTTGCTATATGTGACGATGTGATAAATTGTGGTTTAATGCAATATGAAGTTCATAGTGGTGCTGAATAGAATTACCTTCTTATTGGAGAGAAATTAAAACATATATAATTTTGCAATGTTTGACTCAAATTTTCTATCCATCAACCTGCCTATGGCACACAAAGCACAACATATTGTGATGATATACCATGTACCTATGAAAACATAGATATATGAAACAGGTAATTTTCTTCAAATCAATATATTATAGTGTGTTTGACACAGGAATACTGCAAAAATTAATAAAGCACTTAACCATTTTTTCATTTATGGTCCTTCCTAAAAATGTAGAAGTAGTGAAATGAATATATCTCAATTTTGTAATCTTTTCAGGATTTGGGGGTAGCAAGGGTTGGATTTTTCAGGATATTGGGGTAGCAAGGGTTGGTGGTTTTTTTTTTTTAACTTCAATATTTTTTTCGACTCATCATTGTTAAAAAATAGAAAATCAAAGGAAAGTTACTAAACCTTTAAAATATCTCAGTCCAGTTTTGGCAGTTGATTTACTTTATTATTTTGAGCCCTGATAAACCTCATAAAGCAAAATTATTATAAGAAGCATCAAATCTGAACAGTGTTTTACCTAATTAGAAGTAGGATATTAAAGAAAGAAACAGCACTGGTTATAATGACATGTAATAGAATGTTACTTTTATATAGCTGACAGTTCTACTGTTTTGGAAGCTTGGTATAATTCAAAATGCAAAAGATGTAAAGCAATTGAAAAATGCTATTGAATTTTATTGCTTCTGTCATAGTAACAAGCAGTAAAATATTAATTGTTCTGATGATTTAGAGTTGTTTAGAAGTCTGACTTTCCGGTCTCACAAACACCGTGACTTTTGATGGAAAATTATATCCAGGGTCTTCATTTGCTAAATAAATAAAAAGAGATGAGTAGACAGGGCATTAAAAAGTTTGAAATTGTAATATATTGCCTTTGTAGTAATCTGAATTCTATTTTTAAATCAATTTTTTTAATATGGTCAATCACTGTTTTATAAGATACATGTTTTTAAAAGTCCTCCTACTAAAAACTTCTACAAATAACCAGAAAATAATTATAATATTTCTCAACAATTGAATCCACTTTTCTTTAGTTTTGTTTTGTTTCATTTTTTTCCTTAAAATATTAAAGAAAATAAAATTTCCTTAACATTTAAAAAAATAAAAATTAAGAGTCTTAAGAATTTTCAAACCCCTTACAGGCCATATCATGTGCACAAATTTTCTCAAGCTTTATTCCCATTAGTAACATCACAATGGAAAAATATCCCTTGAAACTAGTGTTAAATATTTGTTTTGTTTTACCCACAATGATTTGTGTTTTTTATTTACCAAAGCATAAGTGAAGGGAAAAAATTAAAGGTATAAATTTATCCATAATTATTAATCTTCTATGAAAATGATCATGCTAAAGACTCAATGTGTGAGCATTACTATCAAGTCATAAGCTTCATTCCACATGCTTTGCAAAAGATTCATTGGAGTCTAAGCAAAATACTTCCTTTCAGAGCATGTATGAAGATCTACAAGTTTTTTAAGAACTTCTAATAGTCAACTGTTTTCAACATTTATCAAGGCTCCAGCAAGTACTACTTCTCTTCTGGTGCTTTTTTAACAATCTACTACTTTTATCTTAGTAGAATTTGCCAATTAAAGCTGGACAGCTGTAAATTGTGTTCCAAAAAGGAATACCTTCTTTCTCAAATTTAAATAACCTGGAGACCTCAGTTAAGAAAGAGATCAGTACTTAAACATCTATGTTCCTCTGTTTAGTGCCATTTTGAGAGCTTTAAAAATTCTGGATAACACTTAAAAGCAGAATGATCTTGAAGATTTTACGACACAACTGACATTTAATTAGCCTCAAATCCGTGCTAGAAAGACATGTTTGTATACCCAGAGCACTACTCTATCCAAGAGTGAGCATATTAGGGTTTATATTGCCATTTCATTTCTCATTGGTATATCTTATGAAATGCTGTGCTTGGGGCAGGGGGAAAGCAACCAACTGGAAAGGGCTCTAGTGAGAGCAGAGTACAAAAATGTAATACAAGGATAATAGCTAAAAATATTAAGATGACACTTCACTATTGCTGCTCTTTGAAACACTATTGGTGAGATTTTAACATTCGTGTTTGTATTTGCATTTCAACATCTGTGTCGAGATATTCAAACTATTGATGATTTACGTAGATGTCTACTTTCATGCCACAGAGATGCAAGTACTGGACAAGAGGGAATACTTATTACCTGCCTGCCCTAAAATGTCACACCACAGCATGTGGATTGGTACAAAGTTGTAACAGATAAAACTTCCACTTCCAAAATACAAAAGGTTTTTAGTATTTAAAAATACTCCAAAGACAGAGAGAGTGGACTGTCTCTTTGCACTCCAGTTTTTCAGGTTATGAATCAGGAATGTGAGCTATCTTGGTTGTTTGATATGTACTGGGAGAACAAGCTAGTGGGTTGCATCCCTGACTTTTATCACCTAAACCATAATTTAAAGCAGTTATATAGTTTTCAGAAGGAGCTGGGTGTCCTCTCACCCCTTAAAATATATTCCACTAATGTTATCTCTGTGAAAACAACTGGTTTGTACTGTGTGAATCTGATTCAGTAAATTTGGTTTAATCCTTCTAGGATTGCTTTACTTTTCTATGGCTCTTAAAGGTCATCACGTGTGCTAGCAATATGTAAGGAAGGACTCAGGAAGGAGAAAGAGGAAATATTTGAGATATGGAATTTCATTCTGTAGTGGCATTAGTGTAATTAAAATAGTAACCACTTCATTTTTAGAGAGAAGTGTAAAGTGTCTGTGGGTAATAATGGAATGTTACTCCAAAATTAAAAAAATGTCTAGATTATCCTCATGAATATTTCTATCCTCCGACAAATAAAATTGGGCATTTCTGAATCACTGACTTTGTCAGCTGTTGTCAAATATCTATGTGACAAAGCAGGACATCAGAAAAAAAAACAACAAACAAAACAAAACAAAACCTACAGGTTTTTTTTCTCCTGACAAAATTAATTTTTCTTTATGTTCTAGAACTTTCTGGACTTTTAGAAAGAGATTATAAAATTAACAAAATTATAATTATCTGAATCAAAATAATACATGTCAGTCCTTATCCTCTGTTCTTCTAACCCAAAATATTAAACTCAAAGAATCACAAAATCAATTTATTTAAGATCTCTGAGATCATCGAGTCCAACCTCTGACCTAACACCACCTTGACATCTAGACCATGGCACTGAGTGCCATGTGCAGTCTTAAACTCTTCCAGGGACAATAACTCTACATCTCCCTGGCCAGTCCCTTCCAATGTTTAATTACCCTTCCTGTGAAAAAATTCTTCCTGATATCCAATCTAAATCTCTCCTGTCACAGCTGTAAGACTGTGTCCTCTTGTCCAGCAATTTGCTGCCTGGGGGAAGAGGTTGGCTCTGGTTGTAGCCTCACCTGGCTACAACCTCCTTTCAGGCAGCTGTAATGAGTGATATGGTCCCCACTGAATCTCCTTTTCTCCAAGCTAAAGATTTCCCCTTTAAACCTTATTTTATTGCATGGAGCTTGCCATATACAAAATCATTCCTTCAGAATATGCTCTGTCTTGTTTCAGCTGAGTAACATGCCTTTTTTCCCCTGCTAAATTACCTAGGAATATTTATTACCTCCAGCAAGGACTTAATATATGATCTTAATTATAAAATGCTCTTAGATAAAACCTGTCAAGCTCTCAATAAATGGATGCAACTCCCAATGTCTCTGATTAGCAAAGTAAATATAATTAAAATTACTATAGCCCTTAAATTTAATTATCTATTAATGAACATTCCTTTATTTCTTTCAGCACAATTTAAAAAATATCTACAACTTTAATATATCTTTTAAAGATTCCTCTGACTATATAACATACCAGATTAGGTATAAAAGCATTGACTTTACCTCTTAAAAGTAAATTACTTTCATCAGACTTTTGCTGAATACCAAACTCAATAAAAATATTTAAATTGACAGAATTCAACAAAACTCTACTTAGAGCTTGAGCTAGGGAGACATTGAAGACTAATTTAAGGTACTGTTGGAGAAGTTATTCACCCATTTAATTTATTCTTGAAGTTTCCTAATAGATTTTTGGCCTTGGCTGATTAACAGGATTGGAGAACAAACAAAAGAACCTTGTGCAATTACTGTGACTGCAAGAAGAAAATCTAAATGCAACTTAACACAGTAAGATCAAGTAGGTAGGGTTTGGGACACTTTGTAGGAGAACATAAATGTCTGTTTCTTTGCAAATAGCTCATAAAAAGACTCACTGTGATGTTTCAAAAATGACCTTTCTACAAGAAATATCCCATTCAGCACTTTCCATTGGCTATGGACTATTTATTGACTGTGTCTTGGGGTCAGAATCCGGCTTTCGCGTGCCATCTTTCAGAATTTCTCAGGGCTCTTCCTTTGGCAAAACTATTTGCCTAGTCTCATCTAATGTTCCTGGTCCCCCTAGCCACACAAAACTTCCTTTTTGGGGTCCATCTAAGCACTTGTACACACTGAACTCAAGACACATATATCAAAGGATTTACATGCTATAAAAGTTGCAAAGTACAGAGGTTTTGAAATCTCTTATGCTATGCAAGTGTCAAATAATTCACCATATTTTTAGATGGACAGAATAGAAGTGAAATGTCTTTTTTTTACATCATGAATTAAAGGACCACAAACACTGGGCTATCTCTCACAGCTTTTCTTGTTTGCTTTTTGTGTAAGTCTGCCTGTCTTATCATCTTACCTGCTCCCTGAACAGGAAGATAAAAATATCAGTAATATCTTCCAAGAAGACATATGTTTTCTGAGACAAAGAGTTCCTGCCATACCTGACTCCGCTTCTGGGTTTAACCCTGTGGGTGGGACCCACTTAAGGCTTTTTGAGGGCAGTCTACAAGATGTTTATGTTGTTCTGTTCTTCAGACTTTGTGATAGTTCCCTGAATAGTTGTCTTTGCACCTTACAGCAGCACACAGAACTCTCTCTCCATCTGTGAGCGTGTCACTGACTATACAGATATCTGATTTTTTCAGAATCCTTCAGTGAAAATACATTTCAGTGACAGCAGGCATTTTGCCATGGTAAAGCTATTCAGCATGTAAACATTGTAAGGATGTCTGATCTAGCAGTGTGAAGTCACTTTCTTCAGATGTGAGAGACCCTGGGTTAAACCTTTTTTTTCAGTATGCATAGAAGATATCCCTTGACCCAAGCTTGGTAGGGCTCAGATGACAATTGCATGTTCAGCATCAAAATTCAATTCAGTTATCTCCTAGTGAATAAAATTGTCCCAGGGCCTGGAGGCATTTTCTAGACTATCCCTGCGATCATCTATATTTGGAGATTTTGAGCACCTATGACCCTTAAACCTTGGTGGGACTGTAATATAGGTATTTCTCTGTACCTTCCAGGCAAGAGATAAACTAGTACTCATCCTTAAGGTGCTTCTGAGTTGGCACCACAAACTGTAACAGGTGCTGACCTGTTTAATCCACATTTTATACAGGGCTTCAGTGTTTGAGTGCACATCCAAGATACCAGAGCGCTGTGACAATTCTTTCACTCTGCTGCAACTCTCAAGATGATATAGATTTCAGCAGTTTCCAACATGTAAGAGACATATGTGCTGTGAACACTGAATACCACCACTTATAAATGCTTTAATGGCACACCAGTTCACAGCACCTCATTGTGCTCTGGCTCCCCAACAGCAAAATATTGAAGCAGAATTTTGTTAATTTATGTGTGGTGAGGATACATCACACAACCCTTTGCAGAGCGCACATATTTAGGCAATGCTAATAAAGTCCCTCTAGAAAATCTAAGTTATTTTCTTGGATATTTTTGTCACTGATGGTTGACTCTATTACAGATTTTTCTTTCAGATACATTTTTCTCTCTAGAAGACAAGCTACTAATGTAACAGTAGGTTATAGGCATTGTCAGTATTATGTCCCTGAACTTTGACGCACTTGGAAAAAATGCTGTTTTCATCAGCGTTACTTACATTTCCTTGGTTTTGTGTCATCCCATGGAGTGTTTCTATGTAAAAAAGGCACTTCCAGGAATTTCATTAAGGTATTGGGAAGTTCAGTGTACCGATGCTGAACTCTATTCCCAGAACTATCAGCAATCTGTCAGTGGCAAGGTTTCCTGGAATAACATCAGAAGCCCTGCCTGTTATAGCCAAAGGAACGGTGCTAGTCTTTCTCTGGCAAATTGTGTTTAAGTGCAGTTTGCTGTGAAAGAGACAATTGTTTAGAAACCCCAGAGCCACAGGCACATTACTAAATCTTAGGCAGCTAGACTGATCCTAAAGTTGGGTCTGCTAAATAACAAGATTTTCTGGTGCATCTGCAAATAAACACAGTGGTGAAAGTGAAATGAGAATGAAGGGAAGGCTACATCTCTCCCAGCTGACAGGTGACAAAAAATTGAAATTTGTATTATTCCAAATTTTTCTCTGCTTGAATTGATGATAAATAAAGCAAGTAAAAACTCGAGGTTCAGTATCTTTTATTTTATCGCAAATTAGAATGAGCAGCGCAAACTGGAGTCTTTTGTGGAATGAAATTTGCAACAATAAGGATCTGTGCAGAAAAGAAATCCTTTCTGAAGGGTTTGAAGACATGTTCATGAATATGAAATAATAAATGTACAACAAAATATTTTGACATTAGTAAAGTTAAGTATTTTAGTGCTAGTGATATGAATGAGAAAGTCACAAGACTTTTTGACACTAATTTTGTCATCAATATGATATATTTCTACAAAAAATTTGATTACAAAAAAGCAGCATTTTCTGCAGGATTTTTTTTCCTTCTGCCATGTATGGCTTAATATAAAAAAGTCTGGAAAAATCATGAAACCTACTGGTTTTGCCTTATTAATTCCTGGAAAAAAACATTGTTTATATATGTTAAGTCATAAACTATTTCAACCTTGAGAACAGTAGGGAAGCTTCTTCAGAAAAGCAAAAAGCAAGAATAACTGAGGATGAGAGTGGAAGAAAAAAAAAAAAAAGGTGGATCCATGCTTCAGTAGCTTTAGAGGGGCTCATCTCTCAATCTTATTCTCAAGCTTTTCACATATTTGCACTCTTTGGCAATAAGCTTTCAAGGAAAGGATTTTCATCTAAGTAATAGTCTTGACTGTTACCAATTGATCCAAATTTATATATTGAAGAACTGAATGTCTTTTCACACTCTCTTCTCAGAATGGTTTTTAATTAGCACTTAGTGGACATCATAGCAGAATAAAGGCTAAAATAAAAGTAATCATTTTGATTTTTCTCTTTTATGTTATAGCAAATGAACATTGCTTGAGAGATCTTTGCCTCTAAACATTAAAAGTGCACTGTGATTTATGCCAAGTAAAACATAATTTGAAGGATAAGAGATCTGTTGCCTCTGTGATTGCCTCTGTTTTGCATAATGCAATTAAATAGATGCATGCCAAAATACAGATGATGTGCAATGAGAACACTAATTGCACTGGTTGCATTTATTTTCATTCTTTTACAGTATGAATTAATTTCTGAATGTAGATTCTTTGCACCTTTAGCTGTGGTGATGACTCTCACATGGCAGAGTATACTCACGCAGAATAAACACAATCTGTGCACTAGTTGTCTTCACTTTTTTCTCCTTACAACATCTAAAAGAAGTGACATTTTGACTGTTTAGGTATTCCCTCATATTCCCAGTGTTCTATGACTGGTGACAGTCTGTAGGAGTGAGGTATTACCCACTTCAGACAAAGATCAAATTAAGCATCTCTTAGGCAAGATGAGTGTACACAAGTGCATGTGACCAGAAAAAATGAATCCAAGGGTGCTGAAGGGATTCCTTGACACCATTGTAGGCCCAACTTTTCATCATTTTCAAGAATTTAAGATGATTGGAAAGGTTCCTGATGGACAAAAAAAGGCAGACATCAAGCTTACTCTAAAGATAATAAAATAGCCATCTGGTATCAATCAGCCTTTCTTCAGTCTCTAGGAGTGATCACCAAATCTTCCCAGAAGCTGTGGCCAAGCTACTGACAGACCATAGAAATGGGAAAAGCCAGCATGACAAAGAGCAAGTCGTACCTGACCAACCTGATTGCCTTCTTTCATGAGGTGATCAGCTGTACAGATGAGGGGCAGCAGTGGATATGATTTATCATGAATTTAGTAAGACTTTTGGCACATGAAGTCGCATAGTACAGTCGGGACAGTCAAATTGGAGAGACAAAGCTCCTGGATTATTTATGTCCTGCTGTGTTGTCTACCTTTCCAGCAAAAAGAAAGAAATCTACTCTTTCAACTGGAGTAATTGAAGTCCTCTATGAGGACCAGGGCAGAGAACATGAAGGTACTCTTATTTGTAGTGATGTTGTCCACTTCTTCCTGGTCACCTAGCCTGATGCCCACTCCAGTGTCACTTTCTTTAATCTGTATGCATAAACTCTCAGGCTCATCATCCATCTTCAGGCAGGAGAATGAATCCTACAACTCCACATTTCTATATATGATAGTATACTATCTGTTCCTTTTCAACTTTAGGATGTGCAACTCTTTCTCACACTGATATGTGATGAAGAGTTAATGCCCGTTCTCTTTTTCCTTCACATGTCAAAGCTTTCTTTGTCAATTTTATTTCTAAATTTCTCTTACTGCAATGGTTAATTTTTGTCATCTGTCTTTATCTTAGAACTTAACTGTTACAAATCTTCCCTGAAAATGATATAGCCTACTAGTCAATGGAAGACAGAACTGCTGTAGGCCCTCAGGAAACCTGCATAAATGTGTGTGTTTGACTGTCCCATGCAGCCCATGAGGGCCTTCTACCTTTTAGTTACTATGTGTGCCTTGGAATCTCTATGTCCACTCAGAATGTAGCTGTCTCAGGTAAAAATACCTGTCAAATAAGAAGCTTCTGCTGTTCTGAGTCTCCTTTGAAGTGTCATAAAGCAAGAATCTCAGCTAGCTACACTTAATATTTATACCCCCTGACGGATTACTTGAAATAAATATATATTTGTCCATTCCAGTTTAATCCTTTGCTGTTAGATTTTTGTTGGGAGATTATAATTGTTTAAATATTTTCATGTCTGGATTGCTGAAGTGGAAAAATTAATGTTCCAAGAAGTGAACATACCTGGTACCTTGACAGCAATATAATCTGATTCCATGATAATTTTAAATTCTAGTTCCAATCAGAACATCTTTATGTTTCTGTATAAAGGGGATCCACTATATACAGAAGTATTGAACTACAGAACATGTGAATACTTTTTCAGGTTGCTAACACTTAAATTACAATTGTGCTGAAAATAGAAGTCCAGTTGGTTTCCATGACAAAGAATCTCATAACATGGTAGAATGAATCATGCCTGTGAATCTGTTTGCTTAAGTGTCCATCCATCCATATATATATGTAAATATATATATATATATGTGTATATACATATATACAAAATCCCAAGCCAGAACTCAAGTGTCAGAGAGAGAAAGCAGAAGATTAAAAATGGGGAAACAGTAAAATTACTATTAGAAATATATATAAAAAAAAGTAATGAAATTAGAATTAGTTTAAGTTTCTTCACTCCTAAAGCTGAAGTCATGTTGCTGCTGTGCTGATGTTCCTATGCCACATTGGTAAGTTCATGCAATATTTCAGCAGCCTCTTGTATGTGCCACAAATTGTCCAAATTGGATCTTCCTTACACACTGAATTAATTTTATTTTAGGAAAAACAAGAATTGATGTGGAATGTGCAATATTATGCTGTTTTTCTCTGTGTGTCAATGTTCTCAAATGTGTCTCATCAATGTGTGCATGCATCCCAGAAAGCCGATCATATCCAGGGCTGCATGCAATAAAGAGTGACAAGGTCAAATGAGTTGATTCTCCATCTCTGTTCTGCTCTTGTGAGGCCTCACCTGGAGTACAGAGTCCAGATCTGGGACCCCCAGCCTGAGAAAAATGATGTTTTACAGCCAGTCCAGAGTAGGGCCACAAAGATGATCTGAACCACCTCTCCCATGAAGACAGGCTGAGAGATTTGGGGTTGTTCAGCCTGGAGAAGAGAAGGCTCTGCTGGTGCCTTTTTATCTGGCCCTAGAATTATGAGCCAAACATTGTAAAGGAGATAAAAGGATTTTTACCTAATTTAATAAAGATACTTATGTGCACAATCTTTCAAGGTGTAAAACACTGGAGAATGCACCCAGCATGTGACACGTATACAATATTTATAGACTTTGCAAATTAGTGTACGTGACAAAGATTCTCCAAAGAGAATTGTAATAGATAATGTCCTCCTATTCTGGCAACTTCTAGAATCTGTCCTCCTCAGATGAGGCTTATATGCTGTTTACAAAAACATGTCCTGGAGAGCTGATGTCAGCCTTGGTTTCAATGGGGAGCCAAGATAGTGTACATAGGGCTTCAGGCCATCAACTGGAAGACTTTTAGAATTTCTCATCCACCTGGCTAGGGAAATACTGGAACTAAGTTACAGTATCATGCTACAAATACGTAAACTAAGAATACAAGCAATATATAAAAGGTATATAAAAGGCAAAAAAATCACCACGGCTTCACTGGAGGGATCTTACCTGAAGGGTGCCTACAAGAGAGCTGGAGATGGGCTTTTGCAAAGGCATGTAATGACAGGACAAGTGGTTGTGGCTTAAAGCTGAAGGAGGGCAATTTTAGATTAGATATTGGGATAACCTTCCTCACTGTGAGGACAAAAAGGCAGCACTGGAACAGGTTGCCCAGAGTAGCTGAGGATTCCCCATCCCTGGAAGTGCACAAGGCCAGGTTGGGTGGGGGCCCGAGTCATCTGGTCAAGTGAAAAGTTCCCTGCCCTTTGCAACAATGTTGGAACTAAATAATCTTTCTGGTCCCTTCCAACTCAAGACATTCCATGATTCTATGATCTCTTGTGAGCAGTACAATGTGCTTGAGCACTTGTGTTTAACAAGTGTAATGAGCTGCAAGGGAACAAGTATGAAGGGAACTCAAAGTGATTGATATCCCTCAGCCTGCAAATGATATTCTAGTTTTGTTAATATCCAATGATAGGCATTGTTTTTGGCTTGTATTTTTTCCAAAGTGATTTGTTTTGTTTTTTTTTTTTTTTTTAAGAACAGCTTTGGGTTTAAAGAGACTCTGAGAATAACAGTTTTCATTCAGCATATTTACCTGACTTGAAATTTAAGCATGTATTCGAGAACTATGTTGAAACAAAGGATGTTATTTTAATTTCATTTTGTTGGAGTTTTAGTACTGTAGAAGAAGAATAAAGCAATAACAAATTAAGTTCTAAATGACAAACATATGTCTCTGCAATATGAAAGGATAAAATATGTGGGGATTTTACGATTGCAAGTAATTGGGAATATGATTTTAATATCATTACAAGTAATTTAGTGCTTTCCAATTTGTTCAAGAATAGATGGTTATAAGACAATTAATCTGAAATATTCCAGTTCCTTCATCTTTTGCAATAAATTGAGATAATTTCAATCCTTAATTGAACATGTAAGAAACTTATTTTATTTGACCTTCATTAGATTTGACAAAGGTGTATCAGTCATGGGGTACAAAAAGCATGATGTACTCCAGGTGCCATCATAATTCTACAGACTTTCTGAAAGTTTTAAAAAATATAAACAAAACATTGGTTAAGTATTCTGGTAACATAGCTCTTGACATTTTCTATTCTACTGTTCTCTCTGCTCCTCACACAAAATAAATGGGATAGAGCTGGATATTAAAGAATCTAACCGTAAAGGCTTAAAAAAATCTCTGTACTTGGAGTCTATGATATGAAATCTTGAGCTAATAGAGAACTATATTAGAGAATATAGGCTTTGTATAGTTTATTGACTGGTTTGATGGAAGGCAATTTGTATTATTGCAATTTGTATTGCTGGTTTAATAAATAAATTAATAACAGTGTTAACTGCTAATGTTAGCATATTTTAAACGAATAGGTTGATTTTTTTACTTTAGTAATTATAGCTTCTGTTCTTATTATATTTTCATAGTATAGCAAGTCATACTTTCAATGGTTTAAGTCATCTGCTTCTTTAAGCTGTTATTTTCAAACTTTATTAGTTTTTTTCTGTTTACCATTTGTATTGTAGAATATTCCCGATGAGAAACTCATATTCATTCATGTAGTTCTTTCTCATAACTGCTAGCAGTTGTCATATACCTCTGATGTGATAATGCTTTAAATATGCAAGGCTTTTTCAAAGTTAAGAGTTAGCACAGATCTTTATGACCTTTATATGTCAGCTTGACCTCATGTATGGTCTGAATGTCATAAAATCAAGAAAGAAGGAGATACAGAATGGGGAAATGATAGAAAAGTCTAAAATATTAAAACATGCAATGAGATCTGAGCAAGAGGAGATATCAGTAGGCAAAAACTGGTTCTGGATATAATTTCTGAGTGCCTGAGTAACTTTCTTTTTTATTTTAATGTTAAAATATGCTATAACATCCGCCATCCTTTTTATATTCATAGATAACATCCAAAGCAGGAAAATCTTGCTACACTTATCCATAGATCCTTCCTCTTCTAACTAATTTAAAAAATATATTTTTAAAGTAAGTAAAATGGACGAAAAACAGTTTTCAAAATCAATTTTGAATCAAGGAAGCATTATGGGAAGGTTTGATATCTGGGTAGGTTTTGCAAAATTGGAGAAAAAGAGCAAACAAAATTTTTCAGATCTTACAAAAAAATACTTTCTATTTCTTCAGTGGGTTGCAGTACTGAAATGGGTGATATCATTAACTTTTCTTGAGCCTTATGAAATAAAAGAACATTCTGTTGTGAGGAGCATTATGGATACATGAAAAGACACCGAAACTGGAATCAGAGGGAAAACAAAAAGTAAAAAGGGTGATATAAAGACAGAAAAGGGAGATACAAAAAAAAGGTGAAGTTTTTGCCCTGAAGAAGATGAAATGAAAAGGTACAATGAACCTGATGTGGTGAGATCAAGGGCTAGGACAGCACCTGGAGTATTCAGAAACTCCATTTTATTTAAACCGCTGATTATTGGGAAAAATATGAAGGACACTTTGCTAAGTAAGAGAGAAGATGAATGAAAGTTTGTTTTTAAATCAAAGAGAAAAAGGTTGGTCTTAAAAGTATTGTGAAATGGAAAGCAAAAGACATATACACAATATACACAATGTGCAAGAACTGGAAATATTTTCTGAGATTGCAGGTCAGTATTTTCAGAACCTTACAGTTAAATACTATTATAAAAATAAGGCCTTAGACTGTCTATGTTTAATATGTTAGTGGCACTTCTTAGTTTGTCATAACAAACACTGAAGGCATCTATAACACAGAAATCTATATCTGAATGGGCCAACCAAGTTAATATAGTCAATGGAGTTTGGGCTGATACATCTCTTAATGAAGCTGATATTTAAATATATTTGATGAATCACAAAACCACACAAAATAAATATTTTCTTCACCAACTACAAAGAGTAGCCATTTGGCATGACTAAGGGATTCATGGATTCAGAGTAGCTATTTTGAACATAATAACACATTTCAGTAAAATGCTGAAATGAATCTAAATACAGGATACTGATTTTGAAACCACATTTATTTTTAGTGCATTTAATCAATGAGAAAACTAAAATAATTCAGTTACCAAGCATATATTTGGTAATAATATTCCAAAATCTCTTTGGTAAATAATAGCTGAAAAGTTTTAAATCCACATGAAGAAAATGTCACTTTAGAGATGGACATGACACACCATGCAAGGTATCAAAATCTTCTCATTTATTTGCTGTGTATTCCCTTTTTATACGAGGAAGGAAGGAAGGAAGAGTAAAAGAAGAGGAAGGAAGAGTTAAGGATTTAGATGTTCCTAAAATTATTAATACCTAAATTATTAAAACCCCATGATAAATTCTATGATACCCTAACTCTTCTTTTTGCTTCAAATGTATTGTTTTTCATTATTTCTGTATGTTTTAATATATCATAGCCCTAAGAAATCAGCTTACCATTTAATATGCTTAACATGCCAAGTTAAGCATGGTACTAATTTTTTAATTTAGCATAGGTATCAAATGGAAAGAACGTATCAGAAGAATATTTTTGGCAGCAGATTTTGAATTACACATTATTTTGCAATGCAGACATCTAACATAAATGAGTAGCCCTCTGCTTAGCTGTGATCATACCCCAGTTCCCAGAAAAAGAAGCATAACATTATAAAAGCATAATTCAGTGAGCACTTGAAAGGAATGATGTGAAACATATTTGCATCACCTAGAGAATAAATACCCTTGAAGGAAAGAATAAGTTAAAGAACTAGCTTTAAAGCACTAACTAAACATCTAGTCTAAGGTATGTTATCTATCTTCTCTCCACTGACTCTAATATAACCTACCTGGCTTGACAGTGGTAAATAGATTGATAGATACAGTGAGCACGTGAATAGTAAGTAGAAAAAGTAATCAAAATGACTCTATCTTGAAATGGCAGGCCTAATTGGTTAGGAATATTAATGAAATAAATAATCCCAAACGAAGTAAGTATCATCAGATATCAGTTTCTGGTTTTTGCCTCCACATAATTTAGAAAATGTGCCTGCAATTCTAAAATATCTTGTTTATATGCTTTCTCAAACTGGTCAGAATTAGAAATGCAAGATACTCAAAATTTCAGCAATTACAAGTGGATTTTGTCCCAACTACTGTTTTTAGGAAGATATAGAGAGACTGCTGAAATCATGGGTTTATTTGTACCCTGTGGGATATTTGCTTAAGAATTGTTACAGGCTAATACCAGTAAGAGAATCAGACTCAAATGTTCTGTAAATTAAGTATTTGTATTTCCTTTTTCAAATGCAGATAAAAACTTCATACCTGTTTGCTGAACAGACACAAAATAAACCAAGAGAATTATCATGTTCACTTGCTAACACCTCTCTGTGAAAATTGAAAGGATATTTTGTAGTTGAAATACACTTGAATGACTAATAAGGACTCATCTCTTGCTCTGTGTCTCTTATATACTAAGAATGTCATTTACTGGGCCAGTGAAATTTGACTGTCTGGATCAAGGTGACTCATTTTGTGACTGACTGAACAGAACTCACTGGCTGAACAGAAAGGGGAAGTAACCTGAGCTGTTCTTAGAAAAAGATCTATTCATGAGAGCATTTTTCTCTTCCATTCCAGAAAAGGTCTCACTGCAGTCTTTAACAAGCTCTTTATCCAAATGTTATCACACTCACAGGAGTGAGGAGAGACACAGAGAAAACTTATGTCAAATGCTGTGATATTTGCCTTTCTACTTTCACTGTATACAATGTGTGTTCAAAACTATTGGAGGCCCATGGCTGGATTTTATCTTGGAACACTTCTCTCTTTTAAAAATATTGCAAGAATTTTCTCTACATCTCAAATCTTAAAAAAATGTCTCTCTTCTAAAGCTTAGAGATGCATAGCAAAAAATTCACAGAAAATATATTGTATGGCAGCCCATGGTTATATGTAAAATATGTCTGCATTCTCAGCCCTACAGAATTACTGAATATCAGTCCTTTTTTCTGTGCCAGCACTGCAAACAAGGAATTGACCTATTAAAGTCAACAGAGTCAAACACAGTAAGAGATGATGTGACAGGAGAATCATATCCTTGATCATTTTCTGCCTCCTTCGCAAAAGAAAGACCATTTTTTCTTTTAATCTAAATTCATTAATGCCTCTGGATTTTGGATATTGTTCACAGAGTCAGCTCTAGTGTACTAATAATTAGTGATCTTCCAGTGGGACACACCTCTTGTATTGTATCCATTTAAAAATACTGCTGAGAGCACTGACTATGTTTCATTCCCCTCCTATCAACTTTCAATGTTATTTATTAGCATCACTTGTAATGGTACTATTGTTCTCAAAATATCATGTCCTTTTCCCTTCAGTGTGTGTTATTTTCCTACTTAGGAAGATATTCCTTTCTAGCAAATCTTTCCCATTATATTGTTCTGTAAAGGCCCATTTCTGTCCCTGCTGTTGAGCACTTTCACTTGTAGCTGAGATTAACAAGAGCAGTCAACATCTTCACCAAAAGCTCTTTGGCTTGCAAGATTGATCCTTTTGTTGATTGATCCTTCCTTTTGATTCCTTTCTTCTTCATCCTGTCATTTCTGCGCTTCTATAGAACAGAGAAGGGTCAACTCCTCCTCCATCTCCTTTTTGCTACTCTTTCATTTGCAGAGGAAAGAAAATTTTCCAAAAGGCAGAAAAATATCTGTATAATGCAGGAGCAATGTTCTCCTATTGCATATGACCCAGGACTTCTCTGCCTCCAGGTTCCAGGGTAAGGGAAAACATAGCAAACTACCATTTTGAAAAATGTCCTGGAGATAAATGCAGACCAGATAAAGGTACTGAGCAGAAAATGTGGTAGTCTGAGTTGGGGAGGGACCACATATTTTTGAAAGACAGCCAAATCTTTTCTCTTGGCCTTCTGCGGTCACAGTCATGGCTTGCATACCTACTCACTTCTGAGAGATGGACCAAAGAGCCTTCTGATTTGTATCACTTATGGAATTTTTGAAAATTAATATTTCAGAAAAAAATCTGATTCCAAATAGATATTTGATGTTATTTACTGGCAAAGTAAATAGGCTCATATAACAGGATTTTGAAGGGGCAAAAATCCCCCCCATCCCCAAAAAATTCTGAAAAGTGATCAGGGATTATTAAGTTGTGACATTATGTGCAAAATAGGATTTCATGTCTTTCATGTTCTTTACTCAACATATTTCATGTTTTACTTAGAAAATCTTGATCAAGCCTGAGGTTTTCTTCATTTCTTTCTAGGAAAATTTATCTTTGGTTTGTAAGGAATGTGTGCTCCACAGAGGCCATAAAAATTTGAATTATTTTGTTTTGTACTCAGACAAGTAAATATGTTATACTTCCACTGAATTTTCAAAATGTTCTCAGCAGTTTTATCATCCATATAAAATGCCTGGTGCTATACATTGTATGGAAAGTTGCCATATGGAGGAGTACTAAGTGAAAGATTATGGGTGTTTTAGTAATCCTGGTTCTGGAAGAGAGATTTGAAGAAGTGTGGTTTTGCATTACAGGAAACAGGTACAACATTTTGAAACTGAATCAGCTGCATACTAATCAGGACTCTTTCAAATAAATCGTACCAGGCTTATGTCATATATCTACAAACTCCACCAAATCATTGTATGCTTTGTGCTGTTAAACTAATGGATCAATTTTTAGAGTAGAAGAGTGTCAGGCCAATGTCTCGGTACATATTTGAATTGCTAACTTATGTGCTACAAAGGTAAAAAAGACCCCAAGGTTACAGGGTACTTCTACAGTCTCTTTACTAGATGTTCAGATGCTTGTGTTTGCTTTTATTGGAGAAGTACTTCCTTATGTGTAGTAGCTCAAGCTAGATGAGTGGATTGCCAGTGTCAACTGTTTTTCTTTGCTGTTTTAACTATTTTCATGTGCATCTGAGTTACACAGAAAATCTATTTTAAGATCTACAGTGCTTGCACAGTTAGATATTTACACAATGTTCTGCTGCTCTGAATATTTATCTTTGACCTTCTGCAGTTACCAAGTACATAATTCTCCAACTCACTTAAAATGAAGCAGCCAGATGGGAAGAGGGCTTTGGTAAGTCTAAGTCATATGCATGACCTAGCTATAGATCTTGTAAGGGACAGAATGGCATTTCTTTGGGGAAGCATTCTCATTTCTGATTTTTTTAGTTAATATTTATCTGAAAATCTTAAAAGTGAAGTCTTGCTGCCTATACTCAAAGCAGTACAAGGCCATAGATATATCAGAGAACTAAATATTTTTAAAAATCAACTTCAGCTTTTAAAGATATTCTTTCAAAGAATAAGAGTATTCATATTTATTTTAAAATTTCTGTAGGATGGGTCAAGTGCAAAATCATAATTTTACTTGTACAATGCAGATCATAAATCATTATATATATAGTATACTGTAATGAAGAAATGCAGGTCACCCAAACTCAAGCCCACATCAGTATCATACAATTATATAAAAGGGAGAAGTTTTCCATTTTAGCAAGTAGACAGACGTTTGGAAGTTTGAAAGCACACTCTTTGTTTTCTCAAGAAATATATTTTTATTGACACAGTATAAATGAAGATTTCTGTGCTACAGAGGGAAAAAAAATCTTATTCCTTACCAAAATCATCAAAGAACTGTAGAATGGTTGAGACTGGAACGGGATCTCTGAAGATCATGTGGTCCAACCAGGGCCACCTAAAGTACCTTCTCCAGATGACTTTTTAATATCTCTAAGGATGGAGACCTCACAACCTCCCTGGGCAGCCTGTGGCAGTGCTCAGTCACCCTCTCAGTGAGAAGGTGTTTCCTGGTGTTCAGAGGGAACCTCCTGAGTTTCAGTTTGTGCCCAATGCCCGTGGTCCTGTCACTGGGCACTGCTGAGAAGAGCTTGGCTCTGCCATCTCTGCACCCTCCCATCAGGTGTTTAAATACCTTGGTGTGGTTACCTTGAGCCTCCTTCTCTTTACCAGGCAGCACAGTTCCTCCTCTCTCAGCTTCTTCTCATAGGGATGTTTCTTCAACATCTTTGTGGCCCTTCATTGGACACTCTCCAGTGCATCCACGTCCAGAACTGGACACATCACTCTTGGTGTGCCCTCACCAGTGCTGAGGCAAAGGGGAGGATCACACCCCTCAGTCAGACAGCAATACTTTGCCAAATGCAGTCCATTTACCTTCCTTGCAGCAGGAGCACCTTGCTGGCTAATGTTCAACCAGGTACCTGCAAAGACCTGCAGGTCTTTTTCTGCCAAGCTGCTTTCCAGCTCAGTATTGTGATCTTGTTTTCCCTGAAGGCCCATCATACAGCAAGAATTTCTGGGTTTTGATACAATAAAATTCATCACAGATTTACACTAAAGTACAATAGTTACAAGAAGGTATTTTTCATAAATTCTTATAAGCTGTAAGTTCCTAAATCTTATGCAAAATTTCATTTAAAAAGTAATTAATGGAAAGAAAAAGCTTAGCAGTTGAATTTTGCTCCAAAATTGTACAAGATTATCCAAAACTTACTTGTATTTGTCCACAAGTTCTATCCAGAAATGGTAATAATATTTTTATACCATTATGTAAATTGTCCTTTTGGGAAGTTCAAGGACGTATAAAAAACAATAATTTTACATTGAAAAGGTAGTTGAAACTTCTTTTAGAATTTGATGGATACTTTAGTGAAAGAAAGGTTTTGTTTTATCTATACTTATATGAACATCCTTAATACTTATTTATCGGGTTTCCATCCTAAAGCTCACTGTGAATTGCTGAATATCACCCATTTTGCATGCTAAACATGCTATAAAAGTTTTGACTTCTCTTTGTAAAGATGTGCTGGTATTCCTGAATCAATAATTCTTAAAGCTTTCCTGAGCTGTTTTGAACCAGCCTTCTGAGCTGAAGGATGGTGGGGATACCAGAGTGGACCTTATACTCAAATTTTGTTATGAGGAAAGCAGTGATTTCTAATTATATCTGTCCATTTGTATCAAATGTCTGGTTGTTGCTTTAGATTGTAAACATTTGTGGAAATGAACATATTCACATATATATCAAATCTGAAATGGGACTTTTGAGAGCTACATTAATAATAGTAATAATAGAACTGATAATTCTCATGTCTATTAAATTAAATGGTAACTGTGATGATAAAGGGGATTAAATTTCCTACTAAAATGATGCAATTATACTGAAGAGAGACAAGAGGATTTCTGTGGTCTGACTATAATGAATTAAAACTTCAAAATATGAAAGAATTGTGATTGGAGGTCAGAAAAAGCCTTTGACAATATTCCAGGGAATTAAGTGCTTTCCATTTTCCAAGAATAGATTGTGGAATGGTGATTTATGTAGATATAAAAAATTAAAATTATTAGAACTCTTTTTCCCAGTTTTTTATCCCAACAAACACATTGCTTTTAATGTTCTATTGGTTGAAATAATGTGCAGTGAGTTAAATTAACTATATAAAATACGATGTTTAGACCTTATTAAGAGAAGTGGGAAACACCTAAAATTATTTCAGTATGTTTGCCCCAAGAGAACTTTTAAAACATGGGAAATGCATGAAAATTAAGGAGTAAGTAAAATGTAGTAAATATTCCATATTTGTTACTTTTAATTACTTTAAACAATATTCCATATATGTTACTTTAAAAAGTATTAGAAGAAGTATCGGTATACCAGTGCAATGCATCATTTAGTGCTTGGTTTTTTAAAATATACTTGATATTTAAAGTATATTTAAAATATACTTGATATACTCCTTTTTGCAGGATCCTGTGAATGTTGATAAAAATGGAATAGATATCAAGTTGTTTAACTAAAGGAGACCTTAAAATGATGTTAGAATTTATTTGTCTATATTGTTATTAATATTGCTCTCTAATCACCAGAAGAATATTTAATGAATAGGACTTAGTTTCCCAGATGCTATATACACACTGAGAAACTTGGCATTTTCATTACTCTGATTGGAAGGCAAAGAAACTGATATGTAGGTCAGTGATCTTTGCTGAGGGAGTGGAAGAATTCTGGGCTTCTGAAACATAAAGCACAAGACTCCTGTGAGTCACAAACAATCCATTCAGTCAAAGACAGGCTGCAATTAAAGAAAAATGGGTTGACATGTGTGCTCATTCACATCATAATGATATGAAATTATTTCCATTCCTTTAAGGGAGAGGCAAACAGAATAGGACTGAGCAGGCTGTGAGGACAATTGCTGTAGTCCAGGCATCAGTTAAAGCGTAAAAACTATGTTTTTTGGCATGTTCAGCAGAGAAATTGTAGGATGAACCTTTTGGGTCTAAATTCAGTAAAGGGCTGGAGCATCAACCCAAGGCCCCACTGCTTATCAGCTGATCCAGCCTGAGGTTTCCCAGCTAATATGCATTCACACACACACCCCACCTCCCACCTGGTCTGGAAAAGGTACAGGCACTCATTTTCCCCAGCAGCTGGCACCTAGGACACAAACTGTATCCCCAGGTCTTGTTACAGCCACTGCCACTGGTCGCCTCACCTGCTCACACCTGACCCCCAGTATCTGACCTGCCTTGTTCTCCACCCACAGGTGGAGGTTAAAGAACCCACTCATTCCAATCATTGATGCTGAGACCCCACTTGCTCCCACAGCTGACCCCACAGGTCAGAGACACCCACATCCTGCTCTGGCTCCAGCACCTGGAAGCAATTTACACTTGCACACATACAGGTTCTACTGGTGGCTGGCACTGAGTCTATGCAACATGCACACACAGAGGATAGAGTGGGATTATGCTGACAAATATCACAGAAAAGGGTTTAAAAAGACAATAGGACAGACAGCAGTGCAGGACTCCATCAGACAAGCACAATAAGAGTTCTGTTTTACACAGAACTGTACCTTTTGTTTCTTTATGTCTACTCCCCCTATTTTCTCTCCTGACTCCCTCTTCTCCCTGGGCATTCCTTATAGATTTTTATAGTTCTAGATAGATTAGCACACTCCTCCCAGGATCCTCTGGGATCCTCCTGGTTTACAGTCTTACCAGTTACAAAGTTCAGACTGAGCTTCCCAGATGTTGCACTCTTAAATTTCTTGATAGCCCATCAATTAATATGAGTTGTGGCCATCTATGTCCTTGTTTATGGCTTTCTATTTTATTTCTCTCTTGCTGAATTGGAAAATGTCCTTGATCAAGTACTTTAAAAGAGCAGACTCCTTCCTTCCACATACATTTACTGAAACATTCTATAAAAGGAGCTATTTGGCTGCTGGGTTCCACTGGGACTCAGGATTGAGATTCAGCAAAAGAACTTGAGCCTTTCTTGGCCAAAATCAAGAGGTCTCCCAAAACACTTCCATGTCTCTTGAGGTTCTGAAGCTTCATAGGTAGTCAAAAACCATCTGTGTATGGTTAATAACTTGCAACAAAACAATATCTCATTACAGCAATAGCCAGATGATATAAAAAATTCTCTAAAGTGGGCCAGAAATTATAGTAACAGTGTATATGACAAATTGAAGACATCTTATACAAACATGCAGATTCTAGCTGACCCTTTCTCAGTAGATTCAAGGAGTCCTGTTGCCTTTGCCCTTGGGCCCATGTTCAGATTATTCTATCTTTGCAATGAAGGTGCTTGAGATTGAAACTAGGAGGAAGATGATTGCCTCTAGCACAAAGGTGTCCCAAACCATACATCAATACTACCACAAGCACAAATTGTTAGTGAGGAAAACGCATAATCATGGATGATTATGAGGTGCTTTATTTGAGAGCTCTGGAAGTCGGGGTACAAACCCAAATCCAACTCCAATGAGGGCTCAGAAGACATGCAGTATTATAGTCTTCTTTGTTACAACTCTATGTTAATCATTAAGCTCCCATTGTTCTATTGTATACACCCAAGCATGAATTTTGGTGAATATCTTCCCTTATGATTCTCACGATTCTGGTTTAAGGTAATAATCACATTCAGCTACCAACAATCGTTACAATTATATCATCTATCTTATGATGATTAGGTACAGTTTCACCCGACCTAGTAGAGAGTAGATTTATTTCTAAGATACATAGGCCTAAGTACAAATCGTCCTAATCCTCCCTCCTCCCTGATTACCCAGGCAAAGTTATATTTGATTTGGTTTGAACAATGAAAGCAACATCCTGGCTGCAGTGAAGCTGAGGTTCTATTCCCCAGCTTTGCGGCCACAGAAATTCTTAACCCTATCTTAACAAAATTAACACAGATTTCACCACTGCTTTGCATATATGGACAGAATCAATATGGCCAGCCATTTGCTTCTTTAGTTTGGTGCTTTATATTTTTTGACAGGCAGGAGGGAAAAACAGAGAGAATTGGAATAAAAATTAGATAATCATTTACATTTTCCCAAACACTTCCCCAGTTTGAAGCACAGTATTAAAACTGCCACAGTATGGTACTACTGTGCAAGGTGTTTTGATGGCATTGTTAATCATTATGGTTTAAAGTAGGTTCTGGAAGAGGTAGTAAGTATCATGCATAACTTGCTAATTCCTGATGTTAAAAAATATTATTTTTTGTAAGAAATATTAATATGTATGAACTGCATTGTGGTAATGCATGTCTTACTGTGAAGAACTGTTATGTCATCACTACTGAATTCTCCTCCTGGTGCAGGCAAATTTCAAACCATGGAAGTAATTGTTATGTCATCTTTTAATCTTCACTCAAGTCTCCATAATTACATGGCCTGCTGCCTCAGATGAGCCAAAAATGTCTGTTTTAGCTTACTTTCACAAATCTGCAATTTTTGAATAAAATATTTGCCACTCAAATATTGAAATTGTATAGTTCCTTCACTCTGAAATGCATAGGTCCTTCACTCTAAAATGCAAAACAGATAACAGGCCAGTCTCTGTCCCATCACTAGACTCAAAGTTTAAATTATGGGTGTTGCCCCTCTTCAGCATCAATTTCACACCATCATATTTCTATTTGATCAAACTGAAGGATTTAAAATAAGAGCGAGTTTTATGGCTCATTTGCTGATTTTCTCTTCACAAAAGAAGGGGACTGGGTCATAGCAGCATGGGAGTTTCCAGCAGGTCAGAGTTTGTCTTAGATAACAGCCGATGTTGGAAGATTCAACAGGCCCTTTTATCTTCCTTTTCACACTAAGTGTAAAGCTGTGGTTTCTAATACAGACTTACACTTAATTAAACAAACATTCAGGTCAGATTCAGAGGGCTAAAATATCCAGGCTTGATTCTCATGGAAGGATCTTACCTAGTCAGAATTAGAAGCATGTACTATGGCTCCCAACAGGTCGAAAAAACTGCAAGGAAACATATGGAATGAAATGAATCTAATAAAAATAAACACAGTTCCTAGAGTGATATTGACTTGTAATAGCATCAGGCAACATGAATATTTGTAAGAGTTTGAGAGAGAATGGGAAAATATGCCAGATCTAATTTGGTGGGTTTATAATTTGCAGAACCGGAAGGTTAGGTTTCCATTTAAAATAAATAATTTACTGTTAAATTGTCAGCAATTACATTTGCAGCCAGACCCACTACCTAACTTGGGGGCTTTAGCATCTGCTGAGCATATTCCATACATCTGGTCATCAGAAGGGCATGATTTGTAGACTGTGTTCAACTATTAAACACCTATCCTCCTCCCAAAGAAGGCTGCAGCAAGAAAACCTTGAAAGATAGAGTAAACACTCTAGCTGCAGCATATACAATCCTACTTCCAGGTTTTTACTGCATGCAGCAGGATTTTCTTTTATGTAACAAAATTAACAAATCCAGCCCATGATACGTGCATTATGTAACACATGAAAAACTTCAGTGTGCCAGCTGGTACTGCAAAGATAAAATAGGCTTTATACAAAAGACAGATATGGATTTTAAAAATTAATGCAGCTAAAAATGAGGAGTGTTATTCCTCATAATTGCTCAAAAATGCAAAAATTATGTCTACCAAGAAGTGGGAAAAAACCTTTCCTGAATATAAAAGTATGCTAATATTCTAGGCTCTCTCACACAGATAATCACTGTGCTATATCAGCTGTATTTGGCACAGGCCAAATATTTTGAATGGATGTACTCCTTCAGATCTTGTTTTAGTGGTCCATTACACTTCTGCTCTCACAAGTAAAGAGTAGTGCCCATTCATCAGTCAGTGTCTCTTTGTCTCAAGTTGTATTTAATTCTCTGATAACGAGGTTCCCTTGCTTTATATTTCCATACACACAATATCATAGAGAGACCAACCCTTATCAGCCCTGGAAAGCTGGTGAGCAGAACTTCTCACCCTCATCCCATCATGTGACTTCCTAGCTGTTCATGCATCTTCTTGCAGAACGCTGTCAGAAGCCACAGAACACAGTACCCAGTCACACTGGAAATTAACCCCTCAGTTGAAAATAAGAATAAATAAAACTCTGGGGACATAGTGAAAACCTAGACTTATGAAAAAAACCAGTTCTGATTCTATAGTTGGGGTGACTGGTCTTTTTTCTCCTTCTGGACTTTCCTCTTCTGTTTTACAACTGCAATTAATTTTTTTCTGCAAAAGACAGCTGGGTACAAATATTAAAATCAGTTCCATGAGGAGACTGCCTTCAGACCTGTCAGGCATGTTAGATATTGCTATGCTTTCATAGTTAGGTACTGCAGGTTTGTATTGCAATTGTTTTCCAAGAGACAGGTTAACAGTACAAAATGAAGGATCTCTCCTGAGAATCTGAGACATTGGAGATATGTAAGAGAAGAATTTACTTTGCAGAAAAATTTACTTATTTTACTTACAGATCTTAATCTCGGTTACAATTTGCCATAATCCACTGTGCTTGAGAGTGTGGCCAAGGGACTGTGTGTTTCTGGACACACAAAATATGAGCTGGTGCAGTTTGCACAATCCTCCTAACTGTGCATTCAGAAATGACTGTGCCAAACTCTTTTGTGATGATGTTTTGGGGATTTTTTTAATAAGAAGAGAAGGACATGAGATGTGCAGTCACAAAGTGAACTAAAGGGCAGATACACAGCTACTTTAATATTAATTAGCCAGCTCCTATGGCTATGCTGCTTGGCTTAGGAACCACACAAAGTGTAAGAGATGTCAGTGCAGCAGCACACCACGGCAGTGTCACTTGTGCCCAAGAAGCAATCTTGTAAGATACTGAATAAGTGCCTGCCATTTTAAAAGAAATGGCAATTGGAAATGAAAATAAAATGTATACCATAAAGATCAAGTGGAAGAACATTTTAAAGTGCCGTTTTATACAGAAGAAACCATAGAAAAAGCCACGGGTCAAAATCAATCAGTTTTAAAAAGATTGCTACTGGCGTATTTAAGGGATTACATAACCACAAGTCATTAAATTCAGAAAATTATTATGATGTATTTTTGGTGGCTACATGCCATAAATTCTCAACCATTTCAAAGCTGAAATACAAGGGAAACATCATGTTTTATTACTTCCAGTGATCCACACCTTTAAACCATCAATTTGATCATTACAGAGGCTACTGAGAATAGGTTCCAGAAGACAAATATAGGTCACTGCAATCTGCTATGCAGGCAAATGCCAGGATGTATTTCTACTCTGATTGTGCTGCTTGTTTGAGAAAGTCATACCTCTGATGTAAGGCAAGAATTGCTAGTCCTGCAGAATTTGCAGAAGTGCCTTTTTAGCTTAAACCAATAGTTCAGTTGGTCCAGTTTGCTATTCTGAAAAAAAAGAGTAACATCCAATGCTTTTGAGAAAGGTCAAGAAAATTCTGTAATGCACAACTGACTAGAGGGAAAAATATATTCCTGACCTCGGGCAGCCTAGTGTTTGACTTATGCCTTAAAGCATAAATATCTGCATGCTCTCTATTTTTTACCTTTTTTTATGCAGCAGTGGGCAATTTTTACACATTTATACTTTCCAAAAGCATTTTTGAAGAAATAAGGGTTTTTTTGGTTTTTTTTGGGGGGTTTTTTTTTTTTAGTTTTTTTGTTTTGTTTTGTTTTGTTTTTTTGTTTGTTTGGTTTTTTGTTTGTTTGGTTTTTTTTTGTTGTTTTCTTTGCCTGGCTACTGGTCAAGATTTCATTCAGGACAAGTCCCTTTTTCCATTCTACATTCTATTTATAGAGAAGAGCGCCTTAAAACCTTGAGCATAACAAAAATATAATTATCTTTTTGTTATTTCAGTTTCCCATGCAGACTGGAATATGAGGATGTGTAATGTCCTTTTTTAATACATCTTCTGTGATACTAATTTAAGTTTCTGTTTCAAATTTTGTAGTGTGATCTGGAAGACAGATTGGAGCAGGCAATATCCAGATCATAGAGCTGCCAAAACACTCTTCAGCTGTGTGAAAGCAGCCACTTTTCAGGCAAAGTCAGCCCATCACAGGAAACACACTGAGCAAGACAGCAAGTTCCAGCTTGAAGAAAATTACAAATTTCTTTTTTTACATTGGAGACAATATTTTGTCTTAATTTAGGTGTTTGCTCATTATTTAATTCACCAGAAGTGGAACAGTTGAAACTTCTTACTCTCTAAAGCAGTTATAGTTCTAATCTAAAGACTGCATGAAAACACACCCTGTGACTACTGGATTAAGGACAAGATGAACCTTTGTAATGCTGCACAGAAGCAGGGAGAAGAACATAGAGAACACAAAGAAGCTTTTCTTCCACTCATCCTCACATTGTCCTCAAGGGAAGTCCCAGACTACAGAGGCTTTACATCCTGTTAAAGAAAGCACATCCAGACTACATATAAAGAGGGAGGCAGAGATTTTGTCCATTTTCATGCTGAAAGAAGGTCCTTGAAAAAGCAGTGTCCTCCCGCCCTCTCTCCGTTGCTCCTCAGCTGACACAGAGCACATGGCACATGGAAAAACTATGTGAAGTGGAAAGGGTCTAATCCTGAAATAGTTTAGGGAAACTATTAGAGAAACAGGAAATATGTTTTACTGGATTTGCAAGAGTTTGTTTTGCAGAAACATTTGTGAAACAAATGGCATTGTGTAAGAAAATCTATTTGCCAAGTAAGAGAAAAGAAAGGTTTTAGTTAGAATCTGTGTTTATCTGTTCAGAAGAAGGGCTGACATAGAAGATTAAAGACAGACACAAATTTGTCTAGTAATTTTTAACATGTTGTGGTGATTTGGGCTGGTGTAGTGTTAATTTTCTCTACAGTAGCTAGTATGGGAGCATGTTTTGGATTTGTGCTGGAAATGGTGTTGATAATACACCATGTTTTAGCTAATTCTGAGCAGTGCTTACAGAGAATCAAGGCCTTTTATGCTGCTTGCCCTGACCCACCAGCAAGGAGGCTGGGGATGCACAAGGATTTGGGAGGGGAAAGAGCCAGGACAGCTGACCCTGATGATATTCCAGACCGTGAGGTGTCATGCTCAGAGCTGGGGGAAGAAGAGGGAAGGGGAGGAGGTTCCTAGCAGACGTTATGCATGACTGGAGCCCTGCTTTCCTGGGGATTGCTGAACACCTGCCTGCCCACCGGAAGGGATGAATTAATTCCTGGTTTTGCTTTAGTTGCATGCACAGCTTTGCTTTACCTATTAAACTGTCTTCATCTCAACCCACAACTTCTCTCACCTTTACCCTTCCAGTTGCCTCCCCCCTTACACTGTGGGGAAGTAAATGAGTGGCTGTGTGAGGCTTTGTTGATGACAGGGGCTAAACCATTTATGAGGGTTATAAATTTGGCAGTAAAATAAGGAGAATACCGAGGACAGTTTTAAAATCTCATTGAAGAAACTTGAAAAAACGTTTTCCACATTGTGTGTAAATTCAGGTACCATCTATGTCTGTAAGCCAGAGGGTTCACTGGAGAAGTGAATGGAAATATGTAAAAAATAGTAATGGATCATATAGTTTTTTCTACTAAACTGACATATAGCTTGTCTGATATTGTACATGTGTATATGTGAACAATTTGCACTAGGAGTGCATACATACCCAGTGGCTTATTTCTTGAAAGAAGGGCAACTTTTGCCCTTAATTATTTTGTCCCTAAATTCTGTGAAATGGTTATGATACAAAACCAAAAATGATTGTATGCTCAAACCCAAAATCCAACAAAAAACAAGCCCATCCCAACCCCCCAAAAAATCAGATTTTTTCCTTAACATATGTTATTGGACAAAGTTACTCAAAAAATACAGTGACTGAAATGAAGAGAATTTTAGTTTGAAGATTCAGAGTATTTCAAATTCTTTTGATCAAAGGGGAAAAAAGGCCATTTGTTATTCTAAAGAACTGGTGATAGCAATTACAGGAAAATTAATATATGCTTCTTCTTCTCCTCAGAAAATTATAGCTTCTTTCAAAAGCATTAGAATAAAATAGAAAACAGTCAAGTAATTCTGTACACAGTGTTCCCACTAAATTATATATTATATAGGGGCAACTGAGATGAACTCCTGGATAAATTGAAGTAGATGGAGAGATGTTTTAGCCACGGATTGGATGACCCTTACTGAACTTTGCTCAATAAATCCTGCTAAGGGGTCTTTTAATTTTCTCTGCAATACCGCAAAAATACGTACCTACTTAAATAAAACCTACCACCTAAAGAAGCTGGATGTCTTTTGTAAATTGGAGCTGGAAACACATCCATTTTATATTTGACACTTAGTTTCACATGTACATAACTGTGGTAATAGCTCACCTACATGAACATCCTCCCCATAGGAAGAACTTTTCTTTTTAATTCCATGCACATATTATATAAATATATATATATATGCATATGTATGCAAGAAGCCACTTATAGACAATTTTTGGGGGGGGTGTGGGGGAGCAAAGAAGTGGTGAAATAAATGCACCGTGTGTAACAGATTTAGGTAGTTTAAGGAAATAGTTCTCAGTTTACAGCTAATTAACAAAAGAGACAGAGGCTGTATGCCTCCAAGACAGGGCAATGACATTAAAACCCTCATTCTGTATTATCTTCACAGAACAGCTGCATTGTCACACAACAGAGTCTTAAGTTAATTATTTATCTAGGCCATCTGCTGAAAAACAGAGTGTAAAGGGCAATATGGTGAATGAAAGTATCACAGCGAGATATGCAGGTCTTACAGCACAAGCTTCTGTAACAGAGAAAGAAATTTCAGCCCCCTTGGACCAGCTGAAATGTGATCCAAGTAGTTATTGATACCAAGACATGATTTAGATCAACTCTTTCTTGTCTTTCTATTAAATTAAGAATTTGTAGATTCCTATCCTGGCAGATAGGCCAATATTACAAGGAATTGTAAAATCAACAATGATGCAATCCTTCAAAACCAAATCAAACCAAACCAAATGGAAAAAGAAAACCACAAAGAAATTTACTAGATGCCATTAGGGTGATTTACATGATTTACAAATCTGTAAATTCTCACTTCTAGATTTTAGAAGGAGCATCTTTTGAAAATTCAGCCTCACTGAATTATTGCAAGACCTTGTGTCCTCGTTGGATTTTTTGTAATGTGGTCCAAAATTTGCACTATATCACAAGAAGTAAATAAAAGTAAGGGCATACAGCTTCTATTATGTGCAATAATTATTATCATTCCTGTACTTTCTCAATCAGTCAAGGAATATTGGAATTAACTTTACAGGTGTTAACAATCAATTAGGGAAAGTAGAGTTCTGGGTTTGAATTTGGCAGTACGTGCTTTATACTTCTTCATTATGTAAAATTTGTTGGTATATAAAAATTATTTTTAGTTTAATAATTTAAATTTTCAAAGATAAATAAGTTCTTATCTTAATGTGAAAAATTGCAAGGAAATAATACACAATACAGAAACCAGATGTATACATGCATATATATTTTTATCGTATTCTAGGTTAATATATACATCATCTTCTTGTAGAACTTGCACATAAATTAGTTCAATTTCTATTGAAGTATTGCTTCATCAATCAGTAACGCCCCAGGGGCCAGTTATTACTGTTACAGGAATTCATCTTTAAAGCAGTGTAATGTTTCATCATTATATTTGTGTCATGATTACTCTGACAGGTTAATTTCAAAGATAAGTTATTGAGCATTCAGGAGTATTTGTCAAGCAGACAAATGAAAACATTGTGTATATTCATTTTCTGAAACAAGAAGGCAGAACTATTGAAGAGTTGACAAGGACTGAAGTTGAAAACATTTGCTACATTCCGTGTTAGGAGTTTCTTAACACTCAGCAATGGAAAGAAATAAAAAAAAACCAAAAGTGAGTCTTCCAAAATTCTGTGGAATTCTCACAGTCCAGATAATACTTGTGTTGTTCTGGTTCTCTGAGTTATAGAAGTATTGCCAAAACCAGAACATATCTACTTTTTGCTTTTGAAGCATTCAGAAATACATTTTTCTTTCACTCTTGTCGCATAAGTAGGATGGTCTTTATACCCTCTACCTGGAGGATTTCTACATAAAATCTTATTAATAGAACATCCAACATGCCATTGCACTGTACTGTCAGTGAGCTCAGTTAAATGCAGTGATTCTGTGAAATCAGAATCCAGATGGGAGGAAATAAATACCCAGGGACATTGTTGAGTCACCAGCCCCAGAGGTATTTGGAAGACATGTGGATACGGCCCTTGGGTACATGATTTAGTGGGGGACTTGGCAGTGCTGGGTTAACAGCTGGACTTAATGATCTTAAAGGCCTTTTCCAACCTTTATAATTCCATGGCTTTATTCTATGATTATTCAGTTTCCAAGAATTCAGAAAATACCCTATAAATATGTCAGCTCAAAACTACTTATAAGAGCAAATTTTATATGAAGTGCCAAAATGTAATGCCATAAAAATCAGGTCTTGACCCAGACATGTCATAAAGGAAGCATCTAAACTCTTGAATCAGATTTGAAAAAATCTGGTCAATATTTATATCTGTTTATGGTTATGAATGATTGCATGGGAAAAAGAATGGCAATTACTAAAAATAAGTTATTCCTCCACATAAATTTATGAGGGTGCATATTTATGTCTTTAACCCTACTATCTACCTTGTAATTCATCAAATTTGGGATTCCATAAGATTTAGCCCTGAATTAATTTTTCATTTATGCTGTATAACATATCCGTTAGACTTCCATTTTAGCTAGTTACCCACTACAAATGAAGGGCAAAAAAAGGCATCAAGAAGGACTTTATTAGGAACTGTTCTTTGTATAGTGCTGCAAGTTTTCTTGTAAATGAAAAGCTTTGAAAATGAACAGGTCTTTAAATCTTAAGGAATGTGTTTGTCATCACCAGGTATGACTTTCAAAAACAGAACTGCTACGTGCATTCCCAAATAAAGCATTACATCTTTTGAATCAAATTGCTTGCCTTTGTGGTTTAGAACATATCCATATGTCTTGATATCTTAATTAAAATGAATGTGTCTAGAAGCTTGACGTTGCACATGACAATAAAAATGACAGAAAAATGTTATGTATCGGAAATAAAAATAGATGATTAAATGCAGGCTACACCAATCCCCCAGAAGTTACAGCTTTAGCTTTTATTCCCTCATTCTGATGTCCTGATTCCACTGACTGTAGTGAAGACTATTTCTCCCAGCTGGTGCCTCTGAAGCAGTTACTGACTTAAAATACACAAGCATACATTCACTAAACACACCTGGAAACATTTTTTTTTCCTAAGACTGTGTCAATAAACATCTCTTTTGACAGCATTTTTGGAAAGTGTTTGTGCATGATTGCATGCTTCAAGTTCAGATTGTTTCTTGGTTGGATAGTCAGGGCAATTTTGTGAAAGAAAACAGGAAAGCTTAGCAGAGCTAGATAAGCTTCAGCAAATACATTTGATGTATAGGACCTTTTTTTTGTTGTTATCATTCTTTTCAACGCTTTTAGCTTCTGTTAATCTTTATATTACTGCATTTACAATTGCCCTTCCCACAGACAATATGAAATATAAGGATTCTGCCATTTTTATCTGGTGTGAGATTCACATTACTTGCTTTAGACCAGATCAAGCAGGACTGTCCACCCAGGTGCCAGGACAGCAAGATCTGTTGGTTTCTACACCTGCATAGGTTGTCCTTTCAGTCATCCATGACTCATGCAAAGGGAGGAACAGAGGCTTCTGCTGTGAACTACAAATGAACAAATGAATTTGCAGAAATTCACTTCTTTTTGCCAAGATTTTTTGACACGTGATAAAATGACCATAAGCCTTTTAAAATGTCTTTTTCAAATTAATCAAGCATGATATAACACTGTCTTGTGTTCTGTTCCACCTATGCTGTGATGAAGACAGGAAAACATTTATCAGTGTCATATCTTTCTTCAGAAAAAAAAAAAAAAAAAAAAAAAAGAGAGAGACATAAGGAAAAAAAAAAAAAGCTCCACTTCTGAAATGAGGCCTTAAGCAGTGCAGTATATCAATACAGGATGTATTTTATGCTCTGTGCCCATCACTTACCTTCTCTATGTGCTGTAATCAGCAAAAGGTGTAACAATACGTTTTATTCCTGCTTGGAAGAGCAGAAAAGTGCCCCACATGGTATATTATTGCAACATGCCCTGAACAGTCTTACAGGAGGAAGCAGTTATTTTTATTGTGAAAGTGGTGTGTCCATTCTTTCATTCTTTATTATTACTTGTGTTCATAACAGATAACCTAAAAAGGAATTGGGTCCTCTTATTCCTAACATTATACATATAGTGAGAAAATGGGCCTGCCCTGTAGCAGAAAGGTCAGGATTTAACAATATAACTGTTGCAATAATTTTGCCCTAATTCCATGGCAACAAGATAGTCAACTACTTATTTTGTGTTTGCTGTGCCATCACAGAAACAAGATGATTGACTTTAGCAAAGAATAATTGGAAGATGAGTGCTTCTTTTTTTCATGTAATGTGGTACAGTCCTTTCTTATTTGGATCAACATTCAATTTAAAATAGATTTTTCTGTAGCATTTGCAGGTCAGTGAGCAAAAGCTTTCCTCCTTGAAATACAGGAGCAACTTCTCAATTTCGTGTGATGTATATAGATCTACATGGCAAAACAACTACTTTGGCAGCACCGAAAAATTGCATTTGAGGCAATTTTTGGCAGAGTAAGAAAGGAAAGGTGAAGTGGTCTACATTCAGGAAAACTGATGGAAAAGTTTGGAAGGATAAAAATGTCAATTGGAGTTGTATGGTGATTGTCTGAATAAAATATTGTCATATAAAATGGTTTAAATATTATAAAGGCTTTTGACTTGCATAAGGCAATATTTAATGATATTTTTTACAGTCTTAATTCAGTGAAAGTCTGCACACAGGCAAGAGGGAAAGTAGACAGTAGAGTACATAGCAACCTCTCTGCAAGCAGAACCATTGGATTTAATGCCATGAGTTCTCCCAAGTTATTTTTAAAGGTCTAATCAGGCTCATAAAAACATAAGGATTTAGGTCAACAACAGCATATTCCCTGAAAAAGGGGAATAAAGGTGGTGTCATTTGTCAGGCATTGGGGGAACAGCAGAAAATCAGACACACTTTTGTTAGCTCATGAATATTATAAATACTGAAAAGGATCAAATCTCAGCTGCTGCACAGCAGGAGCAAAAAAACTGGGAGGCTACTTGGTAAGACATAGCAGGAGGTAGGATTTCTTTACTCCTTCTCTCTGTGCATCCAAACACATGTATTTAAATAAAAAACCAGGCTATGATAATAATTCTACCTGCATCCTCCATATGATATTCTCTCAGGATCTGACAGCACACTCCATCCACAAACACAGAGGATGAACTGTACAAAGATGTGTTTCTTTGTCAACATTTCTTCCACCTTTCACTTCATACACTTACTCCTTTAGCAATATAGCAGTGCTCTGACTATGCTAAAGACTTCCTGCCAGCCTGCTTCCTCTTGTTCTGTTCATAGTGGAACAAGGAAGCTCTCATTCAGTTTTACAAAAGAAAAAAAATACATTCAGCCAGTATCTGCTTCACAATAACCTCTGTGTCTCCTCTTGTTCAAGATTGAGTGTCATCTTAAAAGTTCAAAATGATCCAGCAATGTGTACTCACAGCCCAGAAAGCCAATTTCTTCTGTGCATCAAAAAAAATATGACAGGAAAGTAAAAAGAGCTGATTCTCCTCCTCTGTTCATCTCTCATGAGACCCCATCTGGAGTGCCATGTGCAGCTCTGGTGCCCCCAACATAAAAGATGTACTTGGATCTGCTGAATTCCAGAGGAGGAACATGATCAGAGGGCACCTCTCCTATGAACACAGGCTGAGAGAGTCAGCACTGTTCAGCATGGAGAAGACTCTGGGCAGATTTTACAGCACCTTCCAGTACCTGAAGTGGCCCTACAGGAAACCCAGAGAGGGAATTTGTACAAGGGCTTGTAGCTACAGGACAAGAGGAAATGGCTTCAATCTGAGAGAGGGTAGATTTTGATGAGAAATGAAGAAGAAATTCTTTACTGTGAGGGCAATGCAACACTGGAACATATTATCCAGAGAAACTGTGGATTCCTCATCCTTGGAAGTGTGCAAGACCAGGTGGGATGGGGCTTTGAACAAACTGTGGCAGATGTCACTAATGATGGTATAGCACATATAGGGTTAAAATTAAAATTATTTCTGCAGCTGCAAAGCTGGGGAATAGAACCTCAGCTTCACTGTGACCAGGATGTTGCTTTCATGCTATTGTTTTAACCAAATCAAGTATAACTTTGCCTGGGTGATCAGGGAGGAGGGAGGATTAGGACGATTTGTACTTAGGCCTGTGTATCTTAGAAATAAAGCTACTCTCTACTAGTTCGGGTGAAACTGTACTTAATCATCATATGATAGATGATATAATTGTAACGATTGTTGGTAGCTGAATGTGATTATTACCTTAAACCAGAATCGTGAGAATCACAAAGGAAGATATTTACCAAAATTCATGCTTGGGTGTATACAATAGAACAATGGGGGGTTAATGATTAACATAGAGTTGTATAACAAAAGGGTATAAGACTGTACACCTCTTGGGCCCTTGGAGTTGGATTTGGGTCTGTACCTTGATCCCAGAGCTATCAGTAAAGCACCTCATAATAATTTCTGTGATTGTATGTTTTCCTCACTAACAGTAGTGCCTTGAAACTAGATGATCTTTAAAGTCCTTTCCAACTCAAACTTTATAATTTTTTCTACATTTTCTTTTAAGAATGAGTTTTAAAGGCCATTGTATTCATACAATCATTAAATAGTTACTGTTGCATAGTTGAATTTGTCCTATGTACTGAGGAAAAAGCATTTATGCTGCCTTCAGACTGAATGGAAGACTCAGAGGAAAATTCTAGGAAAAATAAAAGCTTATCAAACATGTATATTTATTTACAGGAGTAAGAACAAGGTGGATCCACTGAAATAGAGAAGGAAACCCTCAGAGGAGTAACAAATAGTCTTAAGGCAATGTCATCTTTCAGAGTATTCAATGCTTTGATTCAAAAAATCATTTTAATTTCTATGCAAGTAGGGCATCTGATTCTTCATTTTTTCCAAGTGGTTGTGAGCTCACTTTTTATGTAATATAATGTTTAATATTAATTTTAATTTATTATGTGTAAAGAAGTCAACAATGCATATCTATAGATGTCTTCTCTGTGCTTTATTTAAGCAACTGCAGTGTGTGGAATAGATCATTACTTGAGGTAAACAGCAAGTCACCTTGATTTACACAGCTCAAATTGTGGCTGGAAAACTGTAAATCAGAGATATATAATTAGGTCAAATAAAATCAGAGGTGGATTTAGGGTACTTATAAGAGTTTCTATCTTCAATTTTAGCCAAACAGAAGCCCCATTATTTCAGTTACTGTGAAGCAAAGCACAGGGAAAGATGCAGGATGATTATTAATCAATAATGATATTTTGTCTTGGAAACTAGTGTTTCATAGAAGGATTTAGGGGTCATTGTAACTAATCAACATGACCTTTTAGCAGAATACTACACTGAAAGGGCCTAAGGAAACCTTTGTATAGACATATATATAATGGATAATACAAAGGAAAAAAAAAAGCAATTTGGCCTCTTTACATTCCACAGGCAAAATTCCTACTGGAATACTGTCTCCCATTGCAATGTCCTTGCAGCAAGCAGGATATGGTAAGATGGAACATGGTTTAAACAAGAGATACATGGAGATCAAGCACTAAGACCAAGACTGGAGATCAAGACATAAACCCTATGATGTAAAATTGAAGTTACTGATATCCAAGAAGTCCCATCTTTCCTCCATCTGTGCCGTTGGGTGCCGTTGTTCAAGGAGGAAGGTGTTGGGGTATGACAAAGTGGCAGTCCTGGCAGTAGTGACCACAAAGCATTGGAAATCAAGATCTTGAGGGATGGAGGAAAGACAGCAGATTCTGGACTTTAAAATGAATATGGCTGTACAAGGATCTCAAACACAGGAGAATGTTACAGTGACCCAATGAGCACGACTTTTTTTCAAACATGAGATGAGCCATCTAGCCACATCGTGGAACTAAATGCTTAAATATGGGCTGATATCAGCTCAGGTGCATCCCAGAAAAATAAGAACCAACAAAAACCCAAAACTGCTCTTTCATGTGTAACTTGTTGCCTGATTTTGAAATCTAGAGCACCTGAAGAAGATAGTCTTTTTATTATGTCTCAAATTCCACAGTTATACTGAGCTTCTTAAAAAAAAGGAAAAATGTTAAATAAAATACCCCTTCCTACAAAACAGTGTCAAACTTAAAGTGAAACTAACCTTATCATAATCTATTTTCATAACAGTCAGAAAGCATTCCAAAATAGAATAAAATAGAGAAATAAAAGGAAGAATTTACAAAATATTTTCAAGGCATATAAAATTATCTTGATATACATTTATGAAGGAAGTGATGCAAGATTTTAATAGAGTTTATTTCGTTAATGATTAGAAACTTTTTATTTTAGTTTATGAGTGAAGACACCAAGCCCTTGGCACAATTGGAAACATTCCTTCTTCCAGTATTGATATGAAGTTTTTTAAATCATGTACACTTTAAAAATTTTAATTTCTTCCTGTGTGAAGTTTCTAGGTTCCTCAGTTGTGTATTAGAGCAGTTTCAACAGAATGGATGATAATTTCTCCTTTCTAGTAAAGGAGGTTGTACCAGTTTTTGAAAATATATAATGGGGCAAGTAGATTGCAATGACTGTAGAAAACAAGCACAGAACTTTCATGTTTTAAGCAGCAATGCTGAAAAACAAAACCAGCAAAGAAAAATAATAGTGATATACCACATAGTATTTGTGGAAAATTTTCCACATATTATTTGTGGGAAAAAAATTTTCCCAATATATAAACATTTAATCACAATGAGGCTTTCAAATATTTTCTCCAAGTTACTTGGGCTTCTTTCAGAACAGAGAGTTAGAGCCCGTGATAATTCCTCACTCAGGCAATTATGATATTATTCTCTTAGTGTTATTATTCAGATAGGTTACCAAAGAAATAAAACCTGTCTGGGCAGCTGGAATGTCAGTGAATAGAGCACACTCAGTCAGGATGAATGCAGCCTTTGACCTAGAAGAAGGTGTCCCTGCCCATGGCAGTGGGACTGGAACTAGATGATTTTTAAGGTCTTTTCCAACCCAAATTTTTTATGATTCTTTCATCTTGGACTTCTGTGCCAAAATTGTGCACTTCTAAAATGTATTAGGAATTGCTTGTTCTTAAATAATTTATTCTTTTGATGACAAGCTATTACTGTGAAACATTCAAAGTGAGTTTTAAATGACAGGAACAAAACTTAAAACAAATTCATCTTTCTGTTTGACCTCAACATAATGCTTAAACAATGAGAGATGACAGAGTGTGAGTAATGAAGCTATAATTCACACCTTGTGCATGAGTAGGTACAACAGTGGAGCCTGAGTGTTGTTAAATTCACAAAGTGTAAAATATTATGCCATAACTCAACAACAAGTCAACTCTTGATTTAAAAAAATAAATATAATTGGAACAAGGCAAAAAAAAAAAAAAAAAAGCCAAGCAGCAAAACTGATACTACAGCTTGGTAATTTTGTGTAATATTACATCTAAATAGAAGTGTTTGTAGGTATTCTTTGCTCATATGGAAAAGATAAACAACATTTTCCTGTAGGTTTTCAGAGGACTCAGAAGTGCTTATCTACAAGCTGCCAGACCAGGTGAGCTCTGAGTGACATGTGCTGTGTTTGTGCTCAGCTGCTGTGAGGTGCATGGATAAGTGTTCCAGCAGCAGCTGGGGCAGAGATACCCCAACCAGGAGAGCTAAAACATTTGTGTAAAGATAAGAAAAAAAACCCAAAAAACAAAAAAACAAAAAACAAAAAAACAAAAAACAAAAAAACAAACCAAAGGGGAAATTTTAAAATTCTTGGTTCTGAAAATGTAAGTGATATGTGATGTAGGTAATACAGGGATGTACATTACAATGACCTTCTTTTGTTTTTATATATAGCTTCCAAGATACTGACTGCTGCTTGGAACTTGTGTCCATGAATCTTTTTAAAAGGTTACTTAACTGTGCATTTGGCCTTCAGCACAAAGGGAGGATGAAAAGATGTAGGAATTCCATGTTTGTTTGGTGTTTTTAACATATCTTCACAGTTTGTTAAACTACTGCTTTTTCATTAGTCCAGTTCAGAATAATATTTTAATTGAAATTTTGTGTAAGCATCATTGTTTTCTGGAAATATTTGTTTATTATTTCAGTAAGCTTTTAATTCACGTTTCTTTCAAAAATTAGACATTTAAGAGACTTATTTTGCTTTTTTATCCTTCTAATAATGAAGAAACAGCAAAGGAAGGCAGATCTGGATTCAGAATAATAAATAAAGGCTCTCAAACACAGGCAAATTCAGTAAATCAATTAACCAGTCAGGATGTTATTTTCTCCAACTGCAATAAAAGCAGTTAAGAATAACTAGTGTGGACTTGATACAGATTCTGTCATTGTCTTTTTCAGTCTCTACAAAGTTCATAACTAGGGAGTTTTGATTTTGATTTTAATAGAAGTTTCTGTGAGGAATTAAAAGACTTTTTTTTTTTTTTTTTTTTAGATGCTGAAGTCATTATCTCTTATTTCCTTACCTGGGTACCACAATTAAATCTAGTGTCAGTTACATCAAAGGTGTTTTTCCTTGTCATCTTTGAAAAATCATAAATTCTGAGGTTTTAATTTAATTTCCTTTTCTATCTTCATTGCATGTGTGTTTGGCTTTTCATAAGGAAAATAATTTTCAGCTACCCCGAGGTATTAATTTAAAAATTAAAATGCTTTTAAAGGTATTTAATTTGTGTTGATCATGACATAACCTTTCGAAAATCTTCACTGAAGATCTTGCTCTTGAAGGACAAGATTTGCATCAAATGTGTTACAGCTAAAGGAGAAAACAAAGTATTCAAAATAAACACTGTTAGGGCTCTTAGGAGTCTTAATGCATCTAGAATTCAATAGAAAGAATGTGAAAATTATTAATCTTTCAAATAAATATATTTAAAATTTTAATTTTTCCATCTAGTTCTAAGCAGTGAAAGAACTAAACGGAAAGGTTTTGGTGAAGGGTGGAGGGTGTTTTGTTTCTGGTTTTCATAGAAAGCAAGTTCAGAAAAAATGTATTTCTAAAAGAAAAACAAATAACTGAGTATCATTATGCATGCAGAAGAATTATGGTCTGTGATGCTTCTTCAACTTAAATAAGCAAGTGGTTATATACAAATAATAACAAACCACTAACAAATATTGAATATGTTACTTAGTATGAAACTAAGCTGTTGAATAGGTAGAAAGGATATTTTAACCTCATTATTCTTATTTGTACATTAGAACACATTGCTCATAACAGTAACATACTGAGGAGATACATTCATTGTTTATTAAACTTTGTAAAATAATCATTAATGTATGTTTGTTTAAAATATGGCTAATACAATTTTTATACCCACAATATAAAATAGATAACCCACTCAATAGTTCAAAGAAAACAAGAATTGCAGGTTTCATGATAATCTGCGGGTAGTTGGTTTGGCAAAAATCACCTAGAGATAAATATCTAACCTCCTTCCTCTTTTGTACAATATTTTTAGAAACAAATACTTTAACTTAAAAGGGCAGGCAGTGTTTCTAAAACTACAGATTGCTAAAACAATTTTATGCAGTATTATCAGTTAAAATCTGCATAATTGAACACTTAGAACAAGTGTTGCAAGACAAGAGCTGGAAACTTTACTCATTTCTTCAGAAGAACATGACAAATGAATAGTCATGGAAATTAAGTATTTTCTATTGCACCAAGAACACAATATAGTGAAAGACAAATCAGATAAGAAGCAAAATGCTTACTCTTCAGTCTACTAGTAAGTAACTCAGTATCTGCTCTGAAATAAGAGCTAAAAAAAGAAAACTTAAAAAAAAAAAAAAAGAGCAAGTTTGCTCTATTCTTAAACAGCAGTACAGTGTTTTGAATAAACTCTTTGGATTACCAGAATTACTTTAGTATTTCTTGTTATTTACATTAACAAGTACTTCTGGATGTGTAGGTACCAAGAATGGAATACAACATTGAAAACATTATGACACATCAATGGCTTTATTTTTAAATATTTAATATAAATTTTAGAACCATAAAATCATTTAGATTGGAAAAGACTGTTGAGCTCAACCATTAACCCAGAACTGCCTTGTCCAGCACTAAACTCATTTCCAGTGCCACATCTACAAATCTTTTAAATATCTCCATGGATGGGGAATCAATCACATACTTGGGCAGCCTGTTTCAGTGCCTGACAACCCTTATAACTAGGAAATTATTTCCTAATATCCAGTTTAAATCTCTTCAACTTAAGGCCATCTCCTCTTGTCCTGTCACTTCTTACTTGGGAGAACTAACCAACCCCTACCTCACAACAACCTTCTTTCAGAGGTTTTGATCTCTTTCATGGAGATCAATAAGGTCACCCTTGAGCCTCCTTTTCTCCAGGCTAAACACCCCCAGCTCCATCAGCTGCTCCTCATAAGTCTTGTTCTTCAGATCCTTCATCAGCTTTTTTTGCCCTTCTCTGGCTACCCTTGCCCTTCTTTGAACATTAAATTTGGATTTTAAATTTAAATATTTAAATAATGTATTTGTTTTCTCTTTAACTGTGCTTCCTCCCAGTCTTACTTTCTTGTCTTTTCAAGTAGATTTTCTAAATTCCGTGCTTTGTCATTCACAAAATATCATCATGGGGATAGTGAATATAATTGTCCTGATTTATTAGAGATGCTTAAAAGTTATGAAATATATGCATTAGTACACCTCTTTTAATTTATAGAATTATAGACAAATTCAATCATAAATATCTACTTTATATCTTATTCTCTCGCACACAAAGACCCCCAGAGAAACATTTATGGGGGTTGGTTTGTAGTGCAGCACATGAACATGTGGAATCCACCTATTAATGATTAGCAATTTCCAATTTTTAAGGCCTTCCAGCATCTCACATGAACAAAAGAGAAGCTTTCCAGCAAGAACAGGATTAGTATATGAAAATAATGCAGAAGAGTGCACAGACTCACAAAAGTTTGCTGTGGGAGATAGTAGACTGTCCCTAGAAAATAGGAACAGTTTTTAGCTTATGATAATTCTAGAGTGCATGCATACAACAGATTAGACAAATAATTGGCAAAGATTAGAATGTCACTGTGGTAACGAATTTTAGAAAATATTCATTTAGCAGGATTTAAAGATGAAGATTAGATTATCTGTTAGATGCTTATAGTCTCTTTCTTCTTGAAGTGTTATTGGTTTTGTATATATTGGGTTTTGCAAAAAGATATTCTGATTTTTTTAAATTTCATTAAAAATTTTGATATTATCTTCAAATGACTCCATTAAATTAATATGTATTCGTGATAATTATGAAATTACTCTGTTTAATAGTTTTAACATAGATCTTTAATAGCTTGTTAGAAATGTTAGATGCATTCATAGTTTGTAACCAACATTGTTAGCATTTTTCACTTCAGTTAGTGATTTCTGATGGCCGCCTTTGCCACAAGGGTGCACTCCTGGCTTGTGACCATCTTTTTGTCCATCAGGACTCCTAGGCTCTCCGCAGAGCTGCCTTCCAGCCTCTGGAAATCCAAATGTGAATTGGTGCAAGGGGCCATTCCTTCCAATTACAGGGGATCCATGTGTCTTTTCAAAATAAGAATGAAACATAGTGCTGCAGATTTTTAATGTATAACCTACAGGCTGTTCATTCAAGGACATTTTTTGAGAATTAAGAAGTGCAATGTAATTTCTACAGAGAGAAAAGGGAGCTATCTTTAAGAACTCAAAATTCCACTTTTCTTGAGCTTTGCAAGGTCCCTGGTTTTCCATTTCTCCAACCTGTTGATATTCCTCTGGATGGCACATCCATCTATTCTATCTGCCCCTCTTCCAGTTTTATTTGCAAAGCTCCCGAGAGTGTAAATTGTCCCTTTATCCTGATTATTGAGGACATTAAAGAGTACTTGCCCCTAGGGTACACCAATGGTGACTGGTTTCCAGACAAAGTTCATGCTGTTAACTACAACCCTTTAAGCCCAGCAGTGCACCCAGTTTTCAATTTGCCTCACTGTCCACTTGTCTAGCCTGTATTTCATTAGTTTGTCAATGGGGATATTAGAGTAGACAGTGCTGAAAGCCTTGCTAAAGTCGAGATAAATATCTCCTTATCCACCAAGTCAGTCATTTCATTATAAAAGGCTATCAGCTTGGTAAGGCAGTATTTTGCTGTTAGAAAGTCTATGCTGTTGCTCAACTTCCAGTCACTTTCTTGTCCCTCTAAAACTTGAGTTTTGTCAGGACATCCTTGTTCATCTGCAGGCTTCCTGTCTCCTTGGCTTTATTTTCTGCTCATAGGGATGGGCCATCCTTGAGCTTGGAGAATGTGATATTGGAAAGGATGAGGTGATGCCTCCTGTCTCCAGGATGATTTCCCATGTGTTCCTGCAAAAAGAACCTTGACCAGGTAAAAGTCTGATGCCCTGTTGTCCTGAATTGGGATTCTACCATTTTCCTTGTTCCTTTCTCCCAGGATCTTGGATTTCACTATCTCATGGTCACAGTAGCCTTTACCTTTCGCAAAAGATCTTTTGGAATGTAAATACCTTATCCAACAGAACACCTCCCCTATATCCATATCCAAATCTGCTCCTGTAATCCTCCACTGCAGTACTCCAGCTGTGTGAGCTATCCCAACACATCTCTGTAACCCTAATCTGCCCTGAACCATTATGTGGACCTCTATTTCCTCCCTGTGTGTTAGTGTACAGGCACGTCAGAAAAGCACTGAGTGATTCTGATTTTCCAGGAAAATACTGAGGGCTTCTCCTTATGCTGCTCTCTTAGCACCTGTTCATTTGTGTGCATAGGCTTGGAGTGCGACTCCTGCCTTATTTTGTTGGCTATAAGACATTTCATGCCCACATCACCTTTCTTCCCTTGCTTGAGAACCTGGTTCACCACTTCTTCACTTGTTTGTGAGTTGTCAGCTCCCTCACCCCATCACCCTCATGTTAAAGGTTTCCTAACCAGATTGGCCAGTCTCTTGGCATTGCTTTTCTTAAATGCATGGTATATGCAAACTTAATAATAGTGGTTATAAATGACATAATCATTTGTCCGAGAGAACATTCAACTTATTCCTGATCTTTTCCTAATACTTCCCAAGACCTTAGCCTTATCAGAGTAGTGGATAAGTTGTAAATATCAGATGAGGATATAAAACAAATGAAACTAATTGTCTCTGTTGACCTAAACTGAGTCAGGCGTTAGCAATTTTTAGTTTTTCCAGTAGAACATATTTTAATAACAGATGTAAGAGAAGATCCTGAGCTTACATTACAGTCATGTATAGCGTTCTTTCTAGGTTTTTTTGTCTTGGAATATTAACTGCCAGTTTTTCTCCTCCTCAAAATGTTGGCAAGTATTAGCCAGCTGGGTTTCAATTATTATTGCTAAATATGTCCAAATGTTGTTATTTTTTTCCTCCTGGCCTGGCATTGCTCATAAAACAAATATGGTTTAAACTTCCCCACTGAAGACATCACAGTACAAAACTCCCTATATTTAAATCCAGACAAATTCTGCCTTCCTTCAAATTAGGGAAGGCTGCATGCTTCATATCTTTTGTCATTCAGTGAAGAATGAATACAAGCTGTAATGCAGATCCCTAGTCCAACCTCCAGTCCAAGGCAGGGTCAGACATAGTTTCTCAGATTTGTACCCAGTCAAATATTAACAACCTCCAAGGACAGAGATTACAGAGTCTTCCTGGAACATTTCTTCCAATGGTTTGCTGTCCTCATGAAAAAAAGGTTTCTCCTGTACCTGTTTCTCATGTGGGTGGTCTCATTTCAGCCTATATGATTTTCTCTTCTCACGGTGCACCATTGTGAAGTGCCTGGCTCCATCTGCTCTATAATCTCTTTAGAATTACCAGGGCTGCTGTTAGCATCTGCCCAAAAATGGCTTCTCTCCTGACTGATGAAGACTGATTCTTGCACTCTTCCCAGGACAAGTACTCCAGGCCCTGACAATCATGGTTGCTTTGTGCTGAATACACTCAACTTTATTAATATCATTCTTCTACTGGGGTCTAAAACTGGAAATTGTATCATTCCAGTAATGTATTTCAGCTAAATAATAGATATTCCCTTGTGCTTTCAATTACTACTACAAATATTTTCAACCACATTTTTTCTTCATATATTTCAAAGATGAAGCTGAAGAAAGCATCTTAAGATGCTGGAACTGAAAAACAATGCCTCCTAAGAAACAAGGCTACCAGGGAATTAAAAAAACTAACATCAGTGGCTAAATGAAAAATTGAAAAATTTCCTGTGCAAAAGTGCACAAAAAGTACAAAAGGAAAACACAAGAAAATGAAATCTTTCAATCGATTTTCAAGAAGAATTTAAAACTTGTTTCAAGAAATCCTTTACAAAAATATCTGTGGAGGTAATAAGGGAATGCCAGTGCTTTGTGCTTTAACTGTTCTATACTCTTCCCACTGTTGCAGTTTTAAATAGGATAAATTTCCATAGAAAACTTAGGCTGAATTGATGTTGGTTTGTTAACGAGGAAAACGCATAATCATGGATGATTATGAGGTGCTTTATTTGAGAGCTCTGGGAGTCGGGGTACAAACCCAAATCCAACTCCAATGAGGGCTCAGAAGACATGCAGTATTATAGTCTTTGTTACAACTCTATGTTAATCATTAAGCTCCCATTGTTCTATTGTATACACCCAAGCATGAATTTTGGTAAATATCTTCCCTTATGATTCTCATGATTCTGGTTTCAGGTAATAATCACATTCAGCTACCAACAATCGTTACAATTATAACATCTATCATATGATGATTAGGTGCAGTTTCACCCGACCTAGTAGTAGAGAATAGCTTTATTTCTAAGATACATAGGCCTAAGTACAAATCGTCCTAATCCTCCCTCTCCCCCGATTACCCAGGCAAAGTTATACTTGATTTGGTTAAAACAACAGCATGAAAGCAACATCCTGGTTGCAGTGAAGCTGAGGTTCTATTCCCCAGCTTTGCAGCTGCAGCAGATATAATTTTAATTTTAACCCTATACATACACTATCAGGTTTGTCCTTCTGAGTTGAAAGAGAAAGCTCAGTATTGAGCTGTTCTGAAAGCCAGTGACTTCTTTTTCATAACAAGTGCTTATCTGTATCCAAGGGTGAAGGTATCTAATATAGCATGTGGTGACAGGACAAGAAGGAATGGCTTCAAATGGCTTCAAAAGGAAAGAAGCCAGGTTTCGATTAGATATTAGAAAAAAATATTTACTGGGAGGGTGGTGAGACACTGGAACAGGTTGCCCAGAGAAGCTGTGGATGCTTCATTCCTGGCAGTGTTCAAGGCCAAGTTGGATGGAGCTCTGAACAACCTGGACTAGTGAGAAGAGTTCCTGTCCATGTTAGAGGATTTGAAACTAGATATCTTTAGGATCCTTTCCAACCCAAATCATTCTGTGATTCTATGAAGTCTTCTATTGTTTTAAATGAGTAGTCTGGAAGAAGTCAGATCACTGCAAGGTTGTGAAAAAAGTGATTTACTGTGCAGGTTGCTAATTAAAAATGTATTATCAGTGCTAAGCAACAGAATTGCCATGCACTTTTCATGTGTGATATTAAAAACTACTTTAAAAATACTCTCCTTCTGTCACATGTCTTGCTTGTTCCTTAGGTGGCCTATAAGGAGAGTTGACAAATTTGAGAACTGTAGGTAGCATCCAGAAAAGGAGTCACCTCAGTAATGCCTGCTTGAGAGAATATAGATTTCTACATCAGATTCTGTCTAATTTTGCTATATACCTAGAATCTTACTCAAATGACACGATAAGCAGCAGCATATGCTATATTTTTTAATCTGTTAAATAATACACTAATTCTAGCATTAATTATATCTTTTTTCAAGTCATGATAATTAGTGTTTGGATAACTGTAAAGTATTGCATTTTTTTTAATTAGCAAACAAAAATAACTGAAATAACAAGGATAATTCATGAAAACGTAGGTGATTTTTTATTTTGACAATTAGATTTCTCATTTTTTTATATTTCATAACATAAAACAGAATGTAATTTTTTTTGGTTTTTTTTCAAATGATAATTTAATAATTTAAGCTTTCACTGAAAGATTTTCATGCTTACACTTTGTTGGGACATGCAAGTCAATGATAAATTTTAGTGTGAATTGCAGAATATGTAGATTACTGGAGTGAGAAAGGTTGTGCTATATTTCAAACAATCATTTTGCCAGTATTTATTTAGAAATTGATTTCTGATATTAATCTTGTCATTTACATCAGAGAGGGAAGATAGAACTGGATTTATTTTTTTTTTCCCTGGGTGTTTGTTCTTAGGAGTCACTTGATCAGAGTGGAGCATAATGATGAAAACGTCTCCTGGACACAGCTGTTTTATCTGTGGGTAAGACTTATCCCATCATTAAGCTCCACAGCTGTTTTTTCCTCCTGTTTCTTCAGAAGTGGGAAACTCAGGACACCAGGGAGAGATCAATGAGAAGGACTCAGTCTTCCCTTTTTAAACTGAAGATTTCTTCTGGCTGTGAGCGCTGCAACTGGGGTCTATGCTTTTGTAATCTCAGAGATTGTTACAGCCTAATTACACAGATTATACTTGCAGCCTGTTTGGAAACTAAACTTGGGCCAAAATGTAGGACCTTACTCACTACAGAGGAGATTCAGAGGTCAGCTGGTGACAATGTGACTGGAGACAAGAGTCAGGTCCTCAGACAAAAAGAAAATTAAGAACAAGAAATGCTTATTTCAAAGCTCTAGCAAATAAAAGGAGAAACAGTCAATATATAGCAGACTATATAAAAAGTAAATGAGAAATTCCTTTAAATATTTACTTTAAAATGATATGGCAATTTATATATCAGGGAATAAATGTACTGTCAGCTGAACTGGGAAAATGTACTACTATGGTCAGGCTGGTTTTAATTACTTCTTGTACCTGCATCTTTACCATCTACTACTGGCCATTGGATCAGTGGCAGGAGAGTGAGCTGACAAGATAATTTCTCTTGTCTGCAGTCACAATAGTTAAACTATGACCTTCTAGAGCTGACACTGGTGAGGAGACATTAAGTACATGCCTCTAGGCCTCCTTGTTTTGCTTTGCTCTAAAACTTTACTTCAGGGCTCTAAAATTTAATGAGAAGAGTTAGATTTGTCTTTAAGCCATAATTTTGTGGTTTTTTCTGACTATTCTGTAACTGTTTACTCAATTCCAGGATACATACTTGTCCTCTGGAGTTGTGTCTGTCTCTGTGAGAGAGAAAAGCTTAAAAAATTGAGTTCTTGAAGGCATCTATTATAGGATACAAAAAAGTCTTACTTTAAGGTTGATTATTCCTACTTATTTTCCAAACAGAAGTTAATCACAAATCTGTTCTACATTGGTTTATGGAAGGCATAGCAGTATGAAATTTAGTTGAAAGTTTTAAACTGTATGAAATTATTTTAAACTTTTTGAGATGTGCATGTATAAAAAAACCAGAGAAATCAAATGAACACAATTATTTAGAGTATTGTTGTCAAATGCCTTGGTAATGTTGTTTATTTTTTGGAAGTATATGTATTACTTTCTGTCAGCTAATACTTTAAAAATAAGAAGAAAGGACTTTTTACCACTACAAATGCCTGAATTGCACTTGACAAATTGTCTCCAGTCAAATATTCTTTATAGGAGATAATTGGAAGAAGTCATTTTAAGTCCCAGTAGCTGTATCAAACTGAGGTCTACTTACAAAAATATCCTTACCCTGTAGCTGAAGGAAGGAGCAGTAGTATATATGTGACAGTTGGAGCTAAGATGAAGTGTGCTTCTACTTCAACTATAACACAAATGGGAATAGCAGGTACAAGCTCTGTACTATATGCCAAAATAAAGTAACTTGAAGAGCTATGCTGAATACTGATAAAACATATTTTCAGTACAAAAATAAGATGCAAAGGAAGCAGAAGAAGGCTTGCTGTGGCAAAAAATAATAGTAGAAAGAATAAAGCCTATCCTGTTTTTCATCTAATTATTTCAGTTTATAGTAAAGAGGCTAATTGAGCACACTCTACTGATATTCTGATTTTAAACTTTAGGAGCTTTAACTTAGGCATGTAGCTTATGGATAAATTTTAAGATATAGTTGAAAAAATCATCTTTAATTCCCTGAGTAAAAACCAGAAGAGACAGATGGTTTTGAAGACCTTTACAGGGACAATCTTTCTGCCTAAGTGTTCAACAATACACAAGCACAATCTTTTTTTCTATAGATTTTCAGAGGCATCTTCTTCTCTCCAGTGACTATTGACATTTCATTTGAGTACATTTCTTTTCTTCAGTACCATCTGCATTTTAGGCAGAAGAGCTTTGACAGTGCCATGCCAGGTTAGTCAAGAAAATTCACCATGCATTGTTAGTGGAACCTGGGCAAATACATTGGTGCAGAGGTACCCATCCCAGGAACTGACAAAATTATATGCTTATTAACTAAACATTATTAGTTTCAAAACCTTTGGACCTAAATATGCCAGACTCAACTGAAACATGACAACAGACTTATTCAGTGTTCTTTTGTGATGCTCCAAATACATAAATGACTATTGTTATTACACACCCAGGTACTAGCCAGAGAGGTAATCATTTTTCTCTCATGGCTTAAGAGCTGCAAGGAAAGGAATTATAAAAGGACTAATCAAATTAATTTATTCTCTAGAACTGCTCAAGAAGAAGGTATTTCTGCATGCAAAACACAGGACTCGGGGCTGCAGACATTTTCTGAGTTGGTATCTTGGACCCGTCTCCTCTGATTGAATGTGCAAATAAGACTTTTCTGATAATGCTTTTAGTTGATTTGAAACATATGACATATGACAAAGATTAGGTTTTACACTTCTCAGAAACAAGTGTAGAAGCACACTGGCCTAAATGCATCCTAACTGTGATATTTTCTGGAATACCTATTATATGAGAACAAGATTCTCCAAGAGAGATCATGTTATTGAGACAGGATGCCTTCTCACTCAAAGATGTTTTAGTGAGACAGAAGTTTTGAACAGAAGTTAGAAGTGAGAGAACATTAATTATTTTCAGAAATTAATTAATTTCAGAAATTAATAAGGAGAGTAATGAGCTGTACAGGTTAAAGTGAATTTCTGAGCATGGGTACAATCTTCTCTGTGAATAAATTCTGGGCTTAGCCTCAAGTTATATCAGATCAACACTGCTTATAAACACTACATTCATTACCAAAATTTCATGTAGTTGTGCAGCCTGGGGAAAGAATACACAGGCAAAAACTCATTCATAGAATTACATAGCTTATGTAATGTTTCCACCCTATAAAAAAAATGGTTCAGGAGGGTTAATTTTTTAACTTTAGCTTTTTCTTGAAACCTTTCCTGGAGTCTTGTCTAAATGGTATTTAACAAAACTCTTAAGCAGGCACCTAGTTGGCAATTATGTCTTCATTCTGAAACAGTTGCTTTGGATTTAAAAATATTTAAACTGTTAATTGCTAGGATCACTTTCATTACACCTTCCATGTTAATGGCAAAATGGATAGTATAAATATTTTAGAAATGGACTGTATAATATATCAAAGGTAGCTATTAGGGAATAGCTATTTAAATCCATGAAGATGCTTTCTCCAGTTTGGCCATCTCTTTCAAAGTCTTTAGAGGAATTCTGTGTTTGGAAAATTAACATGGTGGGTTCTTTGGGTAGAAAGAGAACTGTTTCAAGTACCTAGGACTTGGTTAACAACCTGTTAACCTAACAACACATTAAGTACTTCTCAAGGCACAAATTCCATGTGCTTATGAGTACAGGGAGCAAGGGGAAATATGAATGTCTCCATTCTCTTGGAGTTCAGTCTGCCTAGGCTTTGAGGAACATTCTTATGAGGGAAATACTGCTGTTTCAGGGATGTTGCCTGCCTTCTGCCCTCCAGGTACACAGGGAAATCATCCAAGCCAGAAGGTTATGAGATATCTTCACTGGAAGCCACTTTGTAGCCCAAACAGCAAGAACCATATTGACAGCAGGGACATCAGTGACGAAGATACCTAACTGGATATACCTTCATGTTTTTCCTGGAACAGGTATGCATTTCCTATCAGAATAGTATTAATTAAAAAAAAAAAAAAAAAAAAGTCTTTTAGGCATGCAGCGTACAAGTGAACACCTTCCGAAGTTTTGCTCTTCCTTGCCATTTGACTGCCTCCAACATATTAGAAACCAGGATTTATTCCTGGGATATAAGACTTTGTTCTGTAGGTCGGAGGTTCTCCTGTTGGTCAGAGGAGATGGAAACTGCATTCAAAAAACAATTTACTTCCCTGAATGTTTACCCTTCTTAGTCCATTTCTGCTGTGGGTGTGTTGGATGATTGAATCTTTCACTTGTTGAATGACTGAAAAGATGATTGCACATTACATCACATGACCAGCTTCAGATATATATCCACTGAAATTTATAACTAACTCAGGGGAAAAAAAAGGTCCCCCCCAAATCCCCAAAACACCAAAAACACAAACCAAAACAACAATGAAAAACCCAAACCCACCCTTCCAATAACCAGATCACCACCAGAAAACCACGTGTACCTTTTTTAATATGTATATTACACCTCAAAAAGCACGGTATTTGTGCATAATATATTTCCTTTTTCCAGTGCTGTTATGTCTTGAGGTGATACCCAGCATATTGACAAGTAGACTTAGCTGGGGGCGCTATTACAAGAAGTTAAGTATTCTACTCTAAAACCTTCAGATTTGGTTTCAATTGTAGGAAATCCTTAAGGTAACCTACCAGGAGACTTTTAAGAGCAGTTAAGAATGTTTTAAGGCTGATTGAGTTGAAGAGTAAATTTTTCACTACTGTTAATGAAAGCACAGATAAGCCAACACAGACTCTGTAAAATCCCAACCTGAATTAATAACATAGGCTTCTTTCAAGAACTGGAAGAAAAAAGAAATTCACTGTGAAGAACCAGAAAAAGAGAATATATATTTCTTACCTTATTACCTATTTGTGAAGCCAATGGTTTTCCTCTGCTACTTGTCAACCTCACAAGCTTAAATTCTTTCTCACTTTACCACTCTCAACTCATAATTTTCACCAAGTGTATGCACACTTGAAAATTTCCTCTCCATCTGAGAAGTTTGACAGGATATTATTTCATCTATTATAAAAGTGGGGGTGCAGTTCATAGCGTATCTATTTGAAGGCTAAACATAAATAGAGAAGGAAATTATTTGATAAAGGTCTATTCAGGATCAGCTCTAGTACTGTGAATTTGTTTTTTATTCCCATATAGAACCCAGAAGATTAGTTTGGGCCTTCATGGATTGACCTAATTGCTTAACAAAATACATAAAATATATGCTAACTTCTTGCTTTCTAAATAATACCAACTGATTGAAACACCTTATTAAACCTCTTGGCTGTATTGACATATAAGCCCTTCCTGTTGCAGAAAAAACTGAAAACAGCCTTTGTGCCCAAGTGCTCATCCAGTCTATTATGCTGGACTAATTGTTTTTCTTCTTTTTGCTCTAGCTTTGATTCCTGTGAAATGATTTGCACACTAGACAGAGGTAGCCATTTTGTGGTCACTTGTAACTTATTTATTTAGGAAATTTATGAATCACTCAGTTAATATTTTATGCAAAAAATATATACATTATATACATGTATATAATTATATACATTATACATGTATATATTATATTATATTATATTATATATTATATATATTATAATATAATATATATTATATATTATAATATATATATTATTATATATATTATACTTGTATATATTATATACATTTTACATGTATATATTATATTATATTATATTATATTATATTATATTATATATAAATAATATATATTATATATATTATAATATATTATTATATATATTATACATGTATATATTATATTATATTATATTATATATACATTATACATGTATATAATTATATACATTATATACATGTATACATGTGTATATATATATACATGAAAAAACTAACAACAGATTTGTTTCTTTGTTTGTGGGCTGTATTATAGCTCATAATATAATCTTCATTATATTCACACTGATTTTATTATTTATTCTGGTTTTGTCATTGTAATTTTGTCACCATTATTTTGCTCACTTGAAAGTTTTAAACTTCCATTAAACAACCCTGTTTGCTGTTTGTATTGTACAAATTGCCACTCCTGGCACCTATGAGGTAGATTGCTGAAACAGAAATGCTGGTTTTAACTTATGGGGGAAAGGAATGGAGGAAAAATAAATTTTAACATTCAGGTAGAGAACTATGACTCCTCTTACTTTAATCACTAAAATCATCTTTACCATACAAAGAATATTAGGGGCACTATGCCGGGTAATATAATCTGCAAAGAATAGTGTTGTGACAGAATGCATAAAGATAAATAATTGCCCAACCCCTGAAAAAAAGCACTTCAACTTTTTTTTTTTTTTTTTAACCTAAGCAAATCGTTCCTTAAAGTTCCAGATGTCTAGGTTTGTTGTGGAAAGGAAAAAAAATAGAGGAGGAGTTTGTAGGAAAGAATATGAGGAGCAGCCAACACAAAAATTCCTGTTCCTGAGTATTGTGTTTTAAGACATTCTGTAGTCATATGGTTTCAGAGGGAATAGCTTCCTTTCACGTGATATGTTTATCATCATAAAAAAAAGAGCCTTAATTTTTTGTAAAATCTATCCCTCACCTCTTGAAATTTCACTGGGCTTGTTGGAATGCAATCAAGAAAAGGAAAAATTAATGCATTCCCATGCCAATTCCACTGTGCAAGAAATGTTGTTTATCACAGGCTTCCTGGCTGACAAAAACATAGATTAGGAATATGTACCAGCAGAATGCTAGCTACCCCTTTCTACTGTATATTTTTTGTCAAGACTGAGCAGATTAGTAGTAGTCCATAGAGTACATGAACCTATTTCCAGTTCATTGGAGCCAGAATTCTATGCCTGAGAAATACCCTCAATGGAAACTCTGCATGAGCACATCAAAAAGAGGTGACTGGAAAAGTCACCCTGGTGTAGTTGTACCCATCAAAGCCTAAATGCTCCTTTGCCTGCAGCCAGGCACTGCCCTGACTTCTCTGACTGCTGCTTGTCTCCAGTGTAGCCAGGACAGTTGAATGGAAGACACTATAACAAAAGTCAGATGCTTTTCCTGCTGAACTAGCAAACAAACAGCACGGTTTTCTGTGAGGTCCTTGGTTCCTGGACCAAGGGTTAAACCTTGACATCCTGCCTATTGGATATTGCTGCCTTACGATTTTAAATATAATTTGCTTATCTTGTGGTTATAAATACATTTAGTTATGTGATTTTTTTTTTTTAACTGAAGTTCCTTATTAAGAGAATCTAATTACGAGACTCTGACAGGAGTACTATTTAGCGAAAGAGTCTATCAAATATGATATGTTGTAATTTGCCATAATCAAAGAGGAACTCGAATTTGATTTTTCAACCTTTCAAATATAAGTCTTGTAATATCTTTTTGGGTTTCTTCAAAATATTAGATCACAAATATTCTGGATTTAATATGTTTAAAGTAATAACATTTTGGAATATTTTTCATTTCCTACCAGTAAAGTGCCTATAATCAGTTAAAACTCAAATTATTCTGTCATATCTGCTAAATATTGCTTCTTTGCTTACAATTCTGTACTTCAAATTTATGGGGTTTTATTACCTGAGTTTAGAAATAATGAAAATAAAACTGCAGTATATACTTTCTTCCTGAAAGTTGTTTTTCATAAAAGTATTTCATACGAATTACTGCATACAGGCCTTCAATTCCTGCATCCTGCATTCCAGTTCCAAGATCATCTGTTAGAGCAGCTCTTCATTTCAACAGGTTTCATTTTTTCCTTCCTCTTCTACATTCAGTTGGGGAAAAAATGTTGTAGTAGTGGCTTACCTTTTTTTTTTTGTTTAGTCCTAATATTTGTCACGCACAAATGGCTTTTTTCCAGTGTAATACATTACAGAAAGATGCCATCTGCAATGTGAAGTTCACCTAATTATGAAGACTAAATCTGTAGGCACTTGTTGCCTTTGCGAATATTTCTTAAGCTTTCTGTATTAACAGAGCACTTCTGTCAGAGACTGAACATGTTTTTGAATCATTTTTTCCTGCCCAGAATTGGATTTCAGTGTTTTTACCTCACAGCATGGAAGACTCCAGGCGGGTTATCTGCTACCACACAAATTTTTCAGAATTATATTAAATTTTTAAATCATATATCTAGAGCAGTCTCCTCAGTCTCTCTGCTAGCTTCTTTTCTATCATTGGCACTTTCACCTGAGGGTATCTTTTTGTGGTGATCCCTAACAGTATTGGTCACATACATAGAGACAAAGCACTTGGCAAGTATGCATTAGAGTTTGAGAAAATTTTGTCATTGTGAATACTGATAGTAAGTTTAGATTAAGATTTAGAGACAGAGAATGTATAGTAGAGATCCCCAGTAATTACAGAACAGGCTCAAAACTTGTTTACAAGCAGTAAAGAAGATGTTTCAGTTAGAAACATCTGTTATCTGATGCCTAGACGTGGATGTCAGTCTTTATCTGAAAGATTTCTAGATATGCTGTCTATTTCTTATCTTGTACCAGACTATATCCTCAGGTGTAAGATAATGAGGAATGTGAGCCAGAGTTTACAATTAAATTTACTGAGCCCTCATAGTTGAGTTCTTATACTAACAAAAAAATAAAGTAATAAATACTAGCAGCCAGAAAGAAAACAAAGATCTGAATATATAAGGGAAGTTATGAACACCCCTTGTATTCACCATCACTTCTATGTTTGAAGGAGTGATCTTCAGAAATTTCTAATGCTCCATGTATGGATTTAATTCTCATGGAAATCAGAACATGTGGGAAAACATAATTTGAGTATTAGCCTTGGTATGCAGGCAGACATAGGAGATTGAAAGTGCTCCCTGTTATCCTAGCATAAATTCCCATTATTTTATCTGAGACAATGTTTATTTCAGAAAGCTAACAACAACTCATGCAAATAAGAAATTCTGAAATAAAGTCAAAATATTCCAGAAAACATAACATTTCCATGTGACCATCTAAAATATCCAGTTACCTGAGTTAGTCTGATGATGCAAAGTCTACCTTCTTCTAAAAGATATTGATCTCCATACTCATACTGCTCCATAGTCATACTGACACAGGCTTGCAGAAGGCAAAGTGTTAGCATCAGTGCTATTTACAGATTTAACACTGTGGCATAATCACATAAATATGACACATCAAATTATGCATGCATTTTTGACAGGGACCTTAAAAATCTGTGAGATCCAGTAATAAAAATATCTATCTATCTATCTATCTATCTATCTATCTATCTATCTATCTATCTATTTATATATTTTTTCTTCCTTTTGCAGAATTGCCTTTAATAGCAATTGGAAAATGCTCCAAGGAAATGGACAGTGATTCCAAATCAAAGCAGTTTTCATTGGTTTAACATTTGCTTTCTTACCCTTCATACACCCTAAGAAAATACAAGACAAACTCAGCAAACTGAATTGCTTCTTAAGAAGTGGCTGATAGCCCAGTCCTACAATTCAAGACCCCAACAACTTGAAGAAATGGGCTGGTAGGAAAATCATGGAGTTCAACAAAAGGAATTATGAAGTCCTGCATCTCAAGAGTAATGATCCCACTAACACGTGCAGGCTGAGGGAGCCTGGCTGGAAAGTAACTCTGCAGAAAAGGAGCAGGGATTTGGGTGGAAAACAAGTTGACAACAAGTCAGCAACCTGCCCCTGCGGCAAAGATTAGCTGCTGCCTGTTAAGCTACAGTAGGTTGAGGGAGATGATCCTTCCCTCAGCTCAGTCCTGGTGAGAAACATCAGGGGTGGTGCAGCCACTTTGGGCTCTGAGTGTGAGAGAGACATGTGTGCATTGCAGTGAGTCCAGTGAAAGCCCAGGAAAGTCTCTTCCTGGAACACCTATCAACCAGGGAGTGGCTGAGAGAGCTGAAGGAGATAAGACTCTGGAGCGGTTTTGTCCACGTATAAAAGCTTGATGGAGGACCAAAGACTAAAGAGCTCTTGTCCTCTCAGTAATGCTCAGTGGAATAAAAAACAACCCAGGTATTAGACACAAAATGAAACACACACACAATAAAATATACACAAAATGAAACACAAAAAATATACTTTTTTAGTGTGTGTGTGATCAAACCCTGGAATAAGTTGCCCAAGGAAGTTGTGGAGTCTTTACTTTTGGAAATGTTCAAGACCAGATTAACACAATACTGAACAAGCTCTCTAGCTAACTCTGTTTGAGGAAGGATATGGGACTACATGATCTCCAGAGGTCCTTCCCACCCTCAGCCACCCTGTGATTCTTTGATTTTAAGGTTCTGAAGTCTGTTAGTTCACTAAACTATTACTGAACTTTTAATCTATTATTCCAGTGAATTCATTCTTCCTGTACTTATTTTTCTGATAGTTTCTGTTCTGTGAGTGGTTCACTGAATGCATTTATTCTGCTCTCAGAACAGTTGAATGTAAGTATTAAAATGACATTTGCAGTATGAGTCTGTGAGTAGTATTTATTGATGATGAGCCATTGATCTGCTTCTGCTTTTTAAATTTCTTACTTCACTTCCTAGAAACACTGCTATGAGAGCAATATATTGTAAATAACAGAGGAAGTGAACATCACTGACATTAGTTTCCCAAATTAAATGAATATTCATACTATTTTTTTACAAAATTCTCTGAATTCTAGTCACACACAAATTTTGTACAATTTTCCTAAGTGGAAAGTCTTTGTTTTGTATGAAATCTTCCACCAAAGGGGAAAAAATGAGTCAATTCTTTGTATTTCATCAGGTTGTGATATGTAAAAATGAGTCTTAGCACAAAAGAAGGTACATATCTGTATGTGTACATTCAAACAAATAAGAGGAAAAAAAGAAATGATAAATATCCTGAATGTATTTAAGGAGACACCTTGAAGAGTATTTTCAAGGTATACTGCCTCTTCTTAGGAAACATTAATGTTTCTATGGAAGATACAGAGTTTCCAGGAAGGACATTAGAAATTATTACAAGGACTCAATAATTTTATTTCTTTTTTAAGTCCCTCCACAGGAGTAAAGATAAATAAAATGTTACTTTGAATCCACTGAAGAGACTTTGTGGCCTTTTCTGTTTTAACCTTCCTGATCCTCTGTACTATGATCTCTGTTTTAGCTGCTGAAAGGAACATTTCTTAAATTTGCTTTAATAACCACTGTTTAAAATGAGCTTCTCACAAATATTTTGCAAATATAGATCAGTCATAGCTATACTCAAATTTAAAGATAAAAGGTTATTGCAGCAATCCAGTCTAAGAATTTATAGAAAAATAAATCCAGTGAACTCATTCAAGACACTCCACTGCATAACATCTGCATTAAATGCATGAATTAAATATGTGACACCAATGGCATTATAAGACTAAGATGAATATATAAGCAGAAGCAGCCATGGTTGTTTAAAGTTTTACACAGTCTAAATTACAAGGTCATATCCATAGTGATGAAATCAAAGTGAAAAAACCCATGAACACTTCTCTTTTTTTCCAGTTTGTGTCTATATTTTATTAATATACACTCTGATTTTTTTTATCTTTCCCTTGCTAAAAGAAACTGTATTTATTTTCACAAAAGGGAAAAGGATATGATACTTATGTAAAATGTCAAAGGGATTTATATAGTAAATTGTGAGTTATACAATAAGTTTTGAAAGTTACAAGTGCCATTCCTAAACATGCAGGTTTCATATGTTTGTATTTCCTAAAAGATAAGATATTGAGAGAAATTATTTGCATATTTGAAGAAATATTTCATTATACACTACCCAAAAAGCACAATATATTTTTAATATATTTGTAATCTTGAATCACAGAGATTAAGTTAAATCTCCATATGTTTATATAGAAATAATTTATGCCTATGATTGAGAAAATTTGAGTTCTATCTTCAAGGCAGACAGAAGGATGTGATCCTTTCCCATTACCCATCTAAAACTCTACAGGCATTCTGTAAATATGCACTAAGACTTAGAAGAAATTAGAATAAATTGGAAACGAATGTTATACATGTTTAACTGATGTCAAAATGGAGAAGTCACTTACAAAAACTAAACAATAAGTCTATGCTAAACCAGAATATCAGCCTCCAGGATGAGTTCAAAATCCCATTTCAAACATATCTCAGAAAGAGTTTACAAATCTGATCTCTTTTACGACAAATTGTCTTACATGTATTCTTATTTCAAGCTACCTTACATTTGTTATATGTAAGTGATATCATTTTTTGGTTTATTTTCCATCTGAACCAAAAAACTCTATACAAATTCAGTTCAAAATTCTCCATAAAACTGTATGAAGGATCATAGCTCAAGCATTTTTCTGTCTACATACATAGAAAAATCTAACATCATTTTAATTAAATAAAATTTCAGAAGTATGCAGATGTTCAAGAGCATAATCTTCGACTCTGTTTATAAATTTTATTATTTTTCTTGTTAACTATAAATATTGGCTTGTATGAAAAGAGACTCCAACGGATGAAGATTTATTTTTTGTAATTTTAAAGTTTTAACATGATTAAAGAAGAAATTAATATAAATAACATTGATACTTAGGTTATATATAAAGAAAAATGGTCTGTTGATTATATATGTTAGAACAGAATAATATTTTCTTACTCATAGGACAGTACATTATTTAAATTAGGGTTATTTATTGTAATATTCACCCCTTAATGCATGCTTGAAAAAAATTCAATTTTAATATTACAAATTGTTTCCTGCATAGCTCTACATGTAAACTGTGAAATGCTTCTTCTCAACTTATTTCAGTTTTACGTGATTTACAGGGCCCATAGTCCAGCAGATTTTTTTCCTGGGACCCAGCTCATCTCCATACATCTTCTCAGGGTCCAAATTCACCTACAGGTTATACTACAGGTTTTAGAATTATTTCCTCTGAACTACTTTTTTAAGTAAATTGAATTTATGTGCATTAATCTTCAATTAAGAAAATTTGGGAAGAGCATATTCTTCCACATCTAAAGCATAATAAATCATATACGTCCATAATTTTTTATTGACTTTCATCAGCTAAATTTTTTGGACTACCACCTAGAACTCAAGGTATGATGGGACCTGGTCTAGTGAAAGGACAGATGAAAGATGATCTTTATGGTCCCTTCCAACCCAAACCCTTCTGTGATTCTAGGATTTTCTTGCTTAATTCAATTTTTTACATTTCTTTCTTCTGGTGAACTCCTTTACAATTTTTTACATATGGAGTCTGAGGAAGCATTTTTAAAGGAGAAAATAACTGAAATAACCCTGCTTGCTTAATTTAGCAGCTGTCTTGAGAGGCTTACCTCTACTCCCTCTCTCCCATTTTAATTTGTTTTCTTCTTTCTTGAGCTCTACTGACCTAGAAATCTGGGGCATTAGTAGAAGAATATAGTGGGCAAAATACTCCTTTAATCTGTGCAGACAAGGATAACTGTTGTGCACAGGCTGCAGAAGCTGAGTTAAATCAGAGTTCAAGTCTGAATAGAGAGAATATTCCAGTGTGAAAAAGCTGAGTGATAAAGGTAAATTTCATTTCCCCGACTTGTCATTCTTTATCAAAGCTTACAAGTTAGAGTGTCCCTTGATAGAAAGAGATAATCTGAGAAGTTCTTAATGTGAAACAGCTGCTTTTGAGTCTTTTAGACATTCTTCATAGTGAAAGTAGTATTTTGAATACCTAGCTACTAAATGTCAAGTCTTTGTGAGAAAATGGAAGGATCATAATTCTTCCTAAAAGTCATTTCAGTTCTCCCTATGGATAGAAGAGTATGAAAAGTTGCTCCTGGAAACTAGATTATCTAATTTGTCTGGAAAGAGGTAAAAATGGCAAAAGAAGTATCACTCAATTTGATAAGAAAAGCCTGGTTTGAAAATAAATGTATTTCTCTTACAAATTCCAAGCTTCAAAAACAACCTGTGGACACAGGAAACAAATAAGGTTTTGAAGTGCCTTTATCTATGAATTGCAGGACATTGCAGAAGACACACTCTTATGTTGAGAGCGAGGTAAGTTTTTCATCCATGTATTTTATTCTAATTTCTAGTACTAATTCAGAATTGCTATATATCCTCTGATGCCTTCTCAGTGCAGGGCAAATAGGTAACACTCTCTCTATCAGTATGTGGAAATCGTTCTTCTAAAAAAGTGACACCACCTTCTGCTAATTTTTCTTAATCCAGTTTGTTTACTTCCGTTTCAATGAGAAATTCCTTCCTGAAAAAAAGAGGATGGCTCATAGTATTTTAAGGCTCAGAGTATTTTAACATTTTTAGTCAAAAAGTTAGAATTTTAATGTTGCTTTAGAAAGAAAGTTAAATGAGAGCAGACTGACTCTGCTCTTTGGTATCTCTGGCATCAGGAGTTTAAAGATCTGGAAGATGTGGAAAATATCCAGTTAGTTCTGAATGGGTGTGTAGGTCTGAGGTAATTAATCCATGAACAGTTTGTGCAGGAGCTATTGCTAAATGGACCAGAAATGCACACGAAATGCACTCAAAATTTATGAGTTGATCATTCAAAAAGAAGGTCAGAGGTGATTGGTATCTTACCTAGTTAAATGTATAGATCTTCATTTTTTCTGCTCTGGGTATAAATGATATTCCTGTGTCTTGATACTGCAAAGAAGCATGAAAAGAAATGGCAGTTATATTTCTCCTCAATAAAGAGAAAAGAATAAAACTTCAATAAAACTGAACAGGATGTCATAAAATTCAGGTTCAGATAACCTGCATAATTGGTGTAACCTAATTCTGAGTTGTACTTAGAAAGCTGGTAGGTATTTGCAGTGTTAGCTATTCATACTAAGTGTTGCTTTAGTGATAATTTTTAAATAATTATTACTGATTTTAATAAATCTAATAATGGAATTAGAGGTCTCAGGTCTCATTTTCCATAAAGTTCTTCACTGTATGAACAACAAGGGCTTTTCAATAATCAATAATTGAGCTCAAATTTCTCCAGGAGTGATTTCTGTCTTTTCCAGAATTGTACTTGACATAAAAGTAAGAACATTTATTTTTAAACAGTATCATGTATATAATGCTCATTAAGACACTTTGCTTTCAATAAACTTGCAATTACTTCTAAATAATACACAAGAAATAAACAAAAGTTTAGCTTTCCAAAGGAATTGTGAAACAGCTGTGACTATTGAATTAAATATAAGATAGAAGAAGTTGAAAGAGGAGAGGTTTAGATTAGATGTTAGGGAGAAATTCTTTATTGAGAGAGTCATGTGGCACTGGAACAGGTTGCCCAGAGAAGTTAGGGATTCCCCATCCCTGGAAGTGCTCAAGGCCAGTTTGGATGGGGGTCTACACAACCTGCTCTGGTGGGAGGTGCTGCTGCCCATGGCAGGGGGTTGGAACTGGATGGTCTTTATGGTCCCTTCCAACCCAAACCATTCTATGATTCTATGATGTCCACTATTATCTGATTTACCTTCTGAATGCACACACTAGGATGCTAATTGCCATGTTTAAACAGCATGCATCATAACTTAGTTCAGTATTTTAAAAGCTTCTTGGTTTTCAGTTACCCAGTTTTCCCAAGATACAGAAAGCATCCTCTCCTAGAAAACAGGCAATTTCTCAGCATCTTGAAAAAGATATTTTTCTTTTCACATTACTTTTGAAATCTCTTAAACATATAATCTCTAGTACTATTATGCTTTCAGTTAATTCAAAATTTAAATATTTTTTGCTATGGAAAAGTGTTAAGACAGTGAGCAGAGAGGAAGAAATCACATCAAGCTCATTTTACTATGAAGCATGGGAGCAGCCCTCCAAAAACAGATGAAAATCTCTATTATCCTAACCTAGAAAAATGTCATACCTCCTATGTCTACTTATGGATTCAGGTGATCCACATGCCTTCACTCTTCCACGTAAGAAGCAAACATACTTCTACAACTCTTTCATGTATAAGCTATTGCCTGTTTATTCGAGTGCCTTTTTGATAATTAAGAAATGCAGATTTAATTCCTACACAGAGAAGAGTGAGCTATCTTCAAAACAGAGCACATAATTCTTTATGGCTTTTGCCTTTTGCTCCTTTTGCCCCAATTCTACCTCCTTCAAGTGTTGTGAGAATGATTACAATAAATACAATAAGTTACTTGGGTGTTGTCATGAGGGTGCCGTATATACAGTATACTAAAATGGATAGGTTAAGATTAAAGATTCCTCTACTTCCTAATGATATAATTAGAAAGCTTTTAAATTTAAATAAAATACCACTCAGTGCCTATCTCTGTCTTTGTGTGTGGCCTAAAAGACACTTAACTGTGGAGATCATTAAGAACTCATTGAATAAAAATGCAATAAGAAACTAACCAGGGCAGTAAATATGAATGTATATTCTTCTGCCACTTATCTTAATTTGAAGACTTTTTATGTTTCCCCTCTAACAGTCAGAGACTATTGTCTCTGTTATGGTGATAGCTTCTAAATCCTCAACAAGTGAAATCATCTCTTCTCCTAATCCATATGATAATACATGTGATAATTATGGCCTACAAGCAATTGTACTTTCACTGTGGCAGCAGAGACTAGGACAGATCCAGGTAATTTAAATTCCTGTATTTAAAAATAATAACATATATAGGAGAAGTTTATTTATCTAAGGAGTAGGAGTACTATAAATAAATTTACTTATTTATAGGAGTTATTTATTTTAAAACCCTCAGCACATCAATAGCTGTGCTTTTGTTACCTATAAGGCTGAAAACAAAAAAATTACATGGCAGAAGTAGTTCCACTGCCTGCGCTTTCAATAATGCTGTTTTGAAGTCAAAGACAACTGCTGCAAATGTAGCATATCTCACTCCCTTATTCTTGTTGAGCTGTAATATAACATTGCATAAAATCTTTATGTCACAGTGGATCATACAGAACTATGATTTCCAGCTTTCAAGCTTTTTCTTTCTGTGAGATAGCTATAAAACATTTTTTTTTCTGAAAAAAAGGTGGCTGTGGGAAGGACATCTTTTCTATAATTGAGCAAAACTGCAGGGAGCAAAATCTACTGGCAGACTATGCGTATCATACCGGGGATTTCCAAGTTCAAAGTTAGTGCCTCATTATTGGCCTGATTTTGTAGATATTTAGGGAGTAACTGATTGTAGTGCGTTTTCTTGGGTTGCTGTAATTTTCTTCATAGCAGCTCATACGGTTCTGTGCTTTGTGTTTGTAACTGAAGCAGCGTGGATAACAAACAAATGTTTTTACTGAACAGTGCACAGCATCAAGGCTTTTTCTGTTTCATACTCTACACATTCCACAAGGGCTGAGCAAGAGCTTGGAGGGGGCACAGAATTATAGGTATTTTTAACATAGGATAGTTAGACACAGCAACGTTCTGGATCCTTGCCAACAAATTCATTTTGATGTGGGCTAAAGGGGAGAAGTCTAGACCAGGAATGAATGCCGCACATACAGAATGAAAACTGCATTATATGCAGAGTCCAGAGAGGATTTAGCAAGAAAAGAGATGAGAACAGAGTAATGATACACAGTGATTTTGCAAAAAAGGGCTAGTGCCATTAATAGAGGGATAAAGGAGGGAAGTAAGGTGATGTTTGGATTTAGTATGTGTGACACTACAATTTGAATCATGTATACAGCTGTGCTTTTGTCATTCTTAAAAAGAAAAAAAAATCATTATTAAAAGAGAATATTATTATTACAAGAGAATATCTTGTAATAAAACAACCAGACCTGGTAACTCAATTAGGTGCATAAGCATTTTCACAAGAAAGAGTAGCCATATACCACCAGAGGTTTTTTAATCTAGCCAAGATATAAAGACAAGAACATAACATTAACTAGAGAAAAAAGACAGATGAATACATTAACTAGAGAAAAGAGGCAGATAAATTCAAGGAACACTCATAACTGTTACTTGTTAGAATATGTCACAAAAGAACAAGCATAATTTTCATATCTTGGTGTGTTCAGGTCAAAACTAGATTTCTCTCTGGAAGATGTGCTTCCATCAAACACGTTACTTGTATAAGACAGGCGTAATTGAAATTTTATATCCTGTGACCTAGTTGCATTTCCCATTGCAAAATCAAATAAGCACCAAAATTGTCCTGCTAGATGTAGACTAAGAAAAGACTGTCACATCAGTTCTGAATAACGAACCTGGTTTTGCTTTTTGTATTACAAAGCTACTCACCAGCCTTCCCAAGACTATTTTCGGTGTCATCTCTGAAACTTGCAACAGAGTCTTTTTGAGATAGAAGAGAAAAAATTGTGATACTATTTGTATGTACTGAAAAGGCTTTTTAAAAGAAACTGCTCCATAAATGTTGGCTTTTTGCTGACCTATATGGTACATTTAGAATTTCTTCTTTGAATGGTTTGACCACAACTACATCTTATGCAGCATGAACTGCTCTTAGCTTTCAGATTTAGTCAAATGTCACTCTATTTTTCTGGTGCTGGTAAGACTCAGGAGCCATAAAGATGAAATCTTATTAAATTCCTTGCTTTTGTTGCTTGTCCTAATATATGTCTGTCTTCTAAATTATATGATAACTCACTGTAGCTGTAACTCATTAGGACCCAGAAATTTAGGTTTTTTAAGTTCTTTCACACTGAAGTGAGAAAGCCTGTTTGAAAACTCCCTGCTAGGGCTTAGTGCATTCTTTTAAGCCTTAAGCTTTCCCTTAATGACAAAATCTTCTAAGTTAGTTGTTTCAGTGTCATAACAATCATGGGTGGAATTTAAATTTGGATAAACCTAGATGTCCATAGGTACAGCACCATGTATCTGGAGTATCTGTCACTACAAAGGCTCCTGGGTTAGGTGAGAGTGGGTAAGTGCCCCTGGTGTGCCAGGGATGGCAGCTCTGCCAGGCTGGGGTGCAGACTCCAGGATAAGGGGGCAGTGGGTGCCAGGGCAAGGATTGTCCTGCCCCCTCTACACACGTGAATCCCAAAATGTCTTGAGACATCAATTTTTCCAACCACTGGCACTCACTCACCTCCATGACAGGAAAAAGGCAACTACAGCACCACGTGTTGTTACCTAGAAGTAGCCAAAGAAAAACAGGTAAAGAAGTCACTAGGAAACAACAATTATCTCTTTTATGTCTCTATGAAAAACTCAATAGAAACTTAAATGTAGTTCTGAAGTGGCAATAATCTGTCAAACAGCGGTGCTGGAACAAAATAATTTTAGGTAATATACTGATATTTTGCACCAATGTTAACAGAAGTGCTGAGTGGAGGTTTATCTAAAGCTTATAATTAACTCCATTGACTTCCAACTAGAATGAATCTGACTGTATTGTAAACCTGAGGACCTAACTCATATAAAGACATCAAAATTACAAACACCTAAAGCTTGATAAAATAAATCCCATCCAAAATCTAAGCTTATCTGTCTTCATTACCTGACACAAAATTAGCAGAACCTGTGTGACTGACTCTTGGGTGACCAGAATCAAGTGAGATAAATGTCACCATTTCTATAGAAAGAGCATAGAACTATTCTTTCATATCACAGTGTTATGTTATCAACTCCAAAACACTTCTGACTATTGATATAAAATGGTGAAAAAACATGCAGTTTGCATGGTATGTATACTACATATATACATATATATGTATATATACACATATATATATATGTACTACATATAGATATATACTACATGCACACAGCCTGCTACAGAGAAGAGCCAAAGAGCAGCAGACCAGCAAGACTTTTTGACATTTTGAGCTGAGAGTCAAAATATTCCTGTCCATCTCTTTAATCACCTTTTGTTTTGGCCTGGAGGATCTCTCTGTTACCTATAGAAGAAAAGTGAGCATATACTAAATCAATGAATGCAGAAATTAAATGCCTTAGCGATTCTGATTTCATACTGTGTCTGGTTAAAATTCACAGTTCAACACTACACTTAACTATAAAGAAAGAAAAAAGAGAATGTATTCCAAAAATCAGTTTGATATTAGCAAAATACCCAGAAGATCCTAATATTACTTCAAATCATAGTTTCTTAAAGCTCAAATCACAGGAGGCTATGAGATCAGTCACAAAAGCCAAATAGGGAAAGCAGTCTGGGTTAGTGCAGTTTGAATTTACTCTCTGATGTGAAGGGAATCTTAAAAATAAGAGCTAGTAATATTTGCTGTGCTTTAAAGTTTTGCTTTAAATTTAAAATGATTCTTGAACATTGCATTATCAGGTATTTTAAGAAACTGCTCCTCATTCCAAATATTTTAATGAATAAACTTAAAAATCTAATCCTGATAATAGGCATATTCCTTTAAATCATTCTGCTAAGCTCTTTCTCATTTTAACTAACAGCAATTTATGAATAACCACCACTAGGCATGTCCATATCTGAATTGCTTTATGAAAAAATATAATTTACCTGTACAAATTTATATGTATAATTACCTGTGTCAGTAAAATAGAAATTGAGATAGCAAAATTTATTTTTTAAAAAAGAGCTGGTAAATAATTCAGTGTAATATGAAAATATTCTTTACACAGACACTTCAGCTGTCACTGTCCCTTAACAGAGTAGTATGTCAAACTCCCAGCAATCCCACAGATATGAATGACCCCAAACTCCCACCCTTCTGCAGAACTAATCTGTGGGTCTTATAACTTATTAATACAGGTATAATTGCAACAGTTATAATGATAGTTATTAACCATCATTTGGTATCTTTGTAGGTGTGTGGATGAGTGTTGTCTTCAAATGTCAGTGAACAATTCAGATTTTTCTACAAAAAGCCCCTGCAAACACCTTATACCCCAGCTCCCCTGTGTCCAATCCCACCTGTTTATGGTCCAGGGGTCCATGCTTTGGCATGGTCCAACTCAATATCCTCAGTTTATACCTCTGAAGAAACTGTTAGCTGTGAAAAAGCCTAATGAGAAAGTTTATACAATGACATCACACAGGGGAAGAAAGGTGAAGATAGAAAGAGAGCGTTGGTGTAAAGATCATTAGCATTTCAAGGACTAGAGAAGAAGACCATCACCATGGAAAGGTACAAAATTATAAAGGAAAAGAAACCCTGAGAACTGAATTACAAACTGCAACTCAACAACTTGAGTATCTTCAATAGAGGATTGCCCATTTTAATTCCTGACCTAAACTAAACTAACTAGCAAAGACCCTTAAGATTATTTTTTGCTTATACTAGCCACTCCTTCCATCTTGGTTATCTTTTGTGTGTTCTAGCTAATAAAGATGTTTTATGCTTTCAAAATGCGTGTATTCTTCTTGCAGAGTATCCTTAAACATGGCTAAAATAAACACCTGAAGAAAATGATCTTGATAAGAAGGGCTAACAAAGTACTTTTTTAGAGTATTCAGTGATGATTAGCTACGTGAGTCCTTTAATCAAACTTTAGACATCTGTAATATAGACATCTTCACTACACAACCCTGAGATAATTGTTTCCTTTTGAGTCACAGAAGAAAAATAAGCAATTTCAGGGTACAATTCAACTGATGCATTTTAAACATCAATCTTAGGTGAGATCAATACTGCCTTAGAAGTACCTCCTTTTCTCACTATTGACAAAAAAGGAGGCCCTAGAGGATTAGCATGGATGTAGATGTACCCTTTGAAGACATGTATTGGGTTAGATGACCCCCACTCAGTATAAGTGAATCTGTATGTTGTTAAAATCAACACAAGATTAGTTCAGCTCTCTGTGAGGACAGAGAGAGATTCAGTGTGAAGCTCAGACAGTTAATCTTCATTTTCATAGATATTTCCTTATCTTAAAGCTTCCTTAAACAACCATGTGTAGTAATAGGTTCAGTGGTTGGAGAAACACATCTTTTTACCTATTAGTACCTCAGGAAATTACATATTTTCAATCATTCCTTACCAAGAAGGCATGCTGCATTTTTTAGTTCCAGTGCTCTCCTTCGTTTTATCTTATCACCCTTTCATTCGATGACAGCACCTCATTTTTCAGGCTCTGCTTCCTCACCTGCCATCCCTTTACTGCTACTGGAGTACTGAACACCATGATCTCAGCCTTAACCAGATAAGGGGATGATCAGGTTTTCTGATCAAGTAGCTATACACTGAAGGCAATCATAATCTGGCTAAATATGTTATGTATCACAGAGACCTTGAATAAATATGCACTGCAGCCCTATAAATCTTACCCACATGTTTAGACATACTCAAGAGTTTCCTTGATCACTTAACTCTGGCTCTGGTAAACAACATATGGTAACTGTGATAGAGTATATTTTCTGTAATTGAATCCTTTAATGTTATTTCCTATGGGATCAGACACTTCAGATCAAGTTTGGAGGTGACACACACACGATGTTGTAAATTACACACTCAGGTCAATATAAAGAAAAGTAAAGAAGTAAAAAATCATATAATTTGGCCCCATGGTTATTTTCCTCTGATTATTTTAAACATGTGTTGTAAAATAGTGAATATTTCCATACTATGCAGGATATGGGCTGCTTTGATGTCATTACCCTGTGAAAGCTCATCAGAGAAGGTTTTTGCAGTGCAGCTATTGTTCCTAGCTGATGACCTTTCTTGATGTCCCAATGGATAGCCTGGAGGGAAAAGAATAGGCTGTGCATGGTTTTCTCCTGCATCTACCTTTTGTTCTGCTGCACAGTGAGAAAGGCTTAGTGTTTCAGGTCGTAACTTTGCACACATAAATACTTTATTTGCCAAAATATTTCATGAAAATTGAGTCGGATTTGTTTTTTTTTTTGGGGGGGGGGTGAGTGTTGGGGGGTTTTTGTTTGTTTGCATATTTTATTTTGGTTTTGGTGGTGGTTGGTTTTGGGTTTTTTTGTGGGGTTTTTTTTGCTTTTTTTGTTTTGTTTTGTTTTGTTTTGTTTTTTGGTGGGTTTTTTTGTTGGTTTGGTTTGGTTTGGTTTGGTTTGGTTTGGTTTGGTTTGGCTTGGTTTTGGTTTTGGGTTTTTTTTTGTGTTTTTTTTGAGTGTGTTCAGACTGTTTAGGCTGAAGGCAGTATAACTTGGTCCTGGCCTCATCCCGAGTAATATCCTATGGGGTATGACATGAGTAAAAATGGTCATAAAAAATAACACATCGAGTTACAGATCTCACTACAAGGCCTGGTTGGGTATCACAGGTGATAAAGATGGAGTTACATAAGAGATCATGGAACTGCAAACTGCACAGACACCTGGAGGAGGGCATCAGGGACGTTTTGTCTAGTAAAGCATGGCAAGGTCAACAGCAGCTGGGTAGCCATGTAAATAATGTGAGAAGAACAAGGTAAATACTTGACCAAGACTTTGTGTGGGAACCTTGGAGGCAGCCTAGTAAGGACAGGAACCCAAATCCGTCATTCACATGTAAAACCTTCTGAGATTTTCTCTGGAAAAAAGAGGTTGCTTTCACAACAATAAAAGACTCAGATGAACAGATTAGGCATCCTGTGAATACATCATCCAGTGGTATCACTGTGCCATGGCCATTCCAGGCCCAAAGGCACCCTCATCTATCCATCACTTCATCACAGACTTCTTGAAAGAACACAAATTATAGTGCTTTGTTAACACTAGTCTTAATACCTTAATGTGAATCCTACTACAAATTCCTTTTCCTGCCTAACAACTCTGTGACCCTGTTTTTTCCTACCCCACAATCCCAGAATCACTGAGGTTGTCAGGAACCTCAGGAGATCATCTAGGCAAACATCCCTTCTCAGAGCAGGGTCACTTAGAGCAGGCTCTTCAGGGCCCTGCTCTTCCCCCTTCCTCTCATTCTCTCCTCATTTTTTAAATGAGGGCTTTATGGAGGATGATTTCAAAAACCTTGCTAAGGTCAAAACAATCTATATAGACTCCTCTTCCCTTGTCCACCAAGCCACTCATTTCATCACAGAAGGCTATCAAGTTTGCCAGGCAGGATTTCTCATTCAGAAGTCCATGCTGGCAATTTTGAGTCGCTTCCAGTCCTGTAAGTGCTTGCAGGGTTATATGCTCCAAACTTTCTCAGTGATCAAAGTCAACTGGTCTGTAGATCATGTAGTCCTCCTTGCTTTCTTCCAGTCCTTGAGGAGCTTTTTCAGCCTTACCAAGATAAGAGAGTGGTTTTGCAATTATGTTGGCCACCTCCATTTGCACTTATGGATGAATTCCATCAGGTCCCATGGACTTCCATCTGCAAAATTTGTTTAAATATTTCCTTTCTTGATCCTTGTCTGTTGAAACTACTTTCAACTACTTGCATCATTTCTACAGAAAGTGTATTATTTTTACTTTTTTTATTCTTACACTCTATATGAAAGGATTCTTTTATAACAAAATGGGTACTGTAAATAGAAGCAAGGATGGACCTTCCTCATTTCTTTACTGGAATGTATTGTTTCTCCTCAGAAAGAATAAATTCACCTGAACTGAGCCATCAGAAAATCCTAGACAGAAATGGAAGAGAGTACTGAACTGACATGAAGGAAAAAGGTGATTACAAAGCTTGCCTCCTCTTTCATCTCTTTTGCAGATTTTGCCTCATCTGTTTTTTGCTTTTGTTGACTTTTTAAATAACTGCTTGATAATTTGGTCAAGGTTCACAGTCTTTGATGTAATTATTTTCTTGAAATTTCAGTTTAGGGTACTCACACTCAGAAAAGATACATTTTTTTCAGTCTGTAACATATATACACACATATATTATACGCCTATATATATAAGCATTTAACAGCTTAATAGGCAGTATTCGTTTGCTAAATGAGGTGTATAATTTTTGCTGGGTTTTTTTGTTTGTTTGCTTTTCAGTGGAACAGTTAAGCCACAAACACTAAATGAAATTTAGACTGATAGAGAAGTCAGAAGTGCTTTGTTTCCTTGAGCTTAGGTCATTCTGACCTTCTTGAATTCATTTGGCTAAATGATCTAACCAATTTTATAAGAATGTTCTACAGATGCAGCAATATAGTTTACTGCTTCACAATAAAATTAAATAAAAAAATAATTCTTGTTGATTCATTATCTCTTGAGAACAGTTTTCATGAAGCTATGATGAAAATTCTTTCTTTTCTACTCTGAAGAAAATGTGGAGCTGGAACAGATAAAAGCTTTTGTTCTCTATTTAATTTGACTGCTTGGGAATGCTTTATTTCAGAAAAAATATGTTCAGAACCCAAAGTTCTTCTTTTAAACACCTTGAAATATTGTGAACTGTTTCAAGATACTAAATAACAGTGACTATAGAGCTAAAATTTGATATAGCACATTGCATAAGATAGTAAGTTTTCCTTTGAAGCGAAATCCATCACCAATTCTGTAATAACTACAATGAGAGGTATGAAGTGGGGAAGGATAAAAGAAGGAAACAGCTAGATCAGCTAAAGTGTTTCACTTTATTGATGTTTTAAAATTTTACTAGCTCTTCCAACAAATCAAAACTTACTGTTAAACATCTGCATTATATTTTGATATCTTAACGTGATTTAATTACAAAAGAGGTTTAACCTCCTGCAGGAGTCCTGCTTGTAACTGCTAATGAGCAAGAGGCAATAAACTATCCTTTATAAATCAATATGTGAGAAATTAAATATGAGTGCTTGGACTTGGTTGGCCCCATATCTAATGGAACTATGAAAGACATGATTAATTAGCAAGGTGGTTTAGAAAGGTTAATTAGTTTACTTTTTAAATTATCTGCTGAGATAATATGTTGGCTAAGAAAAAAATCCTGCATCACAAATTAGCCAATGATTTTTCTGAAGAGTCAGAATAAACATACTCTGAGGAGCAGGTTTATCTATTTATTATCTGGCAATGTTTCTCATTGGTGGCATTTATTACATCTCTTGTCTTTAGTTATCATTGTAGGGTTAATCTAAACAATAAGAATTTCAGGTTTGGATTATAATTTTAATCCTTTTAGTCATTGAACTTAGATTTGGTGGGGTTTTTTTGTCTTGTGTGTTTGCTGTTTGTTTTTTTGGTTTGGTTTTGGGGTTTTGTTTGTTTAATTTAGTATTTTAGGGAAATCATCTAGCTTTACTAATATCTCAATTGGTTGGTAACAATTTAACCAGCCAGACAGCTCGTGTGATCTTTCACATAAATACATGATTTGAGTGTAAAACTAGAGGGAAACAAATGAAAAAAGTTTTAAAGAATTAAAATACTATAAAAATACTGATTAGCTTGAGAGGGAGTTTTCTTAGCTCAAATAAAGATAATTATCAGGAATTTTAAAAAAATGTAGTAAGGTAGATGTGAGTAGCAGTGTACCCTAAACATAAGAAGTGTGGGAGAAAGCTTGAATTCAAGTTTAAGTTTGAAAGTATCTATGAGGGAGATGTCATCTCAATCAAAATCTGAGAGTCCTACAGATGAAATCATATTTCATTATACACTAGCCCTACTTTCAAGGGCTAGTGAAAACCCTTGAAAGTTCCTGTTTGTAAGACAAAAAATCTAGGGAGTTTGTGCAAGGAGGGGCATCACCTGGATGAAGAAAATGAACAAGCAGTGTCCTCAGTAGAAACAGACAAATTTACAAGTGTGGAGGTCAAGGAAAACCTATATTGTAGATGATTTGCAATGCTGGTAAGAATCTAAACTGCAACTACTTGGACAGAAGGATAGAAACAATAAGATTTATTCAAATCTTGGGTGAACAATTCTATTAAGTACTCATCGTCAAAACTGATATTTCTGTTATAAATTTAAGCAATAATAAGTTAATGCTGTGGTCTGCAGAAGAAAAATAATTAACAAAATAATCTGAAGAACGAGAGATATTCAAATGGCTATGCCACATGCCAATTACTGAATGAGGGTTTATGAACATTCACAATATTTAGCAAAAGATCAGAGTATACTAAAAAGTGACCTTTAAATATGCAGATGCATATGCAGATAAATATGTAGATACAAATCTCATTTTCATTGAACAATGGCACAAATCTTGCATTTTATTCATTGCAACTCACTAAAGGAATAATAAAATATTATTCACAGAAACATACGCAAAACAATGTACCATATTTATTATTTATAGCTGCTGAGAAATGTATTGATCACTAGCTAAATAGGTAAGAAACAAATAATCTCCAGAGCAGAATGACAGAAGCAGAGTGTCATCATAAAATTATCTCTGAAGCAGTTTCCTATTTTTTAGAAGTTATTCAAATGTTTAAGAGATTTGATTAAGACCAAAATTGGAAGTGCATTGGATCATTGTAAGCTAGGCTGTTCCTGAGCAACGTCTTCTCTTACCACACAAAGATTTTCTTTCTTACACTGAAATAAAACCTTAACCCAATTCTTCATAACACTTGTTGAAAACATAGATTTATTTTTTGTTTGTTTCTCTTGTCTCTGCCATCAACACAATTTAACAATGACATTTCCTTAATATGAGACTATTTTTAAAATTTTCATATTTTCAGTTCTCTCTTTGATGTCTCACTATCTTTCAGTTTCCAGTTTTCGCTTTAGAGTATGTTATATCCATTCACCACTGTCTCTACATATTCAGTTTTTCTCTCATCTTCTTGCAGCCTATGACCAAAGTTCTGAAATTCAATCTCCATAGCAATAATTGCTGTTTGAATTACATTGCACCATTTAGTAATACTCACAAAGGGTTAGTGTAGGCTTTTTCTTTTTCAACTTAGAGCCTAAAATTACCAGATAAATCCAGTATGAGGATCACCTTTCAGTGAGGGGATACTAAACAAATGCATTTCTCTCAGTTAGTGAAAACTTAGAAATCAAGATTCAAAGTTGTGTAAAAATTAAGATTTAGATTTTAGAACATCTGTCATGCTTGTCATTTCCCTCATCACATTAATGAAAAAAGTGGAAATTTTATAAAATAGAGATGACTAGAAGCATCAGCAGTTCAAGCAATATCAAATGCAGATCAGCAGATGCTGATTTTATAAATATCACTAGAATCTGGATTTTTTTTATTATGTAAATAATTCTAGACAAGTGTTGTGGTTTAACCCCAGCCAGCCACTAGGGCTCACACCACTGCTTGTTCCCTGCCCACCAGCAGGATCAGGGAGAGAATCTGCAGCATAAAAAACAGTGTGAGTTTAGACAAAGTCTAATAGGGAAATCAAAAAGCCATGCATGCAAATAAAGCAAAAAAAAAAATTAATCTGCTTCCCATGGGCATGAAGGTGTTCAGTTGTTCCCAGAAGAGCAAGGCCCCATCACATGTAACAGTGACTTGAGATGACAAACACCATATCTCCAAATGTACCCTGGGGTAATGCAATCCCTACACCTCTACCAGGTGCTTCCTAATAGGGAAAGAGTTTCACTTTACCTTTTGACATGTTAAGAAAGTTCTGTGGATTTCTCTTTGTAATTGGCTTGGAGTCAGCCCAGAAGTGTAGATTGGGCCATGGAAATGTTACTCAAAGGCTGTTGTTTTTCTCACTGTCCAAGGGCCAAAAAGCCCACCTAAGCAATTAGGTATAAAGAGAGAGAACAAAGGAACTACACGCTTCTTGCTTTCCGCTTTTCATTTTTCAAGGTGCTGTAGCAAGCAAACAGCTTGTCTCTGTGCTGTGCTGAGCTTTGTTCCTTTGCCTTTTGTATTGTTTTCCATCTTTTTTAAAACTCTTTTTGATTTTTCAAGGCACTCACAATCATCTGTCTCGTTATTACAGCCACATTCTGCCAGGCTGGACCCTCAGAGTATAGGTTAAACCCATAGTACCCCTCCTCCTCCTTTTTCCTCCCATTTTATATACTGAGCATATTATCACATGGTCAGGAGTATCCCCTTGGTCGGCTTGGGTCACCTCTCCTGGCTGTGTTTCCTCCTAACTTGTCATGTACCCCCAACTCCCTTGCCTGTGTGGCTGCATCAAAACCAGGAAAGGCCTTGGTTCTGTGTAAGCCCTGCTCAGCAACAGCCAAAAACATCTCTGTCATCAATCCTGTGTTCAGCACAAATCCAAAACACAGCCTCATACCAGTCACTGTGAAGAAAACTGACTACTGCAGCCAAAACCAGCTCAAGGCCAATATCTACCTACTTAGGAAAAACATAGCTGTGAGAAAAAAATCCAGACTGATAAAGGAAGCCCCAAACCAGCCAACTGTGGGCTGTTGGTACCAAAGAAGAGAAAAGATGATGGTATTAGGGAGGTGAGATTTAGCAACAAAAAGTACTCCCTAACAGCAATCTGAAAACTGTTGATTGACTTTTCAGTGGTGTTCACACAGTTTTGTCTGCACAAAATTGGGCAATAAAACATGTCTCTAAAAAAAAATGAAGGAAACTCGAGATGACCGAGGGGACTATTAGAGTTCACAATTTCCTAAAAACTTTGCCTGTGAGTGATTCTGCATCACTGTCATTCTTGAAACTCAACCTTTAATATTGTAGCTTGAATGAGAAGTTATGTCTGCCAGGATCCAGGAATCTGTGAGTCTTGTTCAGTAGTGGTTTTCTGCAATTGGAGGGTTTGAAAATATTCAATTAAAAAATAAAGGGACTTTGTAAATAAAAAAGAGAAGTGAAACTTTTCATCTCTATTATTCACATTTTTCCCTAATGTAAATTACTGGGGAAAATCCATATAACAGAAAAAATTGTTTTAAGGCCATAAGATTTTTTCTTTTACTTTTTTGGGTTGTCATTTTACCAAAGACATTCCTGAATTACAAAATCATTGCCTTGGGATATCTTCCTTACTCCTTTTCTGAGAAAGTATATATTGTAGACAACAGGATAACTTTATTTATGCATGTAACTTATTTTCATCAGATCTTATTTATTGCTAGATTGTGTGTTGTGTGGGGTTTTATTTGTTTGCTTTGAGATCAATTAGCTTCTAACTGCAATCCTGTGCTACATGAAAAGCCTGTTCCCTATCCTCTTCCCCCAGCTCATAATGAGATCACAGGTGATTATTTCTTGAGCTTCAAAAAGGAAATATTTCTTGTGTAAGGAACAAGTTTCTACTGTTCATACATTGACATTGGGTACTGCCCGCTGGCTACAATTCAGGCTAAATCTCCATGCAAATAGTTTTTTCAATATGAGACGAAAATAACAGTAACCTTTTCCATTTTGAAAGGTTAATGAATGAATTGCAGTGTCTCTTCAATGGTTGACTGTCAGGGAAACACATGGCAGACATGAGTTATGGTAGACATATATGGCAAAGTTTTATTTTTGGTTCACTGCATCCCATGTGTTGTGTTTGGTCTGCTGTCAGTGAGATCGGCAAAGGAAAATACTCCATGAAAAATCAGGCAATTGCACCTTATACTTTATTAAATGCTTAAAAATGTGCTTTGTCCTGACTTCTAACTGCCTTGCTCATTAATGGGTTTACTGTGGTCTTACCGGTAAGACAGTGTAATATCTGGTGTAATGCCAAATGATAACTAGAATGACTCATAACTCTTATCACCTTTCATATGTGAATGTTCCCTCTTTAAGGGCTACAAGAATTCAGGACAATGATGTCTAAAAAATAGTGTTCTTTTTTAGTTATCTTGCATCCAATTCCCTTGTTCTGATTATTGAAAGAAGCCTAATTAACTCTATACAGGAAAAGTATATCTGTGACTTGAAGATTTGACCTTAATTTATGATGACTCATAGAAATGTCTTTATGGATTTCTTAATTAATATTAATAGAGTAACTCCAATCTGAATAATAGATATTTCTTATGAAGAAATAGATGACTTTAACTGTTTTTCAAGCTAAATAAACTGAAATTAATGTAATAATGTAATACAGCCATTTAGTATAACCTACTTTGGGAATACTGCAAGTATTAATAAATGTAGTGCCTAGGCATCACATTATTACAGTACAAAAAACTGAGCAGGTACAGGCCAGCTTTCAAGACTTGGGCCTATAGAATCTTACATTTTTTTTCAACAAGTAGTTTTCAGTTGAGCCTTTCCAGAGAAAAGAAATTTCTTAACCTGTTCAAATTAAAATCTGGAAAATCTGAAAAAAAACAATGAATTGAAATTTGCCCTTTTTGAAGGGATGGTGAAAAAAAGATAAAATGCCAAAACATTCAGTGAAGAGTGCAAGAAGAATGATAAGTCACAAAGCACAAATTACCTCAAGGATATTCTTTATGATGTATCTATTTTGTTAGGGAATTGAACTCATGACCCACGTTTTGGAGAGTGCTGGGCTTGCCTACTGAGTCACAGAAAAATCTCATTTACTGTCAGAAGTAGTCATTTTAAACTCAGCTGGGAAAGCTTTCAGACAAAGGGCCTTCACCTTGAAAGGGTGAAAGATTAAACTGAGGATACTATTAAATGGGAAAATCAATGACAACTAGTTAAATAAAAAAGAAACTCAAATGAAGATAAATTATCGGCTGAATTTGTCCCTCGTGTATCTCTGTTTCTTTCATTAGAGACACACCAGGACGAGGTTTGTCTCTGTATGCAGCAGAACACAGAAGAAAAGCAAATTAAAGAAATGTACTGTATAATACAAAATGACAAGCCATCACCTGGGGAAGTATTGAGGTTAAAACTTGCTTCATAATTGCAGATTTCTAAAAAAGGTCTGAATTATCACTATTTTAATCTGAAAAAACCATAAAGCAAGAGTTCTACAACAAGGGCTATATGTTCTATCATAAGTTCTTGGAGTTTCAAGTCAAGGAAAATGAGAAGCAAATTCTAATTTAGTTTTAAATAGCACAGAGGATCTGAAACAATAAAGACTATTCTAATAGAGAGCACAGTCAACTGAGTTCAAGGATATTAGAGGATAAAATCCCAAACCTTTTATACACATATGTAAAGATATATAACTAAAAAAATAAGCATATTCTAAAAAAGAAAGGGAGAAGCAGTAACTAGAGGGGTAAACTTCTTACAGTGGGCAGAAATATTGAATAGGTATGAGAAAGAGCATATAATACACTTGTATGTCAAAATATATTATATAATAAAATGGAATAAAGATTCAACTCTTTTTTTTATCTTCAAGCAATATTATGCTTCACAAATCCTTTAGTAGTCTCAGAGTCAAACACTGTGAATAAATGTGATCTAGTCCATACATCATAGTGTGATTTTCAGAAAGCTTTTGATAAGGTTGCTTGTCACATTCAGAGAGACATAAAACTGTTGTAGCATAAGAGATATATCCTTTTGTGCATTAATGATTCATTAAAATAGTGAAAAAATACAAATAAGTGGCAATTTTCCAGTTGAAAATAACATGGTGGAAATCCTTATCCTCAGGGACATGAATGTAAACTCTTCCATATAGTCATAAAATAGCAAGGAAAAGGTGGTGAATATTGAAGTAGTAAAATTTGCAAATGATAAATAATTACTGAAAACTGTTAACTTAAACCAAACTGTTAAGAACTAAAAATTAATTTCATGACACTATCTGGTCAAACAAATCTAGAAGAAAAGAAAAATCCTATCAGCTAACATGAAGTACTATACAGAGGAGAAAAACCACCCTAATACTGTCAGTCAGAAAATCAAGGCTGAAGTGAGTAGTTCTTAAAGGATGGTTTTTGAATGCTATTTAGCAGCCACAGTGGCAAACAAAAAGCTGAGAATTGTTAGGAACAGAATAGGAAGCAAACCAGAAAATGTGATTAGGTTACCGTGTAATGGATGGTGTGTTCATGTACTGCATGCATTTCAGTGTAAAACTCTAGTTGCCCAGTCTCAAAAGAGATATAGTGGAATTAGAAAAGAGACAGGAGAGGATGATGGGCTGAAGAAGAGATTACCAGCCCATCAGCTTGGAAAAGAACTGCAGGTAGCAGTCCATAGACACTGAGTTCACTATTTTTAACAACATACAAACTGAAATATGTCCATTGAAGTTGTCATGTGGTGGTCCACGGTAAATGAAAGAATATTTTTCACACAGTTTATTTAAGATACAACGTACCAGATTAAATATGTCAAAAAGCTCTTATGCAAAGCTAATAAAAGAAATACCCATCTGTGGCTCATCTTGATAAAAGATTCACAGAGTCCCTGAAGCATTCACAGACCATTGCAGAGAAGGTTCAACACATACATCTGCAGTGTCTTAGATACCTTCAGTCCAACTCTAGGCTTTTGATTGCCTTAAGTACCTTTAGGTGCTCCTGTACAAGAAAGAAAAAGGAAAGTTTTGTACTGAATTCTGCAAGCCTGAAACTTCTTAGGTCATACCTTCACAATGTAAATTGATGAATATGACACCCTCATAGGTGCTATGTTATGGCTGTCTTCTCTCCCAATATTTTGCTACCCATTTCTGCCTCCATAGTGAGGCAGATATCAGCTGAGCCTTATACAGACACATTTAGTTTGGCATTAGAAATGAAATCAAGTTAATGATCCATCCTAAGAGAGCCTTACCCTTCTTTTTTTTTTTTTTTTTCTTCTTCTTTTTTCCTTGAAAGTTGCAGTAATTCCACAGCCTTTTTCACAATTCATTCCATGAAAGACTAGTTCCAGATCAGGTGAGAGGAAAGGAAGTTAGTAACAACACAGTGCTGGAAAAAGACAGGTTGGAAATATCTTTGTTCAGTACTGCCATCCACTTCTTTACAGTATAAAACCATAGCCTCCAACACCTCAGCTGGATGAGATGAATCATTAATTCAAAGCTTTTCCAAAGGATTCACCATATTCAGATGTAGGATTCATTCAAGCTAGACTTCAAAAATGTCTGGTCTGACCCCCTATGGGTGTTCTCCTGCAAGTGTTTAACTGATATAATTGGAGTTAAAGGAGTCTGTAATTATATCCTTGGAGTTGGCTGTTCCTGTGATTTAATGGTTTTGATCTTCAGATGACACATGGAAGTGATACAATGCAGCACAGAAAAGTGTTATTCATATGGAAAAGACCAGACTGTGTCTCATTTGTAAGAGGCATCGGATATACCATTGCTACTATTGTTCTTTTAGTGAATGCAGACAGTATAAGATGTTGAATGGAAACCATGGCATGGTACAAGTCTCTGGACTCCATTTTTCATGAATTTTTTTTTTTTCTGATTACTAGGTAGTTACAGAGAAAATTATTCTCCAGACACACTTTAGGCTTTACGTGCAATTTTTTTACAAGATTATTTTCTTATTCATGGCTACATTCTGTGCACACAGGATTTTTCAAGAACAGAGTTCTATTTATCTGCAAATTATATGAATTCAGATACCCAGACACCCAAGCATAAGCCTTAGGAAAATACACCACTATGTGAACTTGCCATTAAAAAGAATAGACCAATTATGAACAATTACCTACTAGGCATTATCAGTTCATGGCCAGTTATTGTCACAATTTATAGGACTTACTTTTCTTTTAGGAAAAAAATATAGCTTCATTTTATTCCTGTTCAACATGATTCCTCCACTGCATTGTGTCACCTCATGTTTGGTTCCACTGTAGACTGATGTGATAATATCAGGCATAAGGGAAGGGCAAGTGATGAGCAGGAGAGGTGAAAGCTCTCTCTCATGTTGGGAACTGCTTCTATTATTCACTACTGAAAAACTTCGTCTGATCATAATTGTCTGCTTGTTCTGACATCTCTATGAATTTAATATAAACACAGCAATATGTACGTGAATTTTAATTCAAAGTTAAAATTCACACTTAGATATTCATGGGAGCTGTATTTTTCAAAGGCTGGTAATTATTCATGACCGATTCACATAAGATAGTTTGAATTTTAGAGTTTTGAACTCTTCTGGTTAATCTTCATACCACTTTCTGCATTGCTATAAATTGATGAAGTAGTTTACCCACTTCTTTTCAGAACCTATATATTCTACAATGGATCTGATAGATTTAATTTTCCCCTTAGTAGGATTTTACATTGGCAAACAAAAACTGTTTGTAGGAGTACCAGCCTTGGCCCTAAAGTTTAAAAATAAATTATATAAATTCAGAAATCAGCCAATGAATGATTTAAAAAGATAGCAGATTTTACAGCTTGTTGATGTAATTGGATATTCAGACAAGTCTGCAGGATGTTGGGTGCCTTCTTTATTTTATGCAGAAATTTAGCTTTCAAGACCTAATGATTTAAATGTGCCACTGCTAAAGGATACTTGACTATAGAGGTCCTTCAAAATTAGGAATGTTTTCATTTTTTGCTGTAAAGATTTCTAAGCACCTCACCAAGGTTTCTAGATTTCAGAAAAGAAGAGAAATCTCATGAACTGCAAGGGAAAGTGGATAACTGATTTGTCCCATGTATATTGAACCACAAGACCAGATAGGTTTTATTAATCTGAAAGAAACAAACTACATTTTAATACTGTCATATAGTTTCATGGTAAAGAGGTATGTTTTAAGATTATTGGAATATGAGCTAGAGCTGCAGTGGTTTTATATATTTGGCAGCAGTGCAAAATGTTTCATCTGTACTACTGTGTTTACAAAGGTCACTACAAATGTTAACCTTCCTGACCTTTAAAAGCTGAGACCTCTGCCAAACACTAAGAAATGTTCAGTGACCAATTTATTCTTCAAGAATTTCAGCATACTGAATGTGCTCCTGCAAGGCTACTTGATCTAACAGTACACTAGCACAAATATGAAAGGTAGTTGATCTGTAAAAATAGGACTTCTAAAGTAAAGAAACATGTTGGCATATGGTGCTGAATTCTTGGTTTAGAATTGAAATTATGACATCACAGAAATCATGTAAACTTGGACTCCTGTGTCTCCCTAGGGTTTCAGTGACAAGGGATAATGCAGTAAAAGATAACTGCATAATAAATAATTATTAAAACCAGACTTTTCTCCATTTCTTGGCCCTGTGCTGTATTCTTTTTCATTCTTCTCACAGCAGAAACCATCAATGTACTGAAATCACAGCACAAGTATTATACAGCAATTGCAATACACAGCTGAATCAGAGCACAAAGGTGATTACTATCACTGGTGTCTATATGCCAACTATTAGGATGTCGAGCATCCACAGTCAAAGAGAAAGAATATGTGGGAATTCAAGGCTCTTGCTCTCTTCAAAGTTTATTTTGTTCGTTGCTCTGTTTTTGTTCTCTGTATTGGACTCCACCACACATACACTTCCCCCATACTGCTCTGGCTAGCACAGATCCTCTTTGTGTTGAGTTTTCTTTCCAACAGCTGTGGTTACTTCCTGTATTTTTCCCTGAGCTTCAGGAAACCATGTTCTCTGAACTGCCTTTCAGTGTTGGGGTGTGTGGGTGTTCACAGTAACTCGTAGTCCAGCTCCTTTTCATAGCTCCTCATTGCACAGCAAAGGATGCAAACACCAGCAAAGAATGTAACTGTGAATGCAATGGGCTCTAGGTCTTCCTTCAGACCAAGAAAATGGCTTATATAGCACTGATTTCAAACAAATGGAAACAATTTTTGAAAAAGAAGCCAAATCATCCTTTCGTTCACTTCAGGTTTACTGATTTTCATCTTCCCGTTTGGGGGAGATTTCGGGGTTTTTGGTTTGGGTTTGTTTTTTTTTTTTTTTTTTTTTTTTTTGTCTTACATGTTTTGGGTTGACTAAAGACAGACCTACTGAAATACAATAGGATTGTTTGTGCTTACAAAAGAGTAAAGCTTCATCCATAAAAAACATTTCTTAATGTAGTAACTAAAACATGCAGAAAATGAAGGCTGGAATTTTAACCTATAAGAAGATGAGTAGTGTGGAAGACTGTATGCCTTCAGAGACAGAAATCTTGTCAAAAAACAAAAGAATTGTGAAGAATTTTTGGGTAATTAAAAGACTTTATAACTTGAAAATGCAATAAGAGATTTTGTGATCTGTGATCTGCAGTAAGTGTTATATGATTTTAGTGTTACTGATCACAGATGGATTTCATCTCTAGTCAGAAAATATCTCTGTGATCACATTGTGGAACAGATCTTAAATTTGCACAAGTTGGAGACTTCATTTTTATTAGCTATGACTCTAGCCCAAAGCATAAGCTTTGATAAAAGAGCAAGTGGTCAGCAGCAAAAGATGAACAGACAAGTGTAGGCTTCAAGGGATTGCAAAGAAATTACAAGAAAGTGCAAGAAAACTACAGGTACTCACCTGAAGGCTTCAAAACTATCCCGTGTAAGTTGCTGAAAGGCTGTGAATCATATTACATTCAAAAAATGCTCAGTACACCTTTGATCATTTACATTGTACAGTCAATACAGATGAATAATTTAAATGATGAGCCAGTAAAAGACAGGTACAACATTCTGCAGTAATTTTTTCTTATACTGTCTTTAAGTAGTGCAAGAACACCCTTTTAATTCTACACACCTTTTATGTAGGCTAAAACCCCCAAAATTTTAGGCTAGCCTTGTATCCATGCCTCATCATGACTTGCAGAGCCAACCTTGCTACAGCTCTAGCACTCCTCTATACCTGTAAACAAGCTGGATATATTTAGATCCCAAGTACCAGAGGGAATTCACTGGAGACTGTTGAAAGACAGTGTAATTGTGAGAATGTCGTTTACTGTGTACGGAGCAGTCTGATGTTTAGAAGAGGTCAGGCAGTTGGAAATACTACTGTGAAATGAGTGATAAGGAATTAAAAGTTTATACATTTCACTTCACTCCCTGGAAAGACCAAGCAGCCCATCCTCTTGGAATCCATCTCCTAGCAAATGAAGCATAAGAAGATAATCAGGAGCAGCCATCAAGGATAGTTGACTGGGTGGGTGGATGAAGGATGAATGGTGGTCTCCAAGGGCTTTCACACCATCTCCCTCCATGCCATTATTTGAAAGCTGGATGTATGCCCTGGATGAGACAAGTGGCTTGTAAGTTGAAAGCTGGCTGCACTGCCAGGCTCAAGCAGCCATAATCAAAGGTTGGGTGTTCATCTAGAGACCTAGAAAGAATACAGTACATGAAGAATTCGAGCCAGGAACCACAATACTCAAATCTTTGAAGGTGGTCTTGGTGATCACACACGACTCTTTCAACATCTCATCTCACCTAGGTGAGGGCAGAAACTCTCAGAGAAAAAATGCATTACAGCAGGTATCCTTGTTTGGTTGATTTGTGTGGCCTGGACAAGAAAAAATTGTGTCTTTCTGGGCTGTGGATGCACATTACTGAGTCATATTAAGCCTCTTGTCAACCAACACCCCCATGTGCCACTCCTCAGGTCTGCTCTCACTCAATTCTTGGTCTGGTCTGTATTTGTGCTTGGGATTGTTCTGAGGTGCAGAATTTGTACTTGGTCTTGTTGATTCATTAGGGCTGATCTTGTCAGTGATGACCAATGGAATGAAATTGCTTGGTAACGCTGCCTTCCCATGTCCTTAGTCACCAGGCCCTCCCTAGGAGAAGGCTCCAGGGAGACCTCCAGAGTGGCCGTTCAGTACCTAAGGGGAGCTTGTAAGAGACACGGGGAGAAACCTTTTCTTAGGGCCTGTTTTCAGTAGCACAAGGGGTAATGGTTTTAAACTAAAGGAGGGTAGATTCAGACTAGATACAAGGAAGACATTTTTTACAATGGTGGTGGAGAAACACTGGAACAGGTTGCCCAGAAAGATGGTAAATATCCCATCCCTAGAAACATTCAGGGTTAAGCTTGATGGGGCTCTGAGATCCTGATTTAGCTCGTTCCAGAGGGTTGGAACTAGATGGCCTTTAAAGGACCCTTCCAACTCAGACTATTCTATGATTCTATCAATTTATGACTCCATGACTATAGTTCTTTTAATAAAGAGAATTTAATCATTTTGGTTTTAGATCCTCTGTTTTACTCTATTGTCTCCTCACCAAAGTATATATTTTTATTAATTCTCTGTATTGGATAGATAACTCTTCTGAATCAACACTGACTTAAATGAAACTATTAAAAGTTCTTTGAATCCAAATGGCAATTCCACCTCTTATAAACAAAGCTTTTAAATAAAAGAATAACTAGAATATCAAATACCAATGTACAGAGTTTGCAATTTATTGGTATTATATGCAACCGAGCAAAGCATTCTATTCTTCTCCTCCTACTTACCCCAACAATTTGCATTTTACATTCAATCCCTGGCCTACTGCCAGAGGCCTGTGGGCTCTCTTTCCAAATCCAGCCTCACCCATGTTATATTGACAGAAGTCTACTGGGTAAGCTTTGACATAGGATATCAGCTGATTTTTAAACAGACCAAGTAATCTCCTTGTTCTTAACCTGTTTAGAATAAAACCTCAAGTTCTTATTCTCCAGCATAGCAACTGAATGGTAATAAGGAAAGAGTCCAAAACTGGCTGTTGAATATCTTCACTAGAAAAATGTCTGTTGTTTCTTTTGGTGTTTTGGGGTTTGGGTTTTTTGGTTGGTTGATTAGTTGGGGTTTTTCCTCTTCTTTTCCTAGTTGGGATTTTAATTTTGTTTTTAAAAGGTAGAGGTTGGGTAACTTTTCATCCATATAATGCTCTGATTTTCTGGCTTGGGTAATCAAATTGCTGGGAAAAACCCAGCAGCCCTAGAAATACCCCTGTCTGTGCAACACTTTTGGAATAAGAAGTTGGTGAGCTGTTTCTAATTCTGAAACTATGTTAATGAATTGCCTGTGATTCTTACAGACCAAAGGACAGATCTTAAGGGGGATATCTGGCTGATACTCACATATGTAATCCCCATACAATATTTGCTGCTACTGGATCTGTAGCTACATTTCCCTAATTTCCACTTAGATTTCCTATTTTTTCCGCAAATAGAGTGAAGCAAATTATTGTGGAAGAACTTCTCAAATTCTTCAGAGTTAATTATCTGGAGTTAATTTCCTGATTGTGTCTGAAGTTGTATCACAGACATTCAATGCCAAATCACCATTTACAGTAGTGAAGCATAGCAGGGAACTCTTTCATTTAAAAGCTTCTTAACAATAATAGCCAGAATTCTTCAGGACACTAAGGGAATGCTAGCAGGATTCTCATTTGAGCTCAGCCTAGTCAGCCAAATTATTATTTATAATGATTTTAAAGCATCCACAAGATCAGGTCCTGAGAGAGGAAAGCTTTTAGAAGTCAATTACTCCTATTTTTTGGACAAAGCAAAAACATAAGTGTCCCTGTTTTCCCTGAGAAGGACTTTATATAACATGGCTATGGAATAGCTGCTGGAAATAGTTGACACACAATGCACTGAAGGAAAGAAAGACAAAAAGAACGAAAGAACTGAACATCTGGGAAGTAAAATTTTTATGGGTATGTCACTCTATCCCACACTGATACTATGTTCAGTTTCGCATGATTGAGATTAGGAAAACAAAGAAAAGAAAGTCAGTAGAGGAAAACAATGAAACATACAAAAAGTGGAGGAGAGTCGATGTCAAACTGTAAATTATTTCTACTGGCATGGAAAGTGGTTTATAAGGTAAACCAAAATTATTCCAAGGAAAACAGAGATAACCCAGTTTGAAATCCCATTGTTAAAGCAAATCTCAGTCAATCAAATGATTAATTGTACCTTCGCAGTGTGTCAGTTACAAATGACAACAACTGGAATCAATGGATTATAATTTGTCTTCTCTTTGAAGGCTCAAAGATCGGTGATAGGCAAAATACTAGTGAAGCTAACAATTGTTTGGTAAAGCATGATTAATATTCTGCTCCATGACAATTTACTTTCTTTAAGGAAAGAGACATAATTTCAATCAAATCACATTTTTGTCCTTCCAAGGGCAAAATAAATCAATAATATGTTCAGGTGTTCAGAGATCTTTGAGCAAATTAATTCACTGATACGAATTTGAAACTTTAAATGCTGTGCTTTAGTAGTCATAATAGGTATTCCTGTTTGAACATATTTTCTATTAGGTATTTTATACAATATTGTGTAGTTAATAATGCAAATTAGTGTAACAGTATTAAGATCAATGGAAAACTGAATATTTTAAACTAGGAACCTTTCTTAATTTCTCTATAATATGAAGAACTGAAAGGCTCAAATATTTATATTTATTTAGGTCTTATCTAAACACACGTAAAATGTCTTTGTTAATACATATGTGATAAAGAGCACTTGAAACTTTGATCTGCACAATGAATTGTATTTACATCAATCAAGTATAATGTTCTTTATTAAAGTTTATTAATATGTAATGCTACAGTATCTTTTACAGTCCACTTATTTATTTTCTTTTTAAATAATGCATCTTATGAATAGTAATTTTAATTATGTCCAGGTTTTTTCTCAGAATTTATTTTCCTTTTTTTTTTTTTTTTTATTTTTTTTATTTTTTTTATTTTTTTTTGCCTGAAAGGTTTTTGGGCCTCTGATGTATTTCCAGAAATCTTTAAATCTTATTCTATAAGGAACTCTGCTGACAATCATACTAAGCTTGAGAACAGTCTCTAGAGTATTCAGATGATTCTTCAAAAATTTATTTCTACAGCTAGCCTGTGCAATTATTCAATTTTTTTAAAATATGAGACTTGCTGGGGACAAGAAAACAGCCACGTCAAAAGTTAATTTGAGCATTGTTGGAATAGGAGTACTCAGTGTTCAGTACTGTCGAGATATCCTCTTTATCAGTTTATCTAAAGACTAGCAGAGACAGCTATACATAATGTCATATTTTAAAGCCTTCATGTGAAGTCTGGATGTATTTCTAGAAGTTATTGCTCATCCAAGTACAAACTATGATGCTCAGCAAAGTTTTGTGAAATATATTAGACAGCTGCAAAACTCCACCTGGCTCTAACTGCCCAGGTCAAGGATCCACTACCTCATCCAAACAAATTATTAAAATTCTTCTACAATTTTTTTCTGATTATTCAAAAGAAAAGGAAGTCACTAGAAGAAAACAATGAAATATACAGAAAAGTGGAGGAGAGTCGATATCAAACTGCAAATTATTTTATTATATTTATTTTATTATTTTTATTATTTTATTTTACTCTAGCCAAACTTTTTATACAACTCTATTAGAGAATATATGTATTATGCCCCCCAAAATCATTGTTCAATTATAGAAATATCGTTTTATTGCAAAAGTTGAAGACAAAAATTATTTAGGAGGTGCACAGTAAGGCACCTGCCCTTTTAATGTCCAGGGTGGCACAGCCAGGCAACTGTGTTCAGGAGAGGATTGTGAAAGCCAGCAAGTATGAGACTATGCTAAGAAATGAAATATAGGGAAAGGGAACACCCTAAATACTGGCTGATGCTTGTAGGAATGATTGTATGCAGTGATTAGAAGTTTTAGTTTTTGAAGATTAAAAGAGGTGACTGTAATGAAACATATTTGGTATTTTGTAGGGTATACAAAGGTATTTTCATCAGATCTCAGCATCTGTGTAATCTACCAATCTATCATTGTCACAGTAGGTTCTAGGATTTTTCTCTCCTATGATCTTTATTGTCTAACAATCATACCTATGAATCAAAGGTTTGGGTTTTGGTTGCATTTTTCTTTCAATTTCAACCTGAAAATAAATATGTTAACTCAAAAATGCTCTATTTTTCATTATTTTAATTCAGTAAAGTAGTGCACACTAATGCTTTTGGCTGCTGTATAAACTATGGATAAGCTACTAAACTATTTTAGGTTCATTTTTAAGTTAAATGCTGAAAGTTATACAGATTAAGAGTCAGGAAAGACTTAAATGAAAGTAACTTTATTGCAGAAAGTGCTGATGAAGCTGAACTATTATGAACAGAGTTTTGTTCTGGAGCAGATTGATCCTACCAGGTCACTTGAAAGACTTGACTGTCAAAAGAGTTTTACAATGAAACTTATAATAACAAGGTAGCAGCAAGGTAGTGACAAGGTATGGGACATTTATTTAAGGGTTGGACTCGATGCTCTTTGTGGCCCCCTTCCATCTCAGAATATTCTGTGATTTTTTTTTCCTTTTTTTTTCCTTTTTTGGTTTTGGTTTTGTCTCAGTAAATAGGCACTGCAGATTACTTCTGCCTAGCAGGATTCCCCCTTCAGGTTGGATCTCTGCAAAATGTGCAGCATGGAATAAATATTAAGAAAAAAACATGGGGAAAGATAGTTTGAAACAAATTATAGTTGACTACTACTTATGTTTTATTTGGAGGTTACTATTTTCAGTGTCTGTGGAAAACTACACAGACTGCTATAGCCCCTCTTGTGGAATCCCTCAAACGTATAATTTGCTTATAAAAGTTACACTGCCTTTACCCATCTGGTTCTGCAAACTATTTACACTACCCAACCTTTTATACAACTCCGTTAGAGAATAAAGAGACTAGTATTGGGGATGCTTTGTGTAGTTTGGCCTTTCAAGCCACTAACTTCTATGTAACCACAGCAATAATGCCATGTAAGGCCAGCAGAACCTATGCAACTATACCAGAAATGCCAGACTTGGTGTCACAAGTAACAGAATGGGTATCAAAATATCAGAAATAACAGAATAGAAATGGATGTAGCAAAAAAAGAAAAAAAAAATGGGACCAAGGTGGTGGTAAACTGGAAGGGCTGTTTATTGGGATGAGATTATGGTAGAGAAAAACAAAGAGTTGGAGAAATTTTAAAGTTGCTAAAAAATTATTTGACCATGAGCTGTCTGTGGTAATCTGTGGTTCAGCCATAAGTTTGAGCATCACAGTCTAGCCAGAAAAATAACCCAAATCTCTTGTTCTGACAATAACAATCATATTTTTGTAGTAGTTAATGTCTATGAAATTAGGACTATGATTTCTTAATGCTAAAACACTCAGTTCAATGGAGTTAAACATCCTGGAGTAACATTATCAGTGCCTGCCTCAAACCTAGAAGTATTTACATATTTAAATTTCAAACAACCAAACAACTAAAAAGTAGTGTTTTCTTGTTTGCTAAAGTATGATGTTGCAAGAAGGTTTTGTGTGATACAGACAGCAACTGCAAATCAAAGAAGTTTGCTCATTGATTTTATGTAGTTAGCTAACAGCAGAACATTACTGAATTCCTGAAGCTCTAGAGGCCACATTTTTTCCAGTATTCTCTGTATTGTTTGCATTGTTTTCTTTTGCTTTTGATTTGCCTCTGCTCTGTACTTTGGATAATTGGAAATCATGGTTGATATTAATGAAAAGAGGATAGATGACCATGGCTGGTATCACAGACTTCTAGCAATGCAGATCTTGCCCTCTTGTTTCTTTTTCTCCTTTCCTAAGCATTTTCTATTGCAATAAATGTATCCTCACCTGTGATCTGTTTAAAAGAATTCAAGCTCAGCAGAACAGGTTGTCAACCAGTCACTCAGTTTGGAAAATAAAACGTTTTTGAATTTACTTTTTGAAATGGATAGTCTTAAGGAATGTAAAATAAAGTACTTTCTCAGAGTAATTCAGCAATTCACTGCACTTCCTCCATAAATCAGAGTTTAACATTTGAAGCAACACAAACAGTAAAAAATGAAAGAAAAAAACCAAACAAAAAAGGAAAAAAGCCAAACAAAACTTTGACAACCTCTGATATGGGGGCATTTTGCCTTGGGCAGTTGTAAATTAGATTTGTATTGTATAGGTAGAAGCTCACTAAACCCAAAGTACATAAAAAAATTCTTCTAGAGCAAATATTACCATTCTTTCATTTCACATATATATACAGGAATATATATAAAATGCATAAATGAAGTGAAAACTGAAAGTTTTGAATATATTTATTGGAGGATTTAAGTTGTCAGAACAAAATTATTTTAAATGTAGGTCAAATTTGCTCAAGAATGTAATTCAAACAAAAAAAAAAAGAGTCCATTCAATTAATAGGCATAAATAAGCATATCCAACTCAATTCTTTTGTCAAAAACACAGAGCTTCTAGAAACATTTTTTCTGACTTTCCTCTACATTTATATTGCTTGAAGTTGACATAAGTAAAGAAAAATGTTCTGGCTATAGGAGCTCTCTCTTCCTCCTCACTGATGGTAGCTGAATTCTACCAACACTGGGGAAAAAAAGAAATTTAAAAAAAAAAAAAAAAAAAAAAAGGATTTTCTACTGAGACAAGCATTTCCCTAAAAAAGTCTTACCTCAGCAATTTCAGTATCAGAGACATAACCCATGAGATGAAAGAACACACCCTGTGCTAATGCCATGGAAGCCATAAGGCTGACTGTCTGACCCACCAATCTTTGTTTCTCTCAGCTCAGAGTGAGTCTGCAGGGAAGTCATTCAAAACCTTTCCCCTTGTTCAGTGCAGCATAGCGATAGAAAGCACTCAGCTTTTCTCTTGCAAATCCAGTTTGGGGCCCGAATTCTGAACAATCAGTGGATTTTCTTTGTTCCAACAACTCAAGTGTCTTTTTGAGGCCAGTGCATTTGCTTTCATTGACCTGGCAGACATGTTTGGATCACTGGTGTGACACTCCAGGAACAAAACCAGTATTCAGTGAGGAAAAACTCTCTTCTAACTCTTGCAGGATGATATAACTTGTTGAATAAATAAAATCCCCGATCTCTACATGAGAGCTGTGCTTGCTAACTCTGACAGCAGGAAAAAAAAATGAAGAGCTACTGGTTTCAGTTTCCCAAAATAAATACTGGGTTTTTTCTTTTACAGAAGCTGCAGGAAAAGAACAAAGGAGCTATAGATCATAAGACAGGTCACAGCATACTCTGAGAGACCAGCTACTAAAAACAATTTTGTCTTTCCACATTTTTTTCAGGTCATTTTCCCTTCACTCATTATAAGTAGTAACATTTACATGAAAATAGGATCTTGGTTTCTCAGGAGTTTATCTGCTCTTTATAATTATCCTCTTGAAGTCATAATACTGGTTTCTGTGGTAATTATGTTTTCCATAAGTTTTCAGTGGTTCTTTCAAGGTGAACATGATCTAGACTGTAATCCAATAATAGCATTTCAATAGCGTCATTAAGACCGAGTTTTACAAATATAAGAGTCTAAAATGCAGTCTAAAGAGAAATGAGTCTATTATTATGTCCATATGTAGACAGCAATAAGTTGACTTCTCTTATTGCTGATTTTGGCAACTCGTTTGTGTCAGAAGCTTAGCATTCTTGAAAATCCCTTTACTTACCAATGTTTCTAAATCTAGATTATTTTTTTTTTTAATAAATTGTGACCTACTTAAATAGAAGCTGTAACAAGGCTGCTCAACTGTGGGTGAAAGCCAGAGCACAATGGTACAAATTAATACATTTCATCCAGAAGTGGATTGAGGTCATTCCACAACCTTGTTTTGAAAATCATCTGATCTTTTGAAAGTCAACTGATCATCTTATTTATTGTTACGTGTTTGTAAAACTGAACACAAAATTTCAGCTAATTGATGCTTTGTATCACAGTCTCGCTGGGTTTTGGTGTTTGTCTTTCCATTGATTCCTGTACAGATGGACTCCATGACACTACTACCCAACAAGGAAAACTTTATGGACCATGTAGGTATGGCAGAATATTTGCTAGTTCAAACAACTAATCTAAAGTTATTACATCATATACCTCCACATTAATCACCTATGTCTAAATGAATTTTTAATTATTGTAAATAACTGGAAGAATAACACAATGTGATAGATACATTTTTGGATTTCAAATACCTGTCTCTGTTGAAAGCAGTATGTATTCAATGCATATGTAAACAACTTGTCAGATGTTAATATTTCTTGTTCAATTTCAGAATTTACAGTAATCTTCACATGTAAGTAGAAATAAGACAAGAAAGACAAAAGCTCATCTGGAATTAAATCTGGCCAAGAATGCCAAGGATAACAAAAAGACCTTCTTCAAATATAGCAATAGCAAAAGGAAAACTGAGGAAAATGTGGGCCTGTTTCTAAATGGACAGACTGGGCTGGACAAACCCAGCTCTCTCAATCTTCATAGCAGAGATTCTCCAGAGCTGAAGACTGTACACCAGGTGGGATCTTACCAGAGAAAAGTACAGGGGGAGAATCCTCCTGCTGTCTGCTGAGCACCCTCACTAAAGACAGATCCCACTCAGTTTGGCATCATCCTTGTTATCATCCTTGCTTGTCACAGGCAAGACTCATTCTGTTCCACTCTCCCTTCAAGTCTAGTTTAAATGCCTGTCAGTGAGCCAAAACCCTCTCCTCTCTCTGAGTAAGATATGCCTCATTTCGTGTAGACCCTTACATTACCAAAAACCCAAAACTGTGATGGTGATGAAAGTCATGGAGCTATGGATTAATAGTCTTATTCTATTTCTTCCACTGTCGCTGCTTGCAAGTGGCAGTATAAAGACAAAAAATTTAGCTGTGCTGCTGGTGCCCTTACCAACCATCTCAAGACCCTGAAATCTCTTTGATTGCCCTTGCGCTACGTGCTGCAGCTACATGGCCACTCACATGAGAAGAGAGTCCTGGGGTGACCTTATGATGCTTGTGTCCCCAACCATCTGTTCTGCTTATGCTGGATGTTGAGTTTTGTCCCTTTAAGACTGATTCTGAGAGCAAAGTGGGGAGAAAAAGAAGTGCAGAGCTTGTTTTCAGAAACTGCACTCACTCCATGTTCCTTCTCGTGGACTGTGTTGTCTGCAGCACGGAGAGCAGGAGAGAACTCCCCTTGTTTTTTAGGTTTTTGTTTTTTTTGTTTTTTTGGTTTTTTTTTTTTTTTTTTCAGCTAGCTGAGGCAGAGAGGATCCTGGGACTGTGGCTTTTCTTCTTCTTGGACCTGTTTGAACCTGCTCTGGACTGAACACCCAGAAGAACACCAGGACTTCATACCTATGGCCCACCAGGGCCTAGGAATGTTGTATTCCAGAACCGGAGGGACTGATCAGGGACTGAGCGAGCTGAGCTACGCCCACAGCAAGGACCTTCTGAATTTGCCATCTTTTCAGAACAGCGAGAGGGTTTTATTTTTAAATGTTATTAATTTTTTATTTTTTTTTTTATTTTAGTGAACACTTTGCTTGTTAAATAAACAGTTTTTTTCCACTTTTCTCCAAGGAAATTTTTTCCTGAACCAGCTGGGCAAGGGGCCGCTTGAATCTGTTTTTCTGGAGGGACCCTATTTGGAGGTTTCCTCCCAAAATTTATCCTAAACCAGGACAAAGAGGAATAAATAGTCCAATGGCTGTACCAGACTAGGACGTTCGCTAGGAATGTTCAGCAATATAGGGAGCACATGGAATTCCCTGGCAGAAGGGTCTCTCTGACAGATTGGTTCCTCTCAGAAAGGAGTCTCATACAACTATAATTTGCCTTTTTTTCCTCATGGGTGGAGTTGTGATTTGGAAGGAATACCATTCTGACCTTGGCAACACCTCTGGTGTAGAGAGACCATCATGTACAGCATCCATTGTCTGGTCTTCCATCCAGAGCCTCGTATCATTTTACACAGGTACCTGAGAGAGCACTGAGAGAGTAACCTGGGAAAGAAGGGGATTGTCTGCTACCCCAAGCAGGAGCTTCTCTCCATTTACTCTTTTCCTTTTGCTGCTGCCTTGAACCTTGAGTGAGAAATAAATTAGAAAGGTTAAATTAGTGATGGAGGTTTTTCAGAAGACAGAATCACCACAAAGATATCTTTTCGTCTAATAGAGCCAGAAGGTTGGGTGGATGACTCATTCTCTGCCAAAAGATTTGTCAAATGGAAAATAGTCCTAAAATATAATTAAATGAGAACCATGAAGAAAAAAAATAGGAATAAGAGTTCAAGCATACTTTTTGTCCAGAAAGAGATGCTTTTTTTCTAAAAAAATCCTTATTGTTGTCCTTCTAAGATTGACACAGTGCTTAAAAAACATGCTCTTGGCTTTTAGCGTTAAGAGGTCTGCTTCTGAATAAGAGAAAACATTTTCTGTAGCTGTAAGAATGGCAAATTTATTCCAGTATTAAAGAAAATTAATTTCCTCAAGCATGGAACTTTTTACTTCAACATCAAAACTGATTGGTAAGAAACACCAATTTTTAGGCCTCACCATTATCCACCTACACCCTTTTTTGTATGTGGAAAAATAAAAACCAGTATGGCATCTCAGAAAATGTGCTGAGACATTTTAAAGCAAAATGCCATTTCTATTGAGAAACTTTTAGAGGGGGAAAAAAAAGAAAAAACCCACAACCATAGAAACTCCAGCCAGGTAGAGGAGTTGGAAGGAGTGCTTTGCAAAATTCTTACAGTAGATCAGAAGGCTCAGAGATGTACAAACCCTTTGATGACACAGCGTTTCCATGGTGTGTAGATACAACTGGTGTCACAAATTCATGACAAAAATTCATCACACACAGTTAAACTTGTGGGTATGATTGGTATGAGCCTCACAGCACTTTGTCGTAGCCCTCCTGTCTCTCTCCAGAGAATACAGGGAGCTAAACTTTTTCTTCTGTATCAATATAAGCTGTTATTTTATGACATGACTAAGTGATATGCACATAATTTCCAAACAGTTTTTCATTTTCCAACCTTCGTGGTGCTGTGAAATTCAAGGACAGAAAAAACCTGATCTGGTCTGCTGCCAACAACTGTGCAGTATAAGAAACTTTCTGAAACAGACACCTACAAAATTCCTTTTGTATTAAATGGAAGTCCTTTCTAAACTCATATTTTTATTTTCTTTTTTAAACAAAGAGAATGTCTTCCATCTCTGCAATATGTTATCATGCCACCCAGCTATCACTTTAATTTTTCTCCCTAGCTTAGAAAGACTTGTTTATAAAGCAGTAAAGAGTCTTAGTGTTTAATTCCAGCAAGTATGCTTTCCATATAGCACAAACTTTACCACCCACATAGACACCTTAAGCCTGGTCATATAATATATGCTTGTAGCTTGTTTGAACTGGGCAGATGTACTAATTCAGACGTGTAATTGTTCTTACAAAAGATCCCCGACGAAGTGGTATCAGCTATCAGTTGAAGAGGTATCAAATCAGACAAGTGATGTTCATTCTCCACAGCAAGTAGTCCAGCATAATGATGTAAAATGCAATAACAGCTTGGTATTTCTACTCCCACTTCCAAGCTCAAATATCTTGGAGAAGTCATGGGTATTTTCCATTATCAATGCCATGTGCTAACTTTGCAAGCTAAATTAGGCACTACACATTTTGAGTACCAGAATTAACACCAATGAGAGGGTTGAAAACTTCATCTTTTTAAAAAACTGATTGTCAATCACCACTGTATTGATTAGAAATCTATGTTTTGACACACAAGTTTGACATGTTGTGCTCAATTTGCAAATAATGTGAAAGGTTACAAGGACTCTCCTGCTTTAATATTCAAGACTGTACAAATGTGAAAGTCTCACTTCAGCTAGAAATATTTTCAGTTTTCACAAGGAATATTACTTCTTTTTCTGTTGTTTTATTTTCCACAATTTGGTCATCAAACGCTTTTATTCTTACAAACTTTTTTCCTAAAAAGCTGCAGCATCCCTTTTGACTGCAGCAGAACACTTGGACCTTTACCTTTTTCAGTGCAACAACACTTGATGGTCACCCTTATCCTATGTGATGTTTTAGTCAATCAGAGCAAGGTCTGTCAGCACAATAAGCAGTGTCATCTACAGGAAAGATTATATCACAAAGAACACAGTGTTTTTGTGTTATATTTTCAGCTCAAGTATGGAACTTGCATTTGGACAATTAGTTTCATTTTTTCCTTCAATAAGCATTTTGAAATGCAGCATCCAGTATGGCACAGTTACAGACCCAATACATTTATACCCTGCCTCATTTTTCTGTGTGTACTACCTGGTACATGAAGGCTTATGAAAAATTCAAATCTTTATGGCTCCACTGGGATAGGATAAACTGTCCATTGATCAGATTTTCTGAAGTTAATTCTCTGTAGGAGACAATGGGAAGACAATATCTTCAAGACTGTATGTTTGAGGGGACCAGAGTCACCAGACAATTTCTTCAGTGAAAACTAAGAACAAAAGTTTTCTGAGCAAAGATCTATACTCACAACAGCATTATCTAAAATCTTGTTAGCCTTTTCCAGAGACCTGTGCAACCTTCCCAGCTTCAGTCACTACTGGGCTCTGAGGTCTGAGAGGGCTGATTCTGGCTCTTTGCTTAAATGACTATGCAATTTACAGCCAGTTTAGCTGCACAGTTTCTCTTGACCCTTTAACGAGTTAGTCTGGTGAACTCAGCAGAGGATCACAAGCAGAGAACATAAATGAATAGCTGTTGATTATTCCTGGAGCTTTGGTAGAGGGCTATTTATCCCAAGCCATTTTTTGCTTTTGTCTTTGCTTCCTAATAGCCTTCTTGACATTTTAATCAAACAAAGAGCATCCTAGTGATTAGGCTATGCATGAAACAACTCCATTTCTGCCTTTATTAAAATTACCAAATCTATTTATTCTTATAATTCACAGCATGTGAGCAAGGGGAGCAAAATATTCTCTGCTTATGGAAACATTTGGCAAACATTGACCCTGAAAGCCCTATTTTTATTGTGAAGAAAAGAAATCACTAAAAACTCAGCTGAGATATTTATCTACAAGCCTAATTTTTTTAAGGTTTGATTAAATAACTTGAATAATTCAGACTAAACAAACAATACTTTTACATACTTTAAAGAACACACTAAGATACATTTCAACTATACTTAATGTTAATGCCTAAAAATCCCAATGTATCTGCTATTTAGTAATTTTATTACTAAAAAGAGAGTTGTTAAAAGTAGCCTATGAGAAAACACTAACAGGTGGAATGGAAAAAGACATCCACATGGGATATTTGTCATATTCCCCAGCAACCAGATAGCAGATTAGTTTATAAATCTGTCTCTTTCTTATATCATACTATCATGATCTCCATATTTTGCTGCTTTAATAGGCATTCTGTGGAGCTGGTATCCTGCTGGGCTTTGAACTCAAGTAAAGAAAGAACATAAAGAATAAAAATTCCTGTGTAAATTTCCCAGTGTCTTGGGTTCTAATGCCATGGCCTATCTGTACTATACATTTTCCAAGTACTGTTATATTTTCTTCCAGTAACAGGATTTAATATACAATATAATCTAAATATTAAAAAAAATTGTCCAAAATTAGCAAGTAGCAAGTATATTTATTATCTCCTGTCCCTTTGTGGGCATTCCCAATTTTCTAAAACCCCAAAATATTTGTAGAAGTATATTTATTGAGAAATTTTGAATATTATTTTACTAAATGCCTTTTTCTATGTTTATAAAGAAATATTAATGTTAAATTAAGCAAGTTTACTAGCAAACATCCAAATAAAAACATATAGCACGCATGCCTCTGCAGATCCAATGGATATTTTTGAATTGAATGCAACAGAAGAATGGCTGATTTACTGCCAGAAACTTTTCTGCTATTACAGAGAAGAACACAGCTGCACAGAGGATGCCTGTGCTATGGAGAAGTTAATTTGGACATACTGTTAGACTGTAACTGTAGAAAGCTTGTCTAGAGCAGGCAGGCTGGCTGGGCTGGAGGTTGTTCATGTGAGCTTTGTGCAACAGCTGTAAAAGTCCATGCTTCATTCTAAATCTCCTGCTACCATCAAATATTATATATTTTTTTTTTTTCCTTTGGAAAGGATGACGGGATATCTCTCCCTAGGGCCAGCTCTAATCCACTGTAAGGTCACCACAGTGAATGCTCTTCTCCTTCTGGGACTTCTGACAGAGTCCTTCCAGCAACCATTGTTCCTGTTATAAAGGTCTTTGTAAAGTTACTCCTTTTTGAAGTTCTTACAATGTCCCTTTCATTTATCTTCTAGTAAAACTGTGGCTCCTACAACTACAACACAGCTCCAGGATCTTTGAAAGCACTACTCTCTATTCTCTGAAAGCAAGGATAATATCTCAGAAATTCTTCTGAATATTGTGCTCGGAGAGAGGAGGGAAGATCACCAATTACATTTAGGTAATAAAATTCAATCTTCTCAAGTCCCATGAGTTTTATAGGTTTGTTTTTTTGGGTTTGGCTTCTTAGAGGGCTTTTTCTTTTTTTTTTTTTTTTTTTTGGTTGGTTGGTTGGTTGTTTTTTTGTTTGTTTTGCATAAGCTTAAATCCAAAGAGACATATGTCTTTAAGTCTGGTTTCTGAGATCAGTCATTTTCTGCCAAAATGCTCCTGTTTTCAAAGTTGGTTAGGATCAGATGCTTCTGAAAATAGACCTGTGCTGACCAATTATTGCTGTTATATAAGCTTTAGTACTTCTTTAAAGACTGAGCCTGTCAAGAATATAATTTGACAAGCTGAATCATACCAGATCATATATGATGGATTTCAAACTAAATTGCATCTGACCATCTGTACACAGCAGAAGAGCACATCTTTATGGAATTCCTCATGTATTCACTTTTTCTTTTTGCAAATATATTGTTTCATACTCTACTTCAAGAGATTTCTTTTGACAGAGATATGTTTTCTCTGTTAAGGCTTTTAAAATGCAGAGTGTCTGAACTATAAAAGCTCTTTCCTAAAAGCACAAATTTGTGGTAGATTATAAAAAATCAAAACAAGTCATTATTTTCTATCTTGTCCAGCTGGAAAAGGATTTTTAACCACTATCTTTACCCCCAGCCTGTACTGCAGCAGTAGACCAAATTATAAAATACTTTGCTCAAAACCACAAACTTAAGTAATATTTTTACAAACAGAATTCTTTCAGTGATTCTCCCTTAGATAAAAAATATATCTACTTTATACCATTTTCCCCCAATAAGATGATTTTGTTTCTGTGACTCTATATTATACAGTAGAAGCTCAGGTAAATTTTGATTTAAAATAAGGGAGGACTTGAATTTCTCTGTAAAATTCAGGGATACAGACTTTGTGATGGTCTGGTAGCATTTCTGTACATCACAACAACAACAGGTTTAGTCATATATTCTGGGAATTTGTGTGTATTAGGATCTGATTAATCCTATACTAGACCTCTCTCTCTCTCTGGTTTCTCACATGATTGCTTGGGAGTTATGGAACAGCTATTGTAAAACCTTTGCATCAAAGAGCCACAAAATGAGCTTCGAACATTTGACTGACTCTCTCTGACTTAATTTAAACACATTTTTTCTCTGTATCTTCTCATTTTCCTGATACAGATTAAATTAAAGATTTCCCCCCCCTCAAATTAATGATCTTCTAAAAGAATTTGTACACATTTTAATGTTTATGGAGATACATTCTTCAGATATGAAAATAACTACTAAACATTTTCTGAACTGTTTTCGGATCTGACAAAAATAACTCTCTAATATACTTGTACAGCTATCTGCAAATGGACAAACTCCTACTTTTGAAAACTGAGTAGACAGATTTCCCTGTGTGTAGGAGCACCTTTTTTTTTGATACAGTCCTTCCTACCCATTAGGGGCTGATCCATTACTTCATTACAGTCTGTTCTGACAGCTAAACTGTTCTTTATACTCCTTTCTCAGTTGTACCTGCTCCAATTTTCTTTACATACAGATGAACACCCATGAACTTTTCCTGAGCTCTTAATATTTCCCCAATTATTGTTTTACCCTGTTTTACCTTTTCCCAATGAGGTAGGAAAAGTCTAAAAATCTCTTCATTGTGTTCATGAGATCTGGAGTGGCTGATACTTCTAGAGTTTGGGAGAGAAATGTAAATTACATGGAAATTTATCTGTAAATTCCCTTTACCATCACTAGAGAGAAAGGTTTTTCCAGAGTTTTTTGAAACAGTCCATAAAAATAATTTCTCTGTTTTTTTATTAAACATAAGAATGCTTGTTTTTGCACTCCAGCAGGTTATTGGATTCTCTGCAGATCAGCAGGGTTTAAAGTGAAATGCTATGCATGGCAAATTTCATTACCAGTGATAGGATTATGCAACAAATGACAGTTAAATTGCTTGATCTTTCTCGTGGCCTTTGAACCTGTCTTTAAAGCTATCTGTTGTGCTATATTTTTTGGCAGTTCTTCTACATGGCAACAATATTGAATTGGACAGCAGAACCGCTCAGTGAACAAGCCATGAATGTCACATATCTGGACTTCTGTGAGGTCTTTGACACGGTCTCCAGCAACATCCTACTCTCTAAATTGGAGAAATATGGATTTTTTTATAATTATAGATTATTATTATAGATAATTGGATAGATGGACTGCTCTGTGGATGAGGAATTGGTTGAATGTTCTCATCAAGAGTGGTGGCCAATGGCTCAATGTCCAGCTGGAGATGGTGATGATACTGTCCCTCAGGAGTCTGCACTGGGACTGGTACAGTTTCATATCCTCATCAATGACACACTGGGATCCAAGTGCACCCTTGGCAAGGTTGCAGATGACTCCAAACTGAGCAGTGTAGTTGACATGTGTGAGGGATGGGATGCCATGCAGAAGGACATGGACTGGTGTGACAAGTGGGCATATGAAAAAGTCCTGAAGTTCAATAAGGTCAAGTGCAAAGTGCTGCACCTGGGTCAGGGCAATCCCCTAGTATCAATACAGGCTGAGGAATGAATGAGTTGAGAGTCTGCAGGAGAAGGACTTGGGGATGCTGGTGAATGGAAAGCTCAGCACAAACTGATAGTGCTCAAGAGAAAGCCGACAGTGTCCTGGACCACACCTAAAGAAGCACGGCCTCCAGGTTGGGGTAGGTGATTCTCTCCTTCTCCTTTGCTCTTGAGAAATCTCATCCGAAGTACTGTGTCCAGCTCTGGTGTCCTCAGCCCAGGAAAGAGCCATTGGAGCAAGTCCTTCATAGAGCCACAAAAAAGATCTCAGGGCTGGAGGACCTCTGCTATGAGGCCAGGCTGAGGGAGCTGCATTTGTTCAGCCTGGAGGAAGGAAGGCTCTGGGGAAACCTTACTGCCTCCTTTCAATATTTTTAGAAGTTTTAAACTAAAGGAGGGTCAGACAACGTATAAGGAAGGCATTTTTTATAATGGGAGTGGTGAAACACTGGAACAGATTGCCCGGCAAGATGGTAAACGCCCCATCCCTGGAAACATTAAAGGTTAAGTTGGATGGAGCTCTGGGAAATCTGATCTAGTTGAAGATGTCATTGCTCATTGCAGGGGAGTTGAATTAAATGACCTTTAAAGGTCTCTCCCAACCCAAACCCTTCTATGATTTTATGGCTATGTATTAACATTTTTCTGGGATTCACCTGCTTGAAGAAAAAATAGAAGGGAGTAAACAAAAGGGTAATCACTGATAACTAATGGTTTTTCCAAACACTATGGCTAAAATTCCGCTTTTAGCCATTTTGATAGCAGAACTCAATCATTTCAAACTCTCCATATATGAAGTACAGTTTCCTCTTAGCTTTAAACTAACTATCAGCTTCTTCACTGATACTCAGGGAGTTAAAAGCTTAAACTGTTATTACTGCTATCAAAAGGGAAGCATAAAATAAGTGCCTTTCTGAGATCTGCATTTGAAGGATTTAGTTCTCTGCTTTTGGTCATATTTGCATGCCCTATGTAATCATAAATTCTTTAGATTTCCTGGAAGAAAAAAAAAATCTCTGTAACACACAATAAAAGAAAAATTAAATTTATACTGAAAAATGTAGTATATAAAGAAAAAAAGGAGAGATACATCAAGGATTTTTATCTGGTCAATATTTTTCTGTCAGTTGAGCTGAGGATCTAAGGGTAGGTCACTCAAAGCCATAAAATTTAGGAGAGAAGAAGCCCTTCTATACTTCTACAAGGCTTCCAGACTCCAGTGTGGAAAACTCTTAAAGCACTTTAAAGTAACTCTATCAAATCTTAGGGAAACCAGGCTGACAGTTTGTACAGGCACACTGCAGGCTCTGGAGTTAGGTATTTGGAGCAGGAAAATCTCCCTCAAAGTCTCAAGCAGGTTCTGTTGTTGAGAGGGAAATAATAAATTTGAAGATAAGCCTACACTGGGTTTTTTCAAACAACTAATTATGAGTCAATCTTGTCCTTTAGGGAAAAGAATAACTTGGTGTTTAATGCACCCTCCCCAAAGAGTCGTGAAGTAAGACTCATGTTTGACTCATTTTCTCTGGCATAGTTTAACCCCACAAATTCTACCTCTCCAGGCAGCATCACAATCACTAGGACTGTGTAGAAGGGGGAGCAGGAAGAGAGATACTTCAGACTTTATCTCAGAGGTGTTTCAGTGTACATAAAATGATAAAATAACTGTGGGGAGAGGGAGAGGATTCCCTACTTTGCCAATAAAGGCATTTACTTGGGGAAAATATTTATATATTGCATGCCTATTTTAAGCTGTTATAATCTTTCTAAAAGTGTGCCAATTAGTATTAACTCTGAGCTATGACAACTGTGGCACTATGGAATGGAACCAGATGAATAATAAATTTCTTACAGATGATGAAACTACCTTTTTATGAGTTTGTTGAACAGCATTAGTAAAATTGGAGAGGGAAAGGAGCACAGCATCTTCTGACAAGTGAGATTGTAAAGAAACAGCTGCACACCTTTATATCAAAGATATTTATTGTGTAGTATACCAGAAATACTTTCTAATTCTGCTATTTTCCACAAATATGATTCTCCTATTATTTAGCACAGTGGAAAAATACATGCCTACATGCTCTACAGTGGCAAATCTATGACGAAGAATTGAATCAGAACACCAGGAACCAAAGAAAAAATGTGACTCAAAATATGTTGTGTGTTTACACCTCATGAGACACTTTGATGTAAGGGCCCCCAGTGTATCAGTTTTTGAAACACAAGGCAGTATTTCTGCATAGCGGTGTGACATTCAGCTATATCAGCTTTTAGGGGCACTTCAGTGCACTGCCTGGTAGACCCACAATAAGCCAAAATTATCTTTGGCATTACTCATTATCTGTGCTATATTTAGTGTTTATCTCAGTTATGCCAATGCAGGCAGAAACAAGTCTACAGGAGGCAGAAAAACCCCAGTATTTTAGGGAAATACACCTTAAGAGTTTTACAAATCTACACATGAAGGAAAAAGTGAAATAATAGTCTCAAAAATAGTTTCAGTTTTGTTTGTTTAGGTTGTTGTCTTTGTGGAGTTTTTTGTTTTTGTTTGTTTGCTTTTTGTCTCCTAGACCAATCCATAACACTGACCCAAATTTTCTCAGGCAAAGATTTTCGTGATGCTTCACATCACTGCCCCTAAGCAGCACCTTTATGTCCCCAGTGCCTCCTGGGCATTTAAACTCAGGTTTCAGTCTTCACCCCAAATCACCCTTCACAGTGTTCTGGTGTGTCACCTGGGAAGCAGTCAGAGCCATGCCATGGTCCAGTCTGACCTTCCTGCACACTGACTGATCAGAAAGCTAAAGGTTCCACTTGCTCAGTCACTTGCTTCCAAAGGGGGTTGACAATGGCCAAGTTTTCCCTGCCTTCCTCTCAAGTTAAGCCTCTCTTATCTCCTTATAGAATGTATTTGCCTCTGTTTAAAATTTAAATGGAGATCACAAGTCAGACTGACAGATGGGCAATGTCATCATGTGACAGGTGAGCAAAAATGCTGTACAACCCAGTACAAAAGAGAGTCAGCAGGTAATTTGGTCATTGGTAATTTCTGTTTTGCATGACTTTCACCATTTCACTGTCTCTGACAGCACAAGTAGTGATTCTAGATGCTGGAGTCCCAGAGAACTCCGAATCTGAGATGCCTTTGTATTACAAGAATGTTCTTTTAAGCAGACAAATTGAATTAAGTTCTTTGCAAAGAAAAAAGAGAGAAAGAGAAGGTCATGTACTGTAAGACTATACAATGCTTGCAAAACCCCTTAAACATGTTTGGAAAATTTTTAAAAAGATTACAGCTTGTTGATCAAATTTGATAAAAGCTCTGATCTTTTGATTTGTTGACTATAAGCTATGCCTGGGGATATCTTTATGTAATAGTCCATTTCAGGTTGTGGAAATTCAGTTTATCAGATCTTCTGGAAAATAGATTTTAAACAATCAGTTTTGAGGGCCTGCCAACCATCTCTTTTGTACTGTGTAAGCATCACTTAGTTCTGGCTTTTAGTCCATCCTCTTTCTGGCAGTGTTTTCTATGATACAAAGAGATTAACAATCTGTCAAAGCAGGAAACAAAAAAAAGTTTATTCTTTTTAAGAAAAAAAATTAAAAATAATTTTATCTCTTAATAGAAAATTCTTACTTTGGCTTTTTGTCCTTTTTGAAATTTACATCAAATCTATCAAAATGTGTATCAGATAATGAAAGAAAAAATATACTGGAAAGAAAAATTTCCCAGTCCATTTTCAAAATATAATGCACTGATTAAGACATGCCACTATGGTCCCTCCTTTTTTTTTTTGGTTTTCCACATGTTACAAAGTACAGAATTTACATGCAGTTAGTATGATGCATTGTTAGATATTTTAGATATTCAGAATAATTTTGATGCAATGAAAGAACTATTAAAAAACATACTATATCTAGAACCAGTTTCCACTGCTGAAATCAGTGAATTAGGTTACTCTGGATCACTCTGAAACAGTCTGAAATATCTTTACTGGTGTTAGAGTGCCAAAACCTATTGAAATTCTGTGTGTGTTTTGTAGTTAACCTCTCTTGAAAGTATGAAAACTAATCTCATTGTGTTTTTTCTAATCCAGTGCAGAGATGTCACCCTTCTCACTTAGATTACCAACTTCTTTATCAATACCTATACATTGTATTCCCATAAGACAGGTTAGTAACTACCTTACACATGGCTAAAGTTATATAACAATTTAAAAAGCTTTCCCTAGGGTCATTCAGTGATTGATGACTGGACTTTTGACTGGCAGTTTCTTTGTGCAGCTAAGTGGCTACACTTACTCACCAACCTTAAATTCTGCTACCCATTCAACACTGGCTTTTCAGTGACAACCAGTCGCAGTATTTCTAGTTTCAGACAAATAATTGCAGTTGGAATTACCTGATAAGGTGTGGCTGGAATCCTCCTCTTGCACAGCACAGGTCTTCTCTCACCAACTCTGAGACACAAATTTATGGAATCATAGAAGCATTTAGGTTAGAAGAGACCTTTAACTGACTCAGTCTCAGTGCCTTCCAATAAGAAGGCTGAGCACCTATTCCTGACAGGCAGTTTACCCTATATAGAATACATATACACATATTTATACATCTGTCCACACAAAGAACAGACACAGAGTACTCACATGAACACAGAGAACAGTGGCTCATCCTTCTTCCAGCTTTGGCTAAGCAGGAAGTCTGCTAGAGGAAAGGTTTGCAAGATTCAGGGTGTTGTCCACCCAGACCAGTTGCAGTTTCTGGATCCCAGCCTCCTCAGATGATGGCACCTCCTTAATCCCAAACCATTTCCTGCTGGCTCATTCAGCTTGATCTTCACTAGTGATCCCACACTCACATGCACACCTGCATTCACTCCAGCTGACACCACAGACCCATCCACACACGGGGTCATGGGGTGAAGAGCCTCTTCCTAGAAAACAACTGAAGAAATTTAACATGGAGACATGACAGACTGCAGTGATCAGGGTCAGGGCATGGTCAGAAAGTGTACTGACCAGTTTCTGCTTACCTGCAAATGGGCTCTCCTATTCCCTTACATCCTCTATTTCCCATACTTGTTTCTTCCCAAACCACATGAATACTTCCCTTTTCCCCACCCTTGTTTCCTCCTTGAAACATGCCTCAATAAATTCCATGTAATCCCAATATATTCTTTCACCATACTGTGTCCCCTGCCCCTCAGCAGGAAGTTCCTTTAGTTTTAAAGATGTTACAGGGATCTGGGTCTACTGATTCATTGTGATGGGTTTCATACATGAACAAAGTGGCTGAGATTCTGCTAGGACTATCCTGGGAGTGGGACAGACAAGATGCTTACTCCTTGGAAGTTGTAATTTGGATTCCCTGTCTGGCACTGTGCCAGTGTTCCACACTTGGCCTGTGGAGATAAACTTGATGGGTTGATGGTGGCCTGGCAATGGGCCTGGGAGTAGACACAGCACATTCTCTGCATCCCAGATTTTGAAATCCAGGACCTCTGTCTGACACTGTTCATTAGAGCACCCTGCAAACCCCCCTGAAATCCTGGTTTCCTTTGTTGGCCTAATTTGGAAGATATGGTCCCATCCAGTCCTTGCACTTGTGTTGTCTGGTGGACAGGAAAATAGAGAATAGAGAAAACAACCAAACAAAACAGCAAAAGGTAATGTCTGAACTACCTTCTTTTGTAAGGCAAAATAATTTTTCTGGGGAGATATTTCCATCTCCTTCTTGCCATGCAAGTCCCATTCCTCATCTAGAAAGTTCCTACACACTTTTCATCAAATAATGCTTTTTATCTGTTTACATATACCAAGTCTAATTATCCCAAATTTGGCAGATGAGGAGACTAGTAGAATAATAAGCTAGAGTTTTATAAGTACTCTTATGGCTCTCAAAATCCAAATGGCATGATAATATATATATATATTAGCATGAGTTTGTTATGGAATAGAGAGAGAAAGCATGGCTCTAATGTCTTCTACACAGCCAAAGCAAAATTTAGGTATTTTTCTCAGTCGAAAGATTTGAATCCAATCCATTTGAATCCACCCACACACCCTCCACCTGCTCACCCCTCCCACCCTGAGAAATAGGAAGGTACTGAGGTTTTCACTTTATGTGATGTTTTGTATCTTTTAAGGGTTTGTGTTTTGGGTTTTTTCAGATCTTATTGACAGAGAAGTCTGGACTAGGAGAGTTTATCTGTATGTACAAGGGCATGAAAATGGAGGGGGAAACGGTGTCACTACTTTTCTATCACAAATATGGAAAGTAGATAAATTAATTCTTTTTCTCTTTGATGAAGATGCCACTCTCTTAGTCACATATTCAAAGAGATAAGATAGCAATTGAAGGATGGATTCTCCTACTCTCCTATCATCATAAAAAATACAAAAAAGAAGGGATATATTCAATATAAACACTGTTAACCCTTCTTTCTGCAGCTTAACTTTCCTGCTAATGAATCTAAAAGTGTAACTGTATAAAAAGGAAAGACTACTGGATTGCAAAATGGAATTTTCTTGTAAACATCCAATTTAATCCCATTTCCCTAAGGAGTAGGAACAGAAGTCCATATTATAAAAGTTGCAGATTCAACACTGTTTTAATGTGGATAGGAGTTTCTTCAGACCAGGACAAAAGACAACTCACAAAATCTGCAAGCTGGACAAACAGAATAAACATATTTGATTAATTAGCTCCTTTTCTGACTTTTCAAACACAAATTTGTCTCCCAGTGCCTAGTCTTGGAAGTCTGAAATGCAGACATACCTCTGAGCCAGTTGTCTAGACTCTTTTCATTAAGAATGTTGAGAAGTGGAAACTTTTAGAGTGTAATTAATATGACCCAGTTTAAATGTCTTCCTCATGATAAGAGGAATAACAGTTCAGAACTGCCTTTTTTATGTTGACTATAAAAAGACTTCAGAGACGTAGCTCAGGTGTTGTTGCCTACCTGGTAGATGTACAATACAAAGTCAGATGAAACTTCTCCCAAATGTCTGTTTAATCAAACCATTTTCCACACACGTAGCACATAAAGACTTCTTTCTTTAATAACTCAAACCATTATTTTTTAAAAACATGAAACTGATCCAAGTGAAAATGGGATCTTGTCCCTACTTATTATGCTGAAATGCATGAAACAATTTTGATATAAAATAAACTAGGTTTTCAGCAATTCCTACAAAAGTGCTATTTAAAATATGCTAGCCAGGACGAAAACACAGATAAATTTAATTAGGTGTCTCTTAGCCTAGGAAGTTTGATGAGGTTTAAAAAAGAAGAAACTGAATAGAAAGTAGAGATTTTAAAGTCTCAAAAGTTACAGTTTGCAAATAGGTCTAGTTATAAAGTCATCTCAATATGGCATAGTAACTTTAAAAAAATTGGAACAGAAAATCTGTGAAGAAGTACATGCCAGAAGCTGAGGACTTGACAAGACATTGGGCACTGCATTGAACATGTATGCAAACCCCAGATTATTTCCCTTGGAATCTGCCATTTTGTACTCTTCAAACTAAGACAATATTTGGAATAACAACACTCAAAATGAAAACATCAGAAAATAAGCACTAACTTTCTTGGTTTTATTTATATGAAGACATATAAGCAAGCCAATATTTTGTTATGTAAGTCTAGAGAGTCTAGAACTATAATCCTAAAACTGAATACCTCCATTCCTATCTCTTCGCTATATTTATTAACACTGCAATATTTTCTTTTGGATTAAATACTTCGTTGCTGACCAACATGTGCAAAAACATCCCAACTATCAGCAATACATCCATGGACCCACGCATATCAAGGTCACACAGAAGACATCATATTATTTTGAAAAGGTATGCATACTCTGTTGTACACTGTTCTGTTTTGAGGCTTCATGTACCCAGAACTGGGTTGGCAAAGAAATTCAACAATTGCACTTGCTTTGGAGCTGTTCTTTGGAACAGCTTTTGGAAAGTCCCATATTTAAGTCCAGCCTCCTCTTTGCTTATGTTTCTTAAATATCAGGCTTCTGAAGTCTGCTTCTGTGGAGCACTTAATTTAATGGAGTATGAATTCTCCTGGAGTGTTAAGGATTTAAGCTGCAATTAGCACAGGCTGAATGCTGTTTTTCCAAATCCATTTTCCAATTGGCTGCTTGGAATTTCGATAGTGATATTACCATATTCATGCCTAAGTCCCCCATGGAGCACTTATGTCATTGCTAGCCATTTCTTTATCATTTCTAGTTAATGCAACAGGATTCTGTACACATATTAAATGTTTAAAATTCACACAATTCAGAGCGAATTTTCGAAAAGTCAAGGGTACAGGTCCCACAGAAGTGCAATAGTTTTATTCCAAAACTGTTTTATTGCAAACTCTGCTTTTATTCCAAAAACTGCCTAGTGTTCTGGGGGAGATATATCCACTTAGATGCTGGCAGACACTACTAGTTCAGGTATCCACTTTGCCCTTTCTCACTGCCCCATGATTTCTTTGTTTCAAGTGTCATATCCTCTACAGAGAGGCCACCATTCCAATGGCATTCAAGAAAAATCATGGAGACATCTGTCAAAACAGATATAAAAGGACTATGCAGAAAGGACAGTTTCCAAAGCACTCTTGCTTACCTTGTCCTTGGAATCAGGTAGTGAAATGGACACATTTCTATTAGAAGTTAAATGGATGCCAACGGAGCAGAGACATCTGTCAGAAAACTAGCAGCTAACAATAACATGATATTTGACTTAAAGATTATTTAAACTTGAAATCTACTGCATCATCCACTTGACCAAAGGAGATGAAGATCCATTAAAGCCAATACCAGGTTTTCATGTTCAATAAAGATATCAGACCATACTCTTACACACAAGAAACTATAGACTCTAAATTTACATTTAGGAAACCCCCTCACTTGGTTATTAATAGCCATTCATTAAATATAACTTAATTTGCATATATTAAAGTAAGTATCTTTGAATTAAACCATGTCTTTCTTTCAGATGTAAAATTCTAAGATTTTCTTTTTAACCCTTTTGACAGCTGCACTTTTTAATATCCAAATAACAAACAGAGCTTTCCCCTGTGGAGTTGACATTTTGTTGTGATTTCAAAAAATAATTAGATTTGATTAGATTTTAACTATGATATGCTTTTCTTTGTGAGTAAAGTACAATGTGTTAACTGTCTGACAATGTATCCAGCTCTTAATAATTTCTTCTAGCAGTTTGTTGTCATCTCAAAGGGCCCAGTGTTTGACCAGACACCTGTGTGCAGTTCTGAAAAGATTCTGCTGTGTGACCAATAATTGCCAAACACAAAACAAAGTTTCCCACATTTAGGTGCAAATCCCACTGCTCTGCCATCTAACAGGAAGAATATGGAAAGAAATACTCCCAATATCGTAGAGTGTTCTTGATGATGATGAACTTTGGTTTAAAAGGAAATTCTGTATTTTATCTCCGGGATTCTTTTGCCATTTGTAAGGTCTTCCTTCTTTCGAAAGATGCAAATCCATTACACCTATGAACATCTCCATTTTTCCAGCATGAAAGCCCACAATATTGTTCCAATGTACTTAGGACATGGAAATTCTGATTAGTACCTATTTTTTTTTTTTTCTTCTTTATAAATCGAAAATTACTACACACTTTCCTCCTCTAAATATCTCCTAGATATCACTTGGAGGGATACAAATTTGTGGAGGAAAACTTTGTGTTCATTGTTGTAATCTGTGCACACAGTATGACACAGCATAAATAAGTAAATAAGAAATTATTATTTTCAAGACACCTGAATCTGTCAGTATTTGATTTGCAGAAATACATGTCTGTGTTTCTTCTCAAGTTCTTTTTTGTTCTAAAATAATCTTTTGCTCTTCACTCATTCACTGTTCTTTCTTCATTGCCCTTCTGAAGAACACACCCCATTGTCCTGAAAACTGGAAAGAATTGTGTTTTCTTTTCCTTAATTTGAGAAAATCACACACAGTTCTCATAAAACAGAAGACTTCAGTAATGGTGGATTTGCACAACTTTCATTTAGGAGAAAATTCCTATGACTCTTTCGATTCCATTTACAAAGCCATTGTATAGTGACTGGATAGGATTTTGATATTGCTGTATATCTTTTGAATTTGTACTGCACAATAATTAATACAAGCTATTTTCATGAGGCAGTTATTTTTGCATATAATAATAATAATAATAATACTTACAATCTGTTAAAGTCTAAGATATGGAATCTTGCTTTTAAGAAGGAATATGTGAAATTACCTTAATCTTTATTTTGAAGACATATTTATATTTAGAACCTAAGATCCTTTGGTAAGCTTCTTTTCTTTTTCTTTCCACTGATGTCAGAGGCACAGGCAGAGATTTGATTACAATATCAGTATCAGTTTACAAATAAGTCTCATTTGTAAACTGGCTGATGTTATTGAAAATACAAATCTGAAATCTGAAAATACTTTTCTGATCAGTTTGGAAAAAACAAAACAGATCTTCCAGAAAGACTTTTGATTGTATATTCTGTATTCTGAAAATATGATGCAGTAAAGATCTTCTGATCTTAGCTTCAGGTTGCATGTGGCTTGGAAAGAGTAACATATAAGTAACTTATACAGGTACTCAATAGCTGCAATTCAAAAATTAGGACATTCCTGAAATATTAGCTGTTAAATGGAAAAAAAGTTCTTATTTTCCTCTCAGAAGGATGTATGTCTAAACTGAGTGCGAAACATGAGATCATACAGCCAGACACCCAGCCTAGTCTTAATTTCAACTTATTTTAGTCTTAAAATATTTCTACAAAATGTTTCACCTGATTCTAAACAATCTATTTTTGGTGTACAATTGAGAAAAATAAAGATAAAAATTACAATAAGATTTTAAGAACTGAGGAAAAAGACAACATGGAAAAATATTTGATTTCTATTTAAGTAAGTATTTCCCTTTAACAAAAATCTAGATTTTCTTTTATCTACTTTTGGTAGCATGGAGAAATTCTAATTTGCCCCAAATAAATAAAAAACCATGCCTTTCTAACTGCATTCTAAAAAAAATAAAATCTGTCTGTAGAAAAGAATCAAAACATGTCAGTTCTATAATAGGCTAGAGAATAGAACAGCAATTTAGGTAATGGGATCTGTTTTCAGTTCCCTGATTTGTCCAAGAAATATAAAGAGTCCAATATTGAATGTCCTATGATACTGATCAGAATCTAACTGGCAATTTCAGATATCCTTTAAAAATAGTATTTCAAGCATGTAGAGTATGGTTTGAATTCTCCAGAGTATCTTGTAATCTTTCAGTGGACTGGCAAACAAAAACAAAACCAATACCAAACCAGATTTGGTGGTGCTTGTGCCTTGAATCTTTTATTTCTATATATTGGAATATTTTATTTTTAGTAGTCAGGACATACTGGCATCAACCAAAACAGAAGAAAATATATTTTCAGTATCTGTTTTGTGAAAGCTTCAACTCCTGTGACTCAGTAACCGGTACAGTCAACATCATTCTAAGTCCTGTTCCTTGCAATAAACCCCACGTTTTCTCTGTGAAATCATCAAGCAAGTAGGAATAAGGCTTTGAAGCATTTACCTGGTTACTGTTGCTTAGGAAACAAGCAGCCCAGTGTTAACAGAGATTCATCACAGAAGGACCACATTAACTAGTGAAAGACAAGGTGGCCTCTCATGCATTTTCAACAAAACCAACACTTGAATCATTGATTAAATATAACACTTTGGGGTGTTATTGCTGCTCAATTAAAACTTCAGGAATAATAGAGTAGTTAGTGTTGTTATACAATACAATAAATAATTACAATAAAGCTGTGGAAAATGATACAGTAAGTTACTTACTGATTTCAATGTTAGTATAAATAATGGGACTTGAAATACATGGTTTAAATGCAAGGAGCTTTTTTTTTTTTTTCCCCAGTTATTTTGGGCTAGCTGGCACTAGTAATATTGTGTAGTCTCTGAAAAGCAGGTGGATTTTTTTTTCAGTGTATGTAAAATTGTATATAATTGCTTTTCAAAGTTGATCCCAGTGCCCTCTTCCACCTTTGAAAGGAATATTTACATAAGTAGCATATTTTTGTTTGATTGATTGATTGATTAATTTCAGTGAATGTAAGACAGTTGTTTACTTTTGGTTGATGGCATGAGAGATCAAGAGATCATGTTCAGATCTGCTCCTTGCTCATGTTATAAGCTGTAATAAAACCAAGGCCCAACCTGATAACAGAATGAGTAAGGCTATTATGGAGGCTGCTTTAGAAGTGCTGGATTAATCTATAAATTTTTAAAAAGAAATGTATTGAAAATATACACATATAAGCTATGAAATTACTGATTTATAAGATAACCTTTTCAAATTTTATAGAGAGCATTGGGCACTATGCTTCACAAACATTGTATTCTTTTAATTCCGTAGATGTTAAGCACCATTTTCCATGGTCCTTCTCATATGGGTGAACAATGCTACAGGCAATCTTAGACACTGGTTTCCTCTTACCAATCTCATCTGAGAAGCCAAAAAGTTTTTCTAGAAAAAAAAAAGTCTTTTTAAAACTCAGAACTGCCACTATATCCTTACTTTGCTGTCCACTGAAGGTTACTTAATATCCTGCCTTCTCTCACTCCTGTTGGAGCTGCTTGGTTTGCCATTTTGTCCATGTCCTATCTACCTAGTAGGTAGGACACAAACTGTGTTTTAAGACACATGCTTATTCTCTGAATTTTAATTACCTGTCCTCCTTCATCTTCTTTGCTTCCTTTTTTATTCTTAAACTCTCTCTCTTTTTTTTTTTTCCCCCCAGACAAAAACAAAGAAACAAACAAAAACCCCAACAACCCCCCAGGCCCTCTCCAGAAACCCAACCAACTAAGCAAATAAGGATCAAGCCAACAAAAAAGCCAAACAAAAACCTGCAAACCTCAAACCAATAGAAATTTGGGGGGGGGGGGGTGTGGTTAATTGGTTTGTTTCTATAAATATATCTAGGAAAATACATTATCAGATGTGCTACTAAACAAGACCCAAGCAACTCAAACATCTATTTCTAAGGGACTAGAGTAACATATAATCCTTTTGTTCCTATTAAACAATGCTGGATGAAAATTTCTAAAACCATGTGCTGTGTAGAAGATACTCAGCAGGTAGGAAATGCAACAAATGCTTAAAGTCTGTCAAAGATGAAAATAGATACTTATAACAAAGAATGCCCAGTAACCACATTTCTCTACTATTTACCTTAGCTCTCTACCTTTACATTGATATATACATGTATATAATTTGAGGAGCAGATGACTGTTTAGATTTACTAAATGTTTTGTTATTCCTTAACAAAACCTAATTCCTAATCAGCCTAATTAAGTAACATGATTTAATATGAGACATCTATGCTACTTGATGAAGCCCACTCTACTGACTAAAACTACAAAATATGAAACTGTCATAGACTGGTTTGAGCAATACTACATGCTCTTCTGTCCTTGTCTTAAAATAAGGGTCATATTTGCTTAGTGACAATGGGGTTACAGCTACGTTACTTAATCTGGAATATCTTGATACTTGATGGTGTCATTCCTCTGCAGGTTGCAAGGGGTTGAAGGAAATTAAGGAGAAATTAGAGGGTCATTTGCACAGGGAAATTAATGTGCTCTAAGGTGGACTGTGAATCCACAGTGCACCCTCAGCTCTATTTCTTACCCCCAAGATGAAGGATTTGATGTGTATTTATAGCAGAAGTCCTTAAAGCACTCTGAATGTTGTAAGTATCTCTGGGATTCCTATCACATCAGCAGCTTGCACAAATATTCTGGGGAGATGACTAAATGTCTTTCAGTAAGAATATGCTGTCACTTGCAAATAAGGACCTCACTCACATTTTCTAACTGATAACACCCCAATGAATGCAAATATGATGTCTAGAAGCACGTGAGGGAAAGTAAATATACTTAAGAAGCATCGGTGCATCTGAGTTTCCCTCTCAAAATACCACGTGAAACACTCCAAAGCTGCCTTGTGGGACTACCACACGTAGAAATGTGGATAACAATCATCCTAGACTGTCCTGCACTGTCCATGTATTGTTTTCTGTGGGGCAAACTTAGATTTTCTGAAAAATGTATGGTTGCTGATTAAGAAAATTTACCATTTTTAAAAGCAAATTTGTGTAATGCAGAATTAGAGACAGCAAACTTTTGTTGCACTCACAATTAATCCATCTTTTCTGATAAGCCGGTGGCATACCCAATAGCTGTTTGATAGCTGTCTACCTGTGATAACAGCTGACCTGCTATATTGTGTATTAGCTATACATTGCTAACTATATAAACCCGATTTTGGTTGAATAGTAAGCCTCCTGAAGCATTTGAAGACTATAAAAATTCTCTCAGTATAATTAAGAGATAAGACCTGTGCAATGCATCCTTGAGGCTGAATACTGACAGTAGCACATAGGCTCCATAATAGCCCTTTGGTGAGAGAAAGTTGCAGTAAACTTTTCTTTCTCTGTCCTTTTTGTAGAGACTCTGAAATAAACATCTCTGAGGATAATGTTTTGTCATTTTTCACCCAGACTCAGGTTACAGCCTCTCTCCATAATCGGTTCCAGTGCTTGACTACTGTAATTGTGCAGATTGTTCTTAATATCAGTTTGGAATTTCCCTTGCTGCAGTTTGTTTCTACTGGCTTCTGTTGCACCTCCAAGAAGAGTTTGACTTGGTCTTCATGTCCTTACAGAAAGTAGCTGTAGGTAACAATAACATTTCCATAACAAGTTCTCAAGACTGAACAAATCCAGTTCACACAGAGCTTGCACATTGTGTCTCATCCTCTTAACCTTCTTGATAGCTATCCATGAAACTCAAACCTGTATATCAAAACTTCTTGTACTGAGGGGCCAACCTAGATACAGTACTCTTGATGTGATCAGTAGTCTTCAATAGAGGGAAATAATCACATCTTTCAGTCTGTTGCTCATATTTATGCCAATACAGTACGTGGTTGATCACCTTCACTATAACAACATACTGGTGACTCATTGTTGGAGTTCTTGTCCACTAGATTCTTTCCTGGGAAGCCCTTCCCTAACCAGTAAGTCACCAGACAATATTTCTATTCAAGTTTATTCCATCCCAAATGCAGGACTTGACACTTGCCTTGTTAATCACAAGGATTTTGGCTGCTCATTTCTCCACCTGTCATTTTTTGACAATGGGTGTGCACCCCTGACACTGACCCTGACCATTTCCCTATGGTTCTGAAACGTCCAAGCCAGGCCTGAATGGTTAAAAACAGAGGTAAAGACCGTTTTCTAGGTGCTCTGTCACTTAGCTCAATGCCTCACATTTTCCATAGACTTCCAATTGCTTTCAAAGTACTTTTAGAAATCTTTGTTTGGTTTTCCATCTCACTCTACTTTCAGCTTAATCTAAACTTTGTTTTTCTTAACTCCTTCCTGGCATGTATAGGTTCTTCCCAAGAAGCATACCCCTGCTTCCTCCTTCTGCATATTTTGGGGTTTTTTTTTGTTGGTTTTTAGTACTTCAGCTCAATTCATCACTACTGGAATACTGGTCTTCCCCTATGGCTGCTTGACTTTCTGTACATCAAAATGGATGATTCTTGTGCTTTGAAGAGCTTTTGCTGCATATCAACCAGCTCTTCCAAGACTCTTTTTTCTTCAGAGAAGTTTCCAATGGGATGCTTTCAAGGCTATCCCTGAGTAAGGTTAAATCTTTCCTAAAGTCTATGTTTGTGATACTAATATTCATCTTGTTCACTTCTCTTAGATGCTTAAACTTTCCTATCTTGGGTGCATTTTTTACTGCTGTCAAATTTGCTGTTTACCTTACTAATCTTTAAAAGGAAGATTCAGTCCCTCCTTAATCATATATTGAATGTCCAGTAGCCTTCACTTGACAGCTTAGAGATCACTATCTTTTGTCGAAAAATAAACCTTGATGCTCTCCAGACATCTGCATTGCTTGTGCTCTCCCCTGTTGTCCTTCTAGCATAGGTCAGGATGATAAAGCCCTCTCTGAGAGCCAAGGCCTATAACAGCAAAGATTCCTGTAGCAAAGTGTGCCACAATGTCATGCACTCCATGCTGCTTTATCCCCTGATCCTTACCCACAAGCTCTCAGAAGCTTATTAGCCACTCCAAAGAACAGGTCACTTCACTTAATCTGTTGCTTTTTATAGAGAATGACTAATTTTTCTCATCTTCCTGGACAGACCTTCCTAATGACAAAGTGTGACAAAATCATACATCCCAGCAGATTGATGCAGGCACCTAACTACAGAACTCCTAAAGGGATGAACAGCTTTCCACTCATGTCACATGATCTGGACAAATATGATCCTTTATTTTATTTCTATACTGCTGAGCATAAGATGAACTTTTTATATTATGCAACAGCAAACCAGATTACGTGCTGCTATTTTTGTTCAGTTTTGTGACATTTGTAAAAGTTTCAGCTCTTCAGAACCTTGTTACTTGTTCACGTGTGTGAAAGAGACAGAAAATTCATCAGTTCAATTAGATGCTGTCTTAGAAGACATGTAAGGTAATATAATGATATAAATGCCATGGTTTAACCCCAGCTGGCAACCAAGTACCACACAGATGTTCACGCACTTCCCTTTCCCTTCCCTCCCAGGAACTGGGAGAAGAACTGGAAAAAAAAAAAAAACAAACAAACAAACAAAAAAAAACAAAAACAAAAACAAACAACAAAAAAAAAAAAACAAAAAAAACCACTCTTGGATAATGGGAAAATATTGGGAAAAAATAGCAATAAGAATACTAACAATAACAAAAGAAAACAACAACAACAACATTAATAAGAATAATACTGATAATAGGGTCAGAGTGAGATAAAACACAGGAAAAATGAGGGATGAGCTGTTTAATTTCTCACTGCCCACTGACCAATGCCAAGCCTGTCCTCAAGCTGCAATTGGCTTTCCTTCAGGGCGATTCCTCCAGTTTATAAACTGAACATGATGTTCTGTGGTATGGAATATCCTTTTGTGCAGTTCAGATCAGCTCTTCTGGCCGTGCTCCCTTCCAGCTTTTTGCACAGCTCCTCACTACAGAGCATGGGGCAATGAAAAGTCTTTGAGTTAGAGTCAGCAGCACTAAACAGCAACCAAAACACCAATGTGTTGCCAGCATTAGTCTCATACTGAATCCTAAACATAGGATTTTGAAGAGCTTTTGCTGCATATTAGCCAGTTCTTCCAAGACTCCTTTTTCTTCAGAGAAGTTTCCAATGAGATGCTTTCGAGACTATCCCTGAGAAAGCTGAAATCTTTCCTAAAGTCTATGTTTGTAATACTAATATTCATTTTATTAATCTCAAAAGTACCAGCTTTTGAGGAATTAACTCTATCCCAGCTGAAATCAGAGCAATTAGGTAGTCATGTTAAAGGAGAATATGACTGTCTTTAGAATAAATATCAAGTGCATTTTTTTCTACATTTGATTTCATACAGCACACACATTTTCTGTCAAATTTATGGCTAAGGCTTGTCCTCTGCACTAGCAAAGCCAGAGTACAGACAGTAAAAAAGGGAAGGATGCACTTAGAGACCTGGCATCTAAAGCCTCACTGCTGATATTTGAAGCCCTGAGGAGACAATGTGTCCTGTACACCAGGTTTTTTTCCTTGCCAGCCATGTACTCTAAACTGTCAGTTTTGACTCTGTAAGAGAACTGCAGAATGTTTCTTACTCCAGTAGTCCTACTATTAATGGTTAACTGTAATATTATGTTCTCTTTCTCCAGAAGTAGAGAGGACAACAGTTGCTCTTAATACCTATTAGAGAACTAGAGAAGTATCTCCTCCAGAAATTGAGTTTTTCTCATTTCTTATTTTTTTTAAATGAATATGTAAAAGGCATGCTTCCTGTACCACTTCAGAGATGGTCTATGTGATTTGAATAAGAGCAAAGCTACAGCACAGTGTTTGGAAATGCTTGCATAAGACAAATGATTAACACACTCTAGCACAGGAAAAAAAAAGAATTAAGGTTGTAATAATTCATTGCAGTTCACTGAGAACATTTTTAATGCTTAACTACATTTCTGTTTCAAGATTAATTAAATTATGATTACACTAATCTATTCCATTCAGGCCTTTCCTGTCAGTCCATGGCCATTTAAGGGAAAATTAACATGTTTGTGTAAAACTAACACATTAGGAGTGTAAAAGTTTATGTGCAAGCTTTTTCTTTCTCGTGCAGCAAAGAATAGATAACTGTTGATAAAATTTTGACAAGAGTTAATGAAATTTGTATGAGTTTCTAATTTGAAGTATATTAATGTGTCACAGTGGAAGTGCTCTTTAAATATTAAAATTCTGAAAATGTATTCAAAAGCGTATGGTACATCTAAAAATAATTTTATCATCCAAAGTTAACGAGGAAGTTGTGTGCTATGGCACTCTAATTGTAATGTGTACTGTACTTTTCAGCCCTACGAGAGACTCAGGCCCAAGCAGCTACCATATGAGAAAACTCCCACTAAAAACCATCTGCAAAACGTGGCTTCTGAAGGGAAAGCCACAGGGAACAGCAGCAGGGAGCCTTAAGCAGAAGTGTGGCAATACTGAACCACTATTGTGGTGGCTTCCTGAGAGCTTGCAGGACTTGTGTCTCTTGTGTTTGACTTAACAAAATCACTTATTCTCCTGTCAGCCAAATGAGAAAACTTCCAAGTGCATTGGACAGCAGTGGAATGGTCTTTTAATTGATTAGTGGAAAATACTGAATCACCTGTGAGCAGTACTAAAAGTTACAATTTACAGAAAATAAGGAAAAAAAAAATAAAGTTCCAATAGGAATGTATCAGAAGGTGGATTATTCTTTTCCATCCTCACAAGTTTGGCAGCTCTTATTCACATCTATTACAAACTGCTTGGTGCTTCTGCATCGTGCTATAAAGTATATACCTCACCAGACAGGATCTGCAAATTGAGTCAACTTTATATGTGATTAAGACCAGTTTGCACATAGTTCAGTGAGCTTATTTATACACATAAGGCCACTGTGAGGAGATTTTTACAGAGGCAAACAGAAGAGGACAAAGGTGCAAATTCGATTTGTGAGCTGTGAAGATGTGAACGTGTTTAGGAACAATCCATTCTTACGATTTTTACTGGGAAAAAAAGTGTAGGACTCATATTCTTTCTCACAATGTTCTGGGAAGCTTGGTTCTATCTAAGCAGGAAATATATTCTAGGCATACAGCCAAGACAGAGAATGGCAGAAGAGACATCCAGGGGGAAAATGAAGAGAGACTGTCATAGAGCAGAGTCCAAGAGAGGGGAATTTAATTAGGTAGCAAGCAATTATGTAAACATTTAGATGGAATTGGTGAATATTCAGAATTTAGTTTCTCATCAAAAAGTGAATAGGAAGTGTCAGTTAGACTACCAACAGCTGCTGAACGGGCAGCTAGAGATACAAAAAAAGCATCTAGATAGAGAAGATAAGCATTAAATTAGAAGTTAAAAAACAATAACTGGTATGGGAACTATAATTGGTTTCTTAATATTTTTTTGCTGCCTTTTGGCTGGGACCTGTTTTCCTTGGTGGAAAGAGAGAGTGAAATGAGCATTCTCCAAAATGTTCTTTATTAAAGAAAAAATTTACAATATGTGTGGAAGAGACATTACCAAACTTGTGATCAGGCACAGAAAAGAAAAAGTTCATTCCAATTTAGCAACCGTGATAAGCACACAGTTGAAGTAAAGTAGGTTATTAACAGCTTTTGCTAGCAAATGTTAGTACAAATTGAACACTTTTAAAGGCATTTGGCTTTTAAGTGCTTGGGGCATGGAATCGTTGGAGCTTCCCACACATGCCAACATACAGGTTTTTTACAGTAGTAAACACTTCTATCAAAAGCATCTATGTCTCTGAAAAATTCTTCACCTAAAACCTGCTGTTATACCTCAAATTTTCTAAAACATATAGTCTATGAATTCAAAATAGAAAAACACTGGTGTACATTAAAAGTGAAGGTGCAGTGTCAGTCATGGAAGAATTATTTTGATCTTGCAGCACACTGATTATTTTTGTGGGGAAGAATGAGAAAAATATCTCCTTGCCTTATCTCAGTTTTTTTGTTTGTTTTTTTCTCAGTGACCCCACCTCTCATAATTTCATAGAAAGACAATGTATAATTTCCCTCCCATTTATATGTTTTCTGTCTGATATTATAGTTTTTTTAAATATACCTTGTCATGTTATTTACCTTGGTACCCAGATGCAGAATGTCTACATATTCTAGAATTTTTGCAAATAAATCTCTGTTTCAAGAGTGCTGCTGCCAGGCCAGTTTTAACTGAAGCACCTAACACTTATCAACTATAGAATATCTCAATAACATTCCTATGCAGGACAAAGCTGAGTAAATTGATTTTCAGAATTAAAGGAGTATATTATTGCTCCTCTACAGACGGCCTTCCATAAATCTTAAGGGGTAGAAAATGTATTAGAAAAATCAAGATTTGAATTAAAAAAAAATCTAAGATCTAAAAATATGGTAATTTTTATATGAGTGATGTTGTTTCAGTTTGCTAGTCTTCCTCACAAACTATGAAAAACTTAACAATACAAAAAGTCCTCAGAGTAAATGTCACTCAATAACAGTGAGCCTCCACCCTGTATTGATGTGGGATTATTTCTCCCCAGGTGCAGAACTGGCCATATTGCTTTGTTGAAGTTCCCAAGATTACTCTGTCCAATTCTCCAGCTGGTCCAGATTCCTTTGAATGGTAGCAAGAACTTCAGAAGGATCAACCATAATCCCTATTCTCCATCTGGTATCATCTGTAAACTTGATGAGGGTGCAGTCTGTCCAATCATACAGCTCATAACTGAGGATGTGGAACAGTATTTGCCCTGATATCAACCCCTGGGTACACAATGGAATGACTGGTCTCCAGCTGCCCTCTGTGTTGATCATAATCCCTTGAGTTTGACAGTTCAGCCAGTTTTCCATCCACCTCATTGTCCACTTATGCTGCACATCCAAAAATATTTTACTTTTTTTTTTTTCAACTTGTAGTAGGAACAAGGGAAACTGAAAAAATAAAGAATTTAAACATCCTTAAATACGTAACATATGACACTGAAATTTTAAAATTTTATTCCACTGCCCAATATACTTGTTTTTTCCTACTTCACCCCTTGCATTGTAATATCTGTAGAATAATGATGATTTCAAACCTGCTGTCCTTTCTACATTGAATTTTGCAACCAGTTTTGCTCAGGTTGTAGAGGGAATGTGTATATTTGTTTTACAGCTTCTTTGATTCTTTGGTCTATAATTATTCAATAAGGGAGTTCTTTTGCTACTTTAGATCAAGATATATAAAGATTGTTTGTGGCATACATTGTGAATTACACATGTCAAAATGCGTACCATGAGGACGAGCTGTAATTTAAATTATCCTTGTTTCAAGGATATAATTTAGCAATTTCTGGCAGAAAGTCATGAGGCATTTAGCATCTTAAATAAATAATGCAACATACTTCCTTTGAAACACACTGATCTGTGCAAATAAATATTCCACTACCAGGAAGAACAAGTACATACCTGCTCTGTTCCTTAGATAATCAGATAACTTTCTATCAGAAAGAAAATTATCTGAATAACCACAAAATCCTATTGTAGATCCTTTCGTAGTTTACACTTGTCATCCCACCCTAAATATATATTTTTTTCCTCTTCTCCTTATTCCTTGGCAAGTATTCACTTCCTACTCACTACACTGACATACGGATAGGAAGGAATTTTGAGGTTAGCAAAACTCCTTAGAGGTTGTTGTTCATGTGCTTACAAGTAAAACATGAAATAAAACCCCAGCCAGATTGAATGCTTTGATTCTTTTAATTTCATTTCTGTTCAATTATGAAAGTTTAGCTGGCTCAAGGATAAAGAAAATATTTTTTATCTACCACCTACAAAAAAAAAAAATCATTATGCTTGCATTTTTGGATAGATTTTAAACTCTTATGTTAGCCTGTCTTAAGATAATTTCCTGGGAGAATGCTAAAAGGCCTATTTCAATCATTGGGATCACTTGTGATGCTGCAGCACTGGGAAATGTCACAGAACAAATGCATAGAACTGAAAGCACAGGAAGGTACTGAACAAGCTTTATGCAGGAATCAATAATGGCAAGCACCAGGAATGTGTGTGCTGCAACTACTATGGTACATTAATTACTTCTAACAATTGGATAAGGAATGAAAACAAAAGGGATACACAGTAGGAATAGATTTAAACCCATGGCTCTAAACAACTAAGGAGAACAAAAAGAACTTCAGTTGTGCAGGTGCTGAAGTTTAATGAGATAGGGGCACCTACAACAAGAACAAAAGACACCAAGGATTCTTGCAGAATGAGATTTACTTTTTACTCTGTATTTTGGACCAGTACTACAGAATTATGTGTAGAGGAGAACCTGTACCAGGAGTTGGAAAAGTGAAGATCAGTTGATAAAATACCACGAAAGACAGACTGTCAGAAAACAGACAGCTTTCAGGAGAGCTATTGTGTTCAAACTTATGTCTAACTAAAATAGATATGTACAGCAAAAATGATCAATTAAATTGGCAATTAAAATGATTGGGTAATACTGGGGTGTAAAATTAATGTTGAAAGAACAAAGAAAAGTAGCATATTTTAAATCATTAAAAAGAAAATGGTAGAAATAGTAGGATTTTTTTTTCTTTATTTTCCTTTTGCTCATTCTATTAAATTGTTGTTATATTAAGAAAAAAGCATAGAAATCTAAGACGACACAGATTTTGAAAAATTTCTATAAACATGTTTTGTGAACAGCATTTCTTTCTCTTGAAAAATGCAGACCAGATAAAGTTTTTTGGACAATTATGCACTTATAGGATGAAAAAGAATCAAAAATTTTCAGTGAAAGCTGGATGAAATATTTTTCTTGGACTTGGTTCTGAATAGGAATATTAGTGCCTTAGGTCTACTTATTTATTTGTCATTTTACTGAGATGCTCCAAATATATCTCTGCCTTTACAATAATTGCAAATTATAATTGCAATAAAATTTCAGCATGATTCAATTTTGCATGTGTGTGTAAAAATTTGCCTTTCCTTTCAAGTTTTATTCCCAAGACATAGATAACAAATGGAGCATTTAGTTTTGTAATTCGAAGCAATACTACAAAAGAAATGAGGTGTTGGTTAATCTATGTTTGGTATACAATTAATCATGACCAATATAAGATAAGAACCTCACTATTTATGTCGAGTTTTTGAGAAGAAAACCAAGAGAAACATAGCAACAGGATTACAAACCATCAATTATTTCTTGGATAAATGCTGTGTTGAAGAAAATGTTATTTTAATGTTAAGACATTTATTATTAAGGAAAAAATTTAAATGAAAACTGACCTATGAATGAGAACTGACTGCAGTCTTGCTGAAATCACATATAGCTAAAAATCTGCCAGTGTTTTTACCCTCTTTATAGGATACATTATTTAGATAAAAGAGCTCCATGGGTTGAAACTTGGATTTTTACTCCACCAGGTCTGGGGTAATTCTGTGGTAAACCCCACAATTTTCACTGTGGTTCTTATATCAATTCCACCAGAAACAATAGCTATTTTTTGTTGTCTCAAGTTGTTCATGATGGAGATATTGAAAAGATGTGAAATTCTACTCTTAATTTGACCCTCTTTTTAATGAGGTCAAGCAGTATTGTGTATGAGTCACTTAAAGAAATGAGTCCTTATGGAATGCTTTGGAAAATCATTTTTCTCCATCATTCATGTAGTTAACTATGCCCTAAGGTGTAATGAAGTCACATAGGGGTCAAGATAATCTAAATTCTGATTAAGCTGAAGTAGCATTTTGTTTGTTTTCTAAATATATGAGAAGACAGTTTACCATATGAAAGAAAGGAGGAAAGATGGATAGGACTGGTGAAGCGGAAATAATATTGTTATGCAGACAGATTGAAAAGAGAAGCCATAAGTTTCTTCCAAACTTGTTTAACTCTGAGAAAGAGTTTTGAAAGAAATTAGAATCTGTTGAGTCTGACTCTGACACACTCTCATGTGATAGCTCCACTCTCCTTCCCTAAAAGATGCATAAAAGTGGGTTCACCAGAAGGTCAGTCAGAAAACTCAATATAGCATTCTACCTCTTTAAAGAAATACATCCTACAAATAGTTTAGAGTGGCTATCACTTAGTTTATGAATTTGATGTGGAAAGTTGTGACTTGTAATAGATGCATGTTTTTACAGTGTAAGCAATATTTTACATATAATGTGTGCACATGATTTATTGCCCTCTTGTTTCTCACATCGAATTTCAAGTTGCATGAAATATAGAATCATAGTGTCACCTAGTAATTTAGCTTGGAAAAGGCCTTTAAGATCTTTGAGTCCTACTGTTAACCAATCACTGCCAAGTCTACCACTAAAACTAAGAGCCACATATCCACATCTTTTGAATACTTCTAGGGATGGTGACTCAACCACTTACTTCCCTGAACAGCCTGTTCCACATTTTTCCTCATATCCAATCTAAACCTCCTTTGTTGCAACTTGAAGTAATTTTCTTTTGTCTTATTCCTTGTTTCTTGGCAGAAGAATCTGATCCTCACCTCACTAAAACCTCATTTCAGGCAGGTATAGTGAACAATAAAGGCCCCTTGAGCCTCTTTTCCTCCAGGTTAATCAATCCCAGCTCCTTCAGCTGTTCCTTATAAGACTTGGGCTTAAGACCCTTCACCAGCTCTGTTGCCCTTCTCTGGACTCATTCCAACACTTCAATGTTAATCTTGTAGTGCAGGATCCAGAGCTGAACACAGGATTTCAGGTGCGGCCTCAGCAGTGCAGACAATCAGGGGGACAATCACTGCCCTGGTCCTCCTGGCCACACTATTGCTGACACAGGCCAGGATTCCAGAGCCTCTTTTGGCCACCTGGGCACACACTGGCTCCTGTTCACTCACCTGTCAACCACAACCTCTGGGTCTTTTCTCACTGGGCAGCTTTCCAGCCACTCTGCCCTAAACCTGTAACATTCCACAGATTTTTTGTGACCAGGCTTGGCCTCATTGAACTTTCTGTTTGTCTTTGGCCCACCAATCCATTCTGCCCAGATCTTTTTGCAGAGCCTCCCTACCCTCTAGCAAAATAACTCCCCTGCCCAGCTTGGCATCTCCTGCCAGCTGACTGAGGCAGCTCTCAATCCCCTCATTCAGTAAAAGGTTTAACCAAGACTGGCCCCAATACTGTGCATTGGGAAATGCCCCTCTGCAACATCACTGTTCTGACTGGGAAAGCAAAAATGTGCTGCTGAAAATCTGGCAAGGAGTTGCTAGGTTTTTTTGAGTCAAAATAGTAAAGATATGAGCAATCTGAAAGACAGCATAGCAACATTGCACTTCTCCAGAAGGCAGTTGATTTAACTGGTCATGAACTTCTGTGACTGTGACAAAATTAAGATTTTTGTCAGACTAATAAGCAAGCAGAAAAAAAAAAAAAAAAAAAAAAAAAAAAAAAAAAAAAAAAAAAAAAAAAAAAAAGAAGAAACAAACAAAAACTCTACAACCAACCAAAGCATAAATAATTGGCTTTTTCCTCACATCTACAGCACTCTATATTTTATTTCTCCTTATTTGGTATAGACAGTTTCTCCCCCCCTTCAAAACATATTTTATCTATCAAAACCCAAAATTTTAGTGAGATGAGTAGAGAGCAGAGAATATTTTACATTCTGCTCTTGCAACCCAAGTTTTCTGGACCAGCTGGCCTTAGGGCTAGTTTTGCTTCTTGAGTCTGGCTATAAAAAGAATATCAAAATATTCCCTGCAAGTCAAATAATGACTGTACTCCAGTACAAGAATTACTCTTATTTTTGCCTTAGAGAAACCTCTGAGTTAATGCACATAGCATCAACAAGAGACCCGATATTTCATATATTTCATATATTTCATATTTCAAAGGTTTGGTGATTTGCAGGTATAAAACCTTTCCAAGATGTTCTGCATAGAAAAAATTAAAATGTGGGAAACACAAACCAAATCCTCAGCTTTGAGAGGACAAAAGAGGAGATCTCTGAATGTGGTCTGAATGTGCTTCTAGATTTGAAAACACCTGCTCTCAGAGACAGCTGAAGTTGAGAGTTTCTATACTAAAAGTAAAAGTTGGGTTGCTTGAAGACAAGAATGTAGTGAGTGTGCAGATCCTCTGCTTAGTTATGTGAAATACTTCCCTTTACTACAATGGAGCTGTTCAATCACAGTTCTAATGGAATCAAGATCACACTGCAGGAAATAAAGGGAAATCTTCCTTTTCTTTTGCAATAAAGACAAATCTGGCAAGAAGGGGAGTTCTTGAAGTGATTTCCTCCACTTATTCTGAACAGAAGGCTCAAATGATGTCAAAGGAAATTTGCATACAGTAAGATAGTGAAAATTGAAGTCAAAATATCATCCTCGACCTAAATGATGGTTTAAAATAGATTTTTTTTATTTAGAAATTATCCACCGTAACTTACTATCAATTGTATTACAGATATTTAGTTTGTTTTCCAGCACTTCTAGATAATGGGAAATCTAAAAAGCCCTCATTTCATATTTAAAGGAATAGAAATTGAGTGAGGTTAGAACACTATTTCATTTATTTATTCGAAATTATGAGCTTAAACCTTGTATTAAAAATATCAAGAACTACATAAAATATCCCATGATGTTGCTAAGATTGACCATATTTGAGTTGGTTTGCTGTTCTTTAACAAGCAAGGGAAGAAGCATATAGCACATAGCATTTTTATATATGCTCGAAATATTGTTAGTACAGTGTGACATGAGGCAAAAAGTGCCTGACTAAAATGAGCAGATGAAATTGTTTCATTATTGAAGGCTGTGTTTGACCAAAACTATATATATACGTACGCCTTTTCCAAAAACTAGATCTGAGTAAGAACCAGCACAAGAATAAATTGAATTTTTTTATCTTTCTTTATCCTAGTTTACACTTTTGGTTTGCACCTCCTGTATAACCAAATCTACTTTTTAAAACCTGGCAGAATTTTGTGCCTTTGGTTCAATGTTGCCTCTTCAAGCATCAGAATCTGTGCTACCTCCTCCTTTTTCTTTCCTGTCTTGGACTCCAACCAGTGAGTGTTCAATGCCTTTTCATGCCAGTGTTTTTCACTCTGAGTTGTCACTGATCTTTAGTCTAATGACAACTTGGGCAGTTCCAGACCCTCAAGTTGCAGGAAAATGAGACAAATATATCTCATGTGACCCGGCACAAAGGTAGCATGTGTTTTGGGTGAGTTTAACACATTGTGCTTGAATTTCAGTAGTTAGAATTACTGGTCTCTTTTCCTTATTTTCCTTATTTTCCTTATTTTCCTTATTTTTCTTATTTTTTTCTTTTTAAATTTTTTTTAGTGTTTATGTTTGTTTGATTGGTTTTGATTGGAAACAAAGCAATCAAGACTGAATTTGGGGCAGAATAACAAAAGCACATAAAATATTTTATTATGTCTGAGAAATGAAAATAAATTTATTTGGCTTGACTGAACACTTCATCACCTGTTCATTTTGGGTTTGGATCACTGTAGTCACAAGTATTCTAGACAATCAGTTGGTACCAGAGGAGATTTAGGGCTTTTGCCTCTCAACTCTTATGACTTCCTACATTTGCATTATTGTGCTTCAGAAAATTGCATTTAGTCTGGCTCAGGAAAAAAAAAAACAAACAAAAAAACCAAAAAAACCAAAACAAAACAAAAAAAAACACAAAAAACAAAAACAAAAACAAACAAACAAACAAACAAAACAACAAAAAACCCCCAACAAAACCCATTGAACAGAATAATAGAAAAAGTTTCAATATCAGACTCGTAAACTGGACTAGCACTTCCTGAACAATGAGATATTTAGATTTATTTCAGAGGCATTAAATCTTTAACTCTGCTAATATTTTCAGGTTCAGATACTATTTTTCACTGACTACATACAACTCAAGTTAACAGGGCAGAATTCAAATAGGGAAGATGTATATTGAGGAATAGATCCACCTATCCAAAGAAGATTAATTCAAGAAAAAATGGATAGCTTCTTGAGGGAACATAATATTGAAACAGAGTTAGGATGAGCTCTGTAATAAATGATTAGGCTTCCCCAAAAGTATTTGCTTTGAAACTCTCAGGAAATCAAACTTATTTCCAGCTTCAAGTGAGAAACATTTTGAGTATATATTTAGCGCAAATTTTATTTTTTCAGCTGAACTGAACTCTGCTAACAGACCTTAAATGTTACTTAGGGTTTGAGCTAATGTAAGCAATTAATTCACAGCTAGTAATGTATTTGATGAATTTTACTCTCTTTAGTGCATGGATTTTCAATGAGCAGGCTATGATTTTCCTCTAATTTACTCAGTATTTGAAATTATTACCAAAAATGTAATTTGATAATTCTTGGATGGTAAATTGCTTGGAAGGATGTAATTTGAAAAGATGTATTTTTACCACGTGGTCTAGAAAAAACATTTTCCACTCAGGTCAATCATCTTTTCTATCTAAAAAACTCTAATTCTTGTCAGGAGAGGAAAAGATACAGATTAAAATCTTTTCAGATGGTGCAGACTCAGAGATTTCTGTTGCTCCCACTTTTTACCGAACTTTCTCATATACCTCAGCAAACAAACAAACAAGTCTTTGCAATTTTAATATAATTCAATTCCTTTAGGTGTTAAATAGCTAGGGAGGAGAGAGAATTTCATGGAACCTACAAAGCTGACCTGAAAGATAGCCTAATCTATCTCCAACATAACCAGCTCTTGGAAAGTCAATTAAAGCATCTCTTGTCCACTTACTTTGTTGTATTCTTTCTGAAAAATAGACCACAAAAATAAAAATTAATTTAAAATTTTATGATAATGAAATCTCTCTTTATATAGACTGAGGTTTTTTACCTGTTTGAAGATTTATTTAAACACATTTTCATCTGAACATGAAGTAACTGAATACTTTTAACTACAAGAGGTTTTTCTGCTGACTTTTTCACATATAGAAACATGAAACAGTTTCTCCTGTAAAGAGAGATCTGTTTTGTCAGTACCTATTCCAGTTCTCTCATTGTCCTAAGTTTTGCCTCTGTGTCTGCAACACAAACCTGCCTCTGTTGAGAAAAAACAGGTCAGAATTATTCTCGTGTCTCAACAGAGAAAGGATCCCAGACCAGATGTTTCCTCCTGAGACCTCTAATACAGTGTTCAGTGTACACATGAAAAAGAGTGTTCTCTTTAAAATACAGTGGCCATCCTTTTTCTTTTACCAAAAGCTTAGAGGTGTGACACAGAAATCTAAATCTCTGTTGGTGAGCAGATCTTTCACGGCTTGCAGGAACTACTGCAGATAGGAAAAAAAAATAAAGCAACAGTGACACTTTCATCCGTGTTTCAGAAGGAGTAATTCTTGCTGGCTTTTTAGTTTCTTTAAAAATAAATTATAAATCAGACTGATCTTTTTTAATAAAAGATTCTACATTTTAATATTTCTGAGATCTTTTCTTCTGCAACATTATTGACAAGCCAAGTATACCTTTTGTTCAGTGTCCCTTCTGCAACTTTGATTAAAATTGCTTGAAGAGTAAATAAAACTCATGATTTTATAAAAAAACCTGAAAAATTACCTATTGTTAAACTAAGCCTTAAAGCATCTAAGGCATCCAGTGAATCTTCCTCCTGATCTAGAGGTGTCGAGCCTGTTCCTGTAAAAAAAGACTAATCAATTTTTTTGATTATATTATAATACTAAAACTTCAAATATTGAACTGCCTTTTTATATATATCTTGATTCATAGTATGTATTAACTTGAAAAAGTAAAGAAAATTATTTAACAATTTCACCCATTTATTTTCATCTTTCCTCCCTTAGATATGTCATCCAGTGAAACAAGCAGGGAGATGTTTTTGTTGTCATCTGACAGTTTGAAGAAAACATTAGAATTTATTTACTGATCTACAAAATCCTCATGCTGTTTTTCATAAAGGCTACATAATTTTTTTCTTGTTTTTTTTTTTTCTCATGGGAAATTGTGGAACTCAACTACTCTGTATAATCTTCAATACTTTTCTTCCCTCTCAGCACAGCTCTGTGGTAAAATCAACACGGCAGATAATCCCCCACAGTATGAAAGCCCTTTAAATGCTGCAAATTAATGTTCAACATCTTCAACCATTGCTTTGGCTAAGCAGCATTTTACTCACTTTTTCTGTACTCAAGCTCTTGCAAAGCCTTTCCAGACTTGCCTCTCTGCTATAGATGCAACAGTTACGAGTTAAATTGAATGAGACTCTATTTTGAACAAAGAAGGAGTAAAAGATTCTGACTGTCCTTTTCTGATGATGGAAGCGCACCTTTATGAAACACCTGAATGGGATTTTTGCAAAATTCCATTATTCATTTCAGTGCAATAATACAATCACCGTACAGTATGAAGCCAGCAATCAATAGTTTAGCATAAAACTTTGATGAACTGTTTCTTCCTGCTTCCAATTTATACCTTAAAGAGGAGCTTTGCCTGTGGAGTTCACTGCATTCAACTAATACACCAATTAGGTACTGTGACAAAGTTCTTTATTATCAAAAATCAAAGCTTTCTACAGAGAATAATCTCCTTATTGTAGAAAGCTGGTCAGGGAGGAAGTCAATGAAAGACCAAGGATACATACACTCAATATTAATCTCAATGTAGATTATACACATGAAATAAGGATAGGAAGAGCATAGCCTCTGGACATGACAGCAGTATCTTTTGAAGCAAGCTAGTGAAAAAAAGAAAGCACTTAAAATTTTTAAATGATTAATGCTAAACACTGCACACTGTGGTCTCTTTCAAAAAAAGAGAGATTTTTACATCCCAGGATTTTGGTTGAGAAATTTGTCTGAGTTATTAGAAAAATAATAACATCTGTTGGATTTATTGCTTTACTTATGTTTTGATTAAAAATTCTGTTATTATAGTATTTTTAAATGAAGTCTCACCAGATTTTTAAATACTATTATGCTTAAGCAAAAAACCAATTGCAGAAATTGCAGTTCTTGGGTAGAGGGTTGACTTTGTCTGGCTGTCAGAAACTTGCCTATCTGCTCTCTTCCTTGGCCTCCTCAAAAGGACAGGGGAAAAAAATAAGGTTGATAACATGATGGCTCAAGAGGAAAACAGAGATTGCTTTCTATTTACCATCATGGGCAAAACAGATCAACTTGGCAAAAATCAATTTAAGGTATTTTCAATTAAAATAGACTCAGATAGTGAGAAACAAAAAAAACCTAAAGCACCTTCCTAACTTTCCCCCAGGTCTTTTTCACTCAGACTCATTCCTTTATTCCCAATTTCTCTATTTCCTACCTTCAATAAATGCAGAGGGGTGCAGAGGGGTTGAGCTCAGTCCATACCATTTCTCTCTGCTTCTCATTTCTCCTCCCAGTTTTCCCCTGCACCAATGTGGGTCCTTTTCATGGGCTACTGTCCTTCGGGCTAAACCTGCTTCAGTCTCATCTCTCCATGTGATTTAAGGAATATCCACCTATTCCAGTGTGTGTTCCTCCCTGGCCTGCAAGGATGACGTCCTCCCCCTCCTTTTTCACTGACCTTGGTGCCTAAAACTATTTTCCTCCTCAATTTTCACTGCCCTGTGTTGTTTTTATAATTTCTTAATAGTTTCCCAGACAGGTTGGCTGACAGGTGAATCCATGTCCTGGGGAAGGTGTGGTGCAGAGCTGCCTGGATCTGTTCACGTCCAGCATGTCCTCAGAGAGGACACCCATGTGGGTCCTTCCACTCCCAGCACCTGGCACACACAGCCAATGTCATGTACACAGTCATCCATGCTGCCTACAAACCTGCACTTGCTCAAAGAAGAATATTGTGAATATTTCTCTGGTCAAGAGAGATTGATATAAACCCCAAAGACATTACAGAGCACTCAAAATAAGCTTTTCTGACCTGCCCTCTGCCTCCTTCATCCTATGTTATATATAAAAAAATCTGGCACAAACTATCAGCATATGGAAAATCAGAGCTGTGGTCAAGAGTTGCTACTTTTAAATTGGAAGAAACTCTTTCAGCTCACAACAGCGTGTCCCTGAGGGCAAACTGTGCCTTCCAGGCTGGTGTGCTCTGCAAATAAAGGGCTGAAAATAAAGGCAAGGAGACAGGATTCCGTTTGGAAATCCAAAAGCTGGATTGTAGACCAGGGACGAGAACCAGGGCAGACCTGAAAGCACAGGGTTAAATACAGGGAAGAGGGGGCGGAGCTCAGGGAGTGTATCCAATAGGGACAGGGTACAGTGGTGCATGGGAGGGGCCAGGGACTGAGGGAACCAATGGGATAATGGGGGTGAAGCACTGTGGTAAAACTGGGCCAATGGGAATCCAGGAAAGGAAAAAAATCCTGGGGAATATACAAATAAGGTGAACGGAGCTGGACTGGGTGACATAAAGTTAATAAAACAATCAAATAACAGAACTCACAAGAAATTAACATGTGGCTGCAAAGGGCCATGGGAGAGAGGCACTTCTTGCCTTTTCCTAGGGATTTTTCTCCCTGCCTACCTGGTCCCCTCCAGGGCTGAGGTACAGCAACCTTGGTGGTAGGCCCCTGGGCATCCACAGAAACATTTCTCCACTCCCTCATTTGGCAGACCTCCTCAGTTTTGTGGTATTTATCTTCTGATGCAGAAAAATAGGTGATTAACAGGAGCAGAATATGATAATCTAAATGGTTGTGTGATCACACTGAAAAAATTAGAGCATTTCTAATACAGAAGGCTTGGGCTGAAATTTGATCTGTGTCTCAGAGCTGTGTCCAAATTAATGGCGGTAAAATTAATGGCGTTAATTACTCACTTCTGTTCTCATGGTCTGAAACCTGACCAGGTTAATATATAAACATTTTTGGTTTGGGTCACTAGGCTTTTCATCCCAATAAGTTTTGAAGTTGACTGAACATAACTGTTTCATATGCTGACTTTTGACTTCATGTATTCCAAAAAGAAAAATATTTGGCAGATTACCCAAGAAATGGGATCTGCTTAGCATGAAAATTGAAATCACTCTGGCAGATCACATATCTAATGATGAAATGAAGGAAAACTATCTGTTAGGATACGTGAGTGTGGAGATTTCCCATTGTTAACTCACACAAGTGAAGAAGAAGCCTGCTTTACTTGCTTAAGAATTTCCCTTGTTTGGTATATCCCAGGCTCCAAAACATGCTTTGAAAGTGATGAGGCAACACTTCTCAACAGAGTCTGGACAATTTACAAAATCATTGTCTTTCCTTGATAGAAAATGGAGGTCAACTACTATCATTCTTCTAGTATATCTGTTAATTCCCTAGGCAGTTTGCAGTAAATTTCCTTTTCCTGCTCCTTAGTTTGAAGCATTAGACTATTTTCTGGAATATGTGGTGCTGGTTTACATGGATCAACAAAAGATTTTATTTTGAGGGGAGAAATACTTTCTATTACACTTGAAGCAGAAGTTTTACTTGTAGTTTCCAACAGAATAAAATGTGTGATTTATTTCAGATGGTCAACTACTCATATTTCACACATTCAAGACATAACCAATTTTCATCATTTTTCCTTGGTCTCTCAGAGATCTTGATATTTTCATAAATTTTTTATTACTTAATGTTTGATCACTGTAAACTTAAGACACCCAAAAATCCTTTTATTCTATGAAAACTCAAAATATTAGGGTCAAATATTCTGCTAATATGACAAAGAGAACAAGGCCACTGCTTTCTTTTTTTTATCTTCAGGCTACCAAAATATTACCAACCTATTTTTCCAATGCCTTGACCTGCATTACACTTGCCCAAGTAGGACTAAAATTACTGGACAAAGTAATTTTATAGAGGTGTGTATATTTATTGAAAATATGAAGACAAACTGCTTTGCATCTCTTTTATGTTATAGCATAATATTTAATCAATTTCTAGCACAGACATTACAAAATTATTTCTTAAATTTCCTAAAAATATTTTATATAGTATAAAGTGAAACTAATAAAAATCCCTTCTGTTGGTGCACTAACTCGTGGATCAGTATACTCTGATAATTTACTTGTTCAGCCTAAACAAAATTACATCACTTAAATCTATTTACAAGGTTTCTATCAATATAACCATATCAGTTTCTAAATAGAATTTTTTTTTTTTGATCAGTACAACTTTTTAATATACACAGCACTGATATCTGTGTGCAGTAGAAATTTCTGGAAAATATTATTATTAAGAAGTATGTTTTATTCTGAATTATAATTCAGATATCTGTATATATTTCTTGTGAATTTCACCCCTGGCCCATGCAAGGGGACAAAGTGGATATTTGTTCAGATTAGAATTATATTTATGATTCTTTAAAATTTCAAGGGAAGGATTTTACTCCAAAATAAATCATTGAGCTACTTTTAAAGGCAGGCAATTTTATTGGGCACAAGGTGTTTTAGAGAATATATAAAAACTAAATTACATGTGAAATTGAGAGTGAAATGAATTCACAGATGTCTGAAAAACAGAAGGCTGCCCAACAACTGCCCAAGTTTACTAATCACCTTGCGTAAGACATTTGTTCTTTCTTGGGAAAAAAAAACCCAAAACGGATACGCCTGCCAGTCTGGGCTCAGCACATGGCCGGGGTTGTATTTGAAAACCTTAAATGAAGGTGAGAAGGGAAAAGTGAGACACAGTCTCATGTTGCTCTCAGGACAGCTCTGAAGACTCTTCTTGTTCCTGGATACAACAGAATAATTTACATTTACATATTGGAAAAATCCATCCTGTCTTTCAAATGGATAGGAGAGGGATCCTTGAAGTCTGACACTATCACTAGGGCTTGGCTTGATTCATCAGAGAATGCCACTGTAACATTCATTATATTTTGCTATTTGGATGAAAATTATTTACAAATTAAAAGTTTTGATCCAAAGAGAAAACTAATTATAAAAAATTCAGGAATTAATGAGATCCTTCAGAAGTCAAAATACCATTAGTATATGCTGAAAAATTATTTAAAATGCTTGAGAAATACATATTTTATAGAATTTTTTTCATGTTTCATTGGGTAAACCAATCAAAATCATATCTTTGTATGGATTAAATGCTCCTTATCTTGCCTGAAATTGTTTGGGATTACTCAAGCTTTAGGAGATCTCTTTTTTTCTCATTTCCTTGTGCTTAAAACCAGAATGAACAGAAATAATTGCAGAGACCTATAATATTCACTGCATGCCCTTTCTCAGCTGACTCCTTACTTCGAGACCATTCTGAGCACTGCTGGCTATGCCCTTTAAGCAAACTCCGAAAAAGCAGATAATGCATACACTTCCTGAAGAGCTACTTCCCTCTATGATCCTTTTATTCCAATAAAGATATGAGGTAAATACAAAACAAGGAGAGAACAGAAAGACAGAGAAAGATAGAGCTTTACTTTCCACCTCACTACCTACAATTTCTCTTTGCTTATTTTTCCAAATACTTTTTTTTTTTTTTTTTTCTTTACTTGGAAATTATTATCTAGAAATAAAAGCTAAACAAAACACTAATAGGTCACAGAAACTGTCAGAGGCCAGTCTCTTCTCCTTCAAAACAGCTGCTGTCCAGTGTTTGCTGTTGAAGTCCAGAGTGCCCATGGTTTGCATGTTTGAATGCCCTGCTGGCTCTCCAGAGCAGAGCAGCAGGTGGAGCAGAAGGAGAGTCTAACTTACATAAAGGCACAAGCCAAACAAAGCTGCTTGGTCTAATTTTAAGCTTACAAGAACTAAAAATGTTTGTTTTAGATACACAGGTTAAGTTTCTGGAAGGATAAAGGACTTATTCCATTTTAAGAACTGATTAAAAAGTTCAGCATTTCAAAACAAGTTATTAGGGGTTTTGTTTGTAAATGTTGTGTTAATGGAATATATTAAATACAATGCTGCTTAGACTTGTCCTTTGAATAATAGACCTGGCCAGTCGTGTATCTGCAATGGATTTTCACCTATTTGTAGCCTTAAAAAAAAATCTATGGGATTTATAATATCTGATGATCTTTTGTAAGATAGTTACTTTAATGTTTTTGACATTTTTAAGGAAACACACCTGCAGAAAATCATTATATCTTATATAAAAAAAATCACACAAATTCTGAACAGTAAATTACTTGTTCTTTGATTTTGTATGGCAAATTTTCCACCATTGTTTGTGTTAAAGAACTCAGTTGTGCAAACATTTTCAGTATTCTTTTTAAAATTTCCAAATTATGCAGGACTTCTTAACTATAATATATTTCTTCTATTTTCAGAAAATGAAGAATCTGTAAAAAGATAATTAGTATTATCCTTGAATAAAGCATTAAATCTTTTTCCAAACTAATCCCTCATAATAAAAAATTTGCTATGAAAATCACTCAGCTTTGCTTTTTTTTATCACTCTGTTCTTATGAATGGCTAATGATGAAGTAGAACATAGGCAATACTGAGGATACTGGCTGGTTTCATTATCTATATAAATTTCATCTGTTTAAGATTTTTGGTTTATGTCAAGGAAAATGAATTCTTAGGGATTACAGAGGCACAAAAATATGTGTATATGTAAACACACATGTACTCAAATGCCACTTGTTCCATTGACCCTAAAATCTATTTCGGTAAAACCCTGGATATGCTTGTGGACAATATAATTTGTAATATTTTCACAGCAATAACCCAATCATTCTTCCTCCTCAAAACCTTCCACTTTTAGTTAAAAAATTGAGTTTAGGTGTGGATTGCTACTTATCAGGGAGGTATTATTTCTGAGTTCTTCCCTGTGAAGGAGGAAAGAATCATATGCACAAAGCACCCATATGTGATCTTCCACCTGAGCAAAATGAAAGCTCACAAAGTCTGAAAATACTGGCACACTGGCGTCTTCAAAATCTGTTCTTACAGTCATGCTTCATAAGTTGGGTTTTTCAGCCTTTTATATTGATAACACCACCACTAACTTTCTGAACTTTTTATGCAAGATTGGACAGTTATCATATAAACTTGTGTGTAACCTAAATCAAAATAAACTAAAAAAAAACCACCCTAAACTCCACTGTGAGTTATATACCCATCTCAACGATTCACAACACTTTGATTAAGCCCAGAGGAACCTTATATAGACATTACTGAAGGCATTGAATTATTCACTGTTGTAAGGAAGCTTCAGAACAAAATACTGAGTAAGACAGAGCAAAATAAAGCGATTTCATATGGAGCTGAGGATAAGGGAGGAATTTAATACCTTAATTTCAAAATATTTTCATACAGGTTACAATAACAGGCAAAGGAGTCTTTAAACCTAAGAATTAATGGCTTATATTTTAAGGAAAACCCCAACATTTTAAGAAAGATATGTACTATCAAGACTGACTTCACCTTAGCCCTGGTTTCTTATGGTGTCACAAAATAACAACATCACAAACATTGCAGTATCTTCTCATGTACTATTATTTTTATTTTTAAAGGCATATATTATTCCCTTATAAAAAGACTCTCTCATGTACTGCTTAATTTCTTCAGCACTGGTTTTGTTTAGAAATGCAGCACTGTGGTGATGCTTCTCAAACTACTGTGTAGATACAAACTCTTTAAAATATCATTCTTTTAGGTGTTCAGTAATAAAATTTTTCAACATACAGGACCATTTTCTTTCACATTGTTAAAAGCAACAGAACATTTTTTATGTGCAGACTACTTAGAGAGTAATCTATATGCAAGGAAATCCTCAAGGTCAGTTGATTGGATTAATTTTATGTCACAACACAAAGGTAACTACTTCAGAATTATTCATGGTCTTGTTTTTAAATGTACATTCTATGCTCACAGACATTCAGTATAATGAATGCCAATTTTTGGCTTTATTGCAACCTACTTTCTAGGGATGTTTTTTATTAAAAGAATCATAATAAGTCAAATTCTGTAAAAAAGTCCACAGATTTAATTAATTCATATGTAATGTCAATCAGAAAAAAAATATGGGCAGAGAGCACCGAGGTTCTTTTTTGAGCTTTCAGTTTTAAGTTTGCACTAATTTGAGAGCTTACATTTTATTGGCAAATATTGAAAACTTTGTTCTGTCTTCAATGTATGAATTGCAATTTTAGGGAAGACCTGATATGTTCTACCATTTTGTTTAATAGAAAAGCAGCATAATGCCACTACATTTCAATACAAATCAAAAGGTCAAAGAACTGTAAAATGTAAAGCATTTTCATCTCTGTAAATTAAATTACATGTCTCCACTTTGTCTTGTTTGTACTTTTTGCTTGTTCAGTGTTCCACACAAACATGCCTTTCCTGCAAGTTTAATCACCTGGTCTAACCCTCGAGCCATTTATTCCAGTTGCCGGCGTGTTTTTACTTGTATTGTATTTGAGGAACTACAGTCACAGGCTAAGGAATACACAGGGAATTACTGTTTTACATTGGGTGGTTTTTGTATTATCTTGCTGAATCATAAATTTTTAGACAAAAGGAAAAGGTTGGCTTAGGCAACTTGACTTTCAACAATTCCATGTCCTTGAAAACAGAATACATGGGATTCATGTGTATGTGTGAATGTGTGTACTCCATGTGATATCCATGGTAAGATTTTAAGCAAGTGAAAGCCAATACGTGAGGTTTGAGAGAGATAACTATTTATTTCCCTGCTGCTCTAGTTTCTGCTACTTTGTCTTTTTCATCATCGTATTCAGTCCCACAGAGCACAACATCACCTTTAACAGACCGCTGAGTTACTAGATAACAGCATGTGCCAATTTAAAATCAATCAGGTCTAGGTCTTACCATGCTCCCTTCCCTTCTTTTACCTCTTCTCATGAGCAAAGGTCTTGCTAAATTATGGCAGCAGCTGGCAGGGAATGAGGAACAAGTTTCTTTAATGATGAAACTGAGACAGAAGTTTAAAACAGACCAAGTTCCCTCTGAGAGTTTGAAACAAGAACATCAGCAATGGATGCAGATCCACAGGCGCATTAGCTGAAGGCGAATGACCTTTTGGCATCCTAGGAGGCATCCCTCACAATAGAGACTCTTTTATTAGTTATACATCACTGTCAGAGAAGGAAAGTGCTCAAGATGACACTCCTATCAGCCTCCTTATGTTCACAAAAGGTAGCATTAGTCATTGTTATTTTCTGTTTAGTGGTATACCAGATATAATGACTATTCCTCTTTAGAGACTTTCCCACCTTCTCCTTGTATTATGGCAATCTGAATGTATCCTCCTTGCAGGCTTCCCAGAAGAAATTATACTTGAAAGCACTGCAGTGGGCAGACAGTCTGGATGGCCACACAGGCAGGGAGATGATTTCTCAGAGATGCAGGGAGGAAGCTATGTAGGTAAGCAGCAGAGGAATAATGGAAGTGAAGTTGAATGAAACTGCAAACTGCCATTTTTTGCAAAAGTGAAAAGAAACAGAGTATTTATCCAAGATCTGGGGCATCTGCATATGCCTACCTTCTTTGCTGCACATCAGCATTTAGATCTTCATCTCCCATACCATGATTAAGTAAGTAGTGTAACATAGGTTGTCATAAACTGTATTTTACTCACAGTCTGAAGATTTCACTTTGACCCTGAAGGCCCAGCTTGATTTTGAAAATTGATGCATTAACCAACTATTTGAATCCTCCTTTTTCAATGGACATATGTGTCTGTGTTGTACTAATATCTGACATTCTTAAAAATACTAATGCATTATAACAATTTAGTTGAAAATGTGAAAAGCTTTAATTCCTGGCATTCATTTGTATCAAACAGTGATAGACTTGTCAGAGGACTACAAAGACCTCTTGTTTGTACTGCCCAAGGTTACACATGCTTCCACATGATACAAGTAACTTGTGGTCTCACAGCTAGATAAAAATCCATCTGGGAGTAGAAATAAGAGAGCAGAATTAAACAATTTTGTTAAAACAATTTTTTTTTCTTTTTAGCACAAAGAGTTAATTCTCTGAAATTCTTTTCAAAAGAAAGTTGAAATAAATTTTGCATTTTGTACTTCATTTCTCTAGCATCAGACTAGAGAATGTTTGAGTGGAGAAGGACAACTAGAACAGGAAAGAGCTTAAAGAAGATGGAAGATAAAGCTGGAATTTACACACAATTAACCAGGTCTAGAACTGGATGGAGGTATTTACAGAGGAAGCTCAGGTGAGAAAAAGGCTGGCAAGGTAATGTCCTTGAAGTTCTTGTGCCTCCAGAGCCCAAATGTCTGTATCTAACTATTTTTCAGCTGTTAGCAAAAGGCTCAAACACTCCTGTTTCTTTATGCACTGTGGCACACTAATGTCAATAACCTACTATTGCCACTGGCTTTTAAGACAATTACCTGAAGCAGCAGAAGTCAAAGAATTAAAACTTTTCAGTCTAGGTGTGGACAAATTATATACATGATTGTGCTGGTTTTGGCTGGGGTAGGGTTAATTTTCTTCACAGAGGCTGGTAAGGGGCTGTGTTTTTGATTTGTGCTGAACACGGGGTTGATAACACAGAGATGTTTTTGATGTTGCTGAGCAGGGCTTACACAGAGGCAAGGCCTTTCCTGATTTTTGTGCTGCCACAGTGGTGAGGGAGTTGGGGGTGCACGGGAGATTGGGACAGGTGACGCAAACTGACCACAGGGATATTCCAGACCATGTGAAATCATGCTCAGTGTATAAGGCTGAGGGGAAGAATAGGGGGACATTTGGAGTGATGGTGTATTGGCCATGTGATGGAACCCTGATTCCCTTGGAATGACTGAACACCTGCCTGCCTATGGGAAGCGGTGAATTAGTTTCTTGTTTTGCTTTGCATCTGTGCATGACTTCTGCTTTCCCTGTTAAACTGTTTTTATCTCAGCCCACAGATTTCCTACTTTTTACTTTTCTATTTCTCTCCTGCTGGTGGGGCAGTGAGCAAGAGCCTGTGTAGTACTTGTGATTTAACCCCAGCCAGCAACCAACAATGATGTATTAGGATGGGATTCCCTTTTCCTAAAGTTTATTCTTTAAAACAGAAGGAAAATGGATATTATACTCAGCATTAGTATGCATTCATTGCACAGCAAAGATGTCCCCAAAGTTTAGATATTGGCCCCTTACAATCATGTATTTTCATGTCTTTTTTTAGTGTATTTTGTGGTAACACTTAATTTACATGCCCATGCCAAGCTACTTCTGTGAATTTCCTGAACCATTTCTTCTATGAACCTGTGGCAGGGTTGACCTTGCAGCAGTAATACCTTTACTCTGGAGAATCCATAAATTTTTTTTTTCAGAGGTTGGAATATATATATAAGAAGGCACAGGCTTGCAGGAGATTGAAAGAAAAGTTTCATCATGTAGCTGTGTCAAATGTCACTGACACCAAACTTTCTACAGCATATACTACCCCCTATGTTCTTGAGAACGGTTCAGAGATGAAATACTATTTCTGAAAAGAACATATACAAAAAATCCAGAGAAAGGCTTTTTCTGAATCAAAACATATTACTGAAGTCACAGGGATTTGGACAGTGCAAGTAAATGAGCCATGAAATCTAAGCAAGCAAAGAGGAGAAAACAAAACATTAACTATTTGCTCATTAAGGGATCAGATATTCTGTGCAGTGAATGTAGGGGGAGTTCTGTGAAAATTGCAGTTTACATTCTGCAATTTAGTTCTGTATCATAATACATTTGCATACAGCAGCCAAATTAAGCCAGTACTAACAAACTTAATTAAGACAATCAGTACTTTTCTGATTGATATTGTACATACTGCATATTTTTATGTATAAATGGTGTTTGCAGCTGCCTGATACACAGTTGTATGGCTTCCTACCACTTTAAATAGATATCAGAGCTTCCACAAAGTAGGCAATGGTGTGAATCAAAGTAATCCCTGGAATTCAAATTTTCCATAGGCACTCCAAGTTTTCTGTTTAGGCTGTTTGCCTGTCTGGTGTGTCAATATGCTCTGCTCAGAATAAGGCTGAAGAGTGCAGGCAAAAGAGAAGGTATAATAAGCTCTGAAACTCATCTCCTTAAAATATATGCATTTCTAATTGCTCCATTGACAGCTCATAAAGCTGAGAAGCATAGGAGAGTGCTCTGCTCTGAACAAATCTACTTCAGAGCAACTTTTAAATTAAAAGAAAAAACGCACGTGCATGAGACCATCTTAAAATAATTCCCATTTTAGACAATTGTGGATATTTATGACTAAAAGAAAAAGCATATACTATTAAAGTGTGAAATAACATAAAAAGAGATCTGAAATTTTAAGAGTGTATGAAGACTCTAAAAGAGCCTCTCTCCTGCAGGGCCCTATATCCTACTCCTAGTGACGACTGCAGGGACTTGTGTTTCCAACATAATTTTACTTCTGGAGATACAAGCCACAGTGCTGTAGATGGGGAAGAATAACAAAGAAGTGGTTGGAATTACATAATTTTCTTTCAAGAACACAAAAGGACCTGCAGATTTTCAACCATTACCCTGACAGCAATGGAACCAATGTTTCCTGAAAACCAAAAGTGAGATGAACACAGAGAAGGAGAAGGAAAATTCTTGAGTGACTGTTTAAAGCTCTTTCCTTATACTTTGCACAACAAACAGTAGTATTTGAAATCTCTATTCCTGTGAATAAATTTTTAAAATCACAGGATCTTTCTTATGCTGCAGTGACCAGAACTCCCCCCAGCACTCAAGGTGAGGCCACCCCAGTGCAAAGCAGAGTGGGAAAATCCCCTCCCTTGCCTGGCTGGTGATGTTGTGCCTGATGCTCCCAGGATATGGGTGGCCCTGCTGACTCATAATTAACTTTCTATCATCCAGGACCCCCAAGTCCCTTTCCATGGGGCTACTTTCCAACCTTCAGTTTCCCAGTCTGAACACACACCCAGGATGTCCTGGGTTGTAGTTTAGGATGTATTCTATCACCATCCTCTGTTAATGGCCCATCAATGCCTTGTGCATGTCTCATAGATTAATCCTTCTGGGTGTTATCTCTCTTTAATGGGCCATCAAGGACCTCCTGGATGACTCATCATCCTATTGTGAGATGCTCCGCCCATGGGGAGGAGCCAAGCATTCTCACCTGGATATAAGCTGGGATTCGGGACAGTAGAAGCAGCCTTCACCTACTGGATTCCCAGAGGACCGGAGCTACCAGACCTTTCTACAAGATTTCTGTTTCAGGAAGACCACCTCGTCTGGACTGTTTCCATCACCCTGATCAGGTTGTATTCTGACTCTGTCAGTGGTTTTTCTTTTTGTATTTATTTTATTTTATTCTATTTTATTTCCCTTTTCTTCTCATTAAATTTTATTTCTCACTTAGAGTCTCTCACTTGGTTTGTTTTCAAACCACAACACAGGGTTTCCCTATTCCAGGTGCAGAATCCATCACTTTCCTTTGTTGAACTTCATATGGTTGGTGATTTCCCAGTCCTTTAATTTATTAAGGTTTCTATACAGAACCTCCCTTCCTCCATGGGAGTCAACAGCTCTTCCCAGTTTTGTATCATCTGCAAACTTCTTTAGTATCCTTTAAAGTCCCATGTCTAAGTTGTTGATGAACACATGGAAGAGGCAGCCACAGGAGTTCCAGCCTGCCTCATCCTGTAGACTGGTACTTTTGATGTATTGGCAAAAAAAAAACTGCTGCAAGGAAAGGGTCAAAACGGGAAGAATGCCAAAGAGGATGGTGAATTCTCTCAAGTGGCCTTGCAACTGGAAATGTTAAAGCCTGAAGAATATCAGTGTGGGAAAGCTCCAGTTATAATGCCTAATGCAGTTTATCCTCTGCCTGTTTTGAGAAGAAGAATTCCTCCATAGAGATAACACTCACCAGCATGCTTGAGCCCCCTTTTGAAAGAGATCAAAAGCACAGTGTGGTGATGAAATGTGTTGTGTGTGAGGCCCTTGGACAGATTGGGACAGGCAGCAGAGCCTGCTAGGACATCCAAATCCTGATGGTTCCTGTGTCCCTGCTTGTGTCTGCAGCCCAGCATGATCTGAGGATGTTCAGTCAGAGAGGTAATGAAATAAACCTACTCTTTGTGTTTCAGCTGTGGTTTTGTGGTCACCCTGGTCACCTGCGTGTGTTGATTGACACAAATGTCAAGGTCCTGCAACTTGTTGGACCAGAAATAATTATTTAAAAATGGGGTTTTCCCTTTCTAAATGTGTTGTGACCACTGGACTATGTAAAATTAAAAGAAATGCACTGAAACTTCAGTGTTACTTACTTTGGTGGTGACAGAATTTAGAGTCTGAGTAATAGAATAATCCTCTATCTCTAAAACATATTCACCTGCAAGGCAGAATATAATTATCTTCTCTCTAGTGTTATGTCTCACCTTTTATAATTTATCTTTGACCTAAATTTCCCTGATCAGCAATTGAATGCTTACATTTTATTATCCAAAGGTGTTTCTTTGTAAGTGTTTTTGTTTGCTTTTTTTAAATGCCTTAAAAAAGCCAATATGACTTCCATCCCATGTCTGATTTATTTTTCACTTAAACGCTGAAAAAATTATATTGCATGACTAGTCTTTGTTTCTGAATGATAATTTGAGTCAGATCAGCAAAATGTAACAGACATAGTAGATCTAATACACTTTAAAATCTCCATTGAAGTAATCCTGTTTCAGCAAAATCCATTATTTCTATACAAAGGTTAATCCTTTCTAGGGTAGTTACTCCTTTAACCATCTTGGCATCTTTAAACTCAGTTTATCATTTTTAGTATTTTTATATTCTCAGAATCCTATATTTCTTAGCTGCCATTTCACAGATGAAAGCAGTAGTTTAATTACTCACAGTTGAATAACATATTTTGGTAATCAAAATGAACAAGGGGTGTCTTTCAAGAGGTGAGAAATGCTACTGAGGACAGCATCATAGCCAAATCATCAACATGGTGCTGACTCTCAGGTGGGTGTGCAGGTACCTGAAAGGCAGTCATCGGATCAGATACCTCCAGGGGCAGAAATTGCTGAGCAGAAATTGCTGGGACTGGCAGTAGGTCACCAGGTCCAAGGTGTCTGAGGAAGAAAGCTGAACAAGTCTGCTGAGGGACTGCTAATTATTAAGAAATAACATCCTATATTGCTGTTTCTCTCTTCCCTCAGGGAAAAGTCAGCACCAGGGCCATGTCAGAGATAAATGGCTGTTAAGATCTGCCTGCAGAGGGATTCAGCATGTGGAGGTCAGCCTCAAGCAGGTGATTTTGAGATGAGGTGATTTTTTATTTCTCTTCTGAGAAGGCCATCCAGCAAACTGATGTCTGAAGAGATACCCTGTTTCCCTCTGCTAACTCAGCATGAATGGGGGATTATTACACAGTTAAGTGCAGCCATCTCACTCACATTTAAGGACAGTTCACACCACTGAGTGGGAAAAATTATTTTTCTCTTCTGGTAATTTAAGCTATGATATAAAAAAAAAAAAAATAATCAAATCAGTACTTGAATTATAGAAAATCTGCAATGCACAAGTGAAAAATAAATCAATGAAATATCTTTCCTAACAAAATACTCAGTTTATTACAACACTGGATACTGTATTGCTTTTCCCTGAATAGAAAGAAGGTGGATCTCTCTGGTTTTTATTGGCATATTTCTATCTTCCAATAAATTGTATCTATAAATTATTTATATTGTAACTTGTCAACAGAGAAATATGCACTGGAAGTAAGCAATGTGTGTATATATAAAAGGAATATACATATATTTGTACAATGAAAGTAAAAGAGGAGCAGCAGATGAAAAAAAATATATAAGCTAAGTCTTCTGCATAGCTAGTCAAAGAAAAAAGGAATAACAGGAAAAATAAAAATATATTTTACATTGAAATTAATTATAATTTTATAATAATGGTTTTCAACATACACGTAATCATGAAATTCTGTTAATCTTCTGTAGAAGACTAATTTTTTTTCAGAAAACTCTCATTAGGTATTAAAATGGGATGTTTAGTAGAGAACTAACAGTAAAATACAAATGTATAGGCAGTTCACTTGTCATAGAGAAATTTCATAAAATTGCTTAATTATTTCTGATTAGCAGAAAATTCAGGTAAAAAAAATACACCTTTTAGGCAGACTTTTTAGTAAAACCCAAGAAGTTACTGAAAGGGCAAATAAAAATATTGTATGTGAAGTAAAAGTAAACTCCATGTCTAGGCAAGCAACAAATCAAATAGTGCTGTTGTTGACTTGCCTCTGAGCTATATTCTTGAGAAATACAACATTCTGGCATGCAGACCAATATTTCTATGCACAATCAGCCATATCCCACAAGGAATACACAGTATTTGATGTAAAATCAGATACACTATTCTTCACAGTGGATGAATTTTCGTTTATGTCCACTGACTGTTTCACTAAAGTAAAAGATCTCTGAAATAAAAATGTTGCAAGTATGTAAAACACTGCTCTTCAAATGTCTCACTATAGGCTTTTCTTCACTTTTTCTTTGTTCCTTGGATATGTATAGCTATACTATAAACAATAAACATGAATCTATCTTAGCTAAGGAAAAAAAAATAACTTGAAAAGCTGGACCTGTAAGATTAGATCTATAACTCATTTCTTAGATAGTTACTACTAATAATATATAATTTTCATTCCATAATGAAAATCAAATGGAGATTTTACTTGCATAATAGAGTCTTGAGTGCACAGTAAAATGTAAGAATAATTTACTGGAATTTCTTTCTTCTTTGATGTTGTTATAATCACTGAAAACACAGCACTTTAATGTCAGTTTTCAAAATTTGTATCAGCAAGTAACATCCTAAATGGAGGATTGATTTTAAGGGAAATGGGTCAAATAATCTACTGGAACATATAGACACTTACAAATAATGTATCTTTTCTTTGTATTAAAATAGTTTTTGAACACTGATGTTTACAATTTTTGTTAATATTCTTTTTGTGCAATTTGGAGCTGGTCTATAAATTGAGGAGAGATCAAGGAAACGTATCATGATTTTCTTGAAGAATGAGAAAAAGTACTGAAATGGTAAAAACAACCCAGAATTACCATACAAAATTAGATTATAATGATTATGAAGGAGTATCATGCTGATTTTTGGAGAATTACTACAATGAAAGTGTAAAAATTCATCATCTATCTTAAAAGGCTCTTTGTCAAGTTTTCATTTTTGATCTAGAGTAATGAGCTGAATTTTAATGCCAATGATATAGATTATTCCAGTATCATTCTTAGTGAAACAATAATTTCTCATACACTGATTTTCAGTGTAGTAATTTCTGTGTTAATACTGTGCTTGCAATAGAAAACAAAGTGTGAAAGAGACTGCAAACCATGTTGCCAACAACAGACTTGAACTTCTCTATATAGTTGTTGAAATAGGGAAAGGGCCACTACTTGGAGCCACTTGGATCCTTGGTCTAGCAGGACCTGAAGAACAACTGAAACAATTTTTGCTGAAAATAAAATGTTTATGCCCATGAATGTCCATTTAGACTTTCCCAAAGCTTTTGAGCTATGATTCCAGAAATTACTGATTATTAAGTTGGTGTTTTTTTTCCTCTATACCATAGATACTGTCTGGTTTTGATGAAGCAGATATGCATTAGTTCTGATCCTGTTAACAAGGTATTTATCAAACTCCTTCTCGGTAGAATATTTTCTTATGAGTCAACCAGCTTATCAACAACTTAAACAGCACTTGGCATCCAATTTTGACAAATATGATTAAATCATAAGCCTTTTTACATTATTTGGCCAAATTTAATAAAGTTATTTTGCATAATTTACTTTTTATTGTTCGTAATTATTCTAAACTAGCATTTTCTGGGAATGCAATTATTCAAATAAAAATTTGACTAAAGTTTTCCAAAACATAAGCAGGGAATTTTGATTCTTAAAATTACACCTGATTTAAATCACAGATTATTTTTCGGGTTTGCTGTAAGAACAGGCTCAAATAAATAAATATATTTAGAAGTTATGTAATTAATGAAAATTACATATTAAGTTTTATATGACAAATTCTTAAGAACCTTCATTCTTAAGAATTTGTCATATGAGACTTAATATGTAACTAATATTAACTAAATGACTTCTAAATATCTAAATAACCTTCAATCTTTAGATTTCTGCAGAGGGTACAGGGTTACATGAAAAAGAAGGCACTGGCCTATAAACACTGGATGTTGTATTTGAAGTACCACTTCCAAAACTACTCCTTTCAGAGTTGCGATATAAATTTACTGAGGTAGGATTTTTCCTCTACATTTTACATTTTTTTTGCTCTCAGAAGTAAGGAAGCCTTCCCCAGTGGTAAGAAAAACCACTTTGCATGGAGGTTCAACACATCGCAGCTTTGAACTACAGGAAAGACACGGGCAGCAAAGAAACTGATTCTTATTCTAAGATATCAGAATAATGTAGTCTGTCTTGAAAATTTAGTGGTTTATTTATCGCTTTAAAATTTTATCTCAAATGATGTTTCCTAAATATTCAAATAAGAGATAATTGTATTTTAGGTTACGAGGCAAGTTTCAGGTTATCCGTTGGATATTTGAATATTTTCAGATCCACAAATAATGACGGTCAGTATTTTAAGGGGTGGGGCAGGGGGGGGAGAAGAAGGAGACAGAGAAGGATGAAACCTCCCTCTAGAAGCCCCCTATCCTTCTGCCTTTCATGCATCTGCCTCCCAACCACATGACTCCATTGGGAGCCCTGGATGTCTCCTGTGGCTCCTTTATATCTGGGTGGAAATGATTTCCTGGGAGGTCTTGGGAGGCTCAGCAGATATAAAAACAATGCCCCACCCACCTCTCAGGCTTTGCTTGTTACCTTAAGGCTGCTGTCCTCTCCCTGCTGGAGTTACAGCAGGTAAGGAAAACCATGTGGGAGTCCTGTTGAGTTGTTGGTGCTGCTCCTTCTCTTTATGGTTCCTGTAAAGCCCCTTTTTGAGAGGAGCTCTGTCCCCTGGGTTTCTGGCTGCTGTCTCCTCTTCTTTCTGTAAACGTGTTCTCAGTTGCTGTCTGATTGTACAAGCAAATAACAAAGGGAGGCTCGTGGGCACCTTTTATCTGCTCTGCAGACACATCTGCAGCTGGGTCTATGTATATAAGGCTATACATAAATAGGTCTATACATTCCTGAAGCGGTATGAACAACAACAAATCTGGACTGAACCTGTAAGATAATGGTTAGGATCCTCTTCCTACAATTCTGTGTGGAGAAACACTAGAGATAAATTTATGACATGTAATTCAAGAGGTGTTGCTGCAGCTTCATAACTTGATTTAACTCTGTATCTTTCTTGTGCATATGCATATAATTAAGAAACAAGGGGAGGATGGACAACTTAAAATTCATCACATGAAATACAACCTCTATGCACTGACAACAAGCAATTAAAAGCCCTGCAACCTTCAATTTGCTGGTGATCATATGCATCTCCAGAGACCAACAGGAGCTGAAGTCTGCACAGTGAATGTGTTCTGGCTGTGGATCATATACTTTCCAATGTTTTGTTGTTACCTTTGCTAAAAAGTTTTACCTATCCTTTCTGTTAAGTGGCACAGAGAGACTGTATAATGTCTTAATTATTGCATGTATAAAGTTGACTTCAGAAGAATGTAACTGCTACAGGAATCACTCCTGATTTTGGATGTCTTGGCCCTTACTGGTCTACAGAAATATCACACAGATCTCATGTGAGTACAAGTATGTTTTTCAAAGTATGATATGAGAGCCTATAAAAAAATACTAGTGAGTACAGTTTAATAATAATAAGGAAAAACTCCTCTCCCATTTTATCCTAATTCTGTTGTATTATTGTACTGTGCACCTGTGCCAGGGCCTGTGAGGAGAGACAGGGACTGCTCTGAGTTGGAAACAGAGGCATGGCTGGGCCCCTCAGCCAGGATGGAAGTGTTCCTGAGAAACAGTTAAGGAAAGGCAAAATACCTTTCAAAATAGTCATGGTCTGATCATAACCCGTCTTTCCTCATCCGTCTTGTATAGCTCAGACACAGGGAAGAGGTAGAAGACATGAGAAAGTAGTGAAGTTGAGACTGAGAATGTGTGTGTGAGTGTGTGTGTGTGTGTGTGTGTACAGGTGTTTCAGTTTTTGTCACTATCCAAATCTATTTTAATTGACAGTAACTGAATTTTCCCCCTAATCCCTATTCATGTGGTTTGGTTGTGGTGTTTTTTTTTTTTTTTTTTTTTTTTTTTTTTTTTTTTTTTTAATTTGTATATTTGTTTGTTTTGTTCTGTTGTTGGTTGGTTGGGTTTTTTTGCTGTTATGATAATTATTGTGGGATCTCCCTGTCTTTATCTTGACCCATTCACTTCTCTCACTCTGCAAGAAGGATCATGTGATTGTAGAGACAGCTCTGTGACCTACAAGAAATTTCTTCATTTGATTCAGGCCAGTTTGGTGATGAAAAGGTAAACAAACTATTCTGATTTGCAATTAGAATAGAAGAGAGGTTAGAGGGTTTAGGTTTTATTATATTTGATGATTTATTTTTATTTTATTATATTTGGTGATTAAATAGAAATACAAAACAATACAAAAGAAATACAAAACATCATACTTTTCACAAAAATAAAACTGGCCACAGATGACTGAAGTTATGCATATCTAGTCAAGCTCCTTTTCAAGGATTTGCAATTATCTTTCAGATAAATATCACAAGTGAAGGATAGTATTTAGACATTATCTTCATATCTTAAAAGAAAGCAGGAGGTAACTGTGGTATGTTGACTTTGGTGGACTGTCAGACCTTAATAGAAAAGCACCCACTGACCTTCCAGATAGGCTCCTTTTGCTTCACTTTCTTTCCTCTCTAATCTGTCTGACCACTGTGATAGATTGATGAAAGATACTTCCACTGAGATGGAAGTGCTTGAACTGAACAAAAAATTTGCAGCTACCAGCACTGGAGTTCTTTCCTGTTCCTAGGTACACCTTTTTACATTCCCATTTCTCTCTCACACAAAGGGAAACTTCCCCTTCCTTTCCCAGCTGGTCCATCTTATTGAGCCTGTACCCATCACTCACTGCACTCCAGTTGTGTGAGATATCCCACCACATCTAAGTTGCAACTCTGTGTAATCCTCCCTTTGTTCCCCATGCTGCATGCATTAGTGCACAGGCAGGTGAGAGGGGCACTTGTTCATGCCAATTTTCCAGAAAATGTCTGAGCATTTCTCCCATCATGCCATCTTCTTGGCTCTCCCTTATTTGTGAGAGTACATTCGTGTTTTCCTTTTTATGTTTTATTGTGTTGATTATTAAGTCTTCCCCACATCACCCTGCATCATTTGCTTCTCAGTTTTGCTTGCCATTTTCTCACTCAGCTGAAGGCTGGCATCTCTCTTCACTGTAATTCCTGGTTTAAAGCTCTCCTTACCTGGCTTGTAAGGCAGCTGGCAAGGATGCTTTTGCCTTGCTGAGGAGTCTTCAGTCCTTGAAGAGGGTCTCATGGTCATAAAAATCAAGTTGTTTTGTTTCCAAGTGCTATAATGCATAACTTGTACTATGAGGTCAAGCATCTGCAAAATAATTAGCCTAACTGATTTTTACTTCCAGCTGAGAGAATCTGCAGCAACAGTTGTCGTGCATGTCTTTTCTATTTATGCTTCTGTCCAAAATGAGAAGGCAATCATCCCCATTATTTAACACTACCTAGACACATTATTTGATGTATCTAGACCCTGACAAAAGGGTTTAGCTTCTGAAAGGAAGTTTTTCTACAAGAATCACTGTATGCAGCTTGAGGAGAATGTTTATTGAAGTATATGAAGGCTGTTTGGAATTTTTAAAACACTGTAAGTGGTTCTACTCTACTTGACTACCCACCTTTTCCTTTTCTGTAGCATAACCTGTTCAACAAAACCACACATAATCACCAAGTAGTCAGAGACTCCTAACATCAGTGGCAGACCTGATTCAGTGTGTCACATTGCTGAACCTACTAAATCACTGAGCTGTGCAACAGAGAGATTAAATCTCCCTCAACACTTTGGATAGTGTGTCCTTTCAGTGACAGCCACTATGAAGGGGCCAAGGATCCCACTGTGACAGATGTAACAGGGAGCAGCATCTCTGACATGAAGACTCAGGAGAAGACAAGATGACAGAGAAAACAAATGCTGAGGTCAAATCTAAATCTATTAAATTTCATTAGTCACAGCATTCTTCACTGCTTTCCTACCTTGAGGGCTGAGGTGTCCACTTTATTGTAGTTGGCAGGAAAACTACAGGTGCTTTGTCTGTGTCAGTTAACCTATTTGGGATCCTAGATTGGTGTTAAAATGAAGATGCATATGATGATAGGAATGATTATGACAAAATCTTAACTTTCATGAAATTTCCCATAAAGAGATGAAACCCTTCACAGAAGCATAAACTGATTAATTGAAGATACAGACTTTAGAAACAAGACATAAACCTAAGAAACAGATATTAGCCCCTCAGCAAAATGTAAACTAACCATTTCTTAAGGAAAAAAAAAATCCCACAGTAGTTTGTTGATTTGGTCAATCATATTTTAATTACTTCAGTTTTTATCAAATTATGTTCCCTATAGTAAGAAGCTGAGAGAAAGAGGAAACAGCAGGAAATCTAAACATAGGGAAATGTTAATCAAGATAAATAAGAAAATGTTAATAGTTAACATTTAGTTAATATTAAAGACGGACGTAATAGGATGCTTCTTAGTCATCACATAATACACATTGTTCAGGTGGGTGAATTTCTCCAGTTACCTCTAAAGATTGTTTTGAGACTTAACAATATAAGGCTTCCAGAAAAATCTTGTGGTGGACAGCAGCTGTAGCCCTGCTCCATGGACGTCTAATGTGAGCAGATCTGAACACTGCAGGCCTCGGGATTATTTTTGACCTGAAGTCTGTCACCTGAGAAAAACAGCAGAGAGATACATTGAAGCAAAGAGAATTTCAGATACAGTCAAAACTTTGTCTTTCCATCAGTGTCAACCGATTTCCTTTCAATCTTTAAAAGTGATCCTGAAGAACATCATGCTGGACTGTGTTACATGGTTTAAATCTGCAGTCTATGAAGAGTTTGCTTGCTTGCAAGCAGGTTTGTTTTTCTACAGTGATTTTCTGTGTTATATTTTAGCTCTGTTCCTCCCAGTATTTGGCTCTGCATACACTTTTGTCAAGAGCTCATATCTTGCTCATGGTATTGCACCAACTTACCTGCTGTGTTTTTGAGAGGAAACAGAGAAGTAACAGTGAGCTGGAGCTAATGTTGAGGATAATGGGTTCTAAATTACTATTATATTATGCAACTGCTCAAAACAGGGTAATTAAATGCTCAATCTTGTGGAATTAATTGAACAGAACAGATAATATGTTGTTTAGGCCTTCTGAAAAATCTTATAATATGATGTATTACCATTTTCCTGGAGTTTCCCTTGAAAAACTTAGCATATGCTGATTAATAACATTATCTGTAATACTCTAAAAACCCTTGTTTTAACCATTCACATTTACAGCTTTAGAGAACCAGAGATCTCCCAAATATATCAATTATTTTAAGCTACTGTTAAAAATTAGTCCCAGGTACTAGTATTTGCTCAAATGCTCTTCTGAATCAAAAAGGAAACAGATCTAATATGTAAAGCTAAGTAATATACATTTTTATAGACACTGAAATCTTAACAATCTAAGTCCAGCTTTTGCCATTACAAAAAAGAAATATTGTATTGTGGAAAATATCACTAATAATGCAATTATAATTGTTATGCACACTATTCTTAATATATATTCTTTTTTCTACTTTTGGAGTTACTCTTCTAGTGGTTTCTGAGTGGTTTCACTCTGGACATGTGGATAAAGGCTTACAGCAAGCTGACCATTTCCCAAGCCTCTCATAGGCAGGATCATGATGTTGACAATTTCTTCCTTTCTTTTTAATGCAGGACATCTTTATACATTAGAGTTGTTTTACAACTTTTTCTCTCATATCTACTGTTTCTCTTTCTTCATTGGTCTGCACCTCCATGTTACATTGACATTTGTTAGATATAGCCTGTTTAATTAGATGCTTGTTCTTCATTCTCAAAATCAATTTTACATCATCTTCTACCTTGATTTTCATCTCGTGCTTACATCTCAGTGCTGTGGAAAATCTCAATAATAATGAAATAATTAGTTTATTTTTTTAACCATAGTCCTGCTCCATGGTCATCTAATGTGAACACATCTGAACACTGCAGGCCTCAGCACTATTTTTGATCTGAAGGTTTCTAGTGTCATCCATGTTTCTCACCTATCCTCTTTTACTCCTCAGAACTGCATTCTGCATCCTCACTTTCAAGGCTTTTGCTGGAATACCAAAGCTGCATTCTGCAGTACATCATTATTCTAGAGTTACAAGAATTACATTCTGTCTTGAATATATCATTCTATGCAGAGCAATTCTCTTCTAAAGATATAAACACATGGTTGTGCCTCAAAATTACACAATGAAAAATAAAACTGATCAGACCTGGTCAGTATAAAATAGTCTTTATATCTAAAGAAGTTGAAACAAAATCACTTGTAGGCCAGAGAAACTTTAGATAAAGCCTGGCAAGCTTCATCCCTGATCCTATGACCTGTTAAAAGTGATGGCAACATTACATTGACTGGCTACATTAATAACTGCCAAGGATTGTTGCTCTCAGAAAATATTCCTGATATATTATTGGTGGTGTCCTTACCTTGAACCTGTCTGTCAAGATTTTTTTTTTTTTGTCTTTTAAGCGCCTTGTATACACTCCTAGCCTACACCATTTGTTTCCTGAATACTAATAGTATCTCTTTCCCTTCTAACTGTATCTGAGGTGCATGAATGACTGCATGAAGAATTAACTTTTATCTAAACAGCTTCATCCTTGCAAAAGGTTTACAACAAGTTCATTTTCTGGCTGTAGTTCATCTTGGAGAAAAATCTGCTGCTAATTTCAGAAAGGGTGAATTTTGGGGTAAAACACTTGATTGTACTCAAGTGTGTAAGTGTTCAAATGAAAATTGCAGTACTTGCTTTAGCTTCTTTCCAGACAGACAATTATCAGTGTGCCTAAACCATAGTCCCAGTCAGCTCAACACTGATTGAAGAGGAGCACCTGCTGAGTCAGCAGCTCTTCTGCATAAAGAGAATGTAAATTTGTACCAAATCCAGAGCAAATCCAGTCCCAGAGACTAGGAACTCCTGCCCTTCACCCTTGTCACTCATTCCTATTATGAAGTTTCTGTTTTCTCCTCTGAGATGTTTATATAGACACACAAGTGTCCTCAAGTATCTATATTAAAAAAGTCAAATATTTTCTCTATAAAATTTAAAAAATAAAGGAAAAAAGTAGAGAAAATAAGTGTAGATTCTTACAACTTATACCTTCCAGGCATACTGGAAGAAGAGGTCTGTGACAAAACTAAGATGAGATTGAGACTTAATCCTCTCACCAAAAAGATTTAGATGCTGTTTCTTCTTATCTATGTGCCACAAGAGCATGACTATTCAAGTTTTCAGCCTGGATAGATCCTGAATTCTTAGGGTGAAGTTCTGGGCTTCCTCTGATTTAAACAAAAACCTTGTAAGAAATTTCAAGCAGTGCTAAATCCATCTGCCCCCGATGACACACAGAGAATTTCAGTAACTGTTTTATGGCAGTCTTCTTCTTTCCATCTAAATATTTTCTTTTTCAAAGAGGAAATAAAAACATTATTAATTTATAAATTCATTAGTTAAATTAGTATCCTTGAGGGTTGAAATTCTGTTTATTAACAGCCAGTGACCTTGTTTACTACAGAGACTGTGTCCTGTAACACTGAAAACTTGTGAGGTTCATAGGAAAAATGCATTTGCTGACAGACTGTGGGTCCCTGTGGGAAAGGAATACATTAGCTTCAACTGCTTTTATTAAAAATAGGTTCTCTAGAGAAAGAATGAACTCACTGAACTTTTCTTTACTATGGGTATCACTGAAAATGAATCCATAGTTTGTATTTGGTTATACATCTGAGATTTTTTAATGAAGGCAGACCTTTTCCTGCAGGCATCCTGCATCCTGCAGTCCTTGTCTTCTCTGCAGGCATATAATTGTACTTCTCATAATTCATTAAGTCAGCACATATGGTCATATCCACATTCAAAAAAAAGCTACTGACAGAAAGAGTGACACATCTGAAAGGGCTGTGTGTTCTCATCAATATGGAGTTTGAAGAGGACATAACAATGAGTACTGCCATTATCAGAACTTCTTGCTAAAGAGTTATGCAACTATGATATTAGATCTTTTGATAAAGAAAGAAAATTATTGTGAAAATTCAATCTAGGCAAAAAATAATGAAAGAAAATAAATGAGTTTCTGATGTTCATGAGATACAAAACAAAGATATGAAAATTAACTTTCCTGCCTACAAAGCAGTTTCCACTTCTGTTAATTCGTATCCTATATTTATTTAGAAACTCCCAACCAAGTCACATTTTATGTTTTTAGTCTATACAACTCGTATCCTTGGAATATAGGACCATTATCAGACTCCTTTACAAAGGCTACGTGATTACTCAAGCTAACAATGACAAAAATAATTATCATTAGATTGCTCACTATCCCTTCCTAAAATTCCTAACAAGTTTTTAAACAGTATCAAGAGACTGATTCTTGCAGCCAAATTGAGGGCAGAGCCAGAAATAATTGATGTTTCTTTGACAATGACAAATAAAAATTTTAAATTACAAGGGAGGATTTAAATTAATTTGAGAAGAAATTGAATGCCCTGGCAAGAGAGATCATACATTGTTGCAAGTCAAAACCAAGCTGTCCTAAGAGAGCCTTTTAAAGGCTAACAAAATGAACTTTGTTCTAATTTAAAGGCACCCTAATGAAATCAGCTAACAGAGTTGTGTAACTTTTTAATTTTGTAGAGAATTGTGGAAAAACTCCCAGCATTACTTCTGCTTTTGCCATTATCTGTACAAAATAAAGTGAATAACTGCTCCTAGGTGTGGTCCATTTCACTCCTCTGAATTCCCAAAGTCTGAAGCCAAGATACCATTTTGCTTTTTCCCCTCCTTGACCATGAATTGGGAATCTGAATCCATTTACAATATTTAAAAAAAAAAAATTGAGTGCATAAGTAACTACAGCCCCAAGGATAATGAATATTCTCAAATTTTTTGTTATTATCTTGCATTATATACCATGCTGAACATTATCTTTTTCTAATGTGATTTCAGAAATATTGATGAATAGCTTAATAGGTAGATATGTATCTAACAGACATTGTTATCTCTCATGTCAGAGAGCGTATTTCAAGCCATGATGGAAATGGAAGGTTTGGCATTTTTCACTTTCAGAACACAATGGCTTCTTAAATGACAACGTGATCAGATTCAGGTCCTTTACCTCTATCCAGTGATGTTATTGTATATGAAACTGGCTTAAGATCCATTAACTCCATATTTAGGAAAAGGATAAATTATTTTTGTCTGGGTTGGTTTCTTGCTTTAATCCTGGTCGTTAATTGTAAAACATTAGTGATTAAAGGCTTCCAGCATGATGAGCATGGTTCCACATGCGTACATGGTAGGAGACCACACCTGTTCCAAAGAGCCCTGTTACCCAAAGGAGTAATAAAAAATTAGTTACAAACCATCTTCAATTTATTATTTATTCAACAGTGCTTATTAAATTAGAGGGTAGAAATTCATGGAGTTCACAGAGAAAATGCATCCACATCATTCATATTTATAGCATACCTTGTTAAAAGGCTGGTCAGGTTAAAAAAAAAAACTTTTTGGAAATTCAGTCATCTCCTCAAAAGCAGTGGCCAACATCTTTGGTTTGACATGAAAACAAATGGCAGGGATAGTGCTGTGATCTGTCTGCTGGCTGAATCCTCTTTGGTGGCAGCTGCTCCTGCACACCCTGGACAGGCTCAGCTGATCCTCCTTAGGCTGTGCCTAGTTTTGTTGATTTGTGCATTCAGAGCTCTCTGTTCTCCTTCTTTGAGTTAGATCAGTGATTAATGGCCTGCTCCTATTAATCCTTCCTTCTTCACACTGAGCAGCTACAAGATTTGTCCCTACCCACCTGGTAAAACTTTAAGTCATAACAAGACATGTAGCAGGAGAAAATTTGCTGCTCCATTGATTAAGGCAATTGCCCAAGGACATGAAGCAGTAGAATGGAAGACCCAAGAGAAGATTCCAGAAGGTCTCCTTCTGGAGTTTAAGTCTTGTGTTCACGCTGTCACAAGTGGTAGTAAAACTGGAAGACTGCAGCAGACTCTTAATATACTCATTAATAGGAAGTGGGAAAAGCAAGCCAAAACAGATCAATAAATATTTGAAGAAGACAGTCTATGTTTTTTTTTTACATCAAAAGTGAAAGAAAAAATTATGCTCTCCTTCTTTCTCAAGGTTTTTTAATCTAGAAAAAAAGGAAAAATGCTCCTTACACTGAACTTTCTTTTATACACACAATGAAACAGAGAAGTTTCATTGCGTATATATTGCGAAAGTTCACAAATGCTATTTAAAAGAAATGTAAAGATGTCTAAAGACTTTAAAAATAGTTGAAAACAAAAGGAAGTAATTACTTCTCGTAAGTAATCCTTGTGATCCTCTTCTTTTACAATTCTGTTTTTCTAATGGAATTATATTTTAGTAAATCAAAACAGTGTCCTTAATTTATGAAACACATGAACATTCCTGAAGCAGGAGTCAAGAACCTAGAACCATTACAAGGCAGTTGGTTATGTTCCCTCTTTTTTTTTTTTTTTCTTCATTTACCCTGGACCTTGATTATTTTCTACATAGTAATAAAGCAGAAACAGGAGCAATCAGTGATCCACATTACTTTCTTCCTCCATCTCCAACTAGATTATTTTGAAATGTGATAGATGCAATGTCCTCATCATTTTAAAATGATGCAGAACATGCTCCCCTGATGGATATTGCTTTGCATAAGTTCTAGGTCTAGTCAGGCAGTGAGCAGGTGCCAAATGCTACCCTTTTCTCATCCAATCATTTTGGACAGGTATGCTACTGACCAAGTGGAGACATTTAAAGACTTTTTTTTCAGGCCAAACTTGGCGATACTGAACTCTCAGCTGTCTTGAGTTTGATGGTTGCAAAAAGTGTTCTATACTAGGCTGCATCAACCTAGGAATTTACAAATGTCCTGCTTTAGAGTCCACAGGAACATTTTAGACCTTAATATTGTAAAGGACCTGATAACAGCATACACTCGTCTAACATGTATTTTTCAGGAGCTTCCATTGATAGATTGAATTGCAATGAATTCAGTGCTCCCCAAAGGCTGCTGAAAAATCTGCTCATGGACCTTGAGTACACCTGGGAATTGTTAAGGCACAATATACTATTAAAAGTACAGGATAATAGATGTGGAAGATTAGACAGGTCCAAAGAAAAGAAAAAGCTTTAAAAATGTCAGCCACAGTCAGAATATTCTTGTTCATATTACTTACGGCTGTGTAAAAGTTCTGGCATTTAATCATTAAGTACAAGATTTTAAAGATGTGATAAATCTGTACAGCAATTTGTACCAGCACTTCAGCCGGAGAGATAACTTGGCAAAAACATCTGAGGAATAGAAATAGACACAGATCTCAATCACAGTGTTAATCACACTCTAATTATTGTTGTTCAGATTGACATAAGAATAATCATTAGATATTAAACTGCAGTCTTCTGTCTCAAAAATCTAATAAGGAATACATTTGATCAATATGCAGAATCATTATCCAGATTGACAGTACTATTTTCTCTTTTGTTTAATTGATAAGAAAAAGATTTGCTGTATTCTCATCAAAATGGCAATAGCAAAACTTTTAGATTCTTAATTAACTTAGATTTGTCAGAAAATATGAAGGAAGAAAAACCGCAACTCTTTTAAGCAAGGCAGTTGAAGATAATTTGTTTTCTTCAAGAAAGGTGTTTGATTCTCATTAAAGACCTGCCAGAATAAGGTCTTTAAATAGATAGCTGTCTTTAGTGTTGAAAGTGTAACATTATTTTTAGCACCTATTTTATTTCAGTTTTCAATAGCTGGTTCCCAACATAATTTTCTTTCCCACTATTCTGTTGAACACCCAGCAGGTGTCAAATACTTTTTCCATGCAGATTCTGAGTCACTTAATACCAGCCATCAGGGATGGGAGTCAAGATACTGAGGTGTCTAAATGTAGGTGCATAAGCTCCTTCTCTAGTCAATGGATGTCAAGGCAAAGAATTGTGGAATGTAGAAGAACAATTCCACTGACTGGATGTGAGAAATGGCAGTCAATATATTTAAATGTTGATCTCTGTGTGTAGACACTACAATGGAAACTAGAGCATAATTCAGATCTGCAAAAAAGAACATTAGAAGCTCTATACTGTTGGTTAAACAACATCAGTGCTCTTTGAGACAGATTACAAACTGAGGCAATATGAGACAGACAGGCATGGCATAGCACCTAGAGAAAAGCAGGAAAACTATGTCTTCTACAGATTCAGGCCAGGAAGATTAATTGCAAGAATCTTAATGTCATTAGGTGCTTGTTCTTTATGTTGCTAACTAATTTAATAGTGTTGTTGCACCCTGATACTCACTGCTGGGTAAAAATCAAGAAAAACTTAATTTATTGGAAACTGGTTGTGATTTAATACTTGCATGGAGAATCAGATCTCCAGTCATCTTCTGTGACTAGCCATCACAGTTCAACACTGTTGGTACATTTAAAATGCGCACAAAACATCTAAACTTCTACATAGAAAAACTGTCCTATGCAACTATTTCTGCAAGAAAAGTTTCTGTTGTCTAAAAGTGTCTTACCTACACACAATTCAGTCATGTCTGTGGCAGGAATGACCTAGGTGAGTCCTTTGAAGACTCCACACGGAATGTTAATCAACACAGGCATCCAAACTGAACTAGACAGAGAAGGAGATGCCAAACTCTCCAAAGCTTCCATCTGAAGCGCTTCTGTGACTTTAGTAAATTATGTTATTGTGAAGGTTTGATCAGTCAGCCACCTCGTTTTAAGTTGATCCATTGTCTCAAGCCTGTCCATTAATTATTTTATGCCAATTATGGAATGTTCCAGGACAACTTAAAGTATTAATTATTTATAGGTGCTTATGTGGAGAGACCTGACACCCTGCTGCCCCACAATTATGACTAAACATATCTCACTTATAGCTTAAGTCTCATTGCTATTGGCAGTGTTTAATAACAAAACCCAGAAAGGTATACATTATTCAAGCTGTGCACTTTATAAAAATGGTTTATAAGAAAAGGATAGTCCCTTTGGTATCAACCACAATAACTGATACGGCAGAGCATGCTAAGTGTGCAACATCAAGTATCTGGATGCTTAGTGAAATGATGAAAAAATAATTAATAATACTTACAATAAAGCAATGGAGTGATACCAAATCCCATTGGATTATACTGCAAAAACATGACACAAAGGTAATTACAGATATAATACATTTTGGTACTTGTTGCTAAAATTTTATTTACTGGCAGGATTGGACAAACTGAGAGTTAGGGCTGAGCTCTGAAAATATTTATATGATCTTAATTTTCAATTTACTATTTATATTTATTCTGCTTCTCTAATTATGTCTAATAGTATGTCTCCTCTTTTAACAGACTTAGAAACCCCAAATAAAATTTGTTGCATTACTCAACATAAAATAGATTTGCATAATGTTAACAATTGGAAAAACACTTCCTAAATTCACATGACTCACATAGCAGTTCGTGAAACATAAAAGCTCAAAGGAAACAAGGACTATTAATATTTTTAAGTGTATCAGATGTTCAGTTAGTGTCTACTTTTGCAAGTATTTTTCTTGCACAATTTTCTTCCAAGTGTTTTTCTTAAGCATTAATTATATGACATTTTCTAACTATAGGCTGCATATGTATGCCACGTGAGAACTGAAGAGGAGATTAATTTCTCTGAGGGCATAATAAGAACTTTGTTCTTGCTCCCACTGAATTCAATGGGAATTTTGCCATCAGCTTCAATGAAAGCAGGTTGAGGTTTTAGATAGTTGACACAGAACATATTTTAAAGCCACCTGTGCAAATGCAACCACTGAGCCACCTTCTGTTGCTCCTGTTCTACAGAATTTTTACTCTCCAATGGTATATTGCTTTCACCTATGAGCATTGAATAAACTTATCATCTGCACATTTTTAACCAGGAATCACACTTTTTACACTTAATCTCTGCTAGAATTAAGAACTTTGATTAAATTACCTATTTTGAAATTTTCATATTTTTATCTCAGTGTATGTGAAGGGAATCACTATATAATACTATATCATACTATAAAAATATGTCAGTTTAATAGGCGGGGATTGGGTTTTTTTTGGAAATGAGTAAACATGTATTTTCAGGTTTTCCATATTTACTTCATGATTGTACTGAGAAGACTCCAAATATTGAGGTCAAATTCACATATTTATGAGGGATAGCAGCCATCCACATACCTGCACCTTTCAGTTATTTGAATAAATGAGAGAAAAGTGTAAGCTTCAATTTTTCAAATGTAGGCAGATGTTTGTTTATTATTGCTACAAAATAATTAGAGGAATGGGTTCTTGCTTGTCATTACATTTTAATGAAAGTTTAGGTAGTATGTTTTTAACTCTCCAGCCAGCATTCAATCCTCTATTTTCATTTGGACTGTCTGAATGTCCTCTTTTGCATCAGTATCATCTGTTCTCTTGTAAAAATGCTTCCTTATTGTACTGTAAGAAGAGTTGCAGAAGTATTTTGAAATTACACAGCTCCAGTTTCTAATACAAAAATGTTTCCATGAAGTTTTGATGCAAGGCCTTAGAGATTAACACCAGGATTTGGGACAGAGTATGTAGTTTGTTGCTGATATTGACTGGTTTGGGTTGCAGCTAATTGTTATAACAGGGGACATCATTAAAGATTTTTTGTACTGTACAGTGCTCAAATCTCAGACTTTGGCAAGCCTTAAAAAAAATCTAAATTACAAAATACACAGGATTTTAAGATGGGCTTTTTGGAATATTTAGTATGTATCATGTTCTAGTAAAGAGGCTGTATTATAGAATTGCAGTCTTAAGACAAAACTCACTTCTATCCCTCTCATGAGTACTTATTGTCTCTGTGAAGAAAGCATTCATCATATGTAAAAATAATGCAGATAATACCGAAATAAATTGAGTTTTTGTTTAAAAGCATCAAAAACCTGTTTAGCAGCTACAAACACAGGAGTAATGGAAAAGGAGTCTGTTCTCTGAAGTTACAGTACTGATACTGTTGATTTCAAAGTAGGTAAGAGGTGAATGTGGACATATGAGACTTATTTCAGCTTTGTTACTTTGTCTCACAGCTTGTAACAGGCAAATATTTTTAAACTATTGGACTTAACTATATAACCTGTACACAGTCAACACTCAGTGCCATATTAAGGGGAATTTATAAAAGGCAGTCAAAAAGAGGCAGCATAAACATTGATCAAGAATGCTAATAAATTATAATTAATCATCTGCTAATCTTATTTGCATCATGGAACACTGAATGCATAATAATTTTCCCATAAAACAAATTCTCCTATGGTTTTTATTTCTTAGAGAGAAGTTCCAGTGAAGTTAGTGTGGCGCTCTGCAATTTGGTACAGAATCATGACCACTAATTTCAATGACATCTGACACAAAAACTTACCCCTGTGTATTGGTTTTTTCTTGTTAATTTTTTTTCATTCAGTGCTGTGCCTTGTGATGGAAAAAAAAAATCCAAATTAAAAAAAAAAAAAAAAAAACCAAAACCAAGAAAACACTCCAAAAAATACCTAAACAAACAGGAAAAAAAAATATCTAGTGTGACATCAACTGTATCTTCTTCCATGTACAAATTGTGTACTTATTTACACATTTGAGTAAAATTCTAAATTTTGAAGCTTCTAAGTGACAGGCAGACACAAAATATTATGTGAGTGTTGTATACCCCATATTTAGTCCCTGAATTTCTTCCAATAGCAATTCTGAGTTGCACTCCTTCTAACTATTGGTAGTGAGTGAGGAGTTAAAATAATTTTATTAATCTGCTAAGTGAAAGGCCGTTTCTCTCAGTCAATTTAAGGTTCTTAGCTGTAGGCTACAGTCTTCACAATGATTTAACTTCAGTCTTGGACTTACTGATAATTGTCGTGTGCAGTTGTGGGTTGGTTTCACTTGCGACTTCAAAGTATGCAAGCATAAGGCAAGGCTCAGGAGGGATTTTTCCTGTAGTTTTACACTTTTTCTGCAGTGACTTATTTTGCTGTACCTTAGTGCTGATTCTGTAGTGGTCTAACTATACGTGATTTAAGTCCGAAAAAAGTGAAGAATAGTTGCATAATGAACAAATGGCCTAAAAAGGAAAGAAAAGAAAGAAAAAAGAAAGAGAAAGAAAGAAAGAGAGAAAGAAAGGTCAATAAGTCTTTTTAAGAACACATTAAAATAACTCCAAGCAGAACCATGACCAAACAGGTGGAAGAAGTCTCAACCATCACTGTCAGGGAACTTGTGGAAAAGAATAAGGGAATCTAGTTGCCCATCCCTGAACCCCCTTCTTGCTCATTCTTCTCATTTTTCAGCAAGACTAACCCCATCATCCTTACTACCCAGAGGGGTAATAAAAGTGTGAGCACAAAGGACAGAATTTTTTTTGTACAACAATTGTAAATATCCTGAAATGGAAGTTTTAAGAAGCTTTGGATTAGAAGTATTAGTGTTTACTGTATTTTTGTTAGGCTGTTAAAGCTTAAATTAAAATAATAAAAGATTCTTTAGTCCACAGGCAAACTATTCATTTTTTGATCTCAACATCATTTTGAGTGGAAAAACATTATAGAACTGTTAATAGAGAAATATGAGGAATAAGGTCATGCCTAAAATCCCACTTCTGACAGGTGAAATTGTGTGTCATTCAGGAAAATCAGGAACTTTGTTACAATTTTATTCCAATATGTCTCTCTAAGAAGCAGATTTTGCCAGATTTAAAATCTATTTAGTTATTACATTTATTATTTTAACCTCATTTCTGACAGATTGCATTGTTTATGTGTATTCTCAATGGCTAGTTCTGAAACTGAGTAAGGGTTCCAGACTGGTCAATTACTATATCTGTTACAATAGGATTTAGCAAAAAATTTACACAAGAAAACTGTTTCCCAGTCAAAGCTCAGGCACAACTTGAAATGGTATATCAGAAATCCAGAACTGTGTTAACAAGTATAGACAAGCTCAACCCGTTCTGGTAAAAAAGAGAGGAAAAAATATATGCATGTGAACTGTACACTTCCATTTACCCTCAGGGCCACAGAATATTCCTTGGCCTTTTTAAGTTACTAATACATATTTAAACTGTGCCTTGCCAACTATGCCTTCCCAACCATGACTTCCAACTTTTCTTACCTTTTAAAAAACTGAATGGTAAAGGACTAGAGAGTCTAAAATTGTTATGATTGAAGGAAAAAAATTTAGCTTAAAGTCTACCCTTTTGTTTTTTCTTTCTTTCCTTTTTACTATGCTCTAATATTGGAGCATTATGTCCCAATCAGATGGAAAACTTCATAGATGGCATTTCAGTAACCATAGAGTCAATCAGCTGCAAAACAAACCCACAGTCTTTCTTAGTTTTAGAACTAATTGTTTCACAGAAACAAAGTAGGATGACCTTCTTTAAAGCACTGTCAGTGATGATGCTGTACTGCTTTCTTCTTTTTATAAAATGCCTCACTGGCTAACTCATTTCCCCAGAACAGGAGAGACCTAGGGTCAGTGCCAGCTTCTGTCTCAGGGAATACAAACTCTCATCTCTTATCTCCTTGGCAAATGCAATAATCAACAAGATAGTTTATTTACAACAGCAGGAGTGTGTCTGCTTTTGTTGATTCTATATAGAAAAGATTATCTGGGATAGAGGAAAAGCAAAGGACAAGGAAAAATAAGAAAGTGAGAATATATTTCTTAAACATTCCCTGTGAAATGGAGGAAGTTGCCAATGTCAAGATATACATAAAAGACAGTTAATTCATTTTATTCAGGACTATTTCTTATAAAACACAAAAAAGATCTTGAGAACAAGAGTAGGAGCTCAGATGTCTCCTCACCAGTGGGTTCTCTTGTCTGATGAAACTCAAGTTCATTTTGCAGAGGTACAGTTTCAGTAGCTGGGGCTGCAGATTGATAAATCCACACAAAGAGATAAATCCAGCAGTTGGCTCTTGCGGGGGACAGGCTGTAGAATAACATTTAGGTTTCATTATGTCAAGGCACAGTGAGGTGAGGCGTCCATGCTCTCCCCCTCCACAAGGTCTGGACACAGAGGGCAAGGATGGTCCTGATCAGGCTGGAGATCAGCCTGCAGTGTTCATCCAAGGTCTGCCCCCGGGAGAGGGCTGTGGGTAAGGCAGAGAAAGCCATGATGCATGTTCCAGCATCCCTGCAGGAGAAGAGATACTTTCAGAGCCCTGTTCAGGGAGCTGGAGCAGCACCCAGGCATTCCTACAGCATCTCTGAGACTGATGGCCCCAGGCTGGTTCTGGGTGTGTGGCCAGGGATGGGGGTCCCAGGAGTGACTGGGCAGGAAGAATAAACCCCTTTATGGGACTAAAGTCTAGGACAGATTTCCATTAGACCTTTGTGACTGAAATCTACTCTGTCCTGTATGAGTCTAATTTCTGAGCTAAAGCAAAAGAAGGAAGACAACACTTTGTTGAGCAGAGAGGTATTAGGATAGCATGCCTGGATTTAGTCATCAGAAATCCACCTCACTTCAGTGAGGGCTTCTATGTCTCTTACAAGAAAGGATAATTCCCTGAGGCAATTCTGAACATTTCCTCCCTGTCCTGCAGTATCTATGCCTGTAAAACCTGAACTGTTTTTAAATCCTCAAGAATTATGCAGGAAGGTAATATTGTGAGAACTTGGACTGATTTACCACCTTTCCTTCACACTTACTTCTTCAGGGAATGACTGCTGGAGATAATATCAGACTAGATTTCTATTGAGGAAATCCCACAAGAGAAAACCCTTAGTAAACTAACTTGTATGAAATTTTACCAAGAAAAGGTAAACAGTGAAGTGTTGTTATCAGAAAGATAATTTACAAGATTTACTTGTCTTTAGGTAAAATATAATTGTGTATTCCTTTACATAGCTTTTTATGTAATTGTTTAGCCCAGTTTTTCCCTTTTATAGAGGACATAGGATTCCCTGTTGAAAAAAGTAAATGTCCAGTCACAATACTTTATTTAAACTACTACTACAAAGAGGACACTGTAATTTGTTAATGAAATTTGGCATTTTATTTTTTAACGTACAAAGAAATCTTGCCAAAATAACTTTCTTGTTAATTACACATTTTTGGATAGGGTAATTTAAACAACAATGTGTCATCACTAGACAGGGATGAAAATCTACCAAAGGATCCTGTTGTCTTGCAGATATTTTGGAAGAGAGATTTCTGCACTGTGAAATTAAACATTCTTCTAGCACAGACAACAACCAGTTTCTGAAATGTACATTTCTTGTGTCAACCCACATGAAAATGGAGAGCTGTGACATTTCAGCATTTTTAGCCAGTGATAGCCCTGAGTAAATCAAAGCACTGAAGATGTCTTTTCTTTATCTGTATTGCTCAAGACACTCTAAAGTGTCATTCTGCAGCGAGAAAGATTGGAAGATCTCTCTTGAGATTCTAGTAAAAAAGAAGGACTTTACTACTGTCCTCCTTTAAGAGTGATTTTCTTCATTTTTCTATTCTTCTTACACTGTTACTTTTTTCAATTAGACTTTGTGTATGCACTGTGAAGACACAGTCAGTACTATGGCAACATGTAGAGAAATATTAGACAAGTAAGAAGGGTAAGATAATCTTTCTTTAACATTTCAATTAAAAATAAATTAGAAACTTCAATGTATTAATAGACTGTGTAAGAAATGTCCTACAGTAATTTTTCCTCTTTCCTTCTCTCAATTAATAACCATTCTCTGGCTTGCACAGGATGTCTATCATTCACAAGGTTGAAAACATTAGTTTTGGGGCTCGCATGAGCACTCTCAGGCTTATATGTAAACAAGATCAGTTCACTAGCACAGGACACACAGAAAAATTATAAATGGAGTTGGGAAATCTCAGGCAGTTTCATAAAAAATGGACAAGCAATGTTTGGTCAGACTGTTTGAATTCGGATGTGAGTAGGACTGTCTGAAACTTGAGACAAGAATTTTCTTATGCAACTTTTCATCTGGCACTACATACCTGAATGAGATGAGGGGAAAAAATTGAGTAGAAATATATTGATGGGACATCTCTTCATTTCACTAAAAATGTCATTAGCTAGTTGTTCTTTGCACTTTGTTGTCAAGCATGGACAATTATTTTTCTTGTGGTTTCTTTTTCATATATTCACATGAACCTTTATTAAAGATTGTGTTTGCTAAAACCAGAAATACAGAAATACCGAAAGAGATCCATCTGTGTAGTGTACTGTAAGGTTAAATCTTTCATGACTTGGCTTCAAGTACTGTAAAACCACATGCAGAATTTTAGTGGATCACTGTTCAAGAAGATCTGATGTATTCTGTAGCTGGTTAGCAGAGGAATTTGTTGACAGAGTGGAGATCAGACTAGATATTCAGTTTACATCCTTTTCATACAGAACAGTGGTTCACTGAGCTTAAATATAGCGAGTACTTGCTTGCCAAATTTCCCTTTTCACTCCGCTGCTGCTGGTTAAAGTAAGGAAACTCTGGTGTAATTTTGGTTTCTGTGGGTTGGAAATGAGTCACTACACAGAGGTTTCAAGGGAAATTTCCAAGTAGGCATTTCTATTGAAGAGTGACTTAAAAATGATAGCCCTACTGAAATACCTGTGCAGTTCATTCTTTTCATCTTCTCCTTAGTGATGCCTCTTAGTTCATTTCCAGTTCTCCTGCACCAGTGTGCTGAAGACAGAATATAGAAAATTACTGCCTATCTTTATTGCTAGAGTAATCTTTAGCAGTAGTTAGCTTTCTAAGAATGAGGATGTTTCTACAGTACACTGAAAATTCCAAAACATTTTTTCTATTAGCCAGAGTGATTAGATGACGTTCCAGTTTTCTTCTGACTTACAAATATTTTACATTTATAACAAATGTATGCTTTTCATTATCCATATACAAAGGATTAAAATTGTTCAGGTTTTATTACATACAGTGCTAAGCCCCAGGATTGATTGTTTCCAACTATAGCTGTTTAGGTAAATTTATGAATCACCATAAAATGATATTCCAGAGCTTCAGACAGTGTGCAAAAAAATATAACTGAGGCGTGTTGACTAATGACATTATGCAGAAAGACTGTTCTTAGTAGCCTGAAATTTCACAGGTTAATTAATAATCAATGAGAAGAAGAGAGAAGGTTTCAAGGAGATTCTAGAAATTAATTTCTAATCAGAGATGATGAATGAATTTTTCAGTGGAAGAAGAGGTATAGAAAGATAAATGCTGTGAAATGCCGAAAAACTTGCCTCTTCAAAACTGGTCTGGTGGCTGCTAGCAGGTTACCAGTTTCATATCTCCATATTTTCTATGAAGATCCCTTTCATGGACTCTTTGGTTTCCTCCCTTAGTGATGAAAGGAATATTTTTGCAATATGTATTTGCCATATTTAGCTTTGCAAAGAACTGTTTACACAGAAAAGTGGCCCTGACTTGAGAATAATGAATCACTCAGAACACAGCTGATCCCAAAGCAAGAAATCATCAGAAGTCAGCCATTAATTTCCATAACTTGCATGGATTTTTCTGATAAATTTTCTCAGATCAGCCTCATTGCAAACATTCCAGAGATTCCTTTGGCATTTGTGGATTTTCCTTTTGAATAATCACTTTTTGGCTAGATCACTGAATAGCTCAAGAGGGATATCTCAGGAACACTGACTCAAGTGTCCTCTCCACTAAAAGCAATTTCTTCACACATGTATCATAGAGGATCTTCACCAGACAATTCACAGAGGGTCTTCTGGTTCCTCTGTGGAACCAGACTTTTTCTTCCCCCTGATAAATCTGCTCCATTGTGCAATAAATGATTGTAAGTTTTTTGGAAAAATAAGGGAAGAGAGGACAAAAGAAAAATGAAAAAAGAATGAAAAAAGAAAGGAAAATGGAATATGGTTCTTTAATCTGCTGATTAGGGCACTGAATCATTGCTGCTCTGACAGCCTCAATTTCTTAGATATAAAAGGATGTAAACTTTTTTGATCTTCCTTTCTCAACTCTTCAAATACTTGGTGTTAGTTTCTTAAGAAATGCTGGCAAGGTAGATCAATCTGGGAAATGATTCAACATGTGATATTATTATTATTTCTGATATTTAAATCATTATTATATACAGTGAAAGTATTGTTATTGCCAAGTCCTTTAACTAAGATGTGAAATAGTTTGAAACCCCTAATTCAAATTTTAAGACACCTCAAAATGGAATGAGAATATTCTTACCTCACT